>NW_025421304.1:24395000-25645000 GCF_011764305.1 Mustela putorius furo | reverse complement strand
TTTTGCCACCCCTAAGGAAGGGGAAGGCACCGTGAAACCTCAGTGCACGCAGGCTGCTGTTGGTAGGTCACGTGGTTAGATTTTCTGTAGAGCAGTGCTGCCCCCGGCAGGGGCTTGCTGGTGGTGCTGGGCGCCCCATGCTGGAGGCAGACGCAGGAGGAGCCAGGCAGGGTTTCCAGGAGGAAAACTGCAACCGTGGATGAAACGGCACCGCTGCCTGATGTCTCTGTCCTGCACACCAGGCCTGGGGTTCCTCACTCAGTCAATGACGGTCTGTGGTTGATACCCGCCCCACCCATGGTGTTCCCAGCAGCCTCCAGAGGGTTTCCTGGAGCTTTGCCTGCTGACCTTGCCCTCAGGGAGGCTGCCCCAGAGCACTACCCCCATAGAGAACCTCTCCAGGAGAGCCTTGGAAAGGGAAGTCCCACTTCCTCTGTCTGCTCTCAGCCCTATCGGGGAAGCCTCCAGTTTGGCCTGGGCTGGGCTGGGCTGGGGCGGCCCCTGAGCCACCCAGGATGTGTCCTGAGAGCACCTGGAGCCGATTGTCCAGGGAGCAGCAGCGCTCAGGCTGCAGAGATCCCCACACGTGTGAGCCCTGTCCCTACGTGTTGGTGTCCTTCTGTGTACATGTGCCACTTTTTTCCTGGAGTGTTGGTTTAGGTTCTGATAGAACGCTCAAGTGTTCTGTGTTGTGACTCAGCAGTGGCTGCTCCGGGATCCGGCAGCATCTGCCTTGACCCTTGTGGACACGAGTGGTATTATCCAGGGCAAAGTCTGATGCCTGACTGTCCGGCATCCTTGACTTGTGAGATTGCCGCCCTGGACAGCTCTGTGCGCTGCCGACCGGCCCACAGCCCTGTGTTGCTAGTCTGTTCTGTCTGTGTGTTTGGTGCTGGAGGAGGGAGGGGCTGATGAGCAGCTTCCATTTTGGAAAGCCTCACTCCCTCCCAGTCACTTTTGTTCTGGAGAACAAAACTTGGTTTTCCAGAGAAGGGAAGCCTGTAAAGAGAGAATGGTTTGGTTTCTTGACATCAGATACTCTCAGCTGCAGCTAACCATAACCCAACTCAGAGTCGCCTGAGCAACGAGGTTGTCACTGGGTGTCTTAATGGCAGGCTTTAGAGGTGGTTTCATTCGGTGGCTCTGGCCCTGTTTTCCTATTCTAGTCTTGTTTGTGTCCTCAGTATGATTTCCTCATGGAGACAAAATGGCTGTAGTAGAAACAGGCTTCTCATCTGCTGGCCAGAAGGTAGGTGTCTTGCCAGTGACTTTTCTCTAAGTATGAGGAAGCATGGTTTCCATCAGCCCCTGCAGACGTCCGTCATGTCTCACTGGTCCAGGCTGGGCCCCTGTGGGCAAGGGATGCCTTGTCCTGATTGGCTTAGCTTGGTGAAAAGTGAGTATTTCCCTTCAACCAATTGGGCCTCCTCTGGGTAGGGAGGCCTGGGCTTGGGGTGGGGTCAGGTTTCCCTGGAACACTCAGGCCTGTGGGAAGACCCTGAATAAATAATGGGCTACTCTTTTTTTTTTTTTTTAAGATTTTTTTATTTATTTATTTATCAGAGAGAGGGGGGGAGAGAGCGAGCACAGGCAGACAGAATGGCAGGCAGAGGCAGAGGGAGAAGCAGGCTCTCTGCCGAGCAAGGAGCCCGATGCGGGACTCGATCCCAGGACGCTGGGATCATGACCTGAGCCGAAGGCAGCCGCTTAACCAACTGAGCCACCCAGGCGTCCCAATAATGGGCTACTCTTAAGGAAATAAGAGTAAAGAACTAGGGTCTGGGTAGCCACCTGTCCTCACACCATACTAGCCTGTGGTTTTAAAGCCCTTCCCTCTAGTTCCTGGATTTCACTGGCTCTGGTCCCCTCTGCAGTGTTGTGGCCCTTCCTCCCACTGCCTTCCCCCACTTTTTCAGGGAGCCCTCACGTGTCAGTCTGCTCCAGGGCCTGAAGGGCTTCCAGGCGCCAACAGCTGCCCCTCTGCCCCTGCTCATCTCTCTTGGGCACTGTCTACCTTTCTGCTGTGCAGGCCGAGCACAGCCAGTCTCCCCTGTGGGCACCATGGCAGTCTCAAGGACTAGGGGCTGGTGTCCCTCTTCAGTCTGTGCCATGTTGTCATTCGGGCCCCCGACAGGGCTGCTGTGGCCTTGGTCTCCCAGAGAATCCCGTCTCCGAAAGTCCCAGCTTCTTGCCTTCCTCTGTGCCCATCGCTGCACCCCTCCGCCCTGCAGCTGGAAGTCTGTGCACAGAGCCCCGCGGGGGGCTGGCTCCAGACCGCCCTTCCAGTGGGCTCTTCTCCTACCCCCAGCATTCATCAGCAACCAAACCCCCCCCCCCCCACCATGTACTCTGGGCCCAGGCACAGCTCCTGTCTTGTAGCCAGGCCTGCCAAACCCTGTTCTGAGTGGATCCAAGATGGTATCCAAGGTGGGTGGCGTGTTAAAAGAGAGAATCCCCGGGCGCCTGGGTGGCTCAATGGGTTAAGCCGCTGCCTTCGGCTCAGGTCATGATCTCAGGGTCCTGGGATCGAGTCCCGCATTGGGCTCTCTGCTCAGCAGGGGGCCTGCTTCCCTCTCTCTCTCTCTCTCTCTCTCTCTGCCTGCCTCTCCACCTACTTGTGATCTCTCTCTGTCAAATAAATAAATAAAATCTTTAAAAAAAAAGAGAGAGAGAGAGAGAGAATTCCCCTCCTGGGCGGCAGAGGGTCACCTAGCCTTTGGCAGGTGTGTGTCCTCCGGTTGCCTGTCCTCTGGCTCTTTCCCTGTGGGTTTCCTTCTGAGACGGGGAGATGCACAGGACCTGGGAGCAGACGCCCGGCCTCTTACACTCTTGGTTTCTTGTCTTGATTTCTTCCTTCCTTTTTCAGTTAACATTTTAATTAAACATGTAGTTACTTCCCTTCTTCCCAAACCTTGATCTGGGAATTGCTATGTTGCTGATTTTAGAACCTACAGGAAAGTAGAAAGAAAACATTCAAGTCTCCTATAGACCTGCAGCTCAGAGAAAAGCACTGGATGCATTTTGTTGTCTTTCTTTTCCAGTCTTTTTTCAAGATGTGTGAACGGTTTCTCATGAAAATTGAGTTGGGTCACACTACGCACAATTTTATGTCTCGCTATTCTCACTGAACGCTCAATTGTGAGTGTTTTCTCTATCATTAAGAACTATTTCACTGCGGCATCGTTCAGTTCCTGCATGGTTTGCTGTTCTCTCGGCATGCCAGGATTTCAGTTTTCATTATTTTTGGCGGTGCTGCCATGGGCATCCATGATTATTTGCACAAAATAACTTTCTAGAGGTAAATTGTTTTTCTGCTCCACCTTCCAACCTGAGCGCTGTCCCTGTTCTCCAGGGATGGGCCTCAAAGCCCCTTTCTGTGCTTGGAGTTCAAGTCCCAGCGGAGCGTTTCCAACGACTACTTCCGTGGCACTTGCTGCCTCTGAGCGGAAACCGACCCCTGGCGGCAGAGGGTCGTGCTGTGCCCTGGTGTCCTGGGCCGTGCTCTTTACACAGAAGCCACCCACGGATCCTTTTGAAGCATAAAACCCTAACGCCTCTCGTTACAGCGGGAAGATGCCCGAAGTGGACTACGTGGTTCTGTCCGAATGGTTTGACTGGATCGTGAGGAACATCGACGTGTCTGTCGATTTGATAGGTGAGAGGCCCCTCTCCCTGCCCAGGGCCCCAGGAAAGATGTGCTTGGTGGGACTGCCAGCCTGCAGGGACAGCGGGCAGGGCCCCACCACTGGTGATCCTTTCCCCTACGTTAATTCTGCCTCCTCTCCAAGGGCAGGCAGGATCTGGGGGCTTTCGGTGCCTCCTTGCTTTATTCTGCAAGCTGCTCTCCCTGGGTCCATTGTGATTTGATGGGTTCTTTCAGTGTGTAAGGGAGGGAGGAGGGACAGAACCAGGACATTTCCCGAGGCCCACTGCGCCAGAACCCTGGGCGAAACTTTGTGCCCATGCGGAACCTCGTTCAGCCTCCCAACAACCCCGTGGGACTGGTGACATGGCAAGAAAATAAAAGTGGTGCTTCCAGGCTATGAGGTTGCTGGAAAGTGAGATGTTACTTTACTGGGAACCGGCTGTGGTCCATGTCTCCTGCTCTGAGCACCTGCAGATGATTCTCTCCACGCCTGACGCCCAGGCCTTCCTTCCCCCTCACCCTGGCCTCCACTGGCAAGCCACAAACAGAGTAACTGGAGCCACATTCTGGATCTTTAAATCTCAGTGTACCTGCGGACCACTCCTGAGACCTGTTACCAGAGGCTGCAGCTGAGATGCAGGGAAGAGGAGACGGTCATTCCCCTGGTAAGGGCCCCCTGGAACCCACTCAAAGACCGGGAAGCCTCGTCCGTCCCAGCCTGGCCCCTCTCTCCATGAGATCCTTGTGCTGTCGCCGTGGAGAGAGAAGTAGGAGTTTAGCCCACTGCCTGGCAAACTCTGACTTGCACTGTGGCCCGAGACCTTGTGTGAAGTCCAGAGTCACCTGTGGGGCCCTGGATGTGGTGGTTGCCACCCTCTCTGCCCGATTGTGTCCCTTCTCCCGCCCCCTGCAGGGCCCCCCCAGGGCGTGTCCTGTCCACCTCCTGAGGATTGCTTGCCGCTGTGCCCAGCTCTGGAGCCTCGCTAGAACACTCCCTCTTGCTCGCAGCTACACCCCCAGCGCTGAGTGCCGTGCTGGGCTCGGAGGCGGTCCTCTCAGGTCCCCGCCCAGAGCCTTGCCCTTCTGGGGTCTGGCTCAGGGCCATGGGGCCTCCTGTCAGGACCGTCGTAACTGTGGGACTGCTCTCCTCTTCCTGCTCCTTCACGCCCCACGTTCCCTCCGAAACTGGGCTTCGAGTTGCTGCTGGGGCAGTGTTCCCAGGACAGAACACCATTCCTGCAATTTCCCAGCCCCCAGCCCTCCGGTGTCTCGCTGCTGTCTGGAATAAAGGCCCCGCTGTAGCATGTCCCACCACATTCTGCCAGATCCACTCCCTGCCTTTCATGCTCTGGCCATAAACACCAGTCGTGGCTACACACGCACTCACACTCACCCTGCAGTTACACAAATGTGCCTTTGTGCAGTGGTTTCTGTTGCCTTCCAAGTTCAGCTCAGATGTCACCTTCTCCAGGAAGCCTTCCCTGACCTTCCCTCCATTGTGCTCCCCTAACCTCTGGGCTTACGATGATCACGGCACTAAGGACAAGCATACTGAAACTGTTGGTTAAATATTTGTTCCCCATCCCTTAGCAAACTGAGCTTTTTAAGATTCGGTCTTATTCCCTGCATCCCCAGCAAGTTTTCTAGAGCTTGGCACCTAGGAGTTGCTCACTTAATACTGAGCTGAATGCCTCATGTGAATGCCATTGGGACAGAGGCTGGGCAGGCATTTCCTGGGACATCATGGGAGTCTGAAATCAGGATGGGCTGGTCTGCAGGTCCTGGAAGACCTGTCCAGCTCCCAAGGCCCACCCAGTCTTGTCTTACCCAAACACCAATAAGGTTAATACCAGCATGAGGGCGTAGGAGGCCTATGCCCTTCTAGGTAGCTCCTTTGAAATTTAGAAACATGAGTGATGGGAGGAAGGGCGCAGTGGGGGTAGGGCTGGGCCAGGCTGTGGTAGGGCACGGGCACTCTGTGTGGTGACCCAGATGTTCTGAAGAAATGGCATGTCTGGAGTCCCTCCTAACCATTATTAGCCGGGCCATTATCTCAGTGTTTCTGACACTGAGTGGTGGATGAAAAGGTGGCATTGTGGTTTCCCTGGGAGCTTCTGGGCTGGCAGTAAAATTGCTGCTTGGGAAGGTGGCTGTGGGTGGCCAGAGCACTGTGGCCTACGCATGAGGAAGTGTCTCTCCAGTTCTGCCCAATGCAGAGACACTGATGGCTTAGGGATGTGTCCGGGCCTTTCTCCTGGGTTCCACCTTATGGGGCTTTCTGATACTGGTCTTCATGATCTAGAAGGCCCACAGGGCACAAGTTGTCTGCTGGGTGGAAGCAGCAGGAGTGGGCCTCCTAGGCCAGTGAAGGTCACAGTCTTCTTGGAAAGGACAGAGTGGATAGGGCCATTGAGAGGCTGCCTAGGGCTGGGACGCTCGGCCGTGGAGCAGCTGTGGACCCCACCACGAAGGAACGGGTGGCCCTGCTGATGGAGAAGTGGGTGTCAGAAGAGAGGCCAGGTGGATGGTGTGTGCGAGGCACCAGCGGCGTAGGGTAGCTCTGGAGGGAGGGAGTAGGCGGCTAGAGGGGTGCCTCTAACTGTCGCCATGCCCCGCTGGCTGGTGGAGGGAGTGGCTGCATTTATGGCTCTCCTCCTGTGCAGGTTGGTGGTTGGACCCCTTTGTCCAAGCCAGTGCCCCGTGGCCATGAACACCCACGCCCCCGCCTGAGATCCTTGCTGGAGAGGTTTGCTCCCCTCCCTGTTCCCAATGGCCTGGGTGCATACGTGTGTCTCTGTGTTATGTGTTTCCTGCAGGAATACCTGAACGCTATTCACCACCTCTATGAGGAGTGGCTCATCAAAGGGGCCCTTTTCCCTGTGGCAGCCCCTGTTCTGGTAAGTACCTCTGGCAGGGCTGAAGACTTTTCCAAGGAGGAGTGACCCAGGGAACGTCAGCCATTCTGCAGTCCAGGGAAGGGCCAGGTCCTTCAGAGCTGGTGGATTGAAAGGAAGGAAGCAGGGAGGGTAGATGGGGCCCTTTCTCTCTCCTGGTTCCCATTCTAGACCGAGTCTCCGGGTCCGTTCGACGGACCCAGGAGAAGGTGGCCTGTCCCTGTGTCATTACACCGGTGGCCACGGTAGCATCTCACTTATCCAGTGTCATTGGTAAAGGAGCGTTCCAGATGGCTGAAGCCTCTAGCCCTGGGTTTTGGCTTCAGCCCCTGGGGATGGTGGTCTCTCTGATGCAACCATCCCTTCTCCAGTGGCTGGCAACCACGGAGCCTCGTTGCCCCCTTCCTCGGTGACCCAGGGCATCTGAAGAAACACCGGTCGCTGTCCTGGTCTGTTACACAGTGGTGCCCTTAGGAGGCGCTGAGGTGTGTAGGACGGTTTGCCCTAGACCACTCTTGTCTTGGAGTTCCTGTGTTGGCTTCGTGTAGCAGCTTCTCCTGCCCACACTTGCCACTTCTAACTGTGTGCTGTTTCTGCCCTGCCTTTCCCTGCTTCCCTGTCCTGTCCTGTCCTCCCCGGATATGCTGCTGCTCAGTTTTTCAGGCAGGCAGATGGATCCCGAGATGGTCGGGAACGTGCACCCGGTGTGGGATCCGAGGGAGGGCCGCGCGCAGACTTCTGTGCGTAGCCTGAGGGACATCTGTGTAGGCTGCTCAGACACGTCTACTCTTCATGGTGCTTCCAGGCTATGAGGTTGCTGGAAAGTGAGATGTTACTTTACTGGATTTTTAAGGAAATAAAATCTGTTTTCCCCCATCATAATTGGGTAACCTAAAATGATGGGGGGAAAAATCATTCACGGGCAAGCTGCAGGGGCAACCGTAGCAGATTCTTAAGTGGAAACATAGTTGAGAATGTGAATTAGCCTAGAACCTGGTGCTGTTCTGCTCTAACCCTCCTTTTTATCTGCCTGTGACCTTGGACTTCTCTGCCTCTCCTTGCCTCCTCCGGCCTGCCTCCATCTCTGTCCCTCTTCATCTGGGAAGGGAGGGTGATGTGGAGGTCAAGTGCAGCCCTGTGACCCATGTGTTTAATTTCCAGGTGATTGAGGCTGACCACGACATGCAGAAAATGTTAAAACTCTTTGAACAAAACCGGGACCGAATATTAACTCCAGAGACTCAGAAACACGGTTCATAGGATGGGAAAGATCATGCCAGAAAAATGCCTGCTGCTGCGAGGTTAGCTATTAGGAGCAATTTGGAAATACCCACTCTCGGGAGGGCTTGATATCTAGCCACGTTTGTTTTCCTGATGGTCTTTTCCTCTTTGTCACCGTCTTCCTCCTTGGTCTCTGGCCCTTGCGGGTAAATGACAAATGGGACCAATGGGTTTGTCGTGCCCTTTGGTGTTTGCAGCCTTGCATTCCCACCTGCACCTGACCTGGTGGCTTCCCACTGCTGGGTCCCTGTGATTAAGGAAAGAGCCACCAGAAGTTATGCTGGGCTTAGGGTCTCTAACCCTTCCGACTACCCAGGAGGGCGAGGTAGTGGCCTCACATCCCAGAGAGAAAGCTGAAGCTCAGAGAGGCTAAGGGACTTCCCCAGGGTCCCACAGCCGGTGACAGTGGTGTTGGCACAAGTGAGATTTTGGTGACTCTAGAACATTCTCTCCCTCATCCTGAGAGCCTGTCTTCCTTTGCTAGAGATCTCACGTGTGTATGGGGAGAGCCAGCAGTGCGTGGAGCCAGTGTCATTATTTTCTCATTATCTGAGCAGTTCACAAGGACAGTCGATGTTCTTAGACTTCCACAAAATTGTGCCGTATTTGGCTTGAGCTCAGCATTCAGTGGTTTCCCAGCAGGAGGCTGCCGTGATGTTCACCACCGCAGCATCTGGCCTTCCATGTCCTTAGGAGAATCACGCAGCGGGTCCTGACTGGTGCTCGGTCTCCTTGGTGATGAAGGCCTTGCCAGAGCTGCTGCCAGTTCTCAGTCAGGGAAATGGCTTTGGTGCCTGGGTGGTTTGCCCAGGGCCAAGCTGGGGCGAGGGGCCAGCAGCCCTGGCTTCTGAGGCCTCCTTACTCTATTGGCCTCGTGTGAAGAGCTTTGCCCTTGGAATTACTGAGAGTCTGTGGCCTGGGAGAGAGACACATGTGGCCTTAAGTATTTTTAAAATGTTTTTCTATCCAAGAGACACTTTGGACCATAGAGCATGAAATCATCTTTATTGGTTCAGAAAATATCTTAGTTTCACTCAGCTGCAGCAATGCATCAAAGCCGCAGCTATCTCTTGAGTCAAGTGGAAAGAGAAAGAAAGAACATTCTTTTAAGAGGGCAGTCTGGACTGGAAGATCAGGGCTGGCAAGCAGAGGCTTTTAGAGCACGGGTGCTCCTGATATTTTGGAGGTGGGCCGAGAGAGCTTCAAGAAGACTGGTTGTAGACATGGGGAAGGGTCAGTCGTGACTTTGGGGAAACAGGCCTCAGCCTCTCCTCACAGTGGTTGGCATCAACGAAGGTTGGAAGCCTCGTTCTGGTCTCTGCGTGCAGTTCTCTGACTCGGTGTGGGTGACTGGAGCCCTGGTCCGGTCCCAGAGGGAGGCAAGCACTGTGACTCCTGGGCCGGTTCTTGGGCTCCGTGGGCAGGACGAGGGGCAGCAGCCCCGCAGGGACGTGTCTCCACCCAAGTGTCAGGGATTGACCAGAAGTCTGGGGTCAGGAAGCAGGAACCTGTGCTGCCAGGTGTCGTGACGAGCCCCGGCCGTCTTTGGGAATTTTTAAGTGAACAGTCCAGGATTTGCCCCACAGCTGAATTTGAGCATCTATTTGGGGGGGAAAATGTGATTTAAACAAAAGTAAAGTCTTGCCCTGTGGTAGCCAATAAATCCTTCACCTAAAACCTGCCGTGAGTCTTAGCATGCTGCCCCGGCCAGGGATTTGAGCTCTGAGCAGCAATAGGATAATGTTTTCATTTGTTTAAGACTCATCTTTCCTGGGACGTCTGGGTGGCTCAGTTGGTTAAGCAGCTGCCTTCGGCTCAGGTCATGATCCCAGCGTCCTGGGATCGAGTCCCACATCGGGCTCCTTGCTCAGTGGGGAGACTGCTTCTTTCTCTGCCTCTGCCTGCCATTCTGTCTGCCTGTGCTCGTTCTCTCCCCCCCCCTCTCTGATAAATAAATAAAATCTTAAAAAAAAAAAAAAAAGACTCATCTTTCCTAACGTGGGATGTGCGGCTCTGGGAGAGCACCCCATCCTCTCTCTCCAGGACTGTGGGTGCCATGGGTCTGCGGACGAGGGTTGCTTTCCCGGTGTGGCAGGTGGGGCCAGTGGCGTAGGGGACGTGGAGCAGTTCCAGAAGCGAGGGCAGAAGGAGGGCAGATGGCCTGTGGTGGGCACGGGACCTGGTTTTTAGAGCAGAAGGAGGCATGCTCCAGGACTCCCAGGAATGGCTGGTGTCTCTAAATCGCCAATAGAGCGAGTCAGGGCAATGACATCCCCGATTTGCTGGTGCCACCCCATTCTTACCCTGATGCAGGGTTCCGGAGAGCATAGTGGGAGGGTGCCCCAGAGCGGCCCCAGCTGCTTTGACCCTTGATAATTAAAAAAATTTTTTTTGAATAGCCTATACATTTGCTTTTAGTCAGTATTTTCAGTGCCATTGACCCTGGTGTGGTGGCTCCAAGGCCGTCAGGGTTCTGGGCTCTTTCTGGCTTTCTGTTCCCAGTTCAACTTCCTGGTTCATAGCTTCCTTCCTCCAGAGACTTCCCTGTCCTTGGTGGTGCCAGAGCTCCTACTCTGCCTACTGTTGGCATCAGGGCACCCTGTGCCCTGCTCACATGTTCTAATGTGGATGATGACCTTCGCAAGGCACAACTGAGATAAGCGGGAAGGTTCTAGGCCTTGGAGGTGGGACAATGACAGGAGGGAAGTCTGGATTCACCAGCTGGACCACAGGTCTGGCGTCAGGGCCATGGTGCCCTCTGGCCCGTCCTGTCCCTCCCTCCTGCCCTCACATCATGTCTCCCTCACCGCCTGGTACTGTGGTGTCCTCAGCTCAACCTGCTTCCTGCGTTGGGCAGAGCCAAGTGAGGGCATGACCACCGGTCTGACGCACTCCCACAGCGTGGCTCTCGGGAGGTGTAAATGACACCTCCCTGACTGTCGGCCCTGAGAAATGATGTCACCTCTCCGTTCCTCTTCCTACCCCCTTTCATTTCTATCTGAGCCCCTCACCTAGATGCGATGTGCACCCCTCCCAGCCTGTGGAACACCTCAGTCAGAGACCCTTCCGGGACCTCCCGCAGACTCCCACCACCAGACCCAGGGAAGGACTGAAGCATTTACAACTCTGAGAGCAGGTAGTTGTTTTCAGAACCTGCCTACCCCGGCTGCTGTTGAATCTGTGACATGTTGTTTTCCCAGAGCCCTGGAGCCAGATGGGGGCGCTCACTTCAAGTGTTCCCCTGTCTGTGAAATGAGTAACATTCACCCCCGTGGCCTCTCCACCCTGAAAAATTACAGTTATTAAAGTAATTGACGAGCTCCTGGAAATGTCAGCCCTCCTTATTGAAAATCTAATAACAATAATAGCCCGCCTGGTGCTTCTGGGCTCTGGCGGTGGATTACTCACTCGGGGCCCCAGGGTCACTGGCACGGGCCTTTCTTTTCCTCAGAACCCCAGCCCCGCCGCTCCCCTAAGGCTGAGTGAACTCCGTGTTCCTCTAGTTTACATAAGACAGCGAGCTTGCCAAAGGCGGTCATTAAACAGAAGCCAAACGAGAGCCAATCTTGTGGAATACAGAATGGGTATCGGCATTTACTGCTGTCTTCCTGAATTTCTGCGTTTTTTGGCTTTCCTTTCTTCAAGGCTGGGGTCTGTGGAACACAGGTGTCCTGGGAGATAATAATAGGTGTTGTCAGAAAGGGGGGTTCCTTAGTCTAGGAGATCCGGGACGCGCCACTTGGGTACTTTCTCTGAGATGCACAAGGTGCATTGGTTTAGTTAAACTCTAGCAGTCCTGTGATTAAAAACACCTCTTCAACTTTATTAAAGCCAAGGGACTCTCAAATTCATTGACCGTGGAATCCCTCACTGGGGAATAGCCATTAACAGTCTCCAAGTGTGCCTGTGCTCCTCGGAACACACATTGGGAAAAGCATTGTTTTAGGGGACCTGCAGCTGCTGCTGACTCTCGGCTCTTGTGCCCTTTGGGAGTCTCTAGCTCCTGGTCCTCCGATTTCAGTGCATCTGAGTCCCCTGGAGGGCATGTTAAACTAGGGATAAGGAGGTCCACCCCTAGAGTTTCCAGTCGAGCAGGTCTGGGGTATACCTGAGAATCTGTTCCCTCACACCGTTCCCGGTGACCAGGAGGCTGTGGTCCAGGGACCACCCTTGGAGAGCCGCCTCTCTAGATTGACATTTTCTAGAATTGGCCATACCAGATTTCCAAGAAACCTTGGCACCTTTTTGGTTGTTGAGCATCTTGTGATTGTTGGTTATCCTGTCTGTCAAACGAGAGAACTGCTCACCTCTCAGGACTTGGCACATGGAAGGGGCCTGGACCAGGGCCCGGTATGCCGCAAGTGTCCCTGTAAGTGTTCGTTCGTCCAGTGTGGCCCAGAAAATGGGGCCGTGATGCAGTTACTTGGTGGAGGAATGGCAGCAGCTGCACTGACTGGCACTTCCCGTCGGAGTGGTGTTGACGTGTGCTCTCACCGGCTCATCAGGGGCCACCGTGACTGATCTGTTCAGTGGGCACGGGCCACAGGCCTGGTGGAGGCTTACCTTTGGGACCGTACCTCCGAAAAGTGCCTCATGGCCTTTCTGGAATAACAGCATAGGGCAGGCAACTGGCCCTTCTCTTCGTTTTAAAAATGTTCCTCCTTCTCATGGGGTCTCGATCTGTACCTGGCATCCTGTGGCATGAGAGGGAGGCCTGGAGAGACATCGCTGCTTCTCAGGCCATGGGGTGGACATTTCCTGTACCAACAAGGTCCTGGATTCCTTACACAATAAACTGATGGTTTTCTCTTCTGTCTGTCTTGTTGGAGATCTCCTTCTCACTGGGCTCAGGTCACCACTCACTCGTCCTTTCCCTAATGCACAGAGCAGATTTCTTTGTAGCCAGGGATGTGTAGATGTTGGCAGCTCTGGGGTCATCTTGGGAAATGCCCAGAGAAAATGAGCAAAGGCCAGTCGTTACGTTTTAAGTGACTCTTACCTTTTGGGATCCACTTGGCTTTGTGGGTAGGACTTGGGCTTTACGGTCAGAATATGGGCTGGGATCCCAGTTTCCTTGGTTGTTAGGTGCAAAATCTTGGACAGATCACCTCACTTCTATGGTCCTGTTTCTTCCTTCTCTGGACACTGGGGTTCTGTTTTCTCCTTCATGAGGAGAGAGGCTGCACAGACTGTGAAGGGGTAAGTTAAATGAAGGATGGACACAGAGAATCTGGAGCGGTGCCAGGTTATTCCCTGCTCCTTCAAACCCCTTCCAACTCTGTAGTTGGCTGGAGAAGAGACCGGACTTGCTTGCACCTTCGTGGAGTGGGAAGCCGTTGGTGGGCTGCTCCAAGCCAGGGTGGTGGAGATCTTGCATTTTCATTTCATTTATTGATTTATTTAACATCTAATGTATTATTTGTTTCAGGGGTACAGGTCTGTGATTCATCAGTCTTACACACTTCACAGCACTCACCCTAGCACCTACCACCACCCAGCCACCCTATCCCCCTCACCTCCCTCCCCTCCAGCAATGCTCAGTTTGTTTCCTGAGATTAAGAGTCTCTTATGGTTTGTCTCCCTCTCTGGTTTCATCTTGTTTCATTTTTCCATCCCTTCCCCTATGATCCTCTGTCTTGTTTCTCAAATTCCTCATATCAGTGAGATTATATGATAATTGTCTTTGTCTGATTCACTTTTTTCGCTTAGTATAATACCATCTTGTTCCATTCACGTCATTGTAGACGGCAAGACTGCAAAGACGTTTTCGTGGGCTGCATAATATTTCATTGTATGTATATACCACATCTTCTTTATCCATTCATCTGTGTCTTTATTCATCCAACCATGGACATCTAGGCTCTTTCCATAGTTTGACTATTGTGGATATCCTGCATTTTCATTTTTAAGACCTGGTTCTTCATCAGGGCTATGGGAGAGTTAGTAATTCACCATCTTTGCCAGGCATTTTCTCAGCCCAGAGTCCTCAGGCCATCTGTAAGCAGGCTTCTGTTCTCTCCCTGTCTTTTGACAGCACTTCCCATGTGTCAGTCCTCTGCCAGGCCCTGTGCTGGGTGAGAAGTGCAGACTGGTGAACAGGACGGATGTGGCCCCTCCACTAATGAAGCAGGTAGTTTAGCTCCTCATAGATGCCCCAACCTGAAATATCCCTGAGAAAATCCACACTGGGGCAGGAGGGCACCAGTAGCCTCAGCACTCCTTTCTGCTGGGGAAAAGAATTAACACCATAATATATTCCAAAAAATCAGTGACAAAAGTAATGCAAACAATAACATTTAGTGAAGTAGCAGGATACAAAATTAGCATATGAAACAAGAAACAGCAGTCATAATGGTAGTGAAAATCCCATTTACAATGGTAACTAAGATGGTTAAGTGCTTTGGAATAAATAAATTTAACAATATATGTACAAAAACATAGAAGAAAAATGCTAAAAACTCTCCTTAAAGATAGCAAATAAGACTTGAACATATGTAAAGACATCCCATTCTTGGAAAGGAGGGCTCATCAACATAAAGATGTCAGTTCTGCCTAGCTTAAGTTACAGATTTAATACAATCTCAGTAGAGACACCATAGTCTATTTTATGGAATTCTACACATCTTTCTATAGTTCATATAGAAAAGTGAACATTCAGGAATAACCAGGAAACCACTCAAAAAGAAAAACAATAATGGAGGACTAGCCTTACCAGACATTCAAAGGTATCTAAAACCTCTAGTATTAGAACAGTATGGTACTGCTGTGTGAATAGACAAAGCAGTGAATCAGATAACTCAGAAATAGACCTGAGCACATGTGGAAATTTACTACATGATCAAGATGTCATTTCCGGTCGCTGGGGTAAAGATGGACTTTTAAACAAATGGTGCCAAGGTGACCCTTTGGGGAAAGATAAAGATAGATCCATATCTCACACCATACCCAAGAATAAACTCCAAGTGGTTAGGGATCTAAATGTAAAAAATTGAAACCAGGCAAGTACCTTGATTTAGGGAAAGCTTCCTAACTGTGATTCAAAATCCAAGGGCAGCTAAAGGTTAATCAATTTGACTAAGTAAAAATTTAAAAAAATTTTTAAAAATTGTGATAAAAACCCATCATGAACCAAGTCAAAAGACCAGAAACCGGGAGAAAATGCAATTTACAAAACAGACAAAGGGTGAATATTCCTAATTACCCATGAAGAATTCTTTAAAAATGAAGGGCAAAGGACCAAAAATCAAATAGAAGAATGAGAAAAAGATGTGAAAGACAATTTACAAAAAAGATCTAAAAATGGCCTGTAAACATGTGAAAAACACTCAAATTCAGAAATACAAATGCTATGGTCTGAATATTTGTGACCCCCCACCCCCACCCCATCTCACCCCACCCCCACCCCATCCCACCCCACCCCCAAATGCACATCTTGTAAACATAATGCTCAAGGTGATGGTATTTAGGAGAACCCTCTGGAAGTGATTAGGCCATGAGAGCAGAGCTCTCATGAATGGACTCAGTGCTGTTATTAAAAGGGACCCCACAGAGCTCCCATGCTTCTTCTACTATGTGAAGACACAGCAAGAAGTCAGCAGTCTGCAAACTGGCCAAGAACCTTTGCCAGAACCCAGCCATAGTGGCACTACATTGTACTTCCAGCCTCCAGAACTGTGAAAAATAAATTTCTGTTGTATGTAAGTCAGCAGTGTGTGGCATTTTGTTATAAAAGCAAATGGACTAAGCAAATTAAAAGAACAGTGACATACTATTTCTCGCCTACCAGACTGGCAAAACAAACCAAACCAATCCAAAACAACAAACACATTCTGCTGGTGAGGCTGTGGGGAAACAAGTACTCACATACGTTACTGGTGGGAGTACACGTTTGTACAGCCCTTCTGGAGAGAAGTTTGACAACAGCTAACAAACTACACCTGGACTTATGTTGTGACCCAGCAATCCCACTTCTGGGTTCCTATATATACTTCCTACAATATGAAAATATCTATGCATCCGGTTATTTATTGCAGCGTTGGTTTTAACTGCAAAATAATCGGAAACAACCGAAAGATCGTACGAAACCGCTAAATGAACTACGGTACAGCCACACAATGGAGTAGAGAAAAGAATGAGGAAGCTCTCTCTGAACAGGTGTGATTTCCAGGATGTAAAGAAATGTTGAGTGAAAACAAGCAAACCAATATCCAAAGGAGTATCTTTGGTACGTTACTTCCTATAAAAAGGAAGAAGAGACCTAAGAGCATACACAGATGCAAAGGAAATGCAGGAAGGATAATCCAGAAACTGCACAGCCTGGCGAGCAAAGGCTGGAGAGAGAGAAGGATAGGGTTGCAGGGAGGAGCAGGGGATGATTCTTGTGTGAATGTGACTTTTTGTGTAACTGACTCTTAGAACCGTAAGAATGTGTCACTTGACCCCCTCGATAAACAAGATCAATTAGAACGTGGGGGGAATGGAACACAGAATGTAAACATAGCTGATCCTGACAGCATGGCAAGTGAAAAAATGGCCACACTGGAGGGCAGGGGAATGGGAATAAAGAAATAGCCTGAGTAACTGGAAAACAGTATTTCGACTGGATGCGGAAAGAGTAAAAGCAAAAATCACTCTTCCTAGATGCTGTCCTATAGTTTTACAAGTGTTTCTCATGGAGGTAGGGTCAGTGATTCTGGAATTAAAGTCATAGACTCGAACAAATCAGTAGACAGTAAATTTTTTTAAAAAAGATTTCATTTATTAATCTGAAAGAGTGAGAGATCCCAAGTAGGCAGAGAGACAGGCAGAGAGAGAGGGGGAAAAGCAGGCTCCCTGCTGAGCAGAGAGCCCGATGCTGGGCTCGATCCCAGGACCCTGATACCAGGGACCTGAGCTGAAGGCAGAGGCCAGGTGCCCCAAGTAGACTGTAAATTAAGAGAGCTGGGTTCATTCTGTTCTAGAGAAGGAAGTTATAAATAAAAGGGGACAGGTAGAATAAACCCAGTGATGTTGGATTAGAAGCAGAGGTATCCGTATAAACTCATGGTTTTAAAGTTCTATGTAGTTACGGAAGTAGAGCCACATGTGTATATGCATGGGCTAGGACACAACCCCGTGTTTCCTGACCATCCCCTGAATAGGCTTGGAAGCAGTGACACCTGGTAACAGTGAGAACACCTGGCGCCTGGGGCTTGGTGACTAAACATCATTCTCCAATCAAAGGAACCAGGACTCCTAGGACAAGGGATTTATTCCAGGGATGCAGCAGGTAAATATCATCAGTAATAAGATGTATTAATGTCATGAACCCTTCGATAAGATGCACCAAGGACACAGCATAGTTTTTTCACGATTTTTAAAAAAGATTTTGTTTATTTATTTGACAGAGATCACAAGCAGTCAGAGAGTCAGGCAGAGAGAGAGGGGAAGCAGGCTCCCCGCTGAGCAGAGAGCCTGCCGTGGGGCTCGATCCCAGGATCCCGAGACCACGAACCCAGTCAAAGGCAGAGGCTTAACCCGCTGAGCCACCCAGGTACCCCAGTTTTTTTTCATGATATTTTGCCAGAAATGCATAATTCAGCCATTAAAAAAAAAAAAAAAACCCACCACACTAGACAAACCCAAATTGTGGGACATTCAATGAAGTAGAACTGGTCAGTATTAAGTTTTGATCCAAAGCATCAAGATCATGAAAAACAAAGAAGAGACTGAGACAGTGTTACAGACTGGAGGAGAGGAAAGAAAAGTAACAAATGCAATGTGGGATCCTGAATAGGATCCTGGAATGGAGAAGAAGTGTAATGGGAAAACGGATGCAATTTTAAAAGGTACGTGGTTTTGTTAATGCCCTATCAGTATTAGTTTCCTGTTCTTGACAGCCATGCTGTGGTTATGTAAGACGTCAGTTTCAGGGGAAGCAGGGGGAGGAGTATAAAGGAATTCCTTGTGTTGTTTCATAACTTTTCTCTAAATTTAAAATTAGTTAAAATAATTCTCTTCCTGGGAAATAAAAGTGGAACACAATACTATAAATCTACAATCCCACATTTACAAGAAAAGACCAAGGGGTGCCTGGGTGGCTCAGTTGGTTGGGTGTCTGACTCTTGATATGAGCTTGGGTCTTGATCTTAGAATTGTGAGTTTGAGCCCCGCTCTGAGCTTCCTACCAAAAGGAATTAGGCTAACACCATAACACTGAGTACCTCCCGATGGTGGATATTATGGTAACTTCTGCTTTTGTTTTCATATTCATCTATATTTTCTTTTTTTTTTTTTTGAAGATTTTATCAGTTTATTAGAGAGAAGAGTGCAAGTGGGGGAGGAACAGAGGGAGAGGGACAAGCAGACTCTGAGCTGAGCATGGAGCCTGACTTGGGGCTCGATCCCACCACCCTGAGATCATGACCTCAGCCGAAATCAAAAGTTGTACACTCGACCTATTGAGCCACCCAGGTGCCCCTCATCTGTATTTTCTAAGTTTTCTACTCGATGGTTTCATTTGATGGATCCTTGGAAACCATGGTGAATGAGTCAAGGGGAAGTTTCTCAGAGAGCTTATGTTCTAGTGTGGGAAATGGAAAAATGAATCAATGAAATGTCTTCGTGTAGAAAATAAACCAAGCTGATGTGATAGATGCGTGGCCGGGGTCTCTCCAAGAAGGTGACTTGTGAATAACAAGAAAGATGGGGATGGGGTGCAGAGTGGGGAAACAGAACAGTTTGCACAGAGGCTGGGAGGTAGGAGTTGGCTTAGCTTCTTGGGGAACCTAGAAGACACCAGTGTGTCTTGTCTGAAGTAGGTTGGGGGTGGAGAAAGGGCTCGAGATGAGGTCCACAGGATAGTGGGGCTTGTGGCCTTGGGAGCCCCTGGAGAAAATTGAGCAAGAGAATCCTGGAACTTGGTTTAGACAGGGACCTTTGGCTTTAGCTCGTGGATAGATGGGGTCATTTGCTTGCATGGGGAGTCTTGTGGGGAGAGCAGCACCTCTGGATGTACCCATTGTGTGCAAGTGTGTGTGTGTGAGTGTGCGTGTGCATGCACATGTGGGAGCAAGAGGTGGCTGGTGGAGGGGGACTCAGCCTAGATGAGGGGAAACCCCACCGCTGGATGGGGAGCCAGCATATGATCCTGAGCTCCAAAGTGTGGTTTTGTTCTCTTTTTTTTTTCCCCTAAGATTTTATTGAGGGAGGGAGAGAGAGAATGAGCATTGAGGAGAGGGGAGCGGAAGAGAGAGAGTGAGAGCCTGATAGAGAGAGGCAGTCTCCCCACTGAGCCAAATCCCAATGTGGGCCTCGATCCCAGGACCCTGAGACCATGAGCTGAGCTGAAGGTAGGTGCTTAACTGATTAAGCCACCCAGGCGCCCCAGGTTTGTTCTCTGTTAACCAGAAATTAGCAGCAAGAGAGGGGAGGCTGACAGAGGAGTCTAAGCGGGTTCAGAGTGTATTCTGAGTCTGTTTATCTACACAGCTGTCTTTTCATCTGCCCTGTGACAGGTGCCTTAAGGATGCTTAAGGAAACTGCCCCTCGGAGGTGCGCCCAAAGGATGTGGAGGGACAGGAAGTGCCCAGAGGAAGGCAAGAGGGGCGCTGTGCACCCCTCACTTCTCTCGCTCTTCCCAGCTTTCTGTGAGTGGGTCTCACCACACTCGCTTTAGCCATGAGGAAACAAGGCTCAGAGAGAGTGAGTGGCCCAGAGTTCCACAGTCAGTAGATGGCAGGGCTGGGACCTGAGGGACAGATGAGCAGACTTCTCCCTGTGCCTGTTAAGCTGTGGGTCCCAGCTCTGCTGCTTGAGTAGTCACTTCCCTGGTGGAAGAGCCGTGTTCTCAGTCAGGGTGTCTGTCCCGGTACCATCCAGGGGTGACATTTTCAGCTGTTGCCTGAGTGGTGGTCTTGGATGGGAACTCCCAGCTCCCACAGGAGGGAGGTAGTGCGTGTTGGGGGGCTCTCGTACATGAGAGGGTGTCTGAGTCACCCTCCAGGGCCGAGTGACCCTATTGTCTGGGCTGCTACCCTTGCTAGCTGGCTCTGGCCCCCGGAGAGGCTCCAGTTCACTCTCTTCAAGCCCAGGACCTGGGAAGCCCCTCGGATGGCGCACTAGAGTTGGGGGTCCAAGGAGTTGGGAGAGGCGTTCACAGAGCTCATCCATCTCGGAGGAAGTGTTTGGAGGAACAGTGTCCGTGCCAGGGGGGGCCAGCTCTGGCTCTACTTCTGGCTTTGGGTCCAAGGACTTCCCGGACAGTTGGGGACCTGGTGTCAGGCAGAGCTGGCTGGGTACGGTGACCCCCGTGTTCTCAGGAGCTGCATCAGGGATCGGGGACCACTCATTGCTGCTAGCTAAGGAGGTGACTGCCTCACCTGAAGCTGGACTGGGAGCCAGGCCTGGGCCCTGGGCTTGCCCTCCCTTCAGGCTGCTCGGGAGAAGGTCCTTGGGGAACAAGGGCGTCTGGTGCAGAACAAGGTCACTGTAGCAGGTCAAGAACTCCTCACTGTCTGAGCGTGTGCTGGCGCCCCACTGGGAGTTGAAGGGGAGCAGGGGGGCAGCAACGGGGTTGTGGGGCAACGTCGAGACCTCAGACAGACTCAGGGCCTCCGGCACAGTGCTCCGATGGTCAGGGCCCTCAGCCAGGGCCCTCTCAGACCCCAGCCCTTCGGGGGGCCCCAGGCCTGGCCGGCTCCCTTCGGGGCAGTTGTGGGCCTTCACCAGCCTTCTCCTGGAGCTGTGCCTGGAGTAGGGCCTGGCTGATTCCTCTCCTCTCAGTCCCAGGACCTGCCTGCTCGAGGTTTCCAGAACGGCTTCACATGCAGCTCTCGCCAGGAAGATCTCAAACACCATCTGCTTGGCGTTCTCCTTGCCGGTGGCCGGACTAGCGAAAACTCTGCCTCAGAGGTGGCCGCGTAGCCCAGCCTGCCCAGAAGGGTGTGCAGCGTGTGTTTGGAAAGCACAGGCTGCACCCGGTAGGCGAAGTTCCCAGTGTATGTCTGGAACCAACAGGGGTATTCATTAGAGATGGGACACAATGCAGCAGAGTGGCTGTGAGTGGCCGTTTGTGGCCAGGCAGGACTGAGGGCTGATGCCCGGGGGCACTGGAGGCTCCCTGAGAAGCAGGGGTCTGGAGCATTTGGCCAGAATGGAAATCTGGTCCATGATCATGTTATCCTCTGTCCCATTTTATAGAAGGGCACACTGAGGCCTAGAGACTGAACAGGACCTGGGCTCAAGTTAAACACAGCAAGAAAGTAACTGAACTGGGGTGAGGCTCCAATATCCTGGCTCCCAACCCAGCAGTCCTGGCCTGGAACATGAACAGATTATAGTTTCCAGAGCCAGATTCCTCCCCTTGTTGATTATGAGTTCCTCGGTTCCTCCTCTTTGGAGAGGCCTATGATCTAGCAGCTGGAGGCTTGTGCTGCCTGAGTTTAAGACCTATCTAGGCTACTTATTAGCTGGTGACTACGGATAAGTTGCATTAACCTCTTCTGCTCTCAGTTTCTCCACCTGTAAAATGGGACCAGAGTCAGTGGGCAGGATGGATATGCTGTCCCCCTCAGATGCAGAGCTCTGGCCCCTACTCGAGACCCCTTTGCTCAGAGGCGTGGTGGTGCCTACCTTCAAGGACCTGATTTCCTTCCTCCAGGGAAACAGAAGTAGGTTGACAGATATGAGCTCCAGAAACTCTAGTGCCTGTACCAGGTCATGGCAGACATGCCGGGCAGGGCTGGGCGCCCCCTGGGAGTGAGTGGTCCCCGGACCAGGGACCAGAAGCTCAGGCAGATAGAACCGAGAGGGGGCCTCTTGGTGAGGGCTGCGTCCCTGCAAACCTGCAGCCGGCCTGCCTCTGCCTCCTCTTGGTAGTAGCTGACGAGGTCACCCAGGAGGGACTCCAGGGCAGCCTCCTCTAGGCCCGGGGATCGAGGCTGGCTCATGGTGGCTCCAAGGGCCTGGGTGCCGAGGGAAGCCGTGGGCCTCCCCAGGCCAGGCCCAGGCTGGTCTGCCTTTGGCCCGCCCCAACGCTCAGACAGGAAGCCGAGGAGGAAGTGTGCTAGCAAAAGAGAAAGCTGCACACGGCCCGGCCCACCATTGCTTGTCACTCTGGGGGGCTCCGACCTGAGAGTGGCTGGGGCTGGGCCATCTCCCCCCCCACCCCCCCACCGCCGCCCTGGAGCAGTGCCAAGCTCCGCTCCGTCCTCGCCCGTCCCCAAATGGGAAGTCAGATACAGCAGCACCCACATCCGTCCGCACCCGTGCCAGCCTGTAGCCTTCAGCCCACTTCGGATGTGCCTGGCTAAGGTCCTTACGCTCCTGCTTGAGAATGTTCTCTGGCTACAGGAGTGTGCTCTGCTGGCATGCGGAACAAACGGCGAGGGCCGGGGTGTTAACACCCAGGCCCAGCCCTCGGCCAGCCAAGCAGGGTGGGCGCACAGACGCCCTAGCTTCTTGCATTCGGTGGGACAGTTCCGAGGTGTGTTCACCCTTGCTCCAGCGGTGGCCCACAGCAGTAACCTGCTCACGACGGCACGCTTTGCGGGTTCACGTCCCTCCCTTGTCTTCGTTCCCTACTCCCCTACTCCCCCTGTGCTTCCTGCCATTGCTGCCCAAAGACTGCTTTTGGGGTAACAGAGCCCAACAGCTATCCGTGTACTCTCGACCCTTGACCATCTCTCTCCTTCCCAGCCTTCTGCCGTCCGTTTTCATTTTTATTTTATAACTCACTGGTTTATACTCAGACTCGAGATTCGAATTCTGCCCTATGGCCCCAGAGGGGTGGGGATCGTGCTATAATCTCACCAGATCCCAGTGTTCCCTCAGGAGGAAGTAGATTAAAATGACAACAGAGATGGGGCGCCTGGGTGGCTCAGTGGGTTAAGCCTCTGTCTTTGGCTCAGGTCATAACCTCAGGGTCCTGGGATCGAGCCCCGCATCGGGCTTTCTGCTGAGCTGGGAGCCTGCTTTCCCTCTCTCTCTCTCTCTGCCTTCTTGTGATCTCTGTCTGTCAAATAAATAAATAAACCTTAAAAAAAAAAAAATGACAACAGAGGAGATTTTCTCTTTTAATACAGACCCAGGTATAAATTAGGGCAGCACGGTTAGGATCTGGATTCACCCCACTGTCTGAGCCCCTTCCCACATGATGGGGCAAGGTAAATTTGGGGAGATATGGGTGAGGGACAGTTTTCAGAGTTGGGCTTCCTCCCTTCCTTCCTTCCTTCCTTCCTTCCTTCCATTCAATCACCCAATACTTAATTAAGTCATGATTCACTCATTCAGCCACTCAATGACTCACTCCTTCCGTGTGGGTCAGCATTTCTCAAAGGGTGCTCCACACGGAGCCCTTACTGGGGGTTCATAATCAGTCTTATGTGAGTAAGAGTTTCCTGTGGCCAAATAAATTCTGCTGGGCTACTGAAGGGTCCCCTCACTCCTTGGCTCTAGGACTTCTCCTGGAGCAGGTGTCGGGGTGTGTTTCTGGGAAGGGGCAGCACGTGCACTCTATCCTGACTTCTCAGACGCTGGGTCCCCTTTCATGTCCTCCCGTGATGCTTGGGGGAAGAGCTGTCCCTGGGAAGCCAGCCTGTGTCCCCGTCCATGCTGTCCTGGGGGCTTCAGAAGCCAACAAGACAAAGCCCCAGCCCTGGGGTGGCTCACAGTTTGGAGAGCCCCAAGGACAGGGTGGTGTGACCTGTAGGAACTCAGCCCAGGATTCCTTCTCATCAGCTTTCTGTGACACTGGGCTGGCCTCCGGGCCCTCCCGTCACCAGGAAGGGCATCTGCCTGGTGCTTGGCCTTGTAGCTGCCTCAGACCTGGCCTCGCCACATCTGGGGGCTCTCGGATCCTTGCCTCTAGCTCCCTGCCTCTTGCAACCTCTCTTGAGCCCCGTGGCCCAAGGGGAATTCTATCCCCGCGCTGGGGAAGTCACTTTCTCATTGGAGGACTCCTTGATAATGGGTTGCCAGGGAGCAGCACCTCTCCTCCCGAGCCAGTCCTGGAGGGTAGCAGGTGTCAGTCTCTCATTTTCCTCTTCTGCCCCTTCAATTTGGCGTGTCTTCTCTTACGCTGACCCTGAGGCCTTCCCCTGAGGATGACCCCTGGGTCCTCCTGGGTCTATCTGGATAACCCAGGCTCGTTGCCTCCTCTGAGTGCCTTCGCCACGGAAGCGAACAGTCTCGGCTTGCGGGAATTGGGGCCTGCGCATCTTCGGAGGCTGTTACGCAGCTCACCATGCCAGAGGTATGAGACCCAAAGCCATGCTTTTCCCTTGATGCCAAAGATTTATAAGGGCAGAGAAGGGGGAATGGTGGATTTGGATGAGGGGGATATGTAGAGTTCCAGGCCACTGAGCTCTATGGAAGAGGCCATCGCCAGGCCAAGGAAAGGTGGTAGTGGTGGTGGTGGTGGTGGTGGTGGTGGTGGTGGTGGTGGTGGTGGTGGTGTGTGTGTGTCTAACACAGAAGGGCCTTCATTCTCATTGTCTCTTCGTCTCTGTTTCTCTCCTTGGCCCCAGGCGGATTTGCTGCCTAAGGAGCGGGCTGGAGTGGCTTGTATTTTTTTTCCTATTAAAAAAAAAAAAACTTTATGTATTTATTTGACAGAGAGAGACACACACACGGAAAGAGAGAGCACACAAGCAGGGGGAGCGGCAGGCAGAGGGAAGGAGAGAAGCAGGCTCCCTGCTGAGCAAGGAACCTAATTTGGGCTTGGTTCAGGACCCTGAGATCATGACCTTGAGTGGAAGGCAGATGCTTAACGGACTGAGCCACCCCGGCACCCCTTTTTTTTCCCCATTAATAGCCAAAGTTTAACAATTTGGTACAAACAATTTAATATCCACTGCCACCCCCCCCCCCATCCCGTGTAATTCTTCTGTTGCTTTTAGTTACTTATATATTGATATAACCACTTCACTCATTCTGGACATCTTGTTCCCCAGCTCTGGGGAAGCCCATTGTGCCTGTGAATTGTGTCTCTAGGGTGGGCCGAGAGCGCGGTGGGGAAGGCTGGGCCTGGGGCCGGGAATTCCCACTCTGTCCTCTGGTGCCTGGGTCAGCTCGGCTTCTCCAGGACCAGCCTCCTTCCCACCAGACCTCTGCGGCCCCGTCAGCTGTCGGATTCGGTGGTGTTGTCTGGGCCCTCTGGTGAGTGACTGGCTTAGTGAGAACCTTTCTCTGCCTGCCGGGCTGACTAACTTTGGTGACAATGCAGGAGACGGGGAGTGAGGGGGGCACAGGAGATATGCGGGAGCTGTGGTGGGGTCGGGGAGGTTGGGGGTCCCGAGGTCCAGAGAAGGAAAGGACCTGGCTCAAAGTCACAGTGAACTGATGACAGAAGTCGCGACAGCCAAGCGTCTGGGTCCCAGCACCTAGCCTTCCCTCACAGCTATCCCTGCTGCCCAAAGGCTCCCAAGTCCCCTGCAAAGCCTAGGAGCTCAGGGACACTCAGGACCCACAGAGTCTACAGGGGTGGGTGCTGCCTGGTCAGGGGCTCCCAAGTCTGCAAGTCTGCACTTACCCTCCTCCAGGCTGTTACACACACAGAGGAATTTGTTTTCATTGTAATTGAACAGACTGCTCTTGTCAGTTGTCCACTCCATAAGGCCCCCCGATCCCTGGGGTTCACCACTCAGAGGAGAATCATTCGAGTCTGGCAGGGATGGCTCAAATACACAGGGACAGGCCAGGAAGGGAAGGGCAGGCAAGAGGACGAGATGTCAGAGCCCAGCAGTGAGATAGGCCCTGAGGTTGGGCCTTTAGCCAGCCAACACAGACTTGGGACATCCACAGCCATTGCTCCTATGGGAGAATGAAGGTGACATGGTGGGCAGCAGAGCCAAGAGAGGCAATACACCTGCCCATATTCTTGGACCTCCTGGATGCAGCCAAGCCTGAAGCCAGATTTATCACTTGGACAATTTAGTTACGTGAGTCAATAAATATCCTTAAGAGGGTTCAAGCTGGGTTTCTGTCTCTTGCAGTTGAGTCATGGAGACAGGTAATGGGTCTCAGAACCTGCCAGAGGATAGCGGGTTCCCCTTTCAAAAGTTGCCTCTCCTCTCCCTGTAATCCAGGTGGTGTGGTTTTGTGGTGGGTCATGGAGCAGGCAGCTCCCAGCTATGGAGCAGAATGCTGGCCAGCCCCAGGACCTCAGGCGTCAGGCCGGGTAGGAGTTAGTGTGGTAAGGCTGGGGCTGTGACAATAGGGGCTGGGGACCTGGAGCCTCGGGATTCCCGGGAGAGATGCCTAGCAGGCACAGGGAGACTGCGACCCTGGGGGGCAAAGGCGTGCCCAGCCCCCAGCCCTGACATACCAGGCCTGACCAGGTAATTAGCTCTGACTGAGAGAGTTCACCTGACTGGGGAGGTTCAGTGTGAGGTCAAGCAGAGCAGAGCCCGCGACCAAAGATTCGCTCTCTCAGACGCCGCAGCTGCTTGTCGTTCTACCGCTCACGCCCGTGACCTGGTCAGTCATCAAGTGGACACCAGCGGTGGCACCTGAGTAGAAGTGGGTGGCCTCGGAGTGTGCATGGGGGACCCCTGAGTGTGTGGACGCCTAGTGTGGGGCGCTGGCATGTGCGCCCCAAAGCCGCCCAAGCGGGCATGTGTGTAGCCACGGGCGGTGTGAGCGGAGTGAAGCACACATAAGCGTGTGTCCGAGGGTGTTGCGAGGAACTTGGTGTGAGAGACCCCCCCTCTGTGTGCATGTGAGGGGGCAGGCTTCGTTATGTCGAGCCAGGTCGTGTTCTGAGGGGCGGCTGTGGGTGGCCAGACTTTGTATCAACCCTCCTTCCTCTCTCGGGTGATTCGGGCTGCTCATGCGTGGCCAGCGTTGGTGGTGTCCTGTCTGAGACCTTGGGGTGCACCGTGCCTGTGCATACTGGCCCAGTGGCAGAGCCTGCTGACCGTAGGGATAACTTTACCTGCCAGCCGTGGCATTTCCCCCATCAGAAGATTTTCTTTGGCCACAGAAGCCCGCATGGCTGCACCAGGGACAAGGAGAAAGCAACTCATCTCCGTCTTAATTACCAATCCTCCTACCCCCTTCCTGGTAGTGGAAACCATCAGGGTGCTTGAGAGTCTGTGAGCTACTGTGAGTGCTGTTGCCTTTCCTGTCTGGTGGCTAACTTTGAGGTGTGCTCTCCACTGCCTCCTTGGAGGGGGACTGTGTGACCACAACGTCCTGAACTGGCTTCCTTTCCTTCCTTGTTTCGCTGCCCTCTCCATCTGGGTGCTCCTGGGTCACCTCCCTCATCAACCCCTGGTGCCCTCCTCCTGTCCCAGGATCAGGTCCTGCCTCCGTCCTGTTCCCACCATCCTGAGAATTGTCACCTCCCCCTCTCACTGGGCCCCTGATGAGCCCCACTGCCTGGGGTGTGCTCCTCGGCCCCACCCCTTAGGCTGTGGCAGAGAGAGGCCAGTCTCCTTATAGGAGTGTGCTTGGACCTTGCATGTGGCGCCATGTGTAGACACAGGGTGTGTCATGGGTAGGGGAGGTGGGAAACGCCAAGCCCCGCAGTCTCCTGGGCTGGTGGGGGGATCCTGTGTGTCGTTGGAACTAAGTGTTGGTGTAGTTCGGGCTGGAGTGGCTGGATACCATCGCCGTGAGGGCTGCCACGTTCATTCTGGACAAGAGGGCCCCAGAGTACAGAGGTGGCCCCTGAGCCACACACACTGGTGTTGAGGTCAGAGGCGTGATTAGTTTGCATACAGGGAGGGGTGCTTAGGCCTCAGGCTGTGCCCAGAGAGAGAGGCTGGGGGGCAGGCGGGATTCCTGAGAATAGAATGCTTGACTGGCTAAGCCTCACGAAATATCACCAGGGTGGAAGACCAGTTCAGAACCCAAAGAGGTTTTGTCTACAACTGCTAATGTCGGTGGGCGGTGGGTTTGCAAGTGAGAGAAGGGAAGTGCGTGCTATTTTCCCAAGGCAGACCTGTTGGCTTTGAACAGTGGCAGCAGGCGGCCAGCAGGTGGCAGTGTGGGCTTGGAGTGGGTGCAGGATGGCTGGGACCTGGAACTGATGCTGTACCTTTCTTCGGGACTGAGTCCCACTTTCAGGGTACTCCCGGGTCTAGGACTCTGCTGGTGGATGCCACTCGAGTTCGAGTGGGAGGGAAGGGTGACAGAGGAAGGCAACCAGCCTCTGCCAGAGAAGGGATTAATGAACAAAGCCCAGGAAAGAATTTCTGCAAGGGGAAGAAAGCAACTCATCTCCGTCTAATTACCAATCCTCCTACCCCCTTCCTGGTAGTGGAAACCATCAAGGTGCTGAGAATGAACTGCTGGGCTAGGAGAAAGCTCAGTGTCCGGGGATCCTGAAGTCAAGTCCAAAACTTGATGGCCCGTGTTGGTGACACCCTGACCACGGCTCAGAGAGATGAAGCTGTGTTTCAGGGAGGTTAAGAAAAGAAGCGAGTCAGCGTGGAAGTCCCTGACTACCCCAATAGCCGTGTCAACAGGGAAGTGACAAGATTTCAGGGCTTCTCCTCTTGAGAGAAGGAAGGTACTTCCGATTTGCTGTTATTTACTTAACGTTCCTTACATGTGAACGATGGCCCGAGCCCCTTACCACACGCACTCCTCCCGAATATTATTTTTGCAATATTTTTATTGATACGATATATTTATTTTGAACACAGAAAAGATACATTGTTGCTTATTTAGCGCTTAAACCAGGAACGAGAAAAGCTGTTTAGCTCCATCCCTCAAACATTGGTGAGTACTTAGGGATTTTTATCTTTTTTCCCACAGTACTCTCTAGGGTTGCAGAAGCAGGATGCATTTCTTAAAAGAGTCCCATCCCTGGAGTGCATTTAAAGGCTATACAGTACAACAGACAGATATTTTTTGCCTAGAAAACAGTACACCACAGAGGCGGACAGAACTGCTTGTAAACAAGGTCCCTTTCCTGGCGGAGTTGGGTGCTTCAGGATGCCGCAGAACCTCTGCACGGATTCCTTTCGGTTCTGCACCGGAAGAAACCCTATTTCTACAGAAAGTAAAATTCACGATTGCCATCCTTGTCACCCTACTTCTCAAGAAAGGGATTACTGAAATGTCTTAGCCCTTCATTAGAAGAATGGAAATGGGGGGCGGGGGTGGGTGGGGGCGGGGGGGAGGCAGGGTGGACTCGAGTTTTCCACTTCCTGCCGCTGGCAATGCTGGCGGGACACTCTGCAAAGCTGTTCGGCTGCCTCCCTCTGGCAGGCTGGGTCTTCATCCATCTTCTTGGATGGAAATTGCTGGGAGTTGTGGGCCACTCTGTAAGCAGGCACACCCATATATCCCTTCCAGGTGCCTCTGGCGGTGAGGCCCAGATCTGATCTCTCATGGTGGCATGCTAGTATTTCGGGGGCCCGCTTCCCCAGTATTTCATCTCTGCAAGTGCCCTGGAGGGCAGGGGCAGAATGCATCAGCTCACGATTCCCAACTAGGAGCTGCCGCCCGGGGGAAGGGTAGACAGCTCACACTCGGCCATGGTGGTCAGCTGGGCACGCACTTAGTGAGGGGCCACGTCTCTGTCTCAGAGCTGTGCCCAGGCCACCCTTCTCTTCTTTGAAGACCCTCAGCCCTGGGCCGTGGTTGGACTGACACGGGGACAGCTGTAACCCACCACCACCACTGTCGCACGCCGGCCAAGGACCCTGCTCATCACCAGTCGCTTGGGGTGGGGGCCCTCCAAAATAACGCCGCCAGCGCCATGAGGCCGGGGGCACTGGGTTAGGGAGGGGGCGGGGGAGGGCGGTGAGGGCTTCCAGGTTGTGCCTGGGCCCCCAGGCCCATGTCCCTCACCCCGTAAGTGTCAGGGTGGTGATAGTGTGGCTGCCCTGGAATTGAGGGAGGGGTCCAGTGTGTGGCTGAACCTCACTGAGGCCTGTCCCACTGCCCAGGAGGGCGTGTTGCCCTGGAGTGGGGGTGGGGGCAGGCGGCCGACCTGGGAGGGTCAGGCAGTTTCTGGAGGCAGAATCAGAGTTTGGGCACAGCCTGCCAGGCGAGGGCAGAGGCAAACAGGCCAGGGAGAGGGGGGAGCAAGGCCCTGTCCCTCTCCAACTGTCTTCTCCCAGCATTGCCTGCAAAGGCATAACCACAGGCTGGGGAGGAGACGGGAGGTCAAGAGAGCTTCATTTTTAATGAAACCTTAGCAGATGGGTTTGTGTGGATGTGGGAGGGGGGCTGTGTGTATTCACATGTCTGTACATGTGTGGTGCGTATCTGGATGTGTGTGTGCATGTGTGTCAGCGTGTATGTGTATGTACAAACCATTTATCTGTGTGTGCACGTAGAAGTGTGTGCACAGCTCTGTGTGTGTGTGTGTACTTGTACAAACTATCTGTATGTGCACATGGGAGTGCTGTGTGTCCATCTGTGTGTGTGTGTGTAGGTGTACAAACTGTGTATGTATGTGTGCACGTGGGAGTGCTGTGTGTGCATCTGTGTGTGTGTGCGTGTACGCATGCCCTTGTAAGCCTGTGTGTGTGTCTGTGTGTGTGCACGCCCTTGTGGCTCAGCCCGAGGGACCGCAGGACCTGGCTGGCTGGGTCACTCACAGAATCCTTTCTGGACGAGAAGCCGGGGCCCGGGTCAGGGTGGGTGAGCCTGGGGAGCTCCTGGGCCCCGGTTCTGGGCCCGGCAGTGGCAGCAGACCTGATGGGGGGCCAAGCCCGCACACGGCCTCGTAAGGGGGCAGGGTATCCATGGAGATGGTGTGGAGGCCAGCCTGGCCCAGGATCCTCTGCGCCTGCTCGTATCGGCCCGGGCTGTGGATGATGCCCCCATACAGGATGCCATCCAGCACTGGGTAGGAGTCGGTCAGCGAGTAGGGTGGTGGTGCGTCCGTGGGGATGTACAGCTGAGTGGCTCCTGGTCCCATACATTCCTCATAACTGCAAGAGAAGAGGCTCCCTCAGGGCTCAGTGGAACCTGGCTTCAGGGGCCAGTGTGGGGGCTTTCCCGAGGGCTGGGAGCCTGGCGACAGGGACGGTTGCCCTGGAGGTTTGTCATGCTGGCTCTAATGAAACCCTCCAACTCCCCTAGGAAAGGCACCGCTGAACCACTGAGACTGAATTCTAGTCCTGACTCAGCCCAGGCTCCGTGTGAATGTGCTTGGGCAAGTCACTGAACTCCGGGTCTTGGATAGCTCAGAACAGTGGCCACGGCCGATGGAGCGGCTTCCTAGCCGGCACTGAGAGTGCATGGTCCGGGGCAGTACCCTCAGCCTGTCTGACTCTCCTGGGCCTCAAGTCATGGAAGCGGCCCTTCCAGGCTTAGAAGGAGACCCTGGGGCTCCTCAGAAACACAGAGGTGTAGGGCACTTACAGCCCCCCAAGGGGAATGGGGTACAGGGTGATGGGGCTGTGGCTGTTTGTGGGGCCAGAGGGGTCTCCTGGTAAGAAAGCAAAGGAGGTCCTGATCTCTCTTCTTTTTCCAACTATTAGCCTGTGGGTCATCTGTCTGAGGGTGCCAGGGAGAACCCACAGGCCCCCCAGAGAAGAATTCCCCAGTGGGACTGGGCTACCTGATGGTCATGAGTGCAGTTTGGACACAGTAAAGCCTGACCCAGTGCATGGGGTTTTGGGTTTTGGGGATGCATACGAAAGAGCCGGGGCCCATCCCCTGACACGAGTCAGAAGGAGCTGAGCTTCTCCTTCTCCAGTGACATCTTTTGAATCATGCCCTGTGTCATTGGGACCTGCTTGGTCAGGAGATGGCCACATCCAGAGATTTTCTGCATTTACACCGTTTGGGGGAGATGTTGCTATTTCCTCTGGACGGGGTGGGGTGGGGGGGCGGGTAGGGATTCATACCCAGTGCCCTTCCGGCTCCTGCCCTCCTCCCCCAAACTGTCTCCTTACCCTGGTGGAGAATCCGGGTACATATCTCGAAGCACTGTGGCATCCACGTCCCCATCAGAACTCAGGTCCAAGGGAGGGGACCAGTCTTCGACAGGGCTACAGCTGTAGCGTATCCGGTGGCTCGAGCGACTGTACGTGTGCCCATCAGACACTGCAGGGGACAGACATTCAGCCTGGGCTTTAGACCGGGAGCAGGGAGGGCCCTACATGTGTAGCTGAGGCCACTGAGACCCTGTGCTCTCCAGCTCACCATCTGGTTCCTCACCAACCGCAGCGGCCTGTCATTCTCTCAGAGCTATAGCCCCAGAATGTAAGCACCACTGCTGTGCTGGGCATGGGGTCTCTGAGAGGAAGTGGAGTGGGTTCTGCCCTGGTGGGACTCCCAGGGTGGTGAGCAGCCTGTCCTGGTAACAGCCTGGTACTGAGTCATGAGATTTGATAGATGCAGCACTGGCTCTATGGGAACAGGGATGAGCTGACTCAGCCTGGAAGTCAGGGAGGCCTTCCTGGAGGAGGGGCTCCTAAAGCTGGGTCTTATCTAGGAATTAGCCAAGAGAAGAGGGACAGACTGGGAAGAAGGAAAGAACAGTTGAGCTAAGGAAGGAGGTTAGAAATAAGAGTGTGGTGTGAAAAGGAAGCTTTGAAACTGGGACATGAAAACTGGGGAGTCAGGGAATGAGGGCCACAGAGGTCTCTGGGGTCAGGCCTCCCTTCTCCCTGCGCCCAACTATACATTATTCCCTTATTTATCCCAGGAGAATAGGCACTTCTGTAATGAATTCTGGCCACTCCATATACTGTCTTCTCTTCTGTTTTGCTTGTATGTTTACCATATAGTAGTACATTAAAGGCTCTGAAAAGTCCTGCAGCTGAGAATTGCATTTGACAGTACTTGGGCAGCAATTGATCACAGACTCTTCTTTTCTTGGATCTAGTAACACCGTTTAGGAAGTGCTGATAGAGCACATGCATTCAACAAGTGTGGTTCAGAGGGGCTCGGCGGGCGACTTGCCAGAGGTCACACAACAAATTACTGGTAGGACCAGAGAGCAGCTCAATAGCCTGGCTCCTCACTCTATAAAGCGCTCCACCTCCCTGTTTCTGGCAGTTCTAGTAGAGGCTAGGGGACAGGGGAGCTGCAAAGATGGCTGAGGCATGAGGTCTCCCCACCCACACTGGGGTCTCCGCAGGCTCCTCCCTTCAGAGATCAGGAGGCGACATCAGGGGCTTATCTGTCTGGGGTGGGGTTAGTGACCTGCTTTGAGGTCAGCAGCACCGTCTATTCCCATCTTACACACTGAGGATATCTGTCCCCATTCTCCATTCTACAAGCTGTATAATATTCTCTCCACTTCCTTCATCTCTTTTTGCCCACTCCTGATACAACAGTGAGTAGAAAAATCTGGACGTGAAACTCTATCTGCAGGTATAATCCCGGGGTTATCTATGGACCTTGAGAAAGCTCTCGGAAGAAAATATTCCAGACACGTTAACAGTGGCTCTGTCTTGATGACAGGATCATGACCCTTATTTTCTTCTTTATATTTTTTGTATTTTAAAGGTTTTCCCACGGTGAACACATATTACTTCTCTACTAGGAAAAAGGTCCCCAATAATGCATGCTATAAAAAGGAGCTGAAATGAGATTTGTTTCCCTTTAGGGCACCAGCTGAAGGGTGAGAATTTCTGGAAGAACTTGAGGAAGAAACTCAGGAAAGAAGAAAGCATGAAATAGGGTGAGGACAGAGGTGGGATGTGGGCCTCTGGGCTCTGGGGCGAGGAGGGGCCCACCAAACCACACAGGAGGTTAGGGCTTGTCTCAACCTCGGGAAAGCTAAAGCTGTGTCCTAGACCATGGTGGGAGAGCTGTGGTGGGCACGCCCGACAGCTAATGGAGCCGAGCACACTGCCGTGCCCCTCTCTGCTTGGGCATCTTTCCTGGGGCTTCCCAGAGGCCGAAGAGCTTAGGGAAACTGAGGCTAGCTCAGAACCCGATCCTGAGTTCACCCAGCTCAGCGCAGACAGAGTTCCTGAGGAACAGCTGGAAAGACTCCCCCGGCCCCTCATTTCAACTCCCCCAAATTCTTTTCTCATCTCCTCTCTCTACTTCCACGTCAGCACAGACCCCAGTGGTCTAGGCCTCTGGAAGTCCCCCTAGCCACCTCATGGGGAGTGAGATCTCCCTACCCCTTTGTTTGCCAAAGTCAAGAAACGCTTCAGCTCGTGATTTAACCCCAATCTGAGGTACACGCCCCTCCACGAGCCCAGGAATAGAGAACAGGAATTTGCACCCACGGGCACCTGCTGTGTTCACCCCACACCTGTGAGAGGCGCTGTGGCCGCCTCCTGCTCTCAGATGGGGAAACTGAGAGGTGGGGGCACTCACTCTAAAGCCCCAGCAAGTGAGAGACCCGATCTGCCTCCTAAAACTGAAGATCTTTCCATCTCACAGAAATAGAATTTGTTTCATTCACTCACTGGTTCATTCATTCATTCATTCATTCATTTTCAAACATTTATTGGCTCTTCTCTCTGTGCCCGGCTGGACGGCAGAAGGACTCTGTGCACAGGCAGAGGAGGGCCAATTGTGTCCTAAGGGCAATGGGGAGCCACTGAGGGGTGTTGAGCAGAGGATGGCACTTAGGTCAGTCACCAGGTCAGTCACTTAGGCTGCCTTGCAGAGAATGCCTAGCAGCTGCCGGTCAGGTGGCTGGCAAGGGGCAGAGGCCAGTGTCACCAGTGTGGCCCTGGCTTAGGTTTTCTCGGGGGAGAAAGAATGAAAAGAATTAACATGTATTGAGCATGGACCCGGAAGCCAGGTTCTGTGCGACTTAGTCCTCACAGTACCCTGTAGGCGTGGGTCCCTGTGTACCCATCATGTAGGTGACTCGCCTGAGCTACACACTGGTTAGACCACTTTCCCTGGGTTGAACAGTAAGACGAGGAAGATGAAGGCCATTTTGGATCCCTGGTTCTGAGGGGCCTGTGAGACCTTGAGGAGAGACGCCTGGGGGAGCCCTGGCTGAGGGTGACCGGTAGTGCCTGAAACAGGCAGGTGGCTGAGATGGAGCCAGAAGGGCGTGTAGAGAGAGGACCTGGGGCCAAGGGTTTGGCTTGGAGGGACCTTGCTATTCCTCTCCTCAGAGACTAGGAATCCACAGAGAAGTCTGAGGAGGCACAGGCAGAGCGCTAGGAGAGAGAGCAGGAGAGCCCAAGTCAGGGCAGCCAGGGGAAGGGGGTGTCTGGAGGACAGAAGTGTCCCCAGGGCTACCGGGCGGGTGCTTGTCAGTGCTCTGCTGCTTTGCCCTCCCCACAGTGAGGCACGGGGTGCTTCCTTTCTCGCCAGCCTCCTTCCAAGGTTCCTGGCACCCCTGTGCACCCTCCAAGAAGCTGTGGAAAGCTATGGGGGGGGCGTCAGTGCCTCTCCCACTGAGGCCTCAAGCAAGAGCTGAGAACCTAAGCAGGGCAAGGAGGCGGGAACCCTACACATGGGTACCCATGGGGACAGGGAGGCAGGGCTGCACCCGTCAGCACTGGGCAGCAAAGGCCTGATGCCAGGTGTGGCCTGGCTGTGACCTGCTGTCACACCACTAACTCCACAGAGATCAGGGCCAGGGCCTTGCTCATGGACCACCAGCCCTGGGCCTCCAGGCCCATCTCTCTTCTTAAGGCCAAGGTCGACCTCAAACCTCAGCTTGGGATTTACTCTGGCCCCCTCTCCCATGCTCTAAGTACCAGGCTCCTCAGGCCTGGGAACTTCCAGGCTGTTCAACAAGGTGCTTTGGTACCCCGGTCTTTAAAATGGGCAAGGGGCACCTGGCTGGCTCTTGATCATAGGGTTGTGAGTTCGGGACCCATGTCAAGTGTAGAGACAACTTTAAAAAAATAAAACACTAAATAAAAGGAAATGGGCAAACACAGCACTTGCAGTGAGGAGGAAATGGGGTGGTTCCTTCCCTGGTGGAACATCTTCTCTGGGTGAGATCCTGTGCTGGGCTATGGACCCCACTGGTCAAGAGCCACCCACAGGTCCTGTTTTCCATGGTGCAACCCTGCCATCCCATGACAGGGGCATTGGCAGAAGTGTGGGCAAATGCCAAGCAAGTACAGGGAAGGGTGATTCCATCCTACCTGGGCAGGATGTGGTGGCATTTGAGGTGGGCCTGAAGGACAAGTAGGCTTTTGTCAGTTGTTGTGGGGTGGGGGTGGGGGGGGTTAGTATGGGGAATGGCACTGTGGACCTAGGAAGAGCATATGCAAAGGTGTGGAGGTTCCCCTAACCCTAATCCTCACTCCTTATTGGGAGTGGGCATGCCTGGGCAAGAGCCTCCCACTCCTCCAGGGGCCGGCTGGAGCTATAAGCATAGGAATAAGCCAGGCCAGTGCTGGGCAGTGCTCCTGGCTTGTCTTCTTGGGGAGTCCTCAGCTTCTGGGGACCCTAGAGGGGACTGGGTTGGCTGAGCTTCCAGTACCTGCTTGATTCATGCTGACTCTTCTCTTTAGCTTCCCCTGTTGGGCAGTGAGGACAAACCACTGACCTGCTGACCTGCTGTCCCCTTCCTCCGTCGTGGCCACATGTCCCCTGCCAGGTGATGTCCCTCTGTGTCTCGTTGAGAGGGGCAGCTTCCTGCTCTTCTACTTCTCCTACCAGCATTGCCAGCGGAGCAACATCCAGGTCCACAGGGCCCCTAGGTCTTGGGTGCATTTGCCAGATGGGGCCCTGGGCCCATGGGGTGCCCCTGGTGCTGTTTCCCCCACACCTTCAGCCTCCCTCAGGGGTGCGACCCATGGCACGTGGTGGGGAGCCTGCAGGAGCCTAGGCTGGGCTACCTGGGCTCAAATCTGGGGTCCACCTGGCTGGTTGACCCTAGGTAGGTTACTTCAGCACCTGACTATGGTCTGAATGTTTGCTAAACCCTCCAGCCCCCAATTCTTATATTGAAATCTGAACCCCCAAGGTGCTGCTAGTATGAGTTGGGGACTTTGGGAGATGATTAGGTCACGAGGGTGAAGCCCTCACAATAGGGACCAGTGCCCTCACAAAAAGAAACCCCAGAGAGCTAGCTCATCCCTTCTACTGTGTGGGGACACAGCGAGAAGGACGTAGGCCCTCACCAGACACCAGATCTGCAGGGGCCTTGATCTTGGGAGTCCCGAGCCCCCAGAATGTAGAAAAAAAGTTCTTTTGTTTACAAGCCACTCCGTTTTTGGTATGTTTGTTATAGCCACCTGAATGCCCCAACTTCAACTTCCTTTAAAAAAAAAAAAAAAAAAAAAAAGATTTATTTATTTGACAGAGATCACAAGTAGGCAGGGAGGCAGGCAGAGAAAGAGAGGAAGAAGCAGGCTCCCTGCTGAGCACAGAGCCTGATGCGGGGCTCGATCCCAGGACCCTGGGATTGTGACCTGAGCTGAAGGCAGAGGCTTTAACCCACTGAGTCACTCAGGCGCCCCTCAATCTCAACTTCCTTATCTGTAAATTGGGAAGGCAATAAAAAGTAGTCTGACCTCCAGGACCACAGTAAGGGTGAAATGAGATCGTGCGTGAAAAGTGCGGGGCAATCAGTGAGTGTCCTGCCGTCCAGGTCCTCCCTGCTTTAGCTCCCGGCGGCCGGGTGCGGGAGGCGAGTTGTAGTTGCTGAAAGGTAGCCCCTTCCTCACCCAGTTAACTCTGTGTGGAAGGGGGAGGAAGTGGCACAAAGCTGCGGGGTGATCGGGGCATGTTGGGAGGGGGCTGTGGATTTCAGGCCTCTGGTCCATGTGGATGAGATCCCACCCAACCAGTTTTTAGATTTTTATTTTCTTTCTTTCTCCCAAGCTTTGCCTGTCCCAGAGGAGGAGGAAAGATTGCTAGGCCCTGCCATGGCTCTGGAGCCTCCAGGTGGCTTCACCTGTGGTGTGATGGTGGCCTCTGGGTCCATATGGCTCCCAGAGTCCAGGCCGAGGCTCCGTCAGGCCTCAGGGCAGGCTTTTTCCTGCTTTTGACAACCATTCTGGGAATTGAATGAACTGAGCTCCTTCTTGCTGCTGTTAGATAACGGTCCCCTTCCAAGTGTCAGACAAAGTCAGGTGGCTGCCTTCTCTAAACAGTTCAGGCCTTCTGGCCAGATGAACACTTTGGGGACTGGTTGCCCCAGGAATTAACCACCACCTCTGTGTAAGGGAGATTCCCCTCATTGGGAAAATCTCCAATCCGTTCTCTATGCCCTTTGCAGGCTCCCTGGGGGTAGAGTCACTCACTCATCACTCGTGCCATCATTCATCCATCCACTTATTCATGTGTCCAACTGACCCCCCACCTGTCTAGCCCACCACCTTCCTATCTGTCCATCTTTCCATCCATCCATCCATCCACCCCCCCATCTATCCATGCGCTCACACAGCCCACCCAGTCCACGCCGCCTGTATCCACCCACTCTAGCCATTCATCCTCTCTTCCTGTGTCCTTCTGTCCACCCATGTCGCCAACCATCTCCCACCCCACCCACTCACCCATCTTTCCCTTCAGCCACTGGTCTGTCCACTCGCTCGCCCCACCCCCATTCCCTCACCTCTCCATCTCCTCATCCCCCTCCCCATCTGTCCCCCCCTCCGACCCCCCCATCCCTCTCTCCCTCCGTCCTTCCACGCAGGTCCCAGCTGGACCAGCTGTCAGTACAGCCGGGCCCACACTGGCCAAGGCTGGGGAGTAGACCACACCCTTCCTTTGACCTTCAGGGTCACCTTGGCAGACTCCTGGACCTCTCAGGCCCCTGAGAGCCTCTGATCTCCCTGACCACCCCGTCCCACCCCTGGCAGGGCTGCCCCCCTCCCCTGTGTCTCCTGGGTGGCCGTCACAATCAGACAGGAGGCCAGGCCCCGGGGTGGACGGCAACTCACCGTATCCTTGCTCGTACTCTCGGTGGTAACGGCGGCGGTGGCGGTGGTGGTGGTGATGGTGGCGGCGGTGGCGGTGGCGGTGACGCTGGAGCCGGGCCTGCCGGTCCCTGCGGATACTGCCCACGATGATAGTGATGCAGGAGAGGATGATGACCACCCCTATGACTGCACTTGCCACCAATACAGGAGACACCAGCAGGTGGCTGTGCTCCGAGCTCTCTGAGTACGTGGGGTAGAAATAGCTGGTTCGGTTGTACCGAGCTATTGGGAACAAGGAGAGGACATTGAGTTGGGGCACAGACCCTGCCATGTTTCCTCTTCCAGCCCGGCTGCCCGTGAATGATGTGTCCCTAATAAATGGAGGACAGTCAGGCTTCAGCCCCATGGACGGTGTCCCAGCTGCCTGTGAGAGGGAGGAAGGGAACAGTGCTTTGCTCTGCTCCCTGAAGGAGCCCCTGAGGCTGCGGCTTGACCTCCCCTCCTCTTTTCTCCAGCTCTGGCCGGAGAGCTCAACTAGCTCACAGGTAGGAGAAGAAAAACTCCAGGCAATAGATTTGTCCAAGGTCACAGAGCAAATCAGTGGCAGAACTGAGGCCTGAAGTCAAGACTCAGTGCTAGATAGGGACTCTACTCCACCAAGATTTGAGGTTGGAAGGTGAACTTTACTTTGGAAAGGGGTCAGTGATGGATGGGGATGTTGGTCAAAGTATGAGGACTAACTCTGCTGGCCTCTAACACTGACCTCCTGCTTTGGGGGGTGAAACCTCCCCAGGGGGTTCCAGGGAAATCAAATGGTAACTGACCCAGACACGTCAAGGGGTTGGATCAGAGCAGAGAAGGCTTCCCAGAGTGGCTGTACTAATATTAAAAAAGACAGACTTCAAAACAAAAACTGTCATTAGCGATAAAGGGGCATTTTATAATGATGAAAGGGCAGTCTGTCAGGAAGTCGTAACAATTATAAACCTATATGCACCTAAGAACATAACCCTACGATATAGGGAGCAAAGGCTGAAGCACTGAAGGGAGAGACCAACGGCACGGCGGTAACGGCTGGAGACATCAGGACCCCACTTTCGACAAGGTACAGAATTCAGTTTCATGTCTGCTTTTGACTGGTTGGGCCTGCTTGAGTTTTTGGGGAAGTGCCAGCTGCTTGTTTTTATTCCCTTGGCTGTCAGCTAGCTACCCTAAGCTCAAGTTGTCCGTTTTTCCTGAAGACCCACAGCTGGAAAGGGGCAAAGTGGGGCTCTCCTCCTTGTCTCTCAGGCAAAAGCGATCCATTTAAATTGTCCAGTCAGACCTCAATTTAGGAGGACTCAAGCCCTTGGCTGTGGACATGGAGCATGCCGGCCACGCTTTCCTCAGTCGAGGCTGGCGACAGACGTTACTAAATGACAATGGTTCTTATTCCTTTTGGGTCCAGGAGGCAGCCTCCATGTCCTTTCTAGTAGTGGTCCACATGGTGATTCCACCCAGTCAGGGAATGGAGCTTTTGGTCCCACTTGCCTAGTGTGACCATGGTGCCCTGTGCTACTACTACTCTGCAGCCAGTGGCCAGGGCTTTGGCTCAGACTGGAGCTGAGCCATGGTCACCTATTACTGGATTCTCTCTAGTAAAGTCCAGGCTGCCCAGCTGTCCAATTGATGTCACCCTCTTCCTCCTCACCAGGTGGCCTCTCATTTTGGAGGCCAAGGGCAGGGGTGGTGCATGTCAGGGACATCGCTCTTTTCCAGAAAGTAGGAGTGGGGGCGCGGTCCACACCATTGTCAGGGCTCTAGACTGTCCCATTCAGTGTGTCCCCGCTGCTGCTATGGCTTGTGTCGTACCGGTCACCCATGACTCAAGGCAGACGTGCTCCTGGAGAGCTGGCCCGTCCAGGATGGTGCCCAGCTCAGCTCCCTAGAGCTGGATATGAGTGTGTGTGTCTGTTCTGTGCTGCTGAGGTGCCGGTGCCTCAGGGTCACCTTGAAGATGCCCCGCCCTCCTCCGCGTCACCTGCAGATGAGAGCCTTGTCCCCCAGCAGTTCCAGTCTCATCACCAGTTGGGTGCAATGATGGCATCACCCATGCCCGCAGACAGAGCCAGTTGGTGCTGGCGCCCACGTGCCTGGCTGGTTGAGCAATTAATCTCCCAGTCACCAGGACCGGCAGAGGTAGGTGCTACTTTAAATTATGAGGGAAACTCTTCCAATTTCTAAACGCAGGGCCCATTATATCAACAAGATATGTATGACTGCAGAGAAATAACAGGGTGACAGCCCTCCTTGCCACCCCTCTGCCTCCCCGCCCCCCTACACCAGCTGTGGCAAGCACAGAGGATAAGGCAGGTTTTGCCTCTCTCCTGGACTTTCTTCCCAAGCGGCTTCTACAGAAACTGAGCCCTAGACAGATTAAGCAACTTGCCCAAGGTCACGTGGCCCACGGAGAGGGAGCTGGGTTGGGGGGCAACCTCAGGCCTACACTCTGAGCCAAGGGCTAGAGCCTGTGACTACCAGGCACTGGGCTCTGGGAGCTCATGTTTTCTTGGATCTTGATAAACTAAAAAGTTCCTGTCTCTAAAATGATGCTTGGCTGCTTCTGGATCCCTTTATTGTAGTCAGAGCAGGCCGTGATCTACAGCTTATGCAGGGTGAAGGCGTACTGACAGCTGAACGTTGCTGATAAGACACCAGGATTCCAGAGAAGGGAGCCCGTGTGTGTCAGGAAGAGATAGATTGGGACAAGTAGATACTCAGGGCTGAGGGGCTGGGGGAGGGGACCCCTCTTCTGTGTATCTTCCATTTCTGCATCTGTCCCAGAGATGTGGTTGGGACTGTGGGGAGGGGCCCTGGGGCAATTTCTCCACAGAGGAACAATGGGAATACTAAGGTAGCTCTCACCGGGCACTTAGCAGCAATGGTCAGGCTCTACACCCTTTATAAGCACCATAATCTCATTTAATCATCACAGCAACCTGAGAGGCAGATATCTTTCCCACCCATTTTACAGATGGGGAAGCTGAGGCACAGAGGTAGTGAAAGGGGTGGAGCCAGAACTTAGATCCAGCTTGTTCTGTGCTGTTCCCAAGCCTGCACTCATACTCCCTCTGGTTCCACATGGGGTTGACAGCCCCTGGAGGGCAGGACCTGTGTCCCCTCGGTCTTGTCACTGGGTTTTTCCAGCATCTTGGGCGAGGCCAGCCCACAAAGGGAACTCGGGGGCCATTTGAGTCTCAAGGAGGGAGGTCAGGGATGGGTTGCTTGTGTTCTTGGGGGCATGGGGCCGGGCTCTGTGAGCTACTCCGTCATTCTCACTCACCCGCTGGCACGTCCTTCTGCTCATCACTCACCCAACCGTCCAGCCCAAATGCGGGATCCACGCTCGTTCACAAGCCCGGGCAGATTGTGGGGATGGAAGGGGTGTTACCGTCTAGGGGAGCGGATCAGGTCTTAACGGAGGAGTCCAGGTCTGGGGTGGGCTCCAGATCGATGGTGAATCAGTCTGGCAAATCCCACCACAGGAGAACCTTGTGCTTCTGAGGAGTCATGAGAGAGGTGGAGGCTGAGGCAGTGGCCAGACCGTGAAGGGTTTTGAATGTCAAATCAAGAGACTGTCCTCTATCTCCGGGGCAGAGAGGAGACTTGGGTGAAGGAGTGTGGTCACAGTGTTTTAGGAGAGCCCTCTGAGTGCAGACTGGGGGGGGCCAAAGTGGGGACTCGGGGGTCAGGGAGGAGGCTGCTGCCAGGGTCCACGTGAGCATGGGGCTGGGGTCGGGGAGGCTGAGGACCACGGCCCCGCGCTGTGCAGAGCCGAGTACAGAGCCAGGCTCCGGCAGACACCCTTGGTTGGCAGAAGGCCACTGCAGAGTTCCTTTGCCTCTCTTCTTTGATGTGCTCTGAGCAGGCCTCAAGGAGAGGCCTGATGCTTCCCTACTCGGCAGGTAGGGTCCCAAGGGCCCCTTTGAGGCTGGGGCGGTACCCCGGGCCATGGGCCACTGCTGTGCCAGGCATAAATCTCTGCCTCCAGATTTCTGGTCCAGCTGGGAGCCACAACTGAGTCAGAAGGCTCTATGTGACCCAGGTCTACATGTGGGGCAGGGTCTGGGACCGGCTTCTCTTCTATGCAGATACCTTTGTTACCCTCATTTATAGATAAGGATGCTGGGTCTTGGTGAGCTGAAGATTTGCCCTGGTTTTGTGGCAGATCTGGGATTTGAACCCAGGGTGTCTGACAACTCATCAAATAGTGGCACCAAGCAGGGGAAGAGAGTGGGATGTGGTGGGGGTGGAGGCAGGGGAGCTGGGCTCTGTGTCTGGTTCTATCGCTCATTTGCTGTGTGACCTTCGGCACACTCTGCCCTCTCTGGACCTGCTGGCACTCTGTCCAAAGAGATACCTATTCTCGAATGTTCATCCCTCCAGGGTGGGTGAATGGGTCTGAGAGGGGTCGGGAGGGGGTGGCAGCTGGGTGAGCACAGTGGGTGTGAGGGGAGGCGATAAGATTCAGTCCTGTGTCAGGAGGATGGGGTCAGGGCTGTCTCCAGTCTGGGGAACAGGCAAGGTGGGGAAACTGAGGCAGAAGATCACTACCAAGTCCTTGTTGAGTGTAGTGTGCAGGCAGCTCTACAGTCCCTCTGTCTGTGTACAAGGAAGCGGTCTTTGCAGCCTGAAGCTCCCTGAGGAGCGCTGACAAGGGAAGGGCACCAGGACTGGAGGTGTTGAGCCAATATCTTTAAGCCTGTTGTCCGGCCCACCCCCTCAGAGAGGATGGCTAAAAGGAAAAGGAGGGCCATCAACTCAAATCTGACTGATGGCTCCTGTCACAGGAAAGTCTGAGGACATTTGTCATGGATCCACTTCCCTGGCAAGTCTGGCCTCAGCTGTGTGGTTCTTCCTACACTGCTGAGTGACCTCCAGTGAGGTCACTGGAAGGAATATGGGAAAGAAGATTCAGACGCCATCTTCTCTTCGCTGGATGTTGGCAGGTCCCAGCCTCCTGGCAGGAATATGCAGAGGGGCTGGGGCAGGGGACATGGCAGGGTGGGCTCCCTTGCATGGGCATTTCTGGGTCTCCTCCTTTGCTTTTTAGGGTAGCCTCTCAGCCCATTTGCCGAAACCTGTCCTCTTGCTGCCAAATGTCTGTGATGGAGAGATACAAGAGTGCTGGGGCAGGGTTCAGGGACATCCACATGGTGGGGCTGGGCTCTTGGAGGACAAACAGAGGAGGGAGGAAGGAACACAGAGAGGTGAGGTCCCAGCAGAGCTCCAGAAAGGAGGAGGTGCTTCTGGGGTGAGGTAGGAGGTCACCTAGATGGCAGCTAGACTTTGGGATAATGGAAGTGAGGAAAAGGCAACTTGGTGTTCAAGATTCTTCTTACAATGGGGATGCCTCTCTATAAGAAGTCAGCTAATGTCATGTCAAGATCTTGAAACGTTTTACTTGGCCATTTGTGGCATCATAAACAGGGTAGATTATAGTGGAGAGGAGGACTGGAATGTGAAGTCATCTACCCTCAATCCTCTATAAATTTACTCAGCCAACCAACCATCCACCCTCTGTGTATTTATTTACCTGGGCATCTACACAGCATTCTCTTGATCATCCATCTATCCATCCATCTGCCCATCCATCCACTCACCAATACTCACTAAGTGCATTTTCCACGTCTGGACATGTGCTAGACACTGGGAACATGGTACAAATCAGACCACAATGAACCTCAAACTGTGGGAAGCAAGAGGTCCTACATAGGTGCCCCAGGGCCAAGAAGAGAAGCTTGGGACATGATGGAGCTCCCTGCTCTCCCTTCACACAGAGTAGCTCTGTTTCCATCTGTTTCACACATTAGGCTTAACAGGGGAGTGCTCCACTGCCTACTAGAAGCTTCTCAACTACTACATTAAAATATAACTGGAAAATCTAAGTGACTACCCACAGGCCTTTCATGACTATAAATACAAGATGAAAGTGGTTTATTCCACTATTAAGATGCCACTTAAATAAACTCACCAAAATGATCTCACATGGACTATCGCTTCTACATATCGAACGAGCTTACTGTCTTGTTATCATTCACTAAACTTTTATCTCTGGTTGGGTGGATAATTTATTCATTGGCTGGGGAAATTCACCGTAACAGTGTCACAAACCACTTTTCCCTATTTCTATGGACTATTTCTATGGAGCAAATGGTGAACTGGGCGACATCCCAGAAGGAAAGCCATGACAGAATTAGGCTTTCCACTTGAACCCACACCAAGCTCTCATTTTCTTGCTAGAATCATCACTGGTCCCGACCTCCTCATTTTCTCTCCTCTTTTGTCAACACCTAAAGTTGGCTCTTACGCTGTTTTCCACAAAGAACATAGGTTTTTATAACACTGGCTGAGTCATGGTCAATGCTCAATGAGTAGGAAGTCATGTAACTGTGTTGGGAAGAAGATGCTGGGGGGCTGGCTTGGCCCACCCATCAGCTGGGGGGATTAGCTCCCACATCCCAGCTTGCATTACGAGACTCAAAATCATGGCTTGGAAAATGACCATTTACTACAACATGGACTTTCCAGGAAGTTCATGAATAATTGATATATAACATGTTAAATTTATGAAAGCTGCAAATTATCCTCAGCTATCCCACCACAACTGGTCCAGGCTCAAGCTATGTACTTGGGCTACAGTATTCTCTTCCTTGAGTTTTGCTTTGGCCTTTTGCTTTCATAGGTTCTGATTCTGGAAAATGTTAGAGGTGATGGGATTTTGTCCCCTGCTCCACAGAGGTTCTCTCAGCTCCTAGAATTTATGAGGCCATCTGGAAAACCACCAGGGCAACAGTGTATTAAAAATAATGTCCCAGAAGTAGACAGGGCTTCTTCTGGAAATGCAAGAATGGTTTAAGACCAGGAAATCTATTAATATGTCATTTCCATAGATAGGATGCGAAAAACTAGATGGGGCAAAGCCCGGCATCTCTTGGCCATGATCTTGGTGATATTAAGTGGTTGTTAGCATCACACTGAACCATGGGGCTCTGGAATTGCTTCTTAGCATTAGTGGTTCATGGAACATGGATTTCTAAAAATGTTATGGGATGTTTGGGAACAGCCTTTTATCCTCTGAACCCCCAAGGTTGCTTTGTAGCCCTTAGTGGTCTTTGGAGCCAAACAGGCACATTATCAGTCCCTTTATTCACAATATTCTGAGAAGGATCAGTCCTCACCTGCCTTCCTTGAGGGGAAAGGCTAGCACTCCTACATAAGTATGGCTTGTCCTAGGCTAAGTAAGACACAGATGGTCCTGGGTTCAAAGCCTGCTTCTTGCCCTCTGCTCTCTTTACCCCTCTGAACCTCTATCACTTACTTCATCTGTAAAATGGAAACAGCAGTCTCGGCTATGAACTAATTAAAGCACAGTGCCTAGCAGGATGCTTGCCACACTGTGTGTGCTCAATATAGGACAACGAAACCTTAAAATCTTAAAGATATCCCTTAGACATTGATCTACATGTGAAAGGCAAATCAGTAAAGCTTCCAGAGGAAAGCACTGGAGAATGTCTTCATGACCGTGGGTTTCTTAAGCAGATACAAAAATTCCATGAAAAAATTGGTAAGTTTGACTATATTAAAATAAAGATCTTTGGTAGGAATTTGGACTTTGAGGTGGGCAGGGGGCCAAGGAACAACACAGGACTCAGATGTGAACAGGGTCGAGGCCAGGGCTAGAGCAAGCAGAAAGTTTTGAAAGACTTTCTTAATATATTCATCACTTGCAACCTGCCCCAGGCCATTGGAGAATGCTGCCCATGGAGGTTCCTGTCTGTACAGGTGCCTGGAAGTAGTTAAAAGATCCCAAGACACTAAAGGGTCCTTCTTCACATCTCTGTGGCACATCCCCTTTTTCACAATTAGTTATTTACCTCTAATGGCTTTTTTTTTTTTGCGGGATACCCCACAGACTAGCGGCACCATCAGTTATGACAGACAGTTCAATGTCAAACAGTATTAACAGAGTATAATACATCTCGTGATGCTACGGGAAAACTAATTTTGCAACCTAGGCCTCGTGTTCAATGCTGGAACCTCAAACAGCCTTTCTTCAAACAAGTGATAAGTAAAAAGCCCCGCAGGATTTCTTTTCGTTTAGAAAAATGCAAGTCTTAGCAGCAGCTGACAGGAAATGTGCGATATTTACCCGGCCTGTCTTTTGATGATGACTCACATGACCGGTGCCTTTGGTGCCTCTGATTACCTATGTTTCAATATTCGTGCAATATTGAAAACTTCCATCCTGCAATGGTTTCTACAGCACAACCATGGTCCTTGGGTGCTGAATCAAACCTACGGACAGACCCTCGTTCTGTGTTTATGGCATGTTTTTGTTTTCTGTTCTCCGTCAAAGCCAGTGCCGAACAAAGGGAGAACACTGTGTGCACCTTTCTCCTCTTACATGTGTCCGTCACCCTGCCATCCCCCTGCCTCTTGTAACAAGACAATGGCGTGGAGCTGAGCCTCTCGTTCTTGTGCACTTCAAAATAAATCCTACTGAGAGAGAAATGCTGGATGTGCTCAGACCGAGCAGGAATGGAGATTGAAATGGTGGGTAAACGTTCATTAAACCCTACCCTGAACTTCTGCCCCGATCGAGGGGACACTGCTCGGTTCAGTGTTTTTACTTAATACTCGATATAATTTATATTTTAAAAGCATTCCAAGAATACTCCACAGGTTTCTGAATATACAAATCCTGTTATAAATTACAAAGTGTCTGAGAATTTGATAGTCATGTTGTTTTAGATAATTGGATTTTACGCTCCGTAGATGGGCCCGTGTGCTGCATCGCACGGCTGTCATTGATCATCTTGCTCCCTCCCGAGGGTGGCATGGGGTTAAGGTGGGGGGTGTGCCCAGGGCTGCGGTTCCCACCGCATAGGGAGTGGTGGTGACACACAGTGCATAGACCACAGCCACGTGTGCTGTAACCACAGTCCTGAAACTGTTGGAACCACTGTCAATATTTTAAAATGTTGGCAGTAACTTATCTCGGAAAAAAAAAAAGGGACATTTTTGAAAAAGTTTAAACTATTTCATTTCATTGAACCAAAAACCTAAAATTTCAAAAATAGCTGGAAACTCTCTAATAAGGCTGCCGTCCAACTTAAGAGGGGTCCACCCTGGCTTTTTGGATTATAAAATTATATTCTCGTTTTTATTGCATCACCCCTAATCCTCACCCTTACCCCCATTTCTGGGGGAGACAAGTGTTATCCAGGGGCTAAAGAGCCTGGGGTATGGGCAGAGGAGAGCTCTGGAATGATGGTCTCTAGCAAGGCCTAACAATCACCTACATGATCACATGGAGTCCAGGTGTGGTCTGGTGGGCTGAGGGAGCAGCCCCTAGAGCTGATGCTTAGGGAGCTGATAGAAGACATGAGAGGAGCAAATAGAGAGGGCTCTGGGAGTTGAAATGTACCTGTGCTCCCAGAGGGGTCCGTGTGGCCAGTGCCCTGGACTTAGATCCAGGAGCCCTGCCTTTGAATCCTGTCTCCTCCTCTGGCAGGTCCCTGGCTATGTGACTTGTCTCTCTTGGAGCCTCTCTCTCCTCTCTGGAAAGCAAGCAGGCCTGCACACGTCTGCAGTGACGTCACAGAGGACAACCAGTTTTCCCCAGTCACCCTAGGCACAGTTTCAGTTGCAGGCAGAGCTGAGTTTAGGGGTCACTAGTCGAGGGTAGCCCTTAGCAGAGAAATGGCTATGTCCTTGCACATTCCTGTTCGCAGGAAAATCCACCCTCTCCTCCCAGTGTACTTGGCTTTGGGATGCCATAGGTGACAACTCTGACAATCGGCAAGATGTCTAGATACAGAAAACACTGTCCCCTCCACCATCCCAAGGCTCAGTTTCTAGAGCTTTCCTGGTTGTGGCAGAAGAGGCTGGACAGTGGTCCAAGAGATGATGATGGTGTCTTGGTCCAGGGGGGCAAGACAGAGCCCGATTTGAAGATGAATCCATTAAATGGAATTGCCAGTGGATGAACTGGAGAGCAGTGACAACTGACAAAGTTCGGGGCCTGAGCCCAAAGAAGGACTGAGCTGTCATTTAGTGAGATGGGGAAGATGATGGGCAGCTTTGATGCGGGACTGTGAGTCAAGATTTCAGGTCTTGACATGTTACATCTGAGATGCTCTAGAGACCCTGAGTGGACATCTGAGGGGCCAATACATCTGAGGGGGGCAGACGGTTGGATATATGAGTCTGGAGCTCAGGGAGAGTCTGAGCTGGGGATGGAAATTTGGGGGCTGTCAGCGTATCTGTGTTCCTTGATGCCAAGAGGCTGGATGACATCACCTGGGATGCTCACTGCTGGGTGTGCGGGGTGGGCAGTGGAATGCAAGAGCCCTGCAGGCTGGGAGCGCTCTGTGGAAGTGGAGGGGGGAGCGGGTACTGCTGCCATGATAGGTTTCCCCCACTATCTGAAAGTAGAGCATTCCCACAAAACCTTGCATAAGCCAAAATGGTGTAAAGTGAAGAAGTGGTGATCAGTAATTCATTTGAAAAAAGGTTCTAGCGTTCTGAGGCCCAAAAAATAACCTCACTTAGGCTTTTCTGATACCTCAGGCTACATCTTGCTAACGGATGTGCAGAATTAACTGGGATAAGGAGATGCTCCCAGACGCAGTTCCAAGCTCTGGTGGCTGGACGTGGGGATGCTGCCGGGTGTGGTTTTGGGGAAGGAGCTCGGTGGAACTGCTCTTGCTGCCTGGGGTGTGCAGCTGCCTCTGTTACACTGGCTTGCTTTGGAACAAAATGCCGGACCGTCTTCAGTTTTCGTGAAAGCAGAACTGTCTTCTGATTTCTTTTGGTTCGTGAAAAGAGGTACTAATGTAGGTCTTTTGTAAAAGCGAAGTGGTGTAACTCAAACTTTCAAAAAGAAGAGAATACCTAGAGTATTACCACGTTAGGTGTTCAGACTGCGGTGGGCACATTTTTGCCAGGGACTCTAATAGAACACGTGTATTTACAAGTAAGATCAGCGATCCGATGCTGAGCGCCTACCCTAGTCAGACTCTGGTAGACCAGAGAACTCTGAGGACGGGCAGCCAGGACCTTCGTGGGGCATGAAATGCTGCAGAGTGGACCCTCCCTCCAAGGGGTGGACTTGATTCTGTCCTTGTCCTGCTGGCCATCTGCACCTGGAAAGACTCACCTGGGGTATATCCCCGACCTGTCACCTAGACTAGTTTCTCTATGTCCTTGATGCTTAGCTTTTTCATGTGTGGAATGAGCACACTCACCCTTCTCTTGCAGAGCTGCTGCAAGGAAACCATGGGAAGAGATGGCCATATAAGCCCTTGACCTGTGATACCGCCTTGGATCCTTACAGCAGTCCTTTGAGGTATAGCCTTTTATTAATTCCCATTTTACAGATGAGAAAACTGAGACTCAGAGAGTAATGTCTAGCTGAAGTCCCTACTTCTATTCCCTTGCCCACTCCAAAGTGAGACCACAGCAAGGAATGAATGAGGGCCTCACTCCACAGGCCAGTGATCTTCGGGTGGTGTATGCTTGAGTTTTGGAGAGCCTGGGATTGCATGGGGGCCCAGTAGGAGAGCGCTGCTGCTGATTAACCATGTCTGCTCTGGGCACAGGAGAGGCAAATGTTGAGTGTGTCCCATCCTTTGCGTGCCTTGCCCTCAAATCCTTCCTTCTGTTGATAGCTAAGTCTCTGCAGAGATCACTGTTACAATGAGCTGAGCAGAAAACAGTAGTATCTGGTCCAACCCCCAAATTTCCCTCTGGAGTTTCCACGTGTCTCCATTCCCCTGCTCTATCACTAAAGGTGTAGGTAACACTACCCTGTGTGTAGTGAGGAAGGGGTCAAAAGGATGGGACTTTCAAGCTTCTTGAGGATCATCTCAGTGCCTGGCACCAGCTGAGACTCTCCTCATGGAGCATGTTAAATCTGAACATCACATCTGGTATGACATTGCCATTTTACAGAGGAGCGAATTGGAACTTCTAGATGTTATGTAGCTTGCTCCAGATAGCACAGCTGCTAAGTGTCGGCACTGGGTTGTACAGAAACCCAGGCATTGTCTACTGCATAACACTGATTCTCGGGGAGACCCAAGCCCCTCCAAGGGCTCTGCCAGGCTGTATTTCCTGGCAGGCTGTGGGCAGCCTGAGAGCTCAGAAGAGACGAACCCCAGCTGACTTCTCCAGCATCAGTGCATGCTACCTTCCTTGCCTCCTTCTTGCTCTGATAGAGCCTCCGTCTCTCTTGGGTCCCCCAAAGTCCCTCCTCCCCCAGATCTGTCCCCAGCAGCCAGGGGAAGGCGGGCACCCCCATGTCCCAGGGAGCTCCATGGAACGGCCATCTGCCAGTGGCTAAGAAGAGGTTATGAAGCATCTGTTCTTGGAGCCTGGGTTCTGGGGGAATCCTGGGCTACTCTGCCCAGCTGGGGCCAGATGGAGAAGGCTCCCACGCCTCCGGCTTTCTCCTGAGGAGCCAGGCTGGTCCTCCTCCACCTCCCTCAGTGGCTTAAGGCTGGAAAATGGCTCACCGGCCTGGCACTTGCAGGCAGACGACCTGATTTCCCACTTGCAGTGGCTAAAGCCCTCTGGTCTCCTGCTTGCCTATTCTTGCCTCCATCCTCTGCCTTAAGTCTTCTCACCTGTAGAACTTGGGGGAGGGGCTGTCGCTGGGGGGCAGGGATGAGCTGCAGTGCCTGAAAGGTGGGATCGGGCCAGCGCGGGCTGTGCCTGGGAGGAGTTGGCCCCGCCTGCTCTGGTTAAAGCCTGCTTGATTCTCAAGAAGCCAGTGGACAGTCCTGCTTCCCCCGGTGTCTGAAGCTGCCTGGTTTCCAGGCAGACCTCTGCGCTTTGCCCAGCTCTCCCCCTACACTGGCGACCCTTCCTGCTCACTCCTCCCACCTCAGGAGCTCTGACTCCCAGGAGTGGGGTCTTGCTTGGGAAACGCTGGGGCTTGTTTTTCCTTTTGGGAACTGCCCCCCCCCCCACTTTCTCAATTGGCAGCGGGGGATGGGTATAGAAACCCAAACGGGAACAAGTTATGGCTCCTACCCTAAGTTTTCCAGGTTTTAATGGGCTTTGGTAGCTTCCTTTGAACTGGGATAGATGATTTTGTGAGCTAAGAAGGGTAAACCGATTCTATTAGATGTCTAAATTCACAGAACAGGAATGGAGGTGTTAAAAAGGAGGGTGTGTGTCCTTGTCAGGGCCCTCCTGGGATTTCTGGTTTCGTTCCTTAGAATGGTCCCATGTCAGGTGTTTGGAGGATGTCTGGAGCTCTGTGATTCCGCATCCCTTCCAGAAAGGGTGTGAGGGTCACTGGTCTGTGAGCTGAGGAGGCTGCCCGCAAGGCGTCTGCTTCATTTTGATTCGTTTACTTGTCCAGCGTTCAGTACACATTTACTGAGGCAGCAATTTCCAGGTTGAATCTGAAACGTATCCCAGATCGGGGCAAAGCCTGAATGGCAATCTAATGACCCACTTTGGAAACCACTGGGTCTCCTTGGGCAGTTTGGCCTGAGGGACTGAGTCAATAGTGGTACCCTAAAGCAATAGAGCAAAACCAAGCCAAGCCAGCTTGGAACGAAGAGCCGTGTCTGAGACAGCTCCTTGTGAGCTGCAGGGGTGCGGGCTGCCCAGGGAAGACAGGCAGCAGAGGACAGAAAGAGGAATCTGGAGGCAGGTAGGAACTGGGGGAGAGAGAGAACCTTGGAAGCTGCTGGCCTAGAAGCTGCAGCTGAAAAGTGGGGTCTGGAGTGTTCGGAGGGGAAGTCCAGGGCAGCGTTCGAGCCCTGGGAACCCCAGTGTCCCAGGGCAGGTGTGGCAAGAATCTATCCTTCCCCACTGCCAAGGGACACCACCGACGGCTCGTCAGAGAACCAGATGCCTGGAGGGCTCCAGTCAGAGAACCCAAAGGAGGAGTCCTCAAGAAAGCTGCCCCGTGAGGAAGAAGGAGAACCAGAAGCTACGGACTGGAGTTAGTGACACAGAAGTGGATGGAGTGTGGGGAGGGGGTGCAGAAGCTAGGCTGAAGTAGGCTGGTGTTGCTGACAGTGGGGAGGGACAGTGAATCCTTCTCAGACATGTTCAGAGAAAAGAGAAGAAGTCAGACTGGAAAACGTGAGAAGAATCTGGCAGAGGAGGAGAGGCGGATGGAGGAAGGGGTGGGTCTGGACAGCCCCACGACCTGTCCAGTGGACTGCCATTGCCAGGGACCACTTCCCCGAAGAAATCTGAGCAGATCCCCACCTATAGGTAGACATAGGCTCAGCTGCTCTTACTGAAGCCAGGGGCAGTGAGGGGCCAAGCGTGCCCATCCGTGCCTCCCTTGCCTTCCCTGGAGCCTCCCAGCAGCCCTGAGCTCCTGGAATGCCCTCGCCTCAGACCACCCCTACGTCTCAGAGAGAGCTGGCTGCCTGAAGCTACAGAGAAAATCTGGCGGCGGAGTCAGGAGCTGCAGCTTCTCCCCCACCTACCGCCTCCAGCTCCTCATTCAGAGTGTTTGACTATACATTTATTCATTCAACAAACATTTACTGAGTGCTCACTGCATGCCAGGCACTGGGCCTATAGGGGAGGGGCAAATGAAGAGATGTGTAGGAACCACTTCCGAACAGCCTAGAATATCTGCGGGCACGTCCTCTTATCCTCAGGGAATGGGTATGCAGAGAGCTGTCTTGTGCTGATGGCCTCTCTTTGTGTAGACAGGGCTTCCCAGGGCCCCTTACCAGCCGTTTCCATTTCCAGCGGCTCAACACGATCACCCCGGCCCTCTGGGGGGCAGGGGTCCCTGCATGGCAGCCTTCTCACCTGGCCTGGGACTCGGGCTTCCATTTCCGCAGCAGCAGTAACGACAATAACAAGAACTTACCGAGCTTGTTCTGGCTCCTTCCGGACACCGCTCTGGGGACAGTGAATCCCACCGTCACTGTATTCCCCAGGGCATGCCTGGTGACCGTCCCCCTCAGGCAGGGTATACCAGTTTCCTCTACCTGACCATGGCAGCCGTCCCTTGATGTTTAAAGATTTAACGGTGGACGTTTCGACTACTGGGAAGAGAGGACCCCAACTCCAAGATGGGGGACAAGTCACCAGTGGTACATATTCGAATAGACATCCGTGAGTGGGAGTGAGGGATTGGCTAGAGTGAGCCTGGGAGCTGGGAGAGGACAAAGAGATATCATCGGAGGGGGCTAAGGAGGGGTCCTGGATTTCACACAGGCTCGTATTCCTGAGTCATCAAGGAGAAGGCATGTTCTCTCAAACTGCATCAAGTGATGGTGGTTTTGGGGGGGCACAGGGAACATCATGAGAGAAAGCGGGTGGCTGCCATGGGGACAGGTGAAGGGGTCCCCCAGGTGGGTGGGGCTGGCGGAGACTAGGGGAGTAAGCCCAAGGGGGCTGTAGCCTTGATCCCCAGGGGTACACCCGATTAAGCCCATCACTTGGACTTACAGACATCAGGGAGCCATGAGAAGGATGTTATGGGCAAAGTCATCTCAAGGCTTCATTAGATGAAATGAATTAGTAAATGAGGGGCTTCGTGGTAGAGATGCTGCAGGGAGGGATTCCTTAGGACAGTGAACTCTGACGAGGATGTTCTGTGGAGCACCAGTCCTGTGAGACATTCCTTGTGGTCAGTTAAATTTGGGAAGGCCACTGGGCTTTCTCTTTTCTATGGCAGTCTCACAACACACATCACCACATTAAAGGCTCTGAAAAGTCCTGCGGTCACAAAAGCTACTTAACTTGTCTCACTCAGCATTTCCCACATTCATTTGGCCATGGAATTAAAAAAAAAAAAAACATAAAAGTAATCTCATTAATATCCCTCAGAGGAGCCCCGCCCCACACTTTGGGAAGTGCTGATATGGAGGGACCAGTAAAGGACAGATGTCGCTTGCAAATGTCAGGGGTCTTCTGTGTTGCCCTCCCCAAACCCCTCATAGCACATCAGCCCCTCATCAGACCCTTGGAGCCCTATGGCCAAACATCTAGAAGCATTCTCTGCAACCCTGTCTCCAATCCCAGCCCTTGCCTGGCCCCGGGACACACGGAGAATGTGGGAAGGAGACTTACAGGGACAGGGGCGTTTGAAGGACATGTAATCCTTGGAACAGAATAGCGGAGCCAGCCTGCCGACTTGTTGAGTCCCGACTTAGAGTAAAGAAGGACCTGCCGGTCACCTGTAGAGACACAAACAAGCAGATGTTGGGGGAACGCCCACACAGCACCCCCCGATCCCCAAGATACACATGTCCGTTGGCTGTGCACCTCTGGGGAAAAGGTGGGGACTTTGACAGCATATGCCCAGTCTGGGCATGGGTGGGGGTTGCTGAGGGAGCTCTGGGCTGCAGAGTGTGGGGGTTCTGGGGCAGAGGTGGGGTAAAAGCATGTGGGGATCTCAGTGATGGGTGGAGAGGGGAAATCTTATCTGGGTGGATCCTTGAACAGGCATGAGAGATTCCCTGGAGTTCTCCTGTCTCTTGAACCTGTGAGAAGCCACTGCCTGAGACAACTACAAGGGACCATGGCATTCTGAGCATCTTATAACTGGAAGGACCCTTAAAGACCAGCCCAAGGCCCTCCTATCACAGAAGGGGAACAGACCTGGAAAGGGTGAGGAACAAGTTCAAGGTCCCAGAGCTGGCTTTGGAAGGGTGATTAGAGTTGCTTAACTGAAACCTTATTATTATTATTATTATTATTATTACTGTTATCCCAACAGTAATGGGATAACTTTAAGGGGATGATGCTCTTTTCATTCTCATTTTATAAATAAGGAAGTTGAGGCTCAGAGAGAGGTAATGTAGCTTGTCTAAGGTCACACAGCTTCTAATTACAGGCTGGGACTAGACCCCAGGTCTGTTTGACTCCAAAGCCCCCATTGTCAGCCTTAGAAGGCACCTAATAAATGCCAAGAGAATGCAAATGTCTCTTTCCCCAAATCCCCGGTCCCCATGTCAGCCTGGTGTGATACTGGAAAGCCCATGCAGCAAGAGAGCACCCATGTGTGAGAGAGGAAACATTTTTAAAAAGTAACGTAACCTTCCATGCTGCTAAAGGTCTGAGTTGGTTCAGTCTCTTCTGAGCTCCAAGTGACATAAAGCTGTATGAACAGCAGGGGGATACGATTCTTATTTTCTAGGGACTGTGGTCACTAGACTTGCAGAAACCAAACTGCACCTCTGGGGATTGCTGAGCAGGGACTCTGAATATGGAGCTCAGTGGGCTCTTGGTGGGGGAGCGGGGCGGGGGGAGCTTGTAGCCAGAAGCTAACAGGCAGAGAGCCTGGCCCCTCTAGGTCCCCAGGAGGCAGCTGACCTCCCTGGTCCTGGGGATGACACTGTGGACAGAACTTCTGTGTAAGAGGCAGGTCCAGAGGTTCCCATCCTTGTCTCTTACAGAGATCCTTTTTATTATCTACCTTTTTCCCCTCCAAATGGGAGCCACGTTTTGATGGAGACCATTGGCCAAATTGCACTGATGAATAATTTTTTTTTCCTATTTAGTCAATGAACCAAGGACTTACCTTTGGAGAGGCTGAGCTCAGAAGTCCAGTCCCCAGGTTGGTATCAACTCTGCCACTCCGGGGAGTGTGACTTTGGGCAAAGCACTTCACCTCTCTAAGCTGTGGTGTCCTCAGGGGGAAAGCAGGGTAAGGCCCTTCGCCAAGTTCGAGGATGAAAGGTATGTACTTCATGTTCATTCTGATGTCTGAGGGGGTGGGAGGGAGGGAGGGAGCCATTGCTGCTGCTGACCCTGAAATCCCTCTTTCCAGATGGCTCCTTCCAGCTCAGCCTTCTGGGTGTGAACCCCGGGCTGATCTGATGCCCACTCCCAGTCCCCACAGAAACCAACAAGAGTTTTGATGGGGGAAGTGAGGGTAGGATGTGATCTCCCGAGGCCTGGTAGAGAAGTCTCTCTGGTGTGGCAGGCTGCTTGGGGAGCTGTGATTTCACACCAGAAAATTCATGAAGAATCTCAGGGCTTGGGATCTACACTTTCTAAAAACACACGTGTATACATGGGTCTGTGTTCGTGTTTGTGGGTGCGCCCATGTGCACTGCAGCCATGTATGTGTCTGGAGGGGGACTTAAGTGGGCTGACAGGTCATCTCTTGTGCTGCTTCCAGAGAGGTCTTTCTTAAAGGTGAAATGGATCATGTCACTTTCTTTCATAACTCCCTGGTATCTTTAGGTGAATCACCTGACTTCTACCATGATCTCCATAGCCCTGGGACTCTGCTCACCTCTCTGGGGAATTGGCATAATATGGATGCTTATTAAAAATATGCTGAATGTATACTTCCTGTAGGGCCACACTGGTGCTATGTGGGGGGTGCTGACCACCCCCTAAACTCCAAGTGGTTGTCCCCAAGGTCTTGCTTCTCCTAGAGGCCCCCTGTACCCTCTCCTCTTTCCTTCCCCTGGACCCTGTGACTCTTAGATGAAGGCTGAGGCTGTGGAGATGGGGGGTGAGGAAGTGGGAGATGGGCTGCTTAGGGCAGGGTGCGCCAAGAATCCTCGCATTGCACATTTTGCGGTCAGTCTGGGTGTTTGGTGGACAACGTGTATGTTTCCCAATGGCTCAGGAGGCTGGCAAGGGACTGGGTCAGGTAGACATTTCTGTATATGGAAGCCTTCTGGGCACTCGAGCTTTCAGGTGTGACCTACACTCACCAAACAGCTGCACACGCCAGGTAATAGGATCAACATTCCTGTCACATGTCCCCTGATGTGGGTAGCATCATTTTCATTTTTCAGATGAGAAAACTGAGGCTCAGTGACTTGGCCCACCCGAGTTCACAGAGAGCAGATGGAGGAAGACCTGTGGAGGGTGGGGTCCTGTCCCCCAGTGTTCCCCAGTTACACCAGGGACACACCACAGAGATCTGACACCCTTGGTGTTCTGGCTGGCCAGCTTTCTGGACCTTCCCTGGCCTTTTATACCTCCAGGCTATTCCCTCTCCCTTGCATGTCCTGCCCTTCCTCTCTACCTGGCATACTCCCATTAGCTTTCGACATTCAGCTCAAGACACCTCTTCAGTGAAGTCCTCTGTGACTGCTGTAGATGGAATAGTCGCTTTGGCTGTGCCCCCACAGCACCTGGATATCCCTCCAGGACAGCTCTTCTTCTAACTTGTTCTAGATTATTCGTTTCTTGTGTGGGTATGCAGGACAAGTGTGGCCTCTGGGAATTCACTTGGGGCTGGGCATTGAGGGGACATTCCAAAGTATGAGGAATCTAGAAAAATCTCCCTTGGTCTGATGTCATCATCAGACTGCAGTGTTGAGGCTGCCTTGTAATGATGCTCAGCTTCCTGAGGAGAAGGACGCCCATGTAAGGAACTTACATGGTTCATGACATCGTGGGTGACAATGATGCTGACGTTAGCTAGGGTACCATTCCCTGCATCATGTAACCCAATCTGTACCTCATACACATCTTCTTGCTGCATTCTCCCAGGATCTCTGGCTTACATCAGTTTATTCAAATATTTACCAAGCTCCAAGAGCGTGTCACACAAAACCCTTGGAAAACAAAAGGAGGGGCTTTGGGCGAGGGGTCCTAAAATGGCAATCTCGGCCTCACAGTGTTCTCCTCCCCTCCCCCAATTGTGGATTTCAACATGCGGACCTACAGGAAAACCATTTCATGGTAGCATCAGATCCTCTGCTTGGGTGGAGCTTGGGTTGGGGTCATCGAGACAAAGGAGATGGATGTCAGGTGTCTGTGTGCGCAAGTGCCCACCCTGCTCTCCCCACATGTGACCAGAGCGGCAGTGAGGACACAGCAGGGTGGGGGTGGTGGATGGCCAGGTCTGGCACAGATGGGCTGAGATTGTGTTTTGCTGGGCGACGAGTTCCGAAGCGGGGACTGCGGGAGTGGGGGGTTGGGATTGGACCCACTCTCAGGTCACGTCTCCCCCTGCCCGCCTGTCTCGGAGCCCGGCATCCGAGGCGAGGCGCGTTCCTGTCTGTGACTCATCTGCGACAGTATTGTCTGGCTAGGAATCGGGAGGGCGGGCGGCGGCGGCACTCCAGGCTCTGAAGTGGCTTAATGGTGTGCGGCAAGTCCACGTCACTCCCATTCCGCCTCACGTCCCCGCTCCCAGAATACCTCGTCTGGGGCCCACTGCGACACTCAGACCTGGGCAAATGCGTATGTGGCAGAGGGGGGGGCGGCGCCGCGCCCCTGGCGGGCAGAGCCTGGCTGGCGGAGCAGAGCTGGCGCAGACAGTGTGCAGAGGCGGCACGGCGCATGCGCGGCAGTCGGACCCGGGAGGGTTGTGCCGCACCGCGGTAGACAGCGGACAGCGAGGGGCCGCAGGAGTGGGCTGGCCTGTGGAGGAGGCCACGTGACGCGGTGACGCCGCTGCGGCGCCCGCTCTACCGCAGTCACGTGTCGTCGGCCCAGGGGATCGCAAAACAAACCCCCCATTTTGCAGATGTCAACACTGAGATTCAGAGACAGGGAGGGGGCTGGGTGAGATAATGAGCTCCCGGCCCCAAGACTGCCCTTTGGAAGATTTTAAGCAAGGGGACCACAGGGTCTCCTATCAGGGAGGTCTCCCTGGGCTCCGTGGAGAGGGGCGGACCAGGGGTGGAAGGAAGGTGGCAGGGGAGCAGGGAGGCTGTGGCAGGAGATGATGGGTCTAAATGAAGGCAACACGCAATGGAAAAAAGAGTGAGAGGTTCGATGGGGATAGAGAAGTGAAGGAAACACTGGCTATACCTGTCCTCACCGAGCTTCTTGCTAGCAGAGGAGACACACACGTAATGGTGGGGTTTGTTAGATAACGGGGAAGGACAGAGGCAGTGTGGAGGTGGAGACTGAGCATTTAGGGATAGTGGCTTCAGAAGACCTTGGTGAGGGGGTGACCTGTGAGTGAAGAATGGAGGAAGGGAGCTTTAGGAAGGGATAGATAGGTGCCTATCTCGGAAAGGAAGAGTTCAGGTAAAGGGAACAGACAAGTGTAAAGACCCCTGGGCAGGAGCATACTGGGTAGGGCACGCTGTGTATGGAACAGTGAAGAAGCAGGACAGATAGATCAGATACAGAGGGTGAGGAAGAGGGAGCAGTTAGAGATGGTTCCCTGTGTCTGCTTGGGTGACTGGGGGATGGTAGAGAAATGGAGAACCTTCCAGAGATGGGTGATATGGAGACTATAGGTATAGATAGCCCAGATGACTACTGGTTCTTTTTGTTCCTCCCACAGTAAATTCTCAGGAACTACTGGCTGAGTGAATGAATGAATGAATGAATGAATGAAGTCATCTCGCAGGGGTTCCATGAAGCTGTGGGTGCATCTGTCATTGCCCAGAGCTAGAAAGTCAGGGATTTTGGACTTTGGTGAGACACACTAATCTTAAAAGTGTTGTAGGTACCTTATCAGGCAGGGGGCTAACTCCAGGGGCTGCAGGTAGAGGTCCCCAGGTGGCAGAAACCTTTCTTCTCTGCAGGAAGGTCTTTATGTGAGGCTGGGACCCAGCTGGTGTCTTCCCCAGTTGAAAAGAACCTTCCTTGGCAAATAGCCTTCTATAGGATCAACTGCCACCTCCTTCCTCACTGCCACCAAGGCTCAACCTCTAAGGCTTGATTTACTGTCTAACTGCATAAACCAGTCCATCTACCAACTGGCAAATAGGTCTCACCAGGTGGGTACAGAAGCCTGATTTAAGGCTCAGGAAACACCACAAAGAGGACATGGGGGTACAACCCCACTGTCCAATAAAAGGACAAGCTAAGCAAATTATAATGGAATAATATATAGCCATGGAATCATATTTTTAAAGGCATTTTAATAACATAGGTAAAGACTTTCAGTATAATGTTGAGGGGAAAAAAAAAAACCTAGGTTAGATATTTTTCTTTTAAAAGCAGGTTATAGAACTCTGCATACAACATGATCCTTATTCTGTAAAAGAAAAAAAAAACCTTAGAGAAAATATTCATATATAGAAAAGGATTAGAAAGGAAATGGATGAAAATATTCATAGTCATTGTGCTCTGTGGGCAAGAGTGGGGTTAAGGAGGATTTCTGTGTTTTACATTTTTTATGATTTTCCCAATTTTCTACAATGAACATGCATTACTTTTATAATCTGAAAAATCATTAAAATGAAAATTTGAAAAAACCCTTCATGCTAACAAAGAGTAATTAAGTGAATAATTCAGTGATAGTTAACTCATTGAAAAATTTTAAAGCTAACTTAATTGCCTTTGAACATGCCATTTGTTATTGTAAAGATTTACAAAAATAACTTGTCTTTGAACTTACTGATAAGGAGCTTTATTAAAATGTTAGGAAAATAATTCCATTGTTTTTAACCTTCATCAAAATTTCCCTGGCACTTGAGCAAGTCTTATTTGCCAAATTTTTGAGGGAATGGTTTCTGTCATGAACCTTAATGTTTTATTTTCAGGCAAGCTATATACTTGGCAAAAATAATAACTGTAGACCTTATGTTTGTAAAACACTTCATAATTTGCAAAGCATACTAAGTGCTGGGTACTATTCTAGGCTCTGCATATAGGCGATATCATGAACAAAATGAGTAAAAGTCCCTGTCTTTGGGGGAGTTTATATTGATGAGGGCAGACAATAAGCAAATGAATATGATATAGAGATGTTGGGGTGATAAGTGCTATACAAGATGGAGAGAAGAGGTATAGGAAATGGGGTGCTCTTTTAAAATCAGTTTGATTACTGTTTGAATAGTGAAGGTGTTTCTAAAAATTCTCTAGCCCATAGACAAGTGACATAGAGGTATAAAGTGATTGAAGATATTCCTGGAGGAAGCATTCCAATAACTGATTACACATCATCTAAGATACAATGTGCTAATTATCAATTTTATGAACTCATAAAATTATGATGAGTCATAGGGATGTTTTAAGTATTCTATACCTGGCAAAGTTAGATAGTTCTTAACCTTCCTAAGCCTCAGTGTTCTCCTCTATAAAATGGGGACAATTTCAGTACCTAAAGCAGACTGTTGTCAGAATTCAAAGAGAAATGCTTGGAAAACCGCATGTGTTCAATGTATTTTCATAATGCAGACATGGCAAGGCCACCTGGAGAGGTCTGTTTGACATTGCCTGACATTTCTTATCTACTCTTCTAGACTCACAACTGTACTGGGAGGTGTGTAATATTCTGACTTTCAAGAGGACATTGAGGCTCTGAGAGGTAAATCTGCCCAGAATCATATCCTATAAACCCAGGTGGTTGGATCCAAGTAGCCATGCTCTCAGCCACAGCTCTATTTTGTGCTCACTTGCCAAAGGGGCTCCTTCATGGCCTCAGTTTCTACTTTTAGGAGGCTGAGACAAAATTGAGATCTTCCTGGCCCTTACTCTGTGCTCTGAGTACTTCCAAGCCAAAGGCTTCAGGTAAAAGGCCAGAATGTGTCTGATTATTACCAAAGACTGAAGGTAATGCCAATATCCCCATCACATTCCCTATGGGCTGTGTCCCAGAAACTTATATGGACCAGGAGACATAAACCTCCTAATTAGTTCCTGATTAATTCCTTTGGGAAGAAGAGTGAGGATTATGGAAGATGTGACATCCTAGTGGGTGAATGGAGGGGGAAGTACAGATGAAGAAGAGGAGAAAGGAGGTCTTTGTGTAGAAGGAGCCCTGAGGAGGCAACCCACTCTGGCTGCCTCCCCAAGTCCCCACCAGGCAACATGTAGACAGACTCAGCCCTCCCCTGCCCTGTTCTGGGCAGCTGTGCCACAGGTGGTCAGGACTAGCATGGGTGTCCACAAGATGGATCTCTGTTTTCTTCCCAGCAGTGCTCCTGCCATCTACACCCTTCCAGAGATCCCAGCACCCTCCCCTAGGTGCTGGGTCTCGCCTGCTCTGGCTCTGAGTCTGAGGCCCCCACTGCACAGACAGGCAGATCTCTTCCTGGGAACCTTCCAGCTCTGAGAGGTTCTAACCTCTTGGTCAGCTACTGGCTCCATTTCCTCCCAAGGTTCATCATTTCTGGTGTCTCCCGGCTTAGGGGCCTGGATGAATACAACATGGTCAGCAAGAAAACAGGGTTGGAACCCTCCAGAACTCCTCTTGTCTCCTCCTCCTGGTGATAGCTCCCCCTGCTGCTTTCTGCTGCCTGTTGAAGCCATCGCAACTGGAACGTCCAAGCCACCTGATAGGCTATGGCTCCTCAGGGAAAGCAGCCCTCCCCACCCCCACCCCCACCCCCAAACTGCGGAGTGGCGACAGGTCTGCAGAATTCTCTTGCATAGATTGTGAGAAATGCGTAAGAAGCCCTCCGCCAGGGCAGCAGACATCAGCCAAGGGCAAAAGGAAAAGTCAGTCAGATACAGTCTTTTCCATTCTGGATGGAGAATGGAATTCTACTCCCCAGGCAGTAGAAAGCCTGGGGAAGAGGGGATGTTTGAGAAAGGGCAGACCCTAAGTTTTGAATCACAATTAGACGTCATCAAGGCCTTGGGGGATTCAGAGGCCTCCTTGAAGGGGGCTTGGTGAGGGTCGTGTCCCCACCTCTTCAGGGGAACTCACTCTGCCTCCGCATCTACCAATGCTGGAAACTTCATAAAATGACACCTGTAGCCAACCTGAATTGAATCTTGGCTGTGTGCCAAGCACCATGGTAGCACTCCCCCCCCACACCAGCATAATTTCATTTAATCCTTTCAACACACGTTCCCCATGTTTCAGATGGGGAAACTAAGGCTCAAGAGAGGTTAAGCGTCTTGTCTAAGGTCACCACAGCTAAGAAGTCAATCAAGCCCATCCTGCGGTACCAAAGCCCTTAAACATTCTCCTCACAACAGAATCTTGCCTACTTGTCAGTGGAGGAAATTGAGGCACAGGGAGGTGAAGTCAGAGTGTTTGAGGAGGGAGCCTTGACCGGCATCCTCAAGACAGGTGCCGGTGGGACTGCGTGGATCAAGACCCAAGATCAAACTCCTGGAACCCCTGCCTCTCACACCTGTCACTTGTGCCTTCGCCTTCCCTGCCACCCCCACTGACACTGGTGTGGGATCAAGAGGGCAGCTATGGGTCTTCTGCGCATCAGCCTCCATACCGCGGAGCCGATGGAGGGAGGCAGGGTGGAGGGGGAGGAAGGGCTGCGCGAGTCAGCCGGGGGTGGGGTGGGCACTACTGAGCCTCCGAGGGCGCCTGGGGAGAGGCGGCTATGCCGCTTGGCACTACGCAGCCAGCCAGAGCAGCGGCCTCGGACCCGGCCTCGGGTCCCGCTTACCACGCAAGGGAAAGTCTGCCCCAAAGCGAGAGAAGGTGCGGCGGGGACGCCCCTCTCTCCCACCGTTGGTGCGGAGATAAGCCAGCTCCGCAGGCACCGAAGCGGGGGTACGGCGCGTGTGACCCACCCGTCGGAGGGTCAAACTTCTGGCTCAAGGGTGGGGGTGGGTTGTAGCTTAGAACTCCACAAAGCCGGAGCCCCCTCCCTCTTCCACCCGGGCCGAAAGTGCGTCTTAGTTTCCCCTTCTTAGGTGGGTTGTTCAGGGGTCCCGAAACCGAGGGCGCGGGACCGGGAAGGCTGCCTTATGCCCCCCACACCGGGTGGACGCTCTGGGAGACCTGCCCTTCCCCGTGGCCCGAGGGCGTGCTCATGGGCAGCCTTGGCCCGGCCAGGAGTGCGGGGGTCGGGGGCGGGAGTCTGGGGATCCCGTTCGGAGCGCGCTGCGGCTCGGCTTCGGACAGCCCGTCGGCCCTCCCGGCGCGCCAAGGCTAGGCGCGGAGCGCCCCGGGTGTGTGCGTGCGCCGGGGCCGCCGCAGAGCTCGGGGGAGGGGACCGGGACCCCTCCCCAGCACCGCCCCCGGCCCAACGCCCCTTACTCGGCTTAGCCGCCTTGCTTCGCGCCGCGAGCCGCAGTGCCGGCTCCAGCTTCGGCTCCAGCTGGGGTTCCCGCTCTGGCTCCGGCTCCGGCTCCAGCTCTGGCTCCGGCTCCGGCTCTGGCTCCCGCTCCCACTCGCGCTTCTGCTCCTGCTCTGGTTCCCGCTCGGATGCCTCTGCGCTCTGGCTCGGGCTCGAGCTCGGGCTCGGGCTCGGGCTCGGGCTCGAGCTCGGGCGTCGCGGGGGGCGCGCCGCTCCGCCTCGGCCTGCTGGCGCGCAGGGGCGGGGCGGGGCGGGCGAGGCGGGGCCGGGCCGAGCGGACTTGCTGCCCGCGATCCCCAGTAGAGGCGGCGGCGGCTCCTCAGCCCCAGTCCCAGCCCTGCCGCAGCCCCGCCCGCCTGCCCGTCGGCCCTGCGCCTCCGCCCAAGCCACAGACGTCCGCTCCCCGGCCCCCTAGGAGGCGCGCCTCCCCGGCTTCAGCAGCGCTATGTGGTGGCTTCGAGGCTTCAGCAGCTCTGGGCCGTCGCCGGGGTCATCCCTGAGATGGGGGGATGTAAGAGGGGGAGGGTCGAGCCGCGCCCCTCTGCGCCCAGCCAGCCCGACACCCACACAACAACAGGCGCGGCGGGGAGGCCCAGAGATGTGGGGTGCCCAGCGCGCCAGACGGACAGGCATGTGTAGAGAATGACGTACAGACTGGCGGGAGCAGAGAGGGACAGACACACAGACACGTCCAGAGAAGGGTAGACAACGATATGTGCAGGGAAGGACAGCCAGGCAGTTTGGTCAGAGGCAAAACTGGGCAATTGGGAGGGTGGGGAACTCTGTCGTGGCCACTGGGAGGGGCAGCCTAGGCTGGCAGGGCCTCCGCTCCCAGTTGCCAGCAGGTGAGTTCTGGGGCGTGTTGGGATGTCAGCTAGGCCAGGCTGAAGCCTTCCTCTCCTGACCGGTCAACTTGCCCGTTTCCTTCACCCCTTGCTGCACCTCGTGCCCTCTGCACCCTCTCCCCTGCAAACCCCAGGCGCAGAGCTTGACTGCGGCAGATGCACCTGCCCTACACTCTACTTTTGGGGCCTTGGACAAGTCCAGCTTATTCGGCAGGCTTCCCTTACTTCATTACCATAGAGCTCGGTGTATTAACCTCCTGCTACCTTGTGGTGCTCTCCAGTTATTTTTGTCTCCCCTACTTGACTGGGAAGGAAACCCTTGGGGTCCTACACTGAGCCTGCCCTCTAAATTTGATGAGTGCCTTGATGAAATACTTCACTGATAACTCTTTCCTAACTCCCACTTGTTTGATGGAGGCTAGAAGTGGGTCTCAAAAAGAAAACAAAGAGCTATACACGTTTATGATGAACTTGGAGAAGTGGAGGAGCCAGGCATGGGATGGCTCCAAAGAGAAGTAAGCGCCACTCTGGGTACTGTGCGCAGGTGGGGACAGAGTAGCTCTGAGGGGGGAAGACAAACCTCACTCCCAGTTCTGCCACTCATTGCGTCTTGGGTATCCCTAGGGGGTGGGGGTGCGGAGACACCTGTATGATCCAGGGCTTTGAAATGTGAGGACAATTCCCAGCCTTCTTTGGTAATTGCTCAGTCTGAGCTCTGCCTACTCTTCTGCCTCCCCTAACCCCCCAAAATTAGAGGGTGGGACCTAGACTGGAGATTCCAGCTCCATTTGGGGCTATTATGGGACATATGTGCTATGGGGGGGGGGCAGGACCAGAATAAAGGGAAACATCTTTGAGAGTCCTAAGAAAGGGGAACTGAGAGTCCCTTTGTCTAACCGTATGCATTTATTTTATGGCTGAATAAGTAAAGGACTGGAGAAAGGAGGGGACTGGCTGGGGCCGGAGAGCTAGGATTGGAGGATCTAGGATTCCCAGGCCAGGGCTGTGCCTACTGCAGAACACCAGTAATGGTGACCTTGACCTCCCTGAGCAGACACCTTGTAAGCGATCCTTGCAGGATGAATATTCTGGTGGTTAGTGGTTATACCTATAAGCTGTCCAGTTTGTCAAGACTGTGTGTATATGTTTTTTGGGATAGCACTTTGAGAACTTGTGGAAGGCTCTAACCCTTAAGAGTTCATCTAGGGAAATGAACTCCACCATTGCTTTGAACATTAGTGATCTGATAAATTTGGGAGCTCAGAACCAATTTCCACTGGGCCTAGACGTGTTGAGTCTAGCTTTGGGGAGTTGAACTGTGTCCATTTACCTAGCTATCTGTCCATCCACAAATACATGTTAGTGTGGGGCACTTGTGAAACATCAGAAGGCAAAAGAAGGACGTAGAAAGTGGTCACTGTTACTATTGAGGTTTCTTATTCTTTCCTTGTCATGGTAGAACTCTACACGTGTCCTTAAGTGAGCTTGCTCAATGTCTTTCTTATCCAGCATCACACTTTAATGGCTGCCTAGCATTGCATCAGATGGTTGTACTCTACCTTATTTAGCTAATCCTCTATCGCTGGGTACTTTGTCTGTTTCTAGTTTTTCACATGTCGAGACAGCACAGCGATGAACATTCTCGTGGATAAGTTTGAGCGTGTCTGTGATTATTCCTTATTTCAATGGTTATATCCATAGATTCTTGAGGCTTTCCTCTAGATGGGGTCAGACTTGCAGGAGGGGCATCTCCGGGACACCAAGGAAGCACAGTGGTATTTAGGGGCTGTTTGACTGATAGCAGGGTGGAGGCAGGGTAAGGAGGCTGGAGGAGGAAACTTCCAGAGGCCACACAGTGATAGTGAGGTACCCTGTACCCTGAGAGTCCTTAAGTGCCAGGCCATGGGGATTTGCCCTAGAGTGTGTTCTGTATCACTGCTGTCATTCATCCATCAGCTTTTCAAAGCCTTTTCCTCTTTCCCTCTTGTTCTTGTCAAGGTTTTCTCTTGACTGATGGAAAGATGAAGGAAGGGGCCTGGGTCGTTGCTCCCTCAGGGGCGGGGGCTGGGAGCAGGGCTTTTCTAGGGCCCAGGAGCTGGCAAGCTCTGGTGCAGGTGCTGTGGTGCAGAGCTATCTTCTGGAGCTGCTCTCTGCTGAGAGCTTGGAGGAGTCTGTACTGTAGCCCCACTTTACAGATGAGGAAACTGAGGGTTCTGAATTCAAGTGACTTTCCAGAGTTCCACATCCCAAACCCAGTGAGATGCTGAAGCAGTTTAAAATAGGCCAAAAAAGATTACCAGGTATCTTTTATTATTTTTTTACATATATATATATATATATATTTTTTTTTTAACCAGGTATCTTTTAAATTAAATATTAGGCATTGCCTCACCAGTGGTTGTCTGTTTCTGTGGGAATTTGTGCCTTTCATGGTCTGAAGTATATTCCTGTTTCATCATTTGAAGAAAGCTGATTGAAATGCAGAGTATTTCTGGCTACTGAGAAGCACATGAATATTTTCAGGTGGGGTCAATTGTGGGGTCAATTGATATCTTAGCGGTGGCCTAAAAGCTATACACGTGGCTGTCTTTGGATTCATCTTTGAATTATAGTATAACATCTTATTCGTTCCCTCACTGATTAATGCGTTCAAGTCTTTGATGAGCGTTCATTTATATTTGTATAACAGTCATGATTTTATCCTTTAAAAAAATGTATCCTTTATCTGTAGTGAGCTTGGAATTGTATCCAGATGGGTCTTACACCAGTGCTTTGTCCTTAATTGGAGGCACCAGGGCCTTGGGCTTCATAAGAGAGGGAAATCAGTGTAGGCTGGGGCAATCCTAGGGAGCTTTCTGGAAAAGAGACTTTCAAAGAGGGAAAAGGATTTATAGAGGAAGGTTTTCCAGGATGGAGGGCAGGGCCTGGGATCAGAAAGGAGTAAGAAGTCTGGTCTCTGGGTTTGTAAGCTCTTCTGGGGATTTAATAAGGCTTGAACACCCTTTCTCCTGGCTGGAGGGGCTGGGGTAGGCTGTCCCTTTCTGTCTCCCCTTAGGAAGAAAGTCATCCTTCTGGGCCCCTGAGAGAGGTCACCAGGTGCTGACGTATAAAAGGCAGCTCCCCCTCTGGGCCACCTCCTCCTCATTCTGGGCCTGCTTGAAGATTTGTCTTCAAGGTAGAGCTTACTTCGGGGTAAACTGGCTGAGGAGTGAGCAGGGTCTGCATACAGACCTTTCTGCTGCAGCTCGCAGCCCCATCACGACGTGCCTTCACGGAGACCAGCCCCTCTGTTAGCCACACTGCATGCATGATTTCATTTCATCCCAATGTTCTGTAGAGGGGGAAAATATCTTCTTATTTTTCAAGCACAGCAAAGAGGTTTATGGAGGTCAAGTAACTTGCTCAATGTCACATAACTCATTAGGGGTAGAACTCAGATTTGCTCCCTAGCCTGTCTGTCCCAAAACAAGTACAGCCAAAATAATCATGGTCTCTCCTTTGTAGGGCTCACTGCCTAGAGATGGTGACCGACATGAACCACTGAATCCCAGAGACAGATGTAAAGTTGCAGTGATGGGACATGCCACAAGGAACCATGAGAGAGTGTTACAGGAGGTAAGACCTTGTGAGGGTGTGGGATGAGGCAGGAGAAATGGGCAGAGGTCAGGATTACTTTTGATCCTAAGAGTAATGGAAGGCATTCGAATGACTTGAACAATACTGGAGGAGTGGTGGTGGCAAAACCAGACTTGCATTTTGAAATGCCAGCTTTATTGGCAGTGTGGAGGTTGTTGCAAGGGAGGGGGTCAAGACAGAATGGAGGTGGGACAGCTGGAGACATGGTGATCACCCTGGCCCAGGAGAGAAGTGACCCTGGAGTGGCCCTGGAGATGGAGGGAGATGGACCAGCTGGCAAGAGTTGCCAGAGGTAAAATCAACAGGACTTGGTGATGTCTTGAGTATAGGGGTTGAGGGAGTAGATAGAGTCAAGGATCATCCCCGGATTTCTAGTTGTACAGCTGGGTGGTGGTGGTGCCAGTCACTGAGGAGCAGAATACTGGAAGTTTGGGGAAGACGAACACGCATTTGATTTTATATATGTTTATTTCAAGAGTTGTTGGCAGGCGGCGGAACTCTGAGAAGAGTCTAGGCCACAAAGACAACCCGAGGACTGAACCCTAGGCTTAGACATGCAGGCTTGAAATCGATCGACACATCCATCCCTTGGCTCACTCATGTCTCCATCTTCTTCCCATGAATCCATGTGTCCTTTGTCCTACCCTCTTACCGTCTACCCATTTATCCACTCCTTCACTCCTCTGTCCCCTCACGTAGCCACCCATCCTTCCTCCTACCTTCCTGACCACCCATCTGTCCATCACCCAGCCAACCTTCCTCTCATCGGTCCACCTCCCTATCGTCCCACCTCCCTCTTCTCCTGCCTTTCTGTCCATCCTTCCATCCATCCACCATCTGATTTTCCTCTGATCTGTCCACCTCGCCGTCCTCTCACAGATCCATTTATTTTTCCTCCTCCCCATGTGGCCACCCATCTACTCCCCTCTACCCACCCACTCACCCCGCTCTCTTCCCCATCCCCATCTAAACACCCATACGTCCCATACGTACTTATTGATGCCTACTACAGGCCTGGCACTCTGCTGTATACTGGTAGGAAAAAAGAATGATGTCGAAAAACCAAGGCCTGGCTCTTAAGGAGCCCGCAGTCTGTGAGGAGAGGCAGATGTATAAACCCATGGTCACAGAGCAGTATAATTTCTGTGCCAGAAGTGCACAAAGGGGAAGGACCCTTAACCCAATCTGGGGAGGTTTGAATCGGCTGTTTTTAAACTCCTTGAATTGAGTTTAAAGTTCACTTAAACTCTCAGGGATGCAGCGACTTGGAATATTGGGAGCGAAGTTGAGTGTGAGTGAGCAAAGACAGTGTGTTATGAGCGAAGACAGAAAACGACAGGTCCACAGTGTTTTCTAACACCAATAACCAATTCTCCAACTCCCCAGATACCAACTCGGTGTCCAAAAATTCAACTCAATTCTGATACTAACTACCTGATGATTGTATAGACACTTACGGGCTCAATACCACAAGATTGCTCATGACTCTTGATCCCAATCACAAAGCTACAATTCTGTCTCTAAAATAGAGGTTTCCCTTGATTGCTTCCTTGGATTCAATAATTTCACGGAACTCAGGGAGACATTTTGTTTATGTTTATCAGTTTATTACAAAGCATACAACTTAGGAACAGCTGGGTGGAAGAGAGGCAAGCTTTTGGGGGTTAGTGTGTAGTGTTTCTGTGACCTCTCTGGGATCATCTCCCTCCCAACACTTTGACATGTTCACCTACCAGGAAGCTCATCAATCTCATTGTTCAAGAGTTTTTATTTATTTTTATTTTTTAAAGATTATTTATTTATTTATTTGACAGAGATCACAAGCAGGCAGAGAGGCAGGCAGAGAGAGAAGAAGGGGAAGCAGGCTCCCTGCTGAGCAGAGAGCCCAATGTGGGGCTTGATCCCAGGACCCCGGGACAATGACCTGAAGAGAAGGCAGAGGCTTAACCCACTGAGCCACCCAGGTGCCCCTGTTTAAGAGTTTTTATATGGCTTAATTTCCACCCCCTCCCCTTGCCCTGCACCCACTTGCCCGGCTCCTCTTCCTGTAGATCACTGGGTGGAGCTGAAAGTTCCACCACTTGGTCTTTCTGATGACCATACCCATTCTGAGGCTATGTAAGGGCCCCATCTGAAATCACCTCCTTAGCATAAACTTAGGTGTGACCAAAAGGGCTCTTAATGAATAACAGAAGAGCCTCCTACCACTAGAAAATTCCAAGATTCTTAGGAGCTCTGCACAAGACCCACGATAACAAAAAGATGCTCTTAGCAACCTTAAGACCCTTCAGATTACATGGCTTTTAGGAGATTTGTGCCAGGAACCTGGCCAAAGACCAAATCTATTTCTCACTGTACCATAGCAGGTCATAAAGGCCTTGTTGGGGGCCACATGAGGATTTTGTGGAAGGGGTGACCTGATCAGTTTGGTGTTCCAGAAGATCTCTCTGGCTACCTTGTAGAAGATGGGGTAGAGTAAGTGTGTGCAGAGGGGATCAGATGGTCCAGTCTCTGCAGAATGCGGACTCTGGCCAGTGATGTGCTCTGAGTTCAGCCCCTGGGGTTGGCCAGGCCCCCACATTTGGCCTGAACCCAAACCCCATTCTCAGTTCATTTATTTGGCCAAGAGTGAACATAAGGCGGCCAGACTGAGGTTTGTGGCACGAGGAGGATTTAGGTAGTGTCTGTATTCCAGGGTGGCGTACTGTACCCTCACGCTGTCTTCAGCTGTGGCTGCAGTGGACTTGCATCAGTTGCTTGCTGGCTTCTTTGTCAAAGTCATTAGGAGGTGCCTAAGTTCCATGCCCCACTTTGCTCCCTCTATAAACTATATTCACAAAACCCATTAACTTCCTATCAGTTACGCCATGATGTTTCCTTTGGCCTCGTGAAATCTCCATCCTGGTGGCTGGCCACTGACACCTGACAGTGTTCAGTCCAGGTAGAGATGCCACAATGAGTCAGATGGGGCCCTGGCCTACAAAAAGCTTCCAACAGGGATGAAAGATTGATCTGGGGGCATGGTCGTCCCGGTGATTTGGACCAAGGAACATCAGTGTGTGGAAGAGGAAACAGCTCACTGGATTGTGACTCTGGGCAAGTCATTTTACTTCCCCTGAGCTTCAGTTTATTCATATGTGGAAGGAGAAAGAGAATATTTACCTATCAAAATCTGGGCTTTTTGAGGTCCTAGAGTGGGGAACAGAGAAGGAGGTGGGAACCCAGCAGGACTTTGCCTCTAGTCTCTGCACCTCTCTCCTCTTTCTCTATTATTCTATAAAAAGTCCACACTCCAGCTTGGGTGTGAGTTCATAGCACCTCAATTCTGGCCATAAGAGAAACTGACCGACCATCTTTCAATGCCAAGTCCACATTCCCTAGAGAGAATCTGGTTGGCTGAGCTGCATTAGGTGTCTACGTCTGGTCCAATCAATTGTAACCAGAGGGTTGGGGTCATACGGCATTAATGTGGCAGCTAGTGGATGTGTGCATGAGCAGCGGGCAGTTCTCAGAGAAAGTGGGGGGATTTGTGAGGTGTGTCTCCTATGTTATTTCAGTTTTTTTGGAAGATTGAATAAGATAATGAATGTAAACTTTGGGCACAGTTTTTGGCATATACTATGGGCTGTATAAATGGTAGCTGTTATCATTCATTCACTGCCTTGCTTAATAAGCACTTACTGAGTGTCTGGTTTGTAATAGATCCTACGCTTAGTGCTGAGGACAAAGCTTGAAAAATGACAGTAATAAAAGTGAAACTATTCCACAGGGTTGTTGTCAGAGTTGAAAGGAATAATACAAGCCAAATGTTTAGCAGAGTTCCTGACACAAGTGAAGTCTCAGTAAATGTTGCCTACAAATTTTGAATGTCTAATTGCAAAAGAGCAAAAAAAAAAAAAATTGTGTGGCTTTTCTATATGTTTTTTTGGTTCCCTGGCCACAGGACTGAGACATCTTTGGTTATAAAAATAGACTTCAGTGATCAAAATAATGACAGCTGCCAGACTGACAGTTTTCAGATGGTGCATTTGAGTCTAATTTAAAAGTTTAGAAAAATAACATTGGCATCTTCTGAACTCAAGTACTTAAATTATTAACTAATTATGAACTTAATTAAAAATAGCCACGTGCAACCTGTGATTGTCTTAATTTTCCTGACCAAGAATGGATGAACCTGTCCATCAACAGGAGGATAAATTGTAGATAACTGCATGATAGAATATAGCAATGAGGATAAACATACTAGAGCTACAAGAAATGTATGGGCAACTGACAAACAGGGTTGAACGGGAGAAGCCAGACACTGAATGGTTCTATTTATATAATGCTCCAAAATGAGAAAAGCACATCTATGGTGATAGAAGTCCAAGCACTTTGCCCTTGGTGAGGTATTGGCTGGGAGGGGGCTTTAGGTGTGCTGGTAATGCTGTTTCTTGCTGGGTACACGGGCATATTTTGTTTGCGAAAATTCACTGAACTGTACACTGATGTGCATTTTATTTATTTATTTATCTGACAGACAGAGATCACAAGTAGGCAGAGAGGCAGGCAGAGAGAGAGGGAGGGAAGCATGCTCCCTGCTGAGCAAAGAGCCTGATGCGGGGTTTGATCCTAGGACCCTGGGCTCATGACCTGAGCTGAAGGCAGAGGCTTTAACCCACTGAGCCATCCAGGGGCCCCACTAATGTGCATTTTAATGTATGTATATTATTCCTTAAGAAAAAGGTCTTTAAAAAAGCAAAAGAGAGCCCCATTTTTGTGTGCATCTGCCCAGTTGAGGCTCCCAGCTGGAAGGCAGAGGAGAGACTGGGATTTCAGGCAGAGGGGCAAAGCGAAGGACCTAGCATCTCCCCAGCCCATCAGTCAACTTTCTTTCCGTGCTTAGTAACAAATACAGCTCCGCTTCTACTTAATAACACTTTCCCCTTTATTTTTCCTTTATTTCCTTTATTTTTAGACATCCCTTGAATATTGCAAATCTTGCAACAGAGGGTGCTTCCCTGCAGTGGTTGTTACTTATTTTTGGGGGGTCCACCTCTGGAAAATGGAGAGATTGTGTCTCTCAGTGCCACCCTGAGCTTTTCGTTTTACTTCTTATCCTTATTTTTCCTTTGTCCCAATTCACCCACTTATTTTAAAAAAAATAGTGTAATGCGTGTGTTTCTCTTGTCCTGATTCACTCACTTATTTAAAAAAATTGAGATGTGTGTATGTTTCCTTTGCTCCTAGTTACTCACTTGTTAGAGAAAACATTATACGTAGTATGTGTGTGTTTTTAAGTGGCTTTGATTCTCTTTGGAAGAAGATGGAGTATGAATAAACCAGTGGAGCAGAAAACATTTATAGAAAACCTGCCTATGTGTCAGGCATTTCTACCACCCTTTTTAGAGGAAAGTTCCAGGGGAGAGAAGTGGTGCAGGAGGGCCTGGCCTGGCACGGAGTAGGTGCCTGCTGCATTTGTGAGGCATTCGGCCCTGGGAGGTTGGGTGGAATCCTCATGGAGGATTGCATGAGCCTTTGCTCTAAGCTCTGGAAAGCATGGAGAAATTCACTCTGGACTGGGTCAGGAGCTCTGGGTTTGGAGCCAGAAAACCGGGTTCCGTTCCCACTCTGCCCTTGACCTGCTGTGCTTCCTGTAGCAAATTACTTGCTCTTTCAGTACCTCCATCCCTCAGAAAGGTCTTATGCAGGCACTGCTTAGGACCTGGGTCTCTGGCATTTTCTGCTTATGGCCCCCTCCTCTGGGGCACCTAACCAGTGTGAAGGGAACTCTTAATCCTGCTTCTCTTTTCTGTTCTGGTCCTCTCCATCAAGAATTCTGGTGACCCACACACAACTACAAGACTCAGAAGAACAGGGAATCCTAAACCCGATCTGACAGCTCTGGGAGGCTTTGCTGACCCCCGCCCCTGTTCCTCCTGAGATGGCACAGCAGCTTGGCAACTGAGGAGGGCTGAGACGGCTAGAAGCCCGGATGGTCAGAAAGAGATTGGGGCCCCTTATTTTCCCTCCCTTAGGAAACAGTCTGGCTGCTCTTGGTTTTGAGCTGACGGGGATGGATTTGAAATGCTGCCAGGAGAGCTCGTGCCCTAGAAGTATAGTAAGCGTGCTGTCTGAATGCAACACAGAGCACGGACCATTCACACCCCAGCATGGAACAGCTGAGCCTTTACACACGGGGAAGGGCAGGGCAGCCTGGTGGACAGCAGATTCTTGTGAATTCAGCCCTCTGGGGAAGGAGCTGTTTCTCAGCATCTCTGTTTGGACTATCGCCTTGTTCATTTTTCACCCTCACCCAGCATGCTGCAGGCATTCCGCCCCCAAAACAGGGCACACAGTGCCTTGATATAACTTCTCAATTCACTCTTGAAGAAAGGACACCCCGCCACACTGCAATCATGGAGGTTCCTTAAATCAACCCATGGCCTTGCTTGAAACTTTCAGTGGCTTCCTCTCGCTAAACATCAAGTCCACACTGGAAATGGCAGTCAAGATTCTTTTTGATTTGGTCTCTGCCCATCTTGCTAGGTTCCCTTCCAACCATTCTCCACCTGAACCTCTGGGCTCCAGCTGCCTCTAACTTCCAAAGACCCTGTTCTTCAGCAACTTCTCTGACCGTGTCTTCTCTGAGGTTCAATCAGTTGCTCTGTATTAGGGCTCTGGGGTTCCCTAACAGGCTTCACAGTTCAGAGTGATAGAAACTGTGTAATATTTTCTTTTGTGTTTGTGCCTATGGAGCTCCCCATTTGTGAGCCTTTGGAGAGCAGGAACCCAGTGTCCCCACACCAGAGTCTGGTTCAAGGCTCCAAAAACACTTGCTGCACAAATGGAATCGGACCCTAAAGACATTTGCGACTGAGCTGGAACAGGGAGTTGTCTCTGCGGGTTCAAGAGCACAGGCTGATCAGCCCGGCGCTAAATGGCCCCACTGCAGCACTTTCTCTCTCCCTGTGCATCTCAGTGTATCGCTTTCAGCCCTCCTCCTCCTCCCATTTGATACTTCAAAGCTTCACAGAAGAACTGTAGGTTTCTTCAGAGAACCATCTCCATGACTGCTAAATAAGTAAGTTAGATACACAGACAGTTCAGCAAAACCAGGTTTGGCGAGCATGACTGCATTCTACCTGAAGGCTGATGGCTACGTACAAGACCTTTGGAAGGCAAAACAAAGCACACTTTTTATTTAAGATACTTTCAGACTTATAAAAAATATTATAAAAGTAGAGTTCATTTGTATCATTCATCCAGTTTCCCCTTATGATAACAACTTCCAAAATCATAGTCCAGTGATTAAGACCAGGAAATTATCAGTGGTACAATACAATTGTTGTACCTTCTGTGAATTTCGCGGGTTTTCCTCAAATGTTCTGTTTGAGTATCTGCTCCAGAATCCCACATTGCTCATGGCGGTTGGTTGTCCTTAGATTCTTCCATTCTGTAAGAATTCTTGCTTTCATGACCTTGATATTTCTGATGAGTACTGATCAATTACATGGAAGCTTTTTACTTGCTTCTGGTTCCCGGTTGATCTCCAGATGATTGAAGTTCTCGGAGGTCTGCCTTTAGGATGAGTTCTGGACAAGTGCTTCTGTTTCTTTGACCCCTCTCATTCTCCTTGGTTCCCTGGTTCTCTGGAGCAAGAGTCAATTAGAGGAGGGAAAGCGTTATGTGGAGGTGATTAGTGTTTCTTGACCTTGGGTGTTCCCTGTCATATTCTGAGTTCCCAATCACATCTGCAATCAATTATGCAATTAGCCGTGCATGTTGACTTTGGAATGGATGCAGATTCCTTCTCGTTCCTCCTTGTCTGCAAATCATTCTCCATTCCTCCCCTCTTCCACTTGTCCTCTGTTGGTGACAGATTAGAGGAGGCTCCAGGGCTGACCTGGTGCACACACTTCCCTGGAGTCACGCTCTGGGACACCTCTGCTGGGTCTCTGCAGGGGGTGGGGATGTTAGTGGTGGATTGGGAAGTGGCCCAGTGAGCTGATCCTTACAGTGTCCTGCACTCATTAATGGGATCATGTGGCCCATGAGGTTGGGGACAGTAACAGGGGCCCGGGAGAGAAGTCCGCTAGGGTGACAAAGCATCAGCCAGCTCAGCCCCCATCACGTTTGGAGAGTTCTCCTCCAGTGATGAGCCTGGGCTTTCTAAGGGACAATGGAAGAACATGTTAGAACCCATTCACATTCATCCATTCACTCCCTCACAGAATGATTCATCTGTTTATTTAACCAGAACATACCCCAGTTGGTTATCTTTATTATTGTCTTTGAGGTTGCTGTCATTGAGATTAAGTCTTAGATATGGGGACATAGGGATGAATCAGATTCGGGTCCTGCCCTCACAGGGCTCATAGAGACAGACCACAGAAGATCTCAGTGCCATGTAATAAGGGCTCTGTTGAAGGGATGTATTAAGGTTGTGGGAACAGGGGAGAGTGAATGACTTAATTGTGACAGGGATATGTAATGATGGGACAGGTGACCCTAAAAGATTTAGAAGCATTAGGTTAGCAAATGGAGAAGGGACTGATTTTCCAGGGGAATGGCATGAGCAAAGGCCTGAAGTGGGAAAAGCCTGTGATTTCCTGAAAGAACTGAAAGTTTCCTACTCCTTTACTCCTTTATTCATTTATCCACCCATTTTCTCTGGGCCATGTGTGCTGGGCACAGGGCCACAAAGGGGAGGTGGATCTGGTCTTGCCTCAGGATCTTATAGGCAGGGCAAGACAGAATTATTATGAGAGCAGAAATATACACGGATTTCTTAGGGAGGGGAGAGTAATGGGCAGAGAAAGCTTCTTGGAGGAGGATATCTTTGAGGTTTGATTTGAGGAGGATACGGGCAAGTGAAAAAGCAGAGATGGTGACTCTTTACTGAGAGAACAGTGTGTGAAAAAGCCCAGAGGTCATGTGTTCATTCATTCACTGATCCATCCATTCATCCAGCAAATATGTACTGAGTGCCAGCCATGTGTCTGTACTATTTATAGGGGTTACAGAGTGAGCAATTCTGGAGCTTATGTTCTAATGGAGTGTTTCAGTCAGGTTAGGCTAAGTTATACTGTGGTAACAAGCAACCCCCCAAATCTCAGTGGCTTACAAAAATGAAGGTTTATTTTTCACTTATGTTACATGTTCATTGCTGGTGGCAGAGAGACTAGAGATGGTGGAGCCATGAGCCGGTTCTTAAAGTTCCTTTTTTCCTTCCTTCCTTCCTTCCTTCCCTTCTTTTTAAAGATTTTATTTATTTATGTGACAGAGAATGAGCAAGCACAAACAGGGGAACAACAGACAGAGGGAGAGGGAGAAGCAGGCTCCCAGCTGAGCAAGGAGCCTGACTGGGGCTCAATCCTAGGACTCTGAGATCATGGCATGAGCTGAAGGCAGATGCTTAATGACTGAGCCACCCAGACGCTCATGGTTCTTAAAGTTTCTGCTGCGAAGTGGCAAGGGTCACTTTCACTCATATTCAACAAATTGAATCACTTGGCTAAGCTTGACATCAATAGGTTAGGGATGTGTAGTTCTCCCACAGAGAAGGACAGTGCATATTTTGACCTATAAGACAACCTACCATTTGTCTGAGGAAAGGCTAACAGCTTAATATGACAGAGTGTTTGGCATGAAGGCAGATGTGTCGCTATAGAAATTAAAAGGAGAAGCCAGATTATGAAGAGCCTTGGGTGGTCGGCTGAACAGCTCGGGCTCGGCCATCTGACAATGGAGAGCCATGGAAAGTTTGAAGAAAATCTATTGAGTTTAAGGGAGTGCAACATCTTATTTGCACTTTAGACAAATAATTTCAGTGACAGCAGAATGACTGGCGGGGGTTGAGGCTAGAGGTAGAACAATTGGGAATTTGGGGGAAAAACACAGTAGGGAAGGAAGAGGATCCCAACTAAGGCTGGCACAGTTTAGAAGAGAGGGCTTCAGGAGACATCAAGAGTAAAATCAGGGAATTTGTTCATTAGCATACTGTTCATCAGATATTTTAGAAAGAATAAACAAGTAAGCAAGTATATATACTTGGTCCTTGAGCACCTATGATGTGAGCAATAGGAAATCACTATTTTTAAAAAGATTTTATTTATTTATTTGACAGAGATGACAAGTAGGCAGAGAGGCAGGCAGAGAGAGAAAGTGGGGGAAGCAGGCTCCCTGCTGAGCAGAGAGCCCGATGCGGGACTCCATCCCACAACCCTGGGATCATGACCTGAGCCAAAGGCAGAGGCTCTATCCCACTGAGCCACCCAGGCACCCCGAAAATCACTTTTAAAATGAGACGGGGGGCCTAGGTGGGTCAGTCAGTTAAGTCTGACTCTTGATTTCAGCTCAGGTCATGATGTCACAGTTCTGAGACTGAACCCAGCACTGGGCCCCACACTGGGCATGGAGCCTGTTTAAGATTCTCTCCAGCTCCCTCCGCGCCTGCTCATGCACACATTTCTCTCTCTCTCTCTCTCTAAAAAATAAAATAAAAATAAACAAAATAAAATGAGATCCTGATGAAACATCTCTCCATTTAAAACAAATGTTGATTTTAAAAAATTTACTCTAGGGGTGCCTGGGTGGCTCAGTGGGTTAAGGCCTCTGTCTTTGGCTCAGGTCGTGATCCCAGGGTCCTGGGATGGAGCCCTGCATCGGGCTCTCTGCTCTGCAGGGAGCCTGCTTCCTCCTCCTCCTCTCTCTCTGCCTGGATGTCTCCACCTACTTGTGATGTCTGTAAAATAAATTAAAAAATAAATAAATAAAAATAAAAAATTTACTCTATATTTACAAACAGTAGTATTCACTTTTTGGGGAGGATAGTCCCATGATTTTGAGAAATAGATTTGTTTAACTACTGCCACAGGTGAAGATACTGAGTTGTCCTGTCACCCCCAGAATCTCTCTCATGCACCTTCTGTTAGTCAGATCCTCCTTCCTTGCCAACTGCTGGAAATCCTGATCTGTTCTCTGTTGCTCTGGTTTTGCCTTTGTCAGATATTGTATAAATGGAATCATAGCATATGTCGTCTACGCAGTCTACCTTCTTTTATTTAGTATAATGTATTTGAGATCCATTCCAGTTGTTGTATGAATCAATTTGTCCTTCCTTTTTGTGGTTCAGTAGTATTTCATTATACGTCTGTACCAGAATTGGTGCGAAGAAAGAAAGAAAGTAAAAAGCCCCGGATCGCTTTTCACTCTTCTCTGTGCTCTGCAAAACGTTAGCTGCTTTATGTGGTGCCCAAGGTGGGGCTTTTCTTTTCTCCTGCTGCGTATTTTCTGCCTGAAGGTCTCTCTTTGCTTGGCCAGGAAAACTCTTGAACTCAAAGGTAGAGCTTTGTTTTTTTCCCTTTGATGAGGAGACTCACTTCCTGCTCAGAGGCCCACCAAAAAACCAGGACTTCTGGCACAGCTTCCTGTGTAACATCATTAACCATCCCTCCAGCAACCATTACTCAGGAGTGTGATAAGTTAATTTTGCTTTCAACACCCCAAGCCAGAAAAGCACATTGCAAAGTCCTGTGAAATTCTTGAGTGTTAGTGCTCCTCAGCGTTCCCAGACATCCCCAGGTGGCCTCTGGACGAGCTGTGGAAAATTGGTCCCAGCTCTTTCTCATATTTTTGAGAAAGGGTAATGTAGGGTATTTCTATGCATTGAAGAATCATATGAGGATTACCTCTCTGGAAAACCAGGTTTTTCTCATTCCGTGGACTCCAGTTGCTCTGATGCAGAAAGTTAGTGGGAATTTGGTGTAACAGAACTCTAAAAGTTAGGAGGTGCAGATCCCACATGGCCAAGTCTAGAAAATAAAAACAAAACACAACACAATAAGATTAATAAACCTCCCAACAACAGTTTTGCCTGGTTTAAAAGCAATGGTTTTAAAAACAGTTTGGTTAATTTAAAAAACATAAAGTTTTGCTTTAATAAATTGTAAGCTTAAACATTTTTTAAAAACAAAACTCAGTGCTACAAAGATATGATAAACTTTATCATATTCACGGTTTTCCAATTAGAAGAAGGTAATTATCTATTAACATTAAAATAATATCCTTTCTGATTATAAACATACTGCATGCTGATATAGAAAATTTGGAAAACACAGAATTAAGATGAAAATAAAAATTACTTATAATTCAAAAACCTGGAGATGATTATCTACTAGTAAAAAAAATATTGGGATCTGACTATAAATAATGCATTGGATTCTGTCTTTTTGCTTGACTTTGAATTCAGCTTAAGATCACCATGTGACAACATGACTTTTAATGGCTTCCCAGTATTCTTTTTTCTTTTTATGGATCTTCCATAATTTACCTAATCAATTTCTTGGATATTTCCACTGTTTATGATTTTTTTTGCCTTGTACATTACCAGAAATTAACACTGTGACAGATGTACCCTATGTGTGACTCTCACGCTAATATTTAGACAGGGGATTGCTGGGTGGACTAGGGTTTTGGTTGTAAGGATCAGAGACTCAATCCATCACCTTGGGGACAGTAGGATTTATTGTGTGTATTCTTGACCTGGGAGGTGCCTGAAACCAGGGCATTCAGGGATGGACAGTTTCTAGCCCAGAGTCCATGCTCCCGGACTGATTTGATGAAGAGCAAGAGGGCTGGATATGGACTCTGAGGCAGGGGTTGGTCCCGGGAGGGATTATGCAGTGGACTGTAACCCTTACAAGCCAAAGGCTCCTGCAGCCAGGCCAGCAGATTCCCTAGGAGTTGAAGTTCTCAGTGCCAACAGGACTGCTGGAGGCCATAGGTGTCCTATTTGCTTGGGAAGATGGAGAACTAGGTTCTTGACATTCCCATATCAGAGCCTGGCTGGAGGGGAGGGACAGAGCCAGAGTCTAAAGTGGGTTGCGGGGTTGGGCTTTTTGTGGTTGCCTTTCTGATCCATGTTCTCGGCCAAGGCCCAGAACCCTCAGAGCCTATGGTCCACATCAGGATATCTGGGTGCACAGCACTGGGATTGCGGCTGAGCATTTGTTTATGTCGTGCGCCCCCAAGTGGTCATTTTTCCTACGATCCGTTCAATAGAGATGGATAACATTTCCTGGTCCAGCTTTTGGTCCCCAGGTCTAGGAAAGTCTCCTGCAGATCCACATTTTTGGGGGGGAACCAAAAGGGGGGAATTCTAGCCCTAGTCTCTAACTTGCTGTGTGGCCTTGGTCATGTTGCACCATCTGGGCCTCACTTTAGTCTTCTATGAAGAGGAAGTTCATGTTAGCCGCAGAGATTTGACCTGGGGTACGGGGAAGGGCTCTGAGCCTATGCTGCTCCTGCTCCCTTTTGCCAGGCCCAGGGCCCAGGGTTCACTGGAGCAGTGTGGTTAGCTGAATCCAGGGAGCACTGGGTTTGTGCCCTAGGGTGGTGTCTGCCAGTTGCTCTAGATTCAGAGGCTAGCCACCTGCCTTCACAGAGTCACTCCTCCAACCTCAAGGTAAACAGGAACCAAAGAGAAGAGGTGGCCAGAGTGGCTGAGAGCTCAGAGCCAGATCCCACTGGAGGGATGGAGGGATAAGAGGTGACTTGAAGCCTGGCAGCCTTATTGGAGGAAAAAGTAGTGAACAGATCGCATGAGCTCCAGGGGTTGGGTAACTCGGAGTTCAGAGGTTAAGCCTCTGAATTTGTACATTTGACAGGTAGGAAAACAGAGCTCAAAAGCCACCCTAGGTCATGGTGGTAGGGTTGACATCCACAGGAATAAAAGAATAAGGAAATCCGGGGTGACTGGGTGGGTCAGTGGGTTAAAGCCTCTGCCCTCCATGATCTCAGGGTCCTGGGATCGAGCCTCGCATCGGGCTCTCTGCTCGGTGGGGGCCTGCTTCCTCCTCTCTCTCTCTGCCTATTTGTGATATCTGTCTGTCAAATAAATAAATGAAATCTTAAAAAAAAAAGAATAAGGAAATCCTGTTTTCCATAAAAACAATGAGAACACTGGAAAAAATTGTTAAAATCAACTTTCTCAGAACTCTGGGAATTAACCAAAGTCTTTCACAAATTCTGGGAGTGTTTATTCACAAGAAGAGGCTAAACCTTGTAAGATTTTTGATCTTTGTGGTGTTTTAACTTACCCTAATTCCATTCCCCTCTCTTCAGCCCTGTAGTAGCCTTGAAATGCAACAGCCCCACAATCACAGTGAAAATCAGCAGCTTACAAACTTCTGGAAGGGGAAGAGGGTGCTGGAGATCCTCCAAAGCCCAGTCCCCGAGTAACTGTATCATTTGACCTGTCTGGTGGGCCTTATAAGACCTCATTTTAAAGCTTGCTTTTATTTCACCTGACTTGAAATTTGCTCAATGCAAACAGCTCCCCCGCCCCAGGCATTTGTTGAAAACAATCATTGGTAATCCTTTCACATCACAGCGGCCTGAGGCAGGGCTAACAGCTCCGGCAAGCAGGAGGCTGACCAAAAATCTTTTTTAAAACTTTGAGAGCGAGCACAGGCAGACAGAGTGGCAGGCAGAGGCAGAGGGAGAAGCAGGCTTCCTGTTGAGCAAGGAGCCCAATATGGGACTCGATCCCAGGATGCTGGGATCATGACCTGAGCTGAAGGCAGCCACTTAACCAACTGAGCCACCCAGGCGTCCCAAGAGGCTGACCAAAAATCTTAAAAGGGAAAGCTGAGGAATGAGCTGTCCACTCATTTGAAAAACTCTGGTATATTCCTGGGAATCTAAAAGGCCACTTGCATGTGTAGGGCTAAGCAAGAGATGTCCAGGAGAGATCAGGGGAAACCCTATGCTCTCACTTATGGTGGACCTGGAGGCTCTGTGCCATCAGAAAGGGAAGGCTAAGGCTGAGTTATAAACTGCCTGCTTGAGCTTTGACGAAGTTTTCCAACATAAACACACATACACACACACACACACACAGCCTTTTAGCAAGCACTGAGATTTATTGGTTTCAGGAATTTAAGGAGGTATCTGACTACTACCAAGCAGACTTCAGTGGCCACACACAACAAAGAGTACAATTTTTTTTTTTAAGATTTTATTTATTTATTTGACAGACAGAGATCACAAGTAGGCAGAGAGGCAGGCAGAGGGAGAGAGGGGGAAGCAGGCTCTCTGCTGAGCAGGGAGCATGATGCAGGACTCTGAGATCATGATCTGAGCCAAAGGCAGAGGCTTAACCCACTGAGCCACCCAGGCGCCCCAAAGAGTACAAATTTTAACAGCAGTAGTTTAGGAGAGCCACTAAACAACTTGCATGTGCAACAAAAACCAAAACAATTAACCTTGGCGGGCAAGGGTCTGGTTTCCACAGTTGCCACATTATATTATTTAAAATACCCAACTTTCTACAACAATTAGGAGACATACAAAGAAACCAGAAAGTATAGCCCACTCGGAGGAAGAAAAAGCAATCGATAGAAACTATCTGTAAAGAAACCCAAATGTTGGACTTACTAGACAAAGAGTTTAACTTAGTTATTTAAAAGACATTCAAAGAACTAAAGGAGACCATGTCTAAAGAAAAATGTGAGGATTATGTCTCACCAAAGAAAGAATATCAGTAAACAGGTAGAAATTATTAAAAAAAAAATGAAACTTTGTAGTTGAAAATATAAATGAAATGAAAAATTCAGAAGAACCCAAGAACAGATGTGAGTTAGCTGAAGAAAGATTAGTAAACTTGAGGATTGATCAATTAGGATTATCTAGTCTGAGGAACAACAACAAAAAGAATGAAGAAAATGAATAAACCTTAGATAGTTATTGGATATCATCAGACATACTCATGTATGCACAGTGGGAGTCCCAGAGAAGAGAGAGAGAAGTGGGGGGGGGGAGGGGCAGAAAGAATATCTGAAGAGATAATGGCCCCAAACTTTCAAATTTGATAAAAATATTAATCTACATATCCAATAAGCTCAATGAACTCCAATAAGATAAACTGTTAGCATTATCCTAGACACATAATAACAAAACTGTTGAAGATCAAAAACCAAGGGAATATTGAAAGCAGTAAGAGAGCAATGGTTTATGACATACAGAGTTTCCTCAATAAGGTTAACAGCAAGTTACTGATCAGAAGCCCGCTAGGCCAGGCACTGGAATGACATTCATAGTGATGAAAGAAAGGTGAAGGCTATCCATTAAAAATTCTGTATTTTGGAAAAATAAAGGAGAAATCAATGCCCAGATAAACAAATTTCTCACAACCAGACTTTCCCTACAAACTTACAAGGAGAGTCATTCAGGTTGAAATGAAAAGACACAGACAGTAATCATCAAAGGAATCTATATGAAGAAATAAAGATCAGCAGTAAAGGTAACTGTATAAGTAGCTGTAAAAATTAAATAGGCATATTTTTGTGTGTAACTTTCCCCTGCCTATCAGATTTAGAAGACAACTATATAAAGCAATAACTATAAATTTATGTTGATGGGCATACAATGTATGGAAATGTAATATGTATAACAATGCAAAGGTGAGTGGGAGTAAAGCTATATAGGAACAAAGTTTTGTACAATATTTAAATTAAGTTAGTAAAAATTCTAACTGAATTGTTTTAAGATTTTAAATATAGTTCTCATGGGAACCAGTAAGGAAATAAAAAAAAAGTAAAAGGCATGACAAGAGAATTAAAATGGTACACTAGAAAATACCTATTTAACATACAAGAATTCAGTAATGGGGTGATAGAGGAACAAAAAATATATAAGATGTAGAAAAAAATAGGAAAATAGAAGACATGTATCTCACCTTATTAGATTAAATGGAAAAGGATTAAACATGCCAATCAAAAATCAGAGATTGGTAGGGTGGATAAACTGTCATATCCAATTACATTTGGTCCACAGAACACACACTTTCTATTAAAAAATGCAAATTTGGGGCACCTGGGTGGTTCAGTGGATTAAGCCTCTGCCTTTGGTCATGATCTTAGGGTCCTGGGATCGAGCCCCGCATCAGGCTCTCTGCTCAGCGGGGAGCCTGCTTTACCCTCTCTGCCTGCCTCTCTTCCTGCTTGTGTTTTCTTTCTCTGTCTCTCTGTCAAATAAATAAATAAAATCTTAAAATGCAAACTGGTTGAGAGTAAAAGCATGGAAAAAGAGACACTATGTAAACTAACTGAAAGAGAGCCAGAGTGACTATACTAATGTTAGATGAAACAGACTGATGCCAATTGTTACCAGATACAAAAATACATTTTATAATGCTAAAGGGTCAGTCCTTTAGGATAACAATTAGAAACCTATATGCCCCTAACAGCAGAGACTCAAAATACATGAAGCAAAAACTGATGGAATTGAAGGGAGAAATAGACAATTCAACTATAACAGTTGGAGATTTCAGCACCCCACTTTGAATAGTGCATAGACAAACTAAACGTATCTGTGAGGGAATAAGAGTTGAACAACAGTACAAACCGTGATATCTAACGGATAGCTATAAAATACTCCACTGCCAACATCAGAATACACAGTCCTCTCAAGGGCACATAGAATATTCTCCAGGACAAAACATACATTAAGGCATAAAACAAGTCTGAAATAAGTTTATAAGGCTTGATATCATAAAAATTATGTTCTCTCACCATAAGGGAATGAAAGTAGAAATCAGTAACAGCAGGAAATTTGAAAAATTCACAAATATGTGAAAATTAAATAATGTGTTCTAAATCACCAGTGGATGATAAAAAAGGAAATCACAAAGGAAGTTAGAACAAAATTGGAATTAAGACAAATTGACCCGAGAGCTTTACAGACACCACCCTTGGAGACCATAGTCCCCAGGAAACCCTGCTGGTAGGGTCAAAGAGCAGGAGCCTTGTTGACGTGAATAACACTTACCTTTTCAACTCCAGACCCGAGTCTGACAAGGAGGTTTCCTCTTCTCATTTTGATCATGAGATTTTCTAGGCAGGACTCCAATGTTGGGGTACACACCCCAGTACGTGCCCGCTGCTCACCCCTGTCAACCAGCTAAGTAGAGGTTGATTTCCTCTTTCGCTGTTCATGAATCTCACCCGCCCTGGCTCATTTGCCAAATGTAAATGGTGTGTCGACTCCATCTTCCAGAGGCCCTGCCTATTGTGCAGGGTGGAAGTGGGACCGGGAAGCACACTCAGCTCTGGGAAGAAAGGGGGCTGGACTAGGTGTCCGGTGTTTTTTCTCGGCTGCAGTGCAGACCGAGTGTCTCTGAAATCCTAATTGCAAATATCCCCCCATGTCCAGGGTTCCTTTGATGATGATGGTGGTGGTGGTGGTTTGTATGTGTTTCACGTGAGCTTTCTCAGCTCTAGAAATGAAAGAATTTCAAGATTTTTCTTTATTTAGGTATTAAAAAAATACAGTACATCCCATGCACCAGTGTGGCCTACATATAATCATGATTACTACAGTAAGTACTACAATGATAAGAAAAAGAAGGTTACAGGAATTTGTTCATCCAACTAAAAACCCTGAATTAAAGTTGTTAACCTACATAGCAACCCGCTTATTATGCAAAAACCCTTATTCTATATGTTGGTGAGCGCTAGAAATATGTAAGTATTATTAGTAAACAAAAAAGTACAAAAGCTAGATATTGGTTTAAAAAAAAAAAGTCAGTGTTACCTATAATCTCCTGAATTGTGAGGGCCCTTGTCCAGAGGGGAACCTCAGTTCATGACCAAGGGTGAGCTGGATTTTCCCTCCTGCCCTGCCCCCTCCTGTTGAGTGATGCCATTTCCCCAGGACATGTTTGCAATCAAATGGTCCATATTTGGCTGAAAGTGGGAGATGCACAGATGACCACAGGACGTGGGCGGGGCAGGGTGACTTCTGCAGGGGGTGCCTGAGGGATGGAACCCTGCAGGGGTTTCCTGAGATGTGACAACAATGAGGTGTGTAAAATCAAATGGCACAGTTTTATAGTGCAGTCATGTTTGGGTTTGCACTTCAGCCAGAATGGCTGAGGGTCAGATCTTGAGGGCCTTCAAGTCAAGAGATTAAAAAGTAGATAGAAAAAGAGAAAGAGCATGAATGAGTGACTAGGCAAGGCGTATACAGGGAGAGGTCTTCTGTTCTGGGAACGTCTGCTCCACTTCCCAGGAAAAACTGGAGGGGTTGTCGATGAGTCTCAAAATGGGCTCACAGCTATTGCAGGCTCTTTCCAAAGGGTGTGGGTGTGGAGGTGTCCCTCACCATATGATCTGTCACACTTGGTCTTCACTGTCCCTCCAGGATGGATTCACAGTTGCTTCAGAATTCAACAAGCCATTTTCCTGACTTTGGTTGAATTTTCAGTGCTTAGTACAGAAGTTAGAGGCGTGGCAGGCCAGTGAGGTCCCTTTAGGACCCACCTTCCATAGCTGTCAAGGGGCCCTCTCCTCCTTCCTGACAGACCTGGGAAGAGGCTGGGAGTGGAGGGGAACTTGGGAGAGTGGAGGAAGTTGAAGCAGGGTAGGCTGATGGATGGTTCCAGTCTCCCACAGGACTGGGCTGCAAAGAGTTTTGCCCCACAGGCCATGCTGTGCAGCCCTTTGCGTCCAGGCAGAGAGGCACCAGGACCTCCCTGACCTCACCACCCTCACCAGGGGTTTCGAGGATTTCAAGGGAAGATCTCCTCCTGGCAGTTGAACATAAGCTGCTTTGAGGAGCCACAGAAAGGCTTTGAGTTGGACCCGTGGTTCCAGGCAACAGGGTTATGGGCATCTGAGTCCAGACAGAACCCCAGCCTGGATCTTCCAGCATTTAGGGCGTAGCTGTCACTGAAATATGTTCCTGGACCTTTCAGGGACCTGGAGTTTGCTATCCAAGGTGGTGAAGTCTCTGGGGCCCACGAGGAAGGGCTGCCGGACTGGGGTGTCCGTGCTACAGTTTGCGGGCTCAGTGGCTGGTGTCCGGCTGGCCCGAACTGCAGTGCTTTGTGTCCCCAGACCTAGAGGCCCATGGTCCCCCCTTAGTACATCAGCTCCTCCTGGGGGTCTGAGCGGTACAGCTCGGCCAGCATCTTGAACCTGGGCCCCCAGTCGTTGAGGAAGTCATAATCGATGTCCGAGTCGGATGAATCGGTGCCCAGGGAGCTGAGGGACTCGGCGATGGACTCGGCGCCCTCGTAGCCGTAGATGTGCAGCGTGTCGTAGGGCGGGCCGCCGCCGTCATGGTCCGCCTCGTCCTTCTTGACCTCGATCATGGCGGCCATCTCCCCGGGTCCGCCGTGCCCCGCGGGCGCGTGGCGCGGCGGCTTCTGCACCTGCACGTACAGGGACGGCCGCGCGTCCAGCGCGGGGCGCGGGGGCTTGGCGCTGCCGTGCCGCACCGAGTTGAGCACCGACACGTCGTAGCTGGTGGTGTCCATCTCGCCGCCGCCCTCCTCGTCGTAGGTGACCAGCTGCTCGTGGATCTCGGGCACGCTCTTGCCGTGTGCGCGGGCCTGCTTCCGGAGCCGCCGCCGCAGGAAGATGAGGAGGGTGATCACTGCAGCCAGGCAGAGCCAGTCAGACCCGGCCCTGGCCAGGTGCGCCCCGTCTCTGCGGCTCCCCGGCGCCCTCCCCTCCCCTCCTCCCAGGAGATTCCCGAGCCCCCCCCCAAGCCTTGCAGCTGCACCCGGGCCAACGCAGAGGCTGGTTCGGTCTAGACACCTGGTGGGTACGCGCGTGCCCCCTCCTCCACCGTCCGTGGGTCAAGGCCAGCCGCCCTCCCCCCACCTCCGTGGGACAGACCCAGGATGACTTCAGTGCTTTTTATATTGAGTAAGGTAGTTGGGAGGTTAAGTGTAATTGTGGTGGTGATGTCATTGTCATTATTATCACTAATTATTATTAAAAAGGGGGTCTGAGTCTGGACTCTCCACCAGGGAAATGCCAGGATGGTGGCACACCCAGGGGGTCTCTAAGGGGGGGGAGCCACTGGCAGGAAAAAGCCTGGAGCAGATAATGCAGGTGCTCCCATAGTGTCCCTCAGGGCTGGTCATTTCAGTCCCCAGGGCGATCTTTAACCTTCCTCTAAGGGCGGATCCCTGCTCCATTTCAGAGCTGGTGAAGTGCAGGAGAATTTATTGCCCTGGGAGAAGCCCCCACACGTCAGCTGAGGGGAGCTCCTGTTTGGATAAACATCTGCTGTGAGTGCCCCACTGCTTCGGTGTCCCAGGAGGCAGAAGGCTCCCCTGGCCCACACTGACAACTTGTATTGACTACTCTCCCCTTGTCAGCTGCCTCCCTTCCCCCTTTCACTCCCCTCTTCCTTCTAGAGCTTTCTGGGAGCACTTCTAACGTAAATCACTGGCACCCCAATCCTTGTCCCAGGGTCTGCTCCCTGGGTAACTCAAAACAAGGCAAGGACTAAAATACTCCTAAAATTTTTGAGGGCCCCCCAAAAAAAGAAAAAAAAAAGAAATCAAGGTTGGAGGGATTCAGAAAAGGAAAGCAAGCCACTGGGGGTGAGGTAAGCTAGAATTTTCAAACCTTTCCTTTTTCTTGTTCCCCCAAAAGAAATATATATACGTATTTTTTTTTTTTTTTCAGAATAGGGTTCATGTCAATAAATGCCTAGAATGGTGTCTGGAATGTAGTTAAGTGCTCAAAATCTATAAACTGAATGAAGGAATGTCATAAATGTGAAGTCTTTTAAAGTCGGGGAAGGGCCTTGAACTTCCCTTGCCCCACATCTACCCCCACCCTTAGGCATCCCAGCGGGGCAGAGCTTCTATCCCTGTGTTCTACTATGGAACCCTGAGACCCAGGGTGGGATATGGGCAGGAGGCAGGGTTGGTTCTTGGATCCCTGGTCTCTTCCTCCTCCTGTGAACCCCAACTCCCTTTCCCCACCAGTCCCTTCCCCATTCTCCTGGGCACTGACCTGTGATGGTGAGGATGCAGAGGAAGATGGCTACCAGTGCCTGGATGCTGACGCCTGCCTGGCCTGCCATCTCCTCACAGTAGGTGAACTCGCCATGCTCATTGCACTTGCAAATAGTCACGACCAGCGTGTTGGTGCCTGTAAGGCTTGGCTTCCCATTGTCTGAGATGAGCACAGGCAGGTGGTGGACCTTGGCACGCTCCCGGTCAAACTGTCCATACTTGACTGTGATGTTGGCCGTGTTATCTGGAAACACCAGGGCTGCAGAGTTAGGCTCAACTCTCCAGAGTGCCTGTTTGCTCATTCACACTCACCTGTGGCCTGCCTCCTCCAGGGAGGCCTCCATGACCATACCAGTCTGGGGGGCAGACTGGGGGACTTCTCTGTTCTTCGTATCCCCTGCCTCATGTTCCAGCCATTTGAGTGTGGGTCTGTTTCTCCAGAGAGGGGACATTTGGGGCAGCTGTTTCGACCTAGCCCCTAAGAATGGTTTGGCCAAAACGTAAAATCCTCACTTTCTGTTTCTGTGAGCAACCCGTACGTCTGGCTCCCACCTCCTCTTCCTTAACCCCATTGTAAGAAAGTGAAAACAATGCACATGTTCCCTGAGGCACTGAGGGAGTGAGGAAATGTGTAACTGAGGATTTCCTGGGCAGGTTGGAACTGGGAATGTGCTTTGGCCTAAATTTTGGCTCTCTCTCCCAGCTTCAATGAGTGGTTCCACATACAGAAGAACCCCCTGTAGAGCTATTTAAACATGCTGATTTTCAGAACCCTACTCTCCCTTCCCCTTCAGATCCCTTTCCTCTCCTCACCCACGCCCCCCCCCCCATTTCAGATTCACTGGCCCTGGGCAGAGGCCAGATAGTGTCTACGTTTGCAGGCTCCTGGGGAGTTACAGTGCCTGTGGTCAGAGGGTTGAGGGATCCCTGCTCCAGGATTTATCTAGCCCTGCAGGATCAGCTCATTCGGGAAGCTGGCCAAAAGCACAGGAGACCATTATTTACATTTCAAATGAAAGCTAATTACATTTTGTTATTAAGCAACCATGTCTATTATAATAAAAAATAATAGCTGTCTGGCCATTGATATTTTATGAGAGAAATGAGAGTTCTCTCACTATACTCATTTACTTTCATAATAGAACATTCAGGTTGTCAGTGAATGTGGCACCCACAGGCTTGCCTCCTGGTTGTACAGGGGGTGCTTCTGAGGTGGTTCGTAAGCATTCTATCCCAGTGCAGACCCCCTCTGAGGTGGGATTGAGGTGAACATGGGGCATGGGGTGATGGGTATTTTGCCACATAGTTTACTGCGAAAAGACAGCTGAGCATTTGAATGGTCTGTCATTGACTGCGGGCACATCATGGCCACCTTTCCAGTTCTACAGAAGGCTCCTTAAGGGTGGGTCTGTGGCTGATCCCCTGGGTCTGCCTCACACTCTCAGGGCCTTGACTCTCCTCACAGGTGACAATGGCTTTTCAGCACCAGGATCCTCATGCACCACAGTTTGGCCCACTAGAGATAGGCAGCTAGCTCTACCTTGTGCTGGGGGGAAGGATGACTCTGTTGAGACCCAGGAGGGATTTTTCTCTGTTTTTCTCAGGAAGCAGCTGAAGCCATGGTAGCCTGTCTACTTTGGGGAGCTCAGCCACCTCAGCATCATCACTCTTGTAAGCACATCCTCATCAGAAGCTCTCATCAGCCACTACTGACATTATAGACCCTGGGCTGCGAGGAGTGGACCAGATGCTGTCCTCGGGCCACCTGGTGGTAAGTAGTCATTGTGGCTGAATCAAGACAAAGTTCACTGTATTCTTGGCATTTGGGATTTCACATTTCCAATTTAGACTCTTTGGTAGTGACCTCAGAGCTCATAGAGAATTTGCAGTTGTGCTGAGCATAGAGATCCAGTGTGGGAAGGAGTCTGTTGGGTCGTTAGTGAATCGAGCAAGTCTCTGCACTCTGTATCTGTTCTTTGTTCCTTGCTGACCTGAACATCTTCTGGGGAGTATGGACTTGGCAATTTGGCCTGGGTAGCTCTGACTGTAGCACAGACCAGTAAGGAGTTGTGCAAAATATCCTGTAACTGCCCCCTCCCCCGCTGCCGATTTTTGGCTTGGTCTTTGGCACTGGTGCTTCCAGACCCGAATCCCCCTGCCTCTGCCCCAGCCAGTAGCCAAGGCTGACTACCTTGATGCATACCGTGATTATCTGTGAGGGTGAAGTTGCTGTCCTCGGTGCTCAGGGAGAATTTGAACTTCACGTCTCGTGGTGTAATGTCCTTGTCTGTTGCCGAGATTTGCACGACCAGCTGGAGTATGGAAAATGGGGGGGAGTCAGTGGTGGTGTTGGGGTGGCCAGGAGTTTAGTGGTGGTGACTGTGGGTTTAGACCTGATCATGGCTGCATCTCACCTGTAACATTAACCTAAATGATCTCCACAAAGCCACTCTTTGGACCACCCTCCTCTTCAGTCTATTTTCTACACATCCCCTGTGTGCCTCAGTTTCTCTGTCTGTAAAGTGGGGCTGTGGGGATAACGACACCTTTCCTCAAGGCTGTTGTGCCTTTTACATTAAGCTCAGTGAAATGCCGGCTGGCCGTGGGTGGAAGAAGGTGCTGCCCCTCAGCCTGTCCTCATGGGGTATGCCCTGCCCTCCCACCGGAGCCAGACTCACCTTGCCCTGGGGAGCATTCTCACACACTCTGGGCTCGTAGGGCTGGGCGAACTCTGGAGGGTTGTCGTTCTCATCCAAAATTTCAATGTGGACTTGCACAATGGACTCTTTGCCTGTGGAGTATCCTACAGGGAGGAAAGAGCTCATGAAGCCAGCTGCAAAGATAGAAGGTATGTGGATGGGGAATCCTGGAGGGGTGCCCTTTTTGCACGAAGAGGGGCCTCTGGAAGAGAGTCCGGGGAATGACATTCTGGATGAAAAGGGTGAAAGAGGAGTGGGGGTGGACATCAAGATTCACGCAGAGGGATGTTTACTAAACAGTTACTTGTAAGAATAAAAAAAAGTAAACAATGCAAGCCAATTAAAGAAGGTTTTAATTAATTTGACAAATTATCAAATTGATCCAATAGTTTAAGTAATTAAAATTCATTAATCACAAAATAATTAAAAGGTAAACAACCTAAGCGAGATGGGGTTAACAAATTAAACCACTTTAAAAGAATGGAATGTGTGGCCATTTACAATGCCAGTGGAAATCACATTTTTAAAATGTGATAAGGAAAAGATATTTTAGCACCATGAGAAAATGGTTCTGGAATAAGGTTAAGTAAAAATGCAGGGTATGATTTTTATATAAATATTATGATCTCAGTTATATAAAAATATGTTTAGGAAAAAAGACCAGAAAAAGTACACTATTGTTAACAGTAATTATCTGTGTGGTGGGATTATGAGGGGATGATTTTCTTCTCTTTTTCCATATTTTCTCTCATATTTTAAAATGAACAACTAACTATTACTTTTAAAGTTTAAAAATTGTGTGAATGAGATTAGATGAGCAAGAAAGGGGCAAAGACTGATTTGGAAACCACACGGGAGTGCATCGCAGTCAGGGCTTGGCTGCCATGCGAGGGGGTTGATGAGTCTCAGAGATGCAGCAGGAGGCAGGGCCCCTCTAGGGTAGCACCAGTAGGGCCTTGGTCAAGTCATCCACTCCTCTTGGCCCTGGTGGCCTCCTGGGTAAGGCAGGAATATTAATCCGTCTCCTGGATGGCAGCTGTGATTTTTCTCATGTCAAGTTTTGTAAGGATGCAAAAGTCCAATACTTGCCTTTCCCTCTGGCAAAAGTTATACTAAGCTGGAGAACCTAATGACCTTGAAGCTGGAAAGTGCTTCAGATTTTGAATTCAACCCACTGACCGGCATATAAATCATCACCTCCCCTCCCAGCTAACAGTCTTTTCCAAACATCCATGATAATGAGAACCACATAGTACTTGAGTGATGCCCACTCCTTGTCCCCATTTCTGGAACACTGGGCCAGAACCTCCAGGGAAGGCTTTATGTTTAAAAGGTGCCTTAGGTGATTCTTATCACAGAAATGTCTAGCAGGCTGTTTTATGATGGTGCTTCTTAAACTGGAATGTGCATGAGATTCTGATTCAGTCTGGGAGTGGCCCAAGATTCTACCCTCCCCACAAAGTCTCAGGTGACGTGAATGCTGCTGGCCCATGCCCAGTGTAGGGATGGAGGCTCTCTAGTATTGCAGCCAAGTGGGGCTTCAGCGGGTGCTTATAATACCTCTAGAGATTGAGATGACACATTGTGCCTATTTTGAAGGAATGAGGAAAAGTTAGAAGAATGAGAAGAAGAAAAGCCCAGGGCTCCTGGCATATGGGGCCACTCACCACTAGAGTCCAGTTCCTTGGCCTCCACTGTCAGGTTATACCAGGGGTAGATTTCTCTGTCCAGTTCTTTCTCATTGTAAATGTCCCCTTGCTTGGTTATGCGGAAGAACTGGCCCTTGTCACTGGTCTTGCGGATGGAATATCTGCCAGGGGAGAGAAATCAGGGTTTTCCATTGTTCTTTGCTGAGTGCATGTTTCTCAGCGTGACTGATAAGGCTCTTCCGCAACTATCCTTTGCAGCCCCTCCATCGTCCTCTCCCCACTCATTGTGTTCTGCCTCCCAGAGGGATTCAGAGGTGGGGGGATAATCCCTTTGATTTTAGCAGGGCTACCCTGGCTGAGCTGAAGGTGGGGCCTTGAGACTCTGTCGGAGTACTTTGAAAGCTGAGGCAGGAGGCTCTGTAATCCAGTGCACCAGAGCTGGGTTTGGTTTTTGTGATTGATGAAAAATAGCAGTAGGTGATATAAGCAACTAACGAATCATTGAACACTATATCAAAAACTAATAATGTATTATATGTTGGCTAATTGAACATAGTAAAAAAAAAAGAAAGAAAGAAAGAAAAAAAGAAAAGATAGCTAGAAGGGAGCCAGGAAGAAATAAAAAAGGAGCTGGAATAGATAGGAAATAATAGAAAATAAATTTATGAAGTAAAAATTTGGAAAGTTCTTCCAAATCTCAAGAAAAAGGTGTAAAGAAATGAGACATGAATATGTAAGAGATATAGAAAATGTAATAAATATCATACATATTTGCTGCTAATGAGGAAAATCCCAGAACCAATAGAACAGAAGAAATAACAAAAGATACACTAAAAGAAAACTTTCCTGATCTTAAGAAAGGCTCAACTGTACAGATTAAGAGAGATCATTAATATCAGGTGTAATTTTCAAAAGAGATCAACGTTTACATATATTCTGATGACACTTTTGAATTTCAAGGTTGTGTGAGGCAATGAACAGAGTCCAGACAGAAAAATATCTTCTTCTGAAAAAAATTAGATTCACCCCAGATGTCCCCACAATATTAAATGCTAGAAGCATTGATAGTATTTTTGAAGTGAAGTGCCCCTGCTCTGAGGGTTATAGGAGCACATGTGGTGTTATTAACATAAGAAGGCAAAGGAACTAAGGTATTTGTAAACATACCAGAACTCAGGAAGTATGTCACCCATAGAGATGGGTCCTGATTTTTATGAAAACTTAACTTCATCCAACTAAGAAATGTAGAGATATAAAGAAAAAGCCTTCTTTGGGAGGCATTAATGTAAAATGAGTTATTTCCTTATCATACATAGGAAAGCAATTGTGTTTGTGTGTGTGTGTGTCATTTTAAAGTAGAAAATGTCCAAGAAAACATTTTTAATTTTACAGGTAGAAGTAAGTCTCATTGGTAGAAGTAAAAATCAAGGTATTCCTTTCAAACATCCAGGAGAAAAAAAATGGAAAAAAGATAGACTCTATGGCAAACATAGGGGAAAAGAAAAAAAACCATTAAGTTTGAGAAATGAGAAATGTATAACAAGATTAAAAAAAAGCAAGATCAAATGTATCATTTATGATGATAAATGTGAATAGGTTAAACCCAAAGCATCTCAGTTTAGATTAAAAAGCAAAACCAACTGCCTTCTTTTTTTTGAGAGACAACTTAATGCCAGGTGAAAAGCAGAAGTTAAGAAAGTTCAAAGTAAAGATTGGAAAACTTCTTCTTCTTTTTTTTTTTTTTAAATATTTATTTATTTATTTATTTATTTATTTATTTATTTAACATACAGAGATCACAAGTAGGCAGAGAGGCAGGCAGAGAGAGAGGAGGAAGCAGGCTCCCCGCTGAGCAGAGAGCCAGATGTGGGGCTCAATCCCAGGACCCTGAAATTGTGACCTGAGCTGAAGGCAGAGGCTTCAACCCACTGAGCCACTCAGGCGCCCCAAGATTGGAAAACTTCTATCATGCAAAGACAATTAATATGAAAACAGGACCAGCAAACTTAACATCAGGCAGTATTGAGCTGAAGGCAAAGTGTTTAGCAGAACAAATATAATAATTTCATAGGGATAAAAGTTACAAGTCATAATGAAGGTAAAATAGTTGTCAACCCTTGTGAATAGAAAAATTAGAATATGTAATGCAAAATCTTAGGGATTCTGGAAAAAATGAATGCAAACACAGTTGTATTATATCCCAGAACAGGTTAAAGCAAAAACAAAAAATACCCTATCACTGGTAAAAGAAAGTATAAACATCAGTGTCTAAAATAAATTCTTGGATCAGTAAAGAAATAAAAATTATTGTTACAGTTTGTTTACAATAGAGTGGTCATGAGAACTTTAATAGTCCCAGAGCTCCTGTGATGTGGCCCAACTCTCCATTTTTGGGGACATGTTTTTTGACTTTAATAAGAAGACCTGGTACCCTAGAAATATCAGTTCTCCCTGAACTGGTATAACATAATTCTCATTCTCATTAGAATTCTAATGTTAAAAAAAGAAAACAGAAGAATTTTATAGTTCGTATGAAAGGGTGAATGTTTGAGAATGTGTAAAAGCTAGAGAAAGTAAAATAACAGTGGGGGAGGGACTTGGCTTGTACCTACAAAGTTCTAGCCCCTGCAATGAAACAGAATGGCTTTGCCACACACAACAGTGGACAGAACAGAGGATTCAGAAATAGATTCAGTATAGCATATAACAAAGGTGGGAAAATGAGAACTTATTTAATAAATGGTGCTAGCACAATTCCTCTGCAATAAAAGGAGATTGGGTTAAAATCAACCGTTAGATGGCTCTAATGTATGAGGTAGAGCTATATTTTTCATCCCTGAGGGCAGAGGCGAGGAGTCTACTGGAGATAGAACAGGTGGTGAAGAAGTGGGCGTGGTGTGATCCAAAAAACTGTGAAAGCATTTAAAACCCCCCAGACAGACAGACAGACAGACATCAAATCCGCCATAAATGTACATCCGTGTTTATGTGGTCATGAAGAAAAGGCAGGACAGGACGGCCTCAAATTGTGAACGTGAGTTGCCTGGGAGTGGGGGTTACTGATGTTTTCTTTGTAGTTCTTTGTGTTGTTTCACTGTGAAATGAACACCTTTTACTTTTGTGGTTTGGGGAAGGCCAGCTTATAAAGTGAAGGACTTTCTCGGGTATCCTCAGTTGCTTTCCCTCTTGGCCATCAGCTCTCCCTAGATGGACCCGTGGAGACCATTGCCGGTGGAGCAGCCATGGGGAGCTCTTATGGCCAGGGCCACGTGGGCTGGGGTTGCCTGGGCAGTACAGGATCCCACCCGACCTCTAGTCCTGCCTCTGCCACGTCCCATATATGTGCCCGGAGAAGCCCTTTGCTGCATTTGGGTCATGGTGTCAGTGCAGCCGGTGTGGAGGACCTCACGCAGGGGTTGTCATGGTCATCGTCACCCTTACGCGCTCTACGCCCTTACCCGATGCTCCGCCGAGCTGCGTCAGGGTCTATGGCCAGCACAGAGCCGATAATAGGTTTCTTCTGGTTCTCCCGCAGCTGGAAGTGGTAGAAGGGCTGCTTGAAGGCGGGGGGCTCGTCCACATCTGTGACGTTGATGATGACGCGGGCAGTTTTCCGGACGGAGATGCTGCTCAGGTAGTGGAGGTTGATGGTGGGGTCTGTCGCCTCGATGGTGAAGACGTACTGCTGAATGTCCTCATAGTTCAGAGGCTACAGAAAGGATAAATGTGGCGAGTACCTGCTCTGAGCCAAGCCCGTGTGATAGGATCATCACAGCAACCCTGCACGTTTGCCCTAGGATGACACCCATTTTACAGCCATTTTACATTTTACCCATTTACAGCTTGTGGCCTGGACAAGAGATATTTCTAGGGTCATCAAGAGAATGTCAGGGGCTGCCTGACTGTCTTTGGCTGCCCCCCAGCCTAACTCTGTGACTGGCCCTGTGCTGAGTATTGAGGACACACAGTGGGTGAGCTACAGTCCTCTCTAGGGATCACAGCTGGTAGTTCAGTCCACAGCTCCTTAAGCATGGGCCCTTTCCTTATGTCTTTGCTCAAGATGCTTCTCCTGCCTTTGCCCGCTTACCACACTCCTACTCACCTCCCAAGAAGCCAGATCTGAAGGTCATCACATCTTCTCAGATTCCATCCTGCCCCCCCGCCGACACAGGCAGCTGCTCCCCGCTTGGGTAGCTGGAGCACTTACTCAAGGCTGCCCTGTTTGTCTATGTGCGTCTCCCCACTCGCTGCCAGAGCTTCGCTGCTGGGGAGGCTGTGTGATTCCCCTGGGGGCCTCCAGTTCCCAGTGCAGGGCTGGACCAGGGACAGCCTCAGGAGAGTGCTCCTGGGGGAATGGCTGTGCTCAGGCTCTCAGGGGTTCTGGAATGTCCCATTTGAGTTGTGTCGTCCCTGGCCCAGGTAGCCCAGTACTCGGCATGGGTATTCTAGAGGCATTTTGTGTCCCTTGCTTCCTCTTCCAGATTCAGTTGCTCTGACTGCTCTGTCTGTCCACAGTAGCCACCGCCAGTGACCACCCGCATCCTCCTGCACTCTCTGCTGCAAGTGACTGTAACACTCCTAGGGCTGGGCGGGAGTCAGGGCAAGCCAGAAAGTGCAAGAGTGGACACCCCTGGAGCCCTCAGCTGACCCAGCATCTCCCCCCAACCCCAGCTCCTGCAGCTCTGAGGCTTCTTCCACACTGTTCCACAGATGTCCCCAGTGGGACTGTGTCCCCCTTGCCCACAGTGACAACCTGATAGTTAAAGAACCTGTGTTCTTCCTTTTATGTGGCCCTGCCCCTAGGCCTTCCTGGCGTCACTTCTCAAGTAAATTATTTACATCCCAAATCCTTGCCTTAAGGTCTGCTGCTGGGGTAACCCAGCCTAAGGGCTTCTGTCTTGGCTCCCCTTTCCCAGCTCTAGTGTCATGAGCTCTAAGAGCACATGGCCAGTTCTGAGCTGACCCAGAATGTACATCTTTGATGACCTCCGACCTTGGAGCAGCCCCTGGGTGAGTCCTGGGAATGCATGGAACCCCAAACCCCACATCTGATGTCACAGCTGCATGCACACAAACCTTCATGGGTTTGATGATGCCCTCGTTGTGGTTGGGGTCTGTCTCAATGGTGAAGGTGTCCCTGTATTCACCCTGTACGATGCTGTACTTGGTCATCCGGTTCTGGGGCTCGTCTGGGTCCTCAACGAACAAAGAGCCCAAGGAGCTGCCTACACGGATGTCTTCAGGCACGGCAAATGTGTACTTGGCTGATGCAAATAGGGCGCCCCCAAGGGCATTGAGTTAATGAGATAGACAAGATAAATGTCCCTTATACTATCCTAATACATTTTATACAGGAATTATACATGATAAAATAATAATAATAGTAATAGCACCTCTGGAATTTGGGGTCCCAGGGCAAAGAGGTTCTGTTCTGTCCATCAATTTAACGAACAGTAATTGAGCACCTACTGTATGCTAGGTACTCTACTAGGGGCCTGTCATTTTTTTTTAATTTTTTAAAAATATTTTATTTATTTATTTGACAGAGAGAGATCACAAGTAGGCAGAGAGGCAGGCAGAGAGAGAGTGGGAAGCAGGCTTCCTTCTGAGCAGAGAGCCTGATGCAGGGCTCAATCCCAGGACCCTGAGATCATGACCTGAGCCAAAGGCAGAGGCTCTAACCCACTGAGCCACCCAGGTGCCCGGGGGCTTGTCGTTTGACAAGAGAGACAAGTCATACCGTTAGCAAGCATCTCTCATGTACACTGAGGCCACTTCAGGCTATCCTTGGGATGACCGAGCCTCTGAATTACACATCAGCATTGGAGGGTATAAGTGATGAACCGTCTGACTTTCCTCCCAAGCCCTAACCAGGGCATTGGAAAAGCTCTTGTCAGGCACTTTTTTTGGGGGAGAGAACCAGTCTGTGGGTGGGCTCAGGGCTCAGCCTCAGCTCTGGATATGGAACTTTGCCATACCCCTATTCACCAGCTCCCAGGGATTCTCTAGCTAGGGCCTGGACTTTTCCAAGCCCATAGAAACTGGGTGAAACAGTTTCACTCAGGGCACGGTTGGGGGGTGGTGGGCACAGCAGGGAGCGTGATTTCCCTGGGGCCTGTGAGGGCACTGTGGCAGATGGCATTTGGATAGCCTTGGGAATGTGCACAGGGGTACAGAGCAGAGCCTCTGCCAAGCACCAAAGTGACTTTACTGGGCTTGGGCACCCCCTGGGTAAAAGGGAGAGGTAGATGGACTGTGGGCTTCTCCACAAGACACTGCGGTCACTGAGTCTGGATTCTCCCAGCCCTCATCCTCCCTAGGGCCCTCGGGGAAGAGCTCACCCTGGGTGAAGATGGGGAAATTGTCATTGATGTCCTGCAGAGTGACCAGTACCGTAGCTGTGCCTGACTCCCCACGGAGGCCCTGGGCATCTCGCGCTTCAACCACGATCTCGTACTTGGCCTGCATCTCTCGGTCCAGGGTTTTGGTTGTCGTGAAAATGAGTCCTGCAAAAAGTGTCCCAGCAGGAGCCATGTTACTTGGAAGGTTTTAGAAAATACTGGTGCGTGGGTCGTCGCCGAAGAGCACCCCTGACTTAAAATCTCTCAGGTGATTTCACTGTGCAGCCAGGGCTGCGAACCACTGGCTGACCCCCCACCCCAACCCTTCACACCCGGCACTGCTGGACCAAAGCTGCCCAAGGAGTCCGAGCTGTGTGGAGCATGGTGTTGAGAAAGTGTGAGGGCACGGCTGGGCTTCGACGGGGAGGAGTGCCGTGATGGATTAGTGGGGTCTGCCGTGATCATTGGTTGTGGCAGTCTCTGTGCTGTGCTGTACTGGCCGTCCTTCCGAAAGATAGTGTGCCCCGGCCTGACCACCTGGACTTCTGGCTTGCCCCCCAAACTCAGTCCTCACGGTTTTTAAAGTTACCCTGAGTGGATACTTACAATGGGCCATGTGTTCTCTATACTTTATTTCATTCAAACTTCACAGCTGCCGTGCAAAATGGATATACATTTTCCCATCTTCAGGATGAGGGAACTAAGGCTCGCGGAGGTTAGTTGACTTGCCTGAGGTTTCCTTAGAGGGTGTGAGCTGGAGTAGCAGGACTGGGTTGGGAAACTGGATGGGTCCTTCCCTACACACAGAGCTGCTAACTAGCATTCTCTCTGCTTCTTGTGTCATGTCTGGGTCCTGTGTTTGTTTCCTGGCTTGGAGTCCGTGTTTGGGCAGCGGTCTGCTTCCTTCTGCCCTCACCAGCCACCTTGTCTAAACGGGTATAAGCAACCGTTTCTGTAGGATGGTGTGCTTGGGTGGTAGGTGACACCTCTGTGACTAGATCCCTCAGTGGCTGCACCCGGAGTATCCACCCCTACCCCGCCCCAAGCCAGTGCCCGCCCCAGAGGGTTAGTAACACAGACCGGAACCATCGATAGCAAAATGTTCTTCTCCCTTCAGGATTTGGTACATGACAGAGGCATGGTCTGCCACAGTGGGGTCATCTGCGTCAACGGCTGTCACACGGATGACAGAGGTCCCTGAGGAAAGAGCATCCAGGGGTTATTGCCTTGGGTCTGCTAGCCCCTCGCCCTGTTCCCAGATGAGGACAGTTAGGGGGCCCAGGCTGTTCCCTGAACCCACCTCCCCCAGAGTCCTGGCTGGGAGAAAAGGCTGCTTTGTGTTCTTAGGAGCCTGCATGGGCACTGAGTGCTGATAGTGCTGGAGGTCGAGTTTGGTCGTCTTTGAAGGAGGCAGAGAGCAGGTGGTTTTTAGTCATGGGAGAAATGAGGGAGGGGACGGACAGGTGGGTTCGTGAGGAGAAGTAGAGGAGAGTGGTGTGGAGAACAAAGGAATGGGACGGTGTCCCTCGGGTGAGTGCCACATCTCTTGTTTCTCTTGAACTCCAAGATCTCCGTACTTTACCAGAAGATCTGTTAAGATCTCCCAGGTTCTTGGCTGGGAACCTTGGACCAAGCAGTGGGGAAGGGAGCCTTTTTCTGGTACCTACTAGAGGCTGAGGGTAGAATTGAGGAAGTAGTAACTTGGAGAGGCCTGGGGTACAGGCTGGTGTTGCACTTGGGGTGAGGGCTGTGGTCCTCCCCCCTCCACTCCTGCGTGGCTCCTAGAGGTGACTTCTTACTGTGGTGGCCAAGTTGGTATTCTTCCTGGGTGAAGGCTATGCTTTTACAGTGCTAGTCCTGAGCCAGAGCAGGGGGTGGGCTTTGCTCCGAAGAGTAGTGAAACATGTGTCTCTGATGGTCAAGGCTCAGTCATGATCAGGGTTAGGACTCAGTCCATGATCAGGATCAGGGCTCAGTCCATGACTAGGGGCCAGGCCAGTGTTTCTTTCAAGCCACGTAAAATAGCAGTTTCACTGAACTCACTAAACCCTGACCCCAGGCAGTGAAGTTGCGGATGGGAGAAGTGCCTTCAGGCCGCGGATGAGCGGGAGAGGAGGGGACTGTAAAAACAGGGCACATACCCACAGCGGACATCTCCGGCACAGATGCGTTGAACAGCCGGTGCGTGAATACAGGCCAGTTGTCATTCACGTCGTGAACTTTGATGGTGAAGCTGGAAGGAGACTCGAGGTTCTGGTTGGTATTCTTGTCTACCACTAGGGCAGTGAGGTGGTACTCAGGGATCTTCTCCCTGTCCAGCCTCTCGAAGGCATACACGTCCCCTGTGTCCTCCCTGACCCGGAAGACCTTGCCCACAGACTCTCCTTTGAGCACATACTTGGCGTTCTTGCGGTTCACACTCGATTTGATCTAGGAAAAAAGAGTTGCCATGAGCGGAGGATGGGCGGGGTGGCTATGTGCACGAGTCGATGCACGTAGGTACGTCGGTGTGTACATGCGCACCTGCACGGTTGTGCCTGTGAGTGTACACGTGTGTGGTGCTGTCCAGGGAGCCTAAGTGTAGCACCTGCAGCTTTCACAAGTGTCTCCAACTGGTCTTTAGTGCATGTTCTCAGCCAGGTCCCTGCAAACACTACACCCACGGGGCTTGTCCAGCCTGCTGCCCTCCTACGCCCAGAACAGCACTCGGAACGTCGTAGGCGCTTACAAAAAGATTTTCGAGGGAAAGGATGTTGCCAATGGGAGGCAAGGGATATGCTGCCCCTTACTAGTCACTTAAGCTCTCTGAGTCATGGTAACCTCATTGTAAAGTGGAGATAATATTGCGTCTATATGTTGAGCTCCTCTGTTGAGCAGAACGGTGCTTTCAGAAGTGAATTCCAGGAAGCACTGATGTCTTTTGCTGTTCCACACGAAAATTCCGTTCCAGTGAGCTGGGAGATGGCTGGCACCGGCTAGCCAACTTACATCTTTCGGAAAGTTTGTGAGCTAGTGTTCAACACAGCCGTTCTTAAAAGTTCAGTTATATAAACTTATCAGTTAAATGAATCCTATTAAAAGCAAAGATAGCCTACTCAAAATTCATTGCTTTCTCATGATTGTACTACATTTTACTATGGTCTTGAGGTTATATCTGTTTTGAATGATGGAAATACTACACAGTGCGGTGTTAATATGTATCTTTTCACAACTCTGTCTTTGGTGCCATTAAGTTAGGACCTTGTAACAGACATAGTAAAAGTATTTACACATGGAAATGAGCAAATGTGGTGAATCAGGAGTTTTTTTTCCTGGAGAACCAGTTGTCAGACATTTATCAGCAAACTACTGATTCCAGTCAATTTAGTCTTGGTACGGTACATAAAGTATTCTCTTCTTGGAGATTTACAATGCATAGCCCTATAGAAGAAAACTAATGAGCTTTAACTTAGGATCCCCATTGTAATAAGAACATTTTTCCTTTGTAACACATAGTATTAGTGCCCTAGAGACTAAAATTTATTATTTATTTATTTATTTTTAAATTTTTTTTTTTAAGATTTTATTTGTTTGTCAGAGAGAGAGAGGTAGAGAGAGCGAGCACAGGCAGAAAGAATGGCAGGCAGAGGCAGAGGGAGAATCAGGCTCCCTGCTGAGCAAGGAGCCTGATGCGGGACTCGATCCCAGGACGCCAGGATCATGACCTGAGCCGAAGGCAGCCGCTTAACCAACTGAGCCACCCAGGCGTCCCCTAAAAATTATTTTTTAAAATAATTTTTTTTGAAGATTTTATTTATTTGAGAGTGAGAGACAGGAATGCCGTCTTGGTGGCTCAGTGGGTTGAAGCCTCTGCTTTTGGCTCAGGTCATGATCTCAGGGTCCTGGGATCGAGCCCCATGTCTGGCTCTCTGCTCAGCGGGGAGCCTGCTTCCCTCTCTCTCTCTGCCTGCCTCTCAGCCTGCTTGTGATCTCTCTCTGTCAAATAAATAAATAAAAATCTTAAAAAAAAAACAAAAAGAGAGAGAGAGAGCGCACAAGATAGGGGAGGGTCAGAGCAGGAAGCAGACTTCCTACTGAACATGGAGCTCAGCATGGGGTTTGATCCCAGGACCCTGAGGTCATGACCTGAGCTAAAGGCAGACGTTTAACTGACTGGAGCCCTCCAGACGCCCCAAGAAAACGATTTAGAAAAAGATTTGGAAGCTAATGTACGTAAAGCCATTTGCACAGGCTCTCAATAAATACATGTTATTATTCATGGTATATCCATATGTTGAAAGATATTAGGGTAGAAGTGCTAAACATTTCATTTATAGAATCTTAGAAACAGAGACTTTAAGGAACACAAGAGAATCATATTTCATGCATGTAAAGTGGTACTCTCATAGATGGTTAGAATATTTAAGAAAATGCAGTTCAATTCCATTAAAAATGTATAAATCAGTTGCCTAAAAGTTGCTAGGCAGAACGCTGGAAACACAGGGGTAATCCAGACCCCGTTCCTGCTCCCAGGGTTGAGACTCCGAGACAGGGCCATATGGGTCCAGGGAGCAAGAGCCTTGAGTAAAGGTGTCTGATGAGGAGAACCAAGAAAGAGTGGGTGTCAAGACAGAAGAGGGAGTGTCAAGAAGGGTGTGGTCAGATCCCGTGAGGCTAGAAGGCATCCCTCGGATTGAGCAGCAGTGCAACCCCGGCGCCCTGGTTGAGAGCAGCATCAGGGCGGAGGGTGGGGTGGAAAGCCAGAGGACAGCTTGGAGAAGAGTCTGCAAGGTGAGGAAGTGGAGACAGGGTGTGAGGGCCTCCGTCTTGGGTGGAGCAGAGCCGGGTACTGGGTACCCGGTGTACTGGGGCCCGGCAGGTTCATGAGAGGGTCCCAAGACCCAGGGGCCAGGATGTATGATGAACAGTGGGTCAGGAGGCAAGAAGCAAACACCCCAGCTCTGCAGCCTGTGGCTCGGGGGAATAGTGGGGGTTCAAGGAGAAGGGTCAGTCTGGAACTCTGTGCGAGTTGCTTAGGGTTAGTAGGTAGTTCCAAACTTGGTTCGGGGTGGGGAGGTTGGTGCATTAGGACCCACATGGGCAGGGTTAGTGGTGGGGAGAGATTGAGCTTTGACCTATTTTATTGGAATTCTGCACAAGATTCCATTGGAGTATAAGCTCCTTCCCTCCAACACTTTATTTTTTAGAACAGTTTTAGCTTTATTAGAAAACCGAGAAGATAAGACAGAGAGTTCTCATGCATCCTGCTCCCAGTTTCCACGATTATCAATGTTTTATGGTGATGTTATGTTAGTATGGTGCCTTTGTTCTCACTAGTGGACCAGGACCAATACATTTGTAGTGACTGGGGTCCATCATTCATACAGAAGCCCTCAGTTTTTGCTTCATGTCCTTTTCCTGCTCTAGGAATCTATCCAGGACACCCCATTACATCTAGTCATCATGTTTCTTTGGGTTCCTCTTGGCTATGACAGTTTCTCAGACTTTCAGTGTTTTTGATGACCTTGACAGTTCTGATGGGTACTAGTCAGGTATTTTGTAGGATGCTTCTCTACTGGAATTTATCTGATATTTTCCTCATAGTCAGACTGGGAGTATGGGTTTCTGGGAGCAGTCTCTCTCTCTCTCTCTCTCTTTTTTAATTATCAGTATATTTGGATATAACGTCTTAATGCTGAAAGCCATGCTGACCTATATTTATGGATTCAGAAAGCTGCTCAGGGCTCACTCCCATTGTCCAACCAGTCTGTAAACAAAGGCTCCGGACTGTGGCCTTGATAAACAGGGATTTCCTTCCCTCAGATTACGTCTTTGGGAGCCAGGAGGCGATCCTTGGAAACTTGTCCTTGCCTCTCCCAGGCACCCTGTTCCTTCCCAGGGTGGGGACTGCTTGTGGCTTCTCTGTCCCCTGGCCCAATGCCAGGTGCCAAGTGAACACTCTTGGCGGATGATGGCAGGCCTGACGCTCTTCCTGCTGCTTGAAGACCCTTGGGAGAGGAGAGCCTTCTGAAGGTTTCCATGTCAGGGCTACGCATGAGCCAGGTGGCTTCCGCTTTCTGCGGGCTCTCCCTCGCACCGCAGATTTTCCTCGGGGCTGGCCATCCTCATCAGTGGCTGATTCATGGCACAGTTATCCCATTGGGAAAGATGTAGGTGGGTTGATGACATTTTCCTCTGTGACGCAGAGTTCACGTTTGTGTTGGAAGTCAGGAACCCTGCGCTTTCCTGGGGTTTGTTCTCCTTGGGCTCTGTCTGAGTCTTATCATGTGACCCTGGTCAAGCATCTTTCTCTCTGAGAGGCCATCCTGAGGCATTGACATTTCCCAGCCATTCTAGGGAGCCCGAGGAGCCCGTGGGCACAGTCAGCCTGCTGGTCTGGGCAGGCTGTGCGTGGAGCTTCCCTGGCTGGCCCCACCCCCAGCTGCTGGGGCACCACCTTCCCTTCCCTGTCACCACCACCACCTTTCCCTTCAGTGTCGTGACCCCTTCCACCAGCTCTGTCTGCTCTACCACCATTACCTTCACAGCCACCGGCCACCCCCTGGCTGCCAGGACAGTGTGTTACCAGCTGTCCCGCTGCCACCATCATTGCGGGCCACCTGCTGCTGATGCCGCACCTGCTCTGGGGCCCGAGGCTTACCTTGCCCACATAATGGGGCAGTGAGGTGTTTTTCTCTTCATCAATGTGCATCTGGTTCCAAATCCAGTCTCTCTTCTGGCGCTGGTGGGTGCGCAGCACGCCGGGGGGGTCCGGTCGGACAGGGCTGGGGTCTGTTGCCACCACCACCAGCGGGTCCAGGCAGGTGCCCACCGAGGTGAGCAGCAGCATGAGCATCTGCATCTTCTGAGAGGCACCGATCTGGGGAAAGAGGGGGGACACCGCCAAGGCGTGGCGGTCATACTCCGGCGTGTGAGCAGCTGCCTGCTGTTGAGGGAACTTCCCTTATGTTCACTCTGCGGTCCTTTCCTCTCTGCTCCTACCGGCACAACCAGTCACTGTTCCTGCCCCGCCCCCACTCGCTCCAGGTCTGGGGGAGGGAGGCAGACACAGAAACCCTTCTCCTGAAGTTCATTTGCGCTGGTCTGGAGGCGAGTGCCGGTGACCAAGGGACCCCCCGGAAGGGCTGGATGGAAGGTTTTTCTGGAGGAGGGGGTGATGTGGTTGCTGATGGGAGCTTCCAAAGCCCTGTGCTGTGACACCCCATAACCCTCCTTTTACACACAAGACGTTAAGATCCCCCCCGGAGCAAGTGGTGGGGCTGGGGATGGAGCCTCCGTGTCTGACCTCAACAGCTATCACTTATCAAGTACTTATTACAAGCCCGACACTGTGCAGCTGCGCTTTACGTGTGTCATCTCATTTAATTTTCCTGGTTACTCTCGAAGTGGATTAATTATAACCCTCACGTGACCAACAAGCTGAGGAGCAGAGGGGTTTAGTTAACATTCCTGAGATCCCAGACTGTGAGCTGCAGAGTGAGACTCGAACCAGGTCTGCCTGGCCCCAAAGGTCGTGTTTTCTCCCACTGCCCTCTCTTGTCCTCACAGCTGCTGTGGGGTGGGACTTCAAGACGCCTCTGAGCAAACATGCCCTCCCCACCCCCGCCAGCAGGAGAGCCCCTGTGGCACTCTTGCTTTGATGCTGTATTCAGAAAGTCCTTAGGAAACCCCAGTGTCTTAACCTGGAGGGTCAGGCCCTCACCAGGCCCAGAGCTCACAGTTGGTGATCAGTTTAGTAACTATTACAAGGACAGGAGTGGGGGAAGGTGGGGGATTGAGAAGCTGGGCTCATAGTTTGTGGGGCCCAGTGTAAAATGGAAGTGTGGGGCCCTTTGTTCAAAAAGTATTAAGAATTTCAAGATAGAGATAGAAGAGCATGAAAACGGGCCTTAAGAATAGGACCCAGTGTGCTTGCAGACCCTAAATGGCACCTCTTGGGACAGGAAATCAGCCTGGACCAGAATCTTGGGTCACCCAGAAATCACAGCCTGGTTTCATCCTGAATTCCAGGAAGGGGGGTTTTCCCCCAATCCCCTGTGGTTGGTGAAGGCTCTGACTCTGGTTATCATTGTGCTCTCTCAACCCTGACCCCATTAGTCTACTCATGCTGGGTCTCTGCATCACTCATCTGTGGCTCCTGGGTAAGTTCAGGGTCAGAGGTCATATGGGTGGGAGTGGGAACCAGGGTTCCTGCTTGGAGAGAGACAAGGACCACAGGATCCTGGATAGGAGGCTGCCACCTGGCTTGTCCCCCATCTTGGCCCGAGGGAGAGCCTGGATTTTGCACATTACAGGAGTTTTGTAAACTCTAGTAACATTTTCTCTAAGACGCTGGCACCAGGCTGTCCTCAGTGAGAGCCCGGGATGTCTGCGCTGGGCTAGCCTCGCCTCTGGGTCTGCTGATCTTAGCATCTGAGGCCCCCACCCTGTGGCCCCTGCTGCTGGCCCAGGAGGAAGCAGGCTCCCAGGCTTGGGTGGGACAGAACACTGGAGCTTGTCAGTGAATGAATGTGCCATGTGCCTGGGGAGAGGTTCTGGGTCTCAGGTTCCTCAGTTATGAGGTGGTGGAACTGAAGGAGGCTTGGTGTCTTTTGAGGGTAGGACATGGAGAGGATAGCCCCTCTAGGTGGGAGGAAGGCAGTGATGAAAGATTTGGGGATGTTGGGAGTGCTGGCCAGGAAGCTGGTCCTGACTCAGGGGACGTGGCCGGCATGCCTCTGCCCCAACATTGCCAGACTCAGGCCTAGCGGGTCATTTCCTTTTCTGCCTACAAAGGGACTTCGAGTCTTGGTTCTTTCTTCCTCCCAAGTGAGAGGTGACTCAAATATGAAAAAGTAAAACAAACAGAAGTGAAACTGAGAAACGGAGAGAGAATCCTCAGGCCTTTAGACAAGGTGGAGTGCGAACCCACGCACTGAGCCAAATGGGTACTGAGTACCTACTATACGTGGGTTCCATAATGGGCACTGGGGCACAGCAGTAAGCAAAGCACATGGGATTGACCTCAGGGAGTGCACGCTGTAGTGGGAACACCAGGAAAATAAGCAAGTTAAGAAAACGCCAGCTAGTGTTACACTGGGGGGTGCAACTCAGAGAGAGGGTGGCTAGCTGAGGTCAGGGGAGGCCTCTCAGAGAGATGACACTTAAACCAGCACCTTAGTGTTAGTCTTAGGAGTACCAGGGGAAAGAAAGTCTTTCTAGGCAGAAGGACTAACATGTGCAAAGGCCCTGAGGTAGAAAAATGGGTGGGGTGCTTCAAGAACCAAAAGAAGCCCTGGGTCAGGTAGAAATGAGCAACAAGGGGTGAGACATAGGAAGAGGTGATGAGGTCAGTGTGGTAGGCTGAGGGAAAGCCCCCCAAAGAGGTCCGTGTCTGAATCCCTTGGAATCTGTGAATATGTTACTTTCTATGGCAAAAGGACTTTGAGCAGATATGATGAAGTGAAGGATCTTGAGAGAGGGTGGTGGGCCTGGATTATGTGCACCATGTTGTGCATAATATAATTAGAGTGTCCTTAAAAAATGAAGGCAAGAAGGTCAGAACCAGGTAAAAGGAGATGTGACAGTGGAGACAGAAATTGGTGTGATATGTGGCCACGGGCCAAGGAATGTGAGCGGCCTCTTGAAGCCAGAAAAGGCGAGGAAACAGATTCTCCCCTAGATCTCCAGAGGAACGCAGCCCCGATTTTTAGCCCACTGAAACCCGGGTCAGACCTGGCCCCTCCAGAACTGTAAGAGGAAAAGGAAATAACTTGTGTTGTTTTAAGTCCCACGTTTGGGGTAGTTTGTTGGCTCAGCCATTGGAAATGGGTGCCATCAGGTTGTGTGGGGGCAGCCTGGGGAGAGAGCTCTTCCTTAAGAGGGTAGGAGAGTGCCATGGTCTGATTTGCAGAGGTCGTAGCTGCGGTGAGGAGACAGGCTGGGAGGGGGAGACCCAGAGGTTGGCGGTCACTGTCACCCAGATTGGGGTGAGGAGGGGAGGGCCCTGGAGTATGCTTCTGAGGTGGAGTGACTAGAACCTGCTGGAGCACGAGATAGAGGAGAGATGAAAAGGGTCCCTGGGCTGGTCCCCCATCCTGGCCTCTCCCAGCGCACCCCCACTGCAGCACAAGCTTGGGCCTGGTCCCAGTGTTGATGGCCAGCCCCGCTGCAGTCTCGAATCACAGCTCCCTCTCCTTCCTGGAGAACATCGAGCCTCATCTGTGTCTTCCCTCCTCCCCAAGGCCGGCCACAAGTCACACATGGATCTTTCCTCTTCAGGCTCAGGCGGCGCAGGCTGGTGGTTGCGGGCTCAGTGGGCTTCCTGCACCTCAGCTGCACTGTCACACCACTGCATGACTGTGCACAAGACGCTCTACTGCCCGGAGCCTTGCTTTCACCATCTGTACAATGCGAGCACTAGCATCTACCTGTCAGGGTGGCTTTCAGGCCTGAATTCCGAAGTAGTTGCAAAAAACACTAGCTAACAGTGAACCCAAACGTGGACAAATACTCTGTCACAGGAGTCTGCTTCACCGAGTCGTCGAGTTACCACTTTTATTCCTTAACACCCCGTCATGCCAGCTCATAGGGCGGTGAGAGATGGAGCCAGGATGTGAACGGAGGCTGCCTTTCACCCCAAATACTGCTCTCCACACTGCACCGCCTCCCTCTCGCTGGGGACCCTCGCGTGTAATGATGATAAGCAGCTGTCCATGCTTAGCTTTCGGAGATGCTGTCTCATTTGGTTTTCATATTATTCCCAGGACATAGGAATTACTGCCCCCAATTCCCAGAGGGAGAAACTGAGGCACGGAGACAAACAACTCAGAAGTGGCAGGTCTAGAACCCTTACCTAGCTCTTTTTCTGAATCCTGGGCTCCTTCCTCACCCAAACTCAGAGGGACCTGAGGGATTTTTCTATCTGAAAAGCCTCATTTATTTGGGTCTTTCACCTTTTGTGTTAGAAATTTGGCCTCCAAGATGCAGGCCAAGAGGAAGGGTTTTGTCGATGATTGTTTCTCCCCCTACTGCTGTTGGAGAGGAAGTCAGCCGTGCCCACAGCTGGAAGCAGAATTGCCCTTGGCCACACCTCTGGAGGTGGGTCTGAGCTGCAGCCGGGGTCAGGCTTCCTTTAGCTCTTCACCTTGCTATAAGCTGTTTATCTTCACCAAGTTTTCGGAGGGATCAGAATGCTGCCAGGTGGATTTGGGGTATGACCGATGAGCAGAGGATCTGAGGAGTTTGGAAGTGACTTCTCTGCTCAGAAAGTCTCAGCTTAGGAGCCCTGGGAACTTGCCTGACAACAGCCTTCAGGGGCAAGGGGACCTGCTTGGCAGCTCCACACAGAGGCCAGATGCCTGACCTGGTCCCTGTCATGCAGGGTTTGTGATGCGGCCCCACCCCTGGAGCCCTGCTAGAGGCTTTTGGGGGGCAGCTCCAAATGCATTCCTGGAGGAGGGTGGACCCTCTGTGCCCTTGGTCAATCTGGGAAGGTCTGGGGGGCCCAGAATGAGAGGACGGGGTGTGTGGTCCAGAGTGAGCAGGCATGGAACCCAGGAGAAGGGGCCGAGGAGCCTCAGAGAATCTGGGGGACAGCGGGGCTCACCTATGCCCAGATGGGAAGTCGGGGCTGGGGAAAGCTCTGGCTCCACGTTTTTGTCCACAGCGGGTGGGGCCCTTCATCCAGATGCCTGGGCTGAGCCTGAGGACTGAGGGGTGCTCCGAAGGTTGAGCCAAGTGTGGGGACCTGTGCCTTGTCTGCTCTTCTCACTTGTCTCCTCTGTGGGTCTGGGGTTGCTTGGTGGGCTTCTGGCAGCAGCCCAGCCTGCAGGACGTTGACACCCACCAGGCTTGGTCACTGCTTCCGGGCCTCTGCACTTGGCGTTCTCTCTCTTCGGCCTGGACTTTAGGCCCATGTTCCCACTTTTCGGAAGCCTTCTCTAGCGCTCAACAAACATTCATTGAGCACCTGCTGTGGGCCCCGCACCAAACTACATGTGGGGAGCCAATGCAGTCTGTACCCCCACGGGGAAGGATACTAACCATTTGGTAAAAAATACCCAGTTTTAAATTGTGTGGTGTGCTGATGGAGGAGAGTGAGAAGCTGGAGGTGGGGGCCAGAAGACCCTAGAATGTTCTGAGGGTCTCAGTCCAGGTGGGAGTCTTACTTTTCTCTGACCTACTGTGGGACATCAGGCAAACATCCCTTTGGTCCCTTTCTATTTGTGGCCTCCATCTGTCACTGAGGTTTGGTCTTGAAGGCGCTGTGAAATCTACTCAGCTCTGTGAGTTTAAAAAAGACTCGGGGGACACAGAGGGAGACAAAGGGAGGGGAAAGGAAGAGCTAGAGCTGCTCCTTTTGTAGCTACAAAGACCCTAGGAAGCCTGGACCCCGCTGGGAGCCTCTCAGTGGGATGGCCTGGCAGGTGACCCTGGGCTAGCCCTGTCCCCAGTACCAGCAGCCCCCTGCTCCTTGACCTGACCAGAGCAATGCTCAAGCCTGAGGCTTTAGGGGCTGAGTCTAGGCCTGAAGGGGTTATCAGGCAGGGTGGAGGGCCCTTTGGGGTGGGGCAGAGGAAGCTTGCGGGTCAGGAATACACATGGATGCACAACACCATCAACGGAGTCTTTGTAAGTACACACCCCTGTCCCCACTCACCCACCCTCCCCAAAGAGTAGCCCCTCTGCTCTCATGCAGTACACCCCCTCCAGCCGGGACAAGATTGGGCAGCTGAACCCAGCCCCAGGCAAAGCATCAGAGGGCGGACAGGACGATCATTCCTAGCCCAACCTCCCACAGGCTCTGGACTCTAGCCCAGGCGCCCTGGGTCAGGGATTTGGGGCCAGGCTTTGGGAGGAAAGGCCCAGAACATGTGGGGGCTGTGCCTATTGGAAGGGCAAGTGCTGGAGCCCTTGCTCCCTGTGTGGCCCTGGATGGCTCTTCTCACTGCTTCCCACGCCACCACCTTGAGCCTCAGTCTGGGACAGAGATTGGAGCCAGTGATCCCCGGATTCCCATATTGTCCACTGGATGCCCAGCATTTGCAGCTGGGCCTTGGCAGCTGTTAGGTACTGGGAGGATGAAGGGTGAAGCCCTAGGAGCCTCGGGATGGGGTGTGTTGGGGGACAGGATTGAGCAGCTGTGAACTGACCCCTTTGGGCTTTCTCCTTGTTTGTGCTTAGTTCAGGCTAGGGACCAGCTCCTGTGGGTCCCAGACCTAATCTCCTTCCTGTAGGGTTTTGCTGACAGCTTCCCTCTCTCCACTCCCCTTCGTGCTGACTGTGCTACTCCCCTGCTGACCACTCCTCCCTGGCTCCTCCACCCCACACCTTGCAGGATGAAGCCTAGTTCCTGAGCCTGGTTTCAGGGCCCAGCATGGCATAGCCCCTGCCCATCCTGTTGGCTCTCGTCTTCTCTGTCTCCGTGCCCCTTCCAGCCATGGGGAGAGCTAGACATTTCTGGAACACATGTGGCTCTTCCTCTCTCCAGCAGGCCCTTTGCACAGGCTGTTCCCTCTGTATGGAATGCTCTTTGCTGTGTCCCCTGGGTGAATGCTCTACTTCTTTCCAAGCCCCAGGCTGCCTCTTTGATGAGGTCTCTTTGACTCCTGCCCCTAGCACAGCCTCTGCCTCCTGGCCTGAGTGTCTCCGACCTGGTGGGTTCTGGACTGGTCTCCACTTTGACCCAGCATCATGCTACATGAACTCAAGGCCCTGGACGTTGAGGTGTCAGTGTCCCCACTGCTCCCTGTCAGCCTGCCTTGGTCTCCAGTTCTGGTCTTGTCACGCTTCCCTCCTCACTGACAGGATTTAAAACACAAATTCGCATACTTAAAGGCAAGACCTTGGGTGGTCAGAGCAGGTGCAACCCTTGGTATAGCTCAAAAGAATCTCCTCCCCAAATAGCATCGCTAGTGGCCCATCATATTAGACATACCACCAGTAGGATTTTGATTCTTTGAGGACAAGTTTCTTTGTGTCCTCTGATGAACATTCCCTATGCAAGAAACCTTTTATGTAGACCTGGCCAGACAGAGCTCACAGGCTGTCACCCCTTTCCATATCCATGGCACACATCACTGATTACAGTATTACAGTATGTATTCCTACTGAACTTGAACTCAGTCCCTGAATCTTCAGTAAAATCTTATAAGTAGATACTAGCAATTCACCAGACTTCGTCTGTGATTTCAAACAATTTTGTGCTGGGTTTCTGGGCTCTAGGATTATCCAGTCTCCCCCCCATCTTCTAATGGGGGCAGCTCCAAGTTTCAAGGAGACAACACCCCTCACCCCCCAGCAGGGAGGTTTTTCCAGTCATCTTTGGGCTTCCTGACTTTGACTGAGGCTCTGAGACAATCATTGGGAGCAACAGAATGAGCCTCACATGCTTGCCTATTTGTACTGGCCGAGCTGCCCAAGAGCTGTGTAGCCTTAGACCCATTCCTTGCCTCTCTGAGCCCCAGATCCCTCATCTGTAAAGGAGGCAACAGTAGCTGCCTCCTTGGTCAGGAGGATTAAATGAGATCATCGGTGTGAAGCCTGGTATACAGTAGGTGCTCAGTAGGTATGCAGTTGTCTTGACTCTTTCCTACCCACCCACTCCAGCCTGATGGCAGTGGGCCTGGCTGGCCAACTCACACCTGACCTCACTTCCTGGTTCTTCCCTGGGCCCACCTCCTATACCCCTCTGTTCCTCTCCAGAAGGAAATCTCATTCACTGCCTGCCTGGCCCTGGGCTCCATGTTTCCCCTCCTCCCAATATCTGTGCCTGCCAGGATCTGAGGGTTACTGTGACCCAAGACAGATAATCTGGAAGTCCCTGAATGAGTTTAGGGACCATTTGGTCCATCCCCTGCCCTAGAGAGAATAGAAGACTGAAGGTCAGAGAGCAGACTTAAGACCTCTCAGTATTCCTCCTCTAGGAAGCCTTCTGGGATTTTTCCACCCAGTATCTGTTTGGACTTGGGTTAGGATGGACTTTTTAGAATCTCTAGCCAGAACCCAAGCTCCCCAGGGCAGGACCTGGCTCCTAGAACATTCCTTCCAGCATCATTTGGCTCCTGACTTATTCTCATGGCTTCTTCTGTGGCTTAAACTGTCAGGTTCAACCCTCCCTGACTTTTCCCCTCTCCGAGCTTCACTGTGGAGTGTGGTGGGGCTACAGGGTCAGAAAGAGGCGGCCTCACTCCTAGTTTGCTCCCGTCTCATGCTCACTGTGTAACCTGGGACTGCCTGCTTGGTCTCTTTCAGCAACCGCGGTCCCCTCTGTCAAACGGGAATTCTTTTAGTAGCTTCAGGAATGGTGGGGAAGGGGCTGGTGGGGAGAGGTGCTGGAAGTAACTGGGGTGGATCTCCATAGGCAAGAAGCCCAAGATTGTTCTAGAGTGAGTGGCTGCCGTGTTCACCTTATGTCCCCAAGGCAGCAGCAGAGCTGTGAGTCAGCCAGCTCTGGAAGAAAATACATGTGGCCCCTCTGGTTTCCTGCCCCCACGTCCGGCCCTTGTTTCGCAGCACAATTGGTCAGGTTGAAACTGCAGGGTGGGCAGCTTAACCCCTGCCAGGCCAGCGGATGCCTCCTCTACTGCCTTACCATGGTAAGCAGCAATCGGCAGGGCTGCCTGGGCCCCTTGGGGATCACCTGCTGCCCCCCAGACTGGGGCCCAAGATGGCAGGTCTCTGCTACTCCCCACCACCTGAAGGGGAGCCACAGTCCCTGGTCCTGGCATTCATGGCCATCACTGTCGCCAGCCTTCCTGGCACTTCCTGCTCCAAAAAACCCTGTGGCCACAGCAGCCTTCCTAAACCCGCTGAGTTGCCCAGGCTTCCTGCCTCCCCCAGAGTGCCCTTCTTCTCTTGTGGGGTCCTATCTGTCCCCTTCACACAGCAGCATCGTCCACAGGCTGGGGAACAAGCTCGGCCGGAGAGCTTGCCAGGGGAAGAGCGGAGCCCACAGCCTCTCATGTGCACCGCAGCCCCACCCCCCACCTGCTGGGGACTGACTGACCTCAGGGATCAAAAACTCGATGACATTCACAGCTCTGGGGTAACGGCTACATTCAGCTGTGATTTCCTGATGACCCCCTTCCGTGAGCCATTCCTGGGTGTGGACACGGCCTCCTATAATTGACTCATGAAAAGGCTGCTTTCCTCTGGTTTATAGATGAGAAACCTGAGACATGGAAGAAATCCTTGGTGCTAGAAAGAGTCTGGGCTTTGGGGTGCCGGTCCTGGTTCAGATCCTCACTCCCGATCTTACTTTGCCCTGTCCGAGTGGCCTCCCCTAGGAGCAGAGAAAGGATGCATCTAAACTTATGGGTTCGTTGGCAGTGGTAGAATCATGAGCTCCATCTTTAGAACCTTTTAACCTTACCACCTCCAGTTCCCGTAATGGCTGGCGCCATGAGTCCCTGTCTCCATTGTTCCAGCGAGAACATGTAGGTTTAGAGGTGCTGAATAATTTTCCCAAAGCAACATGGGAAGGAGGGGTAGATCTGGGGATCTCACCTTAAACTGCCTGCCTTTAAGTCTTTTGGGGGGCTTCCCTGAGATATGAGGGCTGTGGGATCCCAACCTTGGGGCATATGACTGTAGCTCCCATGGCTCTAACTTGGCCCCCGCGGTGTCCAAGGCAGGGAGGAGAGGGGAGGGATCCATAGGCAGGGCCTCAGGTGCTGAGGGCCGGTCCTCAGCATGCCTATTCTAAAAATGGGGGCAGTGGCTAACAGAGCCCTGGGCTCAGGGCTCCCCTTCTGGGGCTCCTCAGAGCCCAAGGCCAGCACAGAACTTGGGCAGGAGGGATGATGTCAGGCCTTGGTAAGCCCTCTCCCATGGGGGAGGGCCTCACAAGGGGAGGCTAGGCCTGGTGCCCATCCTCTGCCTCTGATGGCAACTCAGACAGACTCCCGCCCTCTCCGATCATGGCGCCGTGGAAGCCAGTGGGCCTTCAAGTCACATGGAGTTGGAGAGTCTCCCTGTGGGAGAGCACGGCCTTCTCCCCAGTCCTGAGAAGGCCCATTTGTGCCTGTGCCGCCAACACGAGGCGCACTCTCCTGGCCCTGCTCTGAGCCTGGAGGAGACCTGGTCTGTCCCCAAGGAATGACTCTCCCCTGGGACCCCGACAACAACCGCACTATACACGGGGAAGCCGAGCACCCTCTCTCAGTTTGGTTTAGGGTGAAGTGGGGTGCGGGCTTTCGTCACTCACTGTGCTCGTGGGCTGAGAGGTGTCCTCGTTCCGTCCGACCGTCCTTCTGGGGCTGAGCTGCTGTGGAGTGTGTGAAGCTCTGCCGATAGCCTTTGGAGGAGAGCCACACCCCGCCGACTAGGGAGGCCTGGCTGCCGCCCCTTCAGGTTTTCCAGCTGGCCCTGGCCCACTTCCCCCTGGGATGGTTTCCTGTTATTGTTCCTTTGTGAGGGCCGGGCTGGCTGTAGATAGGCAGGCTCTGTGGTGGGCGGTTGCTTCGGCCCGGCCAGGCTCTCCCCACAGAGGCCTAGGCCTGGATCTGGCCCGGGATGCTCACCTCAGACCCTGGCCCCAGGCCTCAGCTCTGGGGCCCAGGCCCAGCACCCGCCAAGGTCCTTAGTTCATCCTCCTCGTAATGCTCAGGGCAGGTGTCATCACCCCATTCTATAGCTCAGGGCACTGAGACTCTGAGTTTAAGGGGCTTATCTACCCAGCTGGGGTGTCCAGAGCCAAAAATCCAGCCTGGGTCAGCTTGGGCTTAGACCCAGATCTTCTCCAGGTGGCCCCCTGACTTGCTGAGAGGGGTCAACTTGCGGGCGATGGGGAGGTTTCAGGGGTCTCGGGGGTGGGCTGGGTGGGAGATGGGAAGCAGGCAGCAGCCCTTGGCTCTGGGGGGCCAGATTGCCTTTTCCCTGGTGGCGGTGGACATGGGTTCTAGATTTAAGGTAGCAGCTGGGGTTTGTGGGGGGCATTTGGGTGTGGGAATATCTAGTGCAGTCAGGTGCCCTAGCTCTGCTTCTGACATAACTGTGGAGCCAGTCGTGTCCTCCGATGTTCCGTTTCCGCATCCGGAGATGGCGATAATCAGAGCCTCAGCCTCGCGTGACTGTTGAGAGAGCCACAGGAGCCAAGTGAGTCCGAACGTGGGATCAGTCCATCAGAACCAAGCAACTGGGGGCAGGAAGGGCTCAGTTTCTGTGAACCCTCAGAGACACAGGAGGATCTTTCGTAACCTGCGGGTACCCGGGCCCCACTCCAGCTCAGCTGATTGGGATTCTCCCCGGGTGAGCAGTGGGAGTCCGTCCTCTCAGTGGTTGCCTCTGTTTCCCATGGGTGAGTGGTTGGGAAGTCCCACACGTGATCCTTTATTGGACGGCGCAGACAGACACCTGAGAGGGGGAGCGTCTTGCTCAGAAGGGCCCTGGGACGGCCTGCGGATGTGAGTAGGGAGGTGGGGAATGGGGTGAAAAACTATTTTCTGGGAAGGGGAGGTACATGTTTCTCTGTTTTGGGCACAGTGAGCTTGACATGGCTTTTAGACACCCAGGTGGTGAGGCCAGGCTGGCAGTTGGAGAGGGGTGGTTACGGGTGACCTAGGGATGAGGTTCAGAAGCCCCGAGCTGATTTGTGGCTTATTAACCTGAGGCCCTGGGAGTGGGTTGGCCTACCAGGAGGGAGATCCCAGACTCCCAGATTTGTAGATCTTCCAGGAGAGCCCATCCAGGTAGAGGGAAGGCTGGGAGAGAGCAGGGCTGTGGACAGTCGGCGAGGATGAGGAGAGGGTCTCGTCGGGGCAGCCTGGGTGAGGGGAGGGCAGATTTGGAAGCTGGACGTCATGGGCCATTGTGGGCAGAGCAGGTAAAATGGAACGGAGTATACAAGGCCGATTAGAGGGGTCAGCAGAGGGGGATGAAGGGGGGAGATGTGTGTGATCACAGCTCCTTCCTAAGACTTAGAGTGAACAGAGCAAGAAATGGTGTGTGTGTGTGTGTATGTGTTCAAAGCTATGTTTGCGCTGAGGGAACGTCCAGCAGATGGGGAGGACAAGCGATGCTGGAGAGGGCAGAGTGACCTGTGGAAGGGGGCTGTCCTGAGGTGGGCCTCTGCACAGGATCCAGCACATTCCATCACTTTTGGCAGAATGAAAAAACAAAGGCGCAGCGTTTTCTTGTTTTCTTCTCCAACAGGCTTAACTGTGCCTTCCCCTGCTGGAGGGTGGGGGTGGCCCCAGAGGAGCCAGGATAGGCCAACACTCCATCTCTGGTCCCTTGGCCCGATTCTCCTGGCCCCTCACCCCTTCAGCCTGTGCCAGCTGCCGGCTGTGTGGTCTACGTGCCCATGGGGCCGGGCGGGGCCATGCATCACTTCCTGCTGGGTCTCGGATTTGGCGCTGGTGGCAGATGGGGACAGGGTCTGTCTTGGCACCATCTGCCGGTTCCCTTTGTGGTCCCAGTCCACGGGGAAGTCAACCCTGCCCTGAAGGCTGCTGTTGCTGTCATCTGTGTATAAGGGGATGGCCATCTGGGCACGTGCCCCGGGGCTGGAGTGTGTCACTGTGCAGAGGTAGTCCAGGCCACAGGAGGAGGACTAGTGCTACTTGGGGTCCCTGGGGATCTCATGCCCAATGTCTGCCACCACCCAGACCCTGCTCCAACCACTCCGTAGGCAGGGGAGGTCCTGGGAGGGCACAAGGCCAGGAAGTGCCATTGGGAGCAAAGGAGACAGCCGGTGGTCCGGCAGGAAACGGGATGGTCTGTGAGACCTGATTAGCAGTGGAGGAGGAAGCGACAGTGGGGGTGATGGGGCAGACTGGGGAGTGTAGCAGGGAGGCCTCGGGACACCTACCTAGCGTCTGCCAGGACCAAAGATGATTGGCGGCTTGGCGTGTGATGCTCTGCTTGGAGAGCTACAGACCTGGTTCAGAACCTACCTTGGCTTCTCACTGGCTGTGTGACCTGGAGCAGCCGACATGCCTCTCTGAGCCTTTCCTTACCTGTGGAAAACATTACCTGTCCACACTTTGCAGGGCTGTCCAAAGATAAGTGAAGACGACACAATTGCATGAGCACAACAGCAGATCACCAGGGGAGGGTTTGCTGAGAATACAGATTCCTGGGCCTCAGCCTAGGTGGGTGGAGTCAAATGGCTGGCAGAGGCACCCGAAGGCCTGGAACACACCCGCAGCCCTCCCGGTGCTCAGGTCTGGGGAGCACAGCCTGTGTGTGCGGGCAGTAGGTGGGCTGTTTCTCAGGAGCTCCTGTTTCAGTCCTCAGAGCCCCTGGGGGCGGGGCTGTCATCATCTCCACCGCCTCCACCGCGGGCTGGGGGAACAGAGGCTGGGGATTGCGTGCTTTCCCACATCAGAGCTTGTCAGGGATGCAGTGGATCCCCTAGCCAGGCCTGCTTCTAGACGCTGCGTCCTTGCCCCCGACGCTCTCCTGCCCCGCTGGGGCTGGCACTCAGTAGGGGCTCCTCAGTAGGAGCACTGTGCCTTCTTCCCCTCAGTGCTGGAGGCCCAAGCCCTGCACAGAGATGCAGGCAGCCTCTCACCTCCGGGCCTTTGCTCATGCTCTCCCACGTCTGGCGTTGCCTTCTTTCTGCCCTGTGGCCTGCTTACAGAGCCTCTATCATCGCCTTGTCCACCCAGACCTCTGGCCTCTCTGCCACCCCGCTATCTCCCTGGGCTCCTGGAGCACCCTCCAAGACGCCCTGCATGGCCCGCCGCCTTGCTCATCTGGCCTCCCTGCACCCACGATCAGGATCATGTCCCCTTTGTGTGTCCGTGGCGAGTTCCTGTCCCAGGGCCAGTGCTGCACACAAGTGGACCTGAGACCGTGGCTTGCAGCCCTGGAAGCAGGGACTGCACGGGTGTGCAGGGCTCTTCAGCCCTGCACCGAGTGACCTGGGCACTGTGCAGAGCCCTCGCGGGGTGCCGTGAGCACGCACATAGGGTCACGTGGGCGGGGGACACAGTGAGGATTTGCGGCGAGGATGTCCCTGGGTTGGACTGCATGGATTCTGTCGGTAGCCTGCTCTGGTTGCTGAAGTATTTCTCATTTCCTTCCTCTCTTCTCCAGATAATCGCTCCAGACACCCACAGCAGCTAAGGAGCGTGGGTACCCGTGGGTCAGACTTTCCCTGGGTGGGGGTGGGGTGGGGGTGGGGTGGGGACAAAGGGGACAGTCAAGCGTGTTGGCCTCCCAGGCTGCCTCTGGGCTCCTGGCTGCAGGGGAGACAGGGCAGTGTGGCCCATGAGCGATGAGCACAGAGGGCTCGCAAGCCAGCCCGCTTGGCTGCATGTAAAGGAAGAACCCTCTCACTTAGCAGGGGTTTGGGGAAGGCTCCCTGGCTGGGGCGGGGGGTGAAGGTGGACACAGCCTTCAGGGGAAATAGCATGGGGTATTTCCCATGCGGAAATTTCCCAGTGTGGGGTAGGCTCCCGGAGCCCATGGGGGGAGCGGAGCAGGAAGCAGGAGCAGGGGAGTGGTCTTTCCCTCAGCCTGTGCCACAGGGAACAAGGAGAGCTCTTCGGGCAGGGACAGGGCTGGGTTCAACATTGGGTGCCCAGGGTGGGCACAGAGCAGAGCTCACTGAGTGAAAGAATATATGAGTGAGGGACTAAATGGGTCACCAGCCACTGGCATGTGGAGGCAGACCCGTGGTGGGGGGCCGGGTGTGCCCCTGGGTTCTGTGGTGTATTCCTGCGCATAGTGGGTCCTGTTCCCAAAGGCTTCAGGGAGGCACCAAATCGGTCAATCCGTCCATCTCTCAGCCCTGCTGAGTGCCCAGCTATGTGCCAGGCTCAGGATGGGCACCCAGGGAAGTAAGAGACCACCCCTTGATAAGCTCTGAGTCTGGGGTAGACTTTGGCAGTCACCAGCGCTGCCGTGAACTCAGAACTGGCTGTGTGCCGCCTCTGCCCAGGCCCTGTACTTTCTCGTCAGTATGCACGGTGACCGTGTGAGGACAGTCTGCCCATTTGATGCTCTTTGCCTCCTACCTCTGCCAGCCCAAACCGTCCGAGCCCTTCAGTGCCCAGCTCAGACACACCCCCCTCCATTCAGCCTTCCCAGGTTCCCGTTCTGGGAAGCATCATGCCCCCCGGGAAGCTTCCACTCCACCTATACCCCCGTTGTTTGGTATCAAAGCCTAGTGGGTCCTTCCCCTATTTTTTTGTGTAGTGATTCCTCACTACAGCCCTGGAAGGGTCAGTACTATTCATATTTCCTTTTTTCTTGTGAGGGAGCCAAGGCTCAGAGAGGCTGAATAGCTTGCCCAAGGTCACCCAGCTTCCAAGTAGCAGAGCCAGGATTCTTGTCCTTGTCTTCTGTTCCTAGTTTAATACTCACTTTTACATCATTCTACTCCTGACAACCTGTCATGGTGTAATAATTTCGTGCTCATTTATTATTCAGATGTCCTGCTAATGGTGCCCAGGCTTTGCCTAGCTTTGTGCTGGGCCTGGGGGTTGCAGAAATGACCCAGGCTGGGTCGATACCCTTCATGTGCCAGATCAATGGTGGTGGCACTGGGTGGGGCCAGGTTGGTGAGCTCTCTCATGTGTCCTGTGCTGGGGGTGCTTAGAGGTGGCCTTGGGGAGCTGCCGGAGGATAGGGTCCCCAAGATGTTGAAAGTGTGGGCAGGAGCTTCCCAAGCACAGAGCCGGAGAAAGGACCAGCCAGGCAGAGGGAACTGCAAAGTCAAAGGCACAGAGGTCTGCTTGGGAAAAAATGCCATCCCATAGGGGGCAGCACCGAGCTTCTGCTAGGATGCATTGCAGCAGGGTGGGGTGAGGCAGGTGGTAGAGAGCTGCTCAGGGAGGGCACACCTGGAGCCTCATGCTGGGCAGGGACCCGGGGAGCCCTGAGTTTTAGGGAAATTGCCTGGCCCAGGCTCACGGCCTGTGGTCAGGCCAGGGAGAGGCTGCAGACTAGGGGACCTCAAGCCACTGCTGCCGTGCAGGTGCAGTCCCTGGAGCTGGACTAAGGCCTCCCCTTGGCCAGGAAAGGCCTGGCTGAACAGGAATTGAATTCCCGACAGGGAGAACAATACCTTATCTGCCGAGCACTTTCGCAGATGTGTCTCACTTTTCTCCCACAACATCCGGGCCAGTTTGGTAGGAAACAGTGCTCCCGTGCTGTGGGGCTGAGGGGACCGCGGAGTGGCCAGGAAGGGCTCTGAAGGGGGCCTGTGCTTATGTCCTGGGCATGCCTGCCACTTACCGTCCACTGATCCTGGACAAGCCTGGTGCCTCAGTTTCCGCATCTGTAAAATGAGAACGATTGTATGCCTTCCTCATGGGGTTGTTGGAAGGAGTGATTGAAGAGCTTCAAGTAAAGTGCATGGCATGGAGCAGTCACTGGCATACAGTAAGTGCTCAGTAAACATTAGTCATGAGAATGACGTCCGCCGAGGTGGATGGTGGGGCACACGTGAGTGTGTGAGGAGGGCACCTGGATACACGTGAGGGTGTGGCTACCTGTGTATGTTCCAGCGCTCGTAGAGCATGGAAGCTGCCCATGGGGACTGACTGTGCATGTTTATGGGTGTGTTATGGACTGAGGGGTCCAGCTGGACCAAGGGAGGGCCAGCCTCAGGGCAGCACCTTCCTTCTCCATCACCTGGAGCTGTCTGCCCCTGTTACTCCACTGACCAAGCCTTCCATACCCTTGTCTCCTACAGAGGCCCAGAGAAGTCTGAGCCTCGCTCCAGGGTGGCCCAGCGAGCTGGGGCAGGATGAGACTAAAACTTCTGCTTCCCTGTCTGGAGGGCAGGCCTGGCAGAGAACTCTCCCCTTGAAAGCCAGGACTTCCTGTCTCCAGGCCCCACATTCCTTGTGTCTTCCGTCAAAGTGTCTCGGAGAACAATGGGTGGGAGCCTTTGCCATCTGCAGGGCAGGAAGGTGGGTCAGGGCGGGTCAGTCCTGGCTCTTGATGGGGCAAACAGACAGGGCTCTGGCCCCAGCCCTTGGCATGGCCATGTGACCGCAGGGCCAGAACCTGGCAAGCCTGGGTCGCCTGCTTCCTGCCTGAGCTGGTCCATCCCTTCTTCAGACCGTCTCCAGACCCCTCAGCACACTCTGTCCCCTGTTCCCCTGCCTGCCCCTATGGCCCGAGTCAGGTCTGCTGGGCATAGTCCAGCTCGGGGAGAGAAGTCTGAGCTGGTCCTGGGGAAGGAAGCTGCCATGGAGAACTCAAAGCAGATGGGATTGACCAGTCACTCAGGCTGTCAGAGATGTTGGAGATCCCCCACTTCACCCACCTGTCATGCCACTGAGAGCCAGGAGGGAAACGAGAGACTCTGACCAGTCAACAGAAGTCCTCCCCCGTCCTGTGCTGCAGCTCATGCTTGCAAGGAGGTCTCTGAGCCTGTTACCATTCAGTTTATGGGCAGGTCTAACAAGCCCAGGGACAGGAAAGGGCCAGGGGAGCGCTGGGGCACTCCTGAGCTGCGCCTGTCTGCAGGGGGAGGGCGGCCAAACCAGTGGAGAGGGAGAAGCTGGGGATCTTGGTCTGTGTGGACAGCTCTTCAGAGCCTCGGGCTGCTTTTGCATCTCTGTGGGTCTGGGAATCTGGCAGCCATCCGGGGTTCCTCGGCCTTGGGCTGAGGGACCATCCTGAGAACAGTTCAGGACTCCTGGGCTTGTTTGTGCTTCTGGGAAAGTTTCCTTCCACCTCCGAGTCCTGGCTGGGGCCACTTGCAGGAAACATATGGTGGTCCTTGGCTGGGGGGAGGGAGGCCTGGGGTCAGGGCAGTGGGGTTTGTGGTGTGGGGGTGGGCAGAGTCTGGAGTCCTGGGACTAAGAAGACTGGATGGGGGCTGTCTCATAGGCCAGCCCTGCAGGGCCTTCATAGCCGCGACCCCTCCTATGGCCCTCCCTCCTGCCTCTGCTCCCAGCATCCTGCTGTTTGGAACCAGATCCTGCATGGCAGCGGCCGTCTTTTTACTCCTTGAAATTAAGTCCAAGCTCCGCAGCCTGGCATTCAGCACCCCGATGCCCCCTGCAGCCCTACTCCCCAGTCCTCTGCTCCAGGCATAAGGGAGAATTGAGTTCCCTATAGGCACAGTGCTCTGCTGGGCCACAGGGCCTTTTCATGGGTCATCTCCACTGCCTGGATTCCACCTCTCCAAGAATCTCTAGCCCCTCCAGCTCTCTGAAATGGAATCAAAAAGTCATTTTGTCCATGACAAACAGTATTAGTAAAGAATATAGATATTTCTATTTTTAAAATAAGAGCTTTATCAAGATATAATTAAATATCATAAAACTCACTAAAGCATGCAGTTCAATGTTTTTTCCTTTCATTTTCGTATATTCACAAGGTTGTATTTCAGTCACCACTGTCTAATTCTAAAATGTTCGCATCACTTCAGAAGGAACCCAGTACACATTAGCAGGGACTGCCTGTTCCCCTTCCCCCCAGCCCTTGGCAACCACTGCTCTTCTTTTCTGTCTCTGCGGACTCACCTGTTCTGCACGTTTCATACAGATGGGATCGTCCGTCGTATGCCTTTCGTGGCTGACTGCTTTCACCCAGCATAGTGTTGTCAAGGTTCATCTGTGTCATAATACGTATTAGGACTTCATTTCTTTTTATGGCTGAATATTGTTCTTGTGTATAGATACACCACATGTGTTTATCCATTCAGCAGTTGGTGGACATCTGGTCGTTTCCACTTTTTTGGCTGTTGCGATTGAGACTGCTGTGAACACTTGTGTACAGGTTTTTGTGTGAAGATGTCTTGAATTCTCTTGGAGTATATAGTTCAGAGTGAAATTGCTGGATCATATGGTAACTTGGAATTCAACCTTTGAGGTATTGTTGAATTGTTTCCCCAAACAGCTGGGCCATTTTACCTTTGCATCAGCAATGTGGAGGAGCTCCGATTTCTCCACATCCTCACCAACACCTGTTAATAGCTGTCTTTTTAGTGACAGCCGTCCTGGTGGGTGTGAGGTGGTACTTCAGTGTGGTTTTGATTTGCATTTCCCAAAGCCTAATCCTCTTAAGCATCATATCATGCTTATTGCTATTTGTGTATCTTCTTTGGGAAAATGTCTGTTCAGATCACTTGCCCATTTTTAATTGGGTTACTTGTCTTTTTGCTGTTGTGTTGGAAGTTTTACTTATGTGTCCCAGATCCAAGTTCTTCAGCAAACATATGGTTTGTGAATGTTTCCTCCCATTCTCTGGGTTCTCATTGCTTCCTTGATTTTGTCCTATGAAATACAAAAGCTTTTAGTTTTAACGACATCCAGTTTATGTCCATTTTTTCTTCTGTCTGTTGGACCTTTGGCATCAAAGCCAAGAAATGATTCCCTCATCCAAGGTCAGGAAGATTAGCTACCACTTCTTGAGATCTACCCTGTGTCAGGTCCCAAACATAGATCATCTCACATCACACCCTGGCAAGAAAGTTTTCACTCCCATTGTATAGATGTGAAATTGAGGCTCAGAGTTTAATCCCTGCGTATATAGCTAGTAGACAGCGACGTGTGTGGCATCAGAGCTGGGCTCAGGAAGGTGCCAGCGTGACCCACATATAGCCTGGAAACCCAGCAGTGGGTTAAGGAAAAGAGTAAGGAGTACCCGTTGGAGGACTTCCTCTGGCCAGGGGTAGTGCTCAGAGCTTGGTGTGTGTGTTAGCTCAGTTTTCCCCTCCATGGCAGTGGCTCTCAGCCCTGACCAGCAGCGTCGGCCAATTCTTGCGCCTCTCCTAGATCTGCTAAATCAGAGAACTACTGCCCTAAAGTATTCCCCCTCCCTCAATCCCCAACTGCAGTTTCCCAAGGAGCTTTTTTTTTTTTTTTTTTTTTTTTGTTTTCTGTTTTCTAAGTACTACCTGGGGGAAGGGCACACCTAGATGTCATTTAAATGGTCTCAGTAGGGGTTGGACTTCACAGTTTTGAAAAGCTCTCCAGCAGGTCCTAACTGTGCACCCAGGGCTTTAATCACTGCCTGGGGAGTACGCCCCCCCCCCCCCCCCCCCCCCGCAAGCTCATTGTATCGGTGCAGAAGCTCTGGGAAGTTAAAGGAATGTCCTAGGTTATATAGTCACGCAGGAGGAGGAGGAGCTGGAATCCAAAGTCCCTGCTTTCCACTTCCCCTCCTTCCTCCCATTCATTGCTTTTCTCCTGCTGCCTTAGAGCTTGTGTGCTGGTTCTCAGAGCTGCTGTGCTCTTTGGAAAATTTTAACTGATGCGGGATGTCGCCATCTAGTGGCCATTAGTGAGAACTAATGAGCATCTTCAGGATTTCCAGTGACTTCATTCTCAGGGGACACATACGGAAAGAGGAAAGGCCACTGTTTACAGTTACTTAAAACAGATGCTTTTGGGAGACTTGGACTGCCGGTTTGTCCAAAAGGTGTCTTTTGAGAAATGGGGGGGTGGAACGATGGCAGGTCTCGTGCTTAAGCACCGTTGTCGAGAGTCCCTTTGCGAACTCTGAGAGAGGCTTGGGAAGAGGACTGTCTTCTTGGTCAGACTTTGGGCAAGTTCTGTAACTTTCTCTGAAGCCCATCTGTGCACTTCTTCATAAAATCTAGTTTTAGTAAGAACCCTCCTAAGTCAGCTTAACCAGAGCCCACCCCCCCACCCTGCCCCCGCCATCCCCAGGAAATGTCTCATTTCCTGGGCCTGCCTCCAGCAGGAATCCTGGTAGGTCAGTTTAGGCAGAATCCCCCTCACCCCTCACGTTTCTCTTAGTCAGTTTCCATCCATTGCCCCCACTCACCTTGCTTGGCTAAGTTCCCTCTTGCCCATGGCATGTTTGGGGTTGAAACTTCTCTCCCGCCTTGAGCTCCAGTGCTCCCTGTAGCTATGATCCCGAATAGAGTCTGCCCTACCATCTTTAGCAAGCATCAGAAATGTATCTGTAACCCTGGGAGGGCTGGGTCCCAGGCAGGACCGGAAGGGGAAGCAGAGAGAAATCTGAAATGGTGGACATTCACTGGGGTAAGAGAGCCGAGCCCACCCAGCCTTGGGGCTGTCAGACCTCTGTTTGGGCACTGGTTCATTCAATAGATGGCCACTGTGGGTTAGGTCTGAGGGGGGTGCTGGTCTCAGCCATCAGAGGGAGAAGCATGGAATATTTGAGGTGCTCCATTTCTTGTGGTGCAAGCAGTTCTGTTCTTGGTCCTGGGAAGGGCTCTGGCAGAGGCATGTGGGGTGGGGGTGGTGCCCCCAGATGGGGGACCTGAAGTGGCTATGGTGGGGGGCAGCTTCTAGAAGCTGGTGGCCAGGGTCTGAAGAGGAGCCCACAGAAATGAGTTAAAATTGATGGCTGCTGGTAGGGGCATTGAGAGAAATAAAGCATCTGGGAAGGATGAGAGGGAGTGGCTACACAGGGCTTCCATAGGATGGCCACACAACAGGGGACTGGCCATTTGAACCACTTTAAGTGTGTAGTTCAATGACACCAAGTACATTCACACTGCTGGGCAACCTTCACCACCTTCCATTTCCGGAACACTTTCCATCTTGCAAAATGGAAAATCCATAGCAATTAAACAATAACTTGCCTTTTTCCCTCCTCCCAGCCCCTGGCAACCGCCATTCTGCTCTCTCTGTGTACCTGGCTACTCCAGGCAGCTTCTAGGAATGGAATCATACAGTGTGTGATCATGACACCCTCGGTTTCATTCATATTGTAGCATGAGTCAGAATTTCTCACCTTTTGAAGTCTGAATAATGCTCCGTTCTATGTATACACCATGATTTGCTTGCCAATCTGTCTGTCCATGGATACTTGGATTGCTTCTGCCTTTTGGCTGTTGTGAATAATGTTGCTGTACCACTGTAAACATAGCCGTACACATATTCGCTCGAGTCTCTACTCTCAGTTCTTTCAGGTATATACTTAGAAGTGGAGTTGCTGGATCACACGGTAATTATATTTTTACTTTTTTTTTATAGAAATTTTTAAAAAAAGATTTTATTTATTTATTTGAGAGAGAATGAGTGAGAGAGAGCATGAGAGAGGAGAAGGTCAGAGGGAGAAGCAGACTCCCCAAGGAGCTGGGAACCCGATGCGGGACTTGATCCTGGAAGTCCGGGATCATGACCTGAGCTGAAGGCACTCGCTCAACCTACTGAGCCACCCAGGCGCCCATATTTTTACTTCAATAAATATTTTATTTATTTATTTGACAGATAGAGATCACAAGTAGGCAGAGAAGCAGGCAGAAAGAGAGAGAGGAAGGGAAGCAGGCTCCCCGCTGAGCAGAGAGCCCAATTCGGGGCTCAGTCCCAGGACCCTGGGATCATGACCCGAGCCGAAGGCAGAGGCTTAACCCTTTGAGCCACCCAGGCGCCCCTATTTTTACTTTTTTAAGGAACCATCATACTATTTTCCATTTTCCATCTCTGCCGACAGAGCATGTGGCTTCTCATTTCTCCAATGTCTTCACCAACATTTGTTATTGTCTGTGTTTTTTTTTTAATTTAAATTTAAAATTTTTAGTAGTGAAGATCCTGCTGAGTGCGAAATGGGATTTTGTTGTGGTTTTGATTTACATATTTGTAAATGATTAGAGATGCTGAGTATCTTTTCTTGCAGCTTGAAATTCTTATATAAAATTGAATCTCGGTGGACAGGGACACCTGGGTGGCTCAGTCAGCTAAGTCTGCCTTCGGCTCTGGTCATGATACCATAGTCCTGGGATCGAGCCTCATCCCTGCTCCATGGGGAGTCTGCTTCTCCCTCTCCCTCTGCCCCTCCCCCCTGCTTGTACACAAACACGTACTCTCCCTTTCTGTCTCTCAAGTAAATAAATAAAATCTTTAAAGAAGAATCTTGGTGGACAAAACAGACCTAAGGGTTCATGCTGCCGTAAGGGAAACCATCTAACCAGTAGATGTTGTGTCTTTGCTTTGCGTGCGAGCGATGTTTTAACATCTGTTGTGTGTCAGCCTCATCTGATCACAGGCTCTTTTATTCCCAAACACATATTTGTATCTCAGGGAAAGTATAAAGATTCTGTGGGACACAGTTTCGGAAACACTGACCCAGAGGCAGCTCTTCAGTGGTAAGCCAGAGGGTTCCATCCCAGGCCCATCTAGATCAGCATTTTTCATCAGTGACTTAAAGGAAGACCTTGATTTTCTGCTAATCCGCACCGTGAGCTGTTCCGGCTCTGTTGGACCGGGGAATGCTTTGGGTGACAGGGTCAGGCTGTCTTGACAAGACAGAGAAATGATTCAGAATAACCACAGGTAACATCATAAGGATGAGTGAATGCCTTGCACTGATGCTTAAACAACAAATCAGGAAACGGCGCCCAAAGATAGGGTGACATGTATGAGAGAAGCTGAGGACGCTTGGTCAATGGTTGGGATAATAACAATAATATTAACAATAGTGTTTGCTAACATGGAGATAGATACTATCAGTGCCCATTCAACAGGTGGAGAAATTGAGGCTCATGGGGGTGAAGTACCTTGCCTAGGGTCACATAGCTAGCTAGCTGGCAACAGAGGTTTAATCAGTGACAGGACCTCCCCTGAGGCCTGCTGGCTCCACGCTGGCCAGACCCCGAGGGGAGTGCTGTGTCCCTTCCTTTCACGCCACGGTTGGATCCATGGGGAACAGCCACAGGGAGGTTTGGCCTAAAGCAGACCAGGGGGCCCTGTTGATGGTGAGCTCCCTGTGCCTGGGATGTGCAAGCAGAGGCCAGAAGACCCTGGTGGGGCCGTTGGCGGTGAGGATCCCGGCATGAGATGGAGACTAGGGTAAATACAATTTATGCTCTCTCCTTCCTCTGCAATTCTATAATTCTGCCGTGGCAAGTTCTTATTTGATAGTCGAGCGTGTGATATGGGAGAACTCTATTTTTTATGCACCGCGTGTGTTATTTATAATACTTTGGGGTTTCTCCTGTGACAGACGGGTACACTGTATTTATTCCCACGTTTTAGGACGTGTGACAAATTTTACATGACCATTTAGGCTTTACATTTCAGCTCATTATTGAGACATTTGTGGTTATTGTACGCTTGTATTTATGATACAGGGTTCGTCGTATTTATGAGGTACGGGGTGCCCAGTCATTGATCAGAAACCCAAGCTGAATATCTTACATCATTCCTGTGGGGAAACCTGTCCTGCTTTATGACCATTCATTTTATCATGTGGTTTCAGAAACTCAGAGAATTTACTTGGGGGGAAGTTCTCTCACTTGCCAGGTTCAGAAAAGTCCCGGATCTTCAGGCATAATGCCAGGTGGCGTGGGTGAGTTTCTCAGCATTTCTGTGTCTCAGCTTCCTCATTCATGGCGAGGGGGAGGCAGGCCCTCCCCCCTCTCCCGGCCTGCTGAGGCGGGGCTCCCCCCCCACCACACACCGGGTGTTGATGGCACTGCCCTGGGAGCCACCAGCCTTGAAGGCTTGCCTGGGGGTGCTCCAGCTTTTGGGGGTTCTTCCCAGGAATCCTCTTGCCAAGCAGCTTCTTTTCAGTAAATTTAGGATTTTGCTCGGGGCCTCCAAACTAAACTGGTTTTACCTTAAATAAAAGAAATCAATCTTTGCAGCTGAGCTGTTGCTACGACATTGATTTGGCATAAATTTTAAGACAGCTTGGCTAATAAATAAGGGGAAGGCAGTAAACATCAGAGAAAATGATCTGTGAGGGGTTCGGGGCAGGCAGCCAGGGAGGGGGGACATTCCTGCCTCTCTCCGATGCCTTCCTTCTGCTCCTAGCCCGGGCCCCTTGCTGGTGGGAGGGCAGCAGCAGCCACAAGACCGGGCTGTGCTGCCTGACGTATGTGGCGAATTGGGAGAAGTGGGGAGCCTGAGGGGCCTCCTTGAGACTCTTGGGTGCTCAGACCCGCCGGGCAGAGCAAGGAGAGCACCTGTCTCTCTTGTCCTGTGTGCCCGCCCCGGTAAGGATGAGTCTCAGCCCCCCGAGCTGTGAGAATGGGCCAGTGAACTAATTGGTTTTCCACCTGGGGACCTGGGGGTACTTCTGGCAGGCATCGTGTGAGACCCAGGGACAGTGCCACCCATACTCAGCGTACCAGTACCGGTCAGCTACGGCGATCACACTGCGGGGGGTTCAAACGTGCTGTCTGCCAGGTACCCAGCACACAGTAGGTGCTCTGTGAACACGTGTTACTATTCTGGGGGGCACACTAATGAGCCACAAGTCCTGGGCCTGTCCTCTTCTTCACCACACTTGGGTCCTGCTTCTAGCCCGACTGCGGCGCCAGGAGGATCCATTGTCCCCTTTCTGGTGTCCCTTGAATTCACCAGTTCCCAGTCTAGAGTGCAGGGTCCTTGACTTTGCTGATCAGCCAGTTACCCGCTGCTGGCCTCCCTGGGTTTGCTGGGCCACCCGTCCCCAGGCGGCAGAGGTGGGGCATGGTCTCCACCCAGTTCGGCCGCCTGATTTGTCTGTCCTGAAGAGGGTGCTCTCACCTGCGTAACTGTGTTTTTCATAGTGCGTTAGCAACGAAATTACTGGCTAACAGGAACCTCGAATAAATAACTCTTACCCACATCTGCTTACTGGTAGGTGATGAGGAATAAACAAAATGTGTTTTTGAAAAGTAATACATTTCCCCCAACATGATTTCTGTCTCTGGTCATAAATGTCAGAGATAAATGAATCTGTTTTATTAAGAATCAGCACATTGGTACAGGGAGGCATCTGCTGGGTCATGAATCATGGAACCCCGGCACCCCCTGCCCCCCACACTGTCGGTGCCTGCAAGCATCGCCTTCCTGCCTGAGTACTGGGATACTTTGAAGAGCTGGGTCAGCCTTCGGTCCTTTCTGAAGCCAGGCCCTTCCAGAAGCTGTTGGTGCAGATGGCTTTTGTGCCCCAGCATGACCTTCCCCTAGATTCTGACGCCAGCTGTGCACCTCATTCTAGAACTCCGAGGCAGGCAAGGCTGAGCTGCCATCCCAGCTCCATGCTGTGTGACTGCTAGGGAATTGCTTGCATCCTCTGGGCCTCCATTTTATCATTTTATAAAGGTGGGAACACATGCTCAAGGCTGATTTTCCCATTAGGCTCAGCAGGGACAGTGCAGGGCCTAAGATACTAAAATGGGGGCTTGTGGTCGGCAGAATAATGGCCTTCCCAAGATGCTCATTCTTCATCCCTGGAAACTGAATATGTTATACTATGAGGCAAAGGGAAACTAAGGTTGCAGAGGAGGGTTGCTGGTGAGCTGCACTTGAAGTAGAGAGCTTAGTCTGGATTATCCTGGGGGTGTGTGTGTCCAGTGTCATCCCACGGGTCCTTAGATGGGCGGGAGAGTAGGTGGGCTTTGGAGGTAACGGTGGGGCCATAGCAGGAAATGTGGGTGCCTCTGGAGGCTGCGAAAGGCAAGGGACGTATTCTCCCCGGCAGCCCCTGGGAAGGATTGCAGCCCTGCCACACCTTGATTTAAGCCCATGGAGACCCATTTCGGACTTCAGACCTCCAGAACCATAAAATACTACGTTTGTGTTGTTGGAAGCTACTAAATTTATGGCAGCTGGTCATAGCAACAATAGAAGACGACTACCGGGGCCAAAAAAAAATATTCTGATTTCTTTTCAAGTCAGAAGAAAAGTAAATGTGATCCAGACCAGATTATATTCATCTTTGTACCAATGGAGTTGTGAGATAAAATTTTTAACAGCTTGTTTTCTGGAGGAAGGCGCCCACAAAGGCAGAAGCACTGAGGGCCCGTGAGAATCAGAAGGCATCTCTGACCCTTGTCGCCTCGCAGCCTGCAACAGACTTAGATCAGGGGGTGTTAGTTGGCAGGACACCTCTTAGAGCCTGTAGGTCGCCTGAGGGGGAGTCAGAACTCTTGGGGGTGGTTTTTCCAGTTAGGGGCAGTTTCCTTTGGTAGCATGCAGGATCCCCTTGGGGGGCTGCACTGTCCTCAAGCTTTGTACCCCACTGCTGGGACCCTTCATCTCCTGTCTGGCACCTCACTGACCTAAGAGGCCTGAGGGGGACCAACCCTGGCTTGCTGCACAGCTACCTGGGGGCCCTTCCTCCTGGTCCTGTCGTGCCTAGATCCATTGCTGGGTCTCCAGCAGTTGACCGAGCACCTGCTCTGTGCTTGGCCTTGAGGTTAGGGGTCTGAAAGTTCGCTAGCACATGCCCCAGAATAGTAACATCTTGGAGTCCTTGAAAGAACCAGATAAGAAAGGTACAGCCATCCCAATCCAGTATCCCACCCAGAGCCTGGTGACTCTGTCTTGCCCAGCAGAGTTGCCCTGATGCCTCCGATGTGGGAGTCCCTAGGGAACTTGTGAAAACACAGTGCCCCAGCCCCACTGAGCCCCAGTCTCTTGGGAGGGCCTGGGAGGACGCTGCATGGTTAATAAAGGCCCATGATTCTTTCCTCAGTCCAAGGGGCCCTGCCACGCTAGTCAGTTTGCAGGGGAAGGGGGCAGACCGAAGGGGACAGACATGTGGACTTGGGCACATTCTCTATGCCAGGCGCCAGGCTAGGCATGGCCACACTGTGTCCTCACAGCCAAGGGGGTAATGCCCTTTATTTTAGAGGTGGGAAAAGCTGAGAGGCCCCAGGAGGCAGCAGCAGAACTGAAGCCATGGAGGTTGAGGCAGGGGCAGGTAGAGTCCAGGGTCGTGGAGCCGAGACCCGTACTGGAAAGTGGGGCCACACCGCAGGCGGCATGCCTTGAGGAGGAGGCGGAGGCAGAGAGGCTGGGTTTCTCTTCCTGACCCTGATGCACCATCCTCTCCCTCCTCAAGACCAAAGGCACGCCCTGCCGTTCAGCCCAGCCAGGCTGTGTTGTGTGCACGTGCAGCGCAAGCAACTGAGGGTCCCCTCGGCGCTGGGGTGGGGTCCCTCCTCCCTTAGAATGGTTCCTACAGGATCCGTTTTGTGAGTTCCGCTGGGGCTCAGGGTCGCCCCACCCACAGGGATGCAGGCATGACAGGACTAAATTGGTGGGAAGAGCGCCCCCTGCCAGGGTCCGGAGGTGTAACACCAGCCTTCCTGTGCAGGGAGGGTCCCCCACCCCCACCATCCTGGGCTCTGACAGACTCAGCGGCTGGCCCGCATGTCCCCTCTCCCGTCAAACAGTTGTCGGAGTATAACACGTATACTGAAGGCCACACAGCTGAAATGAACAGCTCAGTGAGAAAAGAAAGAACTGAGTACTATTCCATCGCATTCCACGTGGAATATGCCATCTGTTCTTCGGTGGCTGGACATTCTGGGTTCTTTCCTGTTTGGGACTCTAATAGGAAGTCAGAACATTTGACATTTGTTTGCCCAGGGCATTTTTGCAAATGTTCGTGAGCTTTGGGAACTTCCCGTTTCATACCCAGCCTGATCATCTGCCCCTCCTCTTCCCCCTGCAGAACGCGGGGAGGCCCAGAGGGATGCTGGGCGGGCCAGGGCGCTGGACAGGCCGTGTGTTTGCTTCCCTGGGTCCTGTCATTGCCCTTCCCCACCCAGACCGGCACCTTTGGGTCCCCTGTTAGCACCTGGGTGTTCCTGCCCCGTCACGGTCCCCGTGCCCTGCGTTTCTGACTTGCAGTCCGTTTTTATGGCCTTCTGTGTGCTTCCGAACCGTGTCTGTGGAGGCTTGTGTCTGGAGCTTGGAGATTTATCCAAGAAAAAACTGGAAGGCCACTGCTTCGGAGAAACAGCTCTGCGTTAAATTGGGGCACACTTTCTCATCTGTGTTTCTGAAGTGCTTCAGGTGTGGACCCTGCAATCTATATGAAGAAGCTCCCGCGAGCTTGAATGTTCTCAACCGTGTGTGTGTGTATGTGTGTGTGTATGCGCGCGCCCGCGCCTACATCTGTATTCATCAGCATGTAGTGTGACTGCGCAGGTGAGCACCAGCCCGTATGTGTGCTCCTGTGTGTGAAAAATGTGTTCACGTGGGCTGCCATCAGGGAATGTCTTCCACGCTGTTTTCTTGTCTTAAAAGAATCCCTCCTGCCCCTGCTCTGTCCACTCTGGGCTCTTGGCCAATAAAAGCCAGCAGCTAGGGCAAATCTCCTCTTGTTGGTGGAGAAGAGCCCAGGCCACATCCTGGGTATTCTGCCTTTGACCTGGTCATGGTCATGGGCAGAAGGGCATCTCCACTTCTGCCATGTAGCGGCTGTCAGGACAGAAGCCTGAAGGTGGTCAAGCTGGGCTTGGAAGAGCAGGATGAGGGGCTGTTCTGTATTGTCGTGGGGGTAATAAGGAACCTGAGAGATGGTGAAGGCTTATGGGCCGGACATGGGTTCAAGTTCAGGCTTCAGCATTTGTTAGCTGTGCTGATTTTCTGAAAATGACTGTACCTCTGTGAGCCTCAGTTTCTCATCTACCAGATGGGGCTAATGAGACCTGCATGAGGAGGCAGAGAACGACCCAGGATGAAGCTGGAGAGGAAGGAACCTGCAGGCCCTCATGGGAGCAGGAGTTCCATCCCAGGTCCAACACTGGGGACTGTTGGAGCGGCACTACCCCTACAGAACTTGCCGTGATGACGGAAACATTCTGTGTCTGAGCTGTGCAACAGAGCACCCCTTCTCTGTGTGTTTTCTGAGCACTTGGAGTGTGGTTAGTTTTGTTTCATTTTCATTATTTTAAATTCAGATAGCTCCCTGGGAGTACTGGTTCCTCTATTGGATCCACCACCAGAGGGCAGCACTAGAGGATTTCCAGCAGGGGAATGAGCACAACCCCATTTCTTACAAACTGTAGTGCCTGGGCTGCTCTTATTCCTTGCCCTGCCCACCCCCACCTCCTCCTCCCACCTCCCCCTCCCTTTTTTAAATTTTCTCTTTTGGCCAATGAATGCCAGGCCTGGGAGCTACTGACCTTCTTCATAAGGACACTAGAGGGCAGCAGTGGGTACAGAATGCCCCGCACTTCCTCAGTGCCCAGTGCAGGGCGGCTCCCTGAATCCCCTGACAAAGTCCTGCTTTGGCCAACGGGCGTCCCTCAGGAGCAGGGCCAGAAGAACTGGCTCTGCTGAGCCTTGTCTTCTTTGCCTGAGCAGAGGGGAAGCAGGGCACACAGCTGCTCTGTAAGCACATCCAAGTTCAGGATGAAAAGCCTTGTTTGTTGGTCTCTGCAGGAGCTGGGTTCTGGGTTGTCCCGCCTGCTTTGTTCTGGAACCAAGTTCAGCAAGAAACAGAGGGAGAAGGAATAACCTGGAATGCGGAGTCAGGAGACTCAGGTCTGAAGCCCTGCTCAGCTGCCTGCTGTGGTATCTTAGGAGAGTTGCTTGGCAGCTCTGGGCCTCAGTTTCTTTGTCTATGACCCACCGTCACAGTGGTGAGGACAAAATGCTGCCTCTCCCGTCCTGGCAAGGAGCCTTGTCTGAGCAGCCTCACCTCCTTTCAGCTCCCTGACGGGGCCAGGACGGCAGGAGCCCAGTTTGCAGCTGAGACTGTGGAGTCCCTGGCCGATGCGGCGAGTCACCAGCTCACAGTGTTAGCGAGTCAGAGTCAGGATTCGAACACAGGTCTAACTCCAAAGTCTGTGCTCTTTCCTCTTAGCACGCCAGCCCGCGGGGGCCCTTTCCCTGTCAGCCGGTGGGGATAGAGACGCTGGCGTCAATGAGGAGGAGTGCACAGCCTGAGTGGGTTGCCACTCACAGCCTGAGGCTTGCCGTCGCTGTCCTGGGTCTCGGTGTCCTCATCTGAAAAGTGGGACTAATGCTACAGTCAGCCTCAAAAGCTTGTTAGGAAGATTGAAACGGGATTTTCAGGGACACCTCAGTGGCTCAGTGGTTAAGTGTCTGACATGGGCTCAGGTCATGATTTTAGGGTTGTGTCAAGCTGCCTGTCCCGCTCCCCCTGCCCCCGCCCACACTCAGCATGGAGTCTTTGTCCCTTGACCTCTCCCTCTGTCACTCCCCTATTCGTGCTCTTTCTGTCTCTCTCTCAAATAAATTAAAATCTTAAAAAAAAAAAAACCCAACCTCCAAATCCCCACGATTTTCACTGTGTACATGTCTTACAAAGTGGGGAATCGGTCAGTGGGGACGTGGCACGGGGGAGAGGGAGCTGCAGCCTCTGGAAGGTGCGAAGGCCGGAGGGAGGGGCGGGTCGCAGAGAGGTCAGTGGCGGGGACTCTGGGGCCAGGCAGCAGTCTCAGGAGGACAGCAGAGGACCCTTGTTGTGGAATCTGGCTGGGGCTGCCCATGGGAAGTGCTCAGTAAATATTTTGGTTTATGTTCTCTGGGCCTTGTCTCTTACTCTGGAAGGGAGGGCGGGGCCCAGCACACCAAAAATGGCAGAGAAAGAACATCATTTTTTTCCATTCCTGTTTCATGGGACACCACCCGCTGATCACATATGCTGCTGGTGTGACTTCTCGGATCCCTTCAGCATCTCCCAGACTCTGCGTTCGGGTGTGGGGTGTCTTTCCCCTTCTCCTGAGTGCGGCACCATGTGTCTGGCCTCTCCTGTCCCTTCATCATGTTGTTCTCTCTGTCCCCCCACTTTAAGGTGCCCCTTGCTCCTGACTCGAGCCCCGGGCGGAGTTTCCTGTTGTTGCCCTGCTGGATGGCAGTGGGGGCCCGGATTGTGAATGTGGAGGCGGGGCACGGGGGCCGGGGGAGTTCTCACAGATTGTGTTGTGTGGAGGAGGGGCTGCTCTCCCTTCCCCTTGACTTCTAGGAGCACGTGTTCTGCCTGCTGGTTAGGGAGGCTTGCAGGTGGAGGGCAGGTGGGCAGTGCCAGGCTGCGGGAAGGGGAACGGAGACAAATTCTTTCCACCAGCCTCGACTGTCGATGACCTAATGGAGGAAGGGGTGGAGACCTTGTCTGTCTGCCTGTGGGAAAAGGGGTCCCTCCAGGCCTCCTAGGAGCCCAGGGCCCTTTCCAGCAGAGGCAGCCACAGCTCTCCGTGCCCCCCGGGCTGCAGACATCTGGCACTCCCAGAGATCTTGCCGTCTGTGGGGCCTCGCCGGGAGCTCAGGGGTATTTGCCTTCACCCCTCCTTTGGGGCACGTGGAGCCCAGTGAGTCAGGGAGCCACAGAGCTGCACACCCGAGCTAGGACACAGCCAGGGCTCTTGTCTGCTGTCCCTGGACCCAGTCCCCTGCCCTGCCATCAGCGCATTTGTGGAATCTAGTGACTTCTGCCAGGGCACCTTGAGTCCTGCCCCCTGTGCTGAAGTAACTTCCCTGGGGAGCAGGGAGAGCCCAGAGAGGTTGTGCTGACTTGCCCTGCACCACACAGCCTAGAGCATATCTGCTCTGGGCTTGGCGTTGAGATCCAGGGGCAGTGCTCCGCCCCATCCTCTGTCCTAGCCCCAGGTAGCCTCTGTTTCCTCCTGGCTGGGGGACCCCCCCCCCACCCCGTCCCTGTGTCTCTGCAGTTTCACGCTCCCTGCTGCTGGAGACTGTGGTTGTCCACGCTCTCCCCTCTCTTCCCTTTGTACACAGGAGAAGCGGATTGTTTAGGGGAACATGGAGGCTGGGTTTTATGCTTTTTATCTTTCTCTCTCTCTGAATCTGAAGAGGGAACACAGCCACAGAAAGGTTTTTTTTTTTTCCCTTTTTTCCAAGAAATGATCCTTGTCTTTGCTCTCCTCGTTTTCATGTAGGAGTGCGGGAGCTAGGAGTGAATTTGTACTCTGGGAAGGTGAGAAAAAGACTCCACTGTCTGTCTGACCTTGAACTAGGGAACAGAATACCAAAGTTAAAATTGAGGGATCATTCGGTTCATTCAAGTATTTATCCAGTGTCACCCACGTACTAGGTAGCCCGAGGGATGTGATGGGGAACAAGGTACAGTCAGAGCCTCTGACGCGGCATCTCCTGTGTAAAAGCCAGACTTGTCTTTCCCTTTCTTTCTTTCTTTCTTTTTTTTCTTTTAAGATTTTATTTACTTATTTGAGAGAGAGAAAGGAAGAGAGCGAGCACAAGCAGGGAAAGCAGCAGGCAGAGAGAGAAGCAGACTCCCTGCTGAGCCGAGAGCCTGATGGGGAGCTCAGTCCCAGGACCCCAGGATCATGACCTGAGCCGAAGGCAGGTGCCTCACCAACTGAGCCACCCAGGTGCCCCCAGACTTGTCTTTCTCTAGCCACTCTTCACCCTGTTGCCAGAGGGCTTGTCCTAAAACACAAATCCAGTGACATCATGTGCTTCAACCCTCCAGGGCCTCCCTGTTCTCTTAGGTCAGGGGAAGCACAAACTCCTCATGGGAGCCTGTCCCGCCCTGTGACCCACCCTCCCGTCCCCCTCCTCACGCCGTCTCCTTACCTACCGCCCCCCCCCCATATCCAGCATGGTCTGCCTCATCCAGCCCGGAGCTGTCCTTGCTGACAAAGTCAGGGTGGTCCCTTCTGTCCAACCGAGGACCCTCTGTGCAAGAGAATCCAAGATGTTCTACGCCAGCTCCGTCCAACAGAAATCTAGTGTGTGCCATCGACGCAAAATTTTCTAGTAGCCACATTCAAAAAGGTGAAAAGAAACAGGTGGAATCCATTTTAATAATATTTACTTAACTGAATGAATAAAAAAATTACCAACATATAATCAATATAAAATTATCAATGAGATAACCTTACCTTTTTGTGTGTTATGTCTTTGAAATTTGGTGTGTATTTCATATTTATAGCACATCTCAATTCAGGTGTTAATATTTCACCGGGAAGACTTGATTAGTGTTGAGATTTCATAAAATGTAAATTGAATTAAAATAAAGTGAACATTCAGTTCCTTCGTTTCACTAGCCACATTGCAAATGTTCAAATGTATGTGACTAGTGGCTGTCATTTCTACCCAGCACTGCCCATTCGTGCACCTATGATGGTCTGCATGTCTGTTCTGTTTCTCAGCAGTAGCACTACTGACTTCTGGGATGGATCGTTCTCTGTTGGGGCTGGGGGTGGCTGGCTCTTCTGTACAGCACAGGAAATGCAGCAGCATCCCTGGCCTCTCTCCACTGGATGCTAGTGTGCCCCTCACGACCAAGTTGTGACGCTAAAAATGTCCCAGACATTAACAGTGTCCCCCAATGGGTAAAATTACCCCCAGTTGAAAACCACTGGTTGGATACCGCCCAACCTAGGACTCTCCATGCTGTCAAATCCAGGATAGTCTATGCTTTCCAACCCAGCACTACCCCTGTTTTCACACTCACTGGTCTATGCAACTTAATCCACAAGTACACTTGTTGTCAAATCCAGGACAGCTACCCTGCCTAGCTCACGACTGTCCGTATTGGTCATCACAATTGGTCTATACTTTTCTATATGGGTTCCTCACCCTGCTTAATCTACACCAGAAGTCATGGATTGGTGCCCCAAGAATAGATCTGCGGATTGGTTTTCTATAACTTACAAAGTGTTTAAGAACATTTTAATTAATTGCCAGCATTTTAAAAGTCAGATTTCACATAAACATCGGGCTTTCTTGCTTCTCTAGAAAGCTGGGGCCTCAGTGGGACCCTGTTCCCATTTAGCAACTATCGGTTGGAATGGAGCCCTGATTGCCCCTTCTGTGGGGGCTCTTCCCACGTTGTGTTTGTGATGCCTTCTTCACCTCGTTTCGTATAGTAAGGCTGTCTTATTATATGAAGAGGCCTCGTTATAAGGCCCCTCTGGGGGCCTTTTGAGTCTGACTCCAGGTGGACCCAGATCTGTACGCTCGTTGGTCCAGGCTGGTCTAGGAGAGAGGTCTCAAAGAAGCCTACACGTTGGAATCTGCCAAGCAGCTTCTGGGATAGATGGGTTCCCAGGCTCAGACGTTCAGAAGCAGGAACTGAGTGCGGGTGGAGTGTGCATTTTAAAAAAAGTTTTCATTTTAAGGAAGTCTGGTGGTACCCTCATAGACACGTCATCCGTATCAAAAACTTGGTGACATTTGTCTAGGCGGACCACCCTCCCGTGTGGATTACCGACAACAGAGTCAGCTGTCTGCAATCATCCTGGGTGTCTACCTGGGCTCTGTGGTTGCTCATAGGTTCCCGGGATAAGTGTCCAGCAAGGCAGCCCCAGAACTTGGAGGTCGCTTTGCTGACCCAGAGGTCTGCGGAGGCCATAGCATGTGCATTGAATTGGGCAGAGGGTCCCCTCCTTTGAATGTGGCTTGTTCCTGAATCAGCTCTTAAGTACACAGTCTGTTGTTTGGGGGCTTATGGACTAGGAGGCTGACTTGGATCCCCGCTGTGGAGGACACGAGTGCTCAGCCCCGTTCCCCACTTCAGGGCTCACCGCCCCCACCCCTCAGCTGCTGAGCACCTCATTTCACAGGGGTAGCATTCACTGCGAGTCCCCTCGAGTGGTGGCAACTTCCTTGTACAACATTCTGCTCCTCCTTGATAAGCCTGCGGCCACTGACCTCAAGGCCTGCCTCCTTGCCTTAGTCTGGGGCCTTCGCAGCCCCAGAGCTCTCGTGGCCTTGGCTGGGGCCTCACCGGCTGCTGTACCGCGGGCGGGCCTCTCCCTCTGCTCAGCCTGGTTTCCCTCTCTTCCTGATGGGGCTGTCTCCCTGAAACACTTCCCAGTAAACCTCCTGTATGTGAGTATCCACCTGAGAATTTGTTTCCAGGGAATCCTCTCTAAGATACCCATCTCCTTGACAGTTCTTTGCTAAGACCTGGCATTTTTTTCAGTACCAAGAAAATCATCTTGGAACATCTGGGTCTTTTTATGGCTGGAAATTCCATAGCAAAAGGGGCTCTCCAGCTGTGGCTCATGGCTGAGTGTCTGCTGTGTGCTGAGCAAGTCCCTGGATCATTTGGATACTGTCGTGGCCACCTCAGATGTTGATATAAAACAAGGAGAGGCAGTGAGAAGTACATTTCATTTAAATAATCAAGCCAAATCCAAATGCTTGTACACCACAGCTGTTTAGAAAGAAACTGCTCCAGCTGTCTGGTTTTTTTCCCCAACTTTGGGCCCTCTGACTTTTCCAGACCTGTGGTTGTCTTCTGGCTTTCACTTAGAAGTGCAGCCCCCAGGTTGCTGCCTCTTGCTTGAGCAGTGCAACCTGGAAAGTTGTGCCCTTTGGCCAGGGGAGCCTTTCATCTCATGCTCCCATGCTCACGGCGAGAACCTTATTTCCAAAAACCATGCCTGGCCTGGCCAGCCCCCTGCTCAGAAGCACCTGTGGGTGCCCCACCATATTCAGAATAAAACCCAAGTTCTTCGATCTGGGATTCTGAGCCAGCCACGATTAGGTTCCTCTGTGATTGCTCAGTCTCCACTCCAGCCTGTTCTCAAGCATGCCAAGTTCCAGCCAAACCAAATCCCGTAAACAGTTCTTGAACATTCTCTGCTTGTTTGTATCTAGGTATTAGTGGATATGCTGTATCCTCTACCTAGAACCCCCCCCACCCCCCGACTCCCTGTGATTGGAGAACTTCTGTTCATCTCTCAAAAGCCACTTTGAACATCACCTCCTTCATGAAGCCTACCTTTGCTGCTCCAGACAGAGTTAATCTCTTCCCCCTACTGGGCTTCCACTGCACGTAAAGCCCTTTCTTAGCATAGCACCAGTTTCATGCCCTTGATATCTGCTTTTGATGCATGATAATGGACACTTGTCCAAGTCAACCAGTGGCAAGAGTCTACATGGCTGTCCTTTTATCTCTTGGCTGGGAGTGGGCCCTATATCACAGCTGGGCATTTGTAAGTTTTAAATGAAAAATTCACATCATCCCAGGCAGCTTTGGCTAATGGCTGTCCTAGATGTCTATTCCACTCTGGTCAGAATTCTACCTCTCTGGTTGTCCTAGATGTTCCTGCTCTCGGACAGTGTCAAGCTACAATAGTAGAAAGTGTATAGAGATCTTATATTAAAATAGAATATGAGAAATTCGGGGGACGCCTGGGTGGCTCAGTTGGTTAAGCAGCTGCCTTCGGCTCAGGTCATGATCCCAGCGTCCTGGGATCGAGTCCCACATCGGGCTCCTTGCTCGGCAGGGAGCCTGCTTCTCCCTCTGCCTCTGCCTGCCATTCTGTCCACCTGTGCTCGCTCTCTCTCCCTCTCTCTCTGACAAATAAATAAATAAAATCTTAAAAAAAAAAGAATATGAGAAATTCGGGAAGAAAGTTCCATATCTCCTTCCTTTCTGCTGGTCTCTGGCAGGCAGCGTCAGGGTAGGGAGGCGTAGAGCAGCCCCAAGTCTTCCTTCTCTCCTTTCCCAGGATGTCCCGTGAGAAACTCCCCTGGCCCAGAGGCACGCAGTCCTATGACGCACCCCTGTCCCTGTCCCCAGAGCTTGGCTTCTAAGGCAGGTTTGGAACAGATATTTCTTGACTTCTGAGGCACAGAGGACACCTTGTGGTCACTATGTTCTTTTGGCTTTTTATTGGACCGGCACTTAGATCTGGCTTACTGGATGCTCAGGAACTTTCTGAGCACTTCACATATTGTCACATACTGTTTTTGTTGGGGAAGCAGACTCCGAGTCAAAGACGATAGCTCAGGACGGTGATGGAGGAGGGGAGAGGGTGTTGGGATCAATACCTGGGAAGGGAAGGGACAGAGTACGATTGGGCAGGGGTCAGGCAGCCCCACGGGGAACTCGGGAGCTGGGAGGGTCCTGCACAGTTGCCTGAGTGGACACACGGACACCAGGCCTTTACACCCCTGCATCGATCTGTTATTAATGCAGGCCGCCCCTGGAAGGAGGCTTGACCTTGAGCGGTTCTCTGTAGCTGAGGGAGTCCCCCAAGAGGGCTGACAGCTGAGGGCTGTGTCTCCTGGCAGTAAGGCCTGCAGCTGGGGGGTGGGGCTTGCATCTCTGAGCAGGGGCATCCCGTAGCAGCCACCACCCATATATGACCTCACTGAATTCTCACCCTGATCTCATGAAATGGGTATTATTCTCCTCCTCGTTTTACAAATGGAAATTGAGGGTCCGAGAAGTTACCGCCTTGCTCAAGGCCATGTGGCTGGTGCATGGCGGAGCAGGAAGAGGCAGGCCAGCCCCAAAGTCGTCACTCACGAACCAGGTTTTGTTTACTTAAGTCACCCCAAGACTGCCTGAAGGCCCTGACTTCTGAAGAAGGGGTCCTGGGAATGCTTCCTGGGAGCTATATAGAATTAAAAATTATAAACTCCAAACACTTTAAAATCAGACGTGATTAAAATTAAGTGGAGGCCAGAGGCTTCAAGCTTTAGGAGCAGGTGTCCTGAGAGGGCAGAGCACTTTCAAGAGCACCAAACCCTGGATTAAGCGTTAGTCTTTATTGAGGTAGAGAAGTGCAGAAAATATTTACATACAGTTACCATGAGATTCAAGTGAAGTCTGTATTTATCCTGTATCTTTTCAGCACGATGTTGATTCTGTCCAAGTGTGCTTCCTAAGGGGACAGAGGGTATTCCTGAAATACTGAAAAGTTTATTTTAATAGCTCCAAGGGGCTGTGAACTTCACCATTTGAGACTGAATATTTGTGGTAGGGAACTAAATTTGTTAAAGTGTTCGTAGAAAACTGTGTTTATTTACTTATTTACTTAAAGTTGTAATCCAGAGCTGTGAGACAACCCACTTCTTCTTCTTTATTTTCTTTTTTTTAGACTTTATTTCATTTGAGAGAGAGCATACGAGCAGAGGGGAGGGACAGCAGGAGAGGGGGAGGCAGACGCCCCGCTGAGCAGGGAGCCCCACGCAGGACTCGATCTCAGGACCCTGGGATCATGATCTGAGCGGAAGGCAATGCTTAACTGACTGAGCCACCCAGGGGCTCTGAGTCAATCCCCTTCTGTTATTTAAGCCAGCCAGTTTGGGGTGCTTCGGTATCATAGCTCTAGAACGCTAATACTTTATTGGGGTGCTGTTTGCTCTCATTTTAGTGCTCTGAGTTTTGGCAAGCCATGTCATTCTTTTCATACTACCTGTGCTGCCACAAAGGAGCAGAAATCACTTCTTGATTTGAATTCAAGCTGCCACGCTACGGTCTGGAAAACTGTTCAACATCCCAAGCCCGCCTCCCCCCGTCTTATGTTGTTCAGATTCGGCGCCACCTGTGTGGCTGTGCTCATAGCACATGGCCTTGGGCTTGTTCATGGGCTTTCCTGCCACCCTCTCCCCGCTCTCCCTCTGCCCCCCCCACCTGCTGGCACGGCACCTGCCCAGTGCCCGACTCCTGTAGGGCCTTTAACCCTCACACATGGAGGCCTGGCTTCAGAAGCAGGTCAGTGTGCCCATTCAGTCACCTTTGCCCGTGTGCTTCTGAAGATGGGCTGTTACAGCATCACCCGCGTTGCAGGGAAGCCAGCACCTGTCGGACTCAGATTCATTTCCCTTTCTAGGCTCTTGGTCTTTCTTGGGTGTCATTTCATAAATGGAAATTGGCACCACGTTGAGGCTTGAAAATCTGGAAAGTGAGAAAAATTTATTTTCCACTAGAGAGCCAGGGAAATGCTTTAAATATGTGCTGTGGGTGCGATTGTGAAGTCGGTCATGGTGTGAGAGCTACGTGTGTGTGTGTGTAAATCTGTAGATTCGAACCCGTAGCTTCCAGTGTATGGTAGTGGGCTGGGCTATGCAAGCACACAGGCCTGCATCTGTCTGTGGCAGGGGTGTGTGTACCTCCTTGTGGGCCTGTGTGTCTGTGTGTGTCTGTGCAGATAGGTGGGACTGAGTACATGATTGCGCGTGCATATGTGGGTATGTGGCCCATGCATGATGCTGGGTCTGAGGCGGGCAAGGGAAGGAGCCAGAATCGGCCTGGTTGGATGGAGACCCAGGAGGAGAGATGCTGCAGGATGAACCATCAGCATCATCTTCTACGAGCTGCCAGGTCTGCGCTAAGAGGCAGAAGTGCCAACTTCCTGTGTCTGTCCTGCTTGCCTGGTCTCAAGCAAGGTGTCTCAGTGTCTCCACTGAGAGCTTGGAAGCCCAGGCAGTGTCCCTCTGCCAGGAGCCTAGCTGCAAAGGCCCCCTCTGCTCTGCACATTCCATGCTGAGAGGATGGCCCTACCCCTCCAGCCCACTCACACCAGTCAGGCCACGCCCAGCTGTCTCGTGAGTCTGTTCTGGATCTGGCCCAAGACCCGCCCTTAGCACTGAGATAATTGTCATGTAATTTAGCACAGCAATATTCTGGGCACCCCTACCTTTCCTAACTCTTCCAGCTTAGAGAGAGAATGCAAGCTCAGAGTTATCCTGGCATCCGCTTAGTGGGTCCTCAGTAAAGGTTGTTGGTGCTGGAGGTCAGTGAGCTGACTCTAGCTGACTCTGTGTTCCTTTCTGACTTTCACATCTTCATTTTGGGCCCATAGCTCTGCTCTTTCCCCTGTTCAGTTTCACCTTTTCAGTAGATGAGCAATTTCAGTCCCTGAGCCCCAAGACCTCTACCAGGGAGGTCAGTGGTCCCCTAACCCAGAGTGGGGAGGTTAAGACAGGTTTTAATCAGCTCATGTCACGTGTTGAGGCTTGCCTTGCTGAGATGCATCCACCCTCCAGGGGAGGGATCTGGGTATGTCTCCCCTGCTGTCTGCCAGTCCTCAGTCCTCAACAGGGACCTACAGGGGAGGCCTTGGAAGGTGGCAGCCTAATAAGTGTGGCTCACAGACGCTACCCCACTGGATTTGAGGACCACGTGGGACTGAGGACCTCTGGCTGTGTTTGCCAGGACAGGCGGTGCAGTATGAAAGGCACAGGCTGAGTAGGGGTGCTCTGTCAGGGCAGAGTTGAGGGTCTAAGGGGTTAATGACACTGATGCCAGGACGGGAGATGTTCTGTCCAAGCATGTGCTCAGGTCCCAGGCGGGTGCAGTGCCAACAGCACCCTTCTGATCCTGCTTCTGGCCATGTGAGATCCAGGGTGCACCCCCCATCCCCCCACCTCCCAGCTCCTCCGTCATAGTCTGTCCTGAGCGCCCAGCACAGACCTGGGGCATGGAGAGGCATGGGTATCTGCCCGCCCCTTCCACCTCATTCTCCTCTCTCTGTCATTTTAAAGTGCTTTTGGACACTAACCTTTTGTTCATAAATGGTTCATTTTTATCCCCATTCCTCTGTCTTTTATAGTAGTTTGCTTTCTAGAGGGCAGAACCAGGACCAGGTTGTGGGACTTGGGGCAAGATCATATGACTTGGGTATAAGGCTGCCAGATTAAATAACAGGAGGCTCTGTTACATTTGCATTTCAGATAAATTATAGAACATTTCTGGTTGGTACAATAGACTGAGTGTTTATGTCTCTCCCCACCCCCAATTTTTATGTTGAAATCTGAACCTCTAAGGTGATAGTATTTGGAGGTGGGTCCTTTGGGAGGTGATTAAAGTTGTGAGGGTGGCTCTCTCATGAATGGAAGTAGTACTCTTGTAAAAGGGATCTCAGGAGATGACCTTGCCACTTCTGCCATGTGAGGACACAGCGAGAACCATCTGTGAACCGGGAAGTGGGCTCTCACCAGACCCCAGATCTGCTGGAGCCTTGGCCTTGGCCTTCCCAGCTCCCAGAGCTGCAAGAAAGAAACATTTGCAGTTTAAGCCCCCCAGTCTATGGTATTTTGTTAGGGCAGCCCAGATGGGCTATGACAGAAGTAAGTCTGTCTCAGGCAATACTGGGACAAACCTATTGTTTGAAGCTTATTGGCGTGGGTCTCCCAAAAAGATGGACTCTAGTCCTAACCTTATTTGGAAATAGGATCTTTGCAGAAGTAAGGAAGTGAGGAGGAGATCTGCTGGAGTAGAGTGGGTCCTCAGTCCGATATGATGATGTCCTTGTGAAGAGATGCAGACGGGGGAGATGGCCACCAGGAGACAGGGTGACACACAATGACAGAGACAGAGGTTGGAGTGATGTGTCTGTAAGCCAAGGACTGATGGCAACACCAGAAGCTACAAGAAAGTAAAAGAAAAGATTCTTCCCTAGACCCCTCCCTAGGGGTCTCCAACATCCTGCCCCCCAGACCCTGGACTCGTCAGTAATCTGTGGAACCCGGAGGCACCCCCTTGCTCATCCATGCTGGAATGATTCAGGCCTGCTCTGTGCCTGACCCTCGTCCTGCTAAGGGGGCCTCCTGTCTACTTCAGAGCAGACAGAGCCCAGGAACAGTCCACATCTCCTGGCGGACCGAGGGCTGTTGTCCCCGTGTGAGGTCTCAGAATGAACACTTGGTGGCTTTCTGGCAGAAGAAATGTCCTCTCAGCCAGTCAGTGCCTTTGCTCACGGAAAGGTGGAGGTCTGGGGCTGTGGGGTTGACGTTTGGGTGAGGGGTGACAAGGTGACGGAAGGGAAGGGTTGGTCACTGTGGAATCTGAGCAGGTTGGGAAGAAAAGCTTGCCCAGGTGGGGCTAGTTTCTGATGGTTCGTTTAGAAAGGGACTGTGCCTCTATATGAAAGGGACGGAGGCTGTTCTCTGCTGAAACCTTAAATACAAAATGCCTAAATGAGCACTGCCTGGGTTAAGGCTTGACTCTGGTGGGAAGAGCCCTGAGGTGGGAGAAAGGGCAGTGGTCTTCTAGCCTGGGTGTGCTGCTTGCTCCTGGGGTGTCTAGGGGTGTCCTGGGGTGCTGCTTGCTCCTGGGGGATCCCAGAGTGTCCTGGGGGGTGCCTCGTGCCTGGGCTGTGTGTGTGGCCTCAGTGAGTCTCCTAGCCCCAGTGATCTCAACTTTGCGGATAAAGCGGTCATGCGAGGACCTTGTCTCACGGCCAGTGAGGCATCCAAAGAGCTCCGCAAAGGTACAGCGCTCAGCCTGAAGCCTGCCACGCAGTCGGCACCTTCTCCGCCTTCCTTCAGCAGAGACTTGGCTGGGCTTAGGTCTGGGGATGCAGAGGTGTGTGTGTTTGGGGGACATTCCTTCCTGCCTTTCAGACTGTCCTGGTCTAAGCAGCCCCGGGAGGAGCCACAGGTCAGGGCTGTGCCAGGAGGAGGCCTGGGGCTGGTGTGGGGGTCCTGCAGGGGATGGCAGGGTCCTTAGGGCAGAGATAGGCCTGGGATGGGGGTGGCCCCCTGACACCTTCAGCGATGGAGCTCAGCATGGAGCTCAGCCCGTAGAATGGGGCTAAGAGGAGCCTTTTGGGTTTGTAAATGGGCATGAAGCGCTCTGATGGTTTCCTTTGAAGCATGGCTTTTCCCAAGAAGCCTTCCTGGGAGGCCTGGAGTGCAAGCATCCTGCTGACCTGGAGGGGGGAGGAGAGAGGCAATCACCTCCCTGCCTTGCGGCTACAGGCTTGCCCTTTAAAACCTCGGGTAGGCCTCCTTCCATTCTGCTGGACCCCAGACCCCGCTCCCCTTCCCTGTCTCTGTACCCCCGGTTCTTCCCTGATAGCTGCCCCCAGCCTTGGCTGAGAGGCGTGGGCTGCGGCTGAAGGATCTCTGGGCTCAGCAGGTGATTGTGCCCGGGGAGGGGCCAGTGCTAGCAGGGACAGCTATGCCATCAGGTCAGCGTCCCTTGGCTGTCCCCCACTCCCAGCAGTCCCGGGCTCTGGCTGTGGAATGATTGGGCTTGACATGTTCATCTGCTGCCTGTTCGAAGTCCGTTTTCTGCTGGGGAGCAGGCGCCGGCGGGCGGGGCTCGAGCCGCACTGAGGGCCAGCTGCCGGGGCTGCTCAGCATGCGTTGCCCATCGCAGCTCTCTGAGAAAGAGGCGCAGCGGCAATTGTCTTTGGCTCACGGACGTGCCTGGGCTGTTTGCCCACATTCCTCTCTACCCCGCCTGGCGCTGCAGACCCTTCCAGAACCCTGCGAGGCTGGGTGTTGGCTGACCCCTGTCCAACTTGGGATTCAGTCCCCAGAACCCCTCTGGAGAAAAATTCTGCCCCCAGGCAGAAGAGAGAGGAAGATCGTGTGTTTTGGGGGGCATGCCTGACGCTGCTGTGCTGGGAAGCCCTGGGGCCCTCATTCATCTTCTGATCAGGGTCCTCATCGGCATACCAGGAACTGTGACCCTGCCCTGTCTTCCTGCTTCTCACCCTGCTTCTTGACGGGCAGCACCATGGATGTCGTGCCTGGCGGCCTGCTGCGCCCCCACCTGCCTTGTTCCACCCATGACCTCGCCCTGGGCCACCGTCTCAGGACGCCTCTCATTCCACCTGGGTGTGAACCCCGACCTCTCTGCCTCTATCACTCAGTGCTGGTCGACTGGGCACTAGGCTTAATGCTGGCTGCTGGGGTTGTAGTCAGGAACAATTGTCAGAGTCGCTGTGGGCACAGACACACGGTCAAACAAAATAATTTCGAACAGTTTCAAGTGCTGTGGTCCAGTTCTGTGAAAGGGAATGACTGGGGGCTCTGCTACCCTGGGGGGCGGGGTGGCACCACGGCCTCTGGGAGGCAGTGACGCTTTGAGCTGAGAACTGAGCTTTGGTGACGGTTTGTTTCCTAACCTGTAAAATGGTGAGGAGCCCCTCCTCCACGCTGTCGTGTGTGAATATAAAGGGCTGGCACTTTGCAGGAGCTTGGCTAGCCCCGGGGCCTCTGGCACGTCTCCTCTCAGCATCGACTGTTCTCACTGGTGACCCCATGGCCTCTACCCATGTCCTCAGGTTAGGGCTTTCCAAATCTCTATGTGGATCAAAATCGTCTGGGGGAACTTCTTAAAAATGCAGATTCTTGGGCCCTCCTGAGTGGTTCAGCAGGTCCTGACTCTAGAATCTGCCTGATTCCAGGCACCGTGGGTGGCTCAGGTAGCTCATGGGAGACACTTTGAGAATCATGGCTTAGATACCCCCAAGGGAGACCCCAATGTCTGAGGCTCAACTCTACTAACTGGGGGGAGGGACAGCTTTGGGGGATGACTGGGCCCAGCCCAGCACGCCGGGTGAAGCTGCTCTGATGCCCAGACCTGGCTGGTCTCAGCTCTGGGCAGGCTTTGCCCACTGGACCATGTGTAGAGCTGTTTTGAAATAACCAGCTGCTCAGAATCCCAAAGTGTCCTGAATTTATTAACACGCAGAACGTCTTGCGACAGCTTGATGGAGAATATTAAGTGTTGTTGCCGGCCCTGGAATGATGCTCTGGGGAGAGGCGGATGTGGCTCTGCCAGGCTGAGGGGCAGCAGGGCACGCCTCATCCGCAGGACAGGAAGATTGGCCCCCCAGAGTGGAGGGGCAGAGGCTGTCCCAGCTGTGATTTGGCCACTGGGAGGGGCCCAGGGGCTGAGCCAGGGGGCCCTCCGCCCCGCCCCTTTCTTCCACTGCCTTTCTGGCCTGAAGCCTCAGACAGGCTTCTCATCAGCATGTATCCCACACACTAATGTAATAACAGCCGCTAATTATTACCCCTGCTCCTGCTCTGCTTGCCAGTGGTGGGGACTGAAGCAGGAAGATTTGGGGGCCAGGAGAACTGCCACCTCCCCATCACGGCCTCCCCCAACAAATGTTATTTATTCACGGGGCTGCTTTCTTTTTTTAATTAATGCAAAATTCAGTCCTGTCTGACATTTGTTCTTACTTCCCGCCTGCCTCAGCCCAGCCTGCGCCCCCCAGCCAGGTGTGGTCTCTTGCTGCGGCCTGGCCACCCAGGCAGGCGACCCACTTGGTCGTGGTCTGGGGGGACTTCTGGTCATTCCCATGGGGAGGCTGATGCATAAGCAGGCGGGGACACCTGTCTGGCCTGCCTTCTTTGTCACCGGCTGGAGCCCATTTCTTCTCACTACAGCCACATACCAGTCACTTGCTGTGAATGGTCTGAGGTCACCCCCTGCACCCTCACCCCCAGACAGGATCTGCTTAGACCGTGCCGGGGTAGATGTGGAGCTCCCTGCTGGCCCTGCTCCCATCCCTGCCACCAGGCCAGTTAACCCAGGGTGTGTATCTCCCCCACCCCTACTCTGCATCTCCTCTTCCCACCGCCACCTCTTCCCAAGACCTCAGTTTCTCTGTCCACATCATGGAGACACCAACAACCCCCATCTCAAAGGGCCCTGGCCAGAATCAAGCCAGAGGTTTTCAATCCTGTTTGTCCATTTGGAATCACTAGGGGGATTAAAACAAGCACCAATGCCAGGGGCCACCCTGGGCCTCCCATGGACTAGATTCGTCAGAGTTTCTAGGGACTGGGGTCTGGACAGCAGCGTTTTAAAGAAGCTGCCGGGCTCTTACAGCACGCAGCTGAGGACGAGAGCCAGTCTTGTATGGGAAGCTTCTGCAGAGTGAGGCCCAAAGCAGACCTTCCACAAATGAGAGTCCTTCCTTCATTGTTTGTATTCTGTTAAGAGTATTAAATGGCATTACATTTTAAGCTACTTATTTGAAACCAGTGGTTTAAGAAGAGGTTCGTTAATAAAAAAAAATCCTTAATAAGAGAAAGAAATAGAAATATGCCCATATAAATGGTAAGTTGGTAAGGAAAAGTTAGCTAATTTCAGTGTCTCCTTCCTCCACCCCTATGTCTAGGAAAGAGGAGGAGGAGATGGAAGGAAGAATGTTCTGGCAGGTGGAAGTGAAGTAGGCTGATGCATCCCATGAGAGGAGATTTCCTGGACTGGGAAGGGCATCATGTTTTTAGTGCATGCTCATAGGATTTGGGGGAAGAGTTTGTGGGGTTTTGTGAGGCACCTGAGGAAGCACCCCCCCCCCAATTTACCCATGTTGAGCAACAGGCTGTGAACTCAAGGTAATGGGAACACGCTGAGAGCTGGAATGCTCTTGCCAACCAGCCTGCACACAAGGGCGCTCCCATCTCCACCCCCCAGAAATGAAGATGGAATTTTCTGTAACTGTGTGGGGGCAGGGCTCAGGATCTCATCTCATCCCTAGAGCAGGGCTTTCAGCATAAGGCACAGAGGGCTCTAGTTCGGGAACCCCAGGGGCCTTGGCAGTGGGCCCAGGGGACAGAAAAAAAGCAAACCACTCCTACTGGGAGGCAGGGCTGGAGTGTGCTTTCCAAAGCTGTATGGGTGTTTAGGATGACCTGGGGAGATGGACAGGGGGGAGGGTATCTGCTAGGGTGAGTGCCGTGAATTGTGTTAAGACTGATGAATCACAGATCTGGACCTCTGAAGCAAATAATTCATTATATGTCAATAAAACAAAAACAAAAACAAAAACAAAAACCGAAAATACGGATTCTCAGGGCACCTGGGTGGCTCAGCCTGTTAAGTGTCTGACTCTCGATTTCAGCTCAGGTCATGACCTTGAAGTCACGAGATGAAGCCTTACTCAGGCTCCACGCTCAGCCGAAAGTCTGAGTCTCTCTCCTTCTCTCTCTGCTCCCCACCCCCAACACTGCTCACTCGCTCTTTCTCAAATAAATAAATCTTAAAGATACAGATTCTCAGGGGAGGTCTGGGGACCTGGGAATCTGCATTGTCAACAAGCTGTCCAGGTGATTTCTGAAGGTTACTAAGGTTTGAGAGTCAGGGGGAGAAGGCAGGGGCGAGGCCGTCCCCAGGAATTGTGGCGAATCGCAGCCTCCCCCACTCCATCTTCTAACTGTCCCCTCCAGCCTCTGGCCACAGAACCCGCCTTGTTCCCCTGGAAGCACTTTCCGTGCCCCTTCCTACTGTCTGAGCCTCCAGTGGGCCCTGCTTGGAATCCCCCTCCCTGGGTGCGGCCCTGCACACAGGGGAGTGTGTGTGTGTGTGCGCGTGTGTGCGGCCTGGAGATGAGCTTTTCTTTTTTGAGTCCGTTTTATTCTTCTGATGCTCAAACCTGATATGCTGCTGGGCTCTTCTGTTTGCAGATTCTTTTTCTCTGCAAGGAGCAGGGTGTCAGAGACATCACGTAAATGAATGGAGAGGGGGGAAAAAAGACTGTTTATAGGAATTAGGAAGGAGGATTTCAAAGCTGGTGTAGGCCACGGGGGCTGTGGCTCTCATGTGGCCCATCCCATTCCCTCGAGGGTGGGGCCACTGCCTGGGTCTAGTCCAGAAGAAGGGAGAGCTTACGGGCTGACGGGGTGCAGGCTGAGAAGCACATCCGTCCTCTGCGCCTCTAGCAGCTTCTCCGACCACCTGTCCTGCCCTCATTCACAACATCTGCACGACGCCTGTCACCGGCTCCGAACCTTCCACCCTCCTTGAGGCCCTGGGGCTGGATCTCCCGTGGCCTGGCGTCCATTCTCCCCCCACCGGCCCTCGGTTTCCTGTGTCAGTTATTTGTGGACCTGGTGAATGAATCATTCCCGTACTCGTCTGGAAGCGACCCGTTGTCTTTGTACCAGTGTTCCTGCTCTTTCCTCTGCCCCGAGGGCATCCTTCTTCAGGGCCACCTGTGCTCAGGGCACCTGAAACGCTCCCTCGGCCGCCACGCCTCCCTGGTGGCCATCCACCTTCTGGGCTGGGAGCGTCCCCTTCTCCTCTCCACTCCCACAGCAGTTTATCTTGAATCCTGAGCAGCTTCCCAGTCTGCCCCTCTTTCATGTCTGTCCATCGCCACATTGGTTTTCTCACACACCGTTCGCCTCCAGGGGGCCGCCGTGGTGCCTGGCCCCTCAAGGGTGACCGGGGCTCAGCGGGTGCTTAATCACTGTCTGCTGCGGGGAGCGCAGTGTAGAAGACGCGTCAGTCTGAGGCCCTGCATTTGCCTGTGGGACGGGCGCTTCATGGCCGCAGGCAATAAAATCAAAAGTTCTGACCCGCAGGCTCTCTAGGAAGTGGACTCGTGCTGAGTTGCTGCTGAGACTCAGCCGACTACTGACGTAGACGGTAAACCAAGCTGTGTTTCTGGAACTGGGGCAGAGGGACCCGACCCAACCTCATCTACTTGCGGGGAGACTGAGGTCCCCCATCCATGGGGTAAGGGACCCCTCAGGGGGTGTACTGTGCTGTAAGAACAGGGGCTTTGGAGCACGACATCCTTGCATTTCTGTCTTAGGTCTGGGGCTAACCTGCTGTGTGAACTCCCGACAAATTCCTCACCCTCTGAGAAGCTCGGGTTCTTGGTTCGGAAAATGCTGCCGATACCTTCAGGGTCACTGGGACTCTGGGGGAAAATACCTTAAAACATGGGGCACTGAACAGTTGCTTGACAAATAGCAGTTACTGTGATGATCATTATCGTGGTTAGCTGCCTTGATCTGTGATTCTGCCTTTTTGGAGTCATTGTTCCCTCCAGCTGTTGGTGCCTGCGCCGGAGTCGCCCGGGGCCCTGAGCCAGCCTGGAAGAGCTATTTTATAATTAGGTTGGCAGATGCAAGATGTGGCGGACCCCTGCTGGGGACCACAAATTAATTAGTGTTCTTTGTGGAGAGGGGACCCCTCGACAGGCTTGCTGAGGACAAGCCAGGCCCCTAAGCATCTGACCTCCGTACTCATAGCTGGGCAGAGGGGTGAGGCCCATTAACATCAGCAGGAGGTGAGCGCTCTTAGGGCCTGGAAGGGACCCAGAGTCACCGAGGGTGACTCTCTTTGTTTGGCAGGTGGTGCTGGGCTCAGCCACACCCCATAAGCTGAGGGGAGCTGTGGCGAGAAAGCAGTGGTACATGCTGCCTCAGTTTCCCTAGACAGCACTCTGTCTGCTTTCCAAGTGTGTGTATCCCCTCACCTAGTCCAGGTGCCTGGCTGCCTGCTCTCCCTGCTGAAAACTCACAACAAATCACGGGGCAGCACCCATCTGTCCTCTCCTTGCAGCCTCGGGCAGCCTGGAAATCCCGACCCACTCCTAACAGCAGCGCCAACCTCCGTTTACGTCTGGGGCCGTGGTGCTCAGAGGGCTCCTGGCACTTTCTTCCTGAAGTTTCTGGCCTCACTTCACCCTCTTGGGGCAACATGTGGGCCGGGGGCACACCTGCCAGCTCATTCCTGGTCCTGTTCCCTGCGACTGTCATCCCCCTCACCACCACCCTCGGGGCTGTCCTCCCCCGCACCTGTCTGCTTCACTGCTGGACCTCCACTCACTTCCCAGCTGTGGCACGCTTTTCCAAGGCCCCGGGCGCTGTGGCGAGCTCCTCATGTGCATTCAGTGTCTCACTTCAGAGCGGTGATGCGCCCGTGTGAGAGCTATTATCATCCCCTTTCTGCAGACGGAGAGATGGAGTCTCAGAGATTAGCCTGGGTCACAGAGCTGGTGAGGGTTGGAATTGGGATTTGAACCTAGATGGTCTGACTACATAGTTTTTTTTTTTTTTTTTTTTAATTGAGGGATCCTAACAATACAGCACAGTGCAGAGATCTTAGGTGTTCAGCTCAATGGTTGCTGACAAAGGTATGCGTTCACCCACGTCACCGACCCTCTGAGCCAGGTGCGGAGCCCTTCCACCACTCCCCTTGCCTCTTCTGGGTCAGTCCCTGCCCCCGTGTGGAGGCCTCCGCTGTTCTGAGTGGTTAACATTGTCTCGCTCCACTTTGTGTGCGGATTTTGTAGGCGCGGAATCACAGCGCGTACTCCTCTCTCCTGTCTGGGCTTTCGTGAACTCCTTCTTTCCTGGGGCTCCAGGGTTTTGAGGCTTGTCTATACGGTTGCACGTATCCAAAGGGCACTGTTTTTATTGCCAGGAAGCGTCGCATGGTATAGATGTGCCACAAGGTGTTTAGCCCTTTCCCTTACAGACAGGCATTTGGGGTCATTTCGGGTTTGGAGCTGCAGCGAACATTCATGCACGGAGCTTTGTACAGACTCCTGTCTTCACTTCTCTTGAGTAGACGCTGGGCTGGAATTGCAGGGTACAGGAAGGTGTAGACGTACCGTTATCCACGCCTGGCACGCTGTAAAGGGGCCGAGCCGTTTTACCTCCGCCCGCAGTGCAGGGGTCCCACTGTTCCCGCCGGCATGTGCTGATGTTGGTCTTTTTGTCTTCATGGCGTTAGTGGACATGCGGTGGCACCTCATTCCGGTTCCAGTTTACATTTCTGTGATGTGTAATTATCCTTATTATTCCTGGGCCTGTTGGCCATTCCTGTATGTTCTTTTGTGATGCATCTGTCCCAGTCCTTAGCTCACTTAGATAACTGGCTTGGTTGTCTTTTTATTGTCGATGGGCGGGAGTTCTTTTGTAAATTCTACCTATGAATATTTCTTTTCCTAGTTGGTGGCCGGGCTGTTCATTTTTGTAAAGGCAGCAGTGGTGACCGGAAATTAACCACAGCCCCCTCCCCTTTGATATCCGTGATTCTGGGGAGTGTGAAATAAGAATGCAGAGTGGCAGGTGTATAGCAGGTGCTCCGAAGGGGCGTATTTCCTTTCTGCCCTTCTCCTTCCTGCCATGGTCTCCCTAAAGGATCTGCCTGAGCTAGGGCAGGGTTGTTCTCCTTTCCATCCATCACCACTCCTTTTACTCATCCCTGAAAGCCTAGTTTAACACGGGTCTCTGGCACCACGCTCCTTAGAAAGTCTCAGCCCATGGAGACAGCCCGGAAGCTGGATCAAGTATGATGCTTGATCTTTAAAAGACTTCATGTGTCTCATTCTGGAGGGTGTCAGCGATTGGCAGTGTGTTGCTGATAAAGACACTGAGGGCTCAGGAAAGGTCAGGTAGCTCACCTATGGTGACTCGCGGAGGGCATGGGACAAAGGGCCAGGAGCCCACCAGTGGTGGTTGGTGGTGGGTGTTGAGAGGGTGTGTGGGGCAGATTGCTTTAAGGTGGGGTGTATGGGACACTTTCTGACAGTGGGACAGGGGAAGGATGATGAGGGCTGACTCAGGGCAGAGGGCATGGGGTGGAGGGAACATCTTGTCCACCACGGCGGGAAGTTGCTGGCACACCACTAGCTGTGACATAAGCAGAACACAATTATAGTCACCATCATACAGCACAATCACCGTCCACAAAGGGCAGAATGATAAATTTAATGGAAGGAAACATCATGCCCTTTTTGGGTGTCTGACTGGGAGCAGGTGTGGCTGTTTCTTGGCTCCAGAGGTGACTTTGGACAAGCTAGTGGTGAGTCTGGGTGCAGAGGTGAGAGATGTGTTGTGTGTGTGTGTGTGTGTGTGTGTGTGTGTGTGTGAGAGAGAGAGAGAGAGAGAGAGAGGGAGAGAGAGCACCTGGGGGTGGGGAAGGAGTGGGTGGGACCTATTTGTGTGGTCAAACATGGGTTTGCCTCCCATCTCTGGAGCTCTGCTCTTTGAATAAATCCCTTCCTCTAAGGCACATCACCTTATCTCTGAAATAGGGTTAACAGGGTTTTAACAGCAGTCTCTCTTGTGGACCTGGGATTAAATGCCAAAAGCACTTGGACTGTAGCTCCATGTGCTCCATGTTCTCCAGAATCTGGGATGTCTCCGGAAGTCCTACTACCGCTGCTCGGTGCTGCTTGCCCTGCCGGGTTGCAGGGGTCCAGCTGGTGCAAGGCACGGGCGTGGGAGCTGTTTCCCAGGAAGATGCTTCCCCAGTGCACTGGCACCTCCTCCCTCAGTTCCCAGCAGTAACCTGTAGGGTCTTGGCAAGAGTTATTTGGGCCTCTTTTGGCGAACGCCTTCCTGTCCCTGTTCTAGTCAAATAAACACCCTGTTGTAGGTTTTCTGGGCTGTGCCCACTAAGCACTTAAGGAACTGAAATTCCAGAAGCAGTTTCTCCCCAGGGGGTGTTTTATTGGTGATCTGTGCTGCCTGCCCCTCTCAGGCTAGGCCTGCTCCTGCCATCAGGACCCGGCTCACTGGGCCGTCCAGACGGCTTCCTTGACCAGGGAGGATGGAGCAAGATGATGACGGGAAAAGTCTGTGCCAGCCGCGATTGTACTTCTCCCCCTGCCTGCGGGACGGTGGGAGGCTCAGGCCCATGAAGAGCGCACAGGTCGCCCAGAAAAACACTGTGATTACTGAAAACCAGAAAAGTTTCTCCTTTACCTCCAGGGCAAAAGGAGGCAGAAAAGTCTGGTAAGTGCCTTAATAAGTGGCTGCCGTAGGCTCAACAATAGTTACTAAAAAACTTTCAATTATTTAGATATGGGAAACCGGGGGAAAGGGCTCTCGGAGGCGGTTTGAAAGTCAGCTTTGTGTCACTAGTAGCGTTATTAATATCCTGCTCAAAGACAGCATTTAAAACATGGGTTATGAAAGCCCTTTGGAGGAGGTGAACCTTCACATACATGCAGAAGCTGAGCTGATGAAACTTCTGGGGGCATCCAGGTCACTGTCCATACCCTGCCTCCTGCTCGGCCCCGTGTGAAGTGTCTCAGGCTGGACCTGACCTCCTGCCCGTCTGGCCGGAAGTCTCAGATCCTGCCCAGAGCCGCGCCCTCCCTGGCGCCGCTGCTGCACATGGCCACTAGAGGGAGCCAAGGTTCTCTGTGAAAGGAGGCTCTCCCGCACCGCGCCGCCCAAGGAGGCGTTCTGCATCAGCGGCTTCTCCATCCGGGATGCCCGCAGCCCACAGCGGAGCTGGAATGGGACAGAGTAGCTGCTGACCTGCCTGGCAGAGGCGGGCGGTATTTGAAGGAGCTCCCATCTCTAAGCTGTGTCTCTGTCCCTCCTCACCAATCTGCCTCCCTCTTAAATACGAAAAACCCTGTTACGTTATTGGGCCTTGCAGAACCAACTTCAAAACGACCTTTCAAGGAGGCCTTCCAGCCTTCGTGACTGCGCCAGGTCCCTGGACGTGGCTGCCTCCGCGAGAACGAAGCCACAGCCCGTGCTCTGTACCTTCCTCCCCTATTCCTCCTCCGGTTCTTAGCACTCCCCACTCCCACCTGGCAGAGACGCTTTGCAGGGAGCTAACCGTGGGCTTGGGGCTGTGCGAGGGCACTGGGCACTGGAGGGTGGGCCAGGAGACAAAGTACAGGCAATAACTCTTGCATTCGAGGGTTTCCACTCAGTCTGGAGATGTAGGAATCGGAGTCGCTGGAGTGTTTTCTGAGCGCCCAGCTGAGAAACAGTGGAGTAGGGGGAGAGAATACAGAGATGTGGCAGAGCTTCCAGCAGGCGGTGTGGCATCGTGTTGCTTAAACCTGCTGGGGCTCTATTTCCTCCTCTGTGAAACGAGCCCCAGCCCCAGCCCTGTTGTGAGAATCACGTATGGTGATGATGTAAGAAAGAGGCTTTCTTAACAGCTAAGCAAGTGTCACTTTCTTTGTGAGCCTCATCTCCACCCCCCATCACGCCCCCGCCAGCTGAAAGTTAAACAATGATGCCCTTGACCATCTTCCCTATCCTGGTTAGAGCCGTCTGGCAGGCACTGCTCTTATTTTGTGTCCCTGACTGAGCAGGGATGGTGGATATGTCTGACCCATCCAGCCTGGCACTCTGCAGGGAACATTTACAGAGGTTGGGGGAATGGAGCAGGTCAAAATTGTACCTCCTTCCCAGTCTGGGCCTCTGGGCTGATGGTGGTATCACCCGCGTGTGTGGGTGGTCAGATCTGTATCCGTGTTCACTGGCTGTGGGCTCAGCCCTCAGGTGCTTCCCAGGAGGAGAATCTGACTGTTGAGTCGTTGGCCACGGGAGTCTGGGCTGCAGGCGTGTGTTGGGGGCTCTCAGAGCAAGGCTGGGCCCAGAAGCTGTGGGGATGTGTGGGTTCTGGGACAGGAAGGGGACACAGAGGGATGTCATCGGGGGCCCAGACACGGTGTCTAAAGTGCGGAGTCACAGGATGAAAAAGGGACCCCTCATGATCTCCATCCATTCTGTCTTGGTGAGGGAGGCAGTTCGGTGCCAGTGAGCTCCCTGGCTTTTTGCTCATCTCCCTTTTGAGCAGGGTGTAGGAGGCCGAGGCAGGTGTGTTGAGCAGGACACAGGGGCCAGGGGCAATTCATACTGTTTTCTGGCCTCTTTTGATAAGGGATACTGTTCTTACAGATACCACAGTAATATGCTGTTTTCTTTCAATACATTTATTTAAGTTAAAAATAAAAGGAGTCAGGTTAAAGAAAAAAGTAAACAATAGTGCGGGTGTTAAGTGAAGACGGCAAACATCCCCGATGGTTGTACGAAAACCACTTAGTGGGGTTGAGAGCACAAGTGGGAAGACCTGGTTCTGACTTTTTCAGGGGTGTGACCTTGGACCTCTGAGCCTCAGTTTTCTTATCTGTAAAACAGGCCTAATAATATCTTCTTGGGAGGGTTGCTCTGAGGAGCAAATGAGATGATGCATGGAAAGCACAGGGCTAGGCACACAGTAGGTGCTCAGTACTTGTGCATACTTCCGCGCACTTGGTTCAGCAGGGGTGGGTGGGGACTATGGAATCTGAGCCAGAGCCCCGTGAAGCATGCCTCCTGGGGGTAGAGAGAGAAGAAAGAGGGATGTCTGAGGCATGGTCAGGGAGGGACCAGGGAACCCCGAGAGCATGACCTGGGCCGCCCCATTCCCTGGTTCTGAGCAGGAAGCTGCGGCTCTCCGCTATGTTTCTCCTCCTGGCTAGCAAGCCTGCCCACCCTTGCCCTGCCACTCCACTTTCCCTTCTTTCAAGATTTAATTCAGAATTACAAGTGTTCCTAATAAGATCCTGGCCGTGTTAACCTTGGAGGTTCCTAGCCTGGAAGGCCCCATTTTCTGCTCAAGTTCAATATTAACACACCAGTGAGAACAGTGTCAGTTCCCTCAGGGATCCAGGGGCTCCAGCTGATGAGAATTACAATCTTTCTCCAACTTGCAGGCAAGAGGGGGCTCCTGAACAATCTTAAGGAGCCTTCCCGTTCCTTCCTTCCACAGGAATTTATCGAGGGCATGCTGAGTGCCAAAATTTTAATCTTTGCCAAAACCAGGCGTGCCTCCTTCTCTGGCAGAGGCCTCATTTCAGTTCTTTAAACACAAGCAAAAGGCAGAAATTCTAGAATCCGAGTCAGCCAGATCAATCAAAGAATTCTTCTCTTGTTCATTTTCTTCCAGTATTTACACAACATTCAGGTCACACACACACATTGCTTCGAGGTGTCTGCCGGTGTGAATTCATCTTGTTGGTCTGTTTGCTTGGTTTTCAGCCTTCAGTCCGTAGAGGCAGGTTTCCGCCTTCCCCTGGGCAGCCATGCCTGGGTCTGGCCGGCCGGGTCGGCTCCCTCCCGCCCTCCACGTCCATCCTGCCCTCCCTGTACCCAGCCTTGGTGCATGCTCTACCCCACCCTGGAGGGCTGCTTTCCTCCTCTCTCTTTTCTGAGACACCCTAGGCCCCTCCTGCTCTGGGAAGCCCTTCTGAGACTTTCCCATCCTTTCCTGCTCTGAGACCCTACCAAACCCTCAGTGGAGGCCCTGCCAGGGGCCCAGTGGCCCTGGGTCATCCGAGGTCCCCCGCTGCCTCAGGCTGTGGACAGCTTTACTCCCTTGGGTGAGGCTGACTCCCAGGGGCCAGGCCCTGGTCTGAGAGCTGTGATTTGCCCAGCACTCACTATACATCGAGCTCCAAGCTTTCCAGGTACGAGCGTGACGTCCTGTGGGGGCAGGTGCTCTGTTGACCCCCGCTTTAGGAGCAGGAGGTTACAAGGGGAACTCAAGGTCCTAGAGTGGGAAGAAAGAGAGCCACGGTTGGGACGGAGGGGCTCCAGGGCCCCACATTCTGAAACACCCCTCCACCATCCTGCCCCTCCCTCTGCAGGGTCCAGGCTTGGGGGAGCTGAGGAAGGAGGCAGGCCCTGGACACCCAGACTGCCCGGATGTTGGATTTTGATGCCTGGATGGACTTAATGTGGAAGTGCCGGGTAGGCTTAAGCAAGTGTAGCCGCGTCTAGACCGGAGCTGCTGCCGCCTGTCTGGGGGCTGGTGTTTCCTGGTGAAGCCCTCCCTGGTTACCCGAGTGCCCACCTCTGGCACCGGAACGCCGTCCCACCTACGCTTTCATTAAAAGCATTTATCTATTTTTGCTTTGCCTTATTCCCCAAAGGATTTGAGGTGACTTATAAGAAAACATTCAATAAAGCCATAATAAAATACAATTAAAAACATGCACTGTCCACATCATAACACCATGTTTCTGGGATCTTTTGGTCCTTCGTGGACCAGACTATCCTTGCTTCCCCAGACCTTTAGTTCGGAAAGGCCATGCCTATCAGCCAATGTGAGTGAAAGCACAGCAGTGCTTCGTGACCCTTGGGGGTTTAAATGTAAAGATTCAAGGCTTTTCCCAGCTTCCCCCCAGGCATAACTATCCGTGGAGTCACTTCCCAGAGCAGTGAATCTGAAAGACGTGGCTGTCAGACTTCTTAATGCTCATCTCCTAGGATGCCACGGACACGTCCCTGCCCTCTGGCCATTGCCCAGTGGCTTTCCAAGCAGGATGAGCTGTTGCGAAAGGGGCAGTGTTGCAACTCTTGCAGGAATCTTCTTGGGCCAAGAGGCTACCCCAGCCTGGCACCAGAGGGCCCTGTCCCAGCCACCTGGCCTGCTGCGTCTATGCGGGGCCCTCCAGGTCACAGAGAACTGTCCACTGCTCCATCTGCTTTCCATCTGGTTTGTGAGTGTCAGGCCTTGAGGGATTAGGAGAAGGTTTTTGGAGGATGCTGTGTGTTGCTGGCTGGGAGGCCATGCGGCTCAGGAGCCAGGAGTGACATGCGTGAGCTCCCAGGACACCGAGGAGGTAGCTCAAGGGAGGCTTTTCCTTTCTCGTCTGAACCTGTTGTGTGGAAAGATCTGCAGCCCTGTTGAGGGAGGTTTTGTGACCAGCCTCTGTGAGTACACAGGAGAGGATCCTCAGTCTGTGCCACTGGGGCCACTTGGTGGATATGTGGCTGGCCATTCCATGAGAAGTGGGTTGGACGGTGGTAAAGTTGGGGACCTGTGAAGGGCCACGTGTGACTCCCAGGTCTGGTTTGCTCTTGACCAACTCTTTGGCTTGGGCAGGTCGCCACTGCCTGAGAATCCAGAGCAGAGTTCCTGACACCTGCAGGCAGACGGATTCGCCGCCGATGAGGGAGGGTGTCCACCAAAGGCCCAGCAGTGGTGGGAGCTCAACACCGCTGTTCTCTTCCTACGTCTGTGCACTTGGAAGAACGGTCTGGGCAAGATGATCTTTGATGATTCCTCCTGCTCCAGGGCTCCAAGGATGGGCAGAGCTGGGCCTGGTATGCCTCGGGCCTTGGATGGGGGGTGTGGGGTGGAAGTTGGGCTCTTACACCCAGGTGGACATACAGGTAGGCTGGTAGACTCACAGATGTGTAAACAGGTGACTACGGCAGGGAACCGTGCTCTGGGGGCCATGCTGGGCCCCGGGCGGCTCTGGGAGGAAGGCCCGGGCCAGCCTGTGGGTGGTGGTAGGCATTAGGGACATGGAGGAGTCTTCCCGGGGAAGCAGGGGGTGAGGGGAAATCTCAGGCCCAGCACCGGCCTGGAGGAGTAGAAGAACACGGTCCTGGGGAGGATCCGGGGACTGCGGTGTATCCGGAGCATGGCGCATTGTTAACCAGGTTGCTATGTGAGAGGGGCTGGCTTTGTAGAAAAAGGCAGGATCATGCAGGGCCCTCACCCGTACCCTCCGAGCCCCGCTGCCCCCACGGGTCCAGCCCTCTCCAGCTGTGGGTCAGAGCTAAGGTTTATGAACCCAGAAGAATCTTCAATGGCTAGCAGGGTTTTCGTGGTCTTCATCCCTAGATGGAATCCTGTCACCCGCCGCTCAGGGTCCTTCCGTGGATCCTCATGCCCTCTGATCAAGTCCATGCTGTCTGCCTGCTCTTCATGGCCCTGTGGGCTCTGAACAGCTCTCCCCCGCCTCCTCTCTTCATCCCTCTTCCAAACCTCTCCTCCCTCTTGCTTCGTTCCTACTCTCTTCTCTCTACTTCACCTCATTCACTCTTGAGCATCCTTTGGGGGCTTAGCTCAGGCTTTGCCTCTTCCAGGAAGCCCTCTCTGACTCCTTTGGAGTCCCATGGCCCCTGTGTTTCCTCATCTCAGCACATTTCACACTCACTTCTTGTCTGCCTCCCCCACTAGGCTGTCAGCAATTTGGGAGGCAGGGGCAGGTGTCTAGTATTCTCTCTGTACCCCAGGCATTAGCGTAGTGCCTGGCACGTAGTAGGTGCTCATTAATCATTTCTGCATGAATGAAGGATTGAGTGAATGAATAAAGGCCTTTGCTTCTTTGCTGGCAATGTCCTCCCTTCTTAACCTCACCTGGGGTCCTGCCTGCTTCGATCACCACTTTAGGGATTCTGGAACTAAGACTTTATTGCTTAGAATCCCCATACATTTTTATTCTGGCTTTTCTGTTCCACTGCCTGGTGCACAAAGCTCTCTCTCTCTGTGAGCCCACCCACTCCGTTCTGATGCTCGAGACCCTCTGATTCTTCAATGGGAAGAATTTTAATCTTCTTGGACACAGCCATTTCAGAAGTGTGGTTCAAAGCTTCTTGAAAACGAGAGGCTGCAGCTTTGATGTCTCTGTTAGCACCTCTGTGGGGGAGATAGGCTGGCTTGCTGGGGTTGCCCGGGACCGAGGATGGGGGGGGCCAGCGCCCCTGCGGGATCCTGGGTGGTGTGGAGTGATGTGTGGCCTGTCTGCCAGGCGTAGAGGTGACAAGGAGGCTAGACAATGTGACAAGGAGGTCTCTGTCACTAGGGGTGACAGCCTTCCATCCAGGCTCTAGCCGCTGCCCACTGTGGCCAGCGTGCTCTCTCCTCTTGGTGGATGCAGGGACTTCTGCACAGACCTCCACATTTTCAGGGCCTTCACACCCATTTTCCAGATGCTGGGAATATCTTCCAGCTCCATCCTGCCCTGGAAATTGTCCTCAGCCATGGGAAACTGCCTCACCCCAGGGGCAGCCCATCCCCTTAACAAGAGTCTGGCTGATGGAGGAGGGGTGCAGTTCGGAGGGCCTGCTCCCCCGGCCTCAAATGTGGACAATTCCAAGGGACCCTCCTGGCTCCCAGGGTCCCCTGGAGTCAGCTGAGGCCCCAGTAGCCAGTGTAATGCACCACGTTGTGGTCAACATGTCCCTCTGCCCAGCCTACCTTCCTTGCTACTCTCATGTGTCTCCCGGGACCACTTGGCAAGAAACATTCTTCACGGACTTTCCATCCTAGCATCTGTGCCCAGGAAAGTGAGTCTAAGACACTCTCTCATCTGTTAGGTAAGAGGGGCCTCCTGGCTACCAGCAAGGAAGGAGCAGTTAGGAAGGTGTGCATGACGAGAGAGCCCAGAAAGGACATTGCTCCCACACATGTGCCCAGAGCCTCATCTCCCGCTCCTTTCCCCACACTTGGTTCCTGCAGGCCCGACCATAGGCCCAGCCCCACCAGCTTTGCGTGTGTCGCTGTCCTGGGATTTTGCCTGAGAGAGTATCACGCACAGGGCTTGTTATGAGCTGGGTGAGCACGTGACGGCCTCCAGTCAAAGCTGGGTTAGGGACCCTGCTTGGCCATCAGGCCTACAGGAAGTTCTAGATCCCACCAACAAATCCAGGATGGCCACACAAACAGGAGCGGCCATCCTGCCTCTTCCTGTCCGCACAGTGCCACAGACTGAATGTCTTTGTCCTCCCCGAAGTCTTGTGTTGAACCTGACCCCCACGTGGTGGTACTTGGTGGTAGTTGGAGGTGGTGGTACTTGGAGGTGGACCTTTGGGAGGTGATGAGGTCGTGAGGGTTAGGGTTAGAATGGGACTGGTGTCCTTACAAAGGAGACCCCACACAGCTCCCTCCCCGCTCCCCGTCCCCCCTCCAAGGACACTGAACTGTCTAAGGACCAAGAAGCAGGTCCACCAGGCACAGAGTCTGCTGGTGCCTTGACTTTGGACTTCCCAGGCTTCAGCACCGTGAGAAAGAAAGTAGGTTTTGGAGCTGCCTGACCTCGGGTACTTTGTCACAGCAGCCCCATCTTCCCGAGACACTCACGGGTGCGGGGGGCGCAGGAGAGTGTCCTCGTCACTCGTATTTGCCACTGCTGCTGTATCAAATCATGACAAACACTGGCTTAAAATAACCCACATATACACTCTGGAGGCCAGAAATAGGAAATAGGTCTTGCTGGGCCCACATCACGGTGCTGGCAGGAGCTTTCAGGAGCATCCATTTCCTTGCCTTTTCTGGCTTTTGGAGCCTCCTTTTGGAGCCTCCTTGGCTGTGGCCTCTCTCTCTGTCTTGAAAGCCGGCTGCAGCCCGCTTGAATCTTGTTCATATCCCTTTGCTCCCCCGCTAACTCTCCTCCGTGCGCGTCGCAAGCACCCTTATGACTTCTGCTGGGGTCCCACCTGGCGGGCCCGGGCTCCTCTCTCCATCTCGCCATCGGCTGCCTAACATCCGTGCCCTCCGGCCATCTTTCCTCCATCTGAGATCCTTGCTGCCTGTTGCCATGTAGCACATCGTGTGTTCTCAGGTTCTGTGGATTGGGAGGTGGGCATCTTTGGGGGCCCCGATTCTGCCTCCCATGTCGTCATCCCTGTGCCCGTGTGACGGGTTACAGCACACCCGGTACCGGCTCAGTGTCACCTTCCCATGTCTCTGCACCATCCTCGCACACCATGCGCACTAGAAACCTTGTCTCGGGCGGGGAACCAAACTCATGCTCAGCAGGCTTTTGGGGGTAAAGGCCCAGCACAAAGGGGAAGCGACCCTGGTCTACAAAGACACAGGACTGACCACGGTGAGTCGTGATGGGACCTGGCCCCTGTCCGTGCTGCTGGGCGTGAGCAGGCTCCCCCGTCCTGCAGAGGGAAGCACCGAGTTGAAGGCCACGGCCAGCCTCCACCCACTCCGCTCCTTCTGCCCCCAGGGCTCCCTGCTCCTGCCACAGAACAGGGGTCACCGTGCTAAGGAATGACTCGTTCTCCTTGCTTAGCAGATTTCAGTTTTAAGTAATTGCTTGAATCAAGGTTATTTATTGGATCCTTAATACACTTCACGTCTGAAGCTGGTTTTGATTTGTCTGCATCACTATGAGAACTGAAGATACATTTTCTGTTTGCTGGTGATTTTTCTCAATGATGACATGGCTGCTAATGAATACAGTTTTAGTTATCCCCGATGCTGAGAGCATTCTGGACCTTTCCCTCAGGAGTACTACTTTTCTAGCTTAAGGGAGGTTTTCATGATCAGAGCCTTTGCTGTGGCCGGGCACTCGCTGGCCAATTGAATGCTTTCTCTGCTGCCACACAGGCCCCTCATCTCCAGCGGGGGTGCGGGGCCAGGAAACCTCTATCAGGCTCCATCGGGAGGTCAGGCTCCCTGTCTGGGGCTGCGAGATCCTGGACACGGGCCCCCCAGCACCTCCTTCCGGGAACGTGCTCACCCACTGATGCTCAGTGAGTGCACAGTGTGGGGCCTTCTGGAGGGCTGGCGCCTGGCCTGCGTCCTTTATGATGTGCTCGGCTAGTCAGCCACTGTGGCTCTCGCTCAGACCCTGCTCTGAGCCCATCAGTTGAGAGGGGATTATTTTTTTCATACCCTCGGGATGTTGGAGTATTTGGAAAAGAACAAGCCCTCCTATTTGCGACAGCCTCAGTGAGGCGGAACAGCTCATTTTATAGATGTCTGCCTCTGAGATATTATTTACCTAGTTAGAAGAGAATCACAGCAAACACCGGGCATAGCCCTGACTGCGTTCCTTGCAAGTCTCAGAGGCAACAGCTGAGAAGTGGAGGCCTGGGAATGCCAAGGTCACAGATGACCGAGGGACCCATGTGGAGGCACTTGGAAGGGGCTGTGGACAGGAATTTGAGGAGGCTGAGGCGGATGCACTCGGCTGGAGGTGAGTCTGGACCACCCAGCCTGGTCCTCCCCTTGTCTACAAGCCCTATGCCGGGAGGGACCGTTCATCCTCTGGATGATGGCAGAGGCCACTAAAATGTGTGGGTTTTTTTTTTTTTTTTGGAAACACACCATGGAATCCACCTGAAGAAGATTTTTGTTTAACATGAGGCTAGGGAGATGGTTCTTGTTTATTAAAACATACATACGCAATAGAACCTGCTTGACTTTGTATTACCAGCATCCGCCTGGAGGCAGGGGTGAAGTGACGGAGATTTTATTTTATTTATTAAAGGAAACAGGTTTTCTGCCTGTTTCTTGGCTTCAGGAGCAGATACCCCGAAGAACGACTGAGTCCCAGGAGATGGGAACGTGGTCTCGGAGGGCGGGGGAGGAAACCAGGCCTTACTCCATTCCCGATGATTAGATCATTCCATTCCCCAAGGGCCGGGCCGCGTGTGTGCTGGTCTCCGTGGCTGGCATGTCGCAGGTGCTCAGTAGCTAGTTTGTGAACAGATGAATGAATGATCTCACTCAGTCCGACAGACTGTGGTAGGCACAAAAACCCTCCTTGGATAAAAGCTGGACTTTCTCATGCCATCCCAGCCTCTGGGTGTGCCTGTGTGCCTGTTTTCAGCCACCCTCTGTTTCTCTGAGGTTTTTACAACATGTGCTCTTGTTGGACCTTCAGTAAACCTCACCTGGGGATTCTCAGTCCCCCGGTAGCTCACCTGAGCCTGTCTCTGCCTTGTCATGGCATCCTTATTTTCTTCCTGCTCCTGCCCACCTTGCTGGCATCCATGGACCGTAACATCCCGGGGGATCACCCAGGAATGTGGGTGACTGTCCTCAGAGCTCTCTCCTGAAGCTCATCAGGCCCCCTGTCTTCAAGGTCCCCATTCTCTGAGTCCTGTGTGTACCCCAGCTGTGCTGCGAAGCACACAGAAGTCACCTGAGTCCCTCTCTTCCCTGGGCTTAGACGGTGTCTCCTGGGGTCTCCCTGTCCTGGGGATTTCATGCGGCGGGCACTCCCGCAACAGGCATGAAGACAAGCTCCAAGTATGCTGCCGGGTCCATTCTAAGGCTGGGACCTCCACCTGCCTCCCCGATTTGAAATGCTCACTGTGCTCTCTTCCACGTCTCAAGACTCCAGCAGCCCGTTTGCTGAAGCTGCCACATGAGTTCAATTGCCATTTTGGAAACATTATATTAGAGAGTTTACATCGTGTTTGCTTCTCCAGCTTCTCTGTGCACAATTTTTCTGTATTTTGACAGTGACTTTCTCCACGCATTAGGAAAAAATTTCCAATTAAAGCAAAAAAAAAAAAAAAAAAAACCATACAGGAGATAAATTAAATCTCACTGATATCTGCCATCGGGGCAAAGCCTCGGGTTCTTCATTTAGCCTGAAAAGCTGTGGCATCTTGATTACCATGGAACTGGGTCAGTTCATTGTCAGTGTGAGAGCAGGCTCTTTCCCCCCAGTCGATGGTGGGATAACCCACGCAGCCCACACGGCTGTGCCGGTCCCATCTCCCTCAGAGGTCATGTACACAGCTGCTTAAGTCCTCCCGACGAAAGGCGGTGTTGTTGCCTCTCTACAGATGAGGAAGCAGGGCAGGGCGCTGAAGCACCTGGCCTGAGTGAACTTGAATTGGAGCTGAGGCTGATGGTTCTAATAGCGAGGGGTTTCTCCAGCCTCACACGTCCCTGCGCCTGACCTGTTAGCCATGCTGTGTAACAAACTACATGTAGCACAGAGCAGTGGGAACATGATGCTCTCTGTGCTCAGAGATTCTGTGGGTTGGAGTTCAGGGAGCGTAGCGGGGATTGCTTGTCACCTAGGAGTGCTCCGGCGCAGCGTGGGACTTGATTGCAGGGTCTGGAGTCACATGGAGTCTCGCTCATTCACTCATTCATTCATTCGTCAGTTCTCTGGGCCCGGGATTGTCAACAGGTCCACCTACGTGTGGCCTCTCCACGTAGCTTGGCTTCCTCCCAGCCTGGCAGCCGCAACGGAGTTAAACTCCTTACCTGGCAGCTCAGAGCTCCGAGGTAGGTGTTTCAGAGAAGGAGGTGAGAGCCTCATGGCCTTGAGGGACTCAGCCCTGGGAGTCCCACGGTCTCCCTTCTGTGTATTCTACTGTCACGTGCCAGCTTACATCCAGGAGAGGTGAAGAAGACCCCACCTCCCAGTGTGGGGGGCGTGTCGAGGCCACAGTGCGGAAGGGGATTTGGGAGGGGCGTATTGGTGTGGTTGTGGGGAAACAGGCTGCCTCTTTACCAAGCCCAGTGAGAATGAGCCAACTCACAGTCTGTCGGCAGAAAGATAATCAGCCCTCGGAATGGAGTCTTACCAGGGCAAGAAGCACGGGCCGCTTTGTTATCCGTCATCTTTCCTGCAGGCTGTGCAGGTGTACACAGCCCAGAAGAATACAGAATTGTTCGGTCCTTCATGTTCAACCTCTCTGAGTGGGGGTCTTCTGATCTCGGCTCTTGGGACCACCTCTGCATGTGACCACGGCTCTGGGAGCCCCTTGGAAATGGACACCGTTTCCTTTGGATTTTTTCTCCTCATTGCCATGGTTCCTTGGCCCTCTGACCCCGGTATTGCTCTCTTCGGGAGTCCAGTCTCTGCGGTGGGCCGGAAGCTTGCAGCTCCCTCTGGTCCTTCTGTGCAGGGCTGCGCACAGCAAGCCGGGGTCAGTTGGCTCTTGGCCCCGGTCAACACTGGCCCTTCCCTTTGATCTCAGGTGTGGTGCTGCTGAAGCCTGTGGGCTCCCTTTGCTGCCTTCATCAAATGCCTCCTTCCCATACTGTGGCCTGGGACTGCTGTGGGGGAGGGGAGAAGAAAATCCCATCTCAGAAGGCAAGGGTCTTTTTTATGCTTTTGAGGTTTACTATTAAAATTTTTTAAAAAACTATTGCCAACGTTGATTCATGCACGGAAGAGGCAGGAAGGGATTTCCCTTATGAGATCGATAAAGACAGGGAGAAATGGATCACTTTGCTTTCTTTGACACTCGTTGGTGCCAGATATCTATCTGCTGGAAAACTCACTCCTTCCACACTCAGCCAAAAAACCAGCCTTTTTTGTCTGCAGCGTGAGTGGCCCGACGAGGACGTGTGTCATCCGACAGCCACTTCTGTATGCGTGGTGACCTTCCATCCCACTCCCACTTCCCTTGGCTATCATGGTACTGCCTGGTGCTTTATCGGTCTCGATGGAGTCCGTCTCCGGAAGGTTATGGAGTGGCAGGAGGGGGCTGAGGACCAGGACCTGCCCAGCCCTCAGCTGCTGCCAGGAGATGACAGCCGCAGGCCGTCTGAGGACAGGATGACGTGAGCCGGGATGGAGGGGCTGGGGGTGCAGAAGAGTGACACTTCCCTGCCCTTGGGAGGCTCAGAGGAGGGACGCCCTGAGCTGGCTGCAGCAACGGTGAGGGCCCGTGGGCTGGTGAAGGTGGTCAAACGGGACAGAATGGATTTGTGTGAGCCCGCCCCATCCCTGTTAGAGAGAGACCTCGTCTTGCCCCTGTGGTGTGGCCTTTCCATAACAGAAAGAGCAGTGGAGGGAGGCCCTACAAGACCCGGCATGGCCAGGAGCCCCAGGGTGTTGGGGAGAGTTGAGGGTCAGGGGTCACAAGTCCTAAGCAGCTGCCAGGTCAGAGAGAAGGTGGGGGGGCAGACCGCGAAGCTGAGGGAGGGTCAGGAGGGCCGGTTATGACTTGGAACCTCTTACAGGTCTTTGAGAGGGGCAGGTTAAGATTTGCATTACTTTTAAACCCATTTTGCTTGCAGGACGGTGGCTTTCTGGATGCGGCACAGCCCGGGGCCAGGCTGGCTTTGCAGCCACACTTGTGAGGGGGTTGCAGAGGTAGAGGCAGGCAGAGCAAGTTGGGAAGATGCTGGAGGCTCAGCATGGCGGCAGTAGAGGGTGAGCCGAGCTGTGCAGCACAGGAGAAACCGAGGCTGGATGGCAGTGAAGAGCCACCAGGAGCTGGGGGACAGCGACGTGGTCAAAGCTCCCTCAGACTGCGGCATGGATGCTGGGTTAGAGGCGGTGGGACTGGTGGGACCAGGGACAGGGCACCTGGGGAAGGCAGAGGGAGGGAGAGATGGCAGAGAGGAGGGGGAGCCAAACCGTAGCGCAGCGGGTGCTGGGAGGAGGGGCTGACGGAGAGGAAGGAGCTCAGGGCCCCGTCCTGGTCTGCATGGCTTACTGACAAGGTCCAGCAGGATGGTGACTCACCTGGCACACTTCTGGGCTTACAGCAGCTGCCCAGTAGCAGGTGGTGGTTGCCATTAGAACCGTAACAATGACATTTTCTTTCTTTTTTTTTTTTTTTAAAGATTTTATTTATTTATTTGACAGGGGGAGAGAGATCACAAGTAGGCAGAGAGGCAAGCAGAGAGGGGGAAGCAGGCTTCTCAAGGAGGGCTCGATCCGGGGACCCTGAGGTCATAACCTGAGCTGAAGGCAGAGGCTTAACCCACTGAGCCACCCATGCGCCCCGACAGTGACATTTTTATGTGTGTGACAATTGTAAATTCTGTCTCCATCGTGAGGCATGCACCCCCTGAGGGCCGGAGTGGTCTCTGCCTGGTTCACTGCACTGTGCTTGACATGGGGCAGGAGCTCAGGAAATATTTCTTCCTTTCTTTTTCTTCTTCTTCTTCTTTTTTTTTTTTTTTTTAAGATTTTATTTATTTGACAGAGAGAGACAGCGAGAGAGGGAACACAGCAGAGGGAGTGGGAGAGGGAGAAGCAGGCTCCCCGTGGAGCAGGGAGCCCCATGTGGGCCTCTATCCCAGGACCCCGGGACCATGACCTGAGCCGAAGGCAGATTCCCAATGACTGAGCCATCCAGGCACCCCCAGGAAGTATTTCTTGAATGAAGGAAGGAACTAGGTCAATGAGTGGCTGTGGCTGGTCATTCCCCTGCTGGTCCTCAGCCTGCTGTGGCCACAAGACGGAGCTTTGTCCAGAAAGAACCTGGGGTCTTGGGAGATGGAGTTGGTCTAAGAATCTTGGCTCCACGGTCCGTCTTCCTACTACACAAATTTTGCGGCTTAGAATGTTGCAGGAGTGTAATTCCTTTGAGGCTCAGCTTCATTAATAAAAATAGTGCAAGGGAGCAGGGGCCTGCCTCTGGAGACTGTGTGTGTTTGCTTGTGCCCGTGTGTGTGTGCATGTGTGCCTGTGTATGTGTGTGTGTGTGTGTGTAGCTGTCCTCAGTTTAACAAGGTCAAAGAGTGTGAATATTTAGGCTCCCTAGAGCTTCACATTTTGAGGTCCTATGGTGGGATGGATCCAGGATGGTGGCTTTTTTAGGGTCTTTTGGACAGTCTCCTAAGAGCCTATCCTTAGAGCCGGCTTCACCTGGCGCGGGGTCATTCCCCTCATTTCCGAGGTAAAGGTGAGGGGAATAAGAGGTAGAAACCTCTAGTTATAAAATCAGTCACAAGGATGGAAAGAACGGCAGCAGGATACAGTCAATAATGTTGTAAGAACATTATATGGTGACAGGTGGTGGCTACACTTACACGGGGAGCCCTGTGTAATGTACCGAACTGTCAAGTCACCATGTTGCACACAAAACCAGGATAACATTGTATGTCAGCCATGCTTTAATAATAATTTTTTAAAAAGTCTCGTGTGGGGGCTCCGCAGGGGTGCATCCCCACGGAAGCCTCCCTCCACCGCAGGTGAGCAGCTGAGCCTCAAGGCAGCTTTGGTGGTTTTTGGACAGGCCTTGGGACATCTTATCCTGCCCTGCCCGCAGTCTCGTTCCCATCCCTGTCCACAGACTTTATTTATAAACAGGGCTAGTGAGGGTTTCGGGGTCTTGGCACACTTCAGACCAGGCAAGTCTCCGTTGTGGGGGCTGTCCTGTGCTTTGTAGGATGCTCGGCAGCTGCCCTCTACCTGCTGGATGCGTGGAGAACCTCCCCTCCCCCCATGCTGTGACAGAAAGATCTCCAGGGGCACCTGGGGCGACTCAGTCGGTTAAGTGCTGGACTCTTGGTTTTGGCTGCAGTTGTGATCTCGGGGTCGTAGGGTCAAGCGCCTCATCAGGTTCTATACTCAGTGGGGGGGTCTGCTTGAGACTCTCCCTCTTTCTCTGCTCCTCCCCCACTTTCTCTCTCAAATAAAGGAATCTTTAAAAAAATGTCTCCAGATATTGCTAAATGACCTCTGGGGAGCAAAGCTGTTTCTAGCAGAGAATCACTGGGTTCAAGGAGTGAAAAGCCTTGGAGGTGTGGTCTCTGGTCCCCATGCCATGTCCCGTCTGGTGTCAGGCTTCCAGATAGTGGGCTGTGGCTGTATTTCTGTATAACAACAGAATGTGAAACAGGACAGGTGAGGAGCTCACCTCCATTTTTCTTGTCAGGAGGGCTCCTGGCCCCTCATCTCTCTTCTTATTCCTCCTGCCAACCCCCAAACATTGAGCAGATTCCCCCAACAAGACACATGCCCAGAGACAGAGAGTGGGCCTGGGGAAGACCCACGCTGTGGACCCCTGAGCCACAACCTTCCTGGACAGGCAGGCCCTGGAGGGACCTCTTTCCCTGCTCAGCCCCTGCCGCAGAGGTAGCTGTCTCCATTCTGGAATCCATGTCCTGTGTCATCTCTTCCACATTGAGTCGGGGCTGGTCTGTGTGACCAGGAGGGTATGGTACAGGTGACAACCTGTGACCCTTGATGTCCAGCTCACATGGGTGTTGCGGCACCCGCCTTGTTGTCTTGGGTGACTTGTGTGGGGCCGGGGCTCTGCCGTGGCCGTGGCTCGCCTAGGGCGAGGCCAGGGCATGGGGCCCCTTGAGAAGCGCCACGGAGAGGACCACAAGGTGAGGACCCGAGGCCTCCCACCAGCAGCTGGCACCAGCTTACCGGGTGTATGCATGGATTCCCCTGCCCCAGGGTGGCCTTCAGATGGGGGAGGCCCTGTGAAATCCTGGCTGCAGCTTCGTGCGAGCCCTCACACCAGAACTCCCAGCGATGTTGCTCCCGGATTTCTGACCCACAGACGGTGAGGGAGAATAAATGCTGATTGTTGTTGTAAGTCGCTGAGGTGGGGGGGGTAATTTGTTATGCAGCAGTGGATAACAAATACACCTGCCACCATCACAACATCTGAAGGGGCCCTCTGAGCTTGGGTTCTGACCAAGACGACAGGAAGATGAATGAGTGATCCCTGGACCCGCCTGAACAACCGGGGACAGAGTCTGGGAGCGAGTGTGCGCAGTCCTGAGTGTTCCTGCTCGTCCTCTTGCCATTTGCCTCCCTTCGTCTCCTGGATGAACAGACCCTGGAAATGGAGCCTGTGGGCTGGTGTCGCGGGAGCCAGGTCTGGGCCGCGGCCGCCACCGCCGGGGTCACGGAGAAGCAACGCTCTGGTGACGGAGACTTGGGAGTTATTCACATTCAGTGCACAGGAAAGGTCAAGAGGGAAGGGCTGGTAATGGACACGAGAGGGGCTTTGGCAGCAGGTCCCAGGAGCAGAGCTGAGGCACGAAGGGAGGGATGCCGGCAGTACAGATGAGCTGGAGCCTTTGGCGGAGCAGGGCTGGTTGGCCACCATCCGTTTCCCACATTCTGGTGCATTGCAGTGCGAACTCCCCAAATTAGAGCCTTTTCTATCAACTACAAGGGATTCTCAGTCTCTTCATCTGCAATTTCTTGATGGAAAATCCCTTACGTACAGAACATAGACCTGGCTATTGCTGTTCCTCATTGGTTACTGCAGAAATCTGTGCACACATTCCAAATAGCCTATTGCCTGATTAGTCAGGGGGATGGCTTCAGCTCCCCTCTTGCTTCTCTCTCTCTGGGAACTATAGCTTCTAGAATTGAGTGGCACCTGAAAAAGCCATTTCTGCTATGTAGGAGTCCTGGACTCCATGATTATTCTCATATTACGTCCCCAGCATCTCATGTCTGACGATGTAAACGTTCATGCCCACCACACACGATGAGATGAGTGATATAGGGAAGTTGGGGGAGGGGACGGGGTTAGAGGGAGAGGCCCAGACACCAAGCCGAGTTTGGCTGATTTTCCCGCCCTCTGCTTACCACAAGGCAAGGTTGGAGTGACTAGCCTAGCTAGGGAGTGAGACGCCGAAAGTGGAGCTCGCATGCCATCTTCAATTTCTCGTTGCTCACTGAACGAGAAGAACAGGGGTGGTGCTCATCAAACCATACATTTCCTCCCAGTTTCTAAACCTGCTGTGGCTCCCTTCAGCCACCCCGTAGCCTGGTGCTCAGACCTGTCTCCAGCTGACCCTCGCCCTCCTTTCCAGCAGCGTCTCCCCTCGTGCCCTTGAAGTTCTGCCGTGGGGGCAGACTGCCTGGTGTTAAACACACGTGCTTCCCCACCGTGGCACCGGCTCTGCACCTGCCAGCTCCTCAGGCTGACCCCACCCCCCCCGGCACGGTCCCCCTGTCCACCCACACCCCACCATGCAGCACACGCCCTCCGCACGCCCATCTCACGCCCCTGCTGGCCTCTTGTGGCCTCGGCCCCGCACCCTCGGCCAGGTAGCCGTGTTGGCTTTTGATCCCTCCTCTGTTTATCCATTGCTTACTGAACTTTCTGAGAATTTCCTTAAAAGACCGAAACAAACAAGAAGAATATTTTAAATGTTTGTAAAGTGTGGGGCTCTTTGAAGCATGAGCCCCGGCAGGAGCTGCTCTCATCTGTGTCTAAGGATACTTCAAGGATCTCTTTTTAAATTGTGGTAAAAAACACAGAACAGAAAATTTACCTTCTTAAGTGTTTTCAAAAAAGTATACAGTACCATAGTGTCACCTGCATTCGCACTGGTGTGCAACAGACCCCCGGAGCTTCTTCAGCTTGCGAGACTGACACTCTGTGCTCATTAAGCAGTACTTCCCACCCTCCCCTCCCCCCAGCTCCTGGCAACCGTTCTTCGACTTTCTGTCTCTATGAATTTGAAAATTTTAGACTTAATATAAGTAGAATTGTATAGCCCGTGTCCTTCTGTGCCTGGCTTATCTTGCTGAACACCATGTCCAAAGGTTCCCCCACACTGTGGCCTGTGACAGGGTTTCGTACCCTTTTAAGATTGAACATTCCTCAGTGTGTGTGTGTGTGTGTGTGTGTGAGACCCTTTGTGTAACCGGTCATTCGTCAGTGGGTTGCTTACCTGGGCTGTGGTGAATGGTGCTGCTCTGAACATGGGATGCAAATATCTCTTTAAGCGCTTGCTTTTAATTCTTTTGAATATTTACCCTGAAATGGGATTTATTTTATTTTGGAACTGTCACCCTGTCTTCCATAGTGGTTGCACCATTTTACTCTCCTGCAGCGTACAAGGGTTCCAATTTCTCAACATCCTTGCCAACACTTGACATTTTGTGCTTTTTGTTTTGTTTTGTTTCTGAGAGTAGCCATCCTCCTTGGTGTGAGGTGATAGCTCAGTGTGGCTTTATTTGCATTTCTGGGATGATTAATAATGTTGAGCTCTTTTTGTATGCTTGTTGGTGATTTGTTTATCATCTTCGGAGAAATCTCTATTCAAGTTCTTTGCCTGCTTGTCCATCAGGTTTTTTGATTTTTTTGTTGTGGGGCTGTAGGGGGTCTTTGTATATTCTGGATAATAGCTCCGAAACAGGTACATGATCTGCAAAGATTTTCTCTCACTGTGTCGGTTGCCTTTTGCTCTGTTAATCTATCATCTGATGCAGTGATGGGGACTGCTTATAGCGGACTGCTGGTCACTTTTGGGAGGTAGTCTTCCAGTGTTCATTCAGTCACTTAGTCTGTTAATTCTGAAGGTAACCCATAGGTCCCCACACGCTGCCAGCACCATGCTAGGTGCTGGGGCTCAGTGGTGAGGGAAGCCAGCAGTTAAGCACGGGCATGGCACCTGCTCCTCACATTCCTTGGCCGGCTCTGAGTTCAGCCCCAGCGACGGTGGCTGGTGGCCTGTTGCCGGACGGCTCAGACCCACCCACTTTTACAGCATCCACCCAGTGCGTGCACCAGATGATGAATGCTCCTGTTCTTTAGGGGGTCAGCTCAGGGGTCTTCTCACTGCTTCTCAAGAGGTCCTAGCAGAGCCCCTGCTGATCTTTTTCTTCTTCTCTGGTGACCTCTCACCCTCCCTCTCTCCTGCTCCCTAGGGACCCCTCCCACATTGAACTACCTGCATCTCAGTCCTTGTCTTAGGCTGCGCCTTCTGGGAACCCCACATAAGTCGGCTAACTTCTGCTGCCCAGAGGCTTTACCCTAGACTTAGGGGAGACATGTATCAGGAAGGCTTCCTTGAGAAAGTGACATTTTTCCTGCAGCTGAAGGGAGACTCCTCATTTTATGGGTGAAAAGGGTGGGGGTTAGCGGTCTGGGCAGAGAAGGTGACATGAGCAGAGGTCATGGGGCTGGTGGGAGGAATATGGCTTGTTCTAAGAAGATATCAAAGGGGCTTCTTGGGCCTCTATTCCTGTAGGTTCCACATTCTTCCTGTCCCTGGATCCACAGAACCAAGATCCCAGCATGCCTTGTACCAAGGTTCAGCTGTTTATAACAAAGGGGAGAGTATATAGGGTGTGACACATTCCTGTTTCAATTGTGGGGTATTCTAGGGGAATTGGGGAGTTCCCATATGGAGAAGGGCAGCAAAACTCAGGTGATTTGTTCTTTAAATAAGCAGTCCAGTTTGGCCTCTTTCTCCAGGGAATGTTCATCATAGGGAAGAGCCAGACAGGTGATGGAAAAGTGATACCCTAGCCCCCCAGCTTGTCTTCCCTCCTCCCGACTTCCCATTTCTTGCTCCCGCAGCTCTGGGGCCCAGCTGGCACCATGGAGGCCTTGCCTGGTTTCCAACTCACCCAAGAAGGGGAAACTGGGTTCTGTGTCAGATTTTCACCCTCAGAGATGGTTCTGGTTAAACCAGTGTGCCCAGTCTTGTAGTGGCCTCTTCTGCCCCCAAGGGCCTGTCCATTCCCTTGGGCTCAGCTCTGCAGCCCGCTGACAGCGGGCCACGGGGAGAGACATGTGCAGACCTGGGTGGGCTCACAACAGCTGGACTGGAAAACAGATTTCAGATCTCAGCCAGGGAGGTACGCACTGTGGAAGGTTGTAGACCTCAGCCCTCTGTGCTTGGGGCCAGAAAGAGTAATCAGGTGGCTAGTGAACATTCTGTACCTGCGTCTCAGGCAGGGGCTGGGGGAGGGGGGAAGGGGGAGGGCTGAATGTGAACCTGGGCCAGCCCTTGTGCCACAGGCATTTGAAGGAGCGCAGAGAAATCCTTTTTGACAGGCACAAGCTCGATGCCCACTCCCTCCCCATAGCATCTTTCCTTCTCCATCCTCAGGGACCGTCCTCGGCCTGTGGAGATGGACAGAGAGACCTGGGAGTGGGTGAGGCAGAGCTCCCCTCCCTCCCCATCCAAACCTTGTCTGGGCAGCACACCCAGGTGAGCCCACCCTGGGGCGTCCCTGATGCTGGCTCTGCAATGGAGCCCGAGAACTTTCAACAAGGCTCCCTAGACTCTCACACAAACTGGAGGCCCCCAACACTCCAGCACTGCTCTGCCTTAGAATTGACTTTTCTTATTCTTTTCCTCCCCATACCTAAAACCCCCCTCTTTTGGAACCAAGACTGCAGGAGTTAAAATCCTAACTATACCTCTATCTGCGTGACTTTGGGCAAGTTCCTTAACCTCTCAGCTGCCTTATCTATGTGGGGGTAATAAAAGACTGATGATGTGAAAAATCACACCTGGAAAGTGCTCACAACAGCCCCGGCTGAGGAAGTGAGCTGTTTGCTGCGAGGATGGGCGGGGGGAGGTGGGTTCTGTGCTCTTAGGACCCTAAACTCAGTGCTGAAAAAGGGAGCTCCCAGACGTGACCCACTGCCTGAGTTTAAGCAAAGGTCGATGAAGCCAGGTGCTACACCGGAATTCAAGGTTCAATATTTAGGTGCCACTGTTGGGGAGAGGAAGTAAAATTTCACAAAGAAAAGCCTCCACCCTTTTTAGGGAAGGGTGGGTTTGTTGGCAGTGGCAGCTGCTCTTTCTTAAAAAAAAAACATTTATATATATATATATATATATATGTTTTTTATGTAAACAATAAATATACATGTATATGTATATACACACACATACATATATGTATGGGGAGAGGAGGAAAGGACTATTTGTCTGGGGTCTGACGCCCGAAGGCAGTCGCTTCAGTGCACAAGGGGCGGGGTGGGGTGCCCACACAAGCCTTGAGGGCTACCTTTGCTCCCTCTGCGGGGCCGAGACGTGGCCGCTGCACGCTGTGATCCCGAGGGCCACCAGGGGGCGCTGTGGTCACACGGCTGCCCACCAGCCTCCCCGCCGCGCCGCCACCGCGCCCCTGGGCACCGTAAGGCCAACCGAGCACAGCCTCCTCCGCTTGGCGCGGGCCACCCACCGCAGCCCCCTTGCCCACTTGGCTGTCTACACGGGGAGCCGCCGGTCCTTACCTCAAGGTGGGGCCCGCCGGGGGTCTCCCGCTCTTCCGGCAGCCTCAGTCCGCTGCTCTGCGGGAGGATCGCCTCCTGCTCCCCTGGCGGCTTCTCCTGCGCTCCAGGCCTTCTGGTGTCTGTTTTGTGTTCTTAGGGTCACTGGACCCTGAAACTGGATGTACCTACCATCTGCTGGTCCCTTCACCGGCCCGGCAGAATGAGCTGCTTCTCCTTCCTCCCTGAAGGCAGCCTCCCTCTCTCCTGTTCTTTCTCTCTTGCTGTGAAGAATAGAGATTTGATTTGGGGTTTCTGCCCCTTAGAGGAGATGCTCCTTGGTGCACTGGAGCATTGGTGCCGCTGCCCCCAGACCCTCTCCCCGGCACACCCCCACAGGCACCTTTGGTTTGATGCATCCGGAGCTGAACTTGGCACTCTCTCCCAGAAGTCTGCCCCGCCTGCGGTGACCATTTCAGCCCCACTGCCCTAAGAAGGGACAGAACCTTGGCGGTTCTGGGAGACAACCGGATGGCACTGTCCTGAAGCCCACTTACGGCTTGCTTCAGAATCGAGAGCAGTCTTCAGTGTGTACATGGGGGCCCGGTCTAGACCACTGATTGAAGCTGACTGTCCCAGGTGGACCCTGAATGTGCATTTTGAACAAGTGCTGCCATGACTCTGAGCTCTGAGAGCCACTGCTTGAACGTCTGTCTGGTCACTCAGAATAGGAGCCTCCAAAGCAGGTGTGACAATGACCTCCATCCCTGCCTGAGCCTCCTTCCCATGCTAACACCAGGTACATGCTAACACCACGTTTCCATTAAGCTGACAAAGCAATAAAAAGATTTTCTTTCTGGACAGGGGGCCAACACATTCATACTTTTAAAGGCATCTAGAGGGTGCAGAAGATTGCAGAAGTACAAACCTCCCCTGTCCCTGACCCTCAGCCTCTCAGTTCCTGTTCCTGGAGCAACGGTTATGGCCAGCTTCCTGCAAGATTCCCTGGGTACTCTGTGCAGATGACCGTGTCTACCTCCTGTTTCCCTTTAAACACAAAGCACACTACACAGGCTGTTCTGCATCTTGCTTTTAACTTAAAATATATTTTAAAAAATGTCTTAGAGACTGTTCCATATCACTAGGTGAGGCTGAACTGTGTCCAGCTGAGTGGTTAAGAGTGCGTGTCTGGTGACCCTGCTTATCCTCGAGTTGGGGTCCTTCACTTACTAGCTGGTGACCCTGGGCAAATTATTTAAGCATGCTGGGCTCCAGTTTTCTCATTAAAAAGAAGAAAATAAGCGTAATATTACTTATGTCCTGAGGTCATCCTGAGGATTCAAGGACAGCAACATTGCTCGTAGGCTTTGGTACGCAGTAAATACTCAATAAATGTTAGGTATGGTCTCATTCCCTCATTTACTTTCAGTTTTTAACAGTTGAACATTTTAAACTGAGAATAAATTCTGAGTTTAACAATTTAAACTCAGAATGCCCCGCCTGGTGGCGATGTTGCAGAAGAGATGCAGGGCCTGGGGGCCCCTCTTAACATCCCGGATTTGTTACCCAACCGCTAGCTCTGTGCCCTCGAACAAATGATTCTTCCAACCTTTTTGGGCCTCTGCCTAACCCATCTGCAAAATAGGGATGATGACATAAAGCCTTGCAAGGTTGTTGGAGGGCCGGGTGAGATCATAGCTACAAAGGCACCTGGAACAGCGCCTGGTATGTGATAAAGATGGTGATGACACCAAAACGACAGCAGCTTCTATTCTCCGAGCAGCGACCACATGCCTGGCGAGGGATGTGTGTGGCCTCACGTGCACGTCTACGAACCCTGTCTGTCTGGTCTTTTTTTCAGCTTCATCAGGTACCTTCCACGTGCCTGGTGCTGTTCTGTGTCTGTGCTTCTCTCTGACATAGCTACTGTATTATCCCCATTTTTATGGAGAAGAAGATGGTGCTCAGAGATGTTGAGTAAGTGGCACAAGATCACACAGCTGATAAAAATGCGATTTATTTGATGTCTGATTCGAGACCTGGAGGTTCATGAGCTACACTCTGTGTACTCACTGGGGCTCCAAAGGGGCCCTGGGGTCCAGCACTCCCTCCCCTCCCCCTCCCTCATTCCTCTTTCCATCCCTTCCCCCTCCTCCTTCCTGCTCTTGTTTCTCTTCTCCTTCTCTCTTTGTTCTCTTCTGAGTCTCTATCCTTATGTCCCACGTCCCTTTATCTAGAGTCTGTACTCAGATCGATGCCTGGTGCCTTCTGGGGGGCATGAGCTGTCTCTCCCCCGAGCCTACAGGAGACCAGCCCTGCCGGGGAGTGTGTGTGTCTGTGTCTGTGTGTGCGCATCTGTGGGTCAACTGGTGTAGGAACTGTACGGGTGTGATGTGTACATCCTGCGTCTGTGTCCCCATATATGTGCTACCTGGGGATATGAATATGGGTTCATAGTCATCATTTGTACGCGATCCGCTTCTGGAAAGACTGCGAGTCCTTTAGAGTAAAGAATCAGATAGGAAGTTTCAAAAGCACCCACTGAGGGCTTTGAAGGATAGGAAGCAGAAGAGGGTGGTAGGGCGTTTGTGCATGTGTGTGGTTGTCTGTGTGTGTGTGTTGGTGGGAGGTAGGTTCCCAAGTCCTGGCCTCCCTCAGCCAGGGCCCCACCTGTGTGCATGGGAAGGGCCTCCAGCACCCGAGCTCCCTCTCTGCCCACCCTGAGCCCCCAACATCTGCCCACAGGACTTAGGCCATGGAGCCAGAGGAAGCTGGGCTTAGAGTCCCAGGACCTAGCTGTGGGATCACACAGACTTGGGTTTCCCCCGGCTGTGTTGCTTTCTAGCCCCTTCATGTTTCTGAGTTCGTTGGGCTTATCTGGAAGTGGCCTAAAAACCTCTGAACAGGATGCTTGCCGGGTTCCACGGAGAAAAGGCTGTAAGTGACTCTCTACCTGACTGCCTTGTGGAGATCAGGAAGACTTAGTGGCCTCCGTGTGGGCAGACCCACAGTCTTCAGTTGGCCAGGACACGGATCAACCCATGACGTGAAGGCACATGCTTCCACGCAGGGTGGGGTCAGCTGGGTGAAGTCCCCACGCCCCCTTAGCCGTGGGGGCCAGATCCAGCAAGCCTGCCTGAGGGGGCGTGGATGGGCTGTGGGCTCTGCGGAGGCTCGCCGCAGCCCCGGGTGCATACCCTGATATTTCTGGATGGTTCCTGACATGGTTTGAAAGGAATGTCTCCGGGAGGTAGGCTCTCTAGCCCGCACGGGGCAGTTCCTGGTCTGCGCACTTCATCTGGAAGCTGTCGTGTCCAGCCGCCGGGCAGGGCTCGGGCTGCGGTCGGGGCTGGATGCCCTCCCACTGGACATCTCCCAAGGGCCCTCAGATTCCCCCCCGCCCCACAGCAGGGAAGGAAGGCCAAGAGAGAGAGAAGAATGGGGTATAGGCAGAGGGAAGGGGAGCAAGGACTGTCTTTTTGTTCTGAAGAACCTTTTGGCTTTTTCCAACAAATCAGAAAATCCGGGGGGCTGGGGGGGGCACTGTTCTTACTCCAGTCACGCCCTCCTCTAAATCAGGCGAAACGGACGCACATATGTTTTTGGTTCTAAACTAATCAGAGGACTTCAGGCCTGTACAGGGTCCTAAAAATACATATTGAAAACAGCTCGTGTTCCACCCTCTCCCAGAAATATTTGTTTCCATGACTTAAAAATTCCAGCACTAGACGTTTCTCGCAGGGACCTCAACAAGTAAAGGGCCCCGTTCAGGAGTGCCAGAGTGGCCGGCTGGGTGGTGTGGGACAGGAACGGATGGGGGTCTGGCGTGGAAGGGGCTTGTTCTCCGGTCACAGAGCGTGGCAGAGCCACGTAGTTGGACCCCCTCGTCTCTGACCTGGAGAAACCAGCCCGGAGAGCTGCGGTCACACGGCCGGGCTTCTCCCTGCAGTGCCCGGGTGCAGGGCTGTGGGCTCAGCTGCGTCCAGCCAGCCATTTACTGCTCCCCCGGAATGACTGGAAATGCATCTTATTTGTGATTGAGCTGTGTCTGCACCATGTGGAGGCACCGGTTGGGGCGGGCGGGGGAGCCGGGCCTGGCTCTGCACCAGGCTGGGGACTCCCACTCACCGTCCTGCTGTGTGTTGTTGGGTAGCACTCGCCTGGACCCTCTGCTCCCCATTTCAAAGTCATAAAAGGATAGTAAGGATACTAACCTTTGCCATGTAGTGAGCACTTACTATGTGTGCTTCCCGTGCTTCTTCCTGCTTGACCTCCAACTCTTTCAGGTGAGTCCTATTAGCTGCTCTTTTCTGCAGATAAGGAAACTGAGGCTCAGGTTACGTGACATGGAGACAGGAGTGGGGCCCAGACAGCCAGGGATGGCTACCCTCTTGCTGGTGGCTCTTTCCTGGCTCCCCAAGCCTGAGGGAAGGTTCACAGGGACCTTGGACAGGCTACCTGTAAAGGCCCACACTTGCCATTAGAGCAAGGAAGGGTTCTGTGGTGGGGGGGTCAGGATGGACTGGGACAGAAGCCCCCCAATTTTGTGGTCCTTCTAGCAGGCCTTCCTTCTCTCCTGGAGTCCCGCAGCCTCCACAGAAGGGCCTGGCCCCTCGTGGTTCAGCGGGTGGCTCGGAGCACTTCCCTGTAGAACGGGGCTTTAGTGTCGGCTCTGGCGGCGGCCTTTTCTGGAGTTCCACCCTGGGCGGCTGGCTCTGGGCTTGCATCCCGCACGATGGCCTGGCATGTTGGCTGGTCCCGTCTCTGCCAAGGCAAAATCAGAATGTGCAGCTCCCGCAGAGAGGGTGGATTTAACCAAGCTTCCTGCTGGTTGGCCTGCCTGGGCCCTTCCATGAGGCTGACAGGAGGTCGGGGAGGGAGAATGCAGGGCTTGTGCCCACGACATTCTGCGCGACAAGGACATCTTCTCTGGGCCGGGTGCTTGCAGCTCAGACACCGTCTTCCCCTATCCTGGGAGCTGCTGGCTGCCAGCAGGCCGGGCGCATGTGTCTCCTTGGCCTGGCTCAGAGGGGCTCTTCGGTGGGTGCGGGCGGCTTCCAGACCGCTCTCCCCTGGACAGGGGTGGGGGTGTGGGGGAGCAGGCCGGGGGCCATGAGGACACCTCTGAGTCTACTAATGGGTACTGCTTCCTGCTGGTGACAGCTGGCACTCTTCTGGTTTATTATACTCAGCTTTTAAAAATATTTGCCTTCCCCGGGGCTGGACATTTATCTATTATAGATAAGATAAGGGAGATCAAGTTGGAGAAGGTTATGTGACAGTAATTGGAAGGCTACTCGGGCCCACCGCAGAGCCTCTGTGTGGTTTCCGCAGTGCATTTCGTTCACGGCACTTGATGCAGCAGCGGCTGGGGTGGTTTGCAGGGCCACTTCTCTTGCAACGGAGCAGGGCAAGGCCACCTGGGGGCTAGGAGTCTGTGCCTAGTCCTGGGGCGAGAAGGTGGCCCTTCCGGGCCATGGGCTTCACCTTTGGCCGCCCCTCCCTGCCTTGGCTCCTGGGTGCGGCCCGTGGCATGGGCCGTGGTTGGGGCAGTGCTCCTCTGCTCCAGCTCCTTGCTCTGTCTCTGCTGCAGGGAGCACCGCCCGGTCCACCCCAGCTCAGTCCTAGGACCACAGACTCTGCTCGCCTACCCCTCCTCGTTACTCATCTGGTCTCTTCCAGTCTGAGTGACAGGGATGTGTGCGGGGCGTCCACCCTCTTCCTGAGAGGTGCTGAGTCTGGGGATATCATGTACTTAGGACAGGCATAGGAAGAGGTTCAGAAGTTTGGCTCCAGAGGGGAAAGTCTGGAGCAACTTGAAGGAAATGCAGGTTTAACAGATACCCAGCTTTTGTTCCTCCTGTGATGAGATGCTTGTTCAGGAGACCGTTTACGCCAGAGGACTTTGAAGCAAGAAATGGGTGTGCGGGATATTCATGTCTGTCCTTCTAGAGAATTCTTCACCCTGCTGTGTGTCTGCTATGGCTACATCACCTGGGCTCCCCCTCTCTATGCCTTCAGGTTCATTTTAGCCAGTGGTCGGGGGTGCCCCCACCCGGCCACTGGCTAAAATGTGGGGGGCAGCACAGGGCGCCAGGGACAGAAGGGAGCGTCTGATGTTCCTCCGCTGTTCCCTTCCTGCTGAGCTGGAGCTTAGGGGCAGCTGAGCCAGGCAGGCAGCTCACTGTGCTTCTGCAGTCCAATCCCTCCCTCTCCCCTGTCCCCTGAGGCTTACAGGTGCTAATGAGTCTGCCCTCCCTGTCGGTCTGCCTTAAGCCTGCCTGCATCTCTCTAAATTGTCCTCCAGTGGACTGGCGCTAGTGGCCCCCAAAAGATATGTCTGTGTCCTAAGCTCTGGAACCTAAGAATGTGACCTTATTTGGAAGAAGGGTCTTTGTAGATGTAATTAAGGTAAAGATCTCAGGGTAAGATCATCCTGGCTGATCCAGGCGAGCCCCAAGTTCAGTGACAAGAATCCTTATGAGAAACAGAAAAGGAGGAGATACAGACACAAGGAGAGCAGAGAAGGCTGGGCCGGAGGCGCACAGAGCTTCAACCCTGGAGCCTTCAGAGGGATCATGACCCTGCCCACACCTCGATTTCGGACTTGCGCCTCTGGCCTGAGCTGGGAGCTGTCCCACTTAGTAGATGAGAAAAACCAAGCTTCTGGCAGCTTAAGATACTTGTTGAAGGTGTCTCAACTAGTGGGTAGGTGGCAGAGCAGGGCTCAGAGCTCAGATCCATCTTCTTCCACCCCCAGCTCCTTCCAGAAGCCATGGCCATCTGCCTGGTGCTCTATGGGCTGCTCGTTGGACATTGATTTTAAGCTTCATCATGTTACTATGTCTCATGAGGGTGCAGAGCTGCAAAATTTCACCTTGTTGGCAGATACATATTGCATGGTTTAACTTAAAAATACTAGTTTCTGGGGCACGTGGGTGGCTTAGTGGGTTAAGCCTCTGCCTTCAGCTCAAGTCATGATCTCAGGGTCCTGGGATGGAGCCCCGCATTGGGCTCTCTGCTCAGCAGGGAGCCTGCTTCTTCCACTCTCTGCCTGCCTCTGCCTACTTGTGATCTTTGTCTGTCCAGTAAATAAATAAAATCCTTAATAAATAAATAAATAAATAAAATCCTTAATATATAAATAAATAAATAAAATCCTTAATTTTACTCTATTAAAAAAATACTAGTTTCCGTGTATGTGCAGAATTCATATTGGTGGGTCCTAGAAACAGGAGCCACCAAGAGGTGACAGTGAGCCCCAGAGTGGCTGAAACCAGGGCCCTGAAAAGGGTCTTTAACATGTTTTCAGAACTGCCTGGGAAGTGCTCAGCTCTAGAAAAGCTGACCAGATGCAGAACTAAATTCAGCCAGCACATGTTTCCCTGTCTTGCCTCTGCCTCCACACCTTTTCTGGAACCTTCTCCACTTGCTTTTTGGCATTTTCTATCCTGCTCTCTGGACTCCAGTGGATCTCCGCCTCATTCTTCCTCTCTGTCCCTAGGGGCAGGCCTCTTTATCCCCATGTCACAGAAGGAGAACCAAGGGCCCTGGGGTCATGCTTGCAGCTGGAGAGCGCTGGAGCCCTTCCTGGCCTTGGTGCATACAGCCCTTCCATTCCTTGTCCTGCTAATGGAGGAGAGAAGCTGCCGCACTCAAGAAGGGCTCAAAGAGGGAGTGTCAGGCCCAGGAGAGCCCCATTTGGGGTGAACGGGGCACGTGTAAGGCCAGATGAGTAATCCTGTGATTTCTCTAAGATCAGAAACCCGTCTGGCAGAACAGACAGCTTGATGGCAGCCTCAGAGAGGAATCGATGGGTGGGGAGGCTGGATTAGATATGTTAAGCGGAGGATTTTATTAGTCTGTCTTTCTGCCAGGGGAATCTGCACGGGGCCAGGGCTGTTTCGTCTTCCTGAATAAATAAGCAGGTGAGTAGCAGGAATGGCAGCCATGGCCCAGCTGCGAGTGTGTTTGTGTGTTTGTGTTGGGGAATGTGTGCATGCGTGTGTGAGTGCATATGCCCTGGTGTGTGTCTGTGTGTGTCTATGAGGGTGAGAATGTGTGCATACGTCTCAGCATTGATGCATATGTGTCTTGTGTGTGTAGGTACACACGTGTGCATGCGGTGAGTGTCTTTGAGGGTAGGAATGTGTGTTTACATGCGTGTATGTGTACTTGTGTGTATGTGTGTGCATGTGGAAATCTCGGTGCATGTGTGCATGAATGTATCTGTGTAAGTGGGTGTGTGTCTCTGAATGTCAGTATGTAAGAGTTAGGGTGTATATAGGTGTGTGCATTTGTGTCCAGATATTTGTGTGTGTGTGTGTGTGTGAGAGAGAGAGAGAGAGGAAAGGGAGGTGTACGAAGCTGGGATTCGGTCTCTTTTCATGACCATCTTGGGAAACCTGCCAGGGGCCATTAGAGATATGTGGGGAGGCAGTGATGGAATGGCCGTGACTACAGCTGGGGGGGCCGAGTGGTCCAGCTTGGAAACGCTCTGGAGGCTTGCCTCTGTCTGCACAGTCTTGGATGTGGGACTTCTGGGGCCAGGAAGGGACAGTCTTTGAATTACTCAGGTTCCGGAGGCAAAGCCCAGTTCTTCCTCCTCCCTGTGAGACTCTGAGCACGTTTAGCAGCCTCCTCCAGCTCCGTCTCCTGGTCAGTAAAATGGGGCGAGAAGAACTCCCACAAGTGGTTGTGAGACCCAGGGTCGCCGTGGGCAGGAGGATGCTCTGTAGCACGTGAGCTCCGGGGGCTTCCTGTCCGTCCCCCTCTGTTGTAGCCCCTCCTGGGCTCTGGGGCTCCTCATGGAGCTTGGATCTGTGAAATGTCCCTTCTGAAGATGCTGGGCACGTCCCACCAGCTGCTGTCCTCGCTGTCTGAACAATCAGGCTACATTCTGGATGGCACCACGACCAGATGTGTCCACAAATACCCATCAAAATGTATTTCTGCCAGGGCGAGCCATTTAGACACAGAAGCTGTGTGGACTGCAGGGTGGCTGGTGGGAGTGGGGGCAAAGCTGGGAGCATCTCTCAGCCATGCCAAGCTGCACAGCCGTGCACACTTTCCATACTCGTTCTGGGACAAAGTCAAGGACTTCAGAGGCAGAGAAATCGGGCTCAGATCCCGGATTAGCCTCTCCCCAGCTGTATGACCTGGGACGAGTTCCCTGACTTTTCCAGCCTCAGGTCCTCCCCTGCAAATCCTTGCTGCCTAGCCGAACTGCAGCTGAGGAGGGGCTGCTCCGGGGGGTTCCAACGGGGTGTCCCTGTTAGTTCCCTCTCTCTGCTGTAGCACATCACCACACCATGCGTGGTTTCACACAACAGAGAATTACAATTTTATTGCAGGTCTGAGGCCAGAAGTCTGACATGGCTCTCACGGGGCAAACACTAACTTGCTGGCAGAGCCGCGTTCCTTCTGGAGGCTGCAGGGGGAAGGTCTTCCCTTGGTTTTCCCAGCTTCTAGAGGAGTCTGCATTCCTTGGCTTATGTGCCCTTCCTCCATCTTCAAAACATAGGAGTCCAGCCTCTGCTTCCCCTGTCACATCTTCTCTGTCTCTGGCCCTCTCACCTCCCCTTTATATGGACTCTTGTGAACACATTGGACCAGACTGATAATCCAGGACAATCTCCCACGAGCCCTTAATTTAATCCCATCTGCAAAGTCCTTTTTCCATGTGAGGTTTGCAGGTTCTGAGGATTAGGATATGGGCCTTTCTGGGGGACATTCACCTAAAATGAAGACTCTTTGGCGACAGCGTGGGTGTTGCCTTGTGCCCCCCAACAGAGCAACTAGACTAGACAACCGTCACTCACTGTCTCAAGTCATTGCACCAACATTTACTGAGTGCCAGCTGTATGCCAGACCGGTCCCTACCCTCAGGGAATTTATGTTGCGGTGGGAGAGATAACAACGAACAATAAAATACACACCAGAGCAGGACAGGACGAGCTCTGTGGGGGAAGAGTAAGGAAAGGTAGGGCATGGCGTGCGGAGGGCTCTCTCGGGTGCGGTGGGTCCAAATGCCCGTCCGGGAAGGTGATTGAGCAGAGCCTCGACTGAAACCAAAGAGTGAGTGAATCGTGCAGATACTACAGGAAAGCCTGTTCCTGCTTGTTGGGGCTGAATTGTGTCCCTCACAAAGAGAAGTTCACATCCTAATCCTGGCCCTTGTGAGTATGACCTTACTGGAGGTAGGGTCTCTGCAGATGAAAGTAAGATGAAAGACAACGGAATGGACTCCAAGTGCAGTCGCCAGCGAAGCCTGCCCTTGGTTTTCCTTCCCACATTCCCTGGGGCTGGTGCCCTGATTAGAGCAGGAGCCTCTTCTCTTCCTTCTTGATAAAAATAAAATAACAGCACCTGCCACTTACTGTCTGTTTCCTGCCAGCCATGTTGCAAGTGTCATGTCTTTGATCTCATACGGCCCTGGAAGGTGGGGGTTGTTAGTGCCCCATTTCACAGATGAGAAGACTAAGGCTTCAAGACTCTCCAGTCAACACACCTCAGCTATTGAACTGGGGAGCTGAGACTCAAACCCGAGGGCGCGTGGTTACCCGCATGCAGCCCTGCCCTTGGAGCAGTTTGAGGGCAGGGCCCGTTCATTCTTTTCTCTGTTGTCTCTGTGTGTCCGAGTGCCTTGCACGTAACATCCAGTTAAAACATAATGATTTTTGCATCCATTAATGATCTCTTAAGTCTTGACAAGAGAGTTCAGTTCAATCAGAAGTTTTGACAAATCCCAAACCAATTTTCCCTACACTGTTGATTTATTTATTCTGTAAACATTTGTCAAGAGTCCCTGTTACCTAGGGCGTGCTTCATGGTTGTTGTCTCAGCCCTAGCAGGGATAGTCTCTTAATCATAGCCACAGTTTTGAAAAGGTAGTTTTTCCCATTGGTGTTTGCTGAGTAGTCATCCAGGCGGCCTCAAGGGAGCCCAACGGCCCCAGCTGGCAACTTTCCCTCTTCCCCGGGAGTCGCTTCTACAGATTCCTCTTCTCCAGTGGCTGTTAAGCGTTCATCAGACTTCCTGTCCACCCATATCTTCCCGGTGATGTGTGCCCTTCCTCTGGGTGAAACACATACCTCATGGCTACTGGTCTGGGGATATCTTGAGCTTTGGTCCTAGGAGATTTTCTTCCAGATACTTTAGAGACCTGTTGGTCATCTTCCTTCTGATTTCTGCTTCTTCTATTGACAAGTTCCGAGAGCAGTCAGGATGGCCATGCTTCAGGCGTGTTCGGTGATCTTGGGCCCCTGGGAGCCGCTGTTCTTAAACATCTCAGCCGATGGCTGGGGGGACTGATGTTTTATCTGTGCTGGATATATGGGAGGAGAAGACATGGGTGGTGGTGGGGGGGCTGAGAAATGGGACAGAAGGTCTTCACCGAGGTAGCCAAAGTGAAAACATATCAACTAAGATGACAAGATACCATTTCTTGCCCATCTGCTTGGCACTGATTCAAAACTAACAACAATGAAACAACTGTTTGATAATTCCCTGGGCTGCAGGGTTCCCTCTCACCCCACCCCATGGAATAAGAATAGCACAATGTCTCTGAAGAGTGATTTGGCATCACACTTTGAGATTTAAGCAAGCTCCTACCCTTTGATGGAGCAATTATTCTACTAGGATGGAAGTCAGCGAAATCAACAGAGGCACAAAGATTTATGTGTGATTTTATCATTGGGCGGAGTAGCAAAACTTTGGAAAGACCCTCAGGATCCCACAGTAGAGAAGCAGTGAAGTAACTTACATTACCCATCCGCAAGCGTCCGTTTAATGGAATGGTATGCACCCATTCAAATGGTGCTCATGTGCATTTTTGCTGCCATTGAAAGGCAATAATCATGAGAATAGAGCTTATGGTGGGCCTGGTACTTCTCTAAGGCTTTGCAGGGAGTGATGCACTTAATCCTTCCAGCAACTTTGGGGAGTGGGTTTGCTATCAGAATAATGACCGTGGTACAGATGGAGATGCGGCAGCCCCAGAGGATGGGGAGCCAAAACTTACTGGCCCTCATGCCTTGAGGGTTCTTGAGCCCCAATGGCTTCTAACTGTCTACCAGTCTGTTCACAGGGGAAGATGTCTGTTGTGTATAGAAAAAAAGGCTAGAAAAGAAAACATCTGTAAAACTAGTCGTCTCTGTGTGGTGGGACTAGAGGTCATTTTGTTTCGGAATTTTCTAAATTCTTTATAGAAATTGCTGTGTTACTTTATAATAGAGAAGAGAAAATGAGGAGGAGACGGTACAGGGAAGTGTCTGGCTGGGTCCCCAGGGTCCTGACTGCCCTTCTCCTGGGTTGGGAGCTGGGTGGGGGATCCATGGGTGACCTAGTAGAGGTCGTCCTGGCTGTTCGTCACCTCCTGGGAAGGAATGAGGCAGGTTCGGTAGCTCTGATGAAAGACACAAACACTCCTCTGTCCTCTGACCTCCACGTATAGGAGTCCTTCTTGGAGACGGGCTTGGGACATTCCTCCCTCTTGGACTTCTTAGAACCACATTATAAGGATTGGAAAGAGGTCTGAGGATTGTCTGTCGCATCGGTTTTTCCATCATTTTTAATGGCAGAACACTTCAGATGGGTCTTGTTCATAAAGAAGGGCAAATAAATGATTTTGACACCAAGGACCAAAGTTTCTTTTAGAGAAGAGATTCTTTTGCATAGGAAAATCCTTGAGGGTCCCCTTTGGGTGAAGTTGAGTCTCCATGGATATGGTTTGAAGGAGGTAGTGAAGCAAATAGTATGTTTCTGTATAAGAAATGAACAAGATTTTTAGCACCAGAGGAGAGAGGACTTGGGTACTAAGGCCGTTGGAAAAGTACTTTGAAGAAGAGAAGGGATGTCTGATAGTCCATTTTAAGGTCTTCGTGTTGCTGTAATGTTGAACCTTGCTGTCTAATAGCTGTGTGACCTTAGGAGAGTGACTTCACCTCTCTGAACTGTAGTTACTCTGCGATCACGAATGAGCTGTTTCCAGTTGCCGTGAGGATAAGAAACTCTATTGGGCATGTGTTGGTTCTGGCCTGTTTGTAGTCATCAGGCCCTTTCTCACCCTTCCTCAGTGCACTCTGTAAGTCAGGGTGGTGGGTGACCAACGGAAGCACTCTTAGCAGATTGCCAGGTGGGAGGAAGGGAGAAGCAAGAGTAGCTTTCCTCCTTCCTATGTCTCTGAGGGGTTCTCAGGCAATGGCTGTGTCTCCTTGGTGGCCCCAGCTCCTGCCATGGCTGTCCACTCAGGTTCCAGCTTGCACCGGGTCACCCCAGCCACCAGGGACATCAGCTCTTCTCTCCTTCCCTCCAGCCTAGGGAGCAGTTTCCAGCACTTTTGTAACCCCTGGATGGCATCAGTGTCTCCTGGTGGCTTACCAACTGTTCTACCACTTGTTGTATTAGTCTGGGCTCTCCAGAGAAATAGAACCAATAGCACAATTTTTTATTTGATGCAATTTATATATACACATGTATATATATATACCATACACATATGTATGGGTGTGTACATATACACATATACCAAACATATATATATGTGTGTATATATATATGTGTGTATATATATATATATGTGTGTGTGTGTGTGTGTGTTTTAGTATCATAAATAAAATAAAAAATACATGAAATGAAGAAATGGCTCATGTGATTTTGGAGGCTGAGAAGTCCCAAGACCTGCAGTTGGCCCGCTGGAGACCCAGGAGAGCCAACAGGGTAGCTGCGTCCTGGGTCTGAGCCCACAGGCAGGAGCAAGAGGAAGAATTCTCCCTTCTTTCACCTTTTGGTTTTATTCAGGTCTTCAAGGGATTGGATTAGAGTGCTTTGCTTTACTCAGTTTTAGTGATTCAGATGTCAATCTTACCCAGAAGTGCCCTCAGAGACACACCCAGGATAGAGGCCCCAGTCAGGTTGACATACAGAATCAGCTCCGCGCCGTACATAGGACTCCTGCTCTGCGTTAATTCCATTCAAGTGATTTCTATTTACCACAAATGTTTGGCTTTGCCCTTGGTGCTCAGCTTTGGATGGCTGCACACCCTGATGTCTAGTTCAATGTCACTTTTGGAAGCTGAAACTGTGAATCATCGTTGATCGATGCCTAGGTTATCATTATATCTAGTTTATGTAGCAATTAAGTAATAATAGGATGATATATATCTTTTGTATTTATTGTTAATATCTAAATATTCACTTTCAGATATAGGTAAGCACTCTTGAAGTATTACAGGGTCACTTTTTTTGTTTCTATTTTGAAATCTTATCAATTGTTTGAAGTATAAGTGATCATAAGAGTAAAGTGCTGCAATAATTTTGGTGATGAAAGTGAATTTTATTTACTAAATCATCTTAACATATTTCCAGTTGACAAATGGGGAGATAGAGTAACAGTTAATACAAATATTGGCAGTCGTAGCTAGGTGACTTTAGGAAGAATATTATTTCCTTTCTGAGCCACCTAATGCTTATGAAATTTAAATAATAATACAGAACAGAATAATAGAAATTATATTATATCACACAATTGCAGTATTTGTAGAGTTGTTAGTGTACCTGCATTCATAACATTATACAGAATAAACTTTAATAACTACATGTAATTGTTAGTTGTTTAATTTTACTTAGGGATTCTATATGGGTCACGAGAGTTTCCAGAAAATATTTGGGAATATTTGTCACCTTTGCTACCTCCAAATAGGAGGAAAGCCTCCAAAATTGTGTCCAGCATTCATGATGAATATAATTCACATGAAATAAAAAAACTATAGAGTATAAAGAAAAAGCAGGGGCGCCTGGGTGGCTCAGTGGGTTAAAGACTCTGCCTTCGGCTCAGGTCATGATCCCAGGGTCCTGGGATCGAGTCCCGCATCGGGCTCTCTGCTCTGTGGGGAGCCTGCTTCCTCCTCTCTCTCTGCCTGCCTCTCTGCCTAATTGTGATCTCTGTCTGTCAAATAAATAAAATCTTTAAAAAAAAAAAAAAGAAAAAGAAAAAGCAGAAGATGAGGCAGCCCCCCAAATCTGGCTTCTCCCCTTGACCTTGGTGGAGAAGTAGAATTTAATACCACAGATGTGAGCTAAGAGGTCATGGGGCCACCTGACCTCTGACGGTCCTGAGGAATTGTTGTTCCTCCCCATAGACATTTGAATATTCAAAACATGAGTATTAAAACATAAATGAGAAAAGTGTAAAATAATGAATTTTTAAAATAAGATTCCGGAATTGGGGGCGGCTGGGTGGCTCAGTGGGTTAAAGCCTCTGCCTTTGGCTCAAGTCATGATCTCAGGGTCCTGGGATCGAGCCCCGCATCGGCCTCTCTGCTCGGTGGGGAGCCTGCTTCCCCTCCTCTCTCTGCCTACTTGTGATCTCTGTCTGTCAAATAAATAAATAAAAATCTTAAAAAAAAAAAGATGCCGGAATTGTTCTTTTATTCCAGAAGTGAGTTCCGTGATGGTGTCGTTTGGCTTCAGCAGGGTCTAGGTGCTAATTTTGACTTTCAGCCATTTGGCCATAGTGCCTGTGCCCTGTACCCTGTGTGCAACTGGCAATTGCTGTTGGCTCATTTGTAGCCCCACTAGACCCTGACGCGCACAAGATAGGGACTTAGATGCCACCTTACCGCTGCCTTCCAGAAATGCACTTCCTGGCCTGTAATAAGCCCTCAGTCAGTGGAGCACGAGGCATTATTATTCGTGTTGGGCTTCATGAGGCAGCTGGGAGGAAGCTTTGGGTCCAGTCAGACCCTGCACGGAGGATGCTCACACCCTCTTGTGCCAGGGAGAAGGTTTTTTGTTGCAGGGTTTGAGGAGAAAAATCAATGTAAAATGGCTGAAGCAATACAGGGGAGAGAGGGAGTTTATTGGTTCGTGTGTCTGGAGAGTCCGAAGTTGGATGGGCCTAACATGCAGTGTGCACCCCAAGCCCGGGAGGTTGTGGGGTCACCCTCTCCACGTGTCTGCTTCTAGGCCAGCCTTCTTCCTCGTGGGCTGTCGCTGTTCACTCCCTCCCGCCTTGTACTACTCAGAGGAGAGAGATTCCCTTTCTCCAACCACCAAACGGATGTCCTGGGCTGCACTGTGACTGGGCCAGTTGGGTCCCATGTCCAGGATGGGATTCAGCGGATTGCTTTAGGCCAACAGGGTTGGACAAACAGGTTCTCTGTGACCCAAGTGGGGTGGTGGAATGGAGCCCAGCATGGGCTGGTAGGCTGTATTAGTCTTCTCTCTCTTGGTAACTAAGCACTACACATTCAGTGGTTTAAGACAACATACCTTTTCTATCTCACACTTTCTGTGGGGCAGGAGTCTGGGTTTGGGTTAGCAGGGTTTTCTGCTCAGGGACTCACAGGGCTGAAGTCAAGGTGTCAGTTGGGGCTACATTCTTATCTAAGCCTTGTGGACCTCTTGCAAGTATACTGGTGCTTGGCAGAATTCATTTCCTTTGGCCATAGGACTCAGGTCCCTGTTAACTTGTTGGCTGGCTGTGGCAAGAGACTGTTCTTATCTCCTACAGATCGCCCTCAGGTCCTTGCCTAACATAACAAGCATAGCCGAGTGGTTCTTCCAGGCCAGCAGGATACAATCTTCTGACTTCTTCCATCTCTGACCTCTGTGTGCTTGTAAAAGCACTCACCTGATTATGCCAGGCCCACCAAGAAATTTCTTCCTTATGATTAACTCAGAGCTAACATACTGGGAACCTTATTTATACGTGCAGCATCTTTTCACCTTTGCCATATAATGTAACCCAATCAGGGGAGTGATGCCCCGTCATATTCATGGTTTCTGCCCTTACTGAAGGGGAGGGAGTATCCACGGTATGGGGAAGTCACAGGACCCTCTTGGATTCTGTCTACCACAGTGGATGAGCATCAGGGTCCCCTGTTGTGCCTATTTCAGATCCTATCCAGATTTCCTGATCTCCAGTGTCAGTTATGCTCACTGGGACAGGAGTTTCCAAAGAGAGACCCTTTTACCCCTTCTTCCCCTGCCTCTACTGAGCGCAGACCCTCTGTCCTGGAAGAAGCATCAGAATCCCTCCAGGTGAGTTAGCAGCTGGAAGAGCTGTCAAACTCCGGTGCTGACCAAGGCCTTCTGAGGCCTGGACTAACGTTTCCACAGCAAAGCCTGAAGTGTGTTTGGTAGATGACTTTATTTGGTACTTACTAGATAGATGCCAATCATTGTACTGTGTATCTCCCTCCCATCATCCCACGAGATTGCTATAGCACCCATTCCTGCTTGATAAAAAAGAAAACAGAGGCTCAGACTGGCTATACAGTACAGCCGGCAGGTGGCAGGGCCAGCGCTTGAAGGGAGATGCACTGAAAGCAAAGCACATGTACTTAAATGCCCCCCCCCCGAATGTTCTAGAACATGCAACCCAGCTTCCAGATTCTGCTGAGGGAGAAAAGTGGGGCCATAGGTTCAAGGTCCCCATCCAGAAGGTCAGTGGCATTATTGTTTTAATTTTAAGTCTGAGCCTGGAGCTTGCAGACCAAGGCTGAATACAGTGAAGCAATATCCACTTTGTCCATTCTCTGTCCCTGGGAGCACCATTCACGGGATCTGTTGGGATAAATCTTGCAAGCTTTGGAGAACTCTGCAAGAGAAGTACTCACAGAAAAACAATCCATTTGGTACCAGTTGGAGAGGAAAATACTGGTTGCTTTTTAATTTACCTGTGAAATGGCTGCTGCTGGGCGTCAGCTATGGCCCCCAGATCATGGGGCTGAGAGCCAGGCACTTTGGCGCTTGATCCCTACTCTGGATAATGCGGGAGGTTCGAGAACACCGCCCAGATGTTCCCTGCTGAAATAGCTTTGCAAAACTCTGAGCTCCGTCAAGCACACTCAAGGGCTGGGCTTTTTGCTTCAAGGCATTTTAATTACTCCATGAACTGGCAGCAGGAGAGTCAGGGCCAGGCTGAGAGGACATGAGCACTTTGGCTGGAATGAAATGGCCCAGATGTTGCTGCCTGCAGCTGCTTTTCGCTCTGCTGCGTCCGGCAAACACTCCCGGGCAGTACCGTCCAACAGAAACATGATAGGAGTCACGTATGCGGCTTTAAATGTTCTAGGAGCCACAAAGGAAGTTGGTAAACTCTATTTTAATAACATATTTTATTTAACCTAGTATATTCAAAATGCTATCATTTTAACATGTAATCAGTGTGAAAAATATTAATGAGTACTTTTATATTATTTTTATTGTATCAAGTGGAAATCCAGTGTGTACTTCATGCATTCGGCAACAGCTTAGTCGAGACTAGCCACGTTTTAAGTGCTCAGCTGCCACTGGCTGTATTGGTTCTCTGCCTAGTACAGCTCTTACTGGCCTTCCTCTGCTCAAAGAACTTCAGTGGCTCCCCATTGCCCAACCTGTTGGAGCCTGCCATATATTACAGTGATTTCTGTTTCTGCCTCACTCTCCAGCACTGGGTTTTTATGGAGTCCGACAGGGGACTGGTTATGTACCCACTGTGTCCTGGTGTGAAGTTCCCTGAGCTACGATAATTGTATTTTCCATCGGCCCGCAACAGTCTTCTGGGGACCCATGAATACATCAGACATTGTGTAAAATGCTTTATGTAATTTTCTGACTTAATTCTCAATACAGACCATGAGGTTGGTATTTAATCTCCACTTATGGATGGAAAATGGGAACTTAGTGCCCTGAGCCCAGGTCTGTCGCATTCCAAATCGCTCTTTCAGCCAGCCGTGTTGTGTGTGTGTGGCGCTTTAGCTGGCCACGTTCTCGGTTCTCTGAGAACATGGGTTAACTGTGTTGAATTGAGACCATACTTCTTGGCTCTTTCTTGGAACAGCAGCGTGTGGCAGGGGTGGGAGGTACCAGATGGCTACAGAATTGCGTGTCCTTGGTCTTCGGGGTGTAGGGGCCAATGCTGACAGCGGCCCCTTTAGGAGCTGGGTGGAGCAGAACCGGGGCGCTCAGCAGCCCTGTGGCAAGTTGGCAGGCTTCCCCCCCCCCCCATGCATGATAATCACTTCGCTGTCCTTCCCTCACTGCTGCGGGCTGATAACACGGACTCTGCATCTGGGGCTCCCCGAGCCACTGCTATTTGTGTGATGCGTGATTCCCACTTGTTTATTGCCAGAGAGGATGACGCTTTAGCTTGGTACCTTGTTGAGAGCACAATAAAAACAAAAATGAGCTACTAATAAAATGTCAAAAGAAAATGTCAATTAGGATTACTAAAAAAAAAAAAAAAAGAAAGAAAGAAAAAGGACGATGTTATTGTACATCCTCTCTGTGAATTCCCTCTAATTAGTCAAATAAATATGTTTTCCTCCCACTTGGGTGTTTGTTTGCTTTGAAACATTGTAATTACATCCCCCGCTTTGGAAACTTTTGGAAACCGGAAGCTCCACGCCTGGGTTTTGGCGAAGAGTGAGCCAGTGCTTTGGCTGGCACGGGACTAGTGGCCTGAGCAAGTTCCTGAGGGTAAGCCTTCAGAAGCAGGCTGCATCTTGCTCGGTGACTCTCAAACCCCCTCAGTGGCTCCCTGAAGCTTGTTGGCATCAGCACCAAGTCCACTGCATACAGTGGAGGGGGGACTGGGCAGGGAGCCCGGAGAGGTGAGCTCTGCGTGACCTTGAGCCAAGCTGCAGTAAGTCTCCACGGCTCTCCCGCTTTGATGCAGCCCCGAGGCAGGACTGGCTATCCCCAGCCCCGAGGCAGTGCCGAAGTCCACGACCTCACACTGGCTGTCCCCTTCCCTCCAGCTTAGACACATCTCCCTCTTGTTGCTGGACGCCGACCTCCCTGCTTCTTAGCCACACTATAACACCGAAGACAGAGTCGGGGATAAAGAGGAGCAATAGCTTTATTGCTTTCGGGGCACACGAGGCAGCAGTGGGCTGTGGCCTTCAGACATCTGAGCCGGGGGGGGGGGGGTGGGAAGCGGCTGGGGGAGGGGGTGTTTAATAGGGAGATACAGGATCTTGCCGGTTTTGACAGGAGTTGTGTGTGTGCTACGAGCATCCTTCATCCTGTCCTTAGGGTGGTCCTAGGCTCCTGATAGAGAAGGCTAAGAAGAAGGGAGAAGGGGAAGTTTGCAGAAGAGAGCAAAAAGTATACTTTAAAATCGGGCTTCGCCAAAGTGTTGTGCAGCCATTTTGATCTTGGATCAACTTTATGCTTTCATACGGTTTCCCTCTTCCTGTTAGAAAACACGAGAACTTCAGCTTATGCTTTGTTTGTATCTGTTTCTTCTATTTTTGTGTGTGACTACATATGTGTGTGTTATAATTTTAATAGAGTAGAACAGAGTATAATAGAATGATGCATAGTATTAATAGAGTAGAACTGTATACAGCTAATAAATAAATGCTGGTTGGTGATATGTCCTGAAGAAACATTTTTTTTTTTAAGTTTTATTTATTTATTAGAGAGAGCATGAGCAGGACGGGCAGAGGGTGAAGGAGAGGGAGACTCTCAAGCAGGCTCCGTGCTGAGCGCAGAACCGGTTGCAGGGCTTGATCTCAGGATTCTGAGATTATGACACCAAGAGTTGACCCCTTACCCCACCGCGTGCGCCACCCAGGTACCCCTCAAAAAACTTTTTACTAGGAAATCTGCATGATTAAACCAAAGTGAAGATGAGTAGTTGGAAGGAGAACCACACAGATGAGATAATTTGGAATCGGATCTGCCTTAGGCTCCCGATCCTCTCTCTGGCTAAACGGATCACCCTGGGTGATAATTTGACCTTCCTTGTCCTGAAATGAGGCGGACTGCGTGTCTGGGTGGTGGATTCGCAGGAAGGTTTTTCTGAAGCTGAATGACAGAATGCACAGGGAATGGGTCTGTGAACTGTATTCTCTACCTAACGGCAAATGCTGTGTAGCGGTTCACAGGGGCACCTACCTTGTACTGGGCCCTGAGCTAGGCTTTCCATGCTGTCACTCAGGAATGATCGTGAGGCTCCCGAAGGTGGGGATTATTATCCCCATGAACAGCTCAAGGAGAAGCACAGCTAGCGGGGCTTAGTGTCCAGTGCTGAGTCGAAAGCTCTTCCTCTGACTGCTATATCACATTTCTCACCATCGGCTCTGCAGAGCTCACATCTTACTCTGTAAGTCAACTTGACAATTTTCTCTGTATCTTGTTGCCAGCCTATGATAGATTTGCTCATTTAAAATGCCACTGACCTTATCTAATAAAAGGAATCAGAACCCAAGGAGTCTGTTTAATTCATTATTAAAGATCATTTCCTGTTATTATCTTCCCTGTAGCAAAATTAGCAGTTAACTCTCCTGTTAGCATAGCCCAGTCAGTATTACTAGGAAATTAAGAAAAAAATCAGTTCAGTGATATGTGAGCCGAGCTCGGGGAATTCCTCATCTTTGGCGCATATTAACATCATGTCTTAGAAGTTAAGGAAATGTTCTGTTAAGTGGAAAAGGAGTTGAAGAAATTTTACTTTCAAAAGTCAAGGAAAAAGTTACCTTATTTTTTTTTTTCCCAAGTCAAATTAATTTTTGTCTCAGGGCAAGAAAAAGTAAATTAAAAATCACACGCTGCCGCCTCCTCCCAGACCCGGCCCCTCCTGGGTTTCCGTCCCTCGTGGCTGGAGTTCCAGGTTTCTCTCGCCCAGTTTGGGTCTCAGCGGATGTGTAGCTGCCAGGATTTCTGCTCCTGGAGCCGCGGACTGAGACGGTGTGGTGCGGCTTGCCCTTAACCTTGTCTTCCTGCCTTTCCAGGCCCTTCCTTTTCTCCTGGGCAGTTTTTGGGTGTGAAGAGGGGAGCACGAACTGAGTTCCTGACGGCCCAGGGAGGGCCTGGGGTTCCTGATGTGGGGTGACACTGATAACTGGACATGGGGTTGCTGGGCCTCCCCCCGCCCTTCACTCCCGTGGGTAAGGAGGTGCCCATGGAGTTGTGAGGGGGCACACAGGAAGTGGGGGTGCTCCGGAGGAAAGAAGCAGGCAGTGAGCCGGTGCTTCTAGGTAGGGAGAAGCCCAGATACATTGGAGGGACGGGCTTATACTGGGGTGTGTTTGTGGGACGCACAGCAGCCTGGTTTGGCCAAGGAGCCACTGGGCTTAGGATAGAGGACGTAGGGTGGAGTCTAGGCTCACTTAGTTAATACCCTTGTGGCCTCAGCTAATCATGCACCTGCTTGGGGTATCTGTATCTTCACCTGAAACAGAGAAATTTGACAACCTTTGGGTTTGGAGTGAGAGTTGCAGGTGGTAGCATTCTGGAGACTTATCAGCACAGGACTGCAAAGTTTCAGACCAGCCAGAGGCGACATGGGAAGGGGCCGGGAATTTCAGAGTCGTTACTGAGTTCTGGAAGCTCTGCTGGTTCGTGACATATTGGTCATGGGCTCAAGGGTTCTTTCAGTTAAGAAATTCTTTTTTTTTTTTTTTTTTTTAAGATTTATTTATTTATGAGAAATGGTGGGAAGGGGCAGAAGGAGAGAGAGAGAGACTCTCCCGCAGTCTTCCTGCTGAACAAGGAGCCCAATGTGGGGCTTGATCCCACGACCCTGAGATCATGACCTGAGCTGAAACCAAGAGTCGAATGTCTAAACGGCTAAGCCACCCAGGTACCCTCAGTTCAGTAATTCTTAAGAATATTAGAGTTAGTCAAAATAATCCCAGGATGTTGACATCATCAGGGATTGTGGGAAGCCCCAAAGCTGGCCCACTTGTCCCATTTTGTCCAGAAGTTTCCAGATTTTAGCAATGAAGTCCTATGCCCTGGGAACCAAGCTTCCCTATCCCCCAAGTGCTAGGCAAATTGGGACACTGGTCTCCTTACAGACTTAACGTGTTTTAAAGATGAGAGATAGGGTCAGAGTCAAAGATCACCAGCACCAGAGCTGTTTTCAGTGGGGACCCATGATTTGGGGCAAAGAGAGAATCTGGCCTGAGCAAGACCCACATCCCACATGTGACCTTCCAAAGAGATGGAGCTGCCTTGAGCTCATTTCTCCTGTTGGTATGTGACTTACAGTTGTTCTTTTTTAAACTCCATTACCTTTAGTTTGCAAGAACGCAGCCCACAGGAAACCTCTGGATAGTTTCTTTAATGAAACACAATTTTATTACAAATCATCAGAATCCCCGGGGCAGACAGGCTTTTCTGGAGGGTTACAGCCTGCTGTGGCCACTTCAGCATGAACTCTGCCCTAAGCCCCCAACCAGGGAAAGGGATCCCCAACCCCCCAGCCAGCCCATTTGCTTGTGACTGCTGTTAAAAACACCATCTGTCATGGAGCTGTGGATGAAGGTCTTCTCCATGGCTCTCTGGACCCAGCATGCCAGAAATACCTTGTAGGTGCACCATAAACATTTCAATCCATGTATAAAATTTATTTTTTTGGCCACAATTGCCAGTAGACACTATCATGGTCAATGTCCAGCAGACCAGATACAGGACTGAGGTGATTCAGTTGGTTGAAGGTAGAAGGTGAGAGCCTCGGAACCAGGTCACAAGAACACATATGTTTACAGGCCACTGGGGAGCTTCGGCTTAGGAAAGCACAGGTGGCTCAGGCCGCATCTGCCCGCCTCCAAATAGTCTTGCAGGGAAGGGGGAAAACCAGTGGGCAGCATCCCAATTGTCCCCACACAATGGATACAGCGAGACCCAGGTACACACTACGTGGGACGTGGGTGGTCATCACTAAGTGGGCATCATTTAGAGTCCTGCAATCCTGTTGGGAGGTACCCAACCAAAATTTTATCGCTTAATACCATGCCTGCTGCAAAACCAGAAGTAGAGAACAACAGTCCCCAAATCCTTATTTGGGGCTGGAGATTGAGTTAATGACTGATCATGTGGATGTGATGAAGCCCCCATAAAAGTCTCCAAAGGAAGGGGTTCAGAGAGCATCCAGGTTGGTGCACACACCCATGTGCTGGGAGGATGGTGCACCCCAGCTCCATGAACATGGGGCCCCAGGCTCAGGCTCCTGTGCTCAGGATACATTCACTGACTGTATCTTTTCCTCTGGATGTTCATCTGTGTCCTTTATCATGTCCTTTGTGATGGACTGGTAAACACAAGTGTTTCTCCGAGCCCCATGACCTGTTCTGATAAATTCTGAAACCCAAGGAGTGGGGGGTTTACAGGAACCCTGATTTCTCACCAGTTGGTCATAAGTCTAAGAGACAGCTTGGGGCTTGCAATTGGCATCTGAGGTGGGGTCAGTCTTAAGGCTGTGGGACCTGATGCCGTCTCGGGGGAGACACGCAGGACACGTGAATTGCAGGACTCGCAGCTGGGATCGGAGAATCGCCTGATGTGTGGCAAAGCCCCACATCTGGCGTCAGGGGTGTCACAAACATGGTAAGAGCAAGAGACTAGTAGAGGACAAACATGAGAGTGTTATTTCCACTCAGGTGGCAGAGCAGTAAAACCAAGATGTGGGGGATTGGGGGACACGGTTCTACTCCATCCTTCAGCCTCTTGGAGGAGAAAATATTATTGGAATATTGGAAATATATTGGAATATTATTGGAAGCACCCCAGTGCTCCACAAAAGTACATGGAAATAGCTAAATTGCACTTGCATTTGGGAGTGCAAAGATAAGAACATTTCCATCAAACAGATGATAGAAAGAAACAAGAACACTAACACTTGGCCACTACTCAGCTTCAGATAACGGCTCCACCTTGGTGTCCCTCACGGTCAGGAGCCAGGCTGGGTTTCCACTCCTTCTGCACAGAAGCAAATGCTGTTTGCACCCAGGGATTCCTCTTGGGAGGTGCCTTCTAGATTTATGGCATTCCTACTGTCCCTTGTTGGTTCTGCACGTCTGGCCATAGCTGTCTGGGGTCTCTTTCCTGCACTTGTTCGAAAACAATGTCAAAGCAAACCTTTATCTGATTGGGAATCCTTGTGGGGCTCCCCACGGTTCTGAGTCTCTCCCTCGGCCCTTCTGTCCCTCATCCTACTATGCCTCCTCTCACTGGACTCAAACTGCTTGGAGGAGGGATCACTTTCTAAATGATCACAGGGATCACTTAGAAAGCAACGATGTTGAATATCGTGCGCAGTGGTACTTGTCTCCCCTCCCTCCTCCTTCCCTTCTAGGGATCACTTAGAAAGCAACGATGTTGAATATCGTGCGCAGTGGTACTTGTCTCCCCTCCCTCCTCCTTCCCTTCTAGGGAAAAGCAGGAAGGGGATCTTTGAAAAAAGATGTTTCTGGATGTGGGACAATCAGAAGAATTGAATTCAATTTTGTCTCTCGCTTGCTGGGGGCCATCGGTAAGTCACTGCACACCCGGGACTCAGTTTCCTGTGTGAAAAACAAAGGCATTGAGATAGAACATCATAAAGACCATTTCAAGTCTAAAAGGAGAGGAGGCATGACCAGCTCATAAGACCGCCCCCCACCCCCGCCGGGTCCTGTTCCAGGCACTTCCTATTAATTCTCAATACAACTTTTGGACAAAAGTGCGATTAGCCTCATTTTACAAAGGGGAGCAACCAAGGTTTCCAGGGGTGATTCCCTGTCCAGTGAACAAACCCATAGACCAAATGTGGATTTTTCTAACGCTGGAGCCCATTTTTCTAAATCCAGAGAGACTTTTCTAACTACCCTCTTATATTATGAGGACACTTTGGTGTTTTGCTTGGGAAAGCTTTCTTTATTTTCCTTCCTCTATTTGTACAGTGTGTTCCATGTCATGGAGAACTTTTCTTGCACAAAATTTCCAAAGGACACGGGATGCATTATGTCTTCAGTTTTTGGCAACTTCACACAATAACCTTAACAGCATCCTGGCTTCTGTCTCCCAGGGATCGCATTTCAAGTGTGCGTGGTCATGGAGTGCCTGTGGTTTAAAATTTTAATGGAGGACCCTTACCCTGATCTATCTTTTTCAGTGATTGCCCTGTGCCTGGCTTCCTGGCGGTCACCTGCTCTGCAACCCCTGCCTCGCTCCCTCCTCTTCTCTTCTCGTGGTTGAGAGGCACTATCCCTCCTCCACCCTTGCCTCAAGCCCCATTCTCCCAGCACAGCCAACAGCCTCCACTGGGGCTTTTGAGCTCACTGGCAATTTGGATGTCAGAAGCTGGAAAATCAAGCTTAATATTTGATGACATTACAAAGTCAACCTGTTCTTTTTTTGTCCTAGATAGAATTAAAAAGCAGAGTTCTCACCAGGAGAGTCCCCCAAGGAAGTGGACGACAGTTGGTCTGGGAGTCACAGCGGGTTGGTTGGGGCAGCACTGGGCTGGGAATCCGCAAGCTTGGGCTCTGATTTTGGCTTGGAAGCCAACTAGCTTTTGACCTTGGGCAAGGCTTACCCTCTCTGAGGCTTTAACTTTCTCCTGCACTAATAATGGATCACTCAGGCTTGGAGTACTCTGATTAAGGAATTTTGCTATCCTAAACAACAAGATTGATTTGTGGATATGTTTCTGTACCCAATGCAAACCTTGAGATATGGCTAGGTTTTTGTTTTGTTTTATTTATTTATTTATTTATTTTGAGGGGAGAGTTCAGAGCAAGTAGTTGCCCTGGAGACAAAGAAAGACATTTTCATTATAAGGCATTCTGAAGTTTCAAAACCCAGAAGCCACAGAAGGAAATATTAATACCTTCACTTACATTAAAATGGACTTAGTTAAATGGACTATAAATGAAGTAAAAACGTAGACATCAAACTGTGAAATTGTTTGCATACTGTATTGCAGGGAAAGTGCTGGTTTCTCTCATATAAAGAGATTCTACAAATCAATAAGCATGGACTGAGCCCAACTAAAATAGGGGCAAAGGATATAAATAGAGTCCATGGAGAAAGAAGTAAAATTCCTTCTTAGGTGTATGAAAAATTGCTTAGTTTCCCTAATAAGAGATGAAAATTAAAATTACATGGCGGTGATTCTCGTTTTAAGATTGGCAAAGACCAGAAAGCATGAAAATCCCAGGACAGTGAGGGTGTGTGTGTGTGTGTGTTTTGAAGCTTTTATGGGGGATAAATTTGGTGATATATTCCCCACTCGTGAGTCAAAATTGCAAATGTCGTGTCCACAAATGACAAAGGTTTCCCATATACCCTGAAGTTTCCCAAATAGTATTGCATGAATACATTCACCCAGTACACTCTCAGAGAGTGTATTACGGTTTGAAAACCCCTGAGCAGTGCAAAGTGTCATGTCACTAGGGTGTACCTGTCCAGGTCTTGCTGTGGTGATGTTTGCTGGCCCTTTCTAGGAAGAGCAAAGTCCCTCGAGCTAGCTCCCTGTGAGGTTTTGCCTTCGGGGATGTGTTTTAGTCAGGAGCCTAAATGCCGGAACTGTAAAAAACGATTCCAAACCCAAGAGAGCGGCCGGAGGTCAGACTCTGCTCTCTGTGGCAGGGACAAGGAGAGGCCAGCCCTTCTCTTCCCAAGAACCTCCCTGGTATGCGACCAGGGGCCGGACACTTACCTGGCAGCCTTAATTAGGACGGATGCAGTTTGGGACACAATCTGTTCCGGAAACCCTGAGTGGAACACGTTTGTACCCTGGGCTCCGGGGCTGCTCTTGCCAGTAGCCTGACTTCACGCGCCTCCATGGAATTCCCTGGCAGAGCCTCTGCAGGATGTGTGGAAAAATCTGTCTCTCCAGGCCTCCTTCTCTGCTTCAAGGTGAAACAGGTGACCTCCCGCACTGCCTTTCTGAGAGCCGGATGAGCACGCATGATCTGCTCACCGTGAGCTGGTACCCAACAGGAATGGCCACGGAGCTTCCTGTCTTTCCAGAAGCAGGCAGCCAAGTAAATGCAAACAGGCAAACGAACAGCCGGTGAGGCTGGGGCACACAGAGGGTCTGCTGGACCGGCTGCATGCTTCCTCCTCTGCTGCCCCGAACCCCCCGTGGGCTGGGCCGCTCAGGGCTCCTTGGGGGTTCCCCTGTCAACTGCTGTCAGGTCAGTTACAGCTTTGTGTATCAAGAAGGGTCATGCTTCCCACCTGGGACGCTGGCTTTCCGTCTTAACAGCACATTAAAATCACTGGGTTTGAAAAGCTTAGAAAAATGACCAGTGTCTGGATCTCACGCCCACAGATTTTGATTTCATCTTGTTCCCAAAGCTCCCCAGGTGATTCTCACGTGTAGCCAAGGTTGAGAACCACGCATGTGCGATGACCTTCTACATCAGGATACTTGTAAAAGCAAGTGAGGGCCCTCCTCACCGAACCGTTATTTTACATAAACTGGGAGCGTCCTCGGCAGCTTGAGAAGCGTGGTCACCTAGCTTTCACCTTGAAAGACCCTTGAGAGTTGTGTTTGAAGAGTGTGTGACGATATTCGGTTTTTGTTATTCTCTCCTGCGTGGATTCAAACGTTACCACTTCTACAGCCCCGCATAGGATTATAGGAGAGGGCCAGGGATCTGATTTTGAATTCTTTTAGGTTTCCAACAATCCCACTTTTCTCCTTTCTTGCATACCTCCTCTCCCTTCTGCAAGCGGAGGGGGTCACATGCTCCAGGAGCTCCTGTCCCTCCGCACCCCTCTCCACCTTCTCTAGGACGCAGTTCTTCTTCTTGCGGTGTCTTGGGCAATGGTGGGCAGAGAGGTCTGGGCCGGACGCAGCAAAGTTATCTGAGTCTCAGTTTCCTCATCTATAAAATGAGTGGACGAGCAGCCTTGAATGTTGTGATGGGATCTCATGAGGCCCTTTTTTATGCGCCCTGCTGGGGGGACCACCGGGCAGCAGAAGGCAGAGTGCAGACCCCCCCTGCCACATGGAAGAGGTAGGCTTCTTCCAATGGCCATGGTTTTCCCTGCTAAATTGTGTGTCCTTAATGGTGACAAGCTCTTAATCCTCTTAGAAATGACAGATGGTAATTCCTGCATTGTTTAAAAAAAATGGATGACTGTTTCACACTGACATGACAGTGTGAATAAATGGAATATTCTGTAAATATTGGAATAAATGAAGTCCATTATAAATATTAAATTTTTTTATATAAGCTTGTTTCTTGAGCAATGAAATAAGAAGCTGTGAGCATGCCTGCCTTTTCTATAGATGGTAAGACTGAGGTGTCAAGTGATCTAAATTCTCAGGGTAGGCAACTCTGCAAGGACAGGAGGAGCACAGTGTTTATGGATAACCTTGGGGTCAGCCTTTCAAGAACTCAGCGGAGGAATTGTTCCGTCTGTGTATTGGTTGGGGAAATTGAGACTCAGAGAGATTGTGTAATTTGCCCAAGACCATACAGCAAAGTGGTCAGCTGGGCTGATGCTGATCCGGCTGCCTCCTGAGTGCAGGTCCAGAGCCCTGTGGCAGTGACCGTGCCTATCAGGCTGTGAGCATAATATCCAAATCTCTGGAAGTTTTAGGAAAAGGCTAGATTTTGGGGGCATATCTTTTTATATCCCACCCTCTGGAAGGGGTGGGCAGAGGACAGATTTGGAGGATCGCAGGTCCTCAGCAGGCAGTATTCATGGTTCCACTGCAACTCAGGGAAGACAGCGTGGAGGAGGTGATGTTTGAATCTGTGTTTGAAGCAAGGCTGAGGTGAATGAGAGGGGAAGGAGCAACAGCATGGAAGCAGAGAAAGACCTGCGTGTTTGAGAAAGGCCAGGTAGGTGGTGCAGGGCAGCGGTGAGGCTAGTGTGGGCATCTCGGGGCCAACCTCTGTTTCTAGGACTGCGCGTGCGCCCAGCGGTGCGATGCGCGCAGCCAGCATACCCCATCTCCTGCCGCGCTTAGCACTCAGTATGCAAAGCAGGAGTGAGGTCCCTCAGCCTGGTCTCTTCAAATTAGGCTGAAAGGTGTAACAACTTCATTCCTGTGTTTTGCCAGGCTCCCTCCTGCTGGATCACCCGGGAAAGGGGGCTCTCACCCGCCGCCCCTCCCCCACGCCGCGTGCCTCTTGGGTGCACCTTTGCCTTTCAACCGTGACTCCGCCTCCTCTCAAGCTTCCAGAGACCTTTGCTGTTTTCTAATCTTTTCTCATAAAAGAGTTTGCACTCGTTAAAAAGGCCATGTGTGGAAATATAGTCTCTTATTTCTCTAAAAAAAAATAGGCCATATTTAAATTGTTATGCTGTTGTTGCAAGCTGAGTTTTATTAGCATTTCACCTGTGGTTTGGTGACAGACACAAGCTGGCTTGAAAACCACTGAAAAGGAATCCTTCGTTGATTAATTTGTTTTTCTTTCTCATGGTTCTGACACTTAGGAGAAATTTAAATTGTATTTTACCACTTTGTGCAAAACCAGTCTCAGTATCAGAGAGCTGTGTGGGCAGAATTTGGATGTTTTTTATGATGCAGTGGCGGAAGTCAAATTTGAAATGCACAGAATCAAACACACCTGGAGTCGGAAAGACTTCGCTGATTAAGAGGTCTAATGCTTTAGCTGATGGCTGCTGGAAATCTGGATATATGGTAGACGGACTTCTGCTTGGATACCTCCAGTGACAGGAAACTCACCACCTTCTCATTAGCCCTGAGTTATTGTTAGTGGGCATTTGTAATGGTGTTACAGGGGAAGTATCACAGCCTCTGGGTGGATCCAGGGTTAGGATGGCACAGCCTTGAGCTGCGGCATCCAGGGAACTGTTGATAGTACTGAGAGAACACAGATTCAGGCGCAGGGAAATATGGGCTGCCCCAAAATGCCTGAGAGTGACTGGAAGGTTCCCTGGAATCTGCCCTAAGCAATAAATCTAGGGGCCCAGGCACAAGAAACAAAGGCCCCAGCTTAGGGTTTGTCACAGAGCAGTGTGGTTCATGCAGACCCGCTCAGCTTGGAAGCTAACTCCTCTGCTATCCTGGTGAAGGCCATTACCAGTCCTCAGAAGGGAAAAGCTGGGGCTCAGAAATTACCGAGTGCCCTGTACCATCTGTTCGACAAATATTTGGCTGTAAGTTTGGGAGAGTAAATCACAGCGGAGAGTTCTTACTGAATGTGGCCTTGGTCATGCTCATCAGAACTTTTTGCCATCATCGTAAAGTCAGCAGGGAGAGCTGTTCTTGCAAGGTACTACAAATGCATTTCTGGACCGAGGGGACTAGGAATTTGGTTGGGGTCCTGGGTCTTAGGTCCTGAGCAAGCCCCAAGAGATAAAGAACCGTTTGCTCAGCAGGGTGTCGGGAGCCACCTGCCATGCCTGTGAAGCAGACCGAGATTCAGAAGGTCTTGGCCTGGGACCTGCCCTCTGTGGTTTAACAGGCTCCCCAGGAGACGCGTGTTTGAGAAAGCCTGCCTCACAGCGCGATAACAAGGCAAAGTTGGCCGCCGTGTGCCACACGTCACAGGCGCCGTGAAAGATGAAAGATGTGTCACCAATGTGACATGTGTGCAGGGAGGTATGGGAGCTGTGCAGGCTCGCAGGATTACTCCGTCCTGAAAATTGGTTGTGCTGCACCCCCTGCCCTCTGTCTCATCTCTGGTCTACTGAGGGCTGTAGTGTCTGCGAATCCTTTCTAAAGGGCTTGACACGCCGCTTGGAGCGCCGGCAAACACGTGCATCCCTCCTCCCCACTTGGGCCTGCTCTGCGCTGACAGAGAGCTCTTGCTTTGCCCACTGTGCCTTAGGAACCAGTGCTGGTCCGCAGCTGAGAAGAACCTTCCTTCCCTGTACCTAGCAAGTCTTCGGCCACTTTCTCCGTAGAACAGTCTTTTCCCTGCTATGGGTCTGATGCTTTTGAGGGCTGCTGTCCCAGACACAGCTGTCAGGCAGGACCTTGATTAGCCAGACACGTGTCCCACTTCCCTGGAGTCTGGGGATGATGGGAGCCAAGCAGCCTCTGAAGGTGCTACCTGTGAGATGAGCCTCTCACTGAAACTGGGCACGTCTTGCCAAGAGCAGTGGCGAAGCCCCCAGCCGAGGTGCTGGGTCATGCCCTCCCTCTGTGGCAACAGGGGTGGGGGATAATGTCACAGGGAATCCTGCTTCAGCCCTGCCCCCTGGCTACCCTTCCAAATTGCTTTTCCTCTTGGTTCCCTGGGAACTTGAGGTTGACTTTCCTAGTGAACTCTTAAGACATTCTGCCTGTCCCTCCCAACTTGCACTGTGACCTTGGATTTAGTCTGGTGTTGTGTCCTCTGTAAGATTATGCTGAAATCCTAACCCCACTCAGATGGTGTTGAGATGAGGCCTTTCGGAGGTGATCAGGTCACAAGGGTGGTACTCTCGTGAATGTGATCAGTGCCCTTATAAATAAAACTCCCCAGAGAGTTCCCTTGTTCCTTCTGCCATGTGGGGACACAGAGAGAGGATGGCACAGTAGGAACCAGGGACGTTCTAGTCACTCACCAGACACTGAACCTGCCAGTGCCCTGCCTTAGGAGGTCCCAGCCTCCCGAACAGTGAGACATAGAATTCCTTTGTTATAAGCCGCGCAGTCTAGCATATTCATGGTTGTCCAAATGGACTAAGACCTCCAGACCTGAGAAAGTGACTTCACTCCCCTGAGCCTCAGTACCCACAATCAGCAAGGCGAGGTGGGCCTGCCTTCCTTTGTGAGCGAAGGCCGGTGGGGTCAGGCCTGTGTTCCCATTTGTATGAACTGACCCTTTCTGCTGCGTCATCCTGTTTCATGTGAAACTGATGACTTTCCTTCCCAGCTCTTCGTCTTTGGCAGCATTCTCCATATCAGTCCCAGAGAGGTCCCTGCACACTGTGGCCTCTTTCCCCCAGCCATCTTGGGATCCTGTAGCTTGGGGTCTAAAAGGACATTTTCATTGTGAAAATGTAGCTCTTTCCAGCAAATACAATTAAAACCAACTGGGTAATAATACAACAATGACTGGACCCTTCAAAGACATTTGGGGAACTGACTTGGTGTTTTAACCAATATTCTTTTTTTTTTTGGTAATGAGCCCAACATGCTGGTTAAATTGAAATGCTATTTTCTGATGCTGCATAAATGCAGCCTAGATGCAATTGAGCCCAAATAAAATTACCGTTTACGTTTTCATCAAATAGAGAACAAGCTGATGAGGACAGTTGAAATGCAATTTATGATTATGTAAATGAAGCTAGCTTCAGGACACTAATATGTAGATAAACAAGACTTTCATTGTTGTGAATCAAGATGCCATTAACCTTGAAAATTATATACAATTGTCACAGATACTCCTTTTAAAAAAAGGACGATTTTTTTAAACAATTGTCCTTATTTTATTTATCTTTTCTGCTTTATTGAGATATAACTGAGATGTAACATTGCATAAGTTTGAGGTGAGGAATGTGATGATGTGACACACACATATATTGCAAAATGATTACCAGTGTTCGTTAAAACCTCCATCAACTCACAAAATGATCATTCCTTTTGTGGTGAGAACATTTAAGATTCTATTCTCTCAGTAACTTTCAAGTATATAATACAATATTTTAACTGTAATCACCATGCTGTGTGTTAGATCCCCAGACCTTATTCATCTTAGAGCTGAGAGTTTGTGCCCTTTTACTACCCTCTCTCCATTTCCCCTCTTCTCCAGCACCTGGCAACTGCCTTTCTCCTCTGTTTCTATGTGTTTTGTGGCTTTGGATTTTGCATATAAGTGGTATCATACAGTATTTGTCTTTGTTTGTCTGACTTATTTCACCTAGCATAATGCCCTCGAGGTCCCTCCGTGTTGTTGCAAACGGCAGGATTTCCTTCTTTCTCATGGCTGCATAATATTTCAGTGTACATATGTGCACGGGTGTGTGTCCATTCATCTGTAGGTGGACACTTAAGCTGTCTCCATTCCTCAGCTATTGTGACTAATGCTGCACTGAACATGGCAGTGCACATATCTCTTTGAGATCCTGATTTCATTTCCTTTGGATAAATACCCAGAAGTTGAATTGCTGGATCATGGGGAAATTCTATTTTTAATTTTTTGAGGAGCCTCCATACTGTTTTCCACAGTGGCTGCACCAATTTGCATTCCCACCAGCAGTGCACAAGGGTTCTCTTTTCTCCACATCCTCGCCAGCACTTCTTGCCTCTTGTCTCATGTTTGCTTGATGTTATTTGATGATGGGCATCCTAACATGAGAAATCTTCCTGAAAGGACAGGAGCCACAGTACCCTGGGATTTAGCTAGCAGACCTCCGCCAGGAGGAAAGGGCGGAACAATTGGTCTTAAATTACTCTGCTCAAGATACACATTTTTGGGAAGGTGAGTCTGATTGGACTCCTTTGGGTCAGGGGTCCACCTCCTGCCTGGGGAAGGGGCTCATGGACCTGTTGTCCCACCAGGACCACACACGAGGCTGCCCAGGCACAAGCAGCAGCTGCCTCATCCCTTCTTACTCATTCTTGAGTGTCCATGTTAAGTGGTAGAGCCAGGAACTGGAATCCAGAGCTTCTGGCCAACCCTCTAGGTTCTTCCATCCACACTCAGTGGCTACTCCAGAAGGAAGTACACAGGGCAGGAAATCAGGTGACCAAAGTTGGGGCAGAGCAGGGGCTGAAACTCAGGATCCCTGCAGAGCCATGGCCAGAACAGAGGAGCTGCCTGAGAACATACAGAGTCCTGGCTCTTCCTTGGTCTGCTGACTTTGGATGGGTTTGGATGACCTCTGACCCAGCGTGGATGGGCCCTTGTGCTGGGCAGAGGGTGGGGTGGAGGGCCTAGCCTCAAGGGGCCTCCACTGCACCAGATGGCCTGGTGTTGCTCAATGTTGGCTACCCCTCTGAAATCACCTGGGGGGCTTCTCAGGTTCCTCCATCCCTGGATCCCACCCAAGAGAATCAGGGTATCTGGTGGAGGTGGATGTTTAAAATCTCCCAGTGATGCCCATGTACAGTCAGGGCCGGGAATCTGTTTCTGGGCTGCAGTAGGGCAGCAGTAAATGTTGGCCAAGAATCTCAGGTTGCTCACGATTTCCTTTCTGGGTGGCTGATGGAGCCCCATAATCTTAGCCTGACTGATGGGGCCTGGGTGCAGCGTCATTAATCTCAGGCCCACGGAGAGGGCCGTGGACAGAATACAGGCCTCCCTTCCCCGGACATATAAACTCATATCCCAAGGAGTTGTTCTGATTCATGGGGCTCTAGATGGAGATAAACAGGACCCAGAATGGATTCTTCTACCCGATGCAGGCCACTCTTGATCTGTCACAATCTTGCTGTCCTAGCTAAGGAGTCATCTACTGGGCTTTTGGGGCAGGGCCAGGAAGGGTTGAGGAGGCATGGGGAGAGGAGAGGCAAGAGGGCGGGGAAAGCGTGGAGTGTGGAGACGCAGTGCTCAGCCTCCTAGTGCTTTGGGTAAGGGGTCAGCATGTCCATTAGATCCCTGGGGGGAATGTATGATGAGGTGTGATGTATTATCAGGATTGGCTGCCTGGTTTGGGGGGCAGAATGCAAATGGGGAAAACCCCTATAAAAATTAAGAATTGTAAAATGGTGACAGCATAGTGTTAAACCCAGCATGCAGGGCCTTGTGTCCCCAGACAGGTCAGCCCCTCACACATGAGCCGGACTTGCCAGTTGCTTTGGACTTGCACAGGCCCCCTGAACTTAGGAGGGACAGAGAGCCACATCCAGATAGGGCTGAGACTGGAGAAGCAACCTAATGGTCAGCTTTCTTCCTGGGTGGAAGAAAGGGTGATTTGATGACCAGGGTCATGCGCAGGGGGCATAACATCAGTGTCTGCTGCGGAGCGGGGGCAGGTAGCAGGCTATTTCAGACCATGTCCAAGAGGTCAGCGCTATGGAAGAAATCCCTGACCAGCAGGAGGGTGTGGAGAACAGGATCCAGCCCAGAGTGGGCAGGGGGTGGTGAGGAGTAGGCCAGGCAGGGCTTACTTGGGTCCTGAATCAGTAGATGGAGCCCATTAGACTTCCAGATCTGGGGGAATGTGGTGTGAAAGATGGGGAAATGGAAGTGGGAATGAGGGCGAGAGTCCTGAGCATGATTGATAAGGACAAGCCGGAGCAGCGCCACCTGCTGGAAGGAGCTGAAGGATGCCTGTGTTCCAACGCCCCCAGACTCTCCTTGGATCAAGTGTGGGGTGAGCGCTGGGTGACATCAATGAAGGTTGTTAGGGAAGGTGATAGGGCCCCAAACCAAATACACGACCCCCAAATGGAGACCCGCTCACCCTCGCCTGCCAAGCCCAGTCACCCGCCTTTCTCTCATAGGGATGAAGCCAGATCTAGCACGTGCTCAGTAGAGCTCTCTGTCTGACCCCAGGGGTGGAGGTGGCCTGAAAAGAGGGAGGGAATGCTGCAAAAGGCAGGGAACTGATGTGAAGTGAAGTCCTCAGAGTCACTGAGGTCTTCAGTGAGCACACCCTGGCTGGTGTTGACAGTGCCCCGCCTTATCCCCTCTGGTCTGTTTCTATGGCCTTGCCCCTCTGCCTTCACTTCCAACAGCCAGCCCCAGCATCTCTGTCCTCAGAGGGCTGCCCCGGGGCTGCCGGGGCAGTGAGCTGGAGCTGGGGCTGCTGTTGGAGGTTTACACCACTCTCCCTCCCTCCCCCAGCCTCAGGGCAGCCCTTAATCAAGGACTGCTCTTCCCTGATGGGGCATCTCTGAGTCTTGTCCTCTACCAATGCTTTTCACATTCCTTGGGGGATCTTGTTAAAATGTAGATTCTGATTTTCCAGGTCTGGAGTGGACCTCAAAATTCTGCAATTCTAACAAATTCCAGCTGTGGTTGTTGCTTCCAGTCCATGGGCCACACTTCAAGTAGCAAAGACCTTGCTGTGGCATCCTTGCTCCGTCTTTCTTTCTGATTCCTCTTTCCCTCTGTCTTACTTCTTCCTGGGAATGTTTCCTACAAAAATCACTGATCTATCTTTTGGCGAGCCACATCTAAGGCATTCACAGATCCTGGGAGGTGGGTAGTCCCATCCCCAGTTTGCCAGGAGGACAATGAAGCTCAAAGAGGGAGAGTAACTGGCCCAAGGTCACACAGTCAGTGAGTGGCAGAGGGGAGCCTCCATGCAGATCTGCCAATCACCCCAAGCCCACCTCCCCTCATTACATCATTGGTCAGCGGTCCTCCACCCATGCTCAGTCTCCTTGGCTATGCCCAGCATCTGCTTCATCGTGTTCTTTCCTTCCTAGCTAACCTTCAAGTCGGAACCAATTGGGTCAGTTATAGACCACCCCACCTACCCCTTCTCCATCAAAGTCTCTAGACCTAGAACCCTTGGTTCGTGCAGCACAGTGCACCAGGATCTAATTGCAGTGCCAACCCCAGGATTCCAGTCCTCCACCGGGCACATCTAAGCACCTCTCAGGGCCCTGTTTCCCTTTGATTTTGGTCATAAGACAGTGAAGCAATGGGTTCTGTGGAAGCCATTAAATAAGGCAGAATGTCAGGATCATTCAGAAGCTCTTCTATCCTTTTATCCACGTGGAGATAGTGCAGATGTCGTGCATCGTGCCCAAAGAATGCTGGTGTTCCCAAAGAGCTCCCACAGCCCCACCCCCAATGGCTGGGACCTGACATATGCCTGGTGACATCCATCATCCCCGAAACAGCTCTTTTCTGCCCCTGATGTGATCCCTTAGTAGAAGAAATGGCACAGACCTACTTCTAGTTGTAAATGCCACCCCCTTGCCTTCACAGCTGTTGCTGCCTCAAAGATTTTTTTTTTTTTAAAAAGGGGGAACAAATGTTTAGTTTTGGTTTGGTGTAAACACCTGTTTCCTAAAAGCTACGTTTAACTTTATAGTCTGAAAGGCAGAACATTTGTGGGGAGTTTGGCGACCCCTCCCAGTTGAACTTCGGCACCAGATTTTATCAAGCTGATTTCCCAGGGAGGGGTCCTTCTGCGGGGTGGGGAGTATTTGGGGGTCACCTTAATTGTTGAGACCAACAGAACATGTATTTTGCCAGAAATAACGGGGAGGACGGTGATGGCTACAGTGAAAGAGGACGGGGACCCAGCGCAAGGAGGAGGGGCCACTGTCATTGCAGCCTGCGTGGCTCACCTTTCTTTGTACAAAGAGCCATGGAAGTGTGGCTTGGTCCCCCTTCTTTTTCTGAGGGGCAGCTCTCGGTCATTTCTTTTCATGTGGGGAGCAGGAGCTCTGAGAGGCTTTCATTCTGATTTCGGGTCCATCTCAAGGGCCAAGTGACCTCTCATCCCCAAGTCCCGGTTGCCTTGCCTACAGGGGCTCACATGATAGAGGAGAGCATGTGCAAGAATCCCTTCGGATAGAAGAGTCGGGCCTGGATAATTGTATGTTACTCTTGCAATCAGTGTGTGACTATCAGTGTCTAGTTTCCAGGTCAAGGTGGCCTCAGGGAGGAGGTGGATGGCAGAGCAAGGTCAGGTGGAGAGACAGAGCTCCCGGGGGTCGGGGAGGGGTGTGTTCTCTCTGGGAAGCACATCAGTTCACCACAGGCATCTACTGCTCCACTAGAGCTGGATTCTTGGTATGCATTTTCTTGAAGGTGTCAAACACTGGTTTGGATCAGTTGGTAGCTCGGGCTGTTGACTCCCTCCCGAGATCCAATCCATAGCATGTTAGCAGAAGAAGGTGGAGGTTGGTGGATCTTGGAACTGCTCTCAGTCACTGCTGTAAATCCTGTGAGGCCCATCACTAAGTAGAAGGTGGCTGGGTCCCTGCATGGGATGATGCGGCAGCTTGGACGGAGGACAGGAGGCAGAAGCAGGAGTGGGGTCTTTCCCCATCACTCCGCATGACCCCTCTGGCGGTTTTGTGTTTTCTATCCCTATAACGTAATGCTCTGCTGGACCTCAGGTCTGGGTTCCCAAGGGCACAGTAAGGGCTCTCCTAAAGTGAGAGATTTGGCCTCGTCATACTGGACTTATATCGGCACACCAGCTGCCAGAGAAAGGCCTTGCAGTTCTGGCCGGGGAATGAGTGGTTACTGCAGTGGTGGTGGGCTTGTTGCTGCAACACGAGGGCAGGAAAGAGTGTATCTGGAATTCAGGAGACACACAGGGGCACCTTTTGGTGTCTGCAAACCCAGAGATAACCAGGGACAAGCAGTAACAGGCATGGTGGGGCGTGGCTTTAACAAGAGAAATATTGTCTCACGGTTCTGGAGACAAGAGGAAGGTATCTGCAGGGTTGGCTGCTTTTAAGGGCTTAGAAGGGCCACCAAGAGACGACCGTCTTTCCTCTGGGTCTTCCCCTGTCTTTCTTTTGTATCTGCCTGCCAGGCTGTTCACATCCTCAGCTCTGAATCTTCTGAGGCTGACTTTGGCGTTCCTACTCTAACACACAAGGAAATGAAGGCTAACCCAACTGCTCAGGGATCCCTGCTTCCCCTGCGAAGGGATGGAGCCAGGACTTGCGATTGGGGGCAATGCCAGTGCCCAAAGGACAGGCTGCTGAATGTGCTAGGATGCGCCTCAGAGTAGGAGTCAGGAGCCCCCGGCGCAAGTTTCAGACACAGCAAGTAACTGGACAGTTACTTCTCCTCTCTGGGTCTCCATTTCCATATCTGTGAAGTGTACAGAATGGGTTAGGACATCCCCGGAAGCCCCTCAGACTCTCCGAATCGAGGCTGACAACCCATCAGTGACTCTCCTCCCGTCTCCTACTTTTTCCCTTGCACGATACGACCGGGTCTCATGTGCGATTTCTAGACGAGGCCTCGGTGGGGGGGCTATTCTGGGGGGTTTACCTCTCACTTGGTCTCTTCCTGCGGTTGACTGACTGTCAGATGTTTAAGGGTTAGATGGATTATCTCCCTGCGCTAAGACAGAAAACATAATTCTCTAAATGTCATTTGACTCTCTAGGAAGAGCAAATTTCTTGCCTGCTCTGAAATGTCAGGGAGGGAAATCATTGGAATTCATTGATGAAACTGTAATCTTTCCCATGTATTTTCCACGGATGCCATATAACTCTTTCTATGAGGCAGTTTCTATAGATTTAATGAAGAGGGTGAAGCAAATAAGATGGGAAAATGGCAGCATATTAATTGTTGCTTGAAAGATGGTGCACACCTGGCAGCTGATGACGGACAAGAAGTGGGCGCACACGGGCTGAGGGCTTCCTGTGCCCCAGACGCCATACCAGACATACGTGGGACGTGCACGAGTCCTCTCATTTCTGAGATAATTCTGTGAATGGTCTCCATTTCTGAGATGAGATGGAAAGTCAGAGAACCTAAGCAGTCAGACCAAGGTCGAACAGCCACACGGCGATAGAGCTGGAAGTTAACCCAAGTCCAGCTGTGACGAGTGAAGGCTTTGGAGCTGGGGGACAGCTTGGATTAGAATCTGGCACCAAGTGAGCTGGTGTCATGTGATCCTCAGCAGGTCGCTTGGCTTCTTGGCATCTTAATTTCTTCCATGTAAACGTGAGGATGATGTCATGAAGGATGCTTGTTAGGTTGCTGGAAGTGTGGCTGTGAACTTGGTTTTAAGCATGTAGAAAATGCTCAGTGTCTCCCTGCAATGCTCTGCTACCTTTTAGGTCCTCCGCCCCCAGGGTCTCTCAGCTCTCCACCTTCTCACCCCACCCCCTGCCCTCCAGGAAGGTCATTCTGGCTGCTTCGTACTGCCCTGTGTGTCAGTTGCACCCGGGCACAGGACCCTTGCCTTGCCTCGCTGGCCCGTCTCCTGCCTCGTTAACACTTGTAGTTAGTTCCAGAGAAGAGTGTACCTTGCTCCCTGCACTGGATTCTGGTTTTACTCTGTGACATTTTCCAAATGTTTCCATCTTCAAGGAGTCCTTGTCCTTTCTGGAAGGTCAGTGAGGTCTGCTTGTCTCAGCACTTGAGGATTCCGAAACTGTTCACTCCAACCCAAGTTGTCCATCCACACTCCTCCTAACATGCATCCTCCTCCCTCTTTCTGCTGAGGTTACTGCCCAGACCTACCCCCACCCCCTCCGGTTTGGGAACCTGGGCTTTAGTCAGTGAGTGTCAAAAGATGGCAGGATAGCACCCATCTGTTCATTGACCTGCCGTAGTGCCCGAGAGCCCACCATTGAAGATCGTTTGGTTGAAGTGTTTCCTGTTAAATTGTAGTTATCTTCAATATGTGCAAACCAAGTTCTACCAACCATCTGCACCTTAGCAAGAGACACCTGTAAGCAATGAGCTGCAGAGTGGTCCTGTGGTTTTCCCTGTGAGTGGTGGAGTCTCGGCTGTCTTCATAGCTTCACCCTGGCCCTTCCTGACAGTTGCTAGGCAAATCTTGGGACCCAGAACAACACCAGAGATTATATGCATAGAATTAGGGAGGGGGAAATGAAGCCAAATATAGCTAAAACCTTAGGAGGCTCTAAGGTTGCTTCTCCCTTCCCCCCATATTTACTGGAGAGCATGGTAGGCAGACATATTTAAGAACCTAGACGAAGTGCAGAGATTTTGCTCAATCCAACAGAGAGAGAGAGAGAGACACCAAGGGAAGCAATAGGGATTAGATTGCTATTCCTCTTAAAAATAACCACCCAAGACTCTTCTCCAGAATGGGGCCCATTCCTGTGAGAAAGTGTTGACTGTGGAATCAAAATTGAGCATGACCAGGACAGTAGAGACAAAGGAAGAGAAAGTCCAGGTAAGAGCAGAGGGAGAGAATAAGGCCAGGGGGTGTCAGAAAGCAAGCCACAATCACTACAAAAATAATAGAAGGATCCCTATGAAGTTAATGTTTCTAACTGGTGTACAATGCCTCCAAAGACTTTGGGAAAATTACTGACTTAGGAATGGGCCACAGAAAAGAATCAAGACCAAATCCAATACAAAGTTGTAAGAAAACAAGACAAGAAGGAAGAGGAAGACATTTATGTGTAACAAAGAGACGTGCCACAAAACAGAAGCGTCGCTTTGTATTTCAAATGGATTCAAGATATGGTGCTACAGAAAAACTCAGAAGTACGGTGATGGAACTCAGGAAAGGATGAGAAATAAAAAAAAATAAAGATTAAACGGTATAAAGCAGAAGAGAATGTAAAGATCATAAATATCTTAACAGAAATAGAGGAGTGAAAAGGAGGAAGAAATTAAAACTCAAAGACAAATGAAAACAGAAAAAGAAAAAGGGATTTAGGAGAAAGAGGCAGATTGGAGGATAAGCAAAGACAGTCCAGTGTGGGGATAATAGGAGGCTCTGAAGATGAAAACAGAGACAAAAGAACAGAGCAAATACCCAAACTGTATCCCAGTATAACTTTTCTGCAATAAATGATGATTTAAAACTACCCTTTGAAAGAGCATACCCTGTTCCTGAGAATACTGACGGAACAGCACAGCCCAAGCCATATTCTAGAAAAATTACTGGATCATGAAAGAAAAGTCCTTCAGGTAGCTAGGTCCAAAGAACTAATAACTTTAAAAAGACATAACGCTAGATCATCAGCAGAATTTTAGAAAGTGCTGCTTCATTCCAGGAGAAAATGGGGCCACATGTTTATTATACTTGAGAATAACACAGGTGAGCCAAGGGTTTTATTTCTGTCAACACTGATGTTCAAGTGTAAATAAGGAATGGACTAGTAGGTACGTAAGAACTCAGAGAATGTAGTTCCTTTGAGACTGTAAAGAGGAATCTACTGACAATTGAGCATCTCGCTGCCCAGATACTAGCAAGACATTAACATAAGAAGTCTGGGTAGGCAGTAAGTATATAGTTACCCGTAGAACTACCAAAAGGTAACAGAATTAATGGGGAAGAGAATAGTCTGTAGCAGCGACATGCCCTGACAGTATATATAGAATGCCCCTGTAAAAACGAGAGAAGAATGAGGAGATAAAATACAAAAATACCATTTCTTTTGAACTTTCAATAATCACATCAGTGACGGTAGTATTGATATCGATGCTCTAAGATTGTTCTGTATGCCATGGGTGATAATGTAAATGAATGACATGAGATGCCTACCTTTGATCAGCTCTCAGGTCTTGAGAATTATGATTTTTTGTGTGGAAGAGAGAAGACACAGAGGTTACATAGGAGTGGTTATGTGCGAATCCCACAGTCTTGAATTCAGATCATTGGAAGTGTCAGCCAGTTATACATGCATGGTATGGGCATCTGTTGATAGACTTTCTACTGAGCTCTAACTTATGCTTTCCGTTGGTAGAATATTCCATGAGATGGTTCTACCACAATTCATTCATATAAATATATATAATCTAATATTTATTTTATTGTTCATGTAAATTATGTATTTCCTCCCCAGATTTCACTATTATAAGTTATGTGTCAGTGTATCTCTGAGCATATGAGGAAATATTTTTGAATAAGAAATTCCTAGAAATAGAATAACTAAAGACTGTGCTCTTCAATAGGTATTAGATAATCGCCTTCCAAAAAAGGTTGCATCTGTTTCTATTTCTACTATGAATGGATGGGAGCACTGTTTTGCCATGAATGCACAGCCTATTTTTAGTTCAATAGGGAAAATAATGCTTTGATACATATTTATTCTATCGTAAAGAGATTTGGCCAGAAAAGAATCTTTTCTTACAAGCTTATAGGCCATTTCTGTTTCTTCTTTTGTGAATTGCCTACTTAAAATTTGACTCATTTAAAGTTGAACATTTATCTTTTTATTGTTTATTTGTAGGCACTTTCAACATATTATGCATATTTATCCTTTTTTTGGTTATATATTTTATAAATATTTTCCATTAACCTGGCACTTATTTTAACCTGGAGAAGCTTTTATATTTTTATATAGCTAGATTTGTCAATTCCTGTTCCCCTTTTAATGGGTCTTGATTTTTCTGTAAATTTTTTTTTTTAAAGATCTTCTTTACCTCCAAGTCATAGTAATTCTCTTAAATTTCCTTAAGCTGGTTTTACAGTTCTCTATTTTACATTTAGATTTTTAACCCATTGAACATTTGCTTTCATGTGTGAAGTAAAATAGGAATCTATCTATGAATTGTCTCTCTCTCTGTCATCAGTCTTTCCAACCGATAGCCAATTTTTCCAACCCCCTTAATTAAATAGTGTATCTATTCCCCATTGATTTGAAAAGCTAATTTCTACTTGCAATTAAATGATCATATGTAGTAAGTATTCCTTGTATTCTTTTCTCTTACACTCCTTTATGCTTCTTTCCTTGCTGGTGCCATCTGCCCCCCCCCCCCCCCCCCCTTAAAGTGGGACAGGGAGATTTTGTGTGATTTTTTTCATTCATACATGTAAATGGGTTGACAGACCTATGAAAACACTCAACAAATACACCTTGTTGTAATGGCAATCTTCTCTATAACTCCTAGGCTCCTATTTCTCTTATCCTTCTGACTTCTTGGGTCCTCTTCTTGGCTTGGCTTCTTGGGTCTCCGTGATCTCTGGTATGGCTGCGGCCATATAACACCCTTCGAATTGTTTTAGATTAATATAAATGTCAGCATTTGGAACTTGTTCTCAAGTTCCCTTCAGTATTATCCTTTTGCGTAAGTCTTCACTTCTCTTGAGTATTTGTTTTCTAAGCAACCTTAATTACCAATTTGTTAAATTAAAATATCTATTAGGATTCTCATTGAAATAGCACTGTATTAATGAATTAATTTGGGAAAAAGGAAAGAATATTGTCTCTCATTCTAGATCTTTCAAAAATGTTACTCGGTACATTTTCTTAAGAACTGTTTGCATTTTTCATATTAAACATATTTTTAGATGCTTTACAGTGTTTATAGATATTTTGCATTTGGTTCTGCTTTTCTCTATGTTTCCTCCCCTACTATATTTTACAACTGATTTCTGCTTATAGATAATTAAGCTGTCACATTTAAAAATATTTACTCCTTGGGGTGCCTGGATAGCTCAGTGGGTTAAAACCTCTGCCTTCAGCTCAGGTCATGATCCCGGGGTCCTGAGATTGAGCCCAGCATTGGGCTCTCTGCTCAGCAGGGAGCCTGCTTCCTCCTCTCTCTCTGCCTGCCTCTCTCCCTTCTTTTGATCTCTGTCAAATAAATAAATAAAATCTTTAAAAAAATAAAAATATTTCCTCTCAGAAGAAAATATTTACTCCATTCTCGTGGAGACCTTGGGGGCAAGACAGTTGTTGCGGGGGGCAGCTTTGCTGGGAGAGTCATAGTGATTTTCTGTTCTTCTCCCACATTTGAGAGCTGGTTCTTTGACAAGGTGAGCCTTATTCTAGGATGAATTTTTACCTTGCTCATCCTTGGATACCACTAAGTCAGCCCACCAGCTTGCTCAGTGGCCTTCTAGAGTCTCCAGGCACCTGTGAGATTTGTACCAAAATGCCATGCCTCCCTTTTCCAAGCCTCTTCTCACATACTCAGAGATGGGGTCTCCATGGTATTAACGGTGGCCCAGAATTAGCAGTGTCCATATGCATCACAAAGCTCAACATTTGATATGTGTCATATATAATCTCTCTTGATAAAAGTTTTTTTTTAAATTAAAGATTTCATTTATTTATTTGAGAGAGGGACAGAGATAATGACAGAGCATGAGTGGGGAGGAGAGGGAGAAGCAGGCTCTCCGCTGAGCAGGGAGCCTATTGTGGGGCTCGATCCCAGGACTCTAGTATCATGACCTGAGCCGAAGGCAGATGTTTAACTGACTGAGCCACCCAGGCACCTCTTGATAAAACTTAAAAAGAATTATTTATTTATTTGTTTGTTTTTTAAGAGAAAGAGAGAGTGGTAGGGAGGGGCAGAGGGAGATGGAGAGAGAATCTCAAGCAGACTCCTTGCTCACAAGGAGCCCAATGTGGGGCTCGATCCCATGACCCCGAGATCATGACCTGAGCCAAAACCAAGAGTCAGATGCTCAACAGATTGTGCCACCCAGGTGCCCCTCTCTTGATAAAACTTCTAAACCTCCTTTATGGCAAGAATGTTTAGATGGTCTCTATAGCATGAGGTAGTATCAGGAGTTCTGGGATAGAGAATTTGCCCATTGATTATATCCCATGTTGTTAATTCCCTATGGAAATTGGTGCAAAATTGCACTGATATGGGGGGACAAGATCAGAGGGGGTGAGGGAAGCCATGGGGTCAGTATTATTCAAGATTTTCTCTCTCTCTCCACACACACAGACACACACATAGACACACAGACACACAGACACACAGACACAGATACACACACACACACACATACACCTGTACGTGTGCACAAACACCCCAGCCCTGGCTTTAGGGTAGCCTCAGCACCCAGCAGGATTGAAATCACATACAGAGCCTTCACAGCTAATACGGGAAACTGTCTAACAAGTTGTACAATTTGGTTTAATGGGATGTCTGATGAGTGACACATGGTTGTTTGTCAACTAAAAATATCTTGAAGACCTTTGAGCAAAACCAAGGGAGACCTTTCTTGTGTCACGTCTCCCAAACAGCTGCGCCCTGCCCTGGGTACACATAATTGCTGAAACTGATTGGGGAGGGCTGGAAGTGTTGATGCTGTCGTATTAATTTGTTCCATAAATCAACACATGAACTTGACAGCCCTTTAAAATCTTTATCATCAGGCATTTATCCTTTGTATTCTGAAAGAGACTTGTCTGACTTTAATCCAAAGCAAGCCACATTCTTTAAATAAATATTTATTGAGCATTGACAGGTGCTAAAAATGTAGGGCCCAAACCTGTCTTCAGGAAGCTCACGTCTAACAGGGAAGTAAACATCTAAGAAAAAAGTTGCATTTTAATGTGACCAGGGCAGTGATAGAGTTAGGCAATGATGTAGCGTTGCCACTGAGAGTCATTTATTCTTTAATTCAGCAAAGACTAATGTCTACTAAGATAGAGGTGTAGCCTCTACAGGACACAGCGCCTACTTCTGGGAGCTCATCCTAGGAAACAGATGTATACACAGATATTTTTTGTATTTATAAATAAATACAGCTGTGGCAATTGGCAATCAGTAGAGGACATGGTAGGTCAGGCCAGAGCAGGGAGAGGTCATGTTCTGTAGGAGAATCAGGAAAGGCTTCATAGGTAAAATGGTGCTTGAGCTAACTCTTAGAAGATGGGTACATGTCATATCCTGGGCAGACATGGGGAAGAACATTCAGTGGTGGGAATGAATTGAGCAAAGGGGAGAGGAGAGAACAGTTGTTCAGGACTAGAAGTAGGGTAGCATAGACTGAACATGGTGGGAGGGGCCTGTAGTGAGAAGGGAGCTGAGAAAATCAGGTGGGGATCATATCATGGATGTTCTAAAATTCCCAGACGAGGAGCTTAATGTTTTCCCAAAACCTCAATCACAGATATTTCCAGCATTGCTCTTCCTCAGCTCCCTCCTTTTAGAAATGTCTGTCTTAATTGTTTGCACACAATAAAACACGATGTAAGGTCTCAGGCTTAAGAATGACATGTACGTGAAATAATAAATTTTGAACTAAGTTTGAGTGCCTGTTTACAAGTTTGTCAGCTTGCTTATCTACTCACATTTTTGTCATGTTTTAGTGTAGGCAGCATCTACTATTGAACATACAATAGTTGAGAGAGTCCCTGGATGGAAATGATGCCATTCACCCAAAGGAGACTCCTTGCTGCCTTTAGAGAGTATGGGCTTTCTGGAGGTGGACCAGTTGTCTGCATCAGAGCCTCTTTCCATTCATTTAACCGTTCTGTAAAGTGGTGAGGAAATAAAGTTCCCCCGAGGTTCCTTTCCAGAATTTATGAACCTGAACACTGTGCCCCACCAACGGGAAGGGAGAGGAGACGAGGGTGTTGTTCACATTTGCTCCTAACACAATTTTATAACAGCCCCTCAAAGTAGATGGGTTACCAATACCATTTTCTAGGGAGGACACTGAAATTTAGGGCCGCTAAGCAAGAGATTCTAGATTCTTGCTACTTAAAGAGTGACCCACAGGCAGCTTGTTAGCATAACACTGTCACAAAGGCAGAAGCCCAGGCCCCACCTCAGAACAGAGATCTAATCTGCATATTCACCAGATCGCCTCCTTCTCCCAGCAGGTGACTCCGTGATGAATAAAATATGAGAAGCTTTGACCTCTGGAAAAGCCAGGTGAGTATCTTCTAAGACCCCATGTTGCCTCTACTTTTTGGCTACTGGGTTTATTCCTAAATGTCATGAGTGGTTTCTGCTGGGGATATTGGGGGAAGCATGCAGATTTCTACTTATAATGTGAATTCTGGGCTTAATATACTGATATACTTTGTAACTGATGAGAACGGAAAATAGCATTTGGGGCTCCCAAACTTGTAAGGTGATAAAGAGGTCCTCATGGCAAACAGAATAGAAAATTCCTTATTCTAACATGTTTTCTAGTGGTCTCTCATTACAGAAAATTTTCCCATCATAAAGCAACCCAGTCTTAGCAAGCCAGTTTATCGGGCAGCATTTGCTGGCATTGCAAAGTATTTTCTTTTTTAACTCATGGGTGTGCTTATTCATTCAGCAGTCCATTTATTGCACAACCATTTGCTGCCTGTGCTCTGTCCCCAAAGCACAGAAGAGTAAGACATAGTCGATGTCATCAAGAGTTCATGGTCTGGAAGAGGAGACAAAATAAAATAATAATAATAATAATTTTTTTTTAATTTTTTTTTTAAAGATTTTATTTATTTCTTTGTCAGGGATAGAGGGAGAGAGAGCGAGCGAGCATAGGCAGACAGAGAGGCAGGCAGAGGCAGAGGGAGAAGCAGGCTCCCTGCCAAGCAAGAAGCCCGATGTGGGACTCGATCCCAGGACACTGGGATCATGACCTGAGCCAAAGGCAGCTGCTTAACCAACTGAGCCACCCAGGGGTCCTGACAAAATAATGATTATAACCCAACTTTTATGTGTGATAAATTGTCCTCCTGTGACACAGACTTTTCTGTTGGTCCCAGTTTCGGGCATTTTGTTCCTTGCATGGACCATGTATCATGTGAGTGTCTCAATTTTTTTTTGTCTGAAGTGTACTGTCACCTTCGTTATATTCTAGTTGTCAACAGAGTGCTTGGGAATAGGGGAGGGTTACCAAGGAAGGGGTAGTTCTGTTGGTGGGGGCAGAATTCATGCAGATGATAACCCTCATTCATTCATCTGTCAGATATTTACTGAGCTCACCACATGCTAGGCACAGGGCTAATGGGTTACAGAATTGGGGATTAGGAATCAGCAAGACATTTTTTGTTCCCACCCTTTTTGTACAAGGGAGGATGCTGTTGAATATATAATCACATGATAAGTCAACCAGTTTCACTTGTGACAAGTGTCTGAGAAGCGAGAGTTCTATGAGAATATGTGATGGGAAGGGTGATGCCCCCTGAGACAAAAAGAAATGCTTCTGTGATAGCTAAAAATTTGTACAGTTGGACCTGTATTACCTCATATTCCCTCTCACCTCCCCCTGGCAACCACCATGTTATTCTGTTACTATGAAATCAGGTTTTTTCGGGGGGTTGGTTTTTTATTTTTGGACCCCACATATAAATTATGTCATGCAGTATTTATCTTTGTCTGTCTGGCTTATTCAGCTAGCATAATGCCCTTCAGATTCATCCGTGTTGTTGCAAATAGCATGATTTCCTTATTTTTTTTTATGGCTGAATAATAATCCATTGTATATGTATTCATACACTGCATTTTCTTTATCCATTCATCTATAGGTCAAAGAGTATACAAATTTTTAGTCGTAAGAGGAATAAGTTCTGGGGCACCTGCTTGGCTCAGTTGGTTATGTATCTATCTGCCTTTGAGTCAGGTCATGATCCCGGGATCCTGGGGACAACCCCATATTGGGCTCCCTGATCAGCAGGGAGTCTGCTTTTCCCTATTTCTCTGCCTCTCTCCCCTGGTTGTTCTCTCTCTCTCCCTTTCAAATAAATAAATAAAATATTTTTTTTAATAAAGGAGAGTAAGTTCTGAGGAGCTCACGTACAGCATGGTGACTATGATAATATGGTACTGAATCTGGGGTGCCTGGGTGGCTCAGTGGGTTAAAGCCTCTGCCTTCAGCTCAGGTCATGATCTCAGGGTCCTGGGATCAAGCCCCACATCAGGCTCTCTGCTCAGCGGGAAGCCTGCTTCCTCCTCTCTCTCTGCCTGCCTCTCTGCCTACTTGTGATCTCTCTGTCAAATAAATAAGTGAAATCTTTAAAAAAAATATGGTACTGAATCCTTGAAAGTTGGTGGCAGCAGACAGTAAGCATTCTTGTCACATGTGCACAAAAAGAGTTAATTATATTAACTATATGAGGTCATGGATCTGTCAATAATCTTGATCTTGGTAATTTTCCTACATGTATATGTGTATCAGATCATAACATTGTGCACTTTAAATATATGTCATTATATTTGTCAGTCATTCCTCAGTAAGAAATGCTGAAAAGAAAGAAATGCTCTTTTTAAGCTATGACTCATGAGCTGACACCTGGAGGGGTAATAATGGAGGAAAGAGCCTTCCAGGTAGCAGAACAGCAAGTGCAAAGGCCCAGGGGCACAATGGAACTTCGTGCATTCCTCCAAATGAAAACCTTAGCATGGCTAGAAGAACATGCGCCATCTTGGAAGTCAGATGTCATTCTTGCTCCAGGTTCGCATAAATAACGGGCTTTCTATTCACCTTGTGGACAGGAGAGAAGTGACAAAATGGAATGAGGCCTGGCTCAAGATACCACTTGCCAGTTATTTAACCTCAGAGACTGACCTCCATTACTGCATCTGCCTGATGGGGATTCCTGCCCTCCTGCTGATCTTCCAGACCCTTTGGATGGGAAAGTGCTTAGAAACAATAGTGGAGCCTCTCCCACCTTGTCCTTACTTCAAGGGATCCATCTGTGGGGTGAAGTGAGGTAAAGTGGATATGCTTCCGGCTTCCCTGTTGAAGGATGGCAGTTCAGGAAGAAGACTTAAGTTTTTCTTCTTAGGCATACAATAGTGTTTGGGGCACCAGCTGACTGTCCCCAGCTGCCTGCAAACAGCCCAGCGGAAGCTGCAGACAAAGAGCTGATGATGACAGAGTGGCACCGGGCTGTTCGCGCTGAGCTGCCAGATGCTGTTAGCAAGTGGAAATAAAAGTGAAACTCATGAATTGCCAGCAAGTAAAGCCTCTGTGCCCCTCCTAGAAATCCTGAGGGCAGCTCAAGAGAGATGGGCTTGGATGGGGGGTGAAGGTCAGAACTAGGGATGGGGCCTCTTGACTGTAGATCTAGATGGCCTCCAGCACTCTGGGGGCTCAAGGACATCATGATGCTGAGATTGGGGATCGGTGGGCACCAGTGGCAGGCAGGAAACGCATCATAGTTCAGCTCCGAGGATTGGCAGTTAGGGTAGTTTTGGGTTGATGTATGTTCTCCAAAGAGAGGTGCTGAGGTCCTAACTCTCCCGGTACTTCAGGATGTGAGCTAACTTAGAGAGGTCCTTGCAGAGGCGATCAAGGTAAAGTGAGGTCATTAGGGTGGATCCTAATCTAGTATGATTGCTGTCCCTATAAAAAGGGGACATGTAAACATAAGAACAGATAGGCACAAAGGGAAGTGGTGTGAAGCCACATATTGGGGATACGGCCCCCATATGATGGGCTTGATGCATCTGTAAGCCAGGGGACAGCAAGCCTTGCTGGCAAACAGCAGAAGCTAGAAGAGACAGTTGTTACGGAGCTAGCCCTGCCACAACGTGATTTTGAATTTCTAGACTCCAGAACCAGAAGATAACACATTTCTGGTATTTAAAGCCACCCAGTTTTTTGTACTTTGTCACAACAGCTTTAGGAAACTAATACAAGGTGCTTTTGATGAGGAGCATTCAGCTTCTTAAATCTCTCCAATAAGACAAAGGCACACTATTTTTTTTTTTTTTTTGAGAGGGTATGCACAAATGTGCACACGAGTCTGGGAGGAGGGAGGGGCAGAGGGAGGGGAGAGAGAATCCTAAGCAGGCTCCATGCCCAGATTGGAGCTGGATGTATGGTTTGATCTCCCAACCCAGAAATCACGACCTGAGCCAAAATGAAGAGTCAGACACTTACCGGACTAAGCCACCCAGCCGCCCCAAGGCATACCATTTTTGATGCAGATACGGGGGAGGCAGTCACCCTTCAGGGGGGCAATACTGATCCATTCAGATACTTAGTGTATAGCCATCGTGCCAGCTTGCAGCTGTGCCTGCCCGTCCAGGGCCTGGGAAGAGTGGTGCTCCCCCGCCAGAGAGCGCCAGCAGACTCTGGACTAGATGGCAGCCCCTCTCCCAGCGTGAGCTGGGGAGCCAGGCCAGGCAACTTTCTAAGGCTCACTTTCCGTATCTGTAAAGGGAGGGTCCTCACGCCTCCCTCCTGGGATATTGCAGAGATTTGAGAGTATGCATCTGAAGTGCTTAGCACTGATCAGCCATGATGGGTTATGATTAATATTATCCTATCCAACAGCTGTCTTCTTCAGCGGCTGGCACTTAACGGCTTGCTGGCTACAGATTGTGGGAGAAGGTATTCGGTGGCACCAAACTTGAACTCCTGTGGCTGTAACTGAGAGGATGGAGAATGGACAAGCTTGCCATTGGCCTCCCTCATCACCCTCTCGCCTGACCTAAGGGCCTGGCTATGTTTTGAGGATTCCAGGCTTTTCGTAACCTCTACACTTCCGTCTGCTCTGTGCCGACGATCTCTTTCTCATAGTTCTCTTTCCCTCTTCTCCCACAGACACACTCCGTCCTCCAGTGTAGTTAATCTAATAAGGGATGCCTAGGCTAGGAAGGCAGTCTGATTTTAAAACCTTACACAAGAGTGTGAACAAAGGGTCGTTAGTCATGTTCCCTGAGGTTTTACCGTTTTTAAGAACAGAGTTGGTTAACTTCAAAGAAGTTCCAGAAGACAACCTCATGGGTGAGTTCTGCCCCAGACATCATGATGGCATGGATGTCAGATGGTCTGGTCATGGTCTGGATCTAGGGGACAAAATCTGTTACAGACTCAACGTTTGCATCTCCCACCCCAAATTTGTATGTTCAAACCTCATTTAATGATATTTGGCAGTGGGGCTGTTGGGAGGTGACTGTGAGCCCTCGTGGCTGGGATTGGTGCCCTTATCAGAGACCTGACCGAGCTCCCCCTCCCTTTCTGCCGTGTGAGGACACAGGAGGCAGGCGCTCGCAACACAGCGGATCTGCCGGCACCTTGATCTTGGACTCTCCAGCCTGCAGAACTGTGCACAATTTCTGTTGTTTATAAGCTCCTCAGTCTGTGGTATTGTTATAGCTGCCCAAACAGACTAAGACAGTATCCCTTTCTTCTAAATGACCTCCAGGAAGAGAGAGAATGTGTCAGCAATGTAACGCTTAATTTTTGAAAGCCTGCCACTGTGGTCTCTCTCATGCCAAGCCACTGGCTTGGCATAATTTCCCATCTTCTTTACGGAGGGTTGTTTGAATTAACCAAAGCAACTTGGCTTGCTTGTTCACGATTCCCAGAACTTGACGTCCTCATTTCCACCTCCATGGCATCGCTCCTGACGCCTTTTCTTTCTCCTAGTATTACCACTTCAACTTTAGGTTGACCCCTACAGGACTCATGACTGGAAAAGGAGGGAAAATTTATTTTCGTTACTGTCTCAAGTCAGCAATAGAAGAGAGTTCTTCCCAAGGTTGACTCTGGATTTGGCCCTGATATTCTCAGACTCTCTGACTTTTTACCTGTGGTTTTCTCTACCTGGAATGTCCTTCGATTGCCTTGACCTCCGGGTCAGCTCCTACTTGCCGCTGAGGACGCTGCTCCCCTGTAACCTGCTCTCCTGCTACTCCATATCCCTACTCCACGTCCGCCGCATTGTATCGCTCATGCATCTGTCTCTCCCTGTAGACTGTCAGGTCCTCCGGAAAGAGGACCGATCTGCTTCTGTGACACTGGTGTGTCGTGGGGGTCACTGGTAAGTGGTCGACAGCTGCGTGGACGAGCGGACGGAAAGGACCAGGGAGAGGTGCGGGATGGATGAGGTCACGGGATCGTTGCCGCGTCTCTTCCTGCTTCAGTCGGGCGTGGAGTTCACCGCCGAGTTTGTCCTGCCTTTGAACGCTCGGCACCTGTGGTGACAGGGCTCATAGGCAGCAGGAAGGAAACAGATGATAGCTAGTGAGCCGGCTGGCTAGCTAATGTTTGGGCAACTGGGAGTCCATAATCTTCCCTGATGCATCTCCTAACAGTTACGAACTCCACAGAAGATCAGCTTGGTGGGGCGTGTGGGAAATATTTTTGAGGACTGCTTTTAGGGGATGGTACCTCTTTGTCCTGCTTCTGTCAGAGGTACAGAACTCACGCACCTGCTCCCACTCTCTGCTCTGGGCCTGGACTGCTCACCATGCTATGGTCTCCTCTCTCCTCCCTGCCTTGCTCTTCTGACTCGGTGTGACTGTTTTTTTGTGGGTTTTTTTTTTTTTCCCTGATTTGACCCGCATGAAAGTCTTCTGGACTTCCCCGGTTTGGGTGTGTTCGGGAGTGACAGCATCAGAGGAAGGCAGGGGCCCCTGGAAAGTCCCTCCAGGGGGGCCAGAGAAACGGTCGGGTGGCCAGCCTGAGCTACTGGCCGGGACGCTGGGAAGGTGTTGATCGGTGGCTGCTAAGCTCACACCCACTTCCAGATGCTACCCCTGTGTGGTGTTCTTCATGTCCTCTTGCTTCTTTATTGATTCAAGGTGAGTTTGGATTGAGGCTTGAAGAGGAAGGCTGAATTTACTCTATTGTCTGGGAAGAGAGCTGACCATTGAAGTGTTCTTAAAGGAGAGAGCTCTGTTGATTCAGGGGCCTCAAAGATCCATTTTCTATAAAACATGTATCTGCTTTTGTCTGAAGGGCAACGGGGTGGCCTTTTTCCTAAGGAGTAACTGTGTTGGGAGGCAGCTGTCACTTTCCACATAAGAAAGACATTTAAGAAAAACCTCACATTAGTTAATCTGATCCCCTAAACCTGGGAGATTTTAATTCATATTAGAGAGACTGAAGATAACTTTTTAGACATTAAAATACCTACAAACTTGGCAGCCTTTGGCCAGGCCATCCCATACCTGCCTGGGTCTGAGTTTTCTTCTCCGCACACATGTTAGAATTACACTGTCGGACTTAACTTGGTGGGGCTGTGGGGACTAAATGAATTCATAACAGTTGTAAAATGTTAAGCAAATGCTAAGGTTTGATGGTCATTATTATGGACACAGCACCAGCCATCCATCTCAGTACAGGAAATCTGCAAAATGCCCTGGAGAATTAATGGGGCCAATGACATTTATCCCCCGACATCTGTCTCTTTACAGTCATCTGTGTCTGAGTATCTGGGACATACAGAGGGGTGGGCAGGTGCCAAACTGAGATGGTTTTAGCATTTCTGGCTGGGGGGATGGGTATAGATCGCGAAGGGCCGTTATTAGCGCAGGAACCTCCTAAGTCCTGTGAGGAGAGAATTACTGGCATTCGAGGGCTCCCTGCGTCACCCACCATCCTACTTTCCATTTTTACCATCACATGTGTGTCTTCTCTGGACTTATCTCTCTGTGGTACGGAGGGAGGTCCTCATCCTTCTAGGAACACGGTTAGTCTGGTCCCTTCTCTGCATCTTGGGCCACGCTTTTCTTTTTCAGAGTGAGAAGTTTGCCAACTCTAGGATTTTACCACAGCCAGAGAACCCATTAATCCCTTACTCTTGTTCTCCATCTTCCCTCCCTTCTCTGGGGTCCAGGAGAGAAATCTATGCCAGGGATGAGGGGGAAAAAAAAAAAAAGCTGTTACATTGTTAATGGGGGTTCAACTCCAAGAACTAAGGCAGGTTTCGGGTGCACCAGGCTGGACACTGTGAAGGACTCTTTTTCAGTAGTCTCAGTGGACATCAGAGTAGCCCGCTCCATCCGTGCTCCTCAAGACCAGCCCACCCTCGCAGCAGGGTCCCTTGTTGAGAGAGAAGACTCCACCAGGGACCGTCAGGGACAGTCTGAGTGCATCGGCACCGGAGGGAGGGCCCCATGCGGGGGGGCAGAGCTGGCCCAGGCTGTCAGCACCTGGCTTGTAGGTCTGGGCTGGCACCTGAGCCTGGGGCCTGATGAGGAGGGAAAACAGAAGGGACAGACGGCGACGGCCTTGCTGCGGGTCTTGCCACTCTGGTTGCACGGAAGGAAGAGACAGAAGAGAAGAGGCCGTAGGCACGTGGCTGTGGCTCCACTCCAAGCCCAGAGAGTCTGTCTTCCTCATCCCCAGCCCGCCTCTTTTGGTAAAAAAGTTAAGTTGTTTATTTAGGAAAAGAAGAGGTATAACACATCACTCATTTAAAAAAATGGATGAATGCAAAAAACATGATCGAAACTCAGAAAAGTAAGATAATTTTATTATTTTTTGACAACCACTAATATTTTTCTCCTATAATCTTCGCCTGCATACTGTCACTGCCTCTTCATATGATAAAGAATTTATAATAATAATTTCCCTAGAGAGAAGGATAATTCAGCCTTTGTCTAGTGTGATTGATTGAAATGTATTTATTATTGATGCTTTAGAACAGGTTTTTGGTTTTTTTTGTTTGTTTGTTTTTTTTTTTTGGCCTTACTACTCTCTATCGGTCATAGCATATACATTTTAAGGAGTGTTGCCAAATGTGGGAAAACGTCTATTAGGTTTGTTGCACATGGGATCTCTTATAATTGAAGGGCATTCACGTTTTTTATGCACTTGGTAATCTTTTAAAAAATACTTATTTTTTTGTTGAGATATAATTCTTATACCATAAAATTCATCCCCTTCAAGTGTGTAATTGACAGAATTGTGTAAGCATCATCACTGTAATTCCAGAACATTTGCAGCATCCCTGAAAGAAATCCCGTACTCATTAGCAGTCGCTTCTCATTCTTCTGTCTTCTAGTCTCAGGCAACCACTCTTCTACTTCCTGTCTCTATGAATTTGCCTCTTCTAAACAGTTTGTGTAAAAGGAACAAGACAGTATGTGGCCTTTGTAGTCTGACTTCTCCCTCTTAACGTGATGACGTCACATTTCATCCGTGTTGTAGCACGTTTCGGTCTTTATTCCTTTACAGAGCCAACTAATGCTCCATTGCGTGCATATACCACATTCTGTCCACCCGTAAGTTAATGAACATTTGGATTATTTCCACACTTTGGCTATTATGAGTCCTGCTGCTATAAATATTCATGGGTCACTTTTTTTGCGCACACGTTTTCCTCTTGGGAAGATACACAGCAGTGCAATTGCCGGGTCCTATGGTAGCTCTGTATTTGGTTTTTGACCTTGATTTTCTTGAACAGGATCAATGGTACTTCTCCTCCAAGGCAGGTTAAGGTTGGGAGTGGAGGTGTGGCAGGTTAGGGGAAGAGAGTGTTGACGACCTAACAGAGAGCCTTTCGATGCCCGTGTCTCTTTTTGATTGGCTATGCTTGGCATCAGAGACATGTCAGGAAAATAAACAAATTCATGGATTGCATTTCTAAAAGGTGGGAAATGGAAGTGAATTTATTTAGTTCCATGAGAGAAAATGCATCCTTACTACTTTAATTACTCAGTATAGTGCTTGAGAGGGAGCTACAGGCCAGGCCTGCACGGGGTTGGCATCCCAGCTCCATTCCTAACGAGCCGTGGATCTTGACTCCATTGCTTAACCTCTCCTGCTTTGGTGTCGTGATCAGTAAGACCGGGAGAAATGAACACCAGTATGTTCCTTGCGGCACTGTTGTGCTCACGTGGTAACACATGACACAGGGGCCCTGCCTCAGCCTGTTATCAATCTCAGTGATTTTATTGGCCTCATGTCAATGAGGACATCTTGCATCGCCTTTGGCCATTAAAATGTTCATGGGGTATGTTTGAGCAGTAGCAGGCAAGGAGTGGCACGTGGATGCGCGAGACTATCTCACTTTGTGGCCCCGTCTTCCATGCAGAGCTCGGCCAGAGCTGGGCGCAGTGAGCGGGGCCCGACACGAATCTCAGTAAATATTCAAAGACTCTTGATGGATTTGTCCCTGAAATGCAGTATGTGGGAGTGTGAGAGACTTTTCTGAGGAAATGCGGGCTTCGGTTCTAACGTCGTCGTGTTTCTGGAGGCCCAGGCCCTGCTTCTCCTGAGGTTCTTCTGTCTTCTGGAGCCTCCCTGCAAGCTGAGACTCACCAAAGTAGGTTTCACTCACAGGAAAGAAATTAGGTCAGCTATCTGTGCCCCATTTCTTTTGCCAAAAAAAATCCTACCAATTTTTACCTGAGACAAAAATAACATTTTTCTTCCTTTGTAGAAAATAGAATATATGAATCATTTGGAGATCAGAGGAGGAGAAGCAAAGGACTAGGAAATCTGTGTTATCTATTCTATTCTATTCTGTCTGTCTGTCTCCCTACCTACCTATGTACCTACCTACTTATCCATCCATCTCTCCATCTGTGTGTCCATCCGTCTGTCCATCCGTCCATCCGTCCATCCATCCATCCATCTATTTATCCCTAACTTTATCTTATTAGCTAGGCTTTTTTTTTTTGTCTGCTAGCCATTCAACTGTCCGTGTCATCCGCCCATCAGTATTTACCACCACTTACTGCAGCCCTTCAGGGAGATGGAATAGGAGAAAAGTAGGAAGCACAGGAGGATAAGAAATCGCAACACAGTGTGAGAAACGCAGATTTGGAACTCTGAAAGGCATAGTAGAAGAATCAGAGATGAAGTGACATTGGGATTGAGTGATTGGTAGAAGGTCAACAGTCAAAAAGATGAAAAAGCTGGTACCAGGTGGGGGAACTTGTTTTTCAGAGACACAAAGGCATCTTTGGGGAGGCTGGGGCAGAGGGTGTGGGGCAAGGGTTCCTGGGAGAGGCATTGGGCTGGTAGGTAGGGCCTTGAATGCTCTGCCTCAGACACTGGGGTTTTTACCGGAGAGTCTTGATAAACAAGAGAAGTAGTTTGAGCTGGTGAGTTGACTTTATTTTTCAAAGGTCACTCTGACAGTGTGAAGGACAAGTTGATGAGGGTGGGGGAGGAGATGGGGATATTGGTTAAGAAACTCTTATAATCATTCAATTTCTAATCAGTAAGCAATTCACATGTGTTTCCTGAGTCTTTAATCAGATAATCTGGGCCATGATCCAGGCTTGATGTGATGTGAAACACATGGAAAACATATTTTATTTTATTTTATTCAATTTTAATTTGCTTATGCTGCCTGGAAGACTTAGTTTTATCATATTTCCTTTGTACTACAATCGAGGACCTGAGTGGTTGGTATTTTTTCCTAGGCGCCTTCCCCCATCTCCCATACATTCAAACACTTGAAACGTGTCATTGCGACAGCCCATTAACACGTGACTTCATTTTATGGGCATCAAATGCAAAAAAGGATCACGTCTTGTTTTGTGGGAGCCCTGCAGCCAAAGTGTAGCTCTGTTCCTGTGGCCAGAGGGCCTCTGAGGGGAGAGCTGCTACTGCCCACAGCACCCCCCACCCCCAGTTAGCTGTAAAGGAGGCAGTGCTTTCGGCAAGGGGTATTGGCCAGAGGGGTGGACGGAAATCCGCTTCCCAGGGTGAAGATGTGCCCCTCGGTCAGGAGACGTGGCCCCCTCCCTGTCATCGGGAAGGACTGCACACTGGAAGCATGAACCTGGGAGAATTCGCAAGGCTGAACTTCTCAGCTGGACCCAGTGTGGTCCAGGAGCAGCCCCATCCTTTGTTCAGATTCCATCCTTTTCTTGCTGGCCACAAACTGGCTTCCCTCAGTCCCCTGATCGTGGGGCCGCTCTCTGGGAATAGGCGTGAGGGTTGTGGTTGTGGGTCAGTCGGCCCCACAGTGGGAATCCAGGCTATGTGAGTGGGCTCTGTGGAAGCCTCTAGTCCCCTTGGGGCACGTGGACAGATCCTCACCGTCCAGGCCTGCGCAGCCCCAGGCTTCTCTGCAGTTCTGTCCCTGCATCCGGCTGCTGGTACCCCCGCTGGACCTCTTGTCAGGCACCAGGCTCCTGGCAGTGGCCGTCAGTTTAGTTGACTGCTTAGGCTGGATTTTTGTCCCCAAGTTAAGGGATGTTTAACTTCCCGTGAAAAGCATCATTAGGAGCTTTTAGTAAATCAAAGCCAAGTTTAGTTGTTTGGCCCTGGTAAGGAGATATGATGGGTTTTTCTATGCTTACTTTTCCCAAATACAGTCACTGACTTAACTTTGAGCTTTTTTATTTTTTAAATGAGCTAAAACCTACAGTTGAGTTAATAAACAAAGTTGAAAACCTTCAAGTTGACATCGCAGGCCTCTGCTACTGAATGGCAGTGCCTGGTGGACGTGGACGTGGCCAGTGCGGGGTCTCTTGGCTTCATCACGCAGGGCAGGGACTCTGCATCCTGGCCCCTTTGCCCCCTGCTTTTAGTTCAGAGTCTGGGCTGGAGGGCATAGCAAGTGTTCATTCAGCATAGATGACCTGAACAGCTGACTTTCTCTGACTCCCCAGGTCAGAGACGGCACACGGAGCCGTCTGGTAGCCTCAGTTACCACGTTGTCCACCTGGACATTGTGTGCCTCATGAAGGTCCCAGTTGCAGACATACCCTGGAAAGAGGAAGGCCTCTGCTTGGGGGAGCTGCCAACTCGAGGGGGTGGGGCTCCAGACTTGTCAGTTCCGAGCTGCTCAGCCACAGGAAGAGATAAATGTGCATCATTCACTGTGGGGGGAAGTGGATCTTCCGAGGGGCCTATGGCTTTCCTCTTGCATTCTGGAAGATTTGCATGGCCTGCCAAGAACTCAGTATCATCCACAGGCCTGGTGGGAACTTAGCTTTCTTCTGAATTTTGGAAGGTTTGAGTGCCAACCACGTCGTGTTGAGCTTTTTGCCTAAACCTGGCTCCTTGATGTTTGCATTGTATTTTAATAATATGAGCTAATTGTGTGGAAAGCTTAACCTGAGATAAAACTCGTTCTAATGTGCCCTTGAGATGGATAGTGGCATTTGTCCCCATTGTGCAGGTGAGAAAACAGAGGTCCAGAGAAACTCTGCAAATTGCCCTATAGTAACTAACTCATATAAAGCTCACTCCATGTATTAGACACTTTCCTGTCTCCATGCACCAGGTCTTCTACGTTAGCTTAACTGAATCTTCCATGATATAAGTGCTGTTAGGATTTTCTTTTCTGTTAATGAGGGAAGTCAGGTGTGAGCCGGTCAAGTAACTTATTCAAGGGCTTAGAGATGAAGTCTGGCAGGTTTGGACAGTTGCTTAGCCAGGGCTGACTCAGTTCTCAACCGTCATGATCTCCTGCCTCTCAGGGTGTGTTTTGTTAGAATAACTTGGTTATTTGTGGGTTTAGTTATGTTGCTGAATTTTTTCCTCTTCAAAGCATCAATGAATTGCCTAAAATGATTATTATGCTCTGTTCATAATTTATTTCCATTTCTGGAGCCAGTCTGCAGAAACTTAAAATACATCAGACTGAACACTGAATGAAATTTCTACAACCTTTTTTTGCAGAATGTAATCTGCAATATCTATTAAAACAAATAACCCACTTGTCTTTTTTATTCACCAGTCCCACTTCGGGAAATTCTCTTATAGAAACAAAAGCACCAGGGAGATGAAGTATATGATTAGGGAAGGTTTTTTTTTCTTACAATGTTGCTTATAATGACTAAAACTGGGGTGAGCCTCCCATCCCTTCACTGGGATGGAGCAAGTGGAGGCAAGTAAGTGGAAAGAGAAATTGTGGTTTGCTCCTCTGGTGGGATTTTGTGTGCTATGACCTGGAGTACGGTGAAGTGACAGGAGCAAACAGCAGACACACATGCATAGGGAACACTCATTAGAAAACCAAAACAAAGACAGACAGACAAACAAAACAAAACAAAACAAAAAAAACAAACACAACCCAAACAAGTGCTATCGCCCTTTCCTATGTAATTTAAATTTGACTGTGGGTCTTGGAAGCATGGAGAAGGGTGTGGAATAACTCCCTCCAGGCTGTTAATGTTTATGACAAGGGAGAGAGGGTAGTGCATGAGGAAGAATGACGTTGGGGCACACTATTAATTTTCTGTGTTGTTTCATAGGAAGTATGGAACATGAAGTACTTTTGAACTTACAAGAAATCGAAGTGTCATTGACATAGTGAGAGCTCAGTTCGGTATGGGCACACACAATAATATCTTAACTGGATAGTTCCACCAGTTTTGACACATGCTTACATTCGTGTACCCCTCATCTCTATCACAATAGAGAACTCTTCCAGCACCCCAGAAAGCTGCTTGGTACCCACCCCCAAGGCTTCCCTGTCAGTCCTCCTACCAGAAGCAACCACTATTCTGCTTTCTTTCACTGTAGCTTATTAGCTTTTCCTATTCTAGAACTTCACGGAAATGGAATGAGACAGGGTGTACTCTTTTGTGTGTGGTTTCTTTTGCCGAGTGCAATGTTTTCGAGATTCACCCACTTTGCTAAATGCATGAATTAGCCTTTTTTTTTTTTTTTTAAATTTTTGAGTCGTATTCCATTGTAGGACTGTTCCACAATTGGCTTATCCATTTTCCTGTTAATGGGGCAAATAGGTTGTTTCCCGTTTTTGGCTCTTATGAATAAAAATTTATGAATATTCTTGTACAAAGTTTTGTTTTGTTTTTGGTGCATACATTTCCATTTCTCTTGGATAAATACCTAGAAGTGGAAGAATTGCCAGGTCCCAGGGTAGACATGTGCTTATAAGAAGCTGACCAAGAACTTCCTAAACTGGTTATACCATTTTATACTCCCGCCAGCAGTATATGAGAGCTTAGAGTGTGCCACATCCTTGCCTGGCACTTTGACACTATTAGGTTCATATTAGCCAATCTGTTGGGTGTGTAGTAGTATCTCATTACAGTTTTAACTTAGTAGTATCTCATTACAGTTTTAACTTAGAGATTCATCATGTCCACCACTTTTTCATGTTCTTATTTGAATCCAGACTGCGTATTTCCAGCTGTATGGTTAATTTTGCTTCAATATCATACTTTCTTGATTATGTAGCTTTATAAGTTTTGAAATCAGGTAGTGTAAATCCTACAGTTTTTTTCCTTCTTTTTCAAAGTTGTTCTGCTTTGGGTCTTTTAAGTTTCTACATAGAGTTTAGAATCAGCCTTCTAATTTCTACAAAAAGCCTGCTGTATGCCCCCAAATCATGGATCATTGCTCTTCACTAGAAATATAATGTGAGCCACATACGTAATTAAGAAATTTCCAGTGATTATTTTAAAGGGAATAAAAAAATACAAGTTGAAATTAATTTTAATGACAAGTCTTGTCTAACCCAATGTATCCAAATTACTTTTGTTTCAGTGTACAATATAGATGTTACAAATGTTTCATGAGATATTTTGCATTATTTTTTGTGTTGTTTTTGAGATGTGGTATGTATTTTACACTTGTAGCACATCTCAAATCATACTAGCCCCATTTCAAGGGCTTGATCCATTGGGGCTGCAATATTGGACAGTACAAATGTATAGATCAAATTTGGAACAATTGCCATCTTACAGTACTGAGTTTTGCAATTCGGGTGCATGGTGTATCTCTCCATTTATTTTTTTTAAAGATTTATTTATTTATTTTTTAGAGAGAGAGAGCGCATCCAGGTGAATGAGGGGAGGGGAAGAGGAAGAAGATGAGAGAGAGAGAGAGACAGAATCCTCAAGGAGGCTCCCTGCTGAGCTGGGAGCCCAACGTGGGCTCAGTTCCATGACCCTCAGATTATGACCTGAGCCAAAATCAAGAGTCAGACGCTCAGTCAACTGAGCCACCCAGGTACCCCTTACATCTCCATTTATTTAAGTCTTAAACTTCTCTTATTGAAGTTTTGGTTGCAATTCTTCCATATATTTTGTTAAAGTTATCCTTAAATATTTCATGATTTTTAAAGCTATCATAACCAGTACTTTTTAAATTACAATTTCCAATTGTTTGTTGCCAGAGTATGGAAATACAGTTAATTATTCTATGTTGAGCCAGTATCCTACAGCTATGGTAAACTCACTCTTTAGTTCTACTGTGGGTTTTTTCTTTCTTTTTTTTTTGTAGCTTTCCTAGGATTTTCTGCATAAACGATATGTTACCAGCAAATAAGATAGTTTTACATCTTCCTTTCCAATCTGTATAGCTTTTATTTATTTCCCTTGCTCTGATGCACTGGTCAATATATCCAATAAAATGTTGAAATGGTGAGAGTAGGCATCCTGCCTTGTTCTCTGTCTTAGGGAGAAAGGATTTAGTTTTTCATCAGCTGTAAGTTTTCTACTGATACCTTTTATCGGGTTGAGGAAAATTAATTTCTCTCTTTTTTTCCTGCTGAATTTTTTCAAAAAATTTATTTATTTTTAAATTTTCTTATTAATAAAAAATTATTTTATTTTATTTCAAAAATTATTTTATTTTATTTATTTATAAATATAAATATTTATTTTATTTATTTTCATTTTATTTATTTATTTATTATATTTTATTTATTATTTATTTTTATTTTATTCATCTATTGAGATACTCATATACAGTTTATGTGTTAATATGCTAAATTACATTGATTGATATTTGAATATTTGAATGTTATATCAATCCTGGAATCCTGGAATAAACTCTGCTTTGTCATGATGTATTACATATATATATATTTGTATTATTATTATAAACATATATTAATACATACATATATACTTTGCTAACATTTTATTTAAGATTTTATATCTCAGTTCTCTAGGGATATTGGTCTGTGGTTTTCTTATAACTGCCCTTTGGTATGGTTTTCGTTTCACGGTCATGTTGGTCTCATAAAATGAGTTTGGAAGTGTTTTTTACTCTTATTTTCTAAAAGAGTTTATGGAGAATTACACTTTTTTTTCCCAAATGTTACATAAAATTCAATAGTAAAGCATTCTAGACCTGTAGTTTTCTTGGTGGGAATGTTTTTGATAATAAATTCATTTTTAAAATAGATACAGGGCACTTTATATTTCCTGTTTCTTCTTGTATCAGTTTTGGTAATTTGTATTTTCAAGACATTTGTCAGTCTCATCAGATTGTCAAATTTTGTGGCATAAAAATCATTTAGAATAGTCTCTTCTTATCCTTGCCATGTCTGGAGTGTAGTTAGGGATGTCCTCTCTTTCACTTCTGGTATTGGTTTTTCCTCACCTTTTTTGTCATTTATTTTCGTATTTAAAGTGAATCTCTTGGGGCACCTGGGTGGCTCATCAGTTAATCATCCGACTCTTGATTTTGGTTCAGGTCATCATCTCAGGGTCGTGAAATGCAGCCCCTCATCGAGCTTTGTGCTGGGCGTGGAGCCCACTTAGGATTCTCTTTCTTCCTCTCCCTTTGCCTCCCCTCAGCCACCCCGCTTGTGCAGACACGCATGCACACATATACTTGCTTTCTATAAGAAAACAAACAAAAAAGTGAATTTTTTTGTAAACAGCATATGTTTGATGTTTACTTAAAAAATTTAACCTGAAAAGCTCTGTCTTTACATTTACCAGTTATTTGTATGGTTGTATTTTATTTTATTTATTTATTTTTAAGATTTTATTTATTTTTTTGACAGAGAAAGATTACAGGTAGGCAGAGAGAGAGAGAGAGAGAGAGGGAAGCAGGCTCCCCACTGAGCAGAGAGCCTGATGCGGGGCTCCATCCCAGGACCCTGAGATCATGACCTGAGCCGAAGGCAGCAGCTTAACCCACTGAGCAACCCAGGTGCCCCTGTATGGTTGTATTTTAACTTGTCTTTTCATTTACTTTCTATTTTTCACCTTGGTTCTTTTCCTCCTTTTCTGCCCTTTTTAAATTACTTGGGCATTTTTTTTTTGATAGTGTGTTTTATCTGTCATATTGGATTTTTACCTAGACTTATTTGTTAATGCCGTATCATGTATGAATAATCTGATTTAATAACCTTGTAGTGGTTAGTGCCACCTGCCCCTTCTGTTCTTTATGTTACTGTTTATTTTTATTTAAAATCATTTATTTATTGTAGAGAGACAGAGAGAGAGCAGAAGTGCAGGGGTGGGAGGGGCAGAGGAAAAGAGTGAGAAGATTCCCTGCTGAGCACGGCAGGACCCCTGAGATCACGAGGGAGCTGAAACCAAGAGTTGACACTTAAATGACTGAGCCACCCAGGTTGCCCCTGTGTTACGGTTTACATACATCTTACTTTTGTGTAAGTTATGTTTCCTGAAATACATTGTTTCTCGTTTTTTAAATAGTCAACTGACTTTTAAAAAAATTCAGAAGTGAGAAAAAAAGTATTTTCTACTTAACTGCATATTTACTGTTTGCAGTGAATAATTTCTTCCTGCAGTGCAGATCTGGGTTTTCATCCGGTATCATTTTCTTTTAGTCTGAATAACTTCTAAGAGAAAAAAAAAATTTTGGAGTCCAGTCCAGTAATGACAAAATTTCTCAGTTTTTTTAAAAAAAGAATTTATTTACTTATTTGAGAGAGAGACAGTGAGAGAGAACATGAAAAGGGAGAAGGTCAGAGGGAGAAGCAGATTACCTGTGGAGCTGGGAGCCCAGTGTGGGACTCGATCCCAGGACTCTGGGATTATGACCTGAGCCCAAGGCAGTTGCTTAACCAACTGAGCCACCCAGGCATCCCCTAGATTCCTTCGTTTTTATTTAAAACTGATATTTATTTAAAAATGCTTATTTTACTTTCATTTTGAAAGATTTTTTTCCATTGGTTTTAGAATTGCAATTGACAGTTTTTTTTTTTCTTCATTACGTGTTCCATTATTTTCTTTTTTCTTTTTTTTTTTAAAGATTTTATTTATTTATTTGACAGAGAGAAATCACATGTAGATGGAGAGGCAGGCAGAGAGAGAGAGAGGGAAGCAGGCTCTCCGCTGAGCAGAGAGCCCGATGCGGGACTCGATCCCAGGACCCTGAGATCATGACCTGAGCCGAAGGCAGCGGCTTAACCCACTGAGCCACCCAGGCGCCCATTATTTTCTGACTTACATTGTTGCTGATTAGGAGTCAGTGATGGGTCCTAGTTCTTTCTCCACCATGTAACCCTACCCCCAGCTGGCTTCTTTAATGATTTTCTCTTTATCTTTGGTTTTCACTTACTTGATTATGATGTGTTAGGTATGGTTTTGTTTAAGTTTATCCTGCTTGGATTTTGTTGAGCATTTTGAGGCTGTAGATTTTTTTTTTTTTTTTTTTTTTTTTTTACCAATTTTGGACAGTCTTTGGCATTACTGGTTCTTTAGTTTCCCTCCCTCCCTGCCTCCTTAATCCCCTCTCTATCTGCCTTACTTTCCTTCTTCTTTCTTTCTTTTATCCAACTCTATCTTCTCTTTTTTTGGCCCTCTAGTTTTTAAACCCCATAGGACACTGAAGTTTTGTTCATTAAATAAATAAATAAATAAATAAATAAATAAATAAATAGACTTTGAGAGCAGTTTTGGATATAAAGAAAAATTAAGTGAGAAGTACAGACACTTCTCATATACCCCTTCACCCACATTTGCCCGTTTCTGTTATTTTTAACATCTTGCACTAAAATAGTACATTTATTACAGCTGATGAATCTCCAGTGAAGAGTCAGTATCACCCAAAGTCCATAGTTTACGTTAGGGAGCCCTCTGTGCTGTACATTCTATGGGTTTTGACAAATGTATAATAACATATCCACCATTATAGTGTCACACAGAATGGTTTCACCATCCTAAACATTCCTTGTGTTCTACCTATTCATCTCTCCCCACAAACCATGGCAAACACTGATCTTTTTATTTTATCCTTAATTTTGCCTTTCCAGAATGTTCTGTAGTAGGAATCTTTAGTATGTAACCTTTTCAGATTGGCTGCTTTTACTTAGAATATGCATTTAAGTTTTTTTCCATGTGGCTGGATAGTGTACTTCATTTTAGTGCTAATAATATTCCATTGTGTAGTGATACAATGACTCAATTATCTATTCAACTATTGAAGGACATCTTTGTTGCCTCCCGGTTTTGACAATTACGAATAAAGATTCTATAAGCATTAAAGTATAGGTTTTGTGTGAACATAGGTTTTCATCTCATTTGGGTAAATACCAATGAGCATGGTTGGTGGATCTTATGGTAAAAGTATGTTTAGTTTTGTAAGAAACCGCCAAACTGTCCTCCAGAATGGTTGTACCATTTAGCATTTGCACCAGCAATGAATGAGTGTTCCTTTTCTTCTAGAAGCTTGTCAGCACTTGGCATTGTCAGTGTTTCTGATTGTAGCCATTCTAATAGGTAAAATGTGGTAATTTGTAATTCCCTAGTGGCATGTTGTTGAACATCTTCCATTTGTTTATCCATCATCTACATATCTTTGCTGGTGAAGTGTCTGTTCAGATCTTTTGCCCATTTATAAATTGGGTTGTTCCCTTATTGTTGAGTATTAAGAGTTTTTTGTATATTTTGAAAAAAGTTTTTTATTGGCTATGTGTTTTGCTGTGATTGTCTCCTAGTCTATGTTTTGGGTTTTCATTCCCTAGACAATATCTTTTGCAGAGCAGAAGTTAATTATAACAAAGACCAACTTAGTAATTTTTTTTTCTTCACAGATTATGCTTTTGGTGTTATATTTAAAAAGTCATTGCCAACACAAATTTGCCTACGTTTTTCTTCTCCAGTCCTTGGTCTAGCAGTTTTATAGGTTTGAGTTTATTTTTGTGAAAGACATAGTATGTGTGTCTAGATTAAATTTTTGCATGTAGCTCTCAAGTTGTTTTAGCAACAGTTATTGAAAAGACTCCCTTCTTCATCGAATTGCCTTTGTTCTTTTGTCAAAGTTTAATTGATTGTGTTTGTGTCTGCCATTTTGTTTTGTTTTGTTTTGAAATCTCTGTGCTTGGTTTGGATAGTTTCTGTTGCTCTTTTTCACTGATCTTTTCTGCTTCAGTGTTTAATCTGCTTTTAGGCCAATCCACTAACATGTTTGAATCACATATTTTATTTTTGGTTCTTAAATTTTTCTCTGGTTCTTTTTATTGTTTCCATATCTCTCTTAAAATTCTACATCTGTTCTGTCTCATTATGTTTTCCTTTAAGTCTTTGAAAGTATTTATGATAACTTTTTAAAAATACTTGTCTGCTAATTTCAACATACTTATTATTTCTTGGTCTGTTTCTTTTTTTTTTTTTTTTAAATCAAGGTACAGTTGAAACACAGTGTTATATTATTTTCAGGGCTACCACATAGTGATTTGCTGCCTGTATGTTATACTTTCAGTATCACAAATGTAGCTACCATCCGTCACCATATAATGCTGTTACAGTACCATTGACTATATTCCCTATGCTGTACCTTTTATCCCTGTGACTTCCTCATTCCATAACTGGAAGCCTGTCCCTCCCACTCCCTTCATCCACTTTGTCCACCCACACTACCCCTCCTGGTCTGTTTCTTTTGACTTATTTTTCTCTTGATTGTGGGTTGCATGTTACTTCTTCACATGGTTAGTAATTTGTGATCATATACTGGAGATTATGGATGGCACATTGTTGAAGCTTTCGATTTTATTATTTTCCTCTAAGGAGTGTAGATTTTTTTCTGGCAGGTGGTTAATTTATATTTTAAAAATATCTTAATCATTTTAGGCTTTAAATAAAACCCTTTCTTCTGTGGTTTTAATTTAGTCCACTGAGTTAGAGTGATAAGGTGTTTTCTCTCTGGAGTCTCAAGTGAATGGCAGAGGTGTTCAGGGACTTAACTCTGGCTGGTTGGGACCACTGTGTCTCCCAGGACTGTGGGATCTCCATTCAGCTCACAACTACTCAGTCAGTAGTTGTTTAATCTCTTGGTGTCTTTCCCTGTGAAAAATGTAGCTTAGTATTTGACCAAAGACTTAAGAGGACCTTTATACATATTTCTGGAGCTCTGTTTTTGGTGCTACTCCTCCCTGCCCAGGAGTTCACCCACAGATTCTGGCTGCCTCAGCAGAACTCTCATCTTTGCCTCTTCAGCTCACAGAGACGGCTGTGGTCTGTTTGGGCTCCATCTCTCTTTGTGGTCTGGACAGCAAGTTCAAACAGAAAGCCAGGGCAATGTGAGGCTCATGTTTCTCTCCTTTATGGGTCACAGACTTGCATTTTCTATTATCTAATAATGGAAAATGACTTGTTTCATGTGTTTTGTACAGTTTTCTAGTTGTTTACAGCAAGAGGGTTAGTCTGATTCCAGTTATTTTGTTATGGCTGGCAGAAGAACTCTAATAACTTTTTGAAGAACAACTTAATAAAATATTTTTTTTCCAAAAGAGAAATAAATCTCAACATATTATCTAGCCAAAAGCATACTGCAAAGGGTCATTAAATGGGATGAGGTAAACAGATAGAACTTTTTGGTTTGGAGAGCACTAAGGAAAAATGCCCTTTTTAAATCCTGCTCCCCTTGGGCTTTCTTTTCCCATCCATGGAGATGTTCAGGGCTAGTATGTGAGCAGGGGAGGGGAAGGAGAAAGGTAACTACCCTTGCTGACTCCTGCTTAAATAAGAGTTGTTATCCTCATAGCCCAATCTGGTCCATCATGTGCCACTAGGAAGTGTAGATCACCTTTGTGATCTCTGACCACTGAGCACACATCTCCCTCAGGGGACCCCAAAGAGGTGGATGGTGTCTGTGACTATAGAGGATTTAGAGGTTAGTTTCCCAGACCCTAGCCATCACACAGACCCTCTTTTAAACCACAGATATGGCCAAAAATTCCAGAAGGTCAGGACCTGATACTTACGGCAACAGGAGAGATGAGGGGCAAGATGGCAGTCAATGGTGGGGACTCAAGGCGGTGCTGATAATGGGCTTGGAACTGTGACCCTTATTTCTAGTAGTTGAACATGACCATGGAACCTAAGCCCACAGCAAACTTGCTACTTGGGAATCTGCTTGGAGACAGAGTACTAAACATATTGAAATAGAGTCCTCCCAATGCTAGTAAAAGAAATCAAACTTGTTAAAGACAAAACTTTCAGTGGCAGGCTGTACAGACCTAACAGAGGCTCCTCTTCTGGGTGCAGTGCCTCCCCTACCAAGTACCAAGCCTCACCCTGAGAGAAAGCTCCATCCTGGTCGGGGTCAGGCTCTGGTGGAAAGGGCCTGCTAGGTGTTAGGAGAGGCTTAGTCTGGGCTCTGAGTCCTATCCTGTTGGGCTCCCAGTGGGTGGTTAGGCATTGCATCAAGCAGATGGTTCTTTGAGGCTTTTCTGCCTCCCAAGTTTCTGAGGCCCTGCTTCTCCAGAGCACTGGCACCTCCCACCAGAGGAAGGAAGGGTTTTTTTGGACCAAGAACCTTCTTCCTAATTTGCCTCTCTCTCACACGCAGCTCTGAAAATTCAGGCTAATTATTTTTCAGGACAAAAAGTAGGCAGATGGAGGCCACCAAGCTCATCCCTGGGAATGGTTTCTTCATATTTCTTGACGAAGAATATTAGGTCGTTAAGCTGCAAACAGCTCTTAGGGATTTCCTACCCTGCTCTCTGATTTTTGAAGATGGTGATAGAAGCAGCCTTGAGTCCAGGCCTTTAGGCTCAGCAGAACCCCTCCCACTGCAACAGACTGCCTCTTGCTGGAGTTTAAAACAGAAAAGGGCCTGTCTCAAAACAGTGGAAAACCCGGGGTGCAGGAGCAAGGAATAATTCTAGCTGCATGACTCTGTACTATGGAAATAGACCAGCAGAGCCGCGATTAGAGACGGTTACCACCCCCCGGCGCTGCAGCAGGCAGTGGTGGATTTTGCCAGACAGGAGATCTTAAATAGCGGGTTTTAGGGATGTCCAAACTAGAGTGTCTCACTGTGACATTTTATTCGCTTGGAGAGACTGCTCTGGTGGTTTGGTAAGTTTTCAAGATAAAGCAACACTCGGATTATCACATTCCCAGATCATGACTAAGAAGATTCAGACTGTCTAAATAAAGGGAAACAGTCCTATTTAGTGGCCTCCAAATGTAATTAAACTGCCGAATCAGTAATTTTCTAAATGCAGACACCTCATGCGTGACTAACACCTTCACTTCCCAATCAAAACACACTAAAGGAAAGAAGAAAACAAACAAAGCAAAGCAACAAGGATGTTTCAAAAACACACCCTTAAGAATTTAGCCTCAAATTCCTTATGTTTTATTATGAACTTATAGCTAAGTTAGAAAGTGTGGAGGGAGTCACCCATGGCATTTTACAAGCTTGGCTCTGAAGGGAGGTGGGGCAGGCCTGGAGCCAGGACTTTGAGAAGTGGAGGGAGCAGGACGGCGGGGCTCGCTGCCTAGGTCCCAGACTGCACTGCCCCATGGACCCCAAGAGTCCCGGGAACTCTTGCCCTGGGGACATGTGGTGGGAACTGGGTTTCCCACGGTCGTGGAGCTGGGGATTGGTGTGTTTAGGTTTCCTTGTTGTTGAGGACAAAGAAATGGGGAGATGGAGTTGAGGCAAAATAACCTCCTGTTCTGTGGTCGTGGCCCTGAGATACCTCGAGAAACAGCAGAGTGTGGAAGGAGGCAGCTTCCGGCGCTGGCACTCGGAGCAGCTTGGAGTGGGCTCTGCTCAGAGCTGGCCTCCCCGACAGAGACAGCTGAGCTGGTGGGTTTGACTTCAGCAGGAAGTGAAGGGAAGGGCCAGGCTGTTGACTGGGCTAGTCTCTTGAAAGGAGTCAGATATTGGCAGAAATTTCAAATTCTGATGGTGGGACAGAGCTATTTATATTGAAAACATTGGAAAGACTCCCCCCGCCCCCACCTCTTTCCACCATGTAAGCTGGGCACCCTTCCAGGCCTGCCTCTGCACCCAGGCAGCCTCCAAAAGCCGCCTGATGCTCTCTCTGCCTAAACGGTAAGGAGCCTGCCCGAATGAATGCCTGGGCGGAGCTCGGCGGGTGCCCAAGTTAATATGCTCTTGACCTCTTTGTCTTTCAGAGATGAAATTTATTGAGTTTGGATTCCAGTGTCCCCGGGCCCCCACTAACATCTAATTAACCAGACCATACTTTGACTTCAAAAGTGCAGAAGAAAATGAGGAGTTGTATTCTGATGTTCTCTCGGCGGGAACCTCAGGGGAGGGGCTGGGGAGCCGCAGCCAGGGGTCTTTTGAAGTATCTGGGTTGGTGGTCTGCGGTTCTGCCAGAATGCAAGATAAGCAGGTCAGCCCTCCTTTGTTGCCGTCTTCCCAGTAGAGAGTGATTATTTTTCCTTTCATTGTCATTGACCCTTCTCGGCCCGAGTTTCCCAGGCTCTGACTCCAGGCTCCTTCGCGCACCGGCAGCCAAGGGGGTCACCCAGCGTACCTCCATCCCCCCCCTCCAATAGTCTTCTCCCACCTTGCCACGGTGCCTGGATCCCCACCATGAAAACTATCCCCTTATCATCAGGGCACTGTGTCTAGAAAGCACCACAAAAATACATGATCAGAGACAAGGTAATGCATTAACCCATGAGAATTGGAATCCTGACTTAGGGCAGACTACTGATTCAGACCCGCTCCCCCATTTTCAGGCTGCAAAGACAGAAGCCTTGAGGAAAGGGAGGCAAAACGTGACATCTGTCTTAGGCAACTTAACAGGGACTGCAGAAGCCATTTCGTCCAATCTCCTGCCTCTGGGGATCCTAACATGGTGAATGTGGGGCATGGTCGACTGTTTGGAGGTGGGGCTGGTCTCTGGGATGGAGCAGAAGGGCCTTCTGGAGGACACAGGCCATGCTGGGACTCCAGCTGCAGGACACCGCAGTGGCCGTGCTGGACAGGCCTGGGTAAAGCACTGTCCAGCTCACCTGGGTAAGGGAGTGACCAGTGGGCCTGGGGCACCTTGCACTTGATTTGGGTCATGCCGTATTCCAAGGAGGACCCGTCTGGCAGGTGGAATGAGACAGGAGCAGAGTTGGTAGCAGGAGCAGGAGCATAGTTGTTTAGACGAGATAATAACCCTAAGTTAGTCTCGTGACTAGCATACAGTGTGTACTCAAGAAATGTATCATTCTTTACTGTTATTTATTTATTTCTCTCTCTCTTTATTTTAAACTAAAACCAAAACCAAAAACAAAACCCAAAGCAGTTCACCCATTTCTCTCACTTCCCTGCTTTTACCTCTTGCAACTGCCTTTGTATCGATGAACTTTTTTTAATTAAATTTTTCTATTTTAGATTCCATATGAGAGAGATCATATGGTATTTGTCTTTGTCTAACTTATTTCACTTAGCATAATGCCCTTGAGATCCAACTCTGTTGTTGCAAATGGCAAGAGTTCATTCTTTTGGATGATTAATAGTATTCCATTGTATATATATGTCACAATTTATCTGTTCATCCACTGATGGACATTTGGGTTGTTTCCATATCTTGGCTATTGTAAATGATGCTGCAATGAATATTAGGGTGCATATATCTTTTTGAGTTAGTGTTTTCATTTTCTTCAGATAAATACCCAGGAGTGGATTGCCTGGATCATACGGTACCTCTATTTTTACTGTGTTGAAGAATTTCCATACTGTTTTCGGCAGCAGATGCACCAATTTGTGTTCCCACCAACAGTGCATAAAGACCCCTTTTGTCCCCATCCTCTCCAGTCCTTGTTATTTCTAGTCTTTTTGAAAGTAGCCATTATAACAAGTTTATCTCATTGTGGTTTTGATTTGCCTTTCCCTGATGATTAATGATGTAGAGAATCTTCTCACGTACCTGTATGTCTTTGAAAAAAAAAAAAAGTCTCTTCAGATCTTCTGCCCATTTTTAATTGGACGTTTGTGCTATTGACTTGTGTAAATTCTTAATATATTTTGCATATCAGGCCTTTATCAGATATGTGATTTGAAAATATTTTCTTCTACTCAGTAGGTTGTCTCTTCATTTTGTTGGTGGATTCCTTTCCTGTGCAGCAACTTCTTGTTATTTATTTATTTATTTATTTTTGTGCAGAAACTTTTTAGTTCATTCTAGTCCCACTTGTTTCGTTTTGCTTTTGTTACTTTTGGTGTGAGATTCAAAATACTGTCACCAAGACCAGGGTCGAAGAGCTTACTGCTTCCTTTCTTCTAGAAGTTTTCCAGGTTCAGATCTTACATTCAGGTTTGTAATCCATTTTGAGTTAATTTTTGTGTACAGTATAACATAGTGGTCCAATCCCTTTCTTTTGCTTTTTTTTTTTTTTTAAGATTTTACTTATTTATTTGACAGAGAGAGATCACCAGTAGGCAGAGAGGCAGGCAGAGAGAGGAGGAAGCAGGCTCCCTGCTGAGCAGAGAGCCCAATGCGGGACTCGATCCCAGGACCCTGAGATCATGACCTGAGCTGAATGCAGTGGCTTAACCCACTGAGCTACCCAGGCACCCCTTCTTTTGCTTTTGGCTCTCCACTTTTCCCAGTGCCACTTATCAAAGAGACCCTCCTTTCCCCATTGTATACTCTTGGCTCATTTGTCCTAAGTTAATTGACACCTGTATATGTGAGTTTATTTCTGGGTTCTTTATTCTATTCCCTGGTCTGTGTGTTTTCATGCCAATACCATACCGTTTTATTTACTGTATCTTTTTTATATCGTTTAGAACCAGAGTGTGATGCCTCCAGATTTGTTCTTCTTTCTCGAGATGGCTTTGGCTGTTCACAGTCTTTCCTGGTTTTATACAGGTTTTAGGACTTTTTGTTCCATATCTGTGGAGAACGCCTTTGGAATTTTGATCAGGATTGCACTGATTCTGTATATTGCTTTGATTAGCACAGTCATTTCAACAGATTAATTCTTCTAATCCATGAGCATGGAGTATCCATTTACTTGTATAGTTTTCAACAGATAAGTCTTTGATCTTCTTGGTTAAGTTTTTTCCTCGGTATTTATTATTTTGGATGCAACTGTACCATCACTGTTATTATGAGATATGTGGATGAGGGCAACGGGAACATTTCAGAGTCTGCGGGAGAGGGACTGAGAGAGGGAAAGTTGGAGATGAAGACATGGGACAGGGCAGAAGTGCAAGACACCGGCCATGTTGAGGTGACTGCGGGGCACACACGCAAGGCTTAGGTTTGTGGCAGCCTCTTGTCTGTCCCGGGAAGAGGAAAGAAGAGGTGTGGTGACACGTAGCCCTCTGTTTGTCTCCATCAAGCTGTACATGGTCGAAGACCCTCTCTGACTTGTCCATGGTTGTAGCCAGGGCATGGAACACAGTTCTTGGCAATAGTAAGAGCTGGTAGCCGACTGTGGTGCCCTGTCCCTATCTCCTAACCCCAGCCATTTGAAAGTCACTTGGCCTGTTCTCCTTTTGCCAGTGTCTACATTTCTTTTCCTGAAGTCTCTCTGAGGGTGCTGAAGCCTTCTCTGCCCCGCTGAAGGAGGTGGCAGAGGAGACTTTGGTCTGGAAGACCGGAAATGGGGAAATGAACACCCCTGGAGAAGCAGCTTTCAGTAAAGCCAGAGTGTGGGAACACCTCAGCTCTCTCCCCTCTCTGCTGGGGTCAGTCTGAGGCCCAGGCCACCCACTAAATCTCAGAGGGCACCGTAGGGAGAGCTTGACAATGCAGCCTTCTTGGCCATGCTCCTTTTTCTTACCAATTTTGAACTCCTCTTCATGTATTTCCTTTATCTCCCAAACAGACTGCTAGCACTTGCATTCTTATCTGAGGATCTGCTCCCAGGAGAACCCAAACTAGCCAGGGCTCAATAGTTCATTGTGGGGTAATGAATAAATGCATGAGCTGGACCCAGAGAGTGTCACTGCGGCTCTGCCCTTATCACTTGTCCTGTCATCCCTCAAGTCTCCTGTGCACAGGTAGTAACCTGGGCATCTATAGACGGAGGAACCCATTCCCCTTATTCTTGCCTCTGCCCGCCACCCCCATCCCGGCCAAGTGTCCCAGGAACTCCAGGCCTCATTCCTAGTCTTTGCCCTTTGTCTTTTTGTTCCTTCTTCCATTTCTGGTATGATAAAGCGGGAAAGAAGGAGTTCTCTGCTGTCGAGTCCCTATCCTTGGTGATTGTGCTTGGTGATCTCTCTTGTGTCAAGAAAGACCCTCCCTTCACTGCTTTTCCTAGAGCCTGCCTCTCTCCATCTCTCATCCTTAATGATTCTTTAATGGAATCAGTCAAGAAACACATCAGATCTTTGTAGCTTTATCTCCACGAAAGCTGAGAAGAGGGGAAAACAGTGCCTGTCATGCAAAACAAAAGAGCCACATGCAGAGAGACGACCAGAGTAGAGAGATAGAATCTGGGTGTCCAGGGAATCCAAGCTGCTGCGAGTCCTTCCTCGGAGAAATTTGTTAAACAATCTCCAAGTCTTGTACAATTAGATGACAACATTTATTTGCAAATAGGAAGAGAGACGGTGACAGCACTATAATTTATGTCTTCAATAAGTAAGTAGCTCATGCCCAGCGTCAGAATGGATCCGTTGCCATTCAATCTCGCCCCTTGGTTTTCACATTTTTGCATTTATATTGGGGATGTAAGTGACAAAATAGAGCATGTGACAAGCCAGGTTGTTGTCAGCTTCATTCTCAGATTGCCGATTGTGCCGTTTTTTTTGATAAGATAATTACTTCATTTTGTGTGTGTTTCTTGCTTCTCTTATGGCAACTCGGGCAATAGTGCGGTTGTCTCTGGAGCATTTCTCCTCAGGAATTTGCAGAGGGAAGGAACAGGTGGTTATTGCTTTGTTACTTGAGGTTGGAAATTTCCCAGTGAGGCAGAAAACATCCTAGAGCCCCAAGGCTGACAGAACCCTCCAGGGTCCTCTTAATCATCTCATAATCATAGATCAAATTGCCTCACTAGCATTGCCGTGTAACATCACCCTGTTAGAGGGAGTATTTATTTATTGTCCAAACTGAAACCCTTTACAGGATGAAAAGGGCACTGTTAATAATTATCCTGGGGTGACAGGTAAAAACTTGGCAAATTGGGGCATATGGACATCCTAACTTCTGTACTTGCACAACCCTTGTGATGGGAAACTTCTTTAACTTGACAGGGTTTGTATGTCCAAAAATCTATTAAAAACCCCTCATACTTAATGAGGACATATACATTTCTTTTAAAATTGAGAAGGAGACAAGGATGTCTATCTTTACCTTTTCTTTTCAATATTACATTGGCAGTTTTGGTCAGCACAGTACAGGAATTTTATACAACAGGAAGCGTAAGGACTGTAAAGAGGAAATAAAATAGCCATTCTGCATGGACAGTTATAATCATCTACAGAGAAAACCAGGGAGCCTCTAAAGATAATAATTAGAATTAATAAGAGAGTTCATTAATTTTGTTGGATATAAGATCCGTTTACATAAATCAGTTGTATTCTGTACATTAGCAACAAGCCATTAAAAATACTTTATAATAGCAACACAAAAGTAACATGCTTAGGAATAAATATAATGCAAGCTGTATATGATTTCTATGAAAGAAAATTATAACACTAAAAGAAAACCTAAATAAATACAGAGATATACCATGTTCAAGGATATGTAAACTCTATATTTCAAAGATGTTGGTTCTTAAAAAAAATAAAATAGAAGATGTTGGTTCTTCCCAAATTAGTTTATAAATGTAATATAATTCCAATAAAAATCAGAATGGGTTATTTGTGGCGCATCATAGGCTTATTCTAAATTGGATATAGAATAACAAAAGGCTAAGAAGAGGTAGGGCACTTTTGGAGAAGAATAAGGTGTGGAATCCCTCTGTCAGGCACCAGGACTTGTTACAAAACTATAGTTATTAAGGAGGTATAATATTACTGTGGGAATAGACAAACAGATGAACAGAACAGAATGGAGAAGCCAGACACACACTTACCTGAGCCTCTTAGTGACAGACATGATGTAACAGTCATCTGTTTAATGAATAGTATGGGGAAAATTATTTATATATACGGAAAACAACCCATTTGCTAACTCATACACAAATATAAATTACAGGTGAATTAAATACCTAGGAGTCAAAACTAAGAAAATCTTTAGATGAAAATTTAGAGGGATATCTTCATGATTTTAAGTGAGGATATTGTTCTTTTTCTTTTTTAATTTTAGGTACACAGAATTGCAATTAATTATAAATCTAATAAATTCTAATTCTAATTCTAATAATTATAATCCTAATAAATTAATAATTCTAATAAATTATAATTAACTGGAATTAATTATAATCCTTGGTTTGCGGCATACCCTCACCATTATTTTGGCTTGCTTTTATTTGTTATAGTCAGCTCTTATTAATAATGCAGTGAGCACTGATGAACACACGTTGAAAACAAAAACTAGGGCCTTGAGATAATATCCTGTTTCTAACAGTATAGTCTCCCTACATCCAATCCCTTTGACTCTGTAGCACAAGGCAACCATCATTCCGTACCAAATACTCATTAGTCTGTTTATTTTCTTTTTATGCAGTTTTAGTCTACTTAGCATTTCCTAAAACTGTATGTTTTTAATTAATTGTTTTTAACTTTATAAAAAGGGTGTCATGGTGTTTTTGATCTTCTGAGCATGACTTGATTCACTTTATATTATATTGCCAAGAGTTTTCATATTATTATTATGTTTCACTGTAGTTTGTTTGACTGTTTTATGATATTCCATGTGTGAGTGTACCAGGTTGTTTGTATACTCTCCCCGTGATGGGCATTTGGTTGTTTCCAGGATGTTTGCTGTTATGAACCACACTGCTAAGAACAGTTTTGCATAGTCTCCTGTTGTGCATATGCAAGAATTTATCACGGGTAACCTTAGGTGTAGGAAAAGATTTCTTAACAAGATACAAAATACATTGATTATAGAAAAGATTGGTAAATTTGACTTTATTAAAGTTAAGAACTTTTTTCCTCAACAGATGCCTTAAAGCAAATGAAAAGACAATTTATAATCTGGGGGGAGATATTTACAATATGCACAGCCTGAAATGGATTAGTATTAAGAATATAAAATAGATCTTACAGATCAAAAAGAAAACTCCAAAAACCAAATTAAAGATGTGACCTCACAAGTGATTAGGAAGAATGCAAATGGAAACTTCTAAGATAATATTTCGTACTCATCAGAATACCACCAGCAACACAGCATACCACAGTACCAAATGTGGGGGAAAATTCGGTGCCAGAGAACTACTTTACATTCTTGTTGGGAGTGTAAGTTGGTAAACTCAATTAGGGAAAAAAAAAAAAAAAGGAATTTCTACAAAAGTTTAACAGGCTTAAACCCTAAGACCCAGTGCTTTGATCTATAGATGTGTAAACCCTAGAGAAACTCTTACATGACTTCACAAACAGATGTGTGTGAGAAAGTTCATGACCACATTCTGTAATGACATCAAATAGAAACACCTCCCCATCCATCAATAGAAGAATGAATGAATGAGCTGAATAATAGTCCTAATGGAATACTCTGTGGTAGGGCTCAGGAAACCTTTTTTGTAAAGGACCAGGGAGAAAATATTTAAGGCTTTGCGGGCCATGCAGTCTTTATCATAACTATCCAGTTCTGCCATTTTGGTGGTCGTGCAATCATAGACAATACATAAATGAACAAGTGTGGGTGTGTTCCAGTAGCTTTGCTTACAGAAACAGCTGGCCAACTGGATTTGACCATAGAAATGGGAATGAATCCACTAGAGTGACATAGATCAAAGTGGATGAATCCTGTCAATTTAAGGTTAAGTGGGAAAAAAAGTTGCAGAAGAAACTATATGTATGATACCACTTACTTAAAGTTCTTTAAAAAACCTACAAAAAACTACCAAATAGTGTGTGATGGCTCATTTTATGTGTCTACCTGACTGGGCTAAGGGATACCCAAATAGCGGGTATGACGTTATTTCTGGGTGTGACTGTGGGGATGTTTCCAGAAGAGGCTAGCAGTTGAATGGGTAGACCTAGTAAAGAAAGACCCTCGTCAAAGTGGGTGGGCATCATCTAATCCATTGTTCTGGATAGAAAAAAAGACAGAGGAAGGGTAATTTGCTCTCTCTGTTTGAGATGACCCATCCATTTTTTCCTGCCCTTGGATAGCAATACTCCTGTTTCTTGGACCTTGAATTTGGACTGAGAATACCATTGGCTTCCCTGGGTCTTAGGCCTTCAGGTTTGGACTAGAACTACACCACTGGCTTTGTAGGACCTTCAGCTTGCATGATCACGTGAGTCAGTTCTTTAAAATAAATCTCTTTGTATATGCCTATATGAATCCTCTTTGTTTAGTTTTTCTGGAGAACCCCCCAAAATACATATTGCTTGGGGCCACAACTGTATACACTAAAATATGAAGGAATGCATGGGAATGGTAAACACTGAGTTCAGGATTCCAGTTCCATCTGGGGGGTGGAGGTAAGGTCAGAGTCATGCAATGTGGAGGGAGTCCTGGGGACCTTAACTATATTAATAAGGTTCAATTTCTTTTTTTTTCTTTTTAAAGGTTTTTATGTATTTATGTGTCAGAGTGAGAGAGAGTGAGCATAACACAAGCAGGGGTGCATGGCAGGCTGAGAGAGAAGCAGACTCCCCACTGAGCTGGGAGCCTGATTTGGGACTCAGTCCCAGGACCCTGAGATCATGACTTGAGCCGAAGGCAGATGCTTAACCATCTGAGCCTCCCAGGCGCCCTTAAGGTTCGATTTCTTAAGCAGAATAATAGGTCCCTGAGTGACTATGTCAGTATTTCATACACCTTTTTGTGTATCTTAAATATTTCATAATATATTTCAAATGAACACAAAGTAGAAGAGGCTTCGCAAGAGGAGATGTGTTCTTTCCTGTGTGATTCTGTGTAATTTGATGATGTGTTGAGTCCACCTAAAATCACCTTCCTGGTCACACTCATGAAACCCTGCTCCAGGCCTCCAGAACTAAGAACCTCTTTCTCAAATGGTCTTTCTTTTCTTGTCTCTTTTGCTCCCAGAAGACTGGGAGGCAGGGAGCTATCGGTAGTTTCTGCTGTGATTTCCTGGGACCAGATGCCCCGCATTTGTCCACACACATATCAGAGGGATTAGGTGGCTTGGAAAGCCAAAAGCATGTTGGAAGAGGACTGGATTTGCGTGGTGTCTGCCTCTCTCCAGATATAGGGACCACATCCTGGGAGGCGATCTCTAGGCCCCGTGGCAGCTTCTTGGCATGGCCACGGAATAGGCCATGTGAGAACTGGGGATCCAGATCCTTTTGACCTGAGGCAAGCTGTTTGACCTCCCTGAGCTCCTTTCCTCAGCTGAAAATTAGGAATGATAATTCTCTATTTATGTTGCTTTTCGCGACCGTGAAGAGGGACCCTCCCTGTAAAGAAGCCAGCAGCCATTCCTACCCCACAAGAGTTCTAAAGAGACGAAGGTGCAACTTACATTTCCTTAAAAAAATATGTGCTCCACTAACAATCCAGGGGCATTCATGCAGTTTCCACATCTTGGCTATTGTGTACGGTGCTATTTCAGTCAAGCAAGATGAATAAGCTCTCGTGGTGTGGTGTATAACATGGTACCTGTCGTCAACAGTAATATATTGTATGCTTAAGAATTTGTTAAGAGGGGGGCGCCTGGGTGGCTCAGTGGGTTAAGCCTCTGTCTTCGGCTCAGGTCATGATCTCAGGGTCCTGGAATCGAGCCCTGCATCGGGCTCTCTGCTCAGCAGGGAGCCTACTTCCTCCTCTCTCTGCCTACTTGTGATCTCTGTCTGTCAAATAAATAAATAAAATCTTCAAAAAAATTTGTTAAGAGGGTAGATCTCATAAGTATTCTCTGCACACACACACACACACACACACACTTGCACATTCACCATTGAGGGGAAGGGATTGGGACAGGAAGCAGAAAATTTAATCATCCTTCAGAGCTTTCCACATTACGAAGGTTTGTTTATCTCTGCCACCATTATGGTTCTGTTCTATTTTTTCCCTCCACTGTAAATGAGATCTTTTTCTTCTCTTTGAACTTCTACGCATTTGTTGGAAGGCACTGTCCTCATGATTGGCCTTTTTAAAGTCGGGTATGTCTAGAATGATATGATAGAATCACAGTACTTAGAGAAATCTTGAGAGTTCACTCACTCACTCACATTAAAGGGATCTTTCCCGTGGCTGTTCTGAGAGGTGAGCATCAGTCTGTGATGGCTTCTGGTGGTGGGGATCCCACTACCTACAAAGGACTTTGAACTCATCTTTACCCAGCCGGGGAGTCAGAAGCCCAGGGTTCCAGGGCCAGCTGCATCATTTAAAGGTCTGAACATCCTTGGCCAAAATTGTCACTTTTCTGTATCCCAGTATTCTCATCTGTAAAATGGGATCATTCCAACTGAGATCTCAAAGCACCCAAGTCACAAATGGAGCACCAGCCCTCTACTAACACCAGGCAGGGTTGGGAGCTTTCTGTGGGAAATAAACTTACTTTCTCCTTTTAGTTCAAATCCATTTTTTTTCTAGTTAGAGAAGTAAATGTATGCCCTGTAAAAAAAAAAATAATAATAATAAAAATAAAAAGATAGGAAATTACCTAAAAGCATGAATCAGAAAGTGAAAATTGTCCTGATTCTCAGGAACCAGAGAGAACACCTATTCACAGCACAGATTGTAAAAGATCTAGTTATCTTAATAAAAGTGATCAAAGCAGGATAATAACAATAACAATGCCACTAGGAAGCATTAATAGCAGCAGAAACCAAGGCTTTTCCTAAACATTTTACATCTTTTTATCTCATTTAATTCTCGCAATGACCCTACTTAGCTCCATTTCATAGATGTGGGGGGCTGGGGTGTCTCGCGTCCTGGTCACTCAGCAGTTTGTGCTCCGAATCATCATGTCAAATTTAAGATGGAATTTTGAGCCTGTCCTTTCAAAACATCATGCCGTATGCATTTTACATTATAAAACACACGTTGGTAAACAAGATTCTATACTTGGCAGTGTGAATGGGGGTTCGCAGGGCTTACGTGCTACAGGAGCCCTGCTCTAGTCCAGTGAATAGATGCTTGCACCAATGACATACTGAAATGATCCCCTTTTGGATATTTAGATTCTTTTTTGGATTTTGGTATTATTATCAAAACCTTGCAGTGACCATCTTTGTGCCTAAAGCTTTGTCTGCATCTGGTCATTTCCCTAGGAAAGAGTCCTAGATGTGTGGGGATTGGTTCCAAGTTTTTGGTGCTTTTAAGGTTCTCCCAGCCAGGCAGGTGAATGTTCTGGAGACTTGGCAAGGTTGTAGATGAAGGCATCCAGAGGTTAAAGACTCTGGTCAGGACGTGGGGTCCCAGACTCTCTACACGTTGCCTTTAGCTCTCTCAAGGGAGGAAGCCTTTCCCTCTCCTTCTGCGCTTCCTGGGCAGGCCCCACCCAGTGGGTGGGCAACAAGTGATTTCAACATCCGCCATGTACGTTTCAGGCCTGTGTACCCCATGTCATGGAGAACTCTGAGGCCATTTATAGAATCCAGCTTTTGGTCGGGGGTGAGTTCATCAGACCTGTACTTCATTTGATGGCTTGAAGATTTTTTTTCATGGCCATGTACTTAAATCAAAAACCCCTTTTGAATTTTTAAAATCGATAGTTTCATGTGGTAACAGCTAAAAATGTAATTTTCAGTAAGAAGTGACATTAAATCAGTATATTATTAACATGAACTTAAAAACCATTTTAAATAAAATTGTAAATAATATTTATGGATATGGAAACAGGCAAATTTGGACCTTTCTCCAATTAATAAGTGACAAATAATGCTTCATGAAGTATGAAAAAGCATGATTTCTCAGCACATCGATTAAAAACTGACATTTGACATCATGTTTGGATTGGGGACCAAATGTATATTTAATGGGACTCAGAATGTGGCTGTATATTACAGCAGCAGAAATAGACATACATGGCTTCTAACACCTGACATTCGGCATGCCTGAAATTTTATTTAAAATTAAAACTGTCCTTTTAGAAGTAAATTTAGTGTCTTACTTCCAAATGACCTACGAGAGAGGGTTTCTGGTCACTGTGAGCCCATCCCCACTAATAACATGTCATGGCTCATGGATATTTTCTATTTATAATAAAGCATCAATCGGACCAAACGGTTGCTCTTTTCTCTTTAGAAAGTGACTGGAAGCTTTGGGGGCATCTTGACGGGCTCCTTTAGAATTTGTGCAAACGAATGAGATTTCCAGGTCTGGGTGAGAGCGTCTGCAGAGGAATTTGCAGGATTGTCACCGCTGCCAGCTCCCTGTGTGTGTGTGTCCATATCCCATGGTGAAAGGACCCCGTGTTTGAGCTCTGAGCCCCATGGCTGGCCGACCCCCACGGACCCCTGCATAGGTTCCCTTGGCCAGCTCTGGAAGATTCTTGAACCATTCTACTTTAAAGAAAAGGAAAACATTACATGGATAATTCTGTTTATTATTTTTAAAGACTAGAATGGAAATAGCAGTTTTATCGTTATAACAACAGGAAACCCTGGAATGTGTTTGTGAGCCGCGGGGGACTTTGAATCCGATAGTAAAATGGTCATTTGGACAAATGCTCCCTCCAGCCTTTTTTGCTGGGCACTTTCTGCTTCGCTGTGGACACAGGATGCTGTGGTTGGAGGCCTGATTTATCTCAAGGTCCCTGTTTAGAAACTTTCCCGAAGTGGGAGGTGGCAGGATTTGGGGGTCTAGCATGGGATTGGGGTTCAGGAACCTCAGTCTCGCTCTCTACCTCAGTTCCTCGTCTGCACAACAAAGGTGTAGAACTATATGACCTTGAATCACGGTCCAGGGTTTGGATTCTTTCTCAAGCACAAATTCTCTTTCTTGCCTATCCCATGACAGAATAATTTGAGGCAGTGATTGGTTTCCTTGGGAAAAAAAAAAAAAATTCCCCTGGAGACACTTCTCTTGGAGCAGCACCATTGCTTGGAGAAGGGTTGAGAGAGAAGTTGGGCCACCATCTCCACGCTCATTCTCCCTGATGAACAATGAGCTTCTTTGGGGCTGTGATTTTAAGGGCATTAAGAATTCCAGAAGATTCCCTTTATCTTCTCTGCAGTTTGATGGAATTTCCTTTCTTTCCATGGGGAGGAGTGGGAGAGAGGGAGAGAGCTTTGTGTCTTTTCAGGAGGGGGATGAATTGATGAGGGGAGCAAGAATAAAGATGCAACATGGCTTCTGGGCTCTGCTTCCTTAGGAACCAGAGATGGGCCAGTCCCCTGGGGTGAAGGATTTGTCCTGGAATCTTCCAGACTTGGGGGAAAACTGGCCAACTTCTCCATTGGTTTCACACCTGCAATTCCAGTTCTGGTCTCTAGAGGGTGTGGGACCCAAACTCCAGGGCCCTGGACCAGAATCCTGCAGATTTGTGGGGAGTTCTGGAGTTTTGAAATATTTGTGCAGAAGAGGGCCCCAGGAGCCAGACTTTGGTCCCTTTCCTGAGTTCACAGCTGGGGAAATTGGGGTCCAGAGAAGGGAACTCACCCAAGGTCACAGAGAGACTTAGAGGCAGAGCCAGGGATGGAGCGCAAGTCAGCGGGCTCTGGATTCAGGCCTTTTGCAAACCCTCAGTGGCAGGGAGACAGGGGCTCTGGGGAAGAGGTCTCTCCCAACCTGACAACCCCCGTCCTCAGCCACCTTTATTTATTATGAAATGTTCTAGCCTTCGAGTCATTCCAAGTAACCCTTGGAGTAGAAGCTCCCAAAGCCAAGACACAGGCTCTTAGGCCTGCAGGAAATGTAGAAGGTCTTTCATCCCAAGTTCTCTTGATTTTGAAAAACCTAGGAAGCCCGGGGGTATAAGGCGTTCTGCTGTAGGTGGATTCTGCCCGGACGGGGGCTGGTTCGAGGACAGCTCCCCGGATGGCACCGGAGCCTGAATCAAGAGATGAGAACGGAAGGGCATTTAGGGCAGAAGGAGCAGCAGGGCCCGAGGCAGGGGCAGTTTTGTGCAAGTGGGTGGTAGGATGCCGGGTGGGGGAGGGAACAGATTTGAGAAGGTGGCCGTGCCATGGTGGCACTGCACCCCATACCGAAGACAGGGTGCTTTGTCTTATAGGCCATCGATCGGGAGCCACAGAACATCAGGGCTTAGAAAGACGAACACCCTCTGTGCCTGCCCCCAAGGGAAGGTCCCTGCTGGCATTTGGAAAGCCACTGGTTAACACGCGAGCTCTGCCTCCCCACCCTTACAAACTTCTCCACGACACGTTGCACCATAATTCTCCCTAATAAAATAATATGAAGCTCAATTATGCTCCTGTTCCCATGTTCCTGGACTTCATTAAGCACAGAGGGATTAAAAACTTGTATAAATTAATCAATGTACCATAATCCTAAAAATTAGAAGATGAGCCCTTGAGGAAGTAATGTAATACGGGCTTTTTAATTAGCAGGGCCCCCGAGATTCATTGCTCTCCCCTGCAAGTCTCGTGTTTATGAATTGCTTTATCATTTGAAGGGGAAGGCCCGGAAGACTCCCGGCCTGTTGTAAGCACGTGCTAAACGCTGCACTAATTCTCTGGGCTCATACCCTCCTCAGAGCCAGAGCAAAATGACAGGGCTGGCTTTGCTTTTCTTTCTTCTTCTTCTTCCCCCAACAAGAACTAACTTTTAAAAGGAAACCCAGAAAAGGGACCCAGAGGGGAAATGAAGCTACTTCTATCCTCTTAAACTGGGTCTGTGGGATTAAGAGTGTAGATTTTGGAGACACATGGACATGGATTTGAATCCTGACTCTGAGGCTCACAAGTTCTGTGACTGTGGGCAGGTCACCTGCCCTCCCTTCCCGCCTCCGTCCTAGGTCTTCCTCAGAAATGCCTCCTGACCACAGATGAGACCTGCCTGCAGACCCAGAAGTTTCCCCAGCTCTCTCTCCCTGCTTCCTTTCCGATAGGGAGCAAATAGCATCTTCTCCCACCGTGGGCCCGTCTACCTGGACTTGATTTCATGTTCCAGCCTGCCTGGGCTTTGTAATCCTTTCTCGACCTCTTCCTTCTTAACTTACTCTCTTCTTCTTACCTTCTCCTTCCATCCTGATAGAACCAAATAATAGACCTTCCTTGGCCCTACCTTCCCCTCCAGCTCCTACCTGCTGCCGCTCCTCACGTTTGTAGCTTCCGTGGCCTTCGCTCCGCACAGCTCAGTCTGCAGAGACGTGGCCATACCCTTGACATGACATGGACATTCTTCTCATTAAGATCTCCAGTGAGTCTGTCTTATTTGACCCCTTGGTACCAATGGACTCAGATGACCGCCCTCAGAACCCTCTCTGTTTTCCTCTTCGTTTTTGGGACACTCCTTCTCAGACTAATTTCTTCCCCTTTTCTTGCACAAGTATTGGTGTTTTATCAATATTCCCCTCTGCCCCCCACCCCCGACCCGGGGACGCTCACCTGCCTCGGAGGCTCTCCACCAGCTATGCTCATGACTTTCACAGGCATCTCTGGCTCAGTCCTCTGGGCCCTGCTTCAGACCCTAAATCCTGGGGCTCCCTGGTCATTCTAGTTTGACATCCTATAGGCCCTTTGAATTCAGTGTGTCCATCACAAGACCTAATCTCCCAAGAGTGCTGCTTTAGGCAAATAATGGCACCCATGTCCACCCAATGATGTAGACCCTACCTCTCCCCACCAGGGGCAAAGGCTGGGTGTTTGCTCTCGACCATACCCCCCAGGCCTAGCACAGAACCTGGGGTACAGTGCACCTTCGGCAAGCAGATTTCATAGATGGATGGATGACTCCCTCTGCTTCCTTTACTATGAAGACTTTTTGGTTCAGTTAATGAATGAGAACATGTTTGCTTTGTGACCCTCTTTCCTAACAGTTTCAGCCAGGATTGGCTGGCACTGACCCTGATTCAGGTCATAGCTTCTCAGGGCCCCTGTTTGGGCAAGAGTCCATATTTCCAAGCAGGAGGCCTCCATTCCATAATTTGTTTCTGTAGTCTCTGATTTAACAAATGGTTTATAGCCTTGGACCCAAAAGGTCATTTCACCAGTGCATGGCAGAAAAGGTGGCTCCGGTCTGCACTGGGGAATGCAGAATCCAGCCTGTGCAGCCGGTGTAGCGCCTGTTGGTGGGGACTGGTTTCTTTGGTGACCAAGGGCAGAGGCTTCTCCTGTCTTGCATCCACCTTGGCCCCATTCCTCCTCCTGGAGGGGAAGGGCTTCCCTGGAGAAAGAGTCCGGGTGTGGCTGTGCTGGTCCCTCCCTCCATCAGTACCTCCCTCAGAAGCAAGCCTTCTGTTTTCTGGGGAGCCACTCACACCTGCAAGCGAGGCTGCGCCCCTCCTGGTTCATTGCTGCTGTCTATTTTTATCCTGGCTCATTTGCCACGCTTGTTTTGGAAAACACAGATATATACACATACAACAACAGCGCTGCCAAAATTCACACCTCCTCTCTCTTGCAGGATTTTCCCTTGAAGGCTGGTATTCTTGGAGAGCCAGCGCCTGTCTCCCGACAGGGCTTTGGAGCCAGGAGCCGTGGCCCAGGGCTCTGTGCCGGGCAGTCTCATGGACACTGGGTTCACCACCGCAAGGTAGGAAAACTCTATCTGCTGGCATCCGGCTGTGGGGAGCCCCTCTATCTCTGAGGGGACGCTAGCCCCAGCTCTCTTGTCTGCAGGAGCCTGAGCTGGAGTCAGACCCCCCAAACCCTAGAGAAGACATGAGTCCCCTCAAACCCATCATTCAGGCCTTTCACCAAACTCTCAGCAGTGTGCCCTGAGTCCCACCGCTGCCTCCAGCTGGGCATGGAGGGTAGGGGTGGAGCCCTGCGGGGGGGCAGGGAGAGGGCAAGTCCACTCACCTCTGCAAGTGAACCCTGCCTGCCTTTTCTTCCCTAGCAACACCCTGCCGCAGAGTCCTGCTTCCGTTGACACTTGGTGGCTCTCCCTAACTTTCTAGATGGTTCTAGTTCTGTGTGGTGGGCCCTCAGGGACACAGGACAGGGGACCCTCCCCGTGCTTTCCCAAACCAGGACTGGCTGCATGAATTGTAAAGGCAGATTCCTAAAATGCAGAAAATTGGAGCTCTGGAACCCCCCGATTTGCGGGGGCAGGGGGGACACACAATTTGATGCCCCTACCGTACTGACTCCCTCCACGGTTGTGCACACTCCCTGCACGCATGCATACACATGCACACACACATGAACACACACATGCACACACACACGAGGTACGTCTCTCAGCTTGCACGGCTCTTAACCCCTCAGGAGAGCTGGGCCACCTCCACCAAGCGGCTCCGTCGGCTTCCAAATAGCCATGTGACCGTAGATCTGCCTGCAGGGGCTGGTGCTGGGTTGGGACAGCCTGCAGGGCCTGGCGATGTTACAGAGCCCTCGTGCTCAAGGAACAGAAAGAGCCAGAAACAGCTCTTATTTTGTTTTTGTTTTGTTTTAATTTTATTTATTTTTTTGAGTGACAATGTGAGCGAGAGAGAAAGCACGAGATGGTGGCAGAGGCAGAGGGAGAGACAGACCCCCCCAGCCAAGCAGGGGGCCTGATGTGGGACCCCATCCTGTGACTCTAGGATGATGACCTGAGCCAAAGGCTGACGCTTAACCATCTGAGTCACCCAGGTGCCCCAGCAGCTCCTTGTTTTGCCTTGAAAGTCTGAAAGAGTGTTCTCCAGACTTTCTTTAAGATAGTGGAATCCCCTTTTGAAACAAAAATCTTTTGCACACTCATATGTGCAAATGTGTAAAATGCAGACGAGTGAGTGACCCATGGAAGGGGTCTGGGGGCTGTCAGCTCTGCCTCGTGTATGGATGGGGGGCACTTGGGGAAATCTTTAGAGCACCATTGAGAACAAAGCTTGCAGGTGTGGGGTGGGGAGATTGCTGCGATGGACTTCTAATTTCCTGATGCCAAGCCTCAGAATTTCCCCCCTGGGGTGAATCTGTCATTTTAGGGGGCTCTGGAAAGCATCCAGGCTTTTCCTAAAATCTCAGCAGAGGTTTAGTTCTAGGGAATTTCTCCATACCCAGGACCATTAAGTCAGAGATACACCCGAGCTCTGCGGACTCTCCGTGCCCACAGGGGAACATGTTCTATGATACGTGGGAGTGTGCCCCGGCCCTGTCTTGTTGCTTGATACATCAGGGAGTGCATGTGGCCAAGAGGGGAAGTCCTGATTTATGGGACAGGAAGGAGGGAGAAGAAGTGTTACTTAGAGTAACTGGAAGTCCAGATTCCTAGCACTCCTTTCTGCAGGGTCCTGAACGGCTTACCCTGGTCCGTAAAGTCAAGGAATGGGGATGTGTTCCCAGTTCCAGGGTGGGTGCTCTGTGATCCCAGGTGCCAGGAAGTCACAGGAGATGGCCAGGCCAGCCAAGGGGTTTTCTGAGGGTGAGCACAGGCACAGCTGATGGAGGTTGTGTGTGCACCCCTAGCTCGTCACTCCTACTTATGCCCTTGAACCTTACCAGGGGAGGTGGGTTGCCATGCTGATGGAAGGGGACCTAACCTGGGAGAAAACCTTGGGGGGTAGTTAAAACAGGGAGATAGAATTTTGACACAATGCAACCATTGCCACAATTTCTCTTAGAGCTGGGCGTCAGGCAGCTGTTTGACAGGTGGGCAGTGTGGGACTTAGGGAGGGCTCAAAGCTGCTGAAAGCCTGACACGTCTTTGTTTCATTACATTACCTGGGTGATCTCGGGGCCATAGAGGCAGGAGCGGAGCCCTGGTAATGGTGACTTCAGGCCCTGGCCTCAAAGTCTTGGAGGAGGGACCTCTGTGTGGAAGGGTTCTTTGGCTGAGAACAGAGGCCACTGGAGTGGCCTGCTCTGTCCAGCGGTCCCCCTGCCTCTGCCTACTTCTTGCTTTCTGAGGGGGAAGGGGAGCCTCCTTCAAGGGCTAAACTTCTCTCCTTGTACTCAGACAACCTCTCTACCAAGAGGCAGACATCTTGGCCTTCACCAATGCCCATGCTCTTGGGAGGCAGGCATCAGGGGAGTCCCCCGCATCTCCTAGATGCTGACAAGCCTCGTCAGCAGTGATGGGGATGTTAGTTCCGATGAAATATTGACAAGGAGTGAAAGCTGCGGAGCTTATCTTCTTCCTCATCCACGAGCTCCTATGCCTTTCCTTTCTAAGTACAGATACTCATCATTTGAAGGCATCTGTCCTTTCTCTCTTCCCCTCCCCCTCCTTCCTTCTCCCCCCCTCTCTCCCCTGCTTGCTTCCTTCCTTCCTTCCTCTCTCCCCAAATTTGCTGAGCACCTACTAAGGGCAAGACTCCCACCCTGAGACAAATCTCAGGGATGCAACAGTGAGTCAGGTGAGTCAGTCGTGGGCCCTCTAGGAAGGAGCCTACAGCCTTGAGCAGAGGGGATAAAAGCTAGTCATGTAAATGGCATTGGGTCCTGTAGAGGAGGCTCTGTGTGGCATGAAAATGCAGAGGAGGGGACAGCTAACTGTGTCAAGGGGAGGAAAGATAGCTTCTCAGAGGAGGTACCCCTGAGCTGCATCTTGACAGGGGAGACTTTGAAGCAGAGAAGGGCTGCTGGGCAGAGGGTCTGGGAAGTGCAGAGAAAGTGGTCAGACTGGGCAGATGGGACCATTTTCTGGGTCTCTCATCGAGGCTGGCATCCTAATATCCCCTTTCCTCCTGTGCTGCTGCAGCTCTAAGGGGTCTCCTGGAGCCCAGCCTCCACCGTGGGTCCCCCCTCCATCTGGGAGCCCCCCAAGCCCTGCATTTCAGGCCTGGCAAGTGGCTGACTTGCACATCACTAGTTCAGGGCTTGTTTTCAAGGTCTGGAGCTGAACTGAGTCCTGGAGCTTGGAGTAGGGAATGAGGCCAAGTGGGAGCACATCTTCTCCAACAAGGATTGGACAGCTGAGGTATGGCATTATTAATCTCAAGCAAGTATAATGTTAAAAAGAACTTGGGGAGTGGGGCAGAAGGCTTCCAGATTGTTCTCCAAGTTCCTTTTACCTCTTCAGGAGTTGTTATCATCTTAGGGTGGGTGGGATCTTCCTTCCCACCAATCTTAGAGCCTACTAAGAAAGCAGGCCTTGCAGACAGAAGCCCGAGAGCAGAGGCCAGGATGGAGAAGGCAAGTGGAGCAAGCCTGTTGGACTTCATGTGTGGGTGAAGTCCAGGATGTTTAAGGTTTATTTTAGGGGACAAAAAGTCTGGTGATGGCCCAACTGGAATGCCAAAGGATGAGAAAAGAAATGGCAGAATCAGAGGCAAGATGACCTCTGATGAGGTTTCCGGCAACTTCTCTCCCTCTCCTTTCCACCTTGAGTCCTGGAAGAGGCTGCTCACGGTGTTAGGTTGCGAGGTAGATGAGCCCAGTGGGAAGCCCCTGAGAAGCCATATATTGGTGCTTCTGTTTTCTGAAGCTGTCTTTCTCAGGGTTGGTTTTGCACCAAGGAATTAGTTACCTGGTTCCTATGGGTGGGTCACACCACTTCGTGTGATCTCCTTACAGCCTCTACCCGGTCTACATCCTCCTGGGACCCTGGAGCAGGGCTGGACATGGTATGTGTGGGTCCTGGCTACTACCCCTCTCCACCACCCATATCGCTGGGTGTCCAGTCTGTGATGATGCTTGCACCAGACTTTTCTCCCACTGTGGCCTCCCGAGGGCTCCCACCCTCTGCTGTAAGAACACGTCATTCTGGAGTGCTGAGCTCGTCTGCCCTACCACGGGTGTGTATAAGCTATTCCTTCCGTCCCTTTGCTCCCTGCTGTGTGCGCTCTGAGACCTGTGCACACCAGCTCAGGTGCCATCTCCATGGGCAGTCTTTCTCTCTTTCCTGGGCTGCCCTCCACTAGCTCTATGCTGAGTGGCCCTGTGTGTTTCTGCTGCTGGGCCTTGGGTTCTAGGAAGACAGGCCCAATGTTCCAGCATCAAGCCCGTGCACACAGGGTGGAGACTGAGGGGGAGGATGGATACATGGTGTGGCTGAGGACTGGGCTCTGGGCCTGTCCTTACCATGGAGGCTTTGGGCTATTTCTTTCCTGGAGAGCAGGTGGGTTTTTCCTGTGGCTCCTCCAGGTGGCCCACTAGGCCATTCTTGGATGTGGGGACCCAAAGCCCTATTTTCAGCTTTCCTCTTGGTTTCCATTTTCCATAGAAATGAGAGAGCTAATAGGTAGGCCCCATCTCTGCTGTTTGCATGGCCAGGGTAGAGGCACGTAGCTTGGGTTCCACCCTCTGCCTCCCCAGTGTCTCAGGATTGTGTTGGCCAGAGGCAAACCCTGGAGCATACCCCAAGAGTGGACATGGGCTGGCCCGGGAGGGGAAGGTGCGCTGCACACTGTGTCCCCGCAGGCTGCTGCTCCAGGAACAATGAAGCGCGTGTAGGAGGTGAAACAATGTTCCCCACCCCTGCCCCCATTTCATGTTCACCTGGAAACTCAGAATGTGACCTTATTTGGAAATAGAATCTTTGCAAATATAATTAGTTAGAGATCTTAAGGTGAAGCCATTCTGGATTTAGGATGGGTGCTAATAGGTGCTAACCCCAATTACTGACCATCTAAGAGCAAGAGAGGACCCACAGAAACCCAGGAAGAGGTCATGAGAAGACAGAGACAGAGTGATACAGTTAAAAGCCAAAGGACCCAAAGGCTTGCTGGGAGCCTCCAGAAGCCAGGAGGAAGCATGGAAGGGGTCGTCCCACAGAGTCCCTAGAAAGAACTGATCCTGTAGACACCTTGATTTTGGAGGTCTGGCCTCAGAAGTGTAAGAGAATATGTTTCGGTTTTAAGCCACCAGTGTTGTAGTAATTTGTTACAGCAGCCACGAGAGACTTGCACGGGTGGTGTGGGGCCTTACCTCATCTCCTCCCCATGCTCCCGAAGCTTCCCCACCCACGGCATCTTCTTGGATATGTACATGCTACGAAAGGCCATGTCTCACTGCTGAAAAACCCGTCACAGACTGTGACATGTGTGGGTGTATGAGAGACTGGGACACTCAACTCACGGCATCATGAGCTCTCCTCACCAAATCTGCTGGTAGGTCTTTGCCTCTGTTCTTGGCCTCCCAGTGTGTGGTACTTTCCTTCTTTAACCTTAGAATCAGGGGGAAGAGGAAGCAAAGAGCAAACAGTAGGCTATGGGCAAAACTAGTCATCTAGAAATGTCCTTGGTTTAGAGCCTGGACTCCAGGGGGCATCAGGATTGTTCTGGGCTGTGACATTTCTAAGGGCTTCTCAGCTCTGGGGAAACAGATGATCCCTGTGTCAATCAGCTTTCACTGTGTAACAGGCCACCCCAAAGCCCGGTGCCTGACGCAAAAACATTTACTAAGCCCGTGATTCTGCAGTTAGCACTGTGGGGTCGCTTGGGCACTTCTGGGGTTGGCTGGGCACACTCACCGGTCTGTGGCCAGGAGCCAGGCTGGCTGGAGGTAGACTGAGCTACGGTGGCCTCATTAGGTGGTGGTTGGATGGCTATGGCTCAGGGTCATGGGGGTGACCGCGACCCACATCTCCAGCGAAGGGCGGCTGTCACCTGCCAATGGCAGGGTTCCAAAGCAAAAGCCGCAAGCCTTTTGAGGCCTGAGTTTGACACACCCCTTCTGCATTCTCTTGACCAGAGAAAGGCAAAAAAGCAGCCCAGAATCTGGGATGGGGAAATAGGTCCTGTCTCAGGATGACGGGAGCTGCCAAGTCACATCGCAATGGGCACAGTCACGGAGGCAGAGAGCCGGTGCCACTTTGCTGGCAGTGTTCCCTCAGCCAGCTCTTTCCTCGGTGGGGCTGGAGACGTTCGCTGGTGCTCTCTGCTGTCCTCTTTGTCTGGGGGAGTCTTACAGCGAGAGGTGAAGGCAGAATCCAGCCTCCAGGACTTACACGTTCGGCATGGACCTACCTGTAATATAGCCTGCCTGAAACATTTCGTTCATCATTTATTCTAGCTCCCAGCCGAAGGCCCGGCATAGAGACGCACAGAGGGAGGCTGGAGATCTTAGGAGTAAAGCGCTTGGACTTTGGAGTCAGATGGGTCTGGCTTTCACTCTCTGCCCTTACAGGCTGTGGGCTTTGGGGCGAGTCACCATCCTTTCTTGAGCCTGCTTTATTGTCAGTAAAGTGGGGACAATGATGTCCGTCTTATGCGGAAGCTGTGAGGTCTGAATCAGATACCAAAGGTAAAGTGCTTAGTGCAGCACCTGGCCCACAATGGAAGCTGCTAAATGGTAGCTTTTATTATTAATAATAAATGTGGGCTGAGGTGTAGCCTAGATGAATGGGCATCTGGGCAACTTTCAGCCAAACCTGCATAACGCATGCGCCCTCCCCATCTGGGCCCCAGTAAAATCTACAAAGGGTCTAAGAAAAGCCATTAACTGTGGCTCACTTTCCTAACTGGAAACCTCACTGCCACAGCCCTTTCGTGACCCGGGTATGGGGATGAATTAGTAACACCCCACTCCATTTTGGGGTTCCAGCAAGCCGCACCCCTCACTGTGCCCACAAACCCATCCTTGATTGCCTGGCTGCACGCCCACGGAGGTGCACCTGCGCCAGCGGCTGCCCAGAGGCGTTTTCCTCTCCGTTGCCTGGACGATTTTGTCTCCACACCTGCAAACGGCCTCTGTGTTTCCCTCCTCTCCAAATCAAAGCACCGCGTGCCTTTGCTCTCCACCCGCCTGCCTCCGGAGCGGAGTCGTTGGGGAAGGCGAGGAGAAAGCCCGGCGATTAGATGCACGCTGGCCCCTCGCCGAGGCTGGATCTGTTTTTAGCTCTGCCTCTCCTGCAGGCGGGCCTGGCCTTGGGGTCTGGGCCCAGCCTGGTAAATTAATAAGAGCGGAAGACTGTCAGGGCCGGATAGCTCTTGGAGAGGGGAGGGACAGCTCGCTCCCCGCCTTGCGGAGTTGGAGGTGCTAGCTTGCTTTTCCTTTATTCTGTCGTAAACGACAAGAGTTTCCCCTTTAAACGTGCACTGCCTTTGTCCAGATGCTCTTTGTCAAATCACCCAGTGTAATTAAGAGCAACAATAAACTCCCCCTCCATATATTTTTAGCGGAAAATAAAAACACATTTCTAAGCCGGAACTGCACACAGCAGGACGACTGGGAGATGTGGTTGATGGAGAGTTTTGGGGGCGGTGGAGGTATCCTGTAGCTTCCAGGAGGAGAGAAAAAGCTTCCAGGCTTTCTTAAATGACACTTAAAGGTGTGGGGGGGGGGCACTACCAGGAGCCAGGGACACGCAGGCATTGGTGTGCAGTGGCTAAGTTGCAAGAGGGTTGGTTTCTGGAGGCGAATGGGCTGCAGGCTGATACAATCTGTTGGCGAGAATGACTCTGGACTTGGATCTAACGAACTATAAAAGAGAGGCTCAGAGACTTGTTTTCCGGCCTTGCATGAGCTGGGGTGGTTTTAAATGAAGGGCAGATGTAGCCCGAGGCTCAATCTGCCTCCCCCAGTCCTGCTGTAACCTTGTTAAAGGGTAAAAAGAAAGGCAGGACTTTTATGGTAAGAAAGAACCAGTATGGCAAGGTGGCTTCTCAGAGCCCAGAGGGGTTCTAGGAACACATGTACGGAAGGTGGGAATTCATCCTTCCGAAAGGGGTGCCTGGGAGAGAGGGAGGTCAGGCGGGGCCCTGGGCAGGTGCAGGGGTCCCTGATCGGATGGGCAGGGGGTGAGGGGGGGCAGAAGGGGCTCCCAGCTGGTTCCGCATCTTAGGTGTTTGGCAGGTCAGCCCCCTGCGAGCCCAGCCCTCACCCCACAACTCTGGATGTCCATGCAGGACACTTGTGACTCCCTGTGAAAGGGCACTGAAGTGGGGGCCCAGACTTCCCAACACAGCACAGCGCCTGGCACATAGTAAGGGTTCACACGTGTTTAGGGTACGACATGACGAACACTTGCAAGTGCTAGCAATTTGGGCTTAGAAACAGCAGCGAATAGTGTTTTCTATGTTTCATAGATTTTTCCTCCATCGGCCAAAACATATGAAAGAATCTCCTGAGTAATACGTCGTATTTGCGTAGTGCGAGGGCTTCTCAAAGCCCTCTTGTGTTGGGCTGCGTCTCACCGCAACTTTGCAGCGAGCAGACAGCATTGCCCCATTTTGCAGATAAGGTCAAGGCAAGCCGGCAGGCCCAAGACAATAACCATAAAGGTAGTGACTGTAGTACAGAGACATTAGGTAAATGGTCCAGAGGCACGCGGCGCAGAGCCAGCAGGAGAGAGTCAACCAGACCTCAGGCTTATCTTTCTCTAGAATCCAAGTTCTCTCCCCTCGCCCACTGCCTGGACTGGGAGCTTATCAGGCTGCTGTCAGGCTCTGGGTGCGGGGGTGGGGTGTGGGTGTGCGCCTGAGTGGGGGCTTCCCCTCCCCTCCACTCTGCGCTTCCTCCTCACAAAGACCCTCACAAAGACTGGAGAGGGCAGTTCCCCTTTTCAGAAGAGAAGGCCCAGGTTCTCAGAGGTTCCAGGGAGGGATCCAAGCTCTGGCCCTAGGACAGAGTGCCTCTGCCTCCGGTGCCCTTTCTCTACAGCCAGCTTGTTCCTTTTTCCTAAGCTTTCCTATATTTTATGTGCCCGCGCAGACAGCACAGGGAGAGGAGGGCTTCAGGAATGTGTTCTTAATGGCAAGCACTGGTCATAAACCTTGGGTGTTTATGTCTGCAGGACTCAGGGTTTCCAGCAGAGATGCAAATGGTGGGCTGCACCACTAGAGTTAAGGCAGCTGTCTGCCGCTGGCCGGACCCCAGGAATATCTACGCCTCAGATGAGTTTGTTAGCAGGGAGGGAGGAAGTGGAGGGGGAAGGAAGGGAGGTGATCGAGGTGGGAATGACTTCCTTTCTCTTGCCAGCTTATGCCAGACCAGCCCCTCTGGGTTTTCTAGAACCCATTCCACAGATTTTCTTTCTTCTTCGGGTGGGAGGAAATCAGACAGAGAAGGTCAGACGTTTGCCAAGTGGAAAAAGGCTTTTTTCATCCTTTCAAGCTCAAATGGCCTTGGCGGTTGGTTCCCTTTCCCCCCCTCCCCCACACCCCACCTCTGCCAAGGCATCAGTTCTACCTCTTCAACAGAATCTGTCCCTTGGCGCCTTTCCACATCCCTCGCCTGGCTGAGCGGAGGAGCCTCCTTGTTGTCTCTCTGCGTCTCCTCCTGTCCCAAACCGTCCCTCCCACGCTGGCCCTGGAGTGACCCCTTCCCACATGCAAACCTGACCGCGTCGCCCTCCTGCTTCAGCCCCTTTGTGGTTTCCTATAATAATAGTGCACATTTATAAACTGCCGTGTGCTGGGAAGCCAGCTGGATTTCAGTACTTGCTGATGGCCATGGTATAAAGACCCCCACGGTTGCAGGCTGTAATGTCCGGGCCGGCCACAGTGTTGAATAGTTCACAGTGGTTCTCCTTGAGTGGCAGGAGAGACTCTGACACATCCCGGGGGAGCACTGACAGGGCACCGGGTGCTGCTTGAGGACTTTTGTCCTGCTCTGTGTCCTCCCCCTGCCTGCTGTGCTCGCTTCTCTTCCCTCTGTTTATCCAGATATTCCCCATTCCCCAGTCTCACCTGTGCAGAGTGCCTCCCCGGACAGACCCCCACTGCTGCTCCAGTAGTGGGAAGTTCTACCCACACTGATTTGTTCTCTCTTCCGAGCGGGCTCCCATGTCCCTTCCCTGGTGAGAACCGTCATTTGCAGGGGCTCAGTCGCCATTTGTGAATTCCAGGTGCCGTTAATACTTGTCGGGAATCAGGCTGTACCAGCAAGTATTGCTTGGGCACCAACAATGTGGCATGTCTCAGTGCAAGAGCCCCTGGCAGGGAAATGGACGGGCCAGCCCTGAGCCCTGCCCTTGGGGACCAGGGCATCGCCCCCATCCTCGTGAGCATCAGGAAGTAGAAACTGCAGGTCTGCTGCTGCAGTGCTTTGTGTAGGGGACAACTGTTGTGTATCCCCCTGCCTGAACCCAGTTCTTCTTCGAGTTAAGCTTTCCTCATCATTGCGGAGGATGGAGGCCATTAATCCTCGTTAGCAGGTGAGGTGCCCATTAATGGGAAGCCAAACAGGGGAATTTTCAAGGTCAGGATGTGCCCTTTCGATGAAGAGTTTAGTTCTGTAGAGAAGGAAATGGAGAACCATGGCTGCTTTTCCTGCCTCGTACCCAGGTGGGCAGGCTGTCCCCCAAATCCTGCTTAGAACCTTCCATCCACACCCCAAAACGTCACCCCCTCCTGCTTCTCTCTACAGATGACCGAGTTTGGTATTAGAGAACCCTTAACACTAAAACAAAAATGAAATCTGTGTTTTCCCCTTAATGTTGGCAAAAATCTAAGAACTCAATAAAACCCAGTGCTGTCAAGGTTGCTACAAAATGACATTCCTGTCTACTATCCATGGGAGAGTACACTGGCCCAAACTTCTTTTTGGAAAGTACTTTGGCATTGTCTGGGTAGAATAAATATTTACATTGGAGGAATCTGTAACATTTATGTAAATACTTGCATGAGTGCATTAAATATGTGGATTTTTTTTTTTTTTTTGGTAAAAACAAAAAATTGGAAATAACCATTCATTAGTAGGAGGCTGGTTGAATCAAGGGCAATATACAAAATACAACAAAATGTTCCATTTAAAAAATGTATTAGCTTTATGGTGAGGATTTGGATGATGGTCCATCATGTGTTGGTAAGTGAAGGTTAAAGCAAGTTGCAGAGTGTGACTTATGTCCCACCAGAACAGGGTCCAGGCTTCTTGTTCACAGCTGTTCCCACCACCTGGGACAGAACCCAGCCCCAGGAAGTGCTCTACAAATATGCCTACTATTATTGTTACTATTGTCAGCAGCCCGTAAAGAAATGATGAACAAATCCTTCTTTGGAAAAATCCTACCTAGAAGCATAGAGAACATTTAGAAGGAATCTCATGGAAATGTTAACAGAGCTTATGCCTGTTTGGGGTAGCAGTGGCGGAGAAGGGATGAGACACACAGCGGTATCTTGTACGTCTCTGTATTATTTCAATTTGTTATAGGTTTTTTTTTTTTAAGATTATTTATTTATTTATTTGACAGAGAGAGAGAGAGAGAGAGATCACAAGCAGGCAGAGAGGCAGGCAGAGAAAGAGACGGGAAGCAGACTCCCTGGCAAGCAGAGAGCCCGATATGGGGCTCGATCCCAGGACCTGGGATCACGACCTGAGCCGAAGGCCGAGGCTTTAACCCACTGAGCCACCCAGGCGCCCCCAATTTGTTATAGTTTTAAATTATTTTTGTGATTGGAATAAAAACCAAAGGAATTGTAAAAAGTATCCCTTCACACTGGCTGGCCTGTAGTCACACTCTCCTACGTGCTGTTAATCCCCCTAACACACAGACTCTGGCCCTTACTGGCCCGGAGGGCTCCTCTGGCTTCTGTTGATTCCTGCTGGGCCCCCTGTGGATAACAGGGGTTCTTTCATGAGGTGGTAGAGACAGTCACGGGCACTGGGGAGGGCAGCACGCTCCGTGCGACCCCCAGCGTGTAGAAGTGGCTCATAAGCATGAACTGCCTTCTGCCGTCCCATGGAGTTTCACTCACCGACTCACCCACTTACCTTCTTCCACCCCAAGGCCTTGGCTTGAGTTCATCAGAGAATAGTTTCTGAAACAAGGCCAGGGGTGAAACCTGCAGGAAGAGCCTGCCCTGCTCTGTTATCTTGTGGAAACCTGGGCTCAGGAGGTTAAGTGACTTGCCTAAAGTCACATGGCTTCCCCATGGTAGAGATGGCTTCTGCACGGGACTCCAAAGGTCCACATGCTTTTTTTGCCCTGGGTTGCCCGGTAGGGACATGTTTGCCTTCTCCAGAGGACTGCTAGAGGCACAACTGCCTTTCATTAAGAGGAAGGAGTGATCTGTCAGAGCCCACCGTGTGTAGGGCTCCCTCCTTCTGGTCCTGAGAAAGGAAGGGGCTGGCCTGGAGAAGCACGCCCACATTTATGGGGACTCAGGGACTCCCACCCTGAGCTGGTTTTTCTCGGGCCACCCCCCTCCCCAGGCCGGCCTCCCCACAAAGAGGTCTTTGTTGGTCATCTCGTGCCTGAGAGCCAGCAGATCTGGGCTCACAGTCCTGCTCTCATTTGTTGTAGGCCTTGAATTACTCAGCTGCAGAATGGGGCGGGTGGGATGTGCCCGTGAGAGGCATGAGAATTCGGTGAGCTAGCAGTCCCGTTCCTGCCCCTTGTGGGGCCCCGCACTCTGCGGCAAGCTGGTTGGATGATCGGCACATCTGAACTGGTTTGAGTCAACAAAGGGGCTTTCCTCCTGGGTCTCGGCTACCGGCCACTGGCTATACATGCCAGGGCTCCGTCACTTGGGCGGTAAGATAAAAAGGGAGTGTTTCAGACTATGGCCTCAAAGTCGGCATAGTTGTCTTTTGACTTTCCTGTGTGTCCCTAAATATATGTGGGAGCGGGGTAGTGGAAAGATTGACAGCATGGGCTTAGCACCTTAGGGTTCTGGTCCTGGGTTTAAGTCCTGGATCTACCCTGTACCAGCTGACCTTGGGCCAGTCCCTTGAACTCATGAACCTCCATTTCTTTACCTATAAATTCAGGCTGATGGTGACATCTGTCTTGTGGGCAATATTAAATAATGGATACAGAGCACTTAGCCCAGTGCCTGGTGTATGGTAAATACCAATAAATGTCCGCGTCTTGTAATGTTTTATCATTGTCATTTTTTCTACTCTCGTAGCTTGGTAGTCCTTCATGCTGTGCACCAAATATTTGCTCTTTGCCTCTGGGTAAATTGTAGAACTGTGTTTTTGACCCCTTAAAATTAGGCAGGGCCTCTGATTTGCTTGGGGCCAATAAAATATAAGGGAAGATGAGTATATCATGCTGGCAGAAGTTTTAGGGGCTACCTTTGCTTCTGCCGCAGGAACAGTGATGAGCAGAAACCCTGCCCTGAACATAATAGTACAGGTGACAGACTGTTTGTGGGGACAAGCTACTGAGTGGGGGGTCCACCTGGCTTCTCCTGATTGACACGTGTGGGCCAGCCCTGGTATGACGAGACTGTGGGTGGTCAGTGGCCTTCTGCACGGTCACGTGGAAGGGGAAGACAGGGCTGAGGAGTTCCTGCTGTCCCTCCCACAGGAGTATTGGAGTGATGGAGGCAAGCAGGCCCGGCACCCTCCTCCCTCCAACGGGAAGGCTCGGGATGTGTGGGAGGTCGCACGGCATGGGGACCAGACTGTGGCTGTGCCTTGCCTCTTTGGAACCGGTCGGTCCTCTGCCTGCACTGCCCCCTCTGTTTCTCTGCAGTGAGTATGGGCTGTTGGTACATCTTGCAGTGTAGACTTCCAAGTGACTCCTGAGGATCTGTGCTCATGAGGCTTTGGACAGTTGAAAACCCACATCCTCCTGGGCCAGCTAATGTGTGACTCACACTCATTTCTCTTCAGGTAAAGATGATAAATAGAAAGTCAACCCCGCACGATTTCCATGGCGAGCGGCAAGATACAAATGCCACAGCTGAGAGATGGAGCCTCAGTGTTGAAAGGGACCCCGAGAAAAGGAGATCGGGGGCTGAGATGGGCAGCAGGTCAAGCCCCCTCTGGGAGATGATGCCGGGACTTTGCGGGCAGATGGCCTGGGTTCAAAACGTGCTCTTGGCCCTTGGCAGCTGTGTGATCCCCACGGGGAAGGGGGATTGTTCTGGGGCAACAGAAGTGCAGTTGGCTTTGTGCCCGAGATGTGTGCATGCCTCTGCTGGGGCTTATGTGGGGGCACTCAGGATGCCCCCCACCCCGCCATCTGAATGCCTTAGCTTGTGCTCCCTAAAATAGATTAGCACCAATACCAAGAGCCATCTTTTCTTTGTTTCACAGCAGAAAGAAAATCAAACTGAGCTCAGGGAAACACTCACTGAGCTCTTCTTCCATGCTGGAGAGCTGGCTAAAGGCTGCTGCAGGCGGTAACTCTTAAGGCTTAGGCACCCTCAGGAGACTGTGAAGCTGGCAGTCAGGGAGCCGGCTGGGAAGTTCGCCTCCTGTTCTCTGGGACTTGGGCTCTGCATGTAAAGCAGGGAGAGGCCAACGGTGTCTTCCCTGACACCCTGAAAGGGGGTGCATGCAAGCCATTTGCAAACAACAGAGCTCTGTACAAGCGTGAGGAGTTTGAATTAGTCTTGAGTCCGATGCTCTCCACTTGGAGGTTATCCCTGGTTGTGTCTATGTGTTCCCATGAGAGTTTACTGGGCTGTTCCAGGGGACGACTTGGTCAGAGAAATTCTGTTGGAATTGGCTTCCGTCAGGGGGCCTGGGAGGCTCTTCACGCACATTTCCTTGGAAGAGAAGGGGCTGTTGGTTCCATCCATCGTGTGTTCTTCACCGAGGGCCAGCCCCCATGTTCCTGTCCTCAGGAAGGAGTGGAACTATATCCTGCTTGAAGAAATGCTAAGCATCTGGCCCGGCGGCCATGTGCCAGAGGACTGGCTTTGGCACAGGCGCAGAGGGAGGCCGGCTACATGTGTCCTCATCTCCAGGAGGGGAGGAAGTGCAAGTGGTTGGATACCAGTGAACCTCAGGGGGTCCCTTGAGAATTGGGAAAGTCTTATTTTTAAAATATCACTGACTTCTATGATTTCCGAGCGCAGATGTCCCTAACTGAGCTTCTTGATTGTTTCTTCCTTGGGCTTTTTAATTTTTGAAAATAAAATCATTGTGGTCTCAGCTTCAAAGGTGACCTGATTAGAGCTACCAACCACAAGCTTCCTGGCAGGGTAGGGGCGGCTTTCTCCCTTCGCGTTCAGAGCTCTTGGGAGCGGTGTCGTGGGTGTGCTGGTTTTCTCTCCCGGAAGGTGGGAAGGCAGCAAGCTTGACTTAGGGATGAAAACCCCAGAAGTCAGTTACCGTGGTACAAAACTGTAATAGAGGCCTACGTGGAGTTAGGCAGGGTGCGAGGCAATGCGGGAGCAGAGTTATTGCTGTGGATGAGCCCCAAAGAGATGGGGAAGGAGGCAGAGACACAGGTGATTGTGTGGGAGTGTCGAGCTTATGTCCCTGAATCTGCTTGGGCTGTGGCTGGCAAAGGAGAGGTATTTGAGCAGATCGATCCAAACAGTTTGGAGCTCTGAGAGGAGTAAAAAGGGCTCGTGGACATTTCAGCAGGAGCAGTGTGGTTTGAAGGCTGACAGGCCTGAACTTGGTAAGAAGTTCCATTGTGTAGAGCAAATGCTGGTGGCCAAGGGGTGTGTATGAGATTGGGAAAGGCCTGAAACACCAGGGACGAGGCCGACAGGGTCAAGTCCGGGTTTTGGAAAGATCTTCTGATTAAACACCCCTTCTGTGGGAAGTCACTATCTCTGGCTGGCCCTTTCCGGCTTCTGCTCTGACCCATAAAGAAGTCCTTTCTGAGAGCGAGCTGGTTCCTGTTGTTGACCTTGGAGGTTCCTGAAGGACAAGTCCTTTCATCCTTGTTTTTGTCCTTGAGAGAGCAATGCACATTTGGTTTGGGGGTGGGTACGATGACTTCCTTACCATGACCATTCCAAAGCTTTGGCCACAACCTCTGGAACTTTCTGCCAATGACCCAGATTGTTCTACTACGGGGAACACTGTCTGAATTCATCTCTGCAGTTTGCCTGGTGGCTAAAAGCTTGAGGTTTGGGGTCTGTAGTTCTGATGTTGAATCCTATTTCAGTGACTTTGTCGCTTCCTAACCTTGAACAGGTATTTTCTTCTCCAAATTCAGCTCCCCAGCTGGCCACTGGGGGTTACTATAGATGCAGATAACACACCCCTTTCCCTCCACACTGCTTAAGAGGTCTCTTTCTTCCCAGATGGTCGAGAGGGAGTTTTGGAAGATCCTTGGGCAGCGCTGTCATGGAGAAGCTCCAGAGCCCCGGGCCCCTTTTTAATCCCCTTGCAATCCGAGGAAACAGTCCACTATTTTCTGATGACAATGGTTGCTCCTATTTCTGTATGTGTATATGGCATGTGCCATTCTGTTTTTTTTTTTTTTTTTTTTTGGTTTAGGTACGTGTGCAATACACATTTTGTAGGCCGCATGGGTCTGTCTTTAGATAAAATATTTTGACAGTGCATTTCCGTCTTGCTTCTTGCGCCTATCTCTTGGAGGTCCTAGGACTTGGTCTCCCTGAGCCTTAAGCTCTGTGAGCCTATAAATCCTGAGTGTCCCCAGGGGTCAGCCTGGCTAGCTGCAGGCCTGACCAGAATGTGGGGCAACCCAGCATCAGAGAAGGCCGGTTCCCTGGGCATTACGCAGCTCACATACCTTCTGTCACGGACTGGGAGATGGGGGCCTGGAGAGCAGGATGGGGAGACTTGTCTAAAGTCACAGGGCACATTGGTGGCAGAGGTGGGTGGACATCTCCCCTTCCTCGGCCCCTTTTCCTGCTCTCAGCTGGGGCCCCGAGTGTTGCTGGCCGTGTTCATTGGGACCACACTCATTCATTCTGCAGGCCTGCCTCTCCTCCCGTAGGTGCCCAGCTCCTGTTGCTGGCCCTCTTCAAACCTAATTTTATTCATAGCCAGGCTGCCCGATTTACAAACACCCAGAATTCAATCCACAGGCATCTCTAAACTTCTTCTCCTGCCCGGCTCCTGGCTGGGGGGGAGGGGGTTTGTACCCTGGAAATACTCAGGAATCCCTCCAAGACCAGTGGACTCTGGCACCTGTGGGTGTGGGGACCTGGAATTACAACCTCCCCTTGCTCCTGGCCCCTCACCAGGCCTGCAGAGAGCATTAGTGTGGGAGGCAGTTTCATGATTTTCTCAAGGGTGAACTGTTGTCCAGTGTAACACATAACAAACTGTCACAATTGTTTCAGTAGCTTGAAATAATTCAAGCTACTGAAAACTTCTGGAAGTCAGAAATTCAAAGAGAGTCTTAAGGGGCTAAATCGAAGTGCTGGCCAGTTCCTTCTAGAGGCTCCAGGAAAGTCCATTTCCCTGCCTCTGCTGCTTCTGGGGGCCGCTGTACTCTGACTCGTGGGCCCTTTCTTCATCTTTCAAGACAAGAGATTTGGTATCTTCTTTCTCTGAATCTGCTTCTGTTGTCACACGCTCTTTCTTCTGTTGCAGATGTCTCTCTGCTTCTCTAAGGACATTTGAGATTACATTAAGGATTCACCAGATAGTCCAGAATAATCTCTGCCTCGAGACTCTTAATTACATCACGTGTAAGGTACTGTTCACAGGTGCCTGAGAGAAGACATCCTTGGAGGCCATTCCTCTACCACGGTCAGTTCACGCCACGTCCATTTGACAGACTTGGAACTTGAGGCCTGGAAAGTTTGACTAGTACAGGAAATTGAGGTCTGACGCCTTCTCCCTAATCCTAGAATTGGGGTTTTGAGGTCCTTCTGGGACCTGTGGGCTGGTCTTTTAAAGGGACTAATCGGACAGTTTTCTCGTATTGGTCGGTTGTTTCTGGGGGTTGGGGGTCCCTTCACTGTTCCTTCGAAATTTCGGGCGAACTCTCCCTGTTTTCCTCGTCGCTAAGCTGGAACGAGTAATGCCCACCCACTGACCCTGCAGGGTTTTCGGGAAGGTTGCCGCAATGAGAATGAAGGCTTCTAGCGCTCCTCTCAGGCCATCAGATACGACAACCGTCCTCCCTTTCTTCCATCGGTCCGTGGTGGACCGACCTGGGCCTCTCCCCAGATCCCCTTTTGGAGGGGCAGGTGCAGCCACCTTCCTGCTGCTGGGAGCTTTGGAGGCTGATGACTCACGGCTGCCCCTTCCCTGCAGAATTGCTCTCCGTGAGACGGCCTGTCTCCGGGCAACTGTCCCGGCTGTCCGCGCCCTTGACCGGACGAAGGGGAGCGTGCGCGGCGGGTCTTCTGCCAACTGGGACCAACTTTTGGTGCAATTTGTGCTCCAGAGCTTCCCCAGGGGTGAGGCTCGTCTCTGCTTGAGGTCACATCCTTCGTGGCTCCTCCCCTGCTCCGTGCAGCTCTCCTCACTGACTCCACGTGCCTCGGTCCTGCCACAGGCTCTGCCTCTAGGGGATCAACCCCAGTCACTCTCCCTTTTGCCTTCTGTTAGGAAGCCCGGAGAGCATCATTCCAGGGAAACGAGTTCTGGAGACCGGCCCCCAGCGTGAGATGAAGAAGCGGCCCCAAACTCCGACTGAAGAGAGCTCATGGGCGTTGGCATTTCGAAGGCTTATCGGTGCCCTTCTGTCTAATTGAATATCAAGGTACAGTTAGACTTCACCTTCCTCCTTTATTACTGGGTCTGTAAATCTTATAAAAACAACCTTTAATGGTAGAAAAATGCCAGGCAAGTGAGTTCTCTCGTCTTAGCTTAGTTTCTGCCGCCGACATGAAGTATCTATTTCAATCTTCGTAGCCACCTGTGAGATACGTAGTGTCTTATCCCCCTTTTGGTTACCAACTTGGTCAGAGGCTGAGGCCTCCTGGGTTTCTGTCTCCGGCCTGGACCTCTCTATTAATCAGCTGGCTTTGGTGTCTGTTAATTCTAATCACAGAACCCCTGGATTCATACCGTAGACTGGCGGGCTTGAACATCCACAGTTTACTCCCCCTGGACTGGGACCAGGGGGCCAGCATGGTCAGTTTGTGGTGAAGGTTGTCTTCCTGGCTTGCAGATGGCGACCTCCTCACTGTGGCCTCCCATAGTGGGGTTCGGGGGAGTGAGGAGTATGAGGTCTTTAACAGAGACATTTGGAGGGGATACAACTCAGTCTTCCTGACTAAGGGAGCATTAAGTAATCATACTGGAGCTCAACCTGGCATGGGGGTTCTGGTAGATCTTGTAGAACATACCTCGAGTTTATCCCCAACAGAAGGTGAGTGAGCTGGGATATTTATCTCCCAAGTCCTGACAGTCGAGGGGTGAGGGCTGCTACCAGGAGGTACGGAGTCCCCAGGCGTCTGGTGCCTGTGTTAGCTGAGCACATGCCGGTGATCGGGAAGGGCCTCATGCTCGGTTGCAGGTGCTTGTGGTTGAAGCCTGCCTGGGTCTGCGTGCCCAGGTGTGAGGGAGTGGGAGGGAGAGCTGACGAGGTCTGCCAGTGGGCCTGAGGGCGGAACCCTGAGCATGCCAGCGCTCTAATCGGAGCCTAGGAGAGGTTCCTCATAACTTCCAGGGGCCAGTCTCCTAAGGAGGTGTGGATGCGGAAACCCCCGTGGAGTGAGCTGCTAAGAGAAGGTTAGGAGCAGACCCCGTGGGAGGAAACCTCCTGGGTGAAGGAAGTTGAGTGTGGGGGGTCAGGAGAGAGGGTTCTTGTTTCCAGATCAGAGACTCAGGAGTGGGCTTTTGTGCTGACAGGATCTCTCAGGGCGTGAGGGGGAGGTGGCAGGTGCAGGAGGCATGGTCCAGGGAGGGAGGACCGGACGTGTGAAAAATTGAAGGCCGATCAGAGGCTCGAGTCCAGACACACTGGAGTGACTGGTCTGTGGTATATTGAGAGCCTCTTCTGAACTGGGAGATGAGGGGAGAAGGGAAGGGGAGACCAGCTCAACGAGATGGCAAGGGTCGATGCTGGGGCTCGGTTTGATGCTTTTTGTTTTTCAGGAGAACATAGGCAAGGTCAGGTGTATGTGCATGTGGGGGGCATTGGTATCGTCACCCCATTTCTTCTATGTTTTTGAGTTGAGTGAGCAAGAATAATTTATTTCCACTTACGCAGAAACACTTCTCATAGCTATCAAGATGATGGTCTTTTCTTTCATTGAAAATAAATAACATACTGAAAGCTCACACACACTTAATGACTTTTTCATGGTCTTGAAATTACTTACTGGTTTCTCTTGTCAGCATTGTGTATACCAAATGCAAAATACACTAGTATTTTTGAAGGGCAATTTGGAATCAATAGTAGAATCAATAATGCACGTAGATTTTTGATCTAACAATCTCGTGAACTTTGGTAACTTTCATGTTTGAAAGGCAAAAGGAGAAGATGTCAAAGAGAGATGAAAATATAGAAGGGAAGGGCTTCTCAGGTGTTCAGAAGTGATAAATGGACAAACAGCTCGCATTTATTGAGCACTTACTATAATCCAGGCTGTCGGTGAATGTTTTCCAGCCATTTAGTTCCACAGCGCTGTGAAGGGTATGACACCACTACCCTGGCTTTGCAAAGGAGGAGTAGGAATCACAGTAAGGTATTACGTAAGTTCCTACAAGTTAGAGGACCAGTTAATGACAGAATGAGGAGAAGTAAGTTCTCCAAGTTCATTGCCTCCATGGAACTTTCCTTAGCCTTTTCATCTGATACTCAACTCTGTATAATCTCTTCCTTTAAAAAAAAAAATCTCCCCACTCTGAAGCTTTACCGAGACACAACTGACATGTTATACTGTGTAAGTTTACAGTGTACAAAATGATCTGACATATTTATATGTTGGGAAGTAATCACCACAGTAGGGTTAGGGAATGCCTCCATCACCTTACATAAGTACTGTTTCTTCTTGTGATGAAAACATTGAAGAGCTACAGTCTTAGAAACTTTCAAGTGCATGATTCAGTGTTGCTCACTATAATTGTCACACTGTACACTAGATCCCCAGAACTTACTTGTCTTCTAACTGGAAGTTTGTTCCCTTGGACCAGCATCTCCCCTCTTCCCCTGCTCTGTAGCCCCGGGAAACCATCATTCTACTCTGTTTCTATGAATTTGCCTTTTTCAGATTCTACACATAAGTGAGAACATACAATATGTCTCCTTCTCTGTCTGACTCATTTCCTCTTCGCCACATTTCTTTGGTCCCGGTGGGCCACCAAAGCTCAAATCTGGAGACCCGCATGATGCCAAGAACTTAGGTGCAGTTGGTATATTTGGCATATTTCTTTGCAAGTTTCATGACAAATAAAAAAATAAAAATAAAGTCTCACTTCCCACTAACAGATAATAACATGTTAATGGAACTGATCACCAAATTATGATGATGAAAGGGAGAATTCTATACTTTCGGAAGTGATTTATAATGATAAACATTACTTTTTCTCTCCCTTTCAGTCTTACCAAAAAAAAAAACCAATCAAACAAACAAACAACAACAACAAAAAAACGCAGGACGAGTCTTGGGTGTCATGTAATGTTCTTCCCTGACTGCTCTACTGAGGTTTTCAAAACTGGCATTCGGAACAAGTGTATTAATTTGAATTTGAAGTCCTTTTGTACTAAAATGATGGGATTCAGGAACATATAAAATTACATGTGTTTGTTGTCTTTGATGTAAGATGGATACTCAGGCGGTCCGACATGACAAGAGATAACTGTTTTCCTGACAGGAAATAAAGATGCCTAAACACTGAGAGTTAACATTGGGAGTTGTAGTTAGATGCTTTGACACTACATTTGGAGCATGATAATAACTTCTCAGAGTTCCTGACTTACCCCTCCGCCTGCCGTCATATGTACTTCCATATAGTTTATGGTTTTAATATTATTCTGCGGGTTTGTCCAAATCCTATTACAATGAACTTCCTCTCAGAGAAGACCCCACTGAGTAATGAAGAACAATGTTTGCATTAAACTTAAGGTTGGATTCTGGGGGCTGAAACCGGGTACTTAGACCTCTCGCATTTCTTTAGGTGAGGATGTAGAGAAGCTAATTAATTTGGTCAAGGAAAGCACTTTGTAACATTGCAAATTCTGTACTTATGTTAGGGGAGGAATTTAAATTCTGTGGACTCTTCTCTGGAACACCAGAGACCTTAGTCCAGAGGGGGTCTTGAAATGGCTATCCATAACCACACGTGTGAATGTCCCATCCACAGTTGCTAATGTTTCCCATCGTACACATGGGGCCAGGTTCTTCAAGAGTTCCCAGGAATTCTGCAGTTTGTTTAGGGTGCCAGATCCCAGGATACTGAACTGGGATGAGGAGGTACACACCCACACAAACCCCCATGTAGGACAGCATGTGCTTCGGTCAGAACGACCTAGTGGCCAAGAGCAGGGGGGGTTCATGCCCCAGGCCTAACACTCCTGTGTGTGTGACATTCCTCTGTAGATAGAGGCACTTTCCTTCTCTGGAAAAGGAAAAAAAATCAAGGAGGAAGATGGGAATATCCCCAAGGTTCCTCTCAGCTCAGGTGGGCTAGGATGCTGCCACCCCAGGTCTGATCTCTGTTCCTTCTGGCAGTCCGCTGTAGCTTCTGGGGCCTTCGGGTGGCGGGTGAGTCACCATGGCAAATGCATTCCCATACTGCCCAGGCAAGGCACGGGGACTCGGGGGATAAAGGGGAATGATAGCCCTGCTGGGTTTTTAATTACCGTGGCTGGTTCAGGTTGGAGAGAGGGCTTTTCCTTTAAACACAAGGTACTTGCAGTGGACAAAAAAAACATGCAGGTCAGTCTGTGGGCAGATCTGATCATTGGCTAAATATGCAGGGCACTGAGGAGGTGGCTGAAGGAGAGGACATCCTTCTCAAAGGCCACTGCTCTCTTGAGTCGCATCATGGTATTGTCATATTAATACGGAGCAAGTAGTTTTGAAGAAATTATTAAAAATTAGCGATGGGTTCTGAAACGCAAGATGACAGATTGGTGCCCAGGGTGCTGGGGGAAAGAATAATTTACAGCCTTCAAGTGAAATCTCAGGTTGTTTGTTCTTCATTTCTAGAAGCAGAACACAACATTGGCAGCATGTGCTGGGTAAATTAACCTTTTGTTAATTCTGGAAGCTGCCGCCAGCCCCTCCCCCTCCCTCTCTCAGCTTCAGCAATGAAGCTGACTCAAAGGGGGGGGCACATTGTCCCAGTGTATGTGCTCACTCACAGGGCCCCCAGTAGTGCAATACTGCCTTCTGGACTGGAAGCCCCCTGAGGGCAGGGACCGTGCTGGTTTCGTATTTCTGGTGCCTGGCACATAGTACGTGCTCAATAAAGATTTGTAGTATGCACAGCTCCTGGGAACAAGTCAGTGGCTGAGTAGCAGCACCAGCAGGAAGGCGATTTTCCTACAGGTCGTGTTACATGGAGGGAATTCGGGAGCAGGGCTGTCTTTCCCTTGGCCATCGCAGAATCCACTCTCCCATTAGGCCATCTTCAAGGCTTAATGGAGAGCCCACTGCAGGGGAGGAGCCACCTCGCCCAGCCTGGCCACAGCCTCTCACAGGAAGGCAGGGAGTGTCTGTGGCTCTGTGTTGGGATGCGAAATAACTAGTATTTCTGTGCACATATTCTCATGTGGACATTATTCAGCTTTTACTAATTGGCTTTACAATTTTCTCAGTAGTTAATATTCATCTGTCAAAGATGGAAGCATAAATAAATAACTTCAGTTCGAGCACACCTTCTTATTAGACCATACATCATGTTAGAAAGTTCGCATTCTTTAACCAGGAAGATGAAATTAGAAACATCTTGAAGAAGCCTTCTTGTTATCAATCATGTCATCTTGAACATGTTTCGAAGCTTGCTGCTGGCATCAAGAATAGATGTTTTATTCAAAAGAATGTATTTAAAGAAAATGACAGCGCTTTTCGATTTCAGTTTTTTAAAAACAGGAAATCTTTCAAGCCCTCCTGACTCAAGCATTCTAGTGCCTTGGCAGATACGTGCCTTGGCTCTGGCCTTTTCTGGATGGGCCCATAAGGGTGTAGAATTTCCTGACCCTCTAGAAAGGGTGTGGGGCAGAAAGACAAACTTATGGTTCAGCTGAATGTTCTGGGTCCTGTGTGGCTTTGACAAAGGCACTTACCTAGTCTGGGTTTTGGTCTATTCTTTTATGGAGTGAAAAGGTTGTATGAAGTTAATGTTTTAGCTCAGGCTGCTATGACAAATGACCACAGACTTGTTGACTTAAATAGCAAACATTGATTGCTCACCATTCTAGAGGCTGGAAGTCCAAAATCAAGGTGCTGGCGGATCCAGTATCTGGAGAGAACACTTGTCTTGGTTTGCAGATAGCTGCCATCTTGTTGTGTCCTCAAGAGGTGGAGAGCAGAGAACAAGATCCGTGTCCCCTCCTCTTTTTAGAAGAGCATTACTCTCATCATGCTGGTCATACCTTCATGACCTCAGCTGGCCCTTCTTACCTCCCAAAGGGCCCCCACCTCCAAATATCACTGGGGTTACGATTTTTCTGCTCCTGGCTCACAGCCTGCTCCTTCCAGTATGAAGAGCAGATGGCTAGACATCCTCCAGTGCCCTCCAGCTCTGACCTGCTTGACCTCAGGAGAGACAGGATGAAGGGTTCCCCTGGCTCTGTATCCAACCCCCTCCTCCTAAGAGGGCTCAGGATCTCTCCCCAACCCCAGCCACACCTACATGAAGTTCCACAACACAGTGTGGGCAGTTAGGGAGTCCCTGAACTCCCTAACTGATAGGATCTTTGCCTCAGCTTTATCCTGCTGCCTGTTATGACCTTGGGTAAGTCACTTGCCTTCCTTGGCCTCACTTTCTCCAACCAAAAACAAGGCAGTTGTCAGACAGGCTGATTTCCAAGAGCCAAGTTTTACTCATCATCCTGGGGGTTACCAGATAGCGAAGGCCCGGATATATTTCCACAAAACAAATGGAATCTGATCTGTTTCCTCAAAGCCCAGATCCTGTGGGTCAGTGTGTTCCTTATAGGAGAGATAGTTTGGAATCTGTCAAAGGGAACCAGCAAATGCAGGGACTCAGGCCATCACATTTAGGCCCCTGGTCAGCAACAGAGGTCGTTCTAGGGCCAAGAGTGCTCAAAGCTTTTTCCCTCCCCGATGGTCCTAGAGGACCAATAGCAGCATCTAAACCCCACTGAACGGGCATTCAACATCAAACATAGTCTAGTGTGACTTCCTTACTTGACAGCTGAGAAAATAGAGACTCTGAAAGAGGGACTCCCTGGCCTAAGATCACATCCCAGGTGGTGGCAGTTGTGGGTCCAGAACCCGAGGCCCCACCGCTCACCACCATGGCCACCCCCTCCCCGGCCCAGCCTGCAACGCTCAACTTGCTTCTCGTTTAAAAGCATGAACACAACTCCTCAAAGTGCACAACTTAATTTCGAATTCCTTCCGTTCTTTACGCTTAAATATAAAGTCATAGTTTGTAAAAATGCATAAACACCGAACCTACACTCAGCCGTATGCTGCCAGCCACACCCATCTGCTGCCCCAAATTTCCAGCATGACTGGCTGTCAAACACTCATCACGGACAGTTTGCCAAACACTTCGCAGCCGGATCGCTCGGAAAATTAACCGTGTTAACTATGTCTGCGATATCTCCTATGAATCAAATGTCAACATGTGACCTGTTTCCCTCCCTGCCCCCGAAAGCCGGGAAACATTAGGTTGCATGCGTGAAGGCCATGGCCAGAACGGGAATGAGCACAGAGTCCAGGGCTAAGAGCCCACACAGTCCGGCAGGATGGATGCTCCTGGAAGCAAGATGCAGGAGGATCTGAAACGCCGAAATAACAGACAGGGGACCTCAGCGGAGGGAGAAGCACGTCCTGCAGGCAGATCATGGGCGTCTGGACCAGGCTCTGGAAGAGGCACCTGCAGAACTCGACTCAGGGCCCCAGGGTGAGGACGCATAGTGCCTGTTCGAGGAGCAGAGGACGAGTGGCAGTAGGGTCGGAGAGGCTGGTTGGAGTCCAACCTCAAAGACCTTGATATGGCCTGAGGGCTGAAGCCCTCACGGGAGAAGCGACCGGTGGTTGAAGAGGGAAAATACAGACTGTGGAGAAGAGACCATCTGAGGCTCCAATCTTGGGTATTCTGTTTACCAGCGGGTGACCTTTGGCAGTCACTCAACCAATCTTCTCTAGGATGGGGCGCTTGTGGGATGGGCCGTGAGAGCCACGGAGTGCTGTGCATGTGCTCAGCTTCCCAGAACGTGTGTCGCCGAGGTTCAGAAGGGCAATCCGGGGTCAGGACAGTTATTATCCTGGTTCACAGGCGAGACACTGGGCCCAGATAGGGACCTCTCCTTTACGCCGCTGAGCTTGAGTGAGCTTCCCACTTACGTGGTGATGTCAGGTGTCGCACGCAGCCCGATATTAGCACATGTGCTTGTCACAGTCTGGGAGGGGCCAGACACGAGCTCAGCAGCATTTCACAGAAGCTGACGTATGTGCTCTTTGCGGTGGCCCTATGAGGTTGGCGTATTGCTGTCATATTATGGGGTGGGGAAGGCTGTCACTGTTCTTATCAGCCCACGTCAGGAGTGCCCCGTTGAGTTGATTTATCTGCACTATGTCCCATGCACAGAGGTACCAGTTTCCTGGCTTGGGGTGGAGTCAGGTCTTGTTGTCTCTGAAGGCTGCCTGGGCCACCAGGCCTGTGCCACCAGGCTGCCAGCCCCCGGCCCCGTAGCGAAGCTCCTATTCTTCACCAAGGCTTTGCAATAAAAACACCGCCTCCTCCTTTATTCACGGTGTCCAGGAATTCCCAAGCCTAGACCTTTGTTCAGTAAACAAGCTGACTTCAAACAGTTTGAATCCTGCTGTTACAACTGTAGTTTTGTAAAAGAAAAGGGAAGAGAAGCTCTTCCGAGAGCGTAGATGGGCTGGCACAGTCCTGGGAGTGTCATTGGGCTGGGGTAGCTTCGACTCATCTGTCGGGTTGCTTTGCCACTTTCTTGTGTTTTTCTTGGGGCAAGTGCTCTTCTGAGGTCGTAAGGGGTCCTGGTCTCCATGGGGTGCCCCAGGCCCTGTAGCATCCATCCCACTTTCCCGCACCCTCCTGGCTTCTCTGCTTCTGTAAATCAGGATGTGGCCTGCCCGCCACGGATATTGACCTTTCCCTGCTTGTCAGAAAGGGTCGTGTTGTCTCCGTATGGACACCTTCAAGGAAGGAAGGCCATCGGCTGCCCCCAGGGTCAGGCCTGGGTGTTAGGATTCCCTCAAGCTGTGAGTACAAAAAATGGGTGAGCTCCTTGGGTCTTCCTTAAATTAAAACTCCCAGTGGGTCTGGCTTTCAGCAACAGGGTCTGCCCATGCTATCTAATAGGTAACTGTCGGTGGTCTGTCCCAAGGTGATTTCATTACCAAAGAGGCTTTGTGTGGGCTGGAGCCTCGTTGCACCCACCCCTGATGTTGTGGCTTTGCTAACAGTGACAATGAGAACGGTAGCTGCTGGTGGTCACAAGGGCCTGTGCCGAGTGCCAAGCACTTTGCAGACACCTTGGGTTTTATTTCTCCCCACAGTCCTCTGCAGTAGTTTACTTTTATCCCCATCTTATAGGGGAGGAAACTGAGGCCCAGGAGACTCCAGAAGGTGGTCCTCATAGGTGGCAGAGACATTTTCTCACCCGGGTGTGGTTATCTCGAAGGCCCGCGTCCTTTCGTCTCTCAGGAGTGCAGGCGTAGAAAGTTATTTTGTAAATTCAGTTGTAGCACGCTCCTGGAAGAGCCTGTTAGTTCCAGTCTGCTTTCTGGAGGCCCTGCTGGGAGAGCTCATGAGTCCATCTGGTCAGCACTCTTCTTGAAATGTTCTCAGTTCCAAACATAAGACTGAAAACACCCGCCCACTTGGGGCATTTTTTTTTTTTTTTTAAAGGAAGAAACTGTGAAGTATGCCAAGTTTTAGAACTACAAGGGGGCCTTAACGGCAGTGTCTCCCCAGCTTTTATACATGAGAAACCTGAAGCCAAGGAGGGAGGGAGCAAATTGCTCCAGGTCCTGGAACAAGTGAGTGGCGGATCTACGCACCCACGGTTGACCCATCTCGGGGCGGGGGTGGCTGAGGGACGGAATGCTTGTGACATACTTGGTCCAGTGCTTGGTATATACAGGTAAGCCGTATCTGGGGAGAGGTGATGAGGCCTCCCCCCCCCCCCCGGCAGGGCGGTGGGGATGGAGTGAGAGGGGAAGGACCCCAGAAGGAAATGCCGTGGGAGCTCGTAACAGGCTACGAGGGGTAACTGTCAGAAGTGGATGGCTCCTGGGTTAGTCCATTTCAATCCCTTTGAAATGGGTTTCAAAATATGAATAAGGATTTACGCGATGGACAGGGCCGAGGGAGGCCTTCTGGGGGGAAGGAAGAGCCATGCGAAGGCATGGGGGGTTCAGTAGAGCAGGATGTACTGGGACCTGCACCTGCCATCTTCTGGACTCGAGATACCCAGACGCAGACAAGGCGAGCACAGACAAGAAGAAAACAGGCATCTCAGTAGCATTATCAACCATAAAAGCAGTAGGGAGAGAAAATGGTAATCCAGCCTGGAAATGAAGTTTGAGAGGCATTTTAACACCTTTGTTCACTGACATCTCACGAGCTCCATGCAGAGGCTCCGAGTTCATGAAAATGAGGCAGCTGGCTGCCCTCCTCACATGCCTTTTCCCCGTGTCACCTGAATTGTGGGCCTGGTGGCTTCCTGGAGAGCAGGGAAGCCACTAGAACCTCTGTTTTCCCTCTGAGCTGCACCTATGGTGGCTGTCATGTGCCGCTGGGTCAGAACCGGAGACGGTGGGAGTGGGAGGACCCATCATCAGAGCTGCGAGAGTGGTTCCCGTCATTCTTTCATTCCTCTCCCCAAATTACGTTGTACTGAAACTTTACAAACATGTTCATTTCTGACCAGATCACAGCAGCATGCAAAATGCCATTTATTTTGGAATGCTAAACCAAGGTCTGCTTTCTTCGGTTCTGTTATGTTTTGGGACTTTTATTTGTTCCATTTCCAGAACTGATCCCAGGTCTTGAGGTCGTGGATCTGGGAGTTTTCTCCTGAAAAGGGTATCTGTGTAGACATGCATATGTGGCTCAACTGCTCAGAAGCAGAGCAGAGTGGGTACCTGGAACCAGCCATGCCTGAAGCCTCCCTACTTATCAGGCATGTCTGACTCACAGCCCCTTTGTCCCTGATGGGGGTGCTCTAGATAAGCAGGTCTGAGCACACCAGTCCTTTCTGGTGAGCTCACCATCATACTCTTCCCCACCTTACAGCACTCTGTGGGCACATCAGAAACCCTGGGGGCTTCATCTGGAACCCTACAACCACAAAGTTTGTCCCTGTACGATCTAAGGGGGGCATTGAATGATGTGTTTTTTTCCATGTTGTCCTGAAATTGCCTAGGTGAAAAATTCATCTCCAGACGTCCACCCCCGGGGTGGTCTGGACAGTATCTAGGGCCTTCATTCTTCCTACAAACTTGGTGGCTCAGAGAGGTTCAGGAACATGCCCAAAGTCACACAGTTGCTGAGGGTTGGAGCAGGGCCAAGAATCAGGAGAGTCTGGCTGCAAAGGTGGTAGGTGAGCTCAGTTCTGGAACAACCACTCTCCCCAGCATGTGGCTATGGGCCATCTACACTGTATCAGTTAAAGTGAATTCAAGAACTGTTCTCCTCAATCCCTGTGAGCTGGAGAAAGAGTGAGGGGCCGCCCTGCAAAGGCAAGGGATGTGAGCACCAGGGGGAGACAGGGGAAAAGGCCCACAATGGGGAGGGGTCCCAACATGCAGGCTTCCGAAGGAAACTCTAATGACTCAGGCTTGCTAGACTGGAGGGGGAGGGGGTAGGGAAACGTCTGAATATTTGAAGACCCCGTGAAAAGGCATTGACTGGTTCCCTGTGTTCCTGATATGTAGCACTAAATTCAGTTTTGATCTGAGGATGGACCTTGTTTGGGATGCCCAAATGTGCAGGACGTGATTCAGTGGGTAGTGAGCGCTCCGTCATGGAAGCCTTCTATCAAAACAGAAACCACCTGCCACTTCAGCGAGAATTTCAGTATTCACTAAGTGTCCTGGGGGTGGGCAGCAGTGACAGCCTTTTAAGCCTCACATAAAACTGAGCCAAAGTTTTAATTAATTTCCCAAAGATTCCAGAAAACATTAGAGACAGACATAAAGTTTCATGGGACAAGATGTTCTTTCCAGTACTATTTATTATATTAAACATTAGAAACAACCCAAATGTCCCCAAATTGGGTATTGGAGAGGTAAAAATATGGTACCACTGTATAATGCAATATTCATTTGTCATGCAGATGAGGTTTAAAAACAGCATTTAAGTCGCGAGAAAAAAACTCATCACATGAGTAATGTGAGTGAATGATGAGTGAATGAGGAGGAATGCAACGTTGTACAAATGTGTGTATGCAGGAAGGCATAAATATGCACACATACACGCAAGTTGATTTAGGAAAAGGAAAAAGCATAGTGGATAGTGCTCCAGTCTTGGAGCAAGATGTAAGCCGCGACTGGGGTCCAGTGGTGAGCTAACCAGGGCCGCCTCCTGTGCGCTGTGCCCAGAGTTTCTTACCAAGGGCCTGCATCGCTTTTAAAATCAAAGCACAGGTTATTAAAATGCTATTTTGGAAGATTAGAATGACATGGGGAAAGACAATAACGTGGTAAATGACAAATGCAGAATGCAAGAATGTGCGTAGATTATGACCCTAATTATGCACATAAATGTAGTTATTTATTCCCTGTTTGTTTCATGCAAAGTATTGCCAACAGCATAGGTGAACACACCCGCGTACACCCTCCCTCTCTCCCCTGGGCGAGGCTTAAAGCAAGGGTCTGAAGCCACTGATGATTGTCCCTGGGCAGTTGGATTTGGGTAATTTGGTTTCTTGACTTTATTTCTTCAGGGTTTTCCAAATTTTTGTTTTGTTTTGTTTTCTTTTTAATATGTATAGAATGATGAGGGAAGCCCTAGAAAGGCCAAAACAATCCCGGAGCTTATTAGGAACCCAAGGATTGTTAGTTCCCCTTCCTGCTGTTCAGAACCTTCTTAATCTCACTGAGAGGGTCAGACAGCCCAAGACCTTCAGTAGGAGCAAAGGGGAGGCCTGCTGGGCTGTGTGCTCTGCAGGGGGTTAGTCCTGAGCCCAGGCCACCTGGCCCCCCTTTCTCTAAGATAGGATAACAGGCATCATCCTCAAATTCGGTGGGGGTTCCTGCCAGGCATGACCCTAAGAACTATGTGATTGTCACTGTGGAAAATGGCTCAGGAAATCCTAGGTCTCTTCAAGATGCCTTGTTAAACACATCCAGCCAGACTCAGCAGCTGAAACCAAACTTTATAATCCCTAGAATCTCAGCGAAAGTAAACAGGGGGTGATGACACCCCCGGAGTGCACATCAGGTTTACTCATACTTTTATAAAGAGGTAATTTGCAAAAGTGCAGTTAATCCCACCGTGCTTTATAATTTAAATGTCGCTGGAAATGATTGCTGACATACAACTGATTAACAGCGGCCCTTAGTGCCAAATAAATCAGCATCTAACCCAGAGCATGTATGAAGACGGAAGGAGATAAAAAGAACCTTCTCCCCCACCCCCCTCCCTGTTATTTTGATAGAATGCCCAACTTTTCCCAGAGGATTGGGAATTTGGCTAAAAGCTATTTTCTCACAAGAAAAAGACACATAAATGATAAATTGTCAAAACCCAAGTGTGATTTTTCCTTATGGAGAAATCGAATTACGCCCTCTTCCTTTGATATGCTTGGGAGGACCTGTCCATCACTCTGCCCAAACCTGGGGCAAGGAGTGGTGAGGGGAGGCCACCCCTGTCTCCCCACATCCTAGAAAGATAAGCCACCAGTTCCCTCCTTCCCAAGGCATAATACGTTTATGCTTTTGCCTTTGATTCTGTGAGCAACATGGTTTCTTTCCAATAAATTCCTTTTTTTTTTAAAGTTAGTGTTTGTTTTTGTTTGACACCCCTCGCCCCTAAAAAAAAGTCCTGATGTCAGTGTGTTGAAGGAAAACAATTCTCAGGTGTTGAAGTTTTAAGAGTTCTTTTAAAAATACACACAAAAATCAAGTAGTTGAAAGGACTTCCTTCTCTGGCATTTCTACTAAAAATAAATGCGATATTTTCAAGGAAATCATGTCTGAGTTCGTGGTGGTGAGGGGAATCTCTCCTGGGTCAGCTGTCCTCTAGGTGTGAGGGGATCTTTCTGCTGTCTTTCGCGAAGATGGTTCGGTGTCATACTTCATCCTGATCTGAAGACCTGGGGCTCAATGGCAAGTGTGGGCCCTCCGTGGGTATTGTCACTGTCTTACTGAGGGTTTCTTCTTTGGCTTCTTACTAACCAGCCTCCCTGGCCCTCTCCTCACTCCCTGACCCCGGGGGCTGCCTATTCCTGCCGCTGACTTCTCCCTCAAGGCCCAGGTTGCAAGGGCAGAAGCAGGGCACAGGGTGACCCAGGGCTCTTACCTGGGAGAGGCTGACCTCTGACCTGCAGGAAACTGCCCTCTGAGCGGCCCTCCGGCAGGGTCACCTTTCCTACCCTTTGCTCAATCCCTGGCTCTTCCCATCAAAAAATCTTGCTCTCTTCCTTTCAAATGCATTTTTAAAGGTTGTAGTCCTTCAAACAGAGGCCCTGTCTCTCCAGAAACTCAATTTCAGCTTTGCTAAATTGACAGCAGTGCCTCAGCGGTGGGAAAGGAGTGTCTCTTAAAACAAAAGAAATAATTACGTCATGCATTGTGTTTACACCAGCGTGTATCGGAAGTGGGGCTTGCATTTCTTTTGCTGTAATCCCCGGTTTTTTTGTCTGGGCGTCTTCTCTGGAGACAAGGGCCTTCAAGTGGGTCACAGAGGTGCACCCCTGTACCTAGAGGTCCTATTATCTAGGATGGTGGTTTGCCAACTTTGTTCTTTTTTAAAGCAGCAGAACCTTTCTTTTCAAATGATCTATATAACATAGATCCTGCCCAAGGAAAAACCAGGGCACACTTAACACTGATTTCCAGTGGTTTAAAGTTAGCTGACCTAGATATTTACATATCTTAAAGTAATATTCTAATTATTTATTACTTTGACAAGAGGAGGTCAAAGGTGGATACCGCACTTGTGTCTGCCTTGCTACAGCTCTCAACTTCACAGGTCAAGGTGGTACGGTTGGCTGTGACTTGGGTGAGCATGCCTGTTCAAAGCAGACCTGTGGACATCACAAGAAGGACCAGAAGGCAGGCTTTTCCATCTCCCTGTTTTGAGTGTAACCACATTTCCCAGAAGTTCTGGTGGGGTGATAATCCTGTCCAGGCCGGATGGAGCGCTTGCTGGGGACCAGATCCTGTGCTAAGGGTCACACACCTGTTGTCTCATTCAGTGCCCATGGCAAGTCCTAGGATGTAGGTACTATTTTGCTGATAAGCAAAGTCAAGTTCAGAGAGGTAAATTAACTCACACATGATCGCTCAGTAAGTAAAAGACACCCCTGGGATTTGTATCCTGGGGATGAGACTCCAGAGCCCATCACCTGGAGAAGCTTTGCAAACTGTAATCTCTGTAGCTGTAGCCACTCCTGTTTCCCCTTCCCGCTGCCTGCGCTTGCTGGTCACCGCGTTCTGCCCCAGTCTTCCCTGCTCTTCTCCCTTGCCTGGAGACAGCCCGCTTCATGTCTTCATCTCACGAAGAGCCCCCAGGGCTGCCGACACCCATTCCTCCTGTTACTCAAATGCAACCATCACTAGAGCCTGATCCTGGCATCTACAGGAAAGGTAAGATGGAAAGCGAATGCCCCCAGACTTGCAAGGAATGTGCAGAGAAAATGGTTGGTGAAGTGTGATTTGAAACTCTAAACTCCTCCTGGGCTGGAAGCTGGCTCCTGCTCCTGGTAGCTGCTGGCTCCAGCCCCTTGACTGTGTCACCGGTGCCTGTCAGAGGAGGAGCTCTCCTTTTAAGGAGAACTGAGCTGGCAGATTTTCTTCCCCAGCTTCTTGCAGGCTTCTGCCCACATCGGCTCAAGATGGAAGCCATGTTGGCAAATATTTTGCCCAAACCCTAACGCATCCAGAATAATCCGTTTGGCCGCCAAGCCTCTTCTCCTGTGGCACACCATTGCTTCCATTTTGCTCCTCTCAGTCTGGTCCGATGGAAGAGATAGCAGGAACCTGCTCTCCTGTCCCTTCTTTTACCTCCAGTCCTAACGTGGAGAAGGCAGGGTGGAGCCCGCTTAGGGGTTCAGTGGCAAGACTAGGTCTGGAGAGGAGGCTGGGGGGTGGTGGGCATCCTGGCAGGGTCTTACCAGGGTAAGGAGGACCGGCGGCCCTTGGGTCCGGGCAGCAGGAGAAGAGACAGTGATTTTGTGGAACGTGGAGTCTGGGGTGACTGCCAGAGGTCTTCAGTTTACTGGCCATGCCTGCTGGTTCTCAGTACCTTCTACCTCGTTGTTCTGTCCTTGAGGTTTCTGATCACTCTGAGTCGCACCATGCCTCTGCTCAGACAGCATTGGGCTTACCCCATGCTTCCAGCACAGTCCACCCTGCCTCTTCAGCTAAGACTTGTGCTCTTTCCTGGACTCTCCCTCTTTCTAGCTCAACAGCATGGGCCATGAAGCCCCTTGGTGCCCAGCTTTTGGGAGACTCCACCCAGCAGCTCTGGAGATCCTGGACCTCTTATTTCCCTCCTCTCTCTGCTCAGTTTTCTGTCTGATTCACCCATGACCTCCCGGGAGACTTCCAGTTTGTCATCTTAGACTGGCCCAGGGAGAAGATGTCTGCTTGATAAAATGCCAGGGTTTCCATTAGCTTCGAGTGTGACTCTTGTGCACTCTTTCTTTGGTGGGTTTTCTCCCCTCCATGCTCTGCTGATCCCCAGCCAAGAAAATCTCCCCAAGATCCTGGTTGTATGCTCTTGTTCATGTCTGAGTCCCACTCAGTGCGTGCGATGATGCTTCTTTGGTGACCTGTCTACACCTGCAGGGGGCCTGGCCTCCATAATCGAAGATGGTGTACTCAATCAGCACATGAATCTTTCTAATTTAGCTGATTCATTTTGTTGAATACACATGACTCATCCATCTAGAAGATCCTCACATTGTAAATTCTTGTATGTCTAAAAGAAAATTACATTCTCCCCTCTTCCACCCCACAGTGCCTTTACTGCCATGGGCCGGCCGTTGTCTTGCATACAGGTGGCATTGACATAGAGAGGAACTAAGTGGAAATGGAGGGAGGGACATGTGAACCCAGGATTTAGAGCTTCACCAGAACAGAAGCCTCAATGCCTCACTCTATGAAAGCTGAAACAGAGTCTTTACTTATAGGAGGAACTCAATAAATGACCACAGGGAAGGAAGAAAGAAACCATCCGTGCTATTCACTCTTCCCCAGGGAACCTGTGCCTAGTGTCTCTTCCTGAGTTTCCAACCGGGGTATGGTGGATTTCTGGTGGTCTGTGGGTTTATGGTCTGTGAGCGGATCTTTCCCCCAAGTGTTCTGAAATGGAGAAGACTCTATTCAGAGTCAGAAACCCTGAATTCTAGTCCTAGACCATTTAGAGGTTTTCCTAATCTCGCACTAGTCCATGAAGCCCATTGAGACTTGAATTTTCTATCTAAAGAATGGATTACATAGTGGTAGAATTTCTGAACTTGGACATTATCTACGAGACCTCCTAGGGGTGGTGAGAAGCTAGCCCGTCTACCTGTCAGGGACATTACCGGGATCATCAAGGATGGTGAATGTGACAGTTACCCTACAGTCTTTGTCATCACGGCTGCTCTCTGGCCGATGCTCTGTGACCCCTCCAGCAGGTGATGGGGTGGGTGTGGCTTCCAGGGACTTGCACTCTGGCTGGACGGAGGCCGACCTCAACTCCCCACTGATTTCCCACCATCCAGAGCAAGGCTGACTTGGGAGTTCTGCTCTGCATCTGCTTTAGACCATTAGATCACGAGCCTAGGAGTCCAGCCTTGGCCCCTGGTTCTCCTTGCCTGGCTGGGCCTGAGCAAGGCTATGTCTAAATTCTCCTTCCTCAGGTTTTATTCCACAGGAATATCTGATCCAAAAGAGAGAAGGGACGGACCCTCCTTCCAACCCCCACCCGATGTTTTTCTCCCAGTTTCCTGCCCCCAACCCCAGACTCGAGCCCGGTAGTGGTCTGTCAGTCCTCTGTACTTCCAGGCAACTGAGCTTAAACAAATAGCGGATTTTGTCTTTTTAATAACCAGAGAGAAGAAATCTCATATAAAGGGAGTGAGAGTTGTCAAAATCCATGCCAAGGGTCAGAAATGTAGTTGAATGTTTTGTGCACATAACTCTGTAATTTGTAGATTCGTATGTGTAGGGAGTGGAGCCTGGACCATCAACGTACAAACAGTCTGTCTAAACGAGACATTCCAGGAAAGCGAGGCACATTAAGCTTTCTCTTCCCATATCCCGAACGGAAAAAACAATTCCTCCAGCAACCACATGAATGTTTTATTGCAACGGGGCTATATGGCGTCTGACGGTCATGCACTGATTCTGGGGCTTAGCACCAGAATCTGGGTAATGGTAGGGAGGGCCCGCCCTCTGGGGCAGGAAGGAAGGCATCCCAGTTCAGGTCCGGTCGTTAAAGCAGACGGCTCAGCCATCCAACGCAGCAGTTGCGTTCAGGTGCAGCTGTAGCTGAGAATTCTCTCTCAGAGCCGGTGCTCAGGACAGCACTGAGGAGGCCCCAGGTATGACCAGGACTCAGGCGTCTGTCCTTGTCCTGGCTAGGTGCAGTGAGTAAACTGCGGCTCGGCTCGGGTTGGGTGCGTGGCTCCCCGTTTCCCCCAGCTGCTCTCCGGTGGGGTTTTGCGCTCTGCCCGCCGTTTGCAAGTGCAGGGCTCCCTCAGGGGCTCCGGGAAGTCAGCTGATCTCTGTAGCAGCTCCTTGCTTCCTGGATGCTCAAGACTAGACCCACAGGGCCCTTTGCATACTCAAAGGAGACCCCACTCAGAGTTCAGCGAGGCCTGTACTCCCCCTTCCTTCTTGGGCACTGCTTTCCGCTCCCCCAGCTGGCCAGCAGCCTCTGGGCCTGACACTTTCTCCCTCTGTTTATACGGACGCCCGTTCACTTCCCATGCAACTCAATGACCTGAACTGCGAAAATTTGATAAGACAACGTAATTGTCAGCTTTCCTGTCTGCTCAGATGAGCTGGGTTTCTCCGTAAGGTGAGCCGAAGTGTGAGCCGAGCCCCTTGATTAGGGCACTAGAACAGTGCAGCTAGATGAGGGAGTCCCGGCAGAGGCCCCCAGACCTACTTCTCTGCACCCCCTTTCAGATGGCGCCCCTTTTGCCGACTTTACCAGGGCTATCCTCTGGATGGTAACAGAGAAGTGGGTCCCAGACCCTTGATGTGCCCGATGGGGACAGCTCTCAGCTCCTTCCGGGGAGCTTGTTTTCAGGGGAGCAGTGAGTGGGTTTGACGGGAAGGCACGATCCAGCTGTGTGGCCGCAGCCCAAGGGCTTGGTGTCAGACGTCTTGTCTTCCTCTGTGGCAGAGGAGGAGGGGGATGGTCGTCAGGAGAGCTTTCCTAAGTCCTTGTGAGTTACTCATGACCGTTCAGTGGGCTTCTGTCTTTTCCTGTGTCTTTGCGTCGGCATCGACACTGCAGCTGGGGCCCCATGCTGATTTTAAACCAGGTGTGCTCATTTTATTGAATCCTCCCGGTAACTCTGTGGGAGAGGAATAGGAAGGAGTCTTTATTCCCATTTCGCAGATGTGGATCCTGAGGCTCAGAGAGGCGAAGCAACTTTCCTGAAGCAGCACAGCGAGCTAGAAGCCTCAAGATTCAGAGAGGTTGTAGTGGACACTGTCAGGGGGCTGCCCAGATCCCCTCAGATCCCTTTTTCTGATTCTGCGTGCCTGGTACCCCGCTCCGCGGACGGTGCCTCTAACTCTTGTACCCGTGACTCTCGCAGGCCTTCCCTTGGACTTCGGGAGCCTGGAAATCCCACTGCCTCCCGGGCAGCCTGTAGGCAGTGAGCATCCGGTGCGGGGGTTGCAGAGGGCCACCCTCCTTCCCGCAGGCAGGACAGACTCTGAGGTGTGGTTTGTGCTCCAGAGCCCCCCGGGGTCCCGTGGAACCTGGGACCACACCTGGAGTTATTATGCCTTTGCTGGGCTTCTTCCCTTTCTCTGTTTCTTTCTCCTCCTGCTCCGCTGTTTCTTGTCCTTCTTCCTTAGTAAATCTCTTGCACGTGAATTCTCATCTTCAGGTCTGCTTCTGGGCGATCCGACCCAAGATTTGGAAGTATGTTTGACCCTCGCCGGCCTTTCCGGGAGCCCCACAGCCTTGTTTCTTGTCTCATGTGACCAGCACGTCCCCCTGTATTGTGAGTTTGGGAAACGTCTGTTTGGGATCTCTGCCTCGCCCCAGAGTCCCAAGCACTGTGGAACAGGAACTGGAAAGATCTCTGAGGGGTGGATTCCTTAGCCTCTGCAGTGCAGTCTCATCATCTGTAAAATGGGACTAATCATCGTGTTGATATTAAGGGACTGTTGTGAGCAGTCAGTGAATTTGCATATGCAAAACAGCACTGGGCACCTACTGAGCACCAACAATGTTAGTGGTTTTTTTTAAAAAAAATATTTTATTTATTTATTTGTCAGGGAGAGAGAGAGAGAGAGAGAGAGCCCGCGCAAGTAGGAGTGGCAGGCAGAGGGAGAAGCAGACTCCCTGTTGAGCAGGGACCCCCTCACCCCCTCCCCAACACAGGGCTGGACCCCAGGACCTTGGGATCATGACCCGAGCCAAAGGCAGACGCTTAACCAACTGAGCCCCCCAGGCGCCCCCAGGGTTAGTAATTTGTGTTGGCATTCAGGCGTTTATCATCTTGTCAGACCTCGGGTTCCTGGTTGGGGTTCAGACACGAGGTATCTGTGCTGGGTGGGGGCTTGGAACAGAGCCAAGCAGACATGGCTTGGGAGGACACGTTGCAGACATGGCCCGTGGTGGGGAAGAGCACCTGCCTGCCGCTGCGGGAAAACCGTGGTTCAGGCATGCGTCGTGTCAACCGGTTCTCCCTCAGTCTCCCTTTCAGCTGAGAGACGGGCTCATCAGGCATTTCACAAACACCGCTGGGGGGAAAGAGAGGCGAGGAAGAGATGGGCCAAGTATGGCGATCGGGAGAAACAGCCGCTCTGCCGCATTCCCCAGACACCCGCATTAAGGGCTTGATTAACTTAAAATATTTCCCAGCTTCTGAAGCACTTGATTAAAGTCAATTGGGGGGAAAGAAGATAAGCTCCTACAAGGGCTAATTTGAGGCTTAGAAAACTTGAATATGCCTAAATCTCAAATTGTCGGGTCTGGGGACAGGAGCAGCATTTAACATTCCGGTGGCGGTCCGTGGGGCCCCCGCCCCAGATCCCTGGCCCCACACAACTTCTTCTTTGCTGCCTGGCTGCAGAGACTTTCACTCCCTCCGTCTTCTCTTTTCTTCCCCTTGTGAGGCTTAGATGATTTTCCCTTTTGAAGGCATCGAAATAGATGGCTTTGGATTCAGAGCACAGCCTCTGTTGCCGGCTTCCTCCCCCTCATGCCTGGAAAAATCAAAGCTGGGCTTTAGTGATGCTGTCCCCTGGCATCCTCTTGATGTGTTAATGGGTCACGCTTGCTGCCCTGCCGTCCCTGCTGCCAGGGACACTATTATATGGGCAGATCTTTCTCCCTTTCCCCTCAGATCAGGGGGCACGGAGCCAGGCAGGGAGCAATTGGTTTTCCTTTCATGAACCATGCTGAGCCAACTTCTGATCTTTGACGGGGAATTTCCTGCAAAGATGCATACAGAGTGGGGCTCTAATCCTGGCTGCCCTGCTTAGCGCACGAGGGCTGGGGTGGGAGGTGCGTTTTGTTGCCGTTGGATGGTGTATTTGTTTTCTGTGGCTTCCCAGTAGCTGAAAATGACACCCATTTATTAGCTCCTAGTCTGTGGGTCAGAAGTCTGGCACGGTGTGGCTGGCTCTCTCTGCTCAGGGTTTTTACAAGGCTGATTTCAAGGTGACGGCTGGGCTGAGCCACAGTCTGGGAGCTCTGGGGAGAAGTCTGCTGTCTAGTGTATTCAGGGCATGGGCAGAATTCAGTTCCTTGCTGGCCACTACTCGAGGGCGCTCTGGGAGCAACCTAGGGCTGTTGGCACTTCTTCTCACGTGACCAACTTCACCGTCAAATCAGCAAAGGCACATCAAATCCCCCTTGGTGCTTTGAATCCTTCTGACTTCCTCTTCTGTCACCAGCCAGAGAAGACTCTCTGCCTTTAAATGCTCCACTATTTGGGTCAGGCCCACGTGGATAATCTCTGCGTTTTAAGGTCAGTTGACTTGAGACTTTAATTACATCTGCCAAATCCTTCACAGAAAGAAGTATGTAGGTTAGTATTTAAATAACTAGGGGATAGGAATCTGGGGCGCAAGGGGAGATTCTGCCCAGGAGGGTGATGTGGTTAGGGCCAGAGGACCCAGGATGGGCTTGAGCTGCCTCCCTCGTTGCTGTAAGGTCCCCAAGGAGGGGGAGGAAGGCTCCCAGGGGAAGCCTGGAAAAGGGGAACGAAGCTACCGGCTTCTTATTCTCAGTGGGACCTCCGTGCTGCCTCCAGGAAGACCTCTGGGGACCAAGTGACATGGCATGTTTGGAGATCATAGGCTGAAGAATGTCTCCTAAGCTTCACAGCAGCCACCATTCCCTCTTTCTTCCATGGCTTCCCACAACCAAGCAGGAGCTTGCGACAGCACGCACAGAAAACTGTGGCTCTTTCTCATAAAACTTAGTGTTGAAAGACAGTATTTTATGTTTATTACGTTAAACGAACAATTGGTGCCTTCTAATCCCAAGAGGCATCTTGCAAACAATTCTCGCTCCTGTCTTCCAAGGTCCTTTGGAAAGACATTGGAAGGAACGGAGGGAGCCAAGTGGTAGAACTGGGCCAGGAGCCGTGACCGGCTACCACTGGCTGCGGCACGTGGGGGCAGTTTCCATGAGGGATGGAGTGGAGGTTGCTGTGGAAACCCAAGTGGGTCCTACCTTTCAATTGTAATGAATTCATCAGTGTAAAAGGAAGGAAGGTAGGTGGGGGGGGGTCACTCCTTCTCTGCAGGATTTTTAGGCAGAGGGCCAGGGTCCCATCTGCCCTGCGCATGGTCTCACTTTGCGGGGACTCCGTGGTTGAGGCCTCAGGGTACGTTTCTGCTCACTCCCTTCTTGCAACCATGCCCGCAGCACTTTCCCTGGGTGCTATTCAGGGCCTGATGGAGGGACTCCTCCCCTGCCATGTGTGGCCCACAGTCCCAGATCCCATGGCAGTGTGTGAAGCCAACACATAGGGGCTCCTTGCTCTTCAACTGAGGCTTCTTTTTATTCTGGTTTAGAATTAGAGCATTTTAAAAAAAAGAAAGAACAGGGCGCCTGGGTGGCTCAGTTGGTTAAATGTCTACTTTCAGCTCAGGTCATGATCTCGGGGTCCTGGGATGGAGCCCCATGTTGGGCTCCCTGCTCAGCAGGGAGTCTGCTTCTTCCTTTCCCTCTGCCCCTTCCCCTCTTGTGTGCGTGTGCTCTCTCTCAAATAAATAAAATAAAAAAGGAAGAACAACGAGGGAGTTCTTAGATTCAGTTTATTGAAGTGCATTATGAAACTCATAATTGAAATAGCTGAATACTGCCACAAGAATCAAGTGGGAGGTTAATGGAATAGTATAGGTAGCCTACATAAACTAGAACTTGGAACAGACCCAGGTTATAGAATGAAAAAAAAAAAAGAAAAGCAAATATAATTCAACAAATTTTATTGTAAAAATTGGCTATTTGGAAGGAAAATCCAGTTAGATGGCTCCTCATCTTTTCCCAAGTCCCTGAAACATTAAAAAAATTCAACTCTTCCCTATTCAGTAGACTTTGTACAATTGAAAGGCCAACAAAAAATAGGTAAACTTACCATACCTTTGGTGGACAGCAGGTCAAAACCTTTACCATAATAAGAGGTTTTGTACATCAGAGAAAAAAACTAGCAAAGGACATGAACCCACAGGTCATGTCAGAGAAACTGTTTTTAAGAAAGAACCAGGAGAACAGATACATATTTGTAAGTATGTTTGTTTACTGTAGCGCCACTTGGAAGAACAAAACCTTACTTAAACAAATCCCTGAAATGTTTCACAATTGAAGAGTGGTTGAATAAATTGTAGCATATTTATGATTTATGTGATATGCTGTTGGGTACTTACAATTATACTTTAGAGTGTATCTCCTGTTATGAGATCAAATGTGAAGCTTCATTTTTAAACAGCACAAAACAAAGTGTGCTGTGTAATAGTGCCCAGCACTGTGCCTGCTTGTGCCCCCCCCATGCAAGAGACTCTTTTTTTTTTTTTTAAAGATTATATTTATTGAGAAAGAGAGAGGGAGAAGTAGGTCCCCCACAAGTGGGGAGCTTGACTAGGGACTGGAGCCCGACTCAGGGCTTGATCCCAGGACTCTGAGATCGTGATCGTGGCCTGAGGCAACAAAGCCAGATGCCTAACTGACTGAGCCATCCACAATAGGCTGTTTAAAGTGCTCTCTCTGTGTGATGCAATTATATGGGATTTTTATTTACTTCTGTATTTTCTTTTCTATTTTATGTTTCTGTTTTCCAAATTTCTCTAATGAGTTTTGTGTTTTTTTTGGCAAGCAAGTTATATAAGTTATTTTAATAAATCAATAGCTCTTAAATTGGTATAGAAAAAGCAGAAAACATGATGGGAACAAGTAGATATAGCTTGTGTTTATTAGTAGAAAATTGCAGTGAAGATGTAACTTCTCTTTAATCTATTTATTAATAAATTAATCTACAAACCTAATGAATCCCAATTAAAACACTAAGAAGATTTCAGTTTCAGAATTTGACAAGAGAAAAAAAACGGGAAAATTCTGTAAGAAAAACAGTAATAAAGGAAGAATGAGACTAGCAGATCATTAAATGTATCATGAAGCTACAGTAATAAAAATGTTTGGTTTCAGGAAGCAAATGAACAGAATGAAGCCCCTCCCCGCAAAAAAATATCTAAGGGAATTTTAGTATATGTTAAAAGAAACACTTCAAATTAAATCTTGGGGAGGGAAGGGAGGATTATTTAATAAATGGAACAACTGACTTGTCATTTTGAAAAAAAGAAAAAAGTTATGAGTCGAGGTTCCTGTTTCTTTGATCAAAATAACTTCTAGATGGATCAGAGGGTGGTCTCTTAGACACTGAAGGGAGATGGTGCCACTCCATGGTTTAGAGCCAGGCAGTGGCCGCCCATCACTGTTGAGCGCCCCCTGCTGTACTGCGGGTGCCTTGCAGGGGGGGCCCCTCTTACGTTCAGGTCAATTCACCTGCCAGGCCCTGCTCACTCCTCTGGAGGCCTTGATCCCATCTCTATGCTCACGACTCAGAAGCTCCTTCCTGCTCAGAGACGACACCTTGTCTTCCCAGTTGTATGCTTGTCTCTGGCTCCTCCCATGGCTTCCCCCTTTTCATGAGACCCTACACCCCCGGACCTCCATTCGCTCTCACATCATCCTGCTTCATTTTCTCCTTGACTCTTGCCATCTTCTAATACCATTTCTTCCTCTGTTTGAGTTCTGTGGTGGGTCTGCCTGTCCTCCACTGGGATTGGAGCTTTTGGAGAGCTGCTGTCTTGTCTGTTTGTTTCTTGGCATTACCATGGTTCAGGGAGTATGAGCCCTGATGCCACTGTACCTACAAACAGTGCCCGGAATAGAGAGGGTCCTCAGTCCATAGGAGTCTCGATGAATGACTTTAAACTTGAAAATGAAATGGGAGCTAAGTACCTTTCCAAGCTGCCCAGAAAAATGAAAAGCTGTCAGAGGAGGAATGATGAATCTGATGAGACATGAGTTCATGTATTGAATACATACCTGGGGAGGACCCCCAGTGTTTGAGGCAGTGATGGAGGTGCTGGGCTGCAGTGGTGAAGAAGACAGACAAGGTCCTGCTGTCATGGAGCTTATATTCCTGGTGGGGAGAACAGACAGAAGCCAACAAGGAAGTACCAATCCTTCCTGATAGATGCCACCACAGAGTCAGACAAGCTGAGACAGAGGAGAACAGAGGAAGGCCTGCCTTCAGTCAGGCGGTTCCAGAAGTTGTTCCGAGAGCAGGTGACATTTACGCTGTGGCCCTGAAGGATGGGAATGATTTCCTCTGTTAGCTAGCTGGAGATAGGAGGAAAGAACATTCCAGAAGACAAGAAAGCAAAGGGTAAAGAGCTGATATGGGAAAGAGCTCAGGCGTGCTTGCTGTGACGGGGGAGGCTGGAACTGCAGGCAGCCTCCAGACCACCAAGGGCTTCTTAGGTCCTGGCAAACTGTGGGATGTATTCTAAGGATGATGGAAAACAACAGGAGGGTTTTAAGCCAGGAAGCAACATGATCTCGCTTCAGTTTTTAAAAGATCATGGTTGTGGCAAGAGTGGAAATGGGAGGATCAGTTAGAAGGTTATTTTACACATTAAAAAACAACCACCATAGCAAGAAATGCAACAAAGGAATAAAATGAACAGTGAATCAGAAAGAACAAGTTTGTGCCATCTCACCCAGACGGCTTTTCTGAATTTATAAGAGGGTCATAAAAGTGATGATACAGAATAAGAAAAAGTTTAAAATATGGGCAAGGGCTATAAAGGGGCACTTAATAGGAGAACTCCTGCTTCATCTCCGTCTCCGTCTCTCTCAGGAGCGCATATAACCCCCCCATCTTCTAAAGAAAGCAGCTACACAACAAGTTGCCAATCGACATGTGAAAAGACATCGACCGTTAGTCATTATAAATGAGACATGAATCAAAATAGTAATAAGATTCCATTTTTCACTTTTCAGATTGGCAAATATTAAAATGTGTTCTCTTTTCCTGGGCTTGACTGGAGCGTGGGAGAGAGGGCCACTTGCACATACAGTGGAGGGGAGGAAGGCCTGTGGGGGCTCTCAGTGTGACCTCTGGACGACAGTCAAACCACATCATTCGAGACTTGTCATGCATGTGGCTTCTGACCCAGCAATTTCAGGTCAGAGAGCGTGTGCTGGGGTGGTTCTCCTGGCCATGCTGTGAATGGCACGTATGAGGTGCTCATGGCAGTTCTGTTGTAATAGGAAAAAATCCCCAACAAGACCACCAATGACCGTCAGCAGGGATTTGGTTACATAATTTCTGGTTTATCCATTAACAGACTACTCTCTTCTCCTTTATTTATTTATTTATTTTTAAAACATATTTTATTTATTTATTTGACACACAGAGAAAGTTTACAAGTAGGCAGAGAGAGAGTGGGGGAAGGAGGCTCCCTGCTGAGCAGAGAGCCCAATGCAGGACTCTATCCCAGGACCCTGAGATCATGACCTGAGCTGAAGGTAGAAGCTTAACCCACTGAGCCACCCAGGCACCCACTTTCTTCTTCTTTAAAAAAGAGTGAGTTGGATCTGCACAGACTGCTGTGTGACCCTGTCCAAGGTGTACTGTTACATGAAGATAAAAAAGCAAGGTGCCAGACAGTGGAGAAGGCACATACACACACTCTTAGACGCAGAGAACATTTTCTGGAAGGTTCTATAAGAAACTCTTATACTAACAGGGGTTGTTTTGGAGGAGACTTTTACTTTTCATTTAATGCTCTTTGTGGTGTTTGAATTCTTAAAATATACTTTATTAAATAGAATAAAAATTTGTTAAATGTTACCAAGTTTAACAAAAATATGTTACAAACTGGAAACAAGCTAGCTATCATCAATCCAGGCACAACCAACAATAATAACCCCAATCATGAATAATAAACATTATTAATAGCCCCACATTTGTAGGATCATGTGCCACTTACTAGCCTAATGTCTTCAGACATGACCTCATTTAAATCTAAGCTGGGTGGTCACAATGAGCCCTGTGTTGTGGGAGCTCAGAGTTTACGTCCAGTTCTCTGATTTCCTGCCCAGGGCTTTTCTCTGCTCTATTCTGCTGATAGACATGGAGGACATCCGACTTGGTGTTCTGTTTCCCAACACATGCCAATATGGGCAAAAGTTATGGACTGCTAATCTATTTCAGCGGACCCTATTGTCTGCAGTGTGACCTTGGGCGAGTCACTTCCACTCTGGGAATAATCTCTAATGCCTAACCAGGCTATATATATCTTTGATTTATGCCAAATGCCTTGCTGAAGTAATTGAATTTTCAGGGTGGTGTGTCATAACTCATTCCTAAAAGTTTGAAACACAAGTTCATGGACAACATTTAAAGAATGGGGGTCTTGAGCAACTCTGTAAATCACCTGTTCTACAAAGCACGTTTGTTGTACCCTTGGAATGACTGTTCGCTGGGAGGGGCACAGGCATGAGCCTGGCTCTGCAGTCTCCAGCTCAGGCTGTGCACTCTCACTCGGGAGGTGTCCTGCTTCCTTCCCGCCCTAGGCCACGTGGCCCTCTGGCCTCCACTCCAGCTTAGCACGGCTCTTGTGCATGCCGCTAATACCCCAACTTCTCAGCGCCATGCTCCTCATCATGTGTCCTCTGATCCTCTGAGCAGATTTTGGAACACTGTGCCTGTGGACAAATGCCTGTGGAACAGGTGAATGAATGCCCAGCCCTGGCTAACTGGCTGCTTAAGACTTTCTATCTTTGAGTTGTAGACTTTAGAGTTGAACCCTTCTATAATCCTAGGAGCACTAGACTCCGGAATTCAGGGAAATGATAAAGTCTTAGAAATTGAGGTGAGGCAGCATGTGGGTTAAACAGATCAGATGCAGAGACAGATCGGCGGGATTTGAATCCTGTTTAGGTCCTGGTTTGCCTGGTCAGCATGGCAGGTGCTGTCAGGGCCCCAGTCAGGGGCCGAAAGTGTTGGGATGTTGCCTCCCCACTGCCAGTATCTGCATCTCTCTGCCCAGCTCATTTCCCCCACCTGAACGTGGGAAAGCGGTGGTGCGGTGTGGGGAAGGACGGACGTGCCATAGAATGAACGTTTCCCTTCCCCAGTCCAGCGGCCTTCGACCAACAAGTCTCAGCACTCATACTATGCTGAACCAATGACATTGTCATTTCTGCAGGTCAGAAGTGATGGGGGGGCAGGGTCACCACCGTGTAGCTGGTGTAACTGCACACCCCCCGAGTCACTTCCCTAGCAGTGTTTCCTGGAATCACCTCCCAAACCAACTCTGTGCACCTCAGATTTGTCTCAGGGTCTGCTTCAGGTCTAATCCACTCAGGGTTTCCCATCTGTAGGATGGCCTCAGTGCCACGGTCAAACGCGAGAAAGCCCACAGAGCGGCGGGCACACAGCAAGTGCAAATTGCGGTCAGCTGTTACTGCTCTCCAGTCCAGTGCCCTCCTCTTAGAGACACGGTGACTGAAGTCCAGAGAGGAGAAAGGGCTTTCTCAGAGCCACTTCGTGGCTTAGCGTGGGCTTCTCAGTTTTGGCCAACTCCAGGGAAAGTGATGCCAAAGGCAGACAGAGCAAGTCTGGCTCCTTCCTCACTTTCCTCGAGTGGTTGCATGAGAGGATGTACGGGACTCCCCTTCCTGTGCCCACGCAGGACTGCACCCCGTGGCGCTTGTGCACAAACCTTGACTGTCCGGTGGGGGCATTGCGCCTGTGAGGGCGGGGCTGCCCAAAGCAATGGCCAGAGAGAGGGCGAGGTGCGGAGTGTGGGCCACGATGCTATATTTGCTGCCAAGACTCTGCCCAGGCTGCGCAGCTTTGTCCAGATGTCAGGATTCTTGGGTGGGATCCTTGTCAAAACGTCAGCTCCAAACAGACCCCGGGATGAGACAGGTGAGCGTTTTGGACGGATCTCTGATCCAGCTGAACACTGGAGTCAAGTCTGTAATGGAAACACATCTCATTGTTCAACCGTCTGGGGTTCTGGATCTAGATGTGAGGTTCTCCTGAGGGTGCAAACTGGTGTCTTCCCTCTCTACCCTTCCACCCAGCTCTGGTGTGGGGGGTCCAGGTGGGAAAAAAGGCCTGGTGACAGATGGTGACCTCCTGAGAAACTCCTCATAAAGCAGTCTGCCTTGGTCTCTTGGACAGCAGCCGGCATCAGTGCCGAGAGACTTAGATTCTGGCCCTGGCTTGGCCACTGAGTTGATGGTAAATCCTTAATACGCATGAATCCAACTTTTTCCTCTCTCAGGCGGGAATTCTAATTCCCTAATTCTAATTGCCCTGAGACAGTCATACAACTGTCTTCCAAGAAAGATGGCTCAGGCCAATAGGAACCAAATTCATCCTGTTAGCCCCTCTCCCACCTCCTCCTCATGTCTAGGCAAAAGCCAGAGCCAGAATTCAAATTCTGGGGGAACTTTACAAGCTTGGATCTGCTCTTGGCCAGTGCTCTTGTCTAAGAGGCAACATTTCCCAAAGTTTGTTCAGAGAGCAATATTTTTCGCGAGCTATTATTAAGAATTTATCACTGAAAGGGTCTTGTGGTGATGCCAGTGACAGAAGAAATGTTAACTCACTTTCAGGTCAATTAAATTAAAACCAATGTCATTTATCCTATTAAAGCCAAGTGCTAGGGTTGTGGATGCACAAGGGAATGATACTGGCCCCAAGGGACTCAGCATCAGTTGGGGAGACAGATGGGCAGGCTCATTATCATCATAAATGTTCTAAGGATAAGAGCAAAGGTGTATACAGGGCTGGGGGCTGCTGTGGAGGAAGGAGTCATGACATGAATGGGAGCCGGAGCAGAAGGTCACGTCCATGTCAGTTGTTTTAAGGTTGGATAAATTTGCCTGGTGGCAAGATGACTCACAAGACTCTCCCAGCAAGCACAGTATCATATATAAGGCACAAAGACTGGAAGCAGCATGGGCTGTTTGGGGAATTAGATGACATTTGACAAGTTTAAATGGATAGTTCCTGAGAGCAGAGGTGTATCGCCTGCTATGACTCCACGGCCACATCCTGTCCATATATTATGATGAAAGAGAGAAACTGAGCATGTGGCCCCACTGACCCTTTGGAAAAACCATAATCAAATGTAGACAGCTGCTCAGATTGTCTGAGTCACCAAGGAGTCGATGCAATGGAAATGTGGCAGCTGGGAGACAGCCAGGCTGATAGAGGTGACAGGCACAGGAGACGCTGACAGGGTTGGGAATTCTAATACATTCTAATGTTCCCAGGTACTGTCCGTGCTTCTGGTCTTCAGACCTCACTTTGAGTAACAGATCTCTAGGGTCAGGGTTGGCGGGGCGCCTGGGTGGCTCAGTCAGTTAGGCGTCTGCCTTCTGCTCAGGTCATGATCTCAGGGTCCTGGGATCAAGCCCTGTGTAGGGCTACCTGCTTAGGGGGGCAGTCTGCTTCTCCCTCTCGTTCTGCCCCTCCCCCAGCTCACGCTCTCTCTCTCGCCCTCTCAAGTAAATAAATAAAATCTAAAAAAGGTATAGAGTAAGAGTTGGCAAACTACAGCGTGCTACTTATTTTTAAAGTAAAGTTTTATTAGAACAGCCATGTCCATTTGTTTATAGATCATCTATGATGCTTTCACACCAAAAGGGCACAGTTGTAGCTGTGACAGAGACCACCATATGACCTGAAAAAAGCCTTAAAAATTTACTGTCTGGTCCTTTACAGAAAACATTTGCTTATCTCTGCTCTAGAGTAGTGGTTCTTGAACTTAGCTGTAGGCAGCTTTAAACATTCCAAGGCCTGACATGGGCCAAATTGATTAGTCATTTCTGGAAGTAGATTAAGGTATCATTAATTTTTAAGATTTCCAGGTGATTCTAACATTCAGCCAAGATTAAGAAGCACTGCTGGAGGGGTGCCTGTGTGGCTTAGTCCGTGAGGTGTCCAACTCAGCTCAGGTCATGATCTCGGAGTCATGGGATTGAGCCCCATGTCGAGCTCTGTGCTCAGTGTGGAGTCTGTTTGGTATTCTCTTCGCCTGCCCACGGTGCTTCTCCCTCACACCCACCACTCATGTGTACTCTTTTTTACTAATAAATAAATAAAATCTTTAAAAAGGCACTGCTGGGGAGGCTGCCATGGTTCTGATTCATAATATGCCTGCAGTTTAGGAGCTTGTCACTAGGGGGCACTAGCTAGGATAGGCACAAGAGGCAGAACAATTCGGTATGGCTATTTGGGTGGCTCACTCTGGCTCTAGCCACCAAGATCTCGTAGCATTATTAGAACTTGCGTTAAAACTGAGAAATAACTTCTAGCTGGTCAGCCAATATAAGCCACTTGCCTTATTCAGCTAAGGTAAACTTGTGGACCACAGTCTTCAGAGCTGGGAACAAAACTACAGCTTTAGACCTTTCACAGATGACTCTCTAATGGAAATTGCTTTTTGCTTGGACCTTTATTTTTTCCAGTCTTGGCTGTTCTGATCTGAAATCAAACCCCTGAAATTTCACATGTGGTATATGCTGTGGCTTGAATTAAAACAATTTTAAGTATATCTAGTGACCCTGTGGCTCTTAACAGCTTGTAAAGGATTTTCACATCTAGTATAGCATCAGGGTCCTTACAAAACCCTGTATATGGAGTTTATTTCCATTTCATAAGTAAAGAAAATTGAGGTTCATGGAGTGGGAGTGACATATTCTAGAACTAGCTAGTGGTGGAGGTGGGACTCTCACCCTAGTCTTCTGTCCAGGACATGAGCAACGGCAGTAGTAACTTCCTCCCAGTTTTAGGAAAAGCTTTTTTGCCGACATCACACGGTTGTCTCTACCGCTCCCCGTTCCTCCATGCTGCCGCTTGGTCCCTCCTGCCTACTTCCTGTCTCTTTCCCACTCCTTTCAAATGAATAAAAGATTTTACAGCTTCTTTATAAATACTCTGCAGGTTTCAAGCCAGCCTTTTTGTAGATTCAAACAAAATCCCTAAAGGGGCTTGGTTCCCTCTTCTTTTTCCTTTCTGTTCGATATGTTTGAACCATTTTAAACCTAACACATCAGAACAGTTTTTAAACGCAAGTTCGCAGTAATTGACTCGCCGACGTGAGTCTGAGCATTGCCACTCGGGCTGTCACTTGAGACCACTGCAGGTCACGGCGAAGACAAATCACCTCCAACTCGAATTCAATTTCATTTCCTCTGACCCTCATGCAACTTTTTCACCTGTCAGCCTCACGTTCGTTGGGAACAAAGAGAACCAGGCTCCTTGACTCTGATGTGGGTGGGCTGTAGCATTTGGGAGGTACTGAGAGATGGATGTTGGGCCACTTTGGACTGGCCCTTTGCCCTGGGACATGGCCGTTGATTGGATTCCAGCAACCCAATTGGTTTTCTGTCTTAAAGCCCTTACCCTTCACTTTGGGGGAATGAGGTATCCAAACCACAAAGGCAAAAAGGAAAGGAGAAGTCCAAATGCTTGTGGTTGAATTTGTGCTTCACAGTCCCCTCCCTCGTTCTATCAGGGAATCAATTTCTGATGCGCTCCTCTGAACAGGGAAAATGCTTAACAAAACAATCTGTGATTAAACGTACAATGGGAAATGTCAATTTTAGAATGGACAATAAATACAAGTGAAGAATATTCAGTGTTTTTTCAACGTTTGGAGATTTACTGCACCCAAGTGGTCTGAACAACAAGGGGGATGGAGGTTCTGACGATGTATCCTGAATTCCCGGGGCAGAGCTCCTTCATTCATATTAGTCTTTTTAATAACAGTGGTTCACCAAGTGTACAATGCAACTTAGCTTTTTTTTTTTTTTTAATAAAAAATAGGTTTTTGTCTTTAGAGAGTAATGTAGCCCAAGTCATGAAGAAACAAAACATTTGTTGGAGGTGGGTTGGGGAAGTATTATTACTGCTGAAGCTAAGACCAGTCTATGGTCACATTAGATAGGGGGGCTTGATACCATGCCATGGATGCCATACTTGACCTGGCCTAAGCAAAGAAATAGTATTTATTGGACGGCAAATAAGACAGCTCAAAGACTTAAAGGACGAGATGAGAAAAAATCAGGCTACAAAAAGCCAGGGCAAATCCATGGAGCCCAGGAGTGAGACATAGGCCTTCAGATGCCACAAGGACTATCCCTCTATGTTTCATCTGTGTTTGTAGCCCAGTTCCCTTGTCAGTTCTCTCCATACCTGCAAGGTCACCTGCAGCGTCCAAACCCACATCTCATAGTTCCACTAGGGAGAAGAAAAGGGGACCATTTCTCTCAGGGCTCTTAACTTTCCCTGAGGAAGAGACTCTCACTGGCCAGAGCTGGGTCACATGCCCAAGCGCTGGACCAGCTGCCAGCTAGAGAGAGAGAGGGCTGGGAAGACAGTCGCTGCCACTCAGAACACAGAGCAGAGCTGTAGGCAGGAGAGTGGTTCCCAAAAGAAGTGTGGGTGAAGTCAGTGGCTGAGAGGCAGCGTCTCCCATTTCTCTTTCTGTGTGTATCACTGAGGGAGAAAATGCGGAAAGCTACAGGAACCATTTATCGAAGACATGGATCTGACAGGCCTCTAAATAGATTGTCCTGTGAGTTCAGGCCAGTGAGACAGCTAAGTGTTGGTGTGCTCACTTTATGTAGGAGACCCAAAGGTCTAGAGAGGTTAAATAACTTGCCCAGAGTCATGGCACTGATAGGAGGAAGAGCTAGAGTCACGTGCATGCTGGGTGTGGCCTCAAAGCCAGTGTTCTTAACCATTAGACTACGTTGCCTCTGTATCAAGCTCTACTCTGCAGTCGTTCCGAAATTCATCTGCCGAAGAAATTCCCTTGGTTAAACAGTCATCTCTTGCCTTTGGTTACAGTGTCAAATTCAGATTCCTTATTCTCCTGGCTGACAGCCCTCCTATCATCTCTCTCTGCTCTGGCATCTTGCCTGAGAAGAGCAGCCCTGACGTAATACACTGTGATTGAATCTTTGATTCTAGATCCTTCCTCTCCCCTCTGGTGTGTCCTCTCCCCTCCCCCCACCCGGCTGTGGAGAGCCATCAAAATTCAGTATTTGCGCCTTCTACGTACCGCCATGCAACAAGTCTGGGGGGAAGTAACCCCAGAACTCTTCAGAGTTTCCCACACTCTGGTTAGTGTCAAAAGAAGAAAGCTATAATTGGTGCCTAGCATTTAAACTCCAAAAATATCCTTAAAAATCTTTTGCCATTAAGATTTTAAAAATCCAATAGATCTTGAGCAAAACTCCCTTCCATTCTCTTCCCACCATGCCTTGTTCTGCCCTTCCTTTCCCACTAACCACCACATCACATGGGTGTTGAAGCTTCTTATTTATTGTTTTAAAGATTTCACTTATTTATTTTTAGAGAGAGAGTGTGTGCGCAAGCAGGGGTAGGGCCAGAGGGAGAAGGAGAGAGAGAATTTCAGGCAGATTCTCCCTGAACACAGAGCTCAACATGGGGCTCAATCCCACAACCCTGAGTTCATGACCTGAGCTGAAATCAAGAGTCAGACGCTTAACTGACTGAGCCACCCAGGCGTGCCCCATAGGATTTGTTCTTATTTTAAGAGAACTTCTTTTAAGCTCGCGTGGTCTCTCATTCCAGAGGGCAGGGAACCTGTCCATCACAGACCTGCTTTTGTTCAGATGGCCCGAATATATTCCAAGGCTGTCACACAAAGTCCTAGGAGGTGACACGTCTCCCAAGTGGCTTCTTATGGATATATTGCCTTTCATCAATCTCTTTCACAGGTGTGGGACTTGTTTGCTCCCCAAAGTGAGATTATTGGCCAGGCTGCTCAGAGGGTCTGGGTCCTGTGTGTGCTTGACGGGCATTAGTTATCCTGGTCGTTACTGGACAGGAGGAGCCCCACTCGTGAGCCAACTCAAGGGACAGCTGGGAGAGGGCTGCCTGGGAGGCCTGGAAAAGAGAGGGTATCTGTGGGCCAGACAGAGAGATGTAAGGTGAGTCTGAAGGATGGGGCAGAGCGCGTCTGGAAGTAGACATGATGAGCCAGCTGTCGAGAGCTCCCTGAGGTAGCCTGTCCGATGGTCTCAGAAAGAGCACTGGACTGGGAGTCAGCAGGCCTAAGGGACGTTTTGGGCTCTGTCACCAACTCAGTGTGAGGCTGTCGGCAAATCGTATCCACTTGGTGGCTCGTCTACCTGATAAGGGAGTTGATTGACATTAGTATTTCCCAAATTTAAAATAACTGTCATATGATGGTCACAGAGTGGGAAGGACAGACACATTAGCAGTAATGGCAGCCTGTGCAATGTCTACTTTAATGCTCAGTGGCCATCTGGACCTAGCTAAATTCAGTTCTGGTTCCCCTGGAACACTGGGAGTTTTACAGTTTATTTATAATTTGCCCGCTGCTAAGTTCTAGAAAGAATACACATTTTAGAGGCCTGCACAAAGGAGATGGTGCATACGTATTTCTCCCAATTAGTGCAAACACCGGAACAGCTCCTTCTTAATGAGGAATAAGATGTGTGGTTGACAGTGGGATCTTCAGACTCCCGTGGGCCTGGGTTCTCATCACAGCTCCTCGGCTAGCTGCTGAGTCATAGCAGACCGTATTTTCTTCTTTTGGGGGTTTCTATGAGGGCTGAGCTGCAAACACCTGAAGTGCCCCGTATGTGGTGAAGTGTGCAGTGATTGCGAGAAGGGGCTGCGAGGAGCCAGGAATTTGCAGGCTGGACTTCTGGTTGGATCCCGAGCCACTCCTGGAACACTATACTGTGTCAAGAACTGGAGTGAGTAGTCCCCTCTCTGCTTCAATATCAGAGTGTCTGAAGGGCTTGCTCCTGTGACATTTGTCATTACTTGAGGTTGGTGGATTTAGCAGCAGAGAGACAGTTTACTTCTTTTTCACCTGTGATTCATTGGTGGTATGCACGTGTGTCACCTGGGAAGAGTCCTCCTGTGGGAAACGTATTTTATGGTATCCTAGCCAATTGAGTTCTTCTATTTAAAAAAAAAAAAAAAAGAAGCTAAAAACAAAAAACAGGACTCTTAGGGGCACCTGTGTGGCTCAGTTGGTTGAGCATCTGATCTTGATTTCTTCGGCTCTGGTCACGATCTCAGGGTCATGAGATCAAGCCTCATGTCGGGCTCTGCACTCCACGTCTGCTTGTCCCTTTCATCTCTTTTCATCAGCAGATGAAAGTGCTCATGTTCTTTCTCAAATAAAGTAAAATAAAATAAGCCACACAGGCCTATTAGCCATTATAATGGGTAAGACTTTTGTGGAGTCACTTACCGACCCCAGGTTTCCATGTCCACATTTATCACATGATACATAAACGGCACCTCTGGAGCCTGAGTCTTTGCCTCTGGATCTGCTTCTGGGGGACTCCAAAGTGGGACCCTTCGAGAGGAGGACAAGACCTGTTCTGGCTAATTTGGCTATTCCGATGAACAGAGGGAGAGACGGGGGAGCCATGCAAGTGACATTTCATTTTCTTTGGTGAGTGACGAATGTCATCAGATGAGGTAACCAGAAAGGGAAACTACTTTTATTTATTTATTTATTTATTTTTAAAAAAGATTTTATTTATTTATTTGACAGAGAGAGATCAAAAGGAGGCAGAGAGGCAGGCAGAGAGAGGAGGAAGCAGGCTCCCTGCTGAGCAGAGAGCCCGATGCGGGACTCGATCCCAGGACCCTGAGATCATGACCTGAGCCGAAGGCAGCGGCTTAACCCACTGAGCCACCCAGGCGCCCGGAAACTACTTTTAGTAATTAATACTATTGGGTTAGAGACTGATGATTTTGGAAATTACTCCTAAGCCCCAGTCATATGAAGAAGGTGGGGAGGACCCTGGGGTTATTTCAGCCATTGTTTGGTGAAATCTGGAGGCTTTGCTCTTCTCAGTGGGATCAGCAGGAATCTGCCTTGTTCATTTCTCAAGGACAAGAGCTGTGTCTTCTGCTTCTTTTTTTATCCCCTTGTTGGAAAGCCATATCTTTTCATGTGTTTGTAATTGTTCTAAAGATTCTGAAGAAAAAGGTGGCCTGATTCTTTTAAGAACAAAGCAGGCCCATCAATGAGGAACATTTTCTCTGGTTGGAAGAGTACACAGGAAAATCAGAAGGTGTGTGAGGAGAGGTCATTTGTCTTCCATTTGTGACTCCGGGAGGGAAAGAAGCAGAGAACTTTCAGGGATGCGGGAAAAGGACTTTACACTTCCCTTGAGGTTCCTGGGAAGTCGGTGCCGAGAAGTGCGCAGGGACCCGGCATTCCATCATGGACTGGGCTCGAGGATTCTTCCACTCAGATGTGCCAGGAAGCTCCGCCGAGCCCTGTTCTTCCTCCCCGGCTGCACTGCCCTCACCCAGGCTTTCCCACCTCCCGCCTTGGTGGCACACGAGCCTTCCTGCCTCCCACCCTCCCACGCACACCTCACGCTGACCTCTCATCTCACCCCTCCTCCTCCTCCTCGGCCCCAGGGCCCCACGGCAGCCTTCTCCCCCTGGCTGCTCTGCCGTCGCTCATGCCGTTCCCTGTGCCTGGGATGCCCTGTCTCGCTTTGCCTCCCTGGCTACGCCCAACTTACTCAACAGGGCAGAACTCAAATCCTTCCTGGACGCAGCCGGGGCATAAATTATAGCTCACGTCGCCCTGCTTCTGCTGGCTCTCCATACCCCTCTCTTCCTCCCTGTTACTCCGCGTTGTGATTTGTTTAATCATCCAGGTCCTTTCTGGGGACGTGGCTCCCTGCAGGTGTCCTTGTGTCAGACTCATTCTGATTCTCCAGAGGAGCCTCCGTGCCTGGACCACGATGGACACCTAGTGTGGGTTTGCGGAGCATAATGAGATGGCCTTGAACTTTACTTTCTCATGTTCACACTTTCCTTCTTTTCACCTAGGCCTTAAATACCTAGAGAGGAGGTGTGATTTATTTCAGATTCTTTTTTATAATCATACTGCTTTCTGAGCTTCCCAGCCCTCCGCCAGCCCGGGCACGTGATCGTGCGTGGTAAGTGGCCATGTGGCGAGAGGATGGAAGGCCCTTGTTCCTCCGGCTCCCGAGCTCGGCTCGCTGTCCTCTGTCTCACATGGATATGCTGTCAGAGAATATTTTTATCATTCTGCATGCTTAGAAGCTTGGGCCCTTGATCCAGGTCATTTCTAAGTCAGAAGTGATATAGTTTCCAGATCCCCATGCTCCGAGAAAATCCCTGGCAGAGCCTCCTGCCTCGGGAAATGTGACATGTGCTTTTGCAGTACATCTCACACACCTGTGGGGTGACGAAAGGTAATTTAACACCTGTCCAGACCTCCCTTGAGGCTCTCCAAGTGGGTTAATGGGATGTCGGGCGCAGAAGAGCCAGAGCCCACTGGCTTTACAAAGTATAAGCGTTCCGGCAACGAGCCCTGCCCCCTGCTCAGTTCCTATTTGCAGGGCAGCCCACGCTGGGCGCACTCCAAACCCAGACTTCTCTGGTAATAATAGCACACCTTCTCTGCAGCTCCCCTTGGGCATGCCATCGTGTAGGGCCGTGCTCAAGGGCATGGTGGTGGGCGCCTGTTGACTGGGACTGTGTGCTGCAAGCCCCGGACTCTGAGGGGCAATGATCAGAGCGGTTTCTCTGATCCAGGCATCTATTCTAAGTAGGTATCCAAGATTTTGTAAAGCTGGGGAAATGATTCATTGAGAAGATCAACCCAAAATATAAAACGAAACGTGTTGGATTTACTGATTTCCTGACTATTATACTTTCCAGTGACGTAATACACATTGTGGTATGATGCTGACTTCATGTCTTGTCCTCTTTGGGAACTGGTGAGACCCCTAGAGCCCAACAGAGCTTTCAGTCTCTCCGTCCTGGGCATGCGAACCCAGAGATGCAGCACGGCGAAGTGGCACGCAGGTTTGCTTAACTAATGCCAGTTCAGTGAGAGGGAGAAAGAGACAGAGAGACTGAGATAGAGAGAGACAGAGACGGAGAAGCGGAGAGGAGCCATGAGCAGTTTGCCAGGTCTGGTGATGATGTCCGCCTTTCTCAGTGAGCCCATTTCTAGGCACGAGCAAGAGTCGGTAAGGATGCTAATCAGCCATCGGTCTTGGTATCTGTGCGTCTCTTACAGGTCGAGCCCCAGGCGGTGACCCCGCTGTCCGCTGTCCCCAGAGCCGTGCTGCTTACGTGCCGTCCTCTCCGTCACATTCCTCCCACAGCTGAATCTATTGTACGCAGTAGCGTCTCCGACCGAGCAGGGCTATTTGTACCAAATGAGGCAAACTGGAGTTTATGGACAAATTTACAGCATTCTCAGGGGATGATTTTAATAGATTTTTTTGGCCTTATGTGCGGAACTCTGACCCCAATTTCTGGGTCAGCTGCACCTTCGCCAGGATGGTAGCGCTAATGATGAGAACAGCGTGAGCAGTCACGACGGCCATGGGACCATCGCTTCCTCTGCTCAGCCGCAGCCTTTCATGGGACCTTTCATGGGCTCGCTTCCTCTTCTCCTCACCACCGTTGTGTACATCAGATACTGTGATATTTTTGCTGCAGTCTTTTACATGAGGTGTATACATTTCAGGGAGTGTATTTTGGTGACTCTTTTCACATGTACGCGTCCACACCACCAGCATCCTGAGCCAGATCCAGGGCTTCGCCAGCCCCTCAGTGGGCTCTCCCACACCCTCTCTGGCCCAGCACTGTCACCTGCTGAGGCGCCCATTATTCTGACTTATAAGATTGTAGTGTTTGACCTCCTGTTCTAGGACTTCATGCAAACTAAGTGATACAATGTATACCTTTCTTGCAACATAATGTTTTTGACATTTTCTTTGTTGTGTTTAGCAGTAGTTCCTTTTTTATTGCTGTGAAATACCTGTTGTTTGAACATACTGCAGTGCACTTATGTGCTGTATATATTATGTGTGTATATATACATGCACATATACATGCGTGTGCATGTGCATACCTATGTGTACACATACACACTGTGCATCAGATATTCTTTCCATTTCATAGATGAGAAGATGTGACAAAATGGGGGTCTGGGGCCAGAGGGCAAGTATGAATTCGGCCTGAGCTGTGTCCTGCTCCAGAGGCTCTCAGCAGCAGGTGAACACATGGAGACATATGCATGTTGATGACGGACACCATAAAGGTAACTGTATTGCCAAGTGCTCCTTTCTAGCCAGTTCTCTGCAGGTGGAGTAAACCCTGGAAATTCTGGCACTTTCCAGCCTGGTAGGCTAGGCTATCATAAAACCCAAGTCTCCATGCCTTTATTCAGAGCCTTGATTCCTGAATTTAACAGAAGAGGTATTACTTTGATGTTTGAATCGTGCCTTTGATCAAAAGCTTGCTGGCTCCCTCGTGTCTCTTAGAACAAGACAGTAGTTCTATTGTGCTAGCGTGTGTTGTAACATTTTGGACAGCAGAAATGACATTTACATGAAACAGCCATCCTTGGAATGCATGAGATAAGACAATTTCAACAGCTCCTTGAAGAAGAGTCCCCAGCGTTGACTTTAAATCAAACAGAAGTAATAGCATGTCATCCAGCTTCCCCTTCTCTACCTGTTGTTAATTAAAATCCTGATAACAGAACTCAGTCAACATCCATACGAGAAAGACCAAAGCACAGCTTAAAAATGTTCAGATGAAAGTACAGTTAATCAGAATTAAAACAAAAACACCCCCACGCAGTCTTCGTTCTCATTTGGCTTCAACTGGACGAGATGATTAATAAGCAAAAGTAATTTCTAAGGACCACCCCCCCACCCTCGTTGTACTTTCTGAACTGAACTGTTTGAAATAATTGAACAATTACTTTGTGCAATGTTATCAAAGTTTATTAAATTGCTCCCGTCAGCTTTGTCCAATTACCAAATTCTGAGCTGATTTGCATATTTGCAAAACAGAGTCGTGACAGGGGTTCCCAGGGTAGCACCTGGCTCTTTTTGAGCAGAGAGAAGTTGTAAAGTTCATGTGGTTTGAATCCTTTCCTCTTACAGAGTGGGAGGCCGAGGCTCAGTGAGGAGAATTGACCCGGCCAAGGTGCACACAATTTACAGAAAGGGCAGGGCTGTGCCCCCTGCTTTCTAGAACCCCCATCTGTCTGCAGGGCTCTACATGGGCAAGGCCCCATGTTAGCCCCAGTGAGGCCAGAACCTGCCTCCACATCTCCACATGTCTCAATTAGTTCCAATTTAGTCATAGCATTGAACGTGCTCTTAAAATGCCAAATCCATTCTGACAGGATAGGAAATAATACAGGCAGATTATTCCAGGGCAATTTGGAAGCTCAAGGACCTTGGAATTTTGAAGTGACAGGCTGAATGGTCCTAAATGAAACACCATTTTTTTCTTTGGTGGTGGGAAACTGACTTCCAGCACTTTCCACCTCTGTCCTGGTCTCAGAATCCTCTTCCTGGGTCTCATTTGGACCTTGTTTTTTCTCTTAAACTTTTATTATGGGAAATTACCAGCATGTGCGCATGTGAGAGTCCTGTAATATACGCTCCATATGTCCAGCATCCAGGTCCACAATGACCCACACATGGGCTGTCCTATTCTGTCTCTTGCCTCCTCCTTCCTCATTCTCTGAGCCATTTTAAAGCAAGTGTAACATTTTATCCATATGTTCTTCAGCATGGACCTTAATTTTTTTAAGGTCACTATTTTATATGTCAGTAAAATGTGTACTCTCTGAAACTTTTAAATAATGAAACATTACACAGCCATTAAAAGGATGTTTTTGACTTGGGAAAATATTCTTCATAATGCAAGGACATGAAGATACCATCAGGATGTGGAGTATGTTTTTATTCTGAAACACACTCGGAGTCTGAAAGGATGTGGATCAGAATGCAGTTTCTTCTTGTTCTTCTTGCTTATCTTTTCCCCCCTATTTTTTTTTTTTTTTTTTTTTTGTGAACATACATCATTTGTGAAATAAAAAGTAAAGGACCCGAGGGTTGAAAGCCATTCATAGAGAGAGTGAGAGAGATGATCGGGAGGTTGGATTCTACTCTTAGATTATAGCAAGTTGTCTTGCAGGGAAGAAATAGCCTGTCAGGCGTGTGCAGGTCTTCTGCATCGTGATAGCAGGAGAGAAAGTGATTAAACTTTTCTGAGTCAACAAGTGTTTTATGAAGCACCCACTCTGGACCAGGCATTTGCTACTTGCTGTGATTACAGTTACTTGATCAGGAAGAACACAAACACGTCAGACCCTCATGACTCAAAGTGTGGTCTGTGGATCTGTGTCCCCTGGGAGCGTGCTAGAAATTTGGACTCCGAGGTCCCACCTCAGACTTACTGGATCAGAAACTGCTTGAAACACGCGCCTCAGGTGATTCAAAGGCACGGGGCTAGAGCGGGGGACATCCCTGATCGGTGGAAATGTGGCTCCTTTGTTTCTGCTTTCCCAGCCCAACTTAGAGCCTGTTCCGAGAAGAGAAAGGTGGCCATGGTCGGCGTGAAAACTGCACTGGGCCTGGGTTCCTGATGCAGCTTTGTTGATCAAGTAAACAGATGAATGTCTTCACACGCTGTTTCCAATCCTGTTCCACAGCCCTCCTAACTCATCACGGCCAAGGAAGCATCTTCAGATCCCTTGGCCAGGCATCCAAGGCCAGCACAGAGAGCACCTTTGCATTGTTCTCTTTATTCTTTAACACCCAAAGATCTCCTCAACACTGTGCCTTTATCCCCTTCATTAAGAGCTCTGAAAAGATGGGTCCACGTTTTCCCTATTCTTTAAAGCCCAGATGCCATGCCATCTCCTCCAGGAAGCCTTCCGAGAATACATCAGCCAGCAGAATTTCTTCCTTCTTTATATTTTGGCAGAGCTTATTGTCTGTGCCATTCACTGGTCCCCTCTTCTGTGAATAACCTAAACTCCCAAAGCCTCAATTTCCTTACCTGTGAAAGGGAAATCGTAGTTCCTTCTTCAGAGGGAATCTTGAGTGTAAATTGAGAAGTATAGATGAAGTATTTAGGACCATGTCTGCATAGTATATTTCAGGAATTTTTCTGACCTTATAACATCAGAAAAACATTGAGCTTCATGATAAATCTATGAGGCAAATACTGTTATACTTCTTATTTTATAGATGAGGAGACAGAGAGACAGAGAGGTCGGCAGACTTACCCAAGGTCACAGCCCTAAATGAAGGGGAAACCAGAGGTAAGCTCAGGTGGGGCTTGTACCTACAAGCTCTTTTGTGTGTGTGTGTATGTGTGATAAGAATAATTAACATGAGACCTACCCTCTTAATACATTTTTAAGAGTACAATACAGTATTAACTCTAGGTGTAATGTACAGCAGATCTCTAGGAGTTACTCACCTTGCTTAACCAAAATCTTATACCTGTTGAATAGCAACTCTTCACCCCCTCGACCCATTGCTCCCAGAAACCACCATTTTACTCTCTGCTTCTGTGAGTTTGACTCTGTTAGATGCCTCCTATAAGAGGAGCCACGCAATATTTGTCTGTCTGTGACTGGCTTATTTCACTTAGCACAGTGTCCTCAAGGGTCATCTTTATTGTACATAGGGCCAGATTTCCTTTGTTTTCAAGGCTGAGTAATATTCCATTATATGTGTTTGGAAATTGGAACCCTTGAATGCTGTTGGTCTGAGTATCAAACGGTGCAGACACTATGGGAAACAACAGTATGGAGGTGCCTCCAAAAGTAAAAATAGAAATGCCATATGATCTAGCATCTCACTTCTGAGTATTTCACTAAAAGAATTGAAGTCAGGATCTCAAACGCATAGTTACACTACTGTTCATTCATTCAGACCACAACAGCCAAGCTGTGGAAACACCCTAACTGTCCGTCAGTGGATGAATGGAGCACAGGGGTGGATAAGTGAATGCTTACATTTTGGGGTTCCTCCGCAATGGGGCAATGAAGGTGGTTATTGCTGTCCCCCCATGCCCACTTCCCAGTGCCTCGCCCAGCCATATGGTTGCATAAGTCAGCTCGTTTGGTTTCATACTCCTCCTGCTAGTAAGCTTGCCTTTAGCTGCTGTGGTTTGGCTGGAATGGAGGCACTCTTTTCATCCCTACTGGCCGGCTGGGATGTCTTGGGTAGAAAATGCACAGGGGTATTCTGCGAGGCATTGTGGCCTTCCTCGTGGCCTTCTCTAGCAGCAGACAGGTGGCCCAAGCATCTTCCCTTCCACCCAGAGCCCTGGCACTTTTTCCTGGTCACCGCACCTGGTCAGCCCATGGGAGTAAGGAAAGAGCACTGGGTTGGGCGTTCCGAGACCTGAGTCAGAGCACTTGGTCCTTGATGTGCATGTTATGTGCATGTCATTCAATGTCCTGGGCCTCAGTTACCACATCTGTAAAATGGGAACCAAAATATCTACCCTCACAGCCACCTTTCTTCCAGTGCCCCCTGCCCCCATATGTGTACCACGCAGGGACAGCCGATGGTCAACTTTCTCAGCTGGAACCTAGTAGGCTTGCGATAATTATTTGTTGAAATCACCTCTTTTATCTTGCTAAACACGTTGGTCACCTTCCAGTGATTTGAAATAAAACTCTCTCTTGATATTCTGAGAGTTGAATGGGAGCTGGGAGAGGAAGGCCTTCCCGACTGTTGATGTTTTGAGCATAACCCATTAGAAGATGAATGCAGAGACCATAGGCAGCGAATGAACATTACATTGGTTATTCTTTCTTTTACCTGAAAGTAGATCCCAAAGAGAGTTCAAATTCGTTGTCTCCATAATTATTTTAAATAACTAGATACTATATCCTTGGGCTGATGTATTTCAATTACCTGGGCCATGTCTATTAGAAGATGATATACTGAATATACTTAAGCATCTTTGCTCCTTTGACTCATAACTTTGCATGAATTTCTAGGAGAGTGATCGTTGGGGGAAGAGAGAATAACATGCACATGGTTCTGATTCTTTGAGTGCATTTTCATATTGCTCTCACAACAGTGTGCAAAATTACCATGCCTTCACTAGCATTGGGTTTTTACCATTTAAAATTTAAAAATAAAACCTACATTGGTAGGCAAAACCCCCACAGCTCAGCTGAGTACCTTTCACGTACTCATGGTATTGTACTGATCACATCAAAGGGTGGGCAGCTTATTTTCAATCTTTCTTCCAGCCTTGTCCACCCCCCCATATGTGCACCACACGGGGACAACCGATGGTCAACTTTCTCATACTTGCCATAATTATTCATTGAAATCATCTCTTTTATCTCGCTAAACACATTGGTCACCTTCCAGTGACTTGACATAAAGTTAACATTTGGTTCTGTCCTGGGATGGTGAGTTTTGATTCCTAACCAAGGCTCTGTTGGGCCCCGCGGAATTCTGGGAAATAATGTCTGGGGTTGGTCAAAGCACAGGTGTGTTCTAAGCGGAGGGGCAGGCAACTCCTCTCAGGCTGACACTTCTCAGAGGAAATTTGGGCCCCAAACCCAGTAAACTGTTTACAGGTAAGATAGTTCCCATCCGGGGCACACTGGTACTGCCCGGGGGGTGTTGGCCACACACACACTCTGACTTCATCTGGGGCAGCCCCTGGTCTACAGAGACAGTGGCTGAAAAAACTACCTGGATATTGTTGCAATGAGGGAGGCTGTTTTCAAAGGAGGCGTTTTAGAAACTTATTTGAAGTGGAAAACCAGCCTGAGCTAAGTGCTTTGTGGATGAGGAAACTATAAGGAATGCAGGGCTGTGCTTTCAGGAGGACAATGGAGGAGCTCGGGAGGCTGCCAGGCAGGTGGAAGCTGCCGGGTGGGTGGAGGCTGCCGGGGAGACAAGCGCGCTCGGCCGAGGCTCTGACGGAAGATATTCTGAAACGACAAAGAAGAGATGCTTGGGGTGTGACGGGAACAGGAAAACAGGAAAGCTCAGGAAGAGTGGCCACCAGACACCAGGAAGCAGGCGGAGGGGAGCGTGCATGAGGGGCATCTCCTGCTGGGTGGGGAAGTGGGGTCCAGTCTTGGGCTCGGGACATCTCCTCTGAGGTCACGCCAGAGAGGTGCGCAGAGGGAGAGGCAGTGCTGGTGGAGCACCAGAGCGGTCCTCCTGGCCCTACCTAGTGCCTCAGCCATAATCCCCCAACACCGGCCAGTCCAGCTCTCTGCATCGTCCCCCATCCTTCAGCCCAAACCCTAGGCTCTTCATGTACCAGATGGATTTCTGTCAAAATCTCTTACGTGGTGGCTGCCCCTCCTTTTCCCTTCCCAATACTCCAGCTTTCCAGCTGCTGCCCATGGTGGATGGCCTTTCAAAGAAATCCGTTTCACCTCATCCTTCCCCCTTCGGAGCCCCTCTCATTCTTCCCCACCCCTTCTGGAAGCTGGCTTGGTGTCGCAGCATTCGAGGCCTTCTGAGCTGCTCTGCAGACCTGTGTCATCCCAGCCATGTCACTCCATCTCTGCTTCCTTCTCTTCAGGCTCCCATGAGGCTTTCCTCTTCTCAGATCTGTACGCTTTTGTGTGAGTGAGTCTGTCATCCTGGAATTCTGTCCCCTCCTCGTCTACCTGGAATATTCCTACCCATCCATCAAGGCCCGGTTCAAATGCCCCCTGCTTTCAGAGACTCTTCTTTGTTCCCAGTTTAATAAGAATGGAGTTATTTAAAGAGATGAAGCTCTGACTACTAGTGGGATAAAAGTTGGAGAGAACTTTGTTGAAGGCAGATTAAAAAAAAAAACCGAAATGGACATAGATGGCCATTATATGCTCAGAGACCCAATCCTCTTCGGACATTTCAAGGACACTGGGAAGAAGAGGAAGTTGTGGGCCCAGAGTGGTAGAGTGACTTATCTGCGGTCACCCCGTTAACATGGGGCAGAGCTGGGACTGGAGCACATCTTCCTGACTCCAAGGTGCATGGACATCAGGCAGCCTCCTGAGACCTGCGTCTACAGCATGGAGGCACCCCTCATCCCGTTGGTGAGGATGGTTCTGTTCGCCTCTGTGCTGGGAAGGAAGAGCCTGAGACCCTAAACAGTCCTGAATCACCCTCAGTATTGCAAGAAACTGTTGGTCTAGTTAAGAGGCAGAGCTATTTTAGCGAAGCATTCCTACCTTTAGGGTTGGGAGGTGATATGTTTCTAGGCCAAATGTCAGGTGGCCAGAAGCTTCTGACACCTGAATCACGTGATCGCCGAGTCCTTGCAGGAAAGGTGGCCCGCTGAACCTACAATCTAGGAATGAGACAGCTGTTCCCCTCCTTGGAGGCCTTCATACTTCCTCTTATCCTTTGTGCTGGGGAGGCTTTCCTCCTCTTCTTCAGGCATGAGCTTGGATGTCACTTCCTTGGGTATTAGTGGATGTTATTTTAATGACCTTAGACCCCCTCGTGGACTCTGTTGGTCTCCTCGGTAGCACTTGTCTCAGCTGGAGTTACATTTGCTTCCATTTGGAGGGCTTTAATTCCCGGTCCTCCTGCTGAGGTGTGAGTGCTGCCATCTTGAGCTTTATCTGCTCTATGCCTGGCACACGACTATCGGCAAATCCTCCAGGCTGCATATTTGGAACAGAAGCAAGCTGTGTTTGGCTCCATCCTTGCAGGGTGCAGAGTAGGTGCTCCCTGACTTCTCCTGGAATGAATATGGTGGAGTGGGCGGGTCTACTGGGCTCTGCCACTAGGGGGCAGAATTGGGAGAATGGTGGAAAGTCCATTCCTGGGATGCTGATGTCCTGGGGCTGGGGGGTGATTGGGGAGAACACCTGTTTTCTCTTGAGGAGGTCCAATAAAAAGAGGAGCAGGGAAAAGGAGGGCGCAGAAAAGCGGCTTCGGGGAAGGACGTCTAGACCTAGACTCTGGACTCTGATGCTTACTTGAACCTTTTGCCCTCTCTTTGCTGGAAAAAGGCATTTGGACGAAACAACATTTAAGGCTCTTTTCCACATCTTTGGTTGGTGATCAGGCAGGCAGGATGTGGTAAAAAAAAAAAAAAAAGTGCCTAAACTGAGGGCTGGGGCTGGCGATCTAGCCCTAACTCTTCCAACTCATTACCTCTGTGACTTTCTGAACTCCAAGGTGCACTGAAACTAGGGCTCTTGGGTGAGAGAGTGCTAAGGCCCCTTCTATGGTCAAGATATTGGGGTTTAAGGCAACCCACATGCCCCAGAAGTCCTTGATCTAACCATCCTGATTTCTTAAGGCCTGCATACACCTGGATGGGATGATCAGTCATTTCCTTCCTCAGAGTTAGAGTCTTCAACTTTGAAATACAGGTGAATAGCTTAGTGCAGAAGAAACACACTCCAGTGGGAATACGAAGGCTTTGGTTTTTGTTCCGACTCTATTGCAATCTGCCACGTGACCATGGGTTAAATACCTCCCCTCTCTGAGTTTTAGGAGCCCCATTCCCAATGAAGAGGAAGAAGATAATCTGGAAAGACTCTTGCAGCTGAAGTAGCGTTTGGTTTTAGATGGCACATAGACATTCGACCATAGCACGGCCAAACACAAATAAACCTTGAAAAGGCAGTCTGGTGAGAAGACAGACTCGTACCTCATTGTGTCCATTCTGTACGGCTGTGTCTGGACTCCAGGAATCACTTGGGCTCTACCCAAATATGGTGTGGTTCTGTTATAGCATCTGGAGAGAGATCTTTTCTTCAGACTTAGTGAAGGCTTTGACATGATATGTTGAGGGTACCCAAATCTACACAGGCATGTGTAGGCAAGCTACAAACTTGAGTGTGAGGAACCCATTCCTCCTCACCAAGCATTCAAGAGACCCATAAATTTGCACCTGAGGTAGGGAGAGAAGCAATCACTCCAATGACATTCCTCTTCTTCCAAGTTCCACAGATTCTCTTCCTTATGTTCAAGACAGTTCTTGGCACACTTAAATCACTTATTTATTCTGCAAATATCTATTAAGCATCTACTGTGTGTGCCAAACACTGTTGTAGGCGTGAGGCTACAGCAGAGAACAAAGCAGAGAGAGTTCTGGGCCCTGCAGAGTTGCTTCCTCTTTGGGGAGAGACAGGAAGCCAGTAGATGGATCCATAAGCCAGGGGTGGTGCTAGGTGCCATGGAGGGCAATACAACAGGGAAGGCCAGCAGAGGTGCCCATGGGAGCTCTTCTGAGGGGTGGCCAGGTGAGTGACGTGGGGTGAGTGAAGGGAGACAGGGAGCTGGATTTTCCAGCAAGGGGCAGGGAGGGATCTGGGAGGAACATCTGTCTGCGTCTGGTTTTAAGGGACCTCTGGTTCCAAGTTGCTGGTTTCTGTATCTCGAGTACCCAAGCAGCTTTTAGCACCAGAGGCTCATCTTATGTGTCTCTCTCTACTATCCAGATGTGGTGTGGCAGCCTTCCGCATCTCTCTCCAATCTGATCCTTTCGTTTTTGTTCTCTCTGAGGACTGTGTTTGGCCTGAGAGAATGGCCATGTCTTGTTCAGAGTCTGGGCTGAAGCAGGCTCTCTGTTGGGCAGAGACACGGATGCCATGACAGCCTTGAGAGGTGCCATCTTCCTTTCCCCAGGAGCAGCGCCATAAAACTTGATGACTGGTCACTTTATGCCCAAAGTCACGAGGGTTTCAAGGTGATCTTTCAGAGTTAAATCATGAATGATCATTAAATGTGTGGGGGAGATTCAAAGCTGGACAGAAGAGCCAGCATGGAATTACTGAAGCAGGAGACTTTGGCACATGAACAAGGACTTTTCTCATCTGCACACCTGTTTGCTGAGAGGGGGACACCCCAAATCATGGCGGGAATGCTCATCAGGAAAGGCGGCAGCACAAGTGCTAGATAGTTGGCTTTCGTGTTTGTCGGTGATTCATGAAGTGATTATCAACATTTGAAACCACTTCATGAATCAACCAGGAGCTGGAAAAGATGTAACCATAATGAGCTCATTTCCATAGCAATAGGAGCAGACTCGCGGGTGGGTCAAATAGTTGCTGTGGCTTAGGCTTCACGCCCTCCTCTCCTGCCTCCCCCTCATTCCTGACAGGCTCATTGCAGGCCTCATTATCTTCCATCACTCGCTCCCTGACCAAGAGCTGCCACATCCAGGAATCCGGCAAATGGCGGAGGTAGAGCCCTTCTCTGCTCGGCCTGCTGGCGGGCATCTCGTGGGGTCTGTATGGGTTAAATTGTGTCCCCACCCATACACAGTTTCTATGTTGAAGTCTTAACCCCTAGGACCTCAGAGGTTGCTGTGCTTGAGGTAGGGCCGCTGAAGAGGCAGTGGAGGCGAAACAAGGTGTGTGTGGGCGGGCCTTGCTCAGTGTGACTGGCGTCCTCATAAGAAGAGGGGATGAGGGCGGAGACCCGTGAAGAGGAAAAACCATGTGAAGACACAGAGAGAGGTCTCAGAAGAAACCAGCTCTCCTACCACTTTGACCGCAGACTTGAGGTCTCTAGGACTGTGAGAATGTGAATTTCTGTTGCTGAAGCCACTTAGCTGAACTGTGAGAATGCGTCCATATGAGAGTAACACAGGGCTCTCAAATGTATTTTTCTCTTGGGAAGCTTTTGCGCAACCAGACTTTATCACTGGGGTGACATTGGCAAGGCCCCTTCCCCAGGGGACCCTGAACTCTTTCCCCTAGAGCCTTACTGTCTCTGCCCCGCATCCCTGGAACTGGCTGGTCTCCCATCCTGACACCTGCCGGAAACAGGAACATGGGAACAGCTCAGGCTGCCGGCAGCCTCCTCACATAGGGGCCGGTTTCTCCACCATCTGAGCTTGGTTCTTCCAGAAAGCAGATCCGAAGACCAGGACTGGGTACAAGAGGCTCATCTGGAATATGATCCCCGGGAAGCTGGGTGAGGGGAGGGGGAGGGGAGAGAGAGAGAGAGAGAAGGGCACAGCTAAGAGCCTTCTCCTGGGGGCCGCTGGCGCTCTTCTCGGTGGGGATCCCACAGAGTATGTGGGACACGCCCTGGATTGTCCAGCAAGGGGCAGGGGAGCCGAGGCATTTACACACCGACTCCTGTGCCCCACTGATGGAGGGTCGTTCCGGAGGCTGGGACTTCTCTGCCCTGTGGCCTGCCACACGGGCCTAGCACGCCACTGCAGCCCCCGGAAAGCCTCCGGCGGAGAGGGAGGAAGATGTTGGTGTGTATGGTGATGTCGGTCGGCAAGTGACCTCCAGGGTGGAGGGTGCTTTGGGGTGGAACCCATTACTGTCGGCCACACTGAGGCCCTTCCTCTGCAGACCTCGCCTTACCGTGGGCTCCAGCGTGCTTGGCACCTGGCCCACCCAAAAGGCAAAGCACTTCGCCGCTCCCTCTGGCTGCGTTTTCAACTCCTTTCCCAGAGGCATTTGGTCCGTTAACACCCAGCGCCTGTTTCAGACGTGACACTTCAAAAGAGCCACTTCTGTTTCTTCAGACTCACCACTCCGCTAGATGAAAGGCAGAGTCTTGCAGAAAGCAGAATGAAAGGGTTCTTCGGCTAGGTTTCCTTTCTCTCCAGAGGAGGGCTTCGTCTAGCGGGTCTCTGCATCCCGTCGCCTCGGTGAACCCCGGGTTGGCCGGGCAGCTCGGCAGCAGGGTGAAGGAGTATTTCTGGAATCAGTGGCTGGCAGGTCTCAAATGGCCGCCTTTGCAAGCGGCGCCCTTCTGGGTTCCATTCTGCTGGCCCCTTTAAAAGAGATTGTGATATAATTTCAAGAGGATTGTGCTCTCTGAATGGTTCAATAAGTGTTTTGATATGACCTCTACCCACCCAGATTTGGGGGCTGAGGGAAGAATTTCCTGTGCCATTTGTATCAAGTGGTAAGTCCTTCCAGTTTTTTCCATCTGAGAAAAAACATGTCAGAGATGATGGCCAGTGTTCTGATGTGGAGGACCAGTCTTCAGGGGCGTTGTCTGGGGACCACTGCATGGTTGGGAGTTTGTAGAGGTTGGGCCAGCTATCAGAAAAACCAAAGCAAACTCTGACCACTAGGGGGTTGAATAGACCCTCCAAGTAGAGCCCCCATGGGAATCTTCATTCAGGTTTCCCCCAAATCAGAGGTGGAGATGAGAACCCAGGTGCAGATAGTTTATGTGGGAGGCGATTCTGGGGAGCATGGTGAGGGAGTAGAGAAAGCCAGATGGGGTGGAAGGAAAGCCGGTGAAGGGTGCATTAATGAGCAGGGTACTGATGAAGGCGCTGGGGCCTTTCCCACTGGGGACCTTATAAAGGACCCTGTAGAACGCACTTTAGAATTATTCAGGTGCCTGGGGGCGTCAGTTGGCCAAGCATCCAACTCATGATTTCTGCTCAGAAGAGTCATGAGATCAGGATGCCTGGGTGGCTCAGTTGGTTAAGCAGCTGCCTTCAGCTCAGGTCATGATCCCAGCGTCCTGGGATCGAGTCCCACATCGGGCTCCTTGCTCGGCAGGGAGCCTGCTTCTCCCTCTGCCTCTGCCTGTCATTCTGTCTGCCTGTGCTCGCTCTCTCTCCCTCTCTCCCTGACCAAAAAAAAAAAAAAAAAAAAGAAGAGTCATGAGATCGAGTCCCACCCTGGGCTCAGACTGGGTGTGGAGCCTGCTTTAGATTCTCTCCCTCACTCACTCTCTGCCCCTCCCAGGAGTGTGCTCTCTCTTCAAGAGAGAGAGGATTATCCCACAGAGGATGGGGAGGCAGACAATTTAGTCATCAACCCCTGTCTCCCAGTGGTTGACATGTGTCCCTGGGGCGCTGACTCCCATTCAGTTTTCATTGCCTGTAGGGCAGCTAAATGGCATTCCAGGGGACGGGGTGACCACCTGATGTGGGACACTAGTCCCGTAGGGAACCGTCCACCACCACTGTGCCGAACCGGGATGCTGAGACGATGGGGTCCAGCACATCACAAGCCTTCGTTATAGACTCTTAGTTTGGAGAATCAAGGTCAATCATTCTCATCCATCATCCATTTGAACATTTATCTTCTTCCATCTATGCTTAAAGTTGGGGGGAGAGTGGTGAATTCTCTTACTCCTGTCTCTGGCTGCTCAGAGGGGAGGGCGATGAAATTCACATAATTTCCAAGTACTCAGCCTCTCTCCTGTGGGGATGCACTCCAACTGGTGAGATCATCATACACACTTGGAGAACTGATCTAGACATTGTCCTTCTGCAAGGGGTTTTGTTGTCACATCTTGGCATAGGAAAGATGGTGTGTGTGTGTATATGAGAAGACATCTCCTCACGCATGAGATTCTTTGCTCATTGGCAATCAGTTCCAGGTAGGCCAGGCTGATGGTGTCCAGTAGAACTGCCTGGCCCTGCCGGAGCTTCCTTACTTCATATCATGGCATCCCTTCCTTCAGACCTGGCAGCTCTCTTCTCTAGAGCTGGCATCATCTCTAGCTTCTGGCCTTGCCCCCAATAATTCTGTCTGGTTCCTCATAAGGGTGGGTGATGCTACAGAAGGTAGCTAGAAGGTAGCTTGAAGCTAGACTCCAAGTCTGGCTCTATCATTCGAGTTCAGTCACTGGCTTCCAGTTTATTTTCTTCCTTGGACTCCCATCTCAAAGGTCACCTCCTCAGAGAGGCCCACCCTGATGCCCTAATTAAAACAGAACCCGTACGTTCACTCTCTAACCGTTACCTTGTCTTTTTTTTCTCCAACGCTGTTACCACCACCTGACATTGAAATGTTTGTGCTTATTTGTTTACTGTGTACACATGTCCCACCAGGTTGTAGGTCCTGTGATGACAGAGATCTCGCTATTTTGTTTATTGCTGTACTGTTCAGTGCACAAAACAGAGCCTGGCCCATAGTAGGCTCTTGGTAAATATTTTTTGAATGAATGAATGAAATCAATCAACTTCTCAACATTACAGACGTGAAGAGGCCAAGTGTGTGCCCCAGAATACAGAGGAGTTCCTTGAGCTCATCAAGAGCCCATCCCACCAGAAACAAGACCAATCCCCTTCTAGCTTTTGTCTGAAACAGAAAAAGGCCCACAGGAAACACACACGGAACATTCATTTTATCGGCTGGACTTACTACACCAGTGTGTCTAAGGTAATATTTTGTTGGGTTTCACCCTGCATTTGAAAGCAACACAATTCACATTTGAAAATCTCATTACCAGCATCTTCCCTCCAAATCCATTAACAGCGTGAGTGTTTCTGGCAACCGAGATCACCTCGGATTATATAGTATGAAATGCAGCTCTGGGGAAAACTGTGTGTTTCAAGACGTTTGTACCATTCAGTTGTCAAATATTCACATGGTTATGATTCTCAAAGAAAGCACACAATGTAGGGAAATTGGTAACAAAATAAAAGCTTCGGGATGTATTGAGAGAAGGCGGCCAGAGGATTCCTCCCTGACATACCTAATCCCAGGGATGGGAAATTAAAAACCACAGCAGAATATCAATGTCTCACACAGAGCAGGGCTTGCTTTTCTTGAGTAAGATTCTGTGTCCCATCTTGCATAGCAATCACAGACTTCTCTATTGGACCTTCAAGTCTCCCTGTGCTACCCTTTGTCCCTTTCTCTCAATAAGGGTCTTCTTTGCTCCCACCCAGACTCTCTGCACCGGCTAAACCCTTGTCATTCTCGCCTGAATCCTCATGACCATCTTTGTCACCGTGAACTTGGGTGACGTCACAGACTATTCGTGCTGGAGAGTTTCTATATGACTGAAGATGAAAAAAAAAAAATAAAAGTGAGGTGTGGGGGTTCTGAAGTCAAATTCGTTTGGGAACTACAGCCTACGCTACCTTTCTCTTCCATGGTGAACTTTCCAGTTTACAAAGACACGTTCAGGATGCAGATGTCCTGCGGTCGAGAGACATGCATCATCTGAAATTGGGTGACCATGAAGCCCTCAATTGGACCATTGAAATTATTCAGATTCTATGGAAAAGTAGTGTACAGATTGCAATCCCCCCCTTTTCCATAGATAAGGAAACAAAGAACAGAGAAACCCCTGAACGTGCTTGGTCACCTAGCTCATTAGTGGCAGAGCCAGGAAGGACTGGACACTGGGGACTATGGTGCTCTGCTCCTGTGTCCTCCGGTACCCTCCCTTGTTTCACTTCCGTATAGTAAAACTCTACCACTACGTACCCTGTACCACCCCGCTCCACCCCACCCCATCCCCATCCCATCTAGTCCCTGAGTATTTCTTGAGTGCCTGTCAATCCCAGAACAGAGCTGTTCTGCGTGCTGTGGATACACTGGTGAGCCAGACAGACACAGGACTGAGCACTACAGAGCATGACTGGCCCAGTTTGTGGTTCTCATCATTTTCTTAGCTTCTACTCACTCCCCCTGTTTCTCTCTCGCTCCCTTCCTTCCAGATCACCCTTTGCACTGGGCAAGATAAATGGCCCTTGGACGTCCCTTAATTTCATCACGTCCCTGGATGAGGACCCTAACTGATTCCTTTTTGTCTCTCAGAACAGGTATAATCTGTCGGACCGCGGGCTCCACGACAGTAGGACTGGTTCTGGTATCATTCACTCTGCTCAGCAGACCATCTGGCTCGTTGTAGGCGCTTAGGGGATCCCCATCCAGTGGCTGACTGCTTGTCTGCCTTGTAAGACCTCCTCAGACCTTATGCTCTTAATGGCTCTGCTCAGCCTGAAAACTTCCCTCCATGCTATGTCTCAGCACACACAGCCCCACACCCCACACTCGTTTTCTTGAACTGATTCCTCAGCAAAGGGACACAAGCGTTCTGCGCTCCCATGTTGATTGCAGTCTCGTATCCAGCTCAGTTTCTCACCTTTCTTAGGAAGACTTCCCTGAACTCTTTCTCCCCTCCTGCCCTGTCTCCCTCCCTCCCTCGCTCTTCTTCATTGAGCATTACGGCCGGGTCCTGTGAACACCAATATGAATCCGGAGTAACCCCTGTTTTTGAGGATCTCATGGTTGAGAGGAGAAGACAGACAAGTAAATAATTATGATGCAGTGTAATTGGGCTACGGTAGAGGTATGCATGAGGCACTAGAGGTCTACGAGTAGTAAACTCATGTTGGTCAGGAAAAGCCTCTTGAAAATTTACTAGGTGATCCTTGAAGCACAATATGATGTAAGACAGGAGAAAACTTGCTGGGTTGGTGCAGAGGAAAGGAGTATCAGACACAAGTAAGAGCTGGAAACCAAGGATTTCCCATCTTTTAAAACCCCCCAGGGGTGCCTGGGTGGCTCAGTGGGTTAAAGCCTCTGCCTTCGGCTTGGGTCATGATCCCTGGGTCCTCTGATCAAGCCCCCCATCGGGCTCTCTGCTCAGCGGGGAGCCTGCTTCCCCCTCTCTCTCTGCCTGCCTCTCTGCCTACTTGTGATCTGTCTGTCAAATAAATAAATAAAATCTTAAAAACAAAACAAAACAAACCAGCTATGAGTGGGGACCTTCTCATCACTAAATGTATGCTGGACCAGACCTCAGATCGAGCACCACAGTGCATCTGTGATGTACTCTTAGATGTCCCTTAGCTCCAGTGTGTAGCTTGTGAAATCAGAGTATCCTTAGCACAGGGATCAGCACATAGTAGATGCTCAGTGAATACATGTTGAACCAATGAATATCTACTCAAGATGTGTACTGTTGGAAGAGTTTGAACTTGCTTGTCACAGGTTAGTTCCTGAACTTTTTGTTTTGTTCTCTTCTTCTTCCTTAAGAGATGTAGAGAGAAGACAGAACATTGGCTATGACCTGAGAGGAACTGTGGTTGGTTCCCTCCCAAGATGATTCTCAAACTTGGATTAGTTCCTCTTTCTTGCCCCAAACTTCAGCCTTGACCTTCTGATTTAAATAGAGATTAACAGCTAAATGGAGCCCATTGTTCACCTCCTCTACCTTCAGTTTTTTTTTTCCCTGAGTAAAACCTTCTCCATGCAGTGACTTCAGTGTGGGCAATAACCCATTTTGAAATTGCTAGGTGATCAGATTTTACTGAATCTGACTTTCTTCAGTCTCGTGACCTCCTGCCCTGCATTAAAACAAAATCTATCTGTGTTGCAGTCTCCCGTCCATGGCTGGCCACTCCTCCGTGTGCTATCATTTCTCCTCTAACGAGTTTCTCCAATAATCGCTGCTGCCCTGGCAGCCCCCAAGTAGAACTGTATTTTCGGCATTCCCTTTGCCTCAGCAGAAACTGGGAGGGCATGGGTGGCAGAGGACAGTTGGCATTTATCAAGTAAATAGTGGTGCTGATCGCTGTGTCTGGCGTCTCACCATGGGCAGCACATTTAATGCTTATGGTGACCGTGGGTGTTAAGGAAATTCGAAGTTCAGCCTTCATTCACCCCCGGCCAGTTAAATCAGCATTTCAGGGGTGGGGACTACCTAGACCATGGTATTTTTAAAAACTGCTCCAAGTCCTTCTAAGAGGCAGATGGCGTTTTTCTATCACTGCCTTACATTGGCCTGCCTCCCCAAAAGCAGGTTTCAGAGAATTTTAGGAACCATCGATAGAAATACCAATTTGATGATGAAAGGGTGAGGAGTGAGGCCACAGGTTGTGGTCCCAACTTTGTTCAAGAACAATTAGTTTCTCAAGGGAATAATCTCATCCATCAGAAATACCTCTGAGCCTTTTGCCCAAACCTGCGGAACATGCGGTGCTAACAGCAGTACCCAGGGGGCATAGAAAGGGAGTCTGCCGTGAATGGCTTTCCCATAGAAGGAAGAATTTTTCACATAGTGCACAACCCAAGAGTTGTGTTCATGGTGCCAAGAATCAGCGTGGCCTCTTATGGTCTGCACTTACCGTACACCACGGAGGGCCACTGACAGAAAATTCAAACCCAGGAACACGCTGGGTCTATCTCGCAGGTCTTAGACCAAAAAGTTCAACAAATTCCAATACTGAATGGACAGAAAGAGCTTCTTCCAGGAAATAATTGGTCTATCACGACCTCCGATGAGATATGGACAATCTTGACTTTGTTTCAGGATCATTTCCCTGAGCTATGCCTGCCTGAGGATTCTACTAGTGCTTTGTTGGGGGAGGAATTTGATTAATACCAGAAAATGTACAGAGTGATGGTGACTCTTAGTTTGTAGTTGGTTGATGCACATTTGTTTACCTGAATCATAGATGAAATTATTTGAATCCTTTCTGTATTGTGGATTCAGCCATTTCCTGTCATTTTGTTATTAATTAAAAGAATTTCTCCAGGTTTGTAAAGATGGTGATTCAAGAGTAGTAAGGCCAGTTGAATAGGTGTCCAGGTTCTCCAACCGTCGATGGGAAAACCAGGCAAGCAGGGCCATTTTACAGAATATAGGAGCAATATGTTTAGATTCTTTTTGGGTGAACTCCTAAAATAAGTGTGCCCCAATCTGGCAGCCCCAAGGGTGGAAAAACCAGTGTGTTGTTAAAGTCCATTATTAAATCACAGCAGAATTATCTGGCTGGGCATATAAATTGGTCCCAGAAAAATGTAAAAATACCCTTTATTTCTCCCTGGAGGCATTTTCACTGCATAATGGAGTGGTTAGGAGCGTGGACACTGCAGGCAGGCTTCTAAGGTTTAAATTCAGCTCTGCCACTTACTACCAGGGTGACCTTGGGCATGTCACTTAACTTCTCTCAGCCCTATAAATCTGCTCATTGAAATAGAGATGACAGCAGTACCCTCAATCAGAACATTGCTATGAGGATCAGATCTGTTAATATTTGCAAAACATGTGGAATGGTGCCTGGGACATACTAAATGCTATATATGAGTTTGTTAAAAAAAAAGTTCCCCTTAGTATTTCTCAAATTTCAGTGTGCAGATGAGTCACACGGCAGTACCGTAGAGAGGCAGACTCTATTTCCCTAGGTCCAGGGTGGGACTCAAGAGTCAGTATTTCTCTCAAGCTCCTAGGTGATGCTGCTGCCCACCCCTTGCCCTGGGTGGGATGCTGAGGCATCTTCAGCCTTTGGCTGTGTGGGGGTGGGAAGGATCCAGGAGTGACTCTCCTGCTCTGTTTAACTTGTCTCAGCCCCTAAGAGCTGGGACGTTTGAAGGTAAACTCTCGGGGGTCAACCTTCTGCAGCTGGTGTGAGAATATCTAGGCTTTAATGCTCATTTAATTCTCTCCTGAAGTCCCTTGATGCTCCTGTGGGTTACCCCAGACCCAGGCACTTCCAATCTCTAGCGGCCTCCAATCCACAGGCTTTTTTTTGGAGTAAGAGATCAGGTGAAGGGGTGGGGATTTAGGCCCCACTAAGAGTGGAACATCTTAGAGACCAGTCACTCTCTCCCACTGCAGACACGGGCCTCTCTAGGGTACGGTTTTCCCAAGTTACTACGCAGAAATGGCTTGTCTCATCCATTGGCTTGACTGCTTGGGCAAATGCTCCTTTCCTGATCCTTTGGTCATTTTCAAGCCCCCAAGGATGGGGAATGGGAGAAAGGTGAAGCCGCTGCTCTCACTGCTGAGAAAAATGGTTCACTCCCTGCAAGCGGACTAACATCTTGGTTATTTATTTTTTTTGCAAGCATGTTCTATGGTTAAAGTTCCCTGTCTACCAAGTAATTTGTTAAATTTTGTAATGTGCCTCTGAAAATGGTTTCAGGAAGACTAGAGCCCAAAGTGTATAAAAGGCACTTTTCGAGGTGAAAGCCCCCGAGGGCTCAGGCCCAGTCAGAGGATGCTTCTACGCTGTGGTTGTGTGTGTTGCTTCCTGTTATACCCACCAGCTCGGGGCCCCGGTGTCCTATCAGTCCTCAGCTCCCTGCACCTCAGCAAGGTGACGGCGCCTGCCTGGTAGGCAGGCGAGACCGATCAGGGCCTTATGGAGTGACCGATGACCAGCCAGTTGTACCCACTTAGGAAGAGCGTTGTAAACTTACTGCAAAATTAGCATATTTCTCCATGCGGGCACGCTTGAAAAGGAGGAGGAATTACTTCAAGCCATCATAAATAATGCTGAAAAATGAATCATTAGCAAAACAAATTTTTACAGAAAACAAATATTTCACTGTGATTTGGTGCCTTTCCCCGATGCCCACCTGTTATTAATCACCACCTAACTGCACCCCCATCTTTTCTCCGGCTCCTCTCTGGGCCTTTTTTTCCATTTCCTCTCCTCCTTTAGGAAAGTGTTAGCTCCTTATCTTTTTAATTGACATATAATTAATATACGGTGAAACGCACAAATCTTAGGAGCGGAGTTTAATGAGTTTCTGCAAACGCATAAAGCCACAGAACCCACATTTCTGTCAAGACACAGAACCTTTTCATCACCCCAAAGACGTTCCTCTTGCTCTTTCCAGCTCCTCCTGCCCCTGGCCCTCAGGATAACACTGCTTTGATTTCTTTCAACAGAGGTTAATTTTGCCTGTTCTAGAACTCCATATAAATTGAACGTGTAGGATGTGTTCTTTCGTATCTGGTTTCTTTATGGCAGAATGTCTTTGAGGCTCATTTGCGTTACTGCCTGTGTCCATAATTCATTCCTCTCTCTCTCTCTCTTTTTTTTTTTTTTTTGATGAGGAACGTTCTGTTGTATGATTAGAACTTAATTGTGTATCCATTCACTTGCTGAAGGACATTGGGGTCATTTCCAGTTTGGGGCTACTGTGGATCGTGTTTGGGGCTATTGTCTTCTCCTCTGTGTTGATCATTTCTAAGTGCCCAAGGAAGGGAGAGGGGGGCCCGATGAAACCACCCCTGTCCCCACGGAGAAAATAGGATAAGAATATTCTTGTACAAGTCTCAGAAGTACACATGTGCCAATTTCTTTTGGGTAAATACATAGAAGTGGAATTTTTGGATCATAGGGTCGATCATAGGGTCGGTGACTGTTTAACTTTATGGGAAACTGCCAGACAGATTTCTAAAGTGGCCACTACCATTTGTGCACTCCTGATATTAATGTGTGAGAGTTTCCATTGTTCCTTATCTTTACTAGCTCTTGGTGTTGCCTTTCTTTTTTTCCCTTTTTCACAAGATTTTAACTTATTTTGGGGGAGGGGTTAAGGGCAGAGGCAGAGGGAGAGAGAGAATCTCCAGCAGACTCTCTGCTGAGTGTGGAGCCGGAAGCGGGGCTTGATGTCACGACCCTGGACGCTTAACTGACTGAGCCACCCAGGTGGCCCTGGTGTTGTGAGTCTTTGAAATGTCTGCTTAGTGATAGACAGATCAGTTAGTGTGTGATGTAATTATATCTTGTGTTGGTTTTAATTTGCATTTCCCTGTGGACTGATCTGTTGAGCCTTTTCTCCATGTGTTTACCCTCCAGTCATACCTATTCTTTTGTGAACTGCCTGTTCAAGTCTTTTTACTCATTTTAGAACTGGGGTTGTCTTTTTATGATGGGGTTTGAGGAGTTCTTGATATAGTTTGGATCTAAAGGATTATATTGTGTTTTGTGAATATTTTCACTTAGTGTGAGTCTGATTTACTCTTTTTCTTAATGATGTCTTTTTAGAAATTGTTTTTTTTTTAAGTTTTGACAGTCTTGTATAGAAAATTTCCCCCTTATGATTAGTGCAATCTCATTCCTATTTATGAAATCTGTGTTTTTCAAGGTTGCAAAGCTGTTCTCCTGTGGTTTCTTGTGACAGCTTTTTTGTTAGGTTTTTCTGTTGACTTCAGTTTTGTGTATGGTGTGAGGCATGAGGTGAAGTTCATTGCTCCCCTTGTAGAGAGCTCTTTGTTCCAGTACAACTTACTGAACCAACTATCCTTTCCCTATTGAATTGCTTAGGTTCTTTGACCAAAAAAAAAAAAGAATTGGTTATGTAAGCATGGATTTTCCTGGACTCTTACGTTTCACTGATGCATGCATACCGTTCATGACCAATACCACAGTGTCTTGATTACCATAGATTTATAGGCAGTCTTGAAAGTTGGTGGAGTAAGTCCTTACTATCTTACTCTTTTGCATGATTGTTGGGCTTTTCTTGATTCTCTACATTTCCACTTTAAAACTGTCTTCCCAATTGCTACAAAATAAAACCCAGGATTTTCAGCAATGGCCACAACTGCCAAACTTTGGAAAGAACCAAGATGCCCTTCAACAGATGAATGGATAAAGAAAATATGGTCCATATATACTATGGGGTTTATGCCTCCATCAGAAGGGATGAATAACCCAACTTTTGTATCAACATGGACGGGACTGGAGGAGATTATGCTGAGTGAAATAAGTCAAGCAGAGAGAGTCAATTATCATATGGTTTCACTTACTTGTGGAGCATAAGGAATAACACGGAGGACATTGGGAATTGGAGCAGAGAAGTGAACTGGGGGATATCGGAGCGGGAGACAAACCTTGAGAGACTGTGGGCTCTGAGAAACAAACTGAGGGTTTAGGAAGGAGAGGGTGGAGGTATGGGTGAGCCTGGTGATGGGTATTAAGGAGGCATGTATTGCGTGGAGCACAGGGTATGGTGCATAAGCAGTGAATCTTGGAACACTGAAAAAGTAAAATTAAAAAAAAAGATTTTCTAAAATGGAACTTTAAGAACAGTGAAATGCACAGATCTTAAGGATGGAGTTCATGAGTTTTGACAAACCTATAACATAAAAGTTCTTCTCAAGACATTTTAGGAACCCCAGAAAGTATCATTGTGCCCTTTCCTAGTCATTCTGCTGGCCACCCTCCTGAAAGAACTATCATCCTGATTTATGCCCCCAAGATTAGTTTGGCCTGTTCTAGAACTTCCTGTAAATGGAACCAAGCAGTGTTCCATTGTGTGAATGAATGGCTTTTCTGTCATCATAATACATTGATCTGTCAGTGGCTTGCTTGTTCATTCTTATTGTGGAGTATTGTTCTGTTGCACGAACACACCACAGTTGGTTCATCCTTTTACCTCTTTTTATTTTTTTAATATTTATTTATTTACTTGAAAGAGAGAGCGCGCGAGAGAGTGCGCACAAGTGGGAGGGACAGAGAGAGTGGGAGAGAGAATCTCAAACAGACTCCATGCTAAGCACAGAGCCTGATGTGGGGCTTGCTCTCAGGACCCTGAGATCACGACCTGAGCTGAAACCAATAGTCAGATACTCAACTAAGCGTGTTACCCAGGTGCTCCCTCTTTTTATTTATTTTTTAAAGATTTATTTATTTATTTTAGAGAGTGAGAGAGCAGTGGGGGGAGAGGGAAAGGGAGAGCATCTGTAGCAGACTCACTGCTGAGTGTGGAGCCTAGGGCAGGGTTCATCTGATGACCCTGGGATCATGACCTGAGCCTAAATCAAGAGTCCGACGCTCAACCACCTGAGCCACCCAGGAGCCCCTTCTTTTACCTCTTGGTGGACACCTGGGCTGCTGTTTTTGGCTGTTAGGAATGAAGCTGCTATGAATATGTTTTATAAACAAAAACTTTTTGTGGATACGTGCTTTCATCTTTCTTGGGTAAATATCTCCGAGTGGCATTCCCAGTTCTAGCCTGAATGTATGTTCAATTCTTCAGTGAATTGCCAGAACTCTTTCCAGACTGGTCTAATATTTAACCATCCCACCAGCAATGTATAGGAATTCTGGGTATCCACATATTCAAAAAAGTTGGGACTTCATTTTCTGGGCATGTTATGATATCTCATTGCAGATTTAAAGTGCTATTCTTTGGTGACTGAAGATGTTAAGTAAGTTTTCATATGCATCTGTCCTTGGTAAAATGTGTGTTCAAATCTTTTTACTATTTATTTGATTGTTTATTTATAGAAGTTATACATATATAAATATAATTAGACCTATTTATATATGTTAGGCATTATAGTATATATGAGGTACATGGTTTTGGTCAGATTATTTGTTGTGAATTTTTTTCCAGTTTGTGGCTTGCTTATTCATTTTCTTAATAGTCTTTTGATAAGCAGAAATCTTTTTTTTTAGAGATTTTATTTACTTATTTATTTATTTGTGGGAGGTGAGAAAGAGAGAGAGAGCACGCGCGCACAAGCAGGAGTGGGGAGCAGAGGGAGAGGGACGAGCAGACTCCACGCTGAGCGTGGTGCCCAACTTTAGGCTCAATTCTGCAACGCCGAGATCATGACCTGAGTCGAAATCAAGAGTCGGACTTCCACTGAGCTACCAGGCACCCTCCAGAAATATATTTTTTAAAGCATTTGAAAAATGTCCAGCTTCTCAGTTTTTCTTATGGTTGTTGATTTCTGTATCCTACGGAAGGAATTATGTGTAGCACAAGTTCAGAAAAATACTCTTTTTTCCCCCCTAGGCATTCTATAGTTGTAGCTTTTATTGTTAGGTCTCACTATCCTGTTACATTGATAAATTCACTTATTAGCTGTAGTTTTTCTTTTAGGTTATTTAGGATTTTCTATGTGCATTATTATGTTGTCTGCAAATCAGGAAGCTTTACTGCTTTAAGTCCAACTTACATGCCTTTCGTTTCTCTTTCTTTCTACACTGGCTGGAATCTCTAGTGCAATGGTGAGTGGAAGTGGTAGGCGTGGACATCTCAGCCTTCTTCCTGATCTAAGTGGAAAGCATTTTGTATCATTTAGGTTGTAAACTTCTAGATAATATATTTTCTGTTTAGGGAGATTTCTTCTCTTTGTAGTTTGTGAGAGTTCCCCACCCCTAGACCCGGCCAATCATGAATTGTCAAAAGTTTTTTTTTCCTGTACTGTTGAGATTATTATAGTTCCCCTGCCCCCCATTCTACTAATGTGACAGATTTTATTTATCTTTAAATGTTAACCAAACTTCGCATCCCTGTGAGAAGTGTTGCTTGGGTGTGTTTTCCTATGTTTTGTAGGATAGTATTGGGTTTGATTTAGTCCTATTACATTAAGGACTTTTCATGAGGGTTGTTCGTAGATGGAAAGTTCATGAGGTATACTGGTCTCAAGCCTTCTTGTGATGTTTTTGTCTGGTTGTGACGTCAGATTTATGCTAACCTCACCCAGTGAGGCTCAAAGACTGTTCTTGTCCTCCAGTTTTTTGAAAGTTTTTCTGCAGGATTAGGATTACATCTTAAGTATATGCTAAAACTCACCAGGAAAATTACTGAGGCCTGGAGTTTCCTTTGTGCAAAGATTCTTAATTACCAATGAATGTCATTTAATAGACGTATGGCTACTCAGATTTTGGACTTTTTGAGTCAATATTGATAATTTATGTGTTTTAAGGAATTTGTTCATTTCATGTAAGTTTTTGAATTACAGAATAAGAGTTGTTTTCTCATTATTTTAATGTTTTGTCATTATTTTAATTTATGTAGGCGCTCTAGAAATATGTGCTCTTTTCTTCTTGATAGTAGTGATCACTTGTGTTTCATTCTCTTCATCAGTCTAGCTGAGGTTTTACCCATTACATTAAACTTTTCGAAGAAATACCTTTGTACCTTTTTTTTCATGATTTTTGACTGTTTCCTCTCTCATTATTTTCCCTTTATCTCTTCTGAATTCTCTGAATTTTATTTCTTCACTTAAAAAAAGATTTGTTTGTTTATTTATTTAATGGGGGGGAGGGACAGAGCGGGAGGGAGACTCATCAGGCCTGGATCTATGACCCTGACCATGACCTGAGCTGAAACCAGGAGTGGAACATTTAACTGAGTGCGCCACCCAGTTGTCCCTAATTTCTTTTCTTTTTTTTAAAGTCCCTAATTTCTTAACTTAGAATTTTAAGTTGAAGCTTAAGGATACTTTTTCTCTTTTAATAAAAACCTTTAGAACTGTAAACTTGCTTCTGAGCACTGCTTTAGCTGTGTCCACAAATCTTGGTATGTTATGTTTTTGTTTTTTCCAGTTTAAAATATTTTCTAATTCCCTTTGTAATTTCTTCTTTGATTTATGGGTTATTTAGAAGCATATTGCTTAATTTCCGTATTTATGGATTTTCCTGAAATCTCATTATTCATTACTAATTCAGTTCAAAGATTCAAATCCTTTTTAATTTCAGGTTTGTTTTATGGCTCAGAATATCTTCGTGAATTCCAGATGTACTTGGATAGACTGTTACTTAGATGAGTTGATTATAGTGTTGTTCACATTTTGTATTTTTCTTGTGTTTTTTTGTTTGTTTACCTATTGCTATCAGTGTTGATGCCCCCATTCATATGCTGAAATCTTAACCCCAAATATGATGGGATTAGGAGGTAGGGCCTTGGAGAGGTAATTAGATCTGAGGGTGGAGCCCTTGTGAAGGGATTAGTACCCTTAGGCAAAAGGCTGGAGGGAGCTCCCTTTCCCTTGGGCCCTGTGAGGTCACAATAAAAAAGACTGATCTCTGTGAACCATACCCCAAGTCTTTGGGTGCCTTTATCTTGGCTTCCTAGCCTCAAACTATGAGAAATACATTTCTGTTGTTCATAAGTCTCCAAGTTTATGATACTCTGTTACCACTGCCTGAGTGGGCTAAGGTGCTTGGTCTGTCAAGAGCTGAGATAAATTTACAATTAGAATCACAGATTTTAATATTTATCATTTCTCCTACCCTGTCAATTTTTCCTTCAGCTATATGCAAGTAGGATTATTATGTCCTCTTGATGAACTGACACTTTTGACATGAAATGTTCCTCTTTATATTTGGTAATACTTGTCTTTGGCTCTACATTGTCTGATAATAACATAGCTCCTCCTATTTCTTATAATTCGTGTTTGCAAGGTATATATTTATCATTTTCCTTCTAATCTATTTATATACCTGTGCACATGATAAAGTTGGGGTTTGTTTTTCATCCAATCTAACAGATGGTGTCTTTTAAGCGGAGTGTTTAGTTCATTTACATTTAATTATTGATGGGATTGGATTTAGGTCTATCTCATTGTTAATTTTCTTGTGTCCTTCTGTATTAATTGACCATATTTCAGTAAGCCATTATAACTCCTCAGTTGATTTAGTAGCTGTAACTGTTTGTCATGTATTTTTAGTGGGTTTTCTGGTTTTACAATATACATCAAGAATGTACCTTTAATAGTTCATGATTTCACATTTATTATAAGAACTGTTTAATAGTATAGTGCGACTATCTCCTCCTGCCTTTGTGCTGTTGTAGTCCCACATTTTACTTCCATGTGTTAGAGACATTACTTTTTTATTTAAATGTTGAATCAATCACCTTTTAAAAATTAAGAAATGAGAGGAAAGTCTTTATTTACCCTGATCTCTTCTGTTTGTGGTTCTTTTCAATCCGCCGTGAAAATGGGAATTTCCATCTAGTATCTTATTTCTTCCTTAAGAAGAACTCCCTTCAACATTTCAGGTGGTACAGGTTTTCTAGCTTGGATTTTTTCTAGTTTTGTCTATCTCAAAATTTCTTTGTTTTTCCCTCATTTACAAGAGTATTTGCTCTGAATATAGCGTTCTAGATGAACATGTTTCATTTTCAGCACTTTAAAGACCTTGGTCTATTTTCTGGCTTGCATTATTTCCAGTGAAAAGTTGAGGGAAATTATTAATGTTTTTTTTTTTTTTTTCCTGTGTGTTATATTTGCCTTCTCTGGCTGCTTTGAAGATTTTTGTCTTTGGTTTATCACAATTTAATTATCATAAACCATAGTGTGTTTTTTCCTTATCGTCGTTGGCATTGATTTGCTTCCTGCAATCCCAGTTAATGTGTACCATCAAATTTGGCAAATTCCCAGCCAATTTTTTCCTCCAAGTAGTTTTCCCTACCCCAGTCTTTCTTCTCTCCCTTTGGGACTCTTAGTTTCACACGTATGAGACTGCGCTAGACTATCTGATACTGTCTCATCGTTGAGATTGTTCATCTGCTTCAGCCTTTCTATCCCCTTGTCCTTCTAGCTGAGATACCATGTACTGCTTCAGCTTCAGGCTTCCTTCTCTCTGCTTCTGCAGGAGCTAATCTGCTGCTTAGCCCATGCAGTGGATTTTAAAAATGTCGGATACTCTATTTTTTTTTTAGTTTGAGAATTTCCATTTGATTTTAAAACATTTTTTTAAGAGAACTTCAACAGGAGAAGGCTACAGAAAGTACAGAGTTCTCCTACACCCCCCTCCCCACCCCCATGGTCACTAGCACCCGGCATTACTGGTGGACAATTGTGACAACTGATACATCAGCATTGATACTTTATTATTAGCCGAGTCCCTGTGTTATACTAGGGTTCTTTTTGTGCAGTTCTGTGAGTTTTAACAAAAGCCGGATCATATGTATCCACTTCTATAGTATTCTACAGATCAGTTTCACCACCCTGTAATCCCTGAGCCTTCATACTCCCCCTTTCTCTCCAAGCACCGGATAACCATTGCTCTTTTTACTGTCTCCACAGTTTTTTCTAGAAATCTCGTGTGCTTGGAGTCATATGGTATTGAGCCTTTTCAGACTGGCTTTTTTTACTTAGATATAGAGGAATCCTAAATGTGTGTTACTTTTGGGGGCTTGATAGCTGATTTCTTCTTTTTGCTCAAAGATACCATTGTAGAGACAGACCACAGTTCATTCAGCCACCTGCTGAAGGACGTCTTGGTTGCTTCCATGTTAGGGCGGTCACGATTAAATCTGCCATAAACACTCAGGTGCAGGTTTTGGTTTAGACCCGTTTTCAGCTCCTTTGAGTATATTCCAAGGAGCACAATTTCCGGATCTGTGGTGAGCCAATGTTTAGCTTTGTCAGAAAACACCCAGCTGTTTCTAAAGCGGCTGTACCATTTTGCATTCCCACGAGTGTTGAATGAAAGTTTCTGCTGCTCTCCATTAGCATTTGGTGTTCTCCAGGGTTGGGATTTTAGCCATACTAATAGATGTGCCCTGTTGGTTTTCTCGTAACGTTCATTATTCAATTGAAATTTGCTACTTGTTCTCTCCATGTTCTTGTTTCCTTTGAGTCCTTGAACTTGAAGTATTTAAAAAGCTTTGTCTGCTAATTCTCTCCTGTCTTTTCTCAGTCTGTTTCTATTGACTTTCTTCCTCCTGCCATGCATCTCATTTTCTCCTCCTTCGCATGTCTAGATGTCTATTTTTTAATTGTATGCTGAACTTGATGGATGTGAAGTTCTTGGATATCTAGATTTTGATGTCTTCTTTGCTCTCCAGTGTTCTCTGTTGTCCCAGAAAAAAGTTAATTTACTTGCAGATCTCTTACCTAATTCATTAAAGGCTTTTTAAAAAAGCTTTGTTTGGTGGACCTAGGACTGGATTAGCCCGTTGCTAAAGTGTGGCCGTTGTAGTCTCCTTCTTGAATGACCATGGTGTTGAATGAAATCTCTACAGCCTCACTGGTTGGGACACAATGTCTCTTGGCGCTGGGAGAGCCCTGGGAGTTGAGCTCACAGTTCTCCAGAAATTATTGCCTCCCCACTAGCTGGTCATTGCCTGGTTTCTCAAAGTCTTGCCCTGTGCACTCCGACCTTAGTATTCAGCCAAAGACTAAAGAGGACTCCTCTGCAAATTCCTGGAGCTTCTGGCTTGAGACAACTTTCTCTCAGTATCTGTTCCACAAATTCCAGCTACATCAATCATATCTTGGTATTTAATTCTCTAGCGTAAAATTGTAAACTAGCACTTGCTAAGCGGCATTAACTAGCACATACCCAGAGCTCTGTTCATAATTTTTATGCCCCATTTCAAAGTAGACCTTATCATTATCGCTCTATTTTGTGAGGAAAGGGAGGCCCAGATAGGACAAGGGCGTTGCCCCGCACCTCCCGGCTGCTGAGGGCTGACCTTCTGACTCCAAGGTTAAGCACGTGTACCTTTCATCTTTTGTCGTAGTTTCTCTTGTACTTGTATGTTTTCAAACCAACTTTGTCAGGGCTCTTAAGAGCACGAGAAGGAGGCCGGGAGGCTGGAGACATGTCCTACCCCAGCCCACCTCACCTACCCGTCTGCTGTAAGGATGAGAGCAGATCCGCTTTTTTTTTTTTTTATAATTTTTTATTTTTTATAAACAAAACGTTGACGGGATGAGCATTCCATTCAAAATATCTTGAAAGAATTTCCGCAGCAAGCGAAGCACACGAACAAATATGTGGGCAACTGTTGCGTCGTACGAGGCATTAATTTGCCCTTTCCCAATTCTGGTTTCCTCTAAGATGAGGCAGAAACCAAGGAAGAGGGGATAAGAAGGTCCCCTCTGTCGTTTCCCACTTCCCGTTCTGTGATGGTGCAGGAAGCATACTCATTCCGTTCGGAGCCTTCCACAAAGCCCAAGACTGTCCTTCGTTCACTCAGACAACCATGGCCTCTGTTGCGAGGTCTGCACAGTTGGAGAAAGAATACTTTGCACTGTTGTGTTTTCAATAAACGGATGTAAAAAGCCTGGCGCCATGGGATTGGCAGGCTATAAGTGGCCCCATCAGTCCCCTGCTTCTGCTGTTAGTGCCCTGGTGCGATCCATTCTTCTTGAGTATATTTGCTTCAGATAAATATGGCAAAGGTGATGGGATGTCACTTTAAGATAAGGTTACAGGGGCGCCTGGGTGGCTCAGTGGGTTAAAGCCTCTGCCTTCGGCTCGGGTCGTGATCCTGGGGTCCTGGGATCGAGCCCTGCATTGGGTTCTCTGCTCAGTGGGGAGCCTGCTTCCTCCTGTTTCTCTGCCTGCCTCTCTGCCTGCTTGTGATCTCTGTCTGTCAAATAAATAAATAAAATCTTTAAAAAAAAAAAAGATAAGGTTACAAAAAGATGATGGCTTCTGTCTTGGGCACCCCCTTAGTCTCTGTGATTTGGTGGCTCTGAGGGAAGTCAGCTGCCACGTGATAAGCTGTCCTATGAAGTGGCCCATGTGGCAAGAAACTCATGTTTCCAGCAGCCAGCCAGCCAGCACTGGAGGCCTGCCAGCAGCCATGATAATGGCACTGGAACTAGAGCCCCCCCCAACCCCCACCCCCTGTTTTGAGCCTCGCAATGACTGCAGGCCTTGCCCTGACCTGGAGTACAGTCCGTAAGAGACCCTGAGCCACAGGCACCCAGCGGAGTCACGTCTGGTGTCCTGACCGTTGAAAACTGAAGACTCAGTGTGACTAAGCTGATAAATTTTGAGGTAATTTATTGTTAGCAATGGATTAAAAAAAAATACAGGTAATTTGTTATTAGCAGTAGATAAAAAAATACTAAGTATCGGGCACAGAGCTGAAGCCCTGTGAATAACCGGTCCTTCCCTCTCTCCCATGCTTTCCTCCCTTTGCATCCCTGGAGAAGGGTGACTTTTGCTGGGGCCTGATGGCTGCTGGGCAGGGACAGGGCTCAAGGGCTGGACTTGGGCCTCATCCAACGCAGGATTCTCCACGGCAAGCTTTTTCAGCTTCCTTTCTTTTCTCAAATAAATGTTATTGGTGTGGTGAGAAGGGAAAGTTACATCCTAATTGCTCTCTATGTCAAGTTCTACTGCACGGAATCAGACATGGCAGGCACTTGGAGCTGTGGGAGAGGGAGAAGCTGAGAAACCATGGTTGGTGTGGGAGCATCCCCCTGGAGGGTGAACCTGCATGGTTTCCTGTGCAAGCACCCAAGGAGTGCGGGGGGTTGGGGAGGGAGCGTGTGTGTGCACGTGTGCATTTCTTTTTCCTTCTGTCTCACATACTCTGGCTGACTGTAAAACTAAGTCTCTTCCCTTGGGATTACTTGGAACTTTTATTCCTTCTCAGATACAGGTTCTCAGCTTTCAGATTTCCCCCGCTTTTCCAAGTTATGAATCCACAGCTCACAAACGGATTCGCCTGAAATCTTCAGGTTATTCATTTGATAGAAGGTCCATCCCTTGGTGATGCAGGCACTTGTGGAATTTTTGGGGTCTGCCTGCCAGAATGCATTTCATTTGCTTTCTTTGGGAATTGAAGAAAGGCAGTCTTAGAGCTACAGTGAGGTAACTGAGGGCTGGTCCCCGACTTTCTTTTTTTTTTTTTCCCTTTATGAAATCTCAAATGGGGGAATGATCTCCATTAACTATTTGCTGATCCTTGGCACCTGTTCCAGGGGCTGAGGAGCAATTTCACTCTTCTAAAAATGTCCCTTATGTAACATGATCAAGGTTGAAGAATGTACTACGATGTGGTAGGAAATTGCTTGAAGGGTATGGTCTGCCCATGCCTTCATCTAAGACAGCACCTAGAACCCTGCTTGTCAGTGTTCCAGGAAGGTTTGGGGAGAGGCGGTGGGGAGAAGGGCAGAATTTTGGTGTGTGTGTCTGAGTGTGTGTGTTGTATACACGTATTTGTATATACTGAACACTGAGGCCAAAGGGCAGACTTGGCCCAGGGGCTTCTCTCTAGCATCTCCTGTCCAGTTTGATTACATATCTGAAGGCTTCATATCTGAAGAGTGACATTTCCACCCCCCTGCACCAGCCCCACCAGTTTAAATTCTGTTACTGGCTCTTCGGTTTAATGCCATCTGACTGGACCACCATCCTCTTCGTGGGACCAGGGCCCATTCCTGTCTTGTTTGTCAACGTGCCCTTCATGCTTAGGACAGTGCCTGACTCCTGTAGTAGGCACTTAATAGATAGTTGTTAAATGTTGAAGAAAGAAAAAAGGGCCTGTGAGAATTATCCAAGAATTTACTCTAAAATGTTGCTGAAGAGCATGTTGATAGCATATCATGGTGTCCTGTGAGCATGGACTCTTGGGAGCATGAACTTTTTTGTTTTAGAGTGAAGAATGCCTTCCCAGGTTGGGGATGGGGGCCACTTTGCATCAATTGTCTGGACACCGATTTCCTGTTCAGATTGGCTGTTATGAAACTCAAACTGTGTGTTGGATTGACCTGTAATTGCAGAAGACTGTAGGGAATGCTTTCTTTTATGGGTGCCAGGCCTGTGTGCCTTGACAAGCAGAGCTTTCTCACTAGCTCCTGGCTGTTGGGACTATATTGTATTGCATGTGTCTTTGTCCAAGGTTGTAAGTCCATCAGTAAAGCCATGGAGGCGGGGGTGGGAGTTAAAGGAGCAGCTGGAAGGAAAGCATGGGTATGGTGAGGGAACAGAGGGGTTCCCTGAAAAAGGGAAGGAACACTGGGGAGGAGGGGATATGAGCTTCAGATGGTGACGAACAGGGCTGGGATCCCCTGCAAGGCCTTCAGGAACCCCCAGGAGCTGGTCTGTGCGGGCTGTCTGACCACAGAGTGGGGCATGTGGCTAGCATGTCTATGGGCGAACTGGTGGCCTGGAGCCGTCTGCAAATGGAAGAGGCAAGCCCATGGAAATGTCTGCTAGAGTCAAGTTCAAATCTCTGCCTGACTCTACGAGCAGCCGTTTGCCTTCTCTGAGCCTCCATTTCCTATCTGTAAAATGGGGCTAATAACGGCGTGTCCTGCTAGAGTTGCCTTTAGAGCTCCATGAGGTAGTGAAGAGGAAGTATCTGCTGACCTGTCCAGTGCCCAAAAGTTTGTCCATGTGACCACTGCCCTGAGCTCATGGTGGATTCTTCCCACATCTGTGGTCCTCCCATGGACAGGGTGCCTTGGCCCTGGAGAGGGAGAAAGGGGGATAAATTCGGAATTTCCCAATATTTGCCATCAGGCCTTGGTTCAAAGTTTTTTGTTTTTGTTTTTTAAATTTTTTTTTGACCACTAAATGTAACTGGCCCCTCCTCAGGCTGTTACTGCTTTCACCCACCATTTTCTGTTGTGGGTGAATCTCATAGAAATTGGCATCAGTAAAAGTCATGAATACATTCCACACATTTTGAAGAATAATGCCGATCTTTTTAATTTTTATTTTCTAAATTTTTTTGAAAAAGATTTTATTTGTCAGAGCGAGCGCAAATAGGTGCTCCCCACCCCCTTCCTTTCTCTCTACTTTCTTCTGCCTCCCCTCGCAGGCTGTGTTCCTCCAGTTTCCTTCCATTTCCTGGGATCTTCTGATGTGTACAGATCTTTATTTGGAGGAGAGATCTTTAAACTTTTTCTGAGAAGGGCAAGGTAGCAAATATTTCAGGTGATGTGAGCTCTATGTTCTCTGTTGCAGGGGCGGAGTTGAATAACTATAACGTGAAAGCAGCCACAGGCAGTAAGGAAATGAATGCGCCTGACTGTGTTCCAATAAAACTTTATTTACAGAAACAGGAAGTAGATTTGTGGACTCCTGACTTCAAGCAGTTTAAGAATTGTGTTTTTTGGGTTATTGTTTTGTTTTGTTTTTCTAGCTTTAGCTATGGGTATTTCTTAGTATTACTCCACCTGGCAAAGCTGAGGGTGTTGCTGTGGATATATCTACCTTTGGAGGACCATGAAGATAGTGAGGTTTTAATAGCTAACCATTAATATTTTCTCCATCTCATATTAATTTAAGCAGGTCGAAATGATGCTTTGCCCACACTGTCAGACACATGTGTTGGGTACACTGAGGCCTAAAGTTAGGGTGACTGGTTTCCCAGGCTCCTAGGTGAGGGGTATGTGTGGGTGTGGGTGGGTATAGGTAATCCTTGAGACCAGAGTTCTCTTGGCCAAAAATGGGGAAAACTAAGAATCAGTGTTTTGGCTTTTTTCACTTTCTTGTTTAATTCTGGAAAGATCCTCACATCAAATTGTGTAATGGAAAAAGTACTGGACCAGAGCCAGGGGAGCTGATTGCTATTTTGGTTGCATTACTACTTTTGTGTTTGACCTTGGCAAGTACTTTCATTCCCTGGTTTAGGTCTGTCAGGTATTTAACTAGAATCTTCAGTTACCAGATCCTTCAGCGTTTGTCTCCTCTTCAGATGAAGTCTTACCTGGAGTTCAGATGTGTCTAGAGTGAATTTGTGGCTGAGGTATCCGAGTCCCTTTGTCCTAATGCTCAACTTCACCCACACCTGAGGGGAGCCCAGAAGCCTGCCTGCAGGAAGGAGTTCAGGGACTCTACGCAGCATAGGGTAAAGACCACTGAACTGTGTGGTTCTTTGGTCTTTCTCCTCTCCTGCCACCAGACATCCCTAAAATTGTTGATCCTCCTTCAAAATGGAATAGACTTTTCCCAAATTGCTTCTTACATACTCACTAGTCTCTTTCCCTCATTGGCTTTTCACTCTACGCAGCCTTCCTGTCTACTTCCTAGACTCCTTACTTAACCATCCATGGCCCTGGTCCAGATGCCCACCTCTAGGGTTCCTCTAGCTAACTGACTTCTGGTATCAAATGTAGGGGTCACGCACTGATTTCAGAAGCATCTCATCATGGCTTTCAGATATCCTTGTTTTTTTCTTTTTTTTAAGATTTTATTTATTTATTTGACAGAGAGAAATCACAAGTAGTCGGAGAGGCAGGCAGAGAGAGAGAGAGAGGGAAGCAGGCTCCCTGCTGAGCAGAGAGCCCGATGAGGGACTTGATCCCAGCACCCTGAGATCATAACCTGAGCCAAAGGCAGCGGCTTAACCCACTGAGCCACCCAGGCGCCCTCCAGATATCCTTGTTTTAATGAACCTCTCCTCCCTACACCTAAAAATTTCAGGAAAATCCAAATTCTGACCAGCAAAATCCAGCTTCTTGTGGTGCCCTCTGGAGGAAGCCTCCTCCCTGGTTCTGGGAGCTTGCCTGGCACCTGTTGACTCACTGACTCAACCTCGGTAATATTGTGGTTGCAATGTTACCAAGCTCATTTCCTTTAGGTTTTCTTTTGTCCATTGATAAGACCCCCCACCCCCCACCCCACCCAGTTCTCACAAGGTAAGGATTGTAGGGGGAAGAAAATAGAAATCTCTCCATCAGTTCTGGGGATAGAAAGACCTGCAGGTTGAAAAGTTACCCACGTGAAAGGAGAGGAGGCTGTTAGAAATCAGACTTCCCAGCACTATGCATGGATATGCCAAGTTCATGTCAATCCGTTTGTAGGATTCTCTGTCTGTGTACTCTTCGTCGTAGGTCTAGATGGCGACAGGTTTCACTGTCCCAGCAGTATCCATACCGCGCTCCTCTCCTGTCCGCCTGCACCCTTCCTGGCCTCCAAGGAAGCGAGATGGAACAGTGATTGGGCCAAACCTGACATAAATGAGGACAGGGATTCAAAGACAAAAAAGAAAATGATTTAGAAAGGAAACCCAAAGAAATTACAATTAGCCGCAGGTTGCTAAATCTCCATTAGCCTCCCACTGTGCTGTTGTTCTGTAGCCAACTTAGATTATCGAAAGACAATGTTTAAAAGCCATTTTAACTAAATTAGCAATCATGTAAAACCTTCCCTCAGAATATATGTTTATCTGCACTTTCCCCTGAACAATTTCTGTCAAGGAATTACATGAAAAATTGAGGTCAAAAAAGACTGGTTACAGAGGGAAGATGTTTTGAACAAGATATCAAACATTTGATGTTAACTCTATGTGACTGCATGATTTTGATTTTCACTTCTTCCCTCTAACTAGGGTGGCGGTCTTGATTTGCCCAAGACAGTCCTGGTTTTTCTCTGTGGTCATGACATAATGATGAATAACAACCCCCCTTGCTCCCACCAACTTGATCCTTACATGTGTTCCAGTATGGACAATAAATTATGTGGTCATTCTGTAGATAGGCAGAGAAAAACTCCAGTCTCCAAAAGGTGCAGAAGGTGGTGATCTAGCCGAATCCTTTCCATATGGGACTGTCTTAAAACTTAGCCTCAAAGGCCTGAGTATAGCCCATCTCATCAAGGACAGATAGATGCATTTATCACAATTTTTATGTCTTGGTATAACGTACTAGAATTGTAAATTCCTTGCTTCAGTGTTAGGCATATTACAGACCAAGAATTTTCCATTTTGAAAATTATACCTGGGTCGATATATTTGTTGGTGACTTGGTGATCCATTTTGTGCTTCTGGTTGTGTTGGGGATGGATATATGTTGTGTCTCTACTCTAATTCTGCCTCTACCCCACTTCTCAGTGGGGCTGGGGGAAGATTCCCATGTTGGGAAGGGAGTTTGCCTGTTGACCTGCAAGATAGATACATCACCAGCGCAGACTCCACGTCTGAATTAAAAATGGCTGCCCATAGGGGGACCTGGGTGGCTCAGTAGGTTAAGCATCCAACTCTTAATTTTGGCTCAGGTCAATATTTCAGGGTTATGAGATCGAGCTCCCTTTTGGGCTCTGCAATGAGCATGGAACCTGCTTAAGAGTCTCTCTCCTCTCTCTATGCCCCTTGCCTGCTTGCTTGTTCTCTCCCTCCTCTTCTGCCTCTCAAAAAATAAAAATAAAAAACAAAAAAACACCAAAGAAACACAAATCCTAGCAATATGTAATTAAAAAGAGACAGAGACTTCAGTGGTTATTACAGTTCTACTTTTCCTTTGTGAGCCTGAGCTGAGTTTGACCCTGGCTTTGACCATTTGATAGTTATGTGGCCATAATTGAGTGACTTAAACTTTCTGAGTTTATTTTCCCAACTGTAAAAGGCACTGCTAGGGCCTTTCTTTTCTATGCTAGGGTGCTAAGGTGAGGCTCAGGTCAAGTGATATCTGGAAGAGATGTAATCTCCATGTAGATTAAAGGCAGTTTTATCATCCTGCTGGTGTATTGGAGTGCAGTAATTAGCTAATTCTTGGCAGCTTAACTATGGTTCAAAATAGGCCCCCATTTTAGCATTTACCTCTCCTCTTTGTGGTCAGGGCATGTAGATTTCCTTTTGGTAAATCCTGTTCTCTTACAACCTTTAGTTCTTCATCTATAAAATGGGGACAGTTGTAATATTAAGAATGGTACTAGGCCAGCTAGACTTTTCAGTCCTAGAACTATAAGCTATGCCACTATCTATTTTTAGAAAGGAAAAACTCATTCTGCTGCTGAGCAGTAGAAGTAGGACAATACAGCCAGGTCCTCTCTGACCTGTGAAGTTCAAATTAATTAATTCATGCATTGAGCAAATGTTTATTGACGTCTTTCTATCAGACAATGTATGCCAAGTCTTTCACATTTTTCTCATTTAATCCTCAGTACATACCATGTGTTGGGTCTTGCTGCTTGCTTTGCAAATGAAGAAATGGAGCTTATGGAATTTAAGTAACTTGTCCAAGATGCTCTAGCAAGCATGTTGTGAGGCCAAGATTTGAACTTGGGTCACTCCAACTCCCAAACCTGTCTTTGCATTTGGCCTCCCTGCTAGGGGAAGAATAGCTAGAAGCAAATTTTATCTGAGATGCGAGTGAGCGAGTGTCCTATTTTTTTCCCCATCCAAATGTGTACAGCAGTGATGAAGGATTTCATGAGCATGAAGGTTGTGGGTGGAGGACTTCGGAGGACTTCTATTGGCCTTATCTTTCTAGCATGCCTCTCCTCTCCCTCCTTGGCCCCTTCCTGTGGTGATGATGATGATGATGGTAGTGGTGATGGCAGCAGATTCTTTGCTTTGGAAGCGCCCCCCGCCCCAGTAGCTCATTCCATGTAATTCTTACGGGCATGTCAGTTACAGAACCAGCTCCTCTAGACACAGGGGGCTTTCCACTGATCCAAGTGTAGCCTATCAGAGGAAAGGTGCTCTTTGTGACCAAGTCACAAAGGCTTGGTCCAAGGATTGGGCATGTGACCCAAACCAGCCAGCTAGTTTCTTCCATAGGTCTTACCTAGATTGGGGAAGGAAGAGCTTTCTTTTCTGCCTCTGGGATGTTAAGTAAAGTTAACATCTGCATCTGGGATGCAGCCATCCTCTCTGGTAGGCAGATGGAATCCTGGGAAGCCAGCGAGAATGGGCTGACCTGCAGAGGGAAGCTGAGGAGTGAGGAAGCCCAGAAATGCTTCTCAACAAATCACAACCCACCCCCTGCCCCGTCCCCACTCTATTGTTTCTAAGTTTTATTTGTCATTTGTACCTGAGTGATACAAGATGCTTCCTAGCGCATGTTTGCAGAAGTGCAGAGTCTGGGAAACGTTTTCCTGGACCGTGAGACCAGGCAGGGGAGGAGTCAGCCGTGTAAAAGTAAACCATGATTATGATCATGTGTTGTGTGTCGTGGTTGGTTTGGTTTTGGGATGTGGGTGTTTTTCCTCAAGGGTAAGTCATGTGCTCATTTGTCTATTTCCTTAGGTATCAATCCACTCAGATAAGGCGGGAGGACCTCCCTGGGCACAGGGCCTATACAGGTGCTGGAGGCCTGGAGGACCCAGGAGTCCCAGCTCCTGCCTGTGGGCGGCTCATGGTCTAGAGCCCTCTTCCTGTCCGAGCCTCCAGGGCCCCCCGTCTCAGCAGGCTGTGTTTGCCGTTTATAGTCTACTACTCGGGTGCTAAATTATTTACAAATTCTTTTTACCAGAGCGAGCATCCAGAGGCTTAAAGACGGATTCTGTTTCTGAGGCCTGGGGTCAAAGCTCCTTTCAAGACATTCCTGTTATCTTAGTCCTCTCCCTTCTTTGCCCCTAGCATACCCAGGATCCAGAACAGCTCTCTTGCCAGAATCATTCCTAGGGGAATGTTTAAGCTGGAATATGTTCTTCTCTGTTCACTTGAGGTTAAACCCCCTTGTGGGTTCTGATGGATCTTAAGGAAGAATGTCAGAACCTCCCCCCCCGCCCCATGAGATCAGAGGGGTATGAGGGGCCCTGATGCAGGCTGGGCAACTGCTGGTTGTGTCTGCCCGCCCCGCATTGTGCTGCCAGGCCCCGCTACTCCATGTCTCTCCTGCCCTCTGACTGTCCCGTTTGGCTAGGGTCCTCCCGCTCTCCAACCTCTTCCTGCTCTGCTGTCCCTTTTTCACTGGGTCGTCATGGCACCAGGTTGAGCCTCTCTGGAAGCTCTTTCTTGAAATGAACGTGTTTCTTTTGGCACTGCCCAGCTCCAGTTCCTCCGGCCCCCCTATTGCCTGGGGCCATGCTCTGGGGAGACCTGAACTAGAGCAGGGAAGAATCTGGGTCAGGGACACTGGTGGGAATGGTTAGAACAACAACTGAAGGCAGAGATCAGCAGGATCGAATTGGAGAAGTGGTGGCAGGAGTGGAGGGAGGGAAGATGGCTAGAAGGATCTGAAAACCGAATGGGGTACAACAGAGGAGGAAAAGGGGTGTGCAGAGTCAGTTGGGTAGATGTTGCTCGAGCTGGACTTGGAGACTGGGTCCTCCTGACTCGGGCCAGTGCTCATTCAATCAACTACACCCGCTTGTCTCCCAGCCACTCGCCTGCCTTCACCCACTGCTTCCCTAGCATAGTTATCTGCAGCCTGGGACAAGGACCCTGTACTATGATCTACAATGTCACATGATCTTCACCGAACCAGTTGGAACCCCTCAGTGAGTGCTTGGGTGGGAACCCAGATAATTGACCTTATGTCTGCCTTCCCCTTGGGGGCCCCTCTGGCCTTGCTCACCGCAGGATCCTGGGGAAATGTCTGGAACATATTAAGTTCTCAAGAGCTGATGGAATGACTGAACAAACAGTTGCTTAATCTATAGATTTCTAATCTTGTTCACAAGCTTTTGGCTCAAGATATTCATCTACCTACATGGGGACCTCCTGGCAGAGAGAGAGAGAGAGAAGCTGGATCATCATGGCCATTCATAAATGTTTTATCCCAAGTCAGCCTTATTTTACTCTGCACAAAAACACAAGTAAAAATTACTTACATGGAATCAAGAAAGCTACAGGGGAAATGGAGAAGCCGCTTAAAGCTGTGGTGAGGGACAGTGAAATTGGTGTTAGAAGCCACCTGAATGAGCTGACGTTCTCCTGGTGGCCGGAAGGGCCAGTGTTGGGAATCTAAGAGGAAAGTCTGGGGTCTCTACCCTCCGGGACCCATGGCCCTGCAGCTCATGTGGCTGCCACAACACCCACAGCTGAAAGGGATGGATATTTTGAATTTATTGATCTCAATTCAATTTCAGGCCTTCCCCTGGGGAGTTGAATTCTGGAGTGTTGGGAGACTGAATTCTCCACGTAGTAGGGGGACCCGAGAACAGATGGGGACTGAGCAGAGGCAGGGCCCGCAACTGGGGTGACAGGGCAGGAGAGATTTAAAAAAAGGGGGGCAGGATTGGGTCCTCACATAAGTCCTGGGCTTTTTTAAAAAAGTCTTTTCCCATAGGGGTGCCTGGGTGGCTCAGTGGATTGGGCTGCTGCCTTTGGCTCGGGTCGTGGTCCCAGGGTCCTGGGATCGAGCCCCGCGTCGGGCTCTCTGCTCTGTGGGGAGCTTGCTTCCTCTTTTCTCTCTCTGCCTGCCTCGTGCCGACTTGTGATCTCTGTCTGTCAAATAAATAAATAAAGTAAATCTTTAAAAAAAAAATCTTTTCCCATTAACAGAGGAAACCCAGGGCGAGAAATAGGAGATGTCAAAGGATACGTACTGAGTGCCTGTTACATTCCAGGCACTGTGCTGTGGGGGCTGGAGTTAAAAGGGAGAAGTAATGTCATCCCTCTTTCCATGGCTTCCTGAAGCTTGCTTCCCCGTGTGGGAGTTCAGATCATAAATGTGCAGAGACAGGAGCCAGCAAAGTTCGTGTGGGTTTGTTATATTGAATAGCAAGGAAAAAGCTCTCTGAAGTGGTACAGCTGAGGCTGAGGGCTGAAAGAGGAGCTGTGCCCAGAAAGGAAGAGCACTGCTAACAGAAGGGACCACAAGTGCAAAAGTCCTGGGGCAGCAATGAGCTTTGTGGGCTCCAGGATCTAGAATGCAGTAGTGTGGGAGGAGGAGGGGACTATTGGTACTGGGGGAACGTGGGCAGGTCAGCAGGGACAGTGGTGCCAGGTGAGAGGGCTAGGAGGTTGGACAGCTGGCATGCTGTATGGTTTGGGGCAGTTTTGATTGTAGTTTTACAGTAACCCTCCCCCTCACTGCTCTGTAGGGGTGTAAAAAGGGGAGAAGGAAGGATGTAGGGGAACCCAGAGGAGGCTGCTGGGCAGGTTCAGGAAAGGGACAGGGACAAAGAGAAGGCTGAAGGCAGTGGAGAGAGATGAAGGGAACAGTTTGGGAGCTTCTGGATTTTACCTCTGACCCCATAATTGGGGTCTGGTCCTCCGTTTACCTATCTGTAAAGTGAGAGCTGTTCTCGAATGTCCTCACAGCTCTCTGTGTCTTGGGGAGTCTGACTCTGGCCCCGGGTGCTTTCCCAAGGTCTGTATCTGTTAGCTTTTTCTCTCAAGGCTGAGAAACCCTTACTGGAGAGAATTTTGATTCAGGACTTAAAGATAAATTTCCCAACTTTCTATAAAGTTCTGTTCGTATTTTAAGTGCATGACCATCTTGTGTCCTTGCTTCTTCGTGGGAGCTGGTGGGAGACGGTGTTAAATTATTAATAGAATAAGAAGACACGAAAACACATATTTTAATGTAACTTATGTGGGAAACCTGATCTTTGGAGACTTTTGGCAAGCGGTTGGAAATGCGTGTTTGCCCCCAAACTTGGAAAGCCCTTGATCAGGCTGGGGTCTTTGTTTCCAACAAAGCCCTTGACCCCTAGTGGTTTCAGTTCTGTTTACTCTTGGCAAGCATTTCTGGTTCAAAGGGAGAATCTTAAAAAGCTGGATTGGGAAAGTCTATAAAATCTTAACGCATCTTTGACATCAAATAGCTCTTTCAAAGCAGTGATTTGATGAAGTAAATAGGAATGCAGCAGCACAAACCATATGGAACGCATTTTCCGTAACTGCTCCGCACTTGAATAACAAAGGAGAAAAGTTCTTGGCACGGGGAGTTTGGGATTTTAATGACCCTTAAATATTTGGCTTAGTTGCCAGATGTGTTTTACCAGGCTGAAAACCCCAAGGATAGGCCCTGCCTTTCTCTTCGGCAAAACATAAGCTAACATGATGTTGCTGTTCATGAAAAGATGTTTGTGCCTCGTTGCAGAAAGCTTAATTCACCATGATTTCCTTAATTATCCGCCCCTCCCCCAAACTGGCATGACTCCCAGCATGCGTCCCGCAGCATTTCTGATGTAGACACTAAGCCAGTTAGGACTATGCCACAGAAGCCTCCTTAATTATTGGAAATGGAGATCAAAGGGCTGAAAATGGTTCCAAGTGAGTGAGTGTTGCCGCCGGAACTGGGGTGGGCCTGGGGCTTTGGTCTTCCTGGCATGAGTGTCTCTGCCCTGACCGGCCGCGGGAGCCATGTAAGCCTGTTGGGTTCTTAGAGAACATGGAATGGTGCCCCTTTCAAGCTGTTACTATCAGTTCTGGTTCAGATTATGAACGAGCCCACCCCTGCTAGAAACACAGACCTGCCTCTCGGGTCTGTGTTTCTCACCTTGAAATTCCCTTATCCCTTGAAACATTTGTGTGTGGGTCACTGGGGTGGTTCTCATCTCAAGAGAACCTCAAAACTGATTTTGTCTAACTTGTGTGCACTAGGGAGTGGATAACGGATCCCGAATAACCTTTCCCCAAAAGACACAAAATGTCACAACTTCAAATGAAAGGGGCTTCACAGAGATGAAGCCAAACATCCCCATTTCATAGATAAGGAAACTGAGGCCCAGAGAGTAGAAGTGGTTTGCCCAAGGCCCAGTGGCTTCACAAGCTAGTGTCAGAAACAAGATCAGAATCTCCCTAATTCATCAGGAGTGTGACACAAAAGTGACTCTGTTGATGAAAATAAAGTGTATCTGTGGAGGGAAAGATTCCCCAACAGAGAAGGTAGCTCGAAGCATGCCCTTCAGGAAGGGCTTGGCACAGGGACAGGGACCGGTCTATCCATCAAGCCCCGGGCTAGGTTGTTTCCCTTCGGCAGAGTTGTGTAGGCTTCCATGAAAGGAATACAGAACGTTCTATAGAAGAAGAAGAACAAGAAGTGAAGTGGTGTGATGTCACACAGCCAGGGTGGGCCAAGTGCAGGGCTGGTTCCGCAGCCCTTGCTTCTCTTGAGACGTGAAGGTTGGACCCTGGACTTTGCACAGCAGGTCTGGAGGCCTGGAGCTGGGGAGCCGGGGCTCTGTCTCTCTGCTGGATTCGATGCTTGGGCCACTGCCTTTTCCAGCTTGTGTCACCCTAGAGGAGACTGCTTGTCCCTCCCAGCCTGGCAGGAGACCCAAGAACAAATTTGCTTTTCCATCCTTGCCAATAGATGGATATGGGCAGAAACCCACATTCGCTGTGGAACTGGGAGAAGGTTCAGAGAATCTCAGACCAGAGTCCTACCAGATACTACGGTATACTTTCCCCATTAAAAAAAATAAAGGCCATTCTGCTTAAAACCAAAACACCACAAAACCCAAACACTGAATCTCAATTTCTCTGCCTTTTGGTGCACAGAACTATGAGTGGGGCTGGTGATAGCCACCAGAGGGGACAGGCACGCAGGTGCCTTGCTGGATCCCACCGCTTCTTCCCAGCTGTCCTCCCCTTGCTTTTCCTCACTGCCCCCATTCCTAACCTGCTAGACTCCTCGAGGCCTCTTCTCCTGGTTGACCAGAGACCCCCATCCTCCATCCTATCAGTCATACCCCTGGGATGGGTAGTGGTCATTGTGACATTCCATCTGTGACCAGATGTTCTTAAGGGGAAGAGGTCTAACCAGAGGGCTGCAGAGGCTGGGAGCAAGGAAGTGAGAAGAAAATATAGAAGGGCCCAGAGCTGGTCTCTAAACAATGCCAAGGGAGGTCCCAGTCTGCCTCCCCTGCCCTCCTCTCTGGGAAGCAGGGGGTAGGCCCTGCCTTGAGAGAACTAGGAGAACCAGAACTCAACCTTGATTTTGGGATATGCAGATTCCTGAGCAATTTCCAGGTTTTTGTTCAGTGCAGACTTTGCACAGCCCCAAACTAGAGTGAGCAGAGGGATGTCACTCCTAGGTTCTCTCCCTGGGCCTGTTCTTCTGCACTAGCTTGGGGCTATGAGCAGAGAGATAGACTGAGTTAAAACCAGGGGCTTTCGCAGTGTGTCAGGTGTGTTAAGTAGACCTTGCCAAAAAGTACCTTCAGTGTCCCTCATTACTGGGTTTTCCAGCACTCCACTTGGGTGAGACTAATGATATTCTGTATTGTAGGAGAATGCCGGACTTTATGGTCTCAAACCTTCATTTATTAAAAGAAACATTCAGAAGTGACAATGGGGAGACCTGAAGTGGCCCTTATAGGCTCCTTAGGAGATCCTGAAGCCAGATAAGAGTTTGAATGTCTCAGGGCTTCTGAGGCTAGATCAAGGGCAAGACATTCAACTGACCTTCAGGAAGGACAAGCCAAGCCTTAGTTCCCGAGAGCCCGTGGACTTCGGTTTCCTTCTCCCAAGACTCTTGCCTCTGATTTCCTGGGACTCAGTCCTTACAGTGTCCCCATGTTCAGGGCTAGTCCTAGCACTTACCATGGTGAGGAGGTGAGTGTGGAGGCAGGGAGAGTCACGTGTGTGGGCGGAGGTGGAGAGGCGGGATCAGATGCATGTACGATTTAGGTATGTTTAATTTTTTATCAAAGGGATAGATTAAAACATCTGACACAGTTCCACGGGGATCTTAACGAACAACAGCAGGCTCCTGGCCTGGCCCTTCTCACCTGCTTCCTGCTCTCAGAGGTAGCAGCAGCTTTTGACTCAGAGCTGTTTTCTCTTAAATTCATTTTAACAGTCTATGGATGATCTTTAGAAATGTCATCTCTAGCGTTTTTATTAGACATGATCTATTGACTTTGTGCTGAGGAAGAGGAGGCTTTAGTGTTTTCTGCACCCACCCCAGGCCCTTCCCTTCTCTAAGTGTGTTTGTCACCCATTATAGTTAGGTCAACACCAGTGTCGTCGTTCTGAACGTGTAAATATTACTCACAGTTGAGACATGTGGTGTGTCATGATTATGTTTTTTTTTCTTTCATTCTTCTGCAATAATTTATTTTATCCAGAGCTAAAATGATGGCTTGATTTGTTCATCTGCTCCGTTTCTGTGCATCTCAGACTGGCCAGGCCCAACAGGGTGGTTGAAGCCCCAGATGGCATCTCTGCTCCGGGAGCCTGCCACCCTGGAGCTCTGTCTATGGGAATAGTTCTCTGGGCTTGCTCCACCCTTTTTACCCCGGGATTTCCTTTCCATCTTCCTGGGAGATCCTCCCAGCCCCCACCTCCCCCCAGTCGACTGTGCTCTATCTTCTGTTTCTGGAAATCCACCTTCTTCCTAGGTTTGATTACTTCCTCATTAGATACATGATTTCCTCTCTACCTGCATGGATGATACAGTTGGAAAGACCACACGTCTTAGGAAGATCTTTCCTACCTGAGTGCTGCAGTGATCATTAGCTGGGTATAGAAGTCTAGGCTTCCAGTATTTATTCTTGCTCACGATTTGAATTCTCTTCCAGGTTCCAACATGGCTGTTAGTGGCACTTTAATGATCTCTTGTCTATGACCTACTCTTTCTTTCTGGAAGCTTGTGATATTTTCACTTTCTCCAGTGTTGTGATATTTCACAACGATATGACTTTGTGTTGATCTTATTAGCACTGAGCTGAGCTCTCAATAGTCTCTTTCAGTATGGAGATGCGTGATCTTTGGGGACATTCTGTTATTCCTTCAATAGTTTTCTGTTTTTCCTCTTGTTACTTTTTAGAGCCTCTGGCTTTCAAATAATGTTTTCCTGGATTGATTCCCTAAAGTTTTACTTTTTCTCTTCCATTTTTGTCCCCCCCGCCACCACAGCCTGTTTTGTAAGTTGATTTTGGTTAGTTTTTAACAAAGTAAAACTTCTGTCTCATGGATATCATACTTTGATACTTCTCTAAGGATATTAAAATGACTAGTTTTCTTGTATTTATGTTTTGGCTCCTTATGTCTGTTTGTTATCTTGTTAGAAATTTTTCTCAAATGCTTGGCAGTTCTTGGCTGTCCGCACATGACTTGAGGGAAATGTCAAATTGTTGATCAGTGTGGTAGGACTGAGCTTGTCAGCTGGGGACTTCACTTTCCAGCCACAGAGCCCCGACATGGCAATTTCATTGCCTCTCTACACACCTCTGCCAACACCAGGGTCCCTAGTGTCTGTATCTGTAGGTCTTTGCCCTGGGGTGGGTCACTTTGCTCCTGGAGGAATTTTTTCCTGCTGGAGAGTCAGGCTGGGCTGGGCATGGTCCCTGGTCTCCCTGCCCCTCATGTCAACTTTTGCTCCTTCTTCCTATTTCCAGCATGCCACCTCTGCATTGTCCTCAGTTGTCCCTGTCAGCTGTTGAGTCTTGAGCCCTTCAGGCTCACTGTCCCCAAAGGCTATTAATACCAGAGTCTTCTGCCAGATGCCAGTTGGTGGAAAGTGTAGCCACCTGATTTCATGGGGTCGCAGTGACACCTGATATGCATTTCCAGCTTGTCCCCCTGTTTCTCCTCCCATTCCAACTTCAGAGCTTCCTGATGACTCCAACTCTTGAGATTATCCCAGGATCTATGGTTACATCAAGTGAATTCAATGTGCCTCCTGAAATTCTCTTAGCCTTCCCTGCTTTGGGAACCTTGTTCTGGGCCTCTGTTATGGTGGCAATGCCTTACTCTGTTGGTCCTGGGCAGTTTGGCTGCCAGAGGCTGGCCAGCTGCATGCCCTACTCTTTTCTGTTACTTCCTTACTTCAGTGGGGTTCTGGTAACCCCACCTGAAAGAGGCAGCCAGGAGGAAGAAATGGGGCTCGGCACAAAAAAATGACACCAGCTTCCTCCTGACTTCGTCTGCCTGGTTGTCTGAATATAAAATGAACGAATCCACTGCAGAATGTCAGGTGGATGGGAACTCAGTGATGCCTACTGACGTACACACTCATCCCTGGGTCCCCCTTGAACCCCTGGAAGTCCATCCTTTCTCTTGCTTTGTGAAAATCTTCCCAACATTCTTTCTTTAAGCATCAATGTGGAAATGGATGACTTAAGGATAATTTATTTTATCTTGCAAGAAATCATAGGAAAACTGGGATGAGATGTAGGGGAAATCATGGGGTGTCATTCTTTTTTTGAGATGCACACTCCTCCTGGTATAGAAAGCAGAAGGTTCTGTGAGCGCCTGCACTTTCCCTGAACTGCATTGCTGTCTCTCGTTGTGCTGTCAAGCTGCATGACAGGACGGTGGTTGCCAGGTCTCCTCCCCCTCCTTCCCTAGGAGGTGCGATAAAGGGCAGAGATGTGATCTGGCTTATCTCCCAGCCTCAGCACCCACAGAAGTGCTTGGGATGCTACAGGAGTCACAAATATTTGTGGGATTGAATGACTGGAAATCTCTCAGACATTCCTCCAGGGACTTGTGTACTTGGAGGCACCAGCCTTCCAAGCTGTCAGGGTGGAGGGTCTGTGAAAGCAGACATGGCTCATAAATCTGAAATAGGTCATCCAGCCACGAACAGGATGTGGCTGGCTGGAGCTGGGATTCTGTTTCCTTCTCAAGGATGGTGCCATGCTTTAGGAATGACGGGACACTTTATCTCCATTAGTCCTCCCTGCCCAGGAAAAATTCTTCCTCCTTGACCTTGCATCTTGGGGGATGTCTGTTGGCCTCGACAACATCCAGTTGGTATGCTGGTCCTTGAGTGAGGGCTGTCAGTCCTGGGAAGAGCATCTTTATCTCCTCCTAGAGCCAGGTCTGACTCCTCCCCACAGAAACCAGACCCGTGTCTGTCCTGAGCCAGCCTCACCTTTTCAACTAGACCGTTTCTTAACTTCAAAAATAAATACATAAAATATGTAAATTTAATAGTAAAAGATCTGTGAGCCCAAAAGTTGATGTAAAAAATATTAAAAGTTAACACTGCTAAACCTCTGCTTGCCTCCCATGTGCACCTTCCCCTTTCTGGATTTGGTACTTATCATTCCCCTGCCTTTCTTCAGAGCTTTTCCATACAGCTCTGTACCCCCAAACAATATACGCCTGTGGTTTATTTCTTAGTTGAGCTTTACAAAAACAGTGATGCGCTAGAGGTATGTTTATGCAACTTGCCTTTTTCCCTTAACATTAGGTTTTGAAGTTCATTCATTGTGAATTGTGTATGTGTCCCTTGTTAGTTCTCACTGCTGTGTATGATCTCATCATGTGGCTGTCCTGCAACTTAGTTCCCCCCCCTTCCTACGAATGAATGTTTGGGATGTTTCTAGTCCTTTCTAGAAAAGCACTATAAACATTCTTGTAAATATATCTGGGGGTGTGAGTGGTTTATACCTGAGAATTATGAGCCCATACATAATGCTCAAACTGAATTCTGCTAGCTGATGTCAATTGCTTAAAAAAAAAAAGGTTGAGTCTTGGGGCACCTAGGTGGCTCCATTGGTTGGTCACTCAGCTCTTGGTTTTGTCTCAGGTCGTGATCTCAGGGTTGTGAGATCCAGCCCCTGTCAACCCTGTTGGGCTCTGAGCTCAGCAGGGAATCTGCTTGAGACTCTCTGTTCCCTCTCCGTGTCCCTCCCCACTCCTGAGAGTGCTCTCTCTCCAATAAGTCTTTAATTTTAAAATTAAAGGTTAAGTTCAATTTATACTCTCTCTGGTCGTATGGGAGAGGCTTCCTTAATGAACATCCTTACCAGCTCTTTATATTGTCAGGTTCTTGCATTGGGTATGAAGATGGACTCTAGTTCCCCCCAAATTTAAATTTTCTTGATTATAGAATGTGCTATCTTACCAAAATTGAGTAGCTATTCTAGTTTTCTTTCTTGAGAATGCCTGTTCAAGTCTTTTCCAGTTTTAAATTGGATAATGTGTCTCTCTATGATGTTTTAGGATTTAAATATGTATTCTGAATTCTAATCATTGGGTGTCATATGTGGTCAATGTCATTCTCAGTGGGAGTCTTTTTGTCACTTTCTTTGAGGTGTCTCTGGATAAACACAAGTTTAAATTTTAGTGTACCTTATGTTCTCCATCTTCTCTTTTTTGAATGGCTTATTTTCTGTGTGGCTAATCAGTGCAATTGTCCCAGCACAAGTTACTGATGAGTTTTACCATTTCCTCTTTACCTGAGAAATGAGCTATGTAAATAAACCAAAATGCAGATTTAAATATATAATTTTTGGATCTTTGTTCTGCTCCATGAGTCTGTTTGTCCTATCTCTGTACCACTGTTACACGATCTACCTCATTTATAGTAATCCTTGATGATTGGCTGGGCAAGTTCCCCTATGCTGGGCTTCCATGGTGTCTGGACTATGTTCGTTCTTGTGTGTGTAGTTAAGAACTCTTGAAAAATGGGCGTAATACCATTATCACACCTACAACTTAAAAACCTCACATAACCAGTTAACAGAGCCAATTTCTCAAACTCTTTAACATTTTTGAAAACTGCTGGTTTGAATCAGGATTCAGAAGAGTCCATCCCAAGAGCTGGCTGTGGTCTAGATTTGGTTATTACATCACCATAGAGGCCTTGGAGTATCTATTCTCTGTATGTCTTGTAAATAATTTGAAAGTTGATCAGATTCAAGTTCATTTTTCAGAGTGGGAGAGCAAGCCTGCTTGGGAGGTGATGGCATGCACTTCCATCAGGAGCCACATGGTATTTGTCTGGCTCGTCTATGTTAATAGCAGCCATGGGTCATCATGGTCCAGATTCATGAATTCACTCAGGCTACAAAATGGTGGCATTCTAATTTTATAATTCCTTCCTAATTAATAGCTGGAATTATTTTATAAGGATGAATTACTCCTAATTAACTATTAGTTACCTTGAAGTACACTTTATAAAGGGAAAACAGGACAAATTGGATCACACCAGAGGCAGTTATCTGTACTGAGCACTGCCAGGTAATTCTTTAATTTACCAGTTTTCAAAATAATGACTTGACACCCAGATATTCTTCAAAGATAACAAATACATTTAAAGAATATCATCATGAACTCATGGATTGAACCTATGTACTTTAATCCATTCTACTTCTTATCCTCACTGATGTCCAAATTTCCCCATCCATGGCCACTGGGAATTTTAATGAGTGGGAAAAATCTGAAATTTTGAAATCTAAAATTATAAGATGTTTCAGCCTCATTTTGGGCATTTTCTACCCCAGACCTGGAATGAACATTTGTCTAAGAAGTTCTGGTACCTGTCAGTGCAAAAATACTATTGAGAAAAATTACAGTCTGGGGATTAGGAGTCTTTATTGCTATTGGCTTGGCTGTTGTTTCCGGGCTGTTTGAGTGGACAGAGTTGGTGAAATCATACATTAGATGCATATATTTAAAGCTCTGTCATGGGCTCAGAAATTTGTGATGACATAGTCTCTTTAATTTCACCAGTCTTACTTCTTTCAGATTTCCCATCCATGGTGTTTTTTTTAAAATAATTATTTTAATTAACACATATGTGTTATTTGCCCCAGGACTACAGGTCTGTGAATCATCTGGCTTAGTGAGTACTTCACAGCACTCACCCTAACACATATCCTCCCCGATGTCTATAACCCAACCACTCTCCAAACCTCCCTCCCCACGGCAACCCTCAGTTTGTTTTGTGAGATTAAGAGTCTTTTATGGTCTGTCTTCCTCCTGATCCCATCTTGTTCCATTTTTTCCTTCCCTACCTTCCAAACTCCCCACTCTGCCTCTCAAATTCCTCATATCAGGGAGATCATATGATAATTGTCTTTCTCTGATTGACTTATTTTACTGAGCATGATGCCCTCTAGTTCCATTCATGTTGTTGCAAATGGCAAGATTTCATTTCTCTTGATGGCTGCATAGTATTCCATTGTGTGTATATTACCACATCTTCTTTATCCATTCATCTGTTAATGGACATCTAGGCTCTTTCAATAGGTTGGCTATTATGGACTTGGCTGCTATAAACATTCAGGTGCATGTGCCCCTTTGGAGCACTACATTTGTATCTTTAGGTTAAATACCCAGTAATGCCATTGCTGGGTCGTAGTAACTCTATTTTCAACTTTTTGAGGAACCTCCATGCTGTTTTCCAGAGTGGATGCACTAACTTGCATTCCCACCAACAGTGTAGGAGGATTTCCCTTTCTTCGCATCCTCTCTGACATCTGTTTTTTTCCTGACTTTTTAATTTTAGCCATTCTGACTGGTGTGAGGTAGTATCTCATTGTGGTTTTGATTTGTATTTCCCTGATGCTGAGTGATGTGGAGCACTTTTTCATGTATCAGTTGGCCATCTGGATGTCTTCTTTGCAGAAATGTCTGTTCATGTCCTCTACCCATTTCTTGATTGGATTATTTGTTCTTTGGGTGTTGAGTTTGATAAGTTCTTTATAGATTTTATATACTAGCCCTTTATCTGATATATCATTTGTGAATATCTTCTCCCATTCTGTCAGTTGTCATTTGGTTTTGTTGACTATTTCCTTTGCTGTGCAAAAGCTTTTGATCTTGGTAAAGCCCTAATCGTTCATTTTTGCCCTTGCTTCCTTTGCCTTTGGTGATGTTTCTGGGAAGAAGTTTCTGCGGCTGAGGTCAAAGAGGTGGCTACCTGTGTTCTCCTCAAGGATTTGGATGGATTCCTGTCTCACATTGAGGTCTTTCATCCATTTTGAGTCTATTTTTGTGTGTGGTGTAAGGAAATGGTCCAGTTTCATTCTTCTGCATGTGGATTTCCAAATTTCCCAGCACCATTTATTGAAGAGACTGTCTTTTTTCCATTGGACATTCTTTCCTGCATTGAAGATTAGTAGACCATAGAGTTGAGGGTCTATTTCTTGGCTCTCTGTTCTGTTCCATTGATCCACGTGTCTGTTTTTATGCCAGTACCATACTGTCTTGATAATTACAGCTTTGTAATAGAGCTTGAAGTCTAGAATTGTGACGCCATCAACTTTGGCTTTTTTTGTTTTTTTTAAGATTTTTTAGTTATTGGGGCACCTGGGTGGCTCAGTGGGTTAAAGCCTCTACCTCAGGTCATGATCTCAGGGTCCTGGGATTGAGCCCCACATCAGGCTCTCTGCTCAGCAGGGACCCTGCTTCCCTTCCTCTCTCTTTGCCTGCCTCTCTGCCTACTTGTGATCTCTGTCAAATAAATAATAAATAAAATCTTTAAAAAAAAAGATTTTTTGTTATTTATTTTGGCTTTCTTTTTCAACACTCCTCTGGCTATTCAAGGTTTTTTCTGGTTCCATATAAATTTTAGGATTATTTGTTCCATTTCTTTCAAAAATTGATGGCATTATGATAGGGATTGCACTAAATGTATAGATTGCTTCAGGTAGCATAGACATTTTCACAATATTTGTTCTTCCAATCTATGAGCATGAAATGTTTTTCCATTTCTTTGTGTCTACCTTAATGTCTTTCATGAGTACTTTATAGTTTTCTGAGTACAGATTCTTTGCCTTTTTCGTTAGGTTTATTCCTAGGTATCTTATGGTTTGGGGTGCAATTGTAAATGGGATTGACTCCTTAATTTCCCTTTCTTCTATCTTGCAGTTGGTGTATAGAAATGCAACTGATTTCTGTGCATCGATTTTATATCCTGACACTTTACTGAATTCCTGTATGAGTTCTAGCAGTTTTGGAGTGGAGTCTTTTGGATTTTCCATATAAAGTATCATAGTCTGCAAAGAATGAGAATTTGACTTCTTGGCAGATTTGGATGCATTTTATTTCTTTTTGTTGTCTGATTGGTGAGGCTAGAACTTCTAGCACTATGTTGAATAACACTGGTGATAGTGGATATCCCTGCCATGTTCCTGACCTTAGGGGAAAAGATTTCAGTTTTTCTCCATTGAGAATGGTATTTGCTTTGGGGTTTTCATAGATGGCTTTGATGATATTGAAGTATGTATCCCTTATCCCTATACTTTGAAGAGTTTTGATCAAGAAAGGATGTCAAATGCTTTTTCAGCATCTATTGAGAGTATCATATGGTTCTTATTCTTTCTTTTATTAATTTATTGCATCACATTGATTGATTTGTGGATGTGGAACCAACCTTGCAGCCCAGGAATAAGTCCCACTTGGTCGTGGTGAATAATCTTTTTAATGTACTCTTGGATCCTATTGGCTAGTGTTTTGGTGAGAATCTTTACATCTGTGTTCATCAAGAATATTGGTCTGTAATTCTCCTTTTTGGTGGGGTCTTTGTCTGGTTTTGGGATCAAGGTAATGCTGGCCTGCTAAAATTAGTTTGGAAGTTTTCCTTCCATTTCTATTGTTTGGAATAGTTTCAGGGGAATAGATATTCATTCTTTAAATGGTTAGTAGAATTCCCCTGGGAAGCCATCTAGCCCTGGGCTCTTTTTTGTTGGGAGATTTTTGATGACTGCTTCAATCTCCTTACTGGTTATGGGTCTGTTCAGGCTTTCTATTTCTTCCTGGTTTGGTTTTGGAGGTTTATATGTCTCTAGGAATGCATCAATTTCTTCCAGATTGTCCAATTTGCTGGCATATAGTTGCTCATAATATGTTCTTATAATTGTATTTCTTTGGTGTTGGTTGTGATCTCTCCTCTTTCATTCATGATTTTATTAGTTTGGGTCCTTTCTCTTTTCTTTTTGATAAGTCTGGCCAGGGGTTTATCAATCTTATTAATTCTTTCAAAGAACAAGCTCCTAATTTTCTTGATTTGTTCTACTGTTCTGTTGGTTTCTATTTCATTGATTTCTACTCTGATCTTTATTATTTATCTTCTCCTGCTGGGGTTAGGCTTTCTTTGCTGTTCTTTCTTCTAGCTCCTTTAGGTGTAGGGTTAGGCTGTGTACTTGAGACTTTTCTTGTTTCTTGAGAAAGGCCTGTGTCACTATATACTTTCGGGACTGCCTTTGCTGTGTCCCACAGATTTTGAACAGTTGTGTTTTCATTTTCATTTGTTTCCATGAATTTTTTTCAATTCTTCTTTAATTTCCTGGTTGATCCAGTCATTCTTTAGTAGGATGCTTTTTAGGCTCCATGTATTTGAGTTCTTTCCACCTTTCCTCTTGATATTGAGTTCTAGCTTTAGAGCATTGTAGTCTGAAAATATGCAGGGAATGATCCCAATCTTTTGGTACTGGTTGAGACCTGATTTGTGACCCTGGATGTGATCTATTCTGGAGAATGTTCCATGTGCTCTAGAGAAGAATGTGTATTTTGTTGCTTTAGGTTGGAATGTTCTGAATATACCTGTGATGTCCATCTGGTCCAGTGTGTCATTTAAGGCCTTATTCACTTGTTGATCCTTTGCTCAGAAGATCTGTCCATTTCAGTGAGGGGAGTGTTAAAGTCCCCTACTGTTACTGTATTATTGTCGATGTGTCTCTTTGATTTTGTTATTAATTGGTTTATATAGTTGGCTGCTCCCATATTAGAGGCATAGATATTTAAAATTGTTAGATCTTCTTGTTGGACAGACCCTTTAAGTATGATATAGTGTCCGTCCTTGTCTCTTATTATAGTCTTTGGCTTAAAATCTAATTTACCTGATATAAGGATTTGCAGCCCAGCTTTCTTTTGATGTCCATTAGCATGGTAAATTGTTTTCCACCCCCTTACTTTAAATCTGGATGTGTCTTTGGGTCTAAAATGAATTTCTTTAGAGAGCATATTGATGGGTTTTGGTTTTTTATCCATTCTGATACCCTGTGTCTTTTGATTGGGACATTTAGCCCATTTACATTCAGGGTAACTATTGAAAGATGTGAATTTAGTGCCATTGTATTGCTTGTAATGTGACTATTACTGTATATTGTCTCTGTTCCTTTCTGGTCTACTGCTTTTAAGCCCTTGCTTTGCTTAGAGGGACCCTTTCCATATTTCCTGTAGGGCTGGTTTGTTGTTTGCAAATTCTTTAAACTTTTGTTTGTCCTGGAAGCTTTTTATATCTCCTTCTATTTTCAGTGATAGCCTAGCTGGATATAGTATTCTTGGATGCATATTTTTCTCATTTAGTGCTCTGAATATATCATGCCAGTTCTTTCAGGCCTGCCAGGTCCCTGTGGATAAGTCTGTTGCCATTTTAATATTTGTACCATTGTACATCACAGGCTTCTTGTCCTGACCCGCTTTTAGAATTTTCTCTTTGTCCCTAAGACTTGTAAGTTTTACTATTAGATGACGGGGTATCGACCTATTTTTATTGATTTTGAGGGGGTTCTCTGTGCCTCCTAGATTTTGATGCTTGTTCCTTTTACCATATTAGGGAAGTTCTCTACCATAATTTGCTCCAATATATTTTCTGCCCCTCTCTCTCTTTCTTACTCTGCTTGAATCCCAAATATTCTAATATTGTTCTGTCTTATGGCATCACTTATCTCTTGAATTCTCCCCTTGTGGTCCAGTAGTTGTTTGTGTCTCTTTTAAAGCTCAGCTTCTTTATTCTCCATCATTTGGTCTTCTATATTAATTAATTCTTCTATATTAATTAATTCTATATTAATCAATTCTTCTATATTAATTAATTAATTAATTCTCTCTTCTGCCTCAATTATCCTAGCAATAAGAGCTTCCATTTTTGATTGCATCTCATTAATAGCTTTTTGATTTCAACTTAGTTAGATTTTAGTTCTTTTATTTCTCCAAAAAGGGATTTTATTTCTTCAGGAAGGTTTCTCTACTATCTTCCATGCCTTTTTTGAACCCAGCTAGCACATTGAGAATCATCATTCTAAACTCTAGATCTGATATATTACCAATGTCTGTATTGATTAGGTCCCTAGCCATGAGTACTGCCTTTTTTTCTTTTTTTTTTTTGTGGTGAGTTTTTCCGCCTTGTCATTTTATTCAGATAAGAATATATTAATGAGGGAATAATATACTAAAAGGGTGGCAAAGACCCGAGGAGAATGTATGCTAATGAAATCAGGAGAGATCCAAAACTGGGGGGAGAAGAAAAGGGGAAAAAAGAAATAAAAATTTAAAAATAAAAAATATATATATGTGTGTGTATGTGTGTGTGTGTTATACTGGTGAATGGAGCAGAGCCATCCACTTGATTTTGGTTGTATTTTGGTCTCTTAGAAGAAACTACCTCCCCAAATTTTAAAGAAAGAGAAACTTATATATATATTCCCATCCTCTGAAGCAGTACGGAAAGCATTCAGTGAACAAAAGCTCTGAGAGCGAACCTGAGCAGATTACTTAGCCTAGCCCCTAGAAAGGGTGGTGCAATATATATAAAATATGTATATAAAATGTATATATATATATATATAAAATATATATACATATATATGTATACAAAAAATGAGGTTAATGAAGGGATAAAATATGACTATGACAATGGTTTAAAAAGATTTTTTAAAGAAAGGTATTGTTAAGACAAACTAGTTAAGAAACGTTAAAATTGGAAAGAGGAAAAGTTAAAAAATAGAATAAGAAAAAAAAATTTTTTTTTAATTTTAACTTCGTAAGACTAAACGATCATGGGGAAAAAAATCCATGAAATCTATGCATTGCTTTCCCCTAGCTCTGGAATTACCCTGTTATCCTTGATTCGTGAGCTTGGTCTTGGCTGGATGTTCTTGCTGATCTTCTGCGGGAAGGTCCTGTTGCAGTGATTTTCAAATATCTTTGCCTGAGCTGGAATTGCACCACCCTTTCTAGGGGCTGGGCTAAGTAATCTGCTCAAGTTCGCTCTCAGAGCTTTTGTTCCCTGAATGCTTTCCGTAGTGCTTTGGAGGATGGGAATGAATATGGCAGCCTCCCAATCTCTGGCCTGGAGGAGCCGAGAGTTTGGGGCCCCACTTCTCAGTGCAGCCTCAGAGATAAGCAGTCAATCACTCCTTTGTCCCTGGCCTCCTGCTACACTCTTAGCTCAGCTTGCCTGTGACCAAGCATTTCTGTCTCTGGCACGCAGCCCTGTTTGGAGTTTCCAAACCCAGTAGTTTCCTGCTGTGCTGCTCCTCCCAGAGGAGGAAAGTGAGTCTCCCTGATCTGCCACTTGCAGGATCCCTGCTCGAAGAGCAGTGGTTCAACTGTGCCTTGGATCACAGCTTAAGGTAACCCTGATCTGAAAGCTCACTCTTCAGCTCTGTCTCTGTAGTCAGCTTCCCCTCTCCGATACCTGGCAGCTCTGCCACACTCAGACACCCCTGGTCTTTGTGTGACCTCATGGGCCCTGAGACCATACTGTCCCTGTGGGGGCTCCACCCCTGCTTAGCCTCTGGAGCAATGTCCTCCAGTGGAGCAGACTTCTAAAAGTTCTGATTTTGTGCTCTGCTGTTCCACCGCTTGTCGGGAGCCAGCCCCTCCCCCCACAGCCTATATTCCCATCGCTTTGGATTCACTTCTCCACACATCCTACCTTTCAGAAAGTGGTCGATTTTCTGTTCCTAGAATTGCTGCTCTTCTTCTCTTCTGTCTTCTGTTGAGTTTGTGGGTGTTTGGAATGATTTGCTATCTATCTAACTGAACTCCTGGGATCTGATGTCATTTCAGTCTACTCCTCCTCTGCCATCTTGCCTCTCCCATCCATGGTGTTAATACCATTTTGAGTTCTTACTGACAGTGTATAACAGTACTTCCCCTCCCCCATTTATTTTTGGAAAACTTTAGAATGAAAATTGGCATCACAGTGTAGCTTCAATTTATTTTTGTCTTTTTGTAAGCTAAGAATTACATATATATGTGTGTGTGTGTGCTTATATATGCACAAACTATGCACACACATATATACATTTTACCTTATTTACTAATAAATAAGTCACTTGTCAAGTTCCACATAACACCCTGTTGGGAATGTTCTCTTAGAAGTGCATGGAATCTATAGGTCAATTTTCTTCAACTTGATATTTTTATAATAGTGAATCTTTCTGCCCACGAATTCAGTCTATTTCATCATGTATTTTGGTTTTCAGTGTCTTCTAATAAATCTTTCTCATCTTTTCCACGAAGGTCTTGACGATCTTTTGTTAGACTCTTAGGCCTTTCGTGCATTTTGTTGCTTTTATAAAAGGTGTCTGTAAAAGTACATTTATATCTACTTGATGGTGAAATAAATATAATAGATATTTGTCCATTGTTCTGACATCCAGTGATTTTGCTAGCTTTTCTAAAAATTCTAATTAGAGATTCCATTAGATTTTCCATGAAGCCCATCATCTAGGAATGCTGGTGGCTTTAGAGTTCTATTTCAGTCCTCCTACATTTGACTCCTTTGTGTTTTAGTCTGCTGCTGAATGCCATTAGGACAACATTGGATCACTCCAGAATCTTAGGTGTCCCCCACCTAACCAGGGAGTACAACTTCTAAGAAAAGGTTTATTTTTTTCCTACTTGTCCATATCCCATCTCTGTTTGGACTGGACTTGTGTGCAGCCAAGACCTGCCTGAAGTTCTCAGGTTGACTTGCACCATGAAGTTCCTTGTAGCTTTGCTTAGTCAGCCTGGGTGGGCAGAGGGAAATGTGGCTTCTTGGACCTTCTGCCATTCTGGGCAGGCTGGGCTGTGCTGAGGCCCCAGGGAGTCAGAGAAGCCCTGGATAGGGATCCCTGGATCACAGCGGGGATGAGTGGATGGGGTGAGCCTGAGGAACAGGGAGTCTACCTCCTGGGGGTCCTGAGGATCAGGTATAAGAAGCCATTCTATTCTCATCAAGAGAAAAGAGGCAGTAGACTATAAGGCAAAACCCAAGAATAGGGTGACCTCTAGGCCCTGGACTATGGTGGGAAGCAGGAAAAAGTGCCTAGACCCAGGCTGTATTGCCTCATGTTATTTTGTCCACCTTCAGTTGTGCATATACCTGGGTATCTCTACTCAGTGCAGCAAGAGCCAAGTTGAACGCTCTGAGCGCTCAATGTGGTTAGACATGCAAAACTCCTAGTTCATGCTCTGGTGTGCAAAAGAGCTCAGTGAACAGTAGTTCTTGGTGGGTGCACCTGTAGATGTTTAGTGCTGTACTTGCCAGGATCTGCTCTTTATTGTGCTCCTTTTGCATGCCAGGACATGAGCTAGGGGACTTTTCTGTCTGTTAGCTGTGGGCTTTCTTGCCAACTGGGTCACCTTCCACGCCCACGTGCCATGGCCCTGAGGTGCTCACGGCAGGCCCATTACGGCACCAACTGTAGCCAACAGTCCTTTAGAGCAAACTCTGGTTTGCCTGGTCTGCGGATCCTCAGTGGAGCCCTCCGCCTTTGGTACCCACCTTGCTGATATACTCTAGAGTCCTTGTCCAGTTTTTGGGCAGAGCTCAGGTTGTAAGCTCTACCAACAGACCAATCTCTCTCTCCCACAGGGGCTGGAGGAGCTGTGCAGCCAGGGCCAAGTTGTATCCGGCCCACGCTTATTTAGTATAGACTTGTTTTTATCTCAATCACCCAGAGAATAAATGAATAATGTAAATTCCTAGGACCCATTCCATCTGGGCCACACAGGATCTTGGCAGAGTGGGTGGGAGTCTGTCATTTGCTGTATGACCTTGGGCAAAGCCTCCTGGCTTTGGCCCTTGGTTTCTCCAGTTCATTTGTCTAGAATTCTCTGACCAGAGACTGAATAGCCCCTCCCCCATTGGCCTCCTCTGGGCATGCTCCTGACTCTGGGCAGTATCTCTTTGCTGTAACACCCAGCCCGGGAGGGGTTAGAAAATTCACTGCTCTCCAACCTTGCACTATTATCATGACCAATCTCCTTTCACACATTTTATCCTTCATTTTATGATCGCTATTAAAGACTGTTAGGAGCTCTCTCGGATCCTTGAGGAATATTTATGCATTTTATAGGACTCTCATGAAGGAGAGAAGCCCTTATTAGGTGCAGGCAGGGAGATTCTGCATTAAGGGGCATTAGGAGGCCTGGATAATGACGCAGAGGCTCCCTGTTTGACTTGCTGGTTTATACACCTGTTGGAACGGTTTTCTTAGGGAGGATTAAGGGATCTTTGAGAATCTCAAACAGCACAGAGAGACTGCTTTCTTGTTGAGATCTTGATGCTGTTGGGGATATCCTCCTCGCTGGCGGGGGTGGGTGGGAAGAGGAGGGACCCCTACTTCCTGTCCTGAGTTTATAGCCCCTCCCCCACACCTATTCAGGAATTGGCACCTGGCCAGCAGCCTGGATTTGCTCCTGCCACATCCCTGATGGCTTCAGTCCCCACTCCATGCCTCGCTACTCTGCCTTCCCAGCTCAACCCATATTTCATGGGACCTGAGGCAATCTCTAGCTCTCCCCACCCTTTTTTTTTTTTTAATAGTCTTTATTTTTTAAAGCAGTTTTAGGCTCACAGTAAAGTTGAACAGAAAGGAGAGAGAGTTCTTATGTAGCCCCTAGCGCCCAAATGCACAGCCTCCCATACCATCAGCACTACCACCGAAGTGGTCCGTTTGTTTCAATCAAAGTACCTACATTGATCTATCATTATTCCCCACCCCCACCATCCGTTTTTATGTCAGTGTTCATTCTGAGTGTGGAACATTCTATGGGTTTGGACAAGTATACGATGGCAAGTATCCAGCATTTTAACTTCATATAGAATAGTTTCCCTGTCCTAAAAATCCCCTGTGCTCTGCCTAGTTCTTCCTCTCCCTGCCACCCCTCCTTGTCACCACTCATCTTTTTACTGTCACCCTAGCTTTATCATTCCCAGAATCCTGCACTATGTAGCCTTTTTGGATTGGCTCCCTTTCACCGTATAACATGCATTTAAGGTTCCTCCACGTCTTCTCATGGCTTCATGGCTCATTTCTTTTCAGCAGTGAATAATATTTCATTGTCCTGATCTACCCCACTTAGCCCATTCACCTATTGAAGGACATCTTGGTGGCTTCGAAGTTTTGTCAGTGATGAATAAAACTGCTATGAACATCTGCGTGCAGGTTTTGGTGTTGACTTAAGTCTTGAATTTCTTGGGGTGAATACCAAGAGGAGCATTGGTCGTAGGATCCTATGGTAAGAGCACGTTTATGTTGTTGAAAAGAAAGTGTGTTGCCCAACTGTCTTCCAGGGTGGTTCAGCACTATTAGGGGTCCCGTCTAGTCCTCTCTGGAAGTGGACTGTCCCCGCCAGGAGCCGGAGGGACTTTATCTCTACCCCATCCCCCACAGCTTGCAAGGGCTGTATTTCCAAAGTCTGCACCCTCTCCGGAGGGGCGAATGCAGAGGTCTTTCCACTATCTTTCTCTGGGCTTCTTGCCACAATCCCAGGGATGAGCGACACATGTGGTATCAGTAGTCGCAGCAGTAGTCACACTATGGTAACCAGAAAAGAGGGACACATCATGGAATCTCTCTAGTCTAGGCTTTGCTCCTCAAAGTGTGGTCCCAGAGCACCTGTGCAGGGGTTGGGGCCTGTTGGAGGGGCCAGATGGGCAGCTCCTCCGCAGACCTAATGAATCAGAAGCTGGACAAGTGGCCCCAGGACTGTATATGTGGGACGTCTCCCTTTATTCCCCCCAAGCTGATCCTGACACTGAGTTTTGAGAGCCCCTGACTCATATTCTGGGTTGACTGCTCACCAGAGCCCTAGGACTAGACAAGAAAGGGTCTCAGAGCCCCAGAGCAACCCCCATCCTGCCTAAGGGGGTTCTCCTTGGAATCAGATCCTGTCTCCTCTGCTCTCCCATAAGGCTCTTTCCCCTTTTGTTGTTGTTGGTGGTGGTTTCTTTCCAATTGGGCTTTCTGTCATTCTCGATTTCTCTGTGCCGTTTTCTCCAACTCATTTTAATTGATTCCGAAGTGGTAAGGCATTTAGTGAGTATGAATTTGTGTTTCGCTGAAATCAATCTCTTTCTGCAAGCTTGCTTCCCCCTTCTTTCAAGTCAGCTAAATCTTGCCTCCCCAAAATTAAATGGCTCCGGGCGGAACCAGCCTCGAGTTGATTACCTAATGCCTTAGCAGCTCTAGCACCGCTGAACGGGTTTGACCTAATTTGACCCAAAATGCTGTCCCACTCATAGGCGCAGTCCTCATTGTGGAAACCAGTGCGGTTTAACCTACCATACAGGAGACAGCAGGGGACAGAGATGCTTGGAAGGGATGAGGGCTGTTGCCAAACAGAAGTGGGGATGACCCAGGGGAGGGGACATTAGTTACTGACCTCTGAAGCTTGGGGTGACCCCAAAGATGAGCAAATGTTTCCCTTTCTCAATGACTGTTTAAAGCTCATTGTTATCAATGTGGGCCTAGAGATCTGGAGCTCCAGGGAGGCGAGGAGCCCGGAGGTGCCAAGGAAACCGATGGGTATCTCTGTGTGATGCCGAACCTGTCACCGCATCTGCACAGACTCTCCTGTGAGGCGCCCGCCCAGGGCCGGCTTTGGTACCCTGCAGGCTCTGACGGACAGGCACGAACCTGCTCGTTTTATAAGTGCAAAGGCTGATACTTGGTGTACTTAGCTGGGAGCCTAGCTTTGTCTCGCACAGTAAGTGGTGGAGCAGGATCTGAAACCAGCACTGCCTGAGGGGTCTCTGGTCCTCTCTCCTCCCCCATCTTCATGTGTGCTCGGAGCCCCGGAGGGCAGGTTTCCTGGGGGGCTTGGTTCACTGCTCTCTGACTCCCTATCATTAAGGATGGTTATGGCTTGTTCTCCAGCTCTGCCTTATTCCTGGCTGTTGCCACACCCTCTTTCTCTGGGTTTGAGAAAGTGGGAGATGTTCAGACAACCAGTGAGGTCTGGCTAGGCCCACGTCCCTGCCTGCCACGTGGTCATGCTAACAGAAGCTATGCCCTGAGTGCTGGCGCTTTCTCGAGGCCGTGCTAAGGGTTGGGATGAATGCGTTCATCATTGCAAACGTCTTGGGTGGTTTTTGGCCACTGAGGTCTGGGTTTTCATTTTGAATCTAGCTCCCGTGCCATCTTTCTTCAACTGTCCAATGGCAGAGAGTCCCCTTGCTCCCATCTGTCCTACATCCACGGGATAAATTGCCAAGAACAGACAGGGTAATGATAGGAACATACTTACCACGATCCTTGGCACACAGTAAGTGCTCAGAAATGGGTTTTTCTGTTTATACCTATGGAGACAAACAATTTCATAAAAATCTGTTAAGCACACACACACACAAGTGTTAAAACATGTATGAGAGTCATGTATCAGTCCGCCAGTGTAGCCAGGACAGACTTCAGCTGGTCTGCCTGCCATGAGCATGCCTTTAGCTCTCTAGCCCAAGGGACAGAGCATGATTCCAAATCCTAGGGACACCTAGCTTTGTTGTTAAAAAAAAAAACCCAAATCTGTATATCTCCCCAGAGGGTGATTAAGGGATGCGCTGATTACATGCACATGAAGAAGCTGGGGCTCTGGTAGTTAGATCAGCATTTCTTCCTCCCAGTTTCCCTTCACCCCGGGGTGTCTCCAATTATCTCAAGAAGGGTCAGGAACCACTCAAGATGTTATTAATTTTAATCCATTCTAATTAAATATATAAGTGGGCCACGCACCACTTTGTGGAAGGAGAAGAGGGGGAAACAGTAGCTTTAAATCAAATCTGTAAGTTGTGAGCTCAGGCCGCCCGCTTCTCTGGGGCTGGCAAGTGCGGGGTTACTCTGCTTTCCCCTTCTTTCGCTCACGTACCTTGCGGAGTGCTCAGACTGATCCGGGCGAAGACGGGTGCTATGTACAGGAAAACTGAGGCCAGCCTGGTGGGGTCTGTGGAGGTCCAGAGGCCTGGGCCATGTCCTGACTTTGCCTCTGAGTGCTGGGTGACTTCAGACCAGTCCATTTCAGAGAAGTGTCTGATGAGGTTCCTTACATGGCCCTTTGTGTCTTACGAGGTCAAGGTGAGCTTGACCTTTAGGAATCAGGGCATCTACATGTCCTCCTTCAATACCCTGATTAAGCACCACCTCACATGAGCCAAGGTGATGTCTCTGTGTCCCTGAGCATGTCCGGCTGAACTGGGATCGGAATGTTGCATGGAAGGTGTGGTCCTTCAAGGAGAGAGACATTTCTCCTGCCTTTGGGCCAGGACACTCCTGGAGCTCTCACTGCTGCTTCTGGGGACAGCGAGGGAATGGGTCCTGTCTGCAATGAGGGCTGATCAGGGAGGGCCTGGTCCCCAAGCTTCTGCCTGTCCCCCCAGTAGTTCCTGAAAGTTCTGTGCTTATCCTAACTCCTCAGTGTTCTCCATGGAGCAGATTAGAGAGACAGAGGAGGGATCCCCGTTAAGCATGAATCTGTGGGACAGGGAAGGGGGAAAGATGAACAGAGCCTGCTCGCGGGTCCGGCTTGGACTAAGGAGAGGGAATATGTGGACGGGGGAGGGGATCAGTCACAGGGTGAGGCCAGGTTGCTTGGGAGAAGATTTGCCCAGCCCGCTGACTTTCCCCATGAATCCTAGAACATGACGCCTTTGGGGGCCTCCCTGCAAGCTTCCTGGCTGTCCTCCCCCAGCGGGGCCTGGTCTGGGCCAGCAAGGTTCTGAGGGAGGAGTCTCTCACTTAAGATTCCAAGAGATTCTGAAGATGCTGGGTGAACAGAGTGGGGCGCGGAGTCTAGCGCCTGCCCTGGGGAGGCCGAGCAGGTGGCCGGGTGGAGGGCCCACCAGCAGGCCTGGAAGCACTGGTTTTGTTCTGAACCATCCTGGGCCTCTGGCAGCTTGCAGGTGCCACTCACGTACTTCCTTTCTGAATTTCTCCCTTTCCCTGTGTTTTCTTTCGATGTGGCCACTTCTGGCTCATCCCTTAGCTCTTTTGTTAGATTTCCTTTCCCTGAGAAGCCCCCCCTGACCTCCCTGGATGGGCCCCCCCTGAGTATTCACAGCCCCATCCCCCATCCCCCAACCGTATCTTTCCTCTCCTGGTTCTCAGCCCCTGAACCGTAATGGCCTGTTTGCACATCTGTGGCTGCCTGGGGCTGTGTGTCCTGCGAATCCCCTGGCTCTGAGCACCGGGCTGGGCATCTGGTCGGTGCTCAGTAAATGTAACTGGAATGGACCGTGTGTTCAGGTCACTGGTGCTAAGCCGAGACCATAGGGGCATGAGGGAGACCAGGGCCCATCAGCATGAAGTCGACAGCACTGCTCACTGGCGGGGCTCTGGCTGGGGTCAGGCGTTACTGGCCCCGGGTCACCGACAGGCCTGAGGGCTCCAGGATGACCTTTCCACCCTCTTGCCCGGACTGCTCATGCCCCAGGCTGGAAGCCGCAGCTACATTCCCGATTCTCTAAAAGTCTTGGGTGATTTTTCAAACGTTTTACCTCCAACGTGTTTTGCATACTGCCACACATTTTAAAACCCACACATAATTTAAGGAACATTTAATCAATAGAGTCTTGATTCATTTTTCCCTTAAATCATCAGTATTATTGTTGTAAAGAGCCCATTTGAAGTTCAGGAAGGCTCTTAAGCATTTTTAATAACCATTTTCTTCCCTTGCGTCCTATTTTTTTTTTTTTAAACTATCTTTTTGAAAGATACTTTTTCCAATGGTTGAACAATCTCAAAATGCCAGATTCCCAATTGCGGAAATTGTGTTCAGTCTGCTATTCTGGAAGGAAAATGGACTCTTCCAGAACACTTTCGCATACATATATTTCAACTAAAGTTGCTGTTGGTTCCAGAGTTACCGGAAAAGGGCTTTAAGCTCCCAGTTGTGAGCTGAGATGGCCGCTGGCGTAGCGAGTCAGGCCTTTGCCCGGAAGACCTTCCACCTCCCAGCAGGAGGTCTGGTGGCTTCTGCACCAAATGCACACACGGCAGGCATTATGTCCCTTTCCTTGGGTCTGATGTGATTCTCTGTCCCTCCTGCAGTTTGCTTGTCTCATCTGACTTTTATGGAGTGCTTGGTGCATTCTACAGGTCACGGGAAGCCCTCATGTGTGTCTTCTCATGAGATTATTAGTCGGTCGTATCGCCAAGAGAGCTGTGGCCAGGGGTTCATGTATTAGTTTCTGGGGGCGGGAGCTGTGACAAAGGACCTCCAACTTGGCAACTTCATGGAGACGATACTCTCCTACAGCTGGAGGCTGGAAGTCTGCAATCCAGGTTATCAGTAGCCTGGTGCTTCGAAGGGCTCCGGGGGGAAATCTGTTCTTGCTTCTTCAAGCTTCCGATGGCTCCAACGCTCCTTGGCTCCTTGGCTTGTGGTCACATCACTCTAGTCTCTGCCTCTCTGGTCATGTTGCCTCCCCCTCTTCATGTGAGGCATCTTCTGTGCCCGTTGACCATAAGGAGACTTGTCATCGGATTTGGGACCCTTCTGGATTATCCAGGATAAATGCCTCCTCTCAAGGTCCTTAACTTAATGGAGATTTTTCCGTATAAGATATAATTTCCACTCTTCTGCCACATGAGGTAATATTCCCAGATTCTGGGAGTGGTAACATAGACCTTCTTTACTGGAGGCCACCCTTCAGTCCATTACAGGTTTTAAGGAGCACAGCAGGACTTGAGCCTAGTAATGTGGGTGCAGACGTGGGGCTGTCTGGTCCTGCTGCACACTCCTCTCCCCTTTGCTAATGGGCCAGAGCACTGACGGCCCAAGCTGGACGGGACGCCAGCCGCAGTCCGCTTGGCTGGGGTCTCAGCGGGTCTGTCCCCTCAGGGTGCTCTTAGACTGAGTCCCTCTGGGGCAGTTGTAACAAAATGCCGCTGACTGGGTGCTTTATAAACAATAGAAAGGTACTGCTTACTTCTGGAGACAGGGAAGACCGGGGTCAAATGTCAGCATGGTTGCCTTCTAGGGAGGGCCCTGTTCCCGGATCACTGGTCCCTTCTCCCTGTGGCCTCCCATTGTGGAAGGAATAAGGGAGCAGTCTGGGGGCTCTTTCATAGCGATACAATTCATTCATGAGGGTTCCACCCATATGACCTCAGCACCTCTCAGAAAACCCAGCTCCTGATACTGTCATGTTTGATAGTTAGGATTTCCACATAGGAATTTTGGCGGGGGGGCGGGGCATAAACACTCAGATCACAGTGTATCCTGCCTTGCTTCTCCCCCCTTCCTATCTTGGCAAAAACCCTTCTTATTTCCCGCCAGTCTATGTGGCTGGTGTTCTGTGCTGTGGCCCACATCTTGCCTTGTCAACGGTTGTGACTTCTGCCCCCTCCCTGGTCTGTTGGCCTGCGATGCATGTTTATGATAGAACATTAGTAGAAAGCAATAGATCTTTTATTAGATTAATCCATATAAAGTGCCATATTTTTGGTCAGTCGCCATCAAATGTCGGCAGTTTCTTACGATTCGGTCTCCTCTTGTTTGGAAACACATGGCCCGTGGGTACTCTCCTCCCCTCCCCCAGCCTGGCTTCATCCTCCTGCTTCCTCCAAATGCCGATGAAGTATTCCAGCTTCTCGCACGTGCCTCGGATTTTAGCACACGGCTCATCTGACCTGTCTGCATTCTTTAGTTAGTTAGGCACGTCTTTGGCAGATTTTCGCACTCGGTCACACCCCAAATCCCATCTTAGTTTCAACTGTCTCTGAAGGAGCCACCAAGCCACCAGCCCATCTCGAAGCCACCATCTTCCACGGAGGGGTCCTGAGCATCCCTTGGGAACCAACGTGTTACTCTCCTGCCTGCTCATCGGTAGCAGGGTTGAGTGCCGTGCCCGCCGAAAGTACTTCTGGGGAGCGTCCCGTTGGATCCAAGTCTACAAATGCCCCCTTCCCTTCAGTGTCTCGTCTTTTCTGCAGTAACCTGGCTCACAATGGAGCTTCGCCTCACTATAAGCATTTATTTATTCAATGCATCCTGAGATATTAACCTATATTATGCACAAGCAGCAGTGCACGTGTTTCCTTTCCTGGCAAGGACTGTGTTATCGGAAATCCTTTATTGGGATTTGTGTCTTAATAGAGCTGAAGGGCTGTTTGTAGTCAGGTTCCCCAAGCCAAGCTGGAAATGGTGGGGTGGGGTTTACGTGGGGATGGGGAGTCGCAAGGGATGCCCGTCCTGGGCACGCAGCCATCATCAGCCTGCTCTCAACTCTCACATGGCATCCAGAATCTGGTCATAACTCACTGCTTGTGTGACCTTGGGAAGCTGCTTTCTCTCTCTGACCGTTCGCTTCCTGTCTGTCGAATGGAGTGATGATAATGGTACAGGCTTTGTAGACTTGCTGGAAGGGCTCACGGACGTGACCTGGAACCCAGCCCACCTCTTGTAGTTCTAAACAGAGAAGAGCGTTTTGTGCGCGGGGAGTTCTCTGTCGCTGCAAGCGTTCTAGCAGAGATTAAGAGAGGGACGAGCAGGGATCTTTCTGAGGGGAAAGGGAGTCTCAGTCTCTCCTGGAAGGGAGAAGGGGACTTGATCCTGTAGCCCTGAGAATGCAGGATTTTGTGCCATCTTGATGTAGGAAGGAGGAAGAACGTATTTCTCAGTAGGTGGTGGCCAGAGATGTTGTCCCGAGATCTTGATCTCTGGCACATGGCACTGAGGAAAAGCTTGTTCAGGGCCTCACAGGTGTGTCTAAGCGCTCTACTATACGTCTTTATGGAGGACCTGCTGTGATGCCAAAAGTACTAGGGTCACATGGCAAAGTACTAGGGACACATGGCTGGAATGTGCCTGAAATCAGTCCTAAGGAACCATGTCTCAAAATGGCCAGTCCCTATCATTGAGGGATTTGGGGGCCAAACAGTGCAGAGAAAAGAGCGCTCGCATTTGCCACAGACCCTCCATGTCCCAAGCATGATACATAGTTTCTCACTCACTAAGTTTTGGGGAGCTACTGTCTCCCTCGTACAGGTGCAAAAACGAAGTCTCGAGGAGGCTGTGATTTAATAATGTCCGTGGATCAGTCCACGTGGATGAGCTCGGTGATGGGAGAGCAACAAACAGGCCTGGGATCTTCACAGCTGAAAATGGAAGTTATTTCTTGCTCACGGTAGATTCCAGTTGGATAGCCACGTGCTGCTTCTTGCTGCTTTCCTCACTTAGAAACACAGGCTGCCGGAGCAGGCTCCCCCTTCCCTCCCTTTACACGGACTCTGGCTGTTGGCCGTGCCAGAGGGAGAAGAAAATGAGGTGGAGCAAGCTTTGGCCCTTAAGGTTCTCATGCATCGGCCTAAGCAGGTGCCACGGCCACACCCAGCTTGCAGGAGGTGGGGAAACCATGTGCCCTGAAGGAGGGCGCCGGGATGCTCGCGGTGAGCCTTGTTGACACCCAGCCTCTTGGCAAGTGACAATCAAAAAGGAAAAGCAGGCCAGGACGGGGCTCCAAAAAGTCAAAACGTGTGGGATTGACTCAGTACCCAGTTGTAGTGCTAGTGACCTACGGATCAGCCCCAGAGGCCGGCGGGCATTCAGAGCCCGCTTACTCATTTGGGGATTAATAAGTCTTGCCTATTTCCTCAACTTTCCCTGGGGTGGGCTGTAACCCAGTGGTCCCCAATGATGGGACACAGCTGCCCCCCAGCCGTGCCTCCCTAAAAACTCAGCTGAGCACCTCCTGCAGTGTCCTGGTCCTGGGCATTCCCGCCTGGGCTACTCAAACTATGGATGATGTAGAATCGCAGTCCTTTATCCTCAACGAGACTTCTGATGAGAGGGTGTTTAAATTTGACAGATGGCTTAATATTTTGCTCTCAGAAGGAGGCAGTATCCCCGAGGGTCCCTCTGGCTATGCATCATTGTGATGGTCCCTCTCAAGAGCACCTGGACGTCCTCAGGAGAAAAACAGCCCTTCCTTCCAAACGCGGACGTCTCCGCGTACCACTGGCTTCTCACGACACCTTGGGATTTCTACAGACGCTTTCCTTCCAGCCCTGTCTCAAGGGCCTCCCCATGGCCCTGGGGATGACCTGGTGGCTGCTCAGTTATCCCAGGGTTTCCTCCTGAATTCTCCTTATCTTGTGGAACCATCCTTGAGCCGCGGCTGCACGAACTTCTTTGGGCAGAGGCCGGACACACTGCTGGATTGATGGATGTGCTTAACCGTGTTCTCAGTCCAGATGCCCAAGGGGGCCATCAGGATGCCCTCCGCCATCTGCGGGGCCTGGAGGGCCTTTTAGTTGGATTCAGGCTGAGTTTCCGACTCCACCCCCTGCGCTCTGTAGCTATTCTTGGCCGTGGCTCTGCACTTTACAGCGTACTAAGTCTGCTCTTCACCGCATGCGTCACGAACATTCCCCTTTCATTGCTGTAGCACATGTATTGAGCTCCGACCGTACAGCGCGGAGCACTCAAGGGCTATGTGCCTCCTGTGCTAATAAAATGCAGAACAGTCCCTGCCTCTTACAGGCTTATGAGGGAAAGGAAATGGATGTGTTATCCCCATGAATGAGAAAGGAAGGCATTTGGGGGAGTCCATAAGGAGAGCCAAGAGTTGAATGGTAAGGCAGGGATATAAGATAGGCTTCCCAGAGGAGGGCCTTCCTAGGCTCAGTCTTGAAGTACCCATAGGATCTGGTCAAGCAGAGGATGGTGAGGGAAGGAAGGATGACATAGGGCGAGCAGGCAGAGCGGGCCGCGCAGGGAGGGCGTGGCGGCATGGCACGTTGCGTGGGAGGGCGTGCGGGGAGGCTGGCTTTTGGGGGGTAACTGGTCTGTTTAGGGTGTGTCAGGAGAGGACGATAGGATAGCTTCCCTTGGCAGGCTGCTCCTTCTCTTATCCGGCAGTAACCATGAATAGACCTTCAGAGGGCTGTGGGTGGGTGTGGGGGTATGATACCCAGAGCACATCTGTGGGATGGTATGGGGTTTTCATCCAAAGGAATCAGCAGGACGCTCAGTTGGAAGTGGCCAAGACGGGTATTTATTTCAGCCCTTTCTCCTTCCCAGCCCTGCTCCCGAGCTTCTGCTCAAGGGCTTGGGCTCCAGAGACCACTGCCCCGGATGCCCCCGCACTTCCTGCATTCTACCCTGTCCACTGACAGAGCACAAAGCTGGGAGGGGGGCATCTGTACTTGTACTTGGCCTCACAAGGTGGGGGCCACTGGCTTGAGTATCAAGACCTGGGTTCCAGGGTTGGTTCAGTCCCTGCTTCCAGGTGAGACCCTGGGAAAATCGCCTGTCTACTTCCCAAGGTGGGGGATGAAGCTAGATGGAGTGTCTTTCCTGGATCTGCCCACCCATGATGTTAGGCTTCTAAACCGTTAACTAGATCATCATTGCACGAGCTTAATGCACTGTTAACCACTCTCAGCAACTCAATTTTTGTCAACTAACAAGTGACCAACCAATAAAATATTTAACCACCCAAAAGCAAAATGAGGGAAAGGCGGTAATAACTGTGTTGTCCTGTCTTCTAAGACCCCAAACTCTATAGTCTTCCATGTTATTAGTTCTGCACAATTGGGCAAGTTACTTTCAGTAACCCTAAATTTTCCTGTTAATTGATGCTACAAATAATATCCATCTCATGGGTAGTGCTGAGCAGGTCGGCTGTGTATGGTTGTGCTTACTGTGCACTGTACAAGAGCACCTGGCTGGGGGGCACATCAAGGGTGACAACCAACCCAGGCTTTACTCACCAAACCCCCAGATCTGCCTCAGGCTTGCATCTACCTGATCCCCTTTGCTTACTCTTAACAAGTTACAGTACAGGCAGGCAGTTGCCCTTGTCCTTAGCATAGCACCTAGCCTGGAGGTTGGTCCTCACTTTCTTTGCTCTTCTGAGGAAGAAAGCTAATGTTTGAGGACCTGCTTAAACCCAAAGTCCCAGTTTTTCTGTCTGTAAAGCTATAGAAGTAAACCTGTACATCTCTGCTGTTCTCATGAAGCTGGATCATCTAGGTGATTTTTTGAATTCCAGGGCAGGGAGCTCATCTTTGAAATGAGCTCATCTTTGAAATCTGTTCTGCATTTGCTTCCTGAGCATGTGCTCAGGCTTAGTTGGCTGCTGGAGCTTAAGGTGGGTGGGACTTCTGGCTGCGTGGGCCCATCTGGTGGAGAGAAGCCTCCTAGTCCATGCCAGGCAGCCACCACAGTCCCAAGTGAGGGCTGCGGATGTGCCGTGGCTGCTGATGGAGACATAATTCACTTCCCATTGGTCGGTGTCACTAAGGAAGTGTCGATGCTGGGGCTTCTTTAATGAGATAGAGCTGGGGGGCTGGACAGAGAGGATGGTGGTCTGTCTAGCCTGGGAGAACCGTGCCCACCAAGGATTCCCACTCCTTCAATGACCCAATCTTTGTAAAAATGCCTTCCCATTCACCATCTTTTCTTTCTTCCTCTTCCTTCTTATACAATTTTTCTCAAAGCCTGAGGGTTGAAGTGGGTTCATGCAGAATTTCCAGAGCCTCAGACTGAGGCCAGAGGAGGTTTTCTGATAACACCCAGGCAGAATCTGATCTGGCGAGCTGTCAAGGGCTCGGCCCACCTCTGAGCCCTGACCTGAAGGCTGAGGGACCCTCACTGGGCTTGGAATCCAGTCTTGTGTTTGGTGAGGCATCGGGCAAAGCGAGCCAATTAGTGAGAACTGCCTCTGGGTAGAGTGGCCGTGCCTGCCCACGGGGGCCCGTTGCCAGACCTCCTCCTCGTTAGCCTTGACCTGGTGTCGCAGAGTGGGAGGAGCGGTGCTTTGATGCCCTGGCGCTTGCCTCCAGCCGTGGATTGCAGGACCACCAGGCCTGGCTGTGCTTCCTTTTCCCCAAAGGCCAAGACATGTGATCTGTTCCTCTGTCCAGGGCTTTTTCGGTGGCAGCTTTGAATTCTCTAGCTCTGAGCATGTGGTTTGGCTTAGTGCAGAGACAGACTCCTGTGTGCCTCACTGCCACTCTGCCTGCCTTTCCCACGGGCCCTGCAGAGCCGCAGACCATCCCTTGAAAGACGGATCCACGGTGAGTCTAGGAGGCTGATGATTGCCAAGTCTTCATTCCCTCCTTGTCCTAGGAGGACACCCCCACACCCCTCACCATCTGTTTTTGGGGTGTCTTCCTGTAGGCAAGGCAGAGTGTGTGTCTCTGCCCCATTGACCTTGGGTATGGCGATGGGACTGACTTGAGCACTCTGAAGCTAGGGAGGCCACACAAGCAGAGTCCTAACTGTACTTGTGCAGCCTTTGCTCGGACTCTTGCCCTTCTGCCATCTGCTGTGAGAAGGGAATGCTCAGAGTAGCGGTTGGTCCTGGAGAGAGACCCAAACTGGCCAGAAGTAAAGCTTTCCCAGTAACTTTCCCACCTAAGAGCAGAAAATGTTGTTTCCCAGCCGAGCGTTTGGAGTTCTTTGTTACACGAGAGTATCGAGAGGAAACTAAACCCAAACCCAAACCATCTGATTAGGCAAGGGGTCAGCCTAGTGCAGGGTCTGCGTCCTCTACTCCTCTGGCTCCATTGGATGCTCGCTAGGAGCCCCATAGGAGCACCAGAAACAGTTGGCTTAATGCAAATGGAAGTTGGGGCTGGTAAGCTCTGGCGGACTAGCCATGTGTGGCTGGCACCACGCTCCCAGTCTGGCGTCCAAGCCCCATGTTTAATCCCTCTCCAATCCGGTGGAATCTACTGGCGAGTTACAGCCCAGAGTTGTGTGTGCCATCTCTCAGTTCTAAAGCAGTGAATCAAACTTGCACACCACTCTGCAGGCAAAACAGAAGCACATTCTCTGACCAGCCCGTGGATCCCCAGTTTGCAGCCTCTGGTCTGTCCACCTTGCACAGCCCCCTCCTCCAAGCCCTGGGCATTGACTACAATTCTCATGGGAGGATCGAAGAATGCAGAATAGCAGTCTGTCTGATGGCCCCACCTGTTCCCTGGGCAGTGGTCCTTGTGCTGTTGAAATAATTCAGATTTGACCCAGAGGACTAGATGAAGAAGCAGCTTTGAGTTTGGATCTGGTTGCTAGCTTGACACGCCGAGTGATGGAGGGTGAGTCCCTTTCTCTCCCTGGCCCTCCGTGTTCCCATCTGTGTAATGGCACTACCACTTGCACACTGAGAACATGGGAACAGATTACCTAACTTCTCTGCGTCAGCATCTTCCTCTGGAGGACAGGACACTGCTGCTCACCAGGCTGCGCTAACGGAGGACTGGATGGGATGATGATGGGAGCTGTTAGCATGTTCCTTGGCACACACAGTCCAGTGGGTGTTCGTCGTGGTGCCTGCTGTTCATACGTATTAACAACAACAATAATAAATGAAGTGTGGCCTGGGATTCTCTCTAGGAGCTGGAGATAAAAACGGGCACACAGAGATCTGGGGCAGGGGTCCTGGTTCTAGCAGAAATGCACGGTGCTCGACTTTCCCGTCTAGTACCTCCTGTCCTGCTCCACCAGCTGATTCCCTGCTCAACCCCTTGGTTCCCCCCATTAGATTTGTATTCTTGATTTCTTTGCTCACAACCAGTTTGCGCGCCTGTCCCCCATCCCCATCCCTGAGCACACACCTTCCATCACTGGGCAGAAGGCTCTTCTTCTTCTTCTTCTTTTTTTTTTTTTTTTTAATTTATTTGTCAGAGAGAGAGAGGAAGAGAGAGCGAACACCGGCAGACAGAATGGCAGGCAGAGGCAGAGGGAGAAGCAGACTCCCTGCCGAGCAAGGAGCCCGATGTGGGACTCGATCCCAGGACGCTGGGATCATGACCTGAGCCGAAGGCAGCTGCTTAACCAACTGAGCCACCCAGGCGCCCCCAGAAGGCTCCTCTTGATCTCCCACCCGCAGGATGCTCGTAAGGGGGTTCCTGCTGAAACAGAGGAGGGACCCCTTGCTCTGCCAGCATTGTGCTCCTGTTTGCTTCCGAACTCTGTAGCACCCACGTCTCCTCTCCTACGCCAGCACCAGTTGTAAATACTTGGGTAACGAAAGGGTCAGAACACCGCCCCAGCCATCAGAGGTCCTGGAGAACACGGTAGGAATGGGACAATGTTGGACTTCAAAGCCCAGCCATAGATTAGCAGACTGTCTCTGGAATGAGGGGGAGGAACTTGCTTCAGACCATCCTGAAAGCAAAGAGAATAAGTGACCCTCTAACTTGGAAGGTCAAGGGTGGAGCCACATTGTCGTCCTCTGTCCCTGTCCCTGTTCCTCCATCCCCATCCCTTCTTTATGCTATCTGCAGGATGTCCTCCATGACTTGACAGAATGAGGTTGGCAGTAACCCGAACTGAAATAGCCCAGCCCTTTCACTTCCAAGGAAGGATTCTGATTGGCTGCCCGCAGGTCACTGTTGCTGGAGGGTGGGCGGTGTGTGTGGGATGAAGAACTGAGTGGGGCTGGGCCTGGGTGTAAGCCCATCACTGCGGCAGGTTTGTGTGAGATGTGCTGTCCCCAGCATTTCCTCTAGAACGGAAGGTGGGAGTGGAGTGCTCCAAAGAGGCACTGGGCTGTCCACGAGTGCTCCGCGTGTCCCGTCCAGGTCATTGCACAGAAGCCTCAAATCATTTGTCTCAGTTCTTCGTAGATTCCGTAGGAGCTGTGGCTGGGGAGAAAGCCCCAGTGGGGCTCTTCACTGTAGGAATGGCAAACATGTAGTGCCAAGGGACTCACTGCACCCGTGACATCTGGGATGATGAGAGAATTATGCAGGCATTTGCATGAATGCGGAATACACCCGACACACGCACGCAGAGAATGCAGAGGCTGGGTATTGCATAACACAGAAGACCCCCCTGTGTTCAGGCGGTAAGGGAATAACCCCCTGCCTCTAAAGGGGAGCTGGGCAGCCAGCAGCACGTTCCTGCTAATGTGTCCCACGCTTCCCACTCTGTGACTCCTCTGCCATGGGTCACATCTTCACCTGACTGGACCCCGCCCTTCCCTGTGAGCTCCCCCCATCAGCTGCCTCTCTCCTGTCTGCATCCCACACAGGCAGAGCTGTGGGTGCAGGTCTTTTCCGTCCACAGCTTATGAACATCTGCCTACTCTTTGTAACCAGCACAGTTTCAGCGACTTGGCTTTGTTAGGTGTGACCCTTTATAAGCTCATTTTGCTCTCTGTTCCAGACTGAAACGGCACAGATCGGAGCACGATTAGCCTGGATTTGGGTCTTTTTGCTTCCTTTTATTACCCATCTGATTTTGAACTTGATATCCACCATGTCTGGGGCTCAGCCTCTTGTAAAATGGAGTTAAAATCTTTCTCTCCTTCCCCCTTTCTCTTTCTTTTCTCTCTCCCCATCCTGCCTCCATCCTCTGGCTCTCCCCTGCACACTGACCTCACGGCGAGTCGGGAGAATTAAGTGGCCGAGAGAGCAGCTGAGAGCACAGGGGGCAGGGGGCTCAGCACAGGCCCTTTGCCATGTTGACTGACCTGCCTTGTCTCCTTGTTGCAGAATAAGGAATTTGTCTGCTCTTCGTCTTGGTTCGCCTAGCACAGAGCCTCTAAAATCCTTTGAATTCCCAAGTGATAAGGTAGCTTGGTAATTCTTGAGCCCCTTAGATCACAGCTGCATTGATACTAAGGGGATGAGACCACTTGGGGTGGGGGCTGCTCCCCAGAAAGACCAGTTCTGTGATGGGAGTGTTGGGGCTTTGAACCTGACTGACCTTCAGGAAGTGAGTTGAGGCTAGAGGTGAAGTCATCCAACTCAGAGCAGATGCCCACCTCTCAGAGGCTTCTCCCTCCCCTTCTTATTATGGAAAACCCCCAATACATGCAATGAGAAGAGTACAGCCAGCTCACACGTTGATCACCAGCTTCAGGGGACACCAGCTTCCTGTGGGTCTTCCTTTCTCTTTTACTGCCTCTGGCCTGCAAGTTCCAGAGGCTCTTCATGGTTTCCACAGATGGGACCAAGGTGCCCGTTGAGGACAAGGAACTAAAGACTGGGCCCGGTCATCCTTCAGGGAGTGCAGCAGACGTGGGGTGTTGCTGCCTGGCCTCAGTGACTTGTATGCAGAGGAGAATGAAATGAGAAATGTACTCACTCACACGGAAGCTGAGTTGGCACCGCGAGCAAATTTCCAGAGGGAAGTGTGTGTCATCTGAAGTAGAAAGCCCAGCATTGTTTTCAAGGCAGCAGATGGGAAGGAACACACAGATCCATAGCCAGCACTTGGGTTTATCCAAAAGCCCTGGGTCAGTTCACCAAATGTTCCTCCAGGAGCAGTGGGTAGGCTCAATTCCACACCTACCCCAGGGAGCTGGATATTAGCAGGGAAGTGATTGTGGGGGAGGGATCAGGGCAGGATGGGGAGGAAGGTGGTTCTAGCATCTTCTCATACACCTTCTATTAAAAATTTTCACTCCAGCCTCCTTCCCTTCCTCCCTTCCCCCATTGCTTCCTTCCCAAACAGTCTGTGGCGCTCTAGTTCTATGCCGACGTTGGGGCTGGATGGTGTGTGCTGGTTGTGGTGGTGATGATTAGGGTTAGAATACAACGAGGTCAGAACGGGCAGTTACATGGAGTTGATGACGTGGCAGAACAGGGAGTCTGCACGTCTTCACGCAGCTCGTCTTTACACCCAGCCTGTTGTGGTCAGTTATGCTGAACAGATGAGGAAACTGAGAAACAGAGAGGTTAGGTCACTCATCCAAAGTCACACAGCTACTAGTCATGTAGAAAGGAATAAGATACATGGCTCCAGCTTACATGGCCTCCTGCAGGGATCATCTGAGCACCAAACAGAATGATACACTATGCGTTCGTGGTTGATGATAGTCCAGGAGAGAGAAGAGGGTTCAATGTAGAAGAAAAGAAAATGACCAATCTGCAACATCCAGTCCAGTAAAGGATTCAGACAAGGAGCACAGGGTACTAAAACCATTGGGTAAAAGATGTTGGGAAACAGCACATGAACATGATCTCAAAGAATCACCCCTATATATACAGAAGGAAAAATGGGCCTTTATGGTGGAGGTACCTGATACTCATCACTTTAACTACAGGATCAAGCTTAGCATCACCAAGAAGGGGAAAAGGTGATATTATGAGCCTACTGGGTGCTAGAGTAAGAAGTACAGTCATGATGTCATCTACGTCATATTCTTGCCAAAAACGTTTACTTTGAAACAAATCATGAAGAAACGCCCAAATCCACGATGTGGGACTTTCTGCAAGATTGCTGGCCTGGATGTGACTAACAAAAAACCATTGTCCGTGAGAAACAAAAGGATATGTGTACGTATGCCTATCTGTGTGTGTAGGTGGGTGTGTATATAGCTATGTATGTTTATGGGTGTGGCTGTGTGTATGTATGTGTTTAGACGTGCCCGTGCTTCCTTGTGTATACGCATGTATGGGAGTGCACACATGTGTGTCTGTGTGTGCTGGTGGAGAGCATGTGCGCAGGTTGCGTACACATGGGTTTATCCATGTACCGCACAAGTGTGTGGACCTGTGCCCATGCATGCATATGGACACATAGGTCTATACACATGCATGTGTGTGTGGACCTGTGCATATGTATGTGCTAGTGTTTGTGTTTCAGGGAAGTGCTTTTCATACTTTCACCTGGCCACCAGCTACCTGGAGATCTTAGTTAAAATGCAGATTCTGATTCAGAATGTCAGGTGGGGGGAGGCCCGAGACTCAGTTTCTAGTAAGATCTGGTAAGATCATGCAGGTGGTCTGACTGCCCGCATTTGGAGTGAAGGAAGTCACGATTCAAAGAGGTTAAAGAACATAACTACAAAACACAAGGCCCGAACCTTCCTTGGTTTTACAGAGAAACAAACACATAAGACTACAAAGGATACTTTGTAGTTTTCCAGAAGGAACAATTGGGGAACTTTGAATGTGGGCTATTTACTAGATGAAATTATAAACGTATAATTATCTGTCTTAGATGATTTTCTAGAAGAACGTGCTGATTCTTATGAGATGTAGGCTTAACTGCTTACTTGCCAGTGGATTACATCAGGCACATAGACACACATGCGCCAAGAAGATCTGTAAAATATGAGATGTTCATGATCAAATGAAGGGGGTATGGGAGTTCATTGTACTTTTTTTTTTTTTTTTTTTTTTTGGTAGGATTGAACATTTTCAAAGGAAATGCTTGGAGAAAATGAGGTTGGAGATAAAGACCAGTCCTTTGGGTTGTGTGAGGAGAGCAGGTGTGTCTCAAGCAGGTGGGGAACCTGAGGGTGGGTGGGATGATGTGCAGAGTACCCCTCCCCCTCCCGCCACCCCTCCTTCCGTCTACTTGATCACAAGCTGGGGGGTGGTTTGTGAAAGGCCCCAGGGGCTCCTGGTGCTTACAGCCTTTGGAGACTCCTGTTTTGTAAGTGCACCTGCTCCTCAGCCTTCTGGAGCTCAGGAGTCCGTGCCTGGGGCTCTATGTCAGCTACTTCCCACCTACTTGCTTTCTTCCTTCTGATGTGGTCCTTGCTGTCTCCTTGTGCTCGTTCTCTTCATGTTTGCTGGCTTATTTTATTTTTTAATTTTTCAAAAACCTTTACATTTTGAGGGGTTTTAAGTTCACCGCAAAAATTACAGCCCTATGTGCCCCCTGCCGCAGCACATGCGTACCTCCCCGCATCAGTGACCCCAGCCAGGTCTGCTTGTTACAGCTGATGAACCTGCATCAGAGCACCACTGCCTGACGCCCAGAGCTTATACCATGGTTCACTCTTGATGTTGTGCTTTTAAAGTCCTCTTACTGTCATTTCAATGGGTTTTAGGAAGGCAGAGAAAGCACTCATGGGTGTAAAACTTCCCTTGTTTCCCAGAAGTCACTTCCTTTTTTTTTTTTTTTTAAATTAAAAATTATTTTTCTCTCTCCCCTGGCTCTGTTGTAGTCTTATTTGTACGGGAAAGCCTTGCCTGCACAGAGCATTTGGAGGCTCAGGGAGGGGGTGAACACATATGTGGGCTCAGCCTGGCTCCTAGGAATGGGGCTCCATAGGCTTCCTGCACCTGCCCAGTGAGCCAGCGCGCCTCCCACCTGCGGACTCCCTTGGTCCCCCATCACCTGCTCTTTCCCTCCCGTGCTCCAAGTGCGGCTTCCTCCCCCCTGCGCGAGCCTGCATGGTGCCTCCTTTGCCCCACTTGAATGGATCCGACGCTTGTGAGTTACATTTCTGTTTGGAAACTAATTGGCATGGTCAAGGGGTGAAACAGAGCAGAGCCAGAGCTGCTGCTGTGGGGCCCCGCTCCCTCTTTGACTGGGGAAACTCCAGCTTTTGCTGGCTGCAAAGGCTTGCCTCTTTTGAAGTGGGCTTTCTGCTCTGTGAAATATTTAATGAGGGTGTGTTACAGACGGGGCTTGAGAAGGCCTCAGAACCTCTCGGCCTCCCTTCTAAAGTGCGCTGCCCCTGGTTCTGTAACCAAGAGCTCAGATTCGCCGGAAGCGCTGGCTGGTGCTTCGGAGCCCCTGAGGCGCTGTGTTCTCTCCTCTTGGTCAGGCTGGCGCTGACCTTTCCAGAGCCTGCTGCCTGGCGCTGCACTGCCCTGCCTGTGGGCGGCCGCATCTTCTCTGCAGAAGCTTCTGTGGGTTTGTGATCTCCAGAACGAAACCTTCCTTCCCGCCGTCTGCTCTGGATTTACCCGGCTTTGCACTAGAGCACCTCACAGGGTAGGACAGCGAGGCTCCCTGTGATGGGAACTTTCCATTTACACTTTTACCCAATTCTGTTTAATTGCTTCTTTTCCACCTTGATTTGGACATCCATAGAGCCGCAGCCCCTGTCATTTCTTCCTACAAGCTCCTTTCTGTTTCTTCGCTACTTCCTCTTCAAGGGAATATGTTCACCATCTCCCCACGCTTCAGTTTCGAGTGAGGCCCCGGTCCTCGTCCTGACCCAGCCTGTAGAACTTGGTAAGGAGCCCTCTCTCTCAACCAGAAATGCAGACTTGTCCCTTCCTAGCTTAGAATCCTTCACCGGTTCTACACTCACGCTCGGTGTTCAAGAAACCTTGGTTGCCTGGAGAGAACCTATGTTGTGCCCCGGCCCGCCTCTCCCGGCTGATAGCCCGAGACTCCCAGCCTCGGAGGGCACATTGGAAAGTACGAGGCTCTGTTCTTGCCCAGAATCTCCTGCTCTCCCACCCCTCTGTTCAATCTCACTCACTGGGTGACTGCTAGGCACGGAGTAGTCTTCTAGATCAGAGCGGTCCGGCCCAAATACGAGAGCCACACACAGCATGTAACGTCAAATGTTCCGAGAGCTACACTACAACAGGGAAAAAGAAAATTCAGGTGAGATTACGTTTTTTTTTTTTAGTACAGTGGACCCACAGGGTCGCCCTAGTGTCAGGGGGACAACCTAGTGACGGCACGAGATTGTAATTTACAGTGGGTTCACCACAAGCGTAGCGGCTGCCTGTCTCCGTGCACTGGATTACACCACCCCTGGCTGAACGCCTCAGGCTGTGCCTTTCACTCCTGAGACTTACTCATTCTGGAACTGCGGTCCTGTGTCTCCCACTCCTCCTCACCCATCACGCCAGTCCTCCTACCCCCGTCCCCTCTGGGAACCATCAGTTTCTTCTTCGTACTTACAGGTCTGATCCTGCCTTTTTTTTTTTTTTTAAAGATTTTATTTATTTATTTGACAGACAGAGATCACAAGTAGGCAGAGAGGCAGAGAGAGAGAGAGGAGGAAGCAGGCTCCTTGCCGAGCAGAGAGCCTGATGCGGGGCTTGATCCCAGGACCCGAGATCATGACCTGAGCTGAAGGCAGAGAGGTTTTAACCCACTGAGCCACCCAGGCACCCCTGATCCTGCTTTTGGTTCACGCATTTTTGGATTCCATTTGTGAGTGAAATCGTATGGCTTTTGCCTTTCTCAGTCTGACTCATTTCACTTAGCGTGATGCTCTCTAGGTCCCTCTGTATTTTCTCAAATGGCCCGATCTCATCCTTGATAGTGGCCACATAATATTCCTGAGTGTGTGTATGTATGTGTGTGTGTGTGTGTGTGTGTGTGTGATATGTCTTCCTTATCTGTTTGTCTGTTCACGGATTCATAGGTTGCTTCCATGTCTCGGCTATTGTAAATGATGTTGCAATAAACATAGGAGGGCATGTATCTTTTTGAATTAATGTTTCCATTTTCTTTGGGTAAAAACCCAGTAGTAGAATTACTCGATCACATGACATCTCTGTTTTTGAGGAAACTCCGTACTGTGCCACCGCGGCCGCACCAGCTTACTTTCCCAACAGTGCAGGAGCATTCCTCTGTCTCCACAACCTCCTCAGCACGTGCTCTTCCCCTCCCTTTCCTTCTCTTTCTTTTGCCGTTCTGTCAGGTGTAGAGTGATATCTCATTGTGAAAGTAAGTCTAATTTAACTTGATATATCTAAATTATCTCTACATATTATCAATACAGAACATTAGTGATACTTTGTAAACTTTTTATCTTATTAAGTCTTTGAAAATCCGGCATCTATGTTACGCAGAGAGCATGTCTCCATTAGGACTGGGGATGTTTCCAGGGCTCAGTGTGGCTTGTGACTGCTGTATTATTCAGTGCGGCTCTAGGTGATGAGATCCAGCAGTTACCAGGGCGTTAGGATCCCTGCCTTCCTAGAGCTGACATTCTAGTTGGGGAAAGAAACGATTAAAAAAAACCAACAACAAAGTAATATGGCCTTGCAGAGGTGGGTAGGCTTCCTGGGTCGCTGTGTCCGCGTTCACTCAGCGGCAGGCCTCCAGTATGCCACCTTGTGTCTCGGTAGAGGTGAAGACCCTGCGATGAGGGACTGCCTCTCTCTGCCCCTGACTGACTGTCACAGGCAGAGTAACAACCAGTGATGTCTGTGTCCCAATCACTGAGACCTCTGCCTATGTCACCTTAAGGGACAAAAGGGACTTGGCAGATGTAATTAAGTCTAAGGACTGTGAGGCGGGGGAGATTATTCTGGATTATGCAGGACAGCCCAATCTAATCACACGACTAGTTAAAAGTAGAACACTCGTGACTGCAGAGAACCAGAGGGATGGCCTCGTGAGAAGGACAGGGTGTGTGTCGCTGGCTTTCCTGATGGAGGAAGACGGCCCTGAGCCAAGGCATGTGGTGGCCTCCAGAAGCTGGAGAAGGCAAGGAAACAGGCTTTCCCTGAGAGCTGCCAGTGAGGAATGCAGCCTGATTTTAGCCCACTGAGACTCGTGTTGGACTTCTGACCTACAGAACTGGAAGATAATAAATGTGTGTTTTAAGCCACTAAATTTGTGATAATTTGTTATGGCAGCCATAGAAAACTAATACACTAGCTTTGGGATTCAGTGATGAATAATTCACCTCTCTGAGATTCAGAAATCAGTTATATCTACCTCCTGGGATTTTTCCATGGATAAAAAATGAGAGCGCAGCTGTAAAGCACTTAGACCAGTGCCCAGCCCGTCGTGAATGCTTGCTTACCTTCAGCAGAAGCCACAGGATTGTTGCTATTCCTCCAAGTGGTCGGTCTGGAGAACACACGCCAGAAATGTTTGCTCAGTGGACACTGAGTGGACTGGCCTGCTGTCACCACCTTCCATGACATGGACATCGGCTTCTTAGAGGTCATCTGTTCCATTTTTTCCCAGAATGTGGGACCCAAGGGGATCTGAGTGGTGCCCAGCCAAACATGTTTTATGGGAGTTGTTATGCCTGTTAATGTGTGCTGGAAAAATATGGCTGGCCCATCAAATCCATTATTCACAGATGAAGGACAGCAAAGAAAACCCACTTTTAAAAAGTGTTGCATGAGGGGTTCCTGGGTGGCTCAGTCATTAAAAAGTGTTGCATGAACACTGGTGCCTCTGGGTCAGGGGGGTAGTGGGTGAGCTGCCGACGCTTGGGTAGAGTCGGAGATTGTAGACACAAGGAGACTGAGGCTGAGGGAAGGAGGGTGAGGTGGGTTGGGTGTAATTGTGAAGCACATTCCACTCCCTGCCCCCTGCTCAGCACCCCTGCTCACACACTGTGCTGTTTGGAGTTGGGACCAGCCCTCTGGACTCCTTAGAAGCCAATACTCCAATCTTCAGGCACAGAAAGGTTTTCAGTCGAATCTCATTCATGTTACAGGATTAAGGGACATCCTTGGCTTCGCCTTACTTATCTGGTCTCTAACCAGGGACTAGGAAACATGTACATAGGACCTTTGTATCCATCTGAGCCCTTTTTGGTTGTTTAAGACTGACATCTGACCAGAGCCAACAGAGGCAGATGGATGTTTGTTGGCTCATGGATGATAAGGTAGGATTGGACCCGGAAGGTCAAAGATGCTGCTAGGCTTTGGGTACTCCCTGTGTCAGGGGCTCTGCACTCTTTCTGTTCCTCTCTCATCTCTCTTTCCCCTGTGAATGGGTGCCCACAGCTCTTGGCTTTCATGTCTCAGTCTCACTTCGTCTGCTGCCAGATAGCAGAGAGAGCTTGGTTCTGATGGCCTGTTCCAGTGTGTGTGTGTGTTGGGGGGGAAATCCCAGAAAAGGACTCTGATTGGTTGGACTTGGGGTTGAATGTTCAACTCTGGACCAGTCACGTTGGCGGGCTTGGTTTGGATGTCTAGCCCAGGACCAGTCACCTGTCTGCAGTGGAGGTGGGGAGGGATGAGGCTAAGGAAGAACATGGCTGCTTTCTCTGAAGCCACAGGCTGCTGTGCACAAAGAAGGTGGTGGTCGGATGTGGTGGTCCCACCTAGGCAGAGGCAACCTCTGGATCAATTGTGGACCTGCCAAGTGTGCTTGCATAGCTCAAACTTCTGCTTCCACACATTCTACTTCTTTAATCTCAAGAATAGTTCTCATTTATCTCAACCTCCATTCCCTCATCTCTAAAAGTGGAAATTTTGATACTTATTTTGTAAGATATTATAAATATGGTGGGAAATAACAGGTGAAAATATCTAGTGCACAATAGGGTATCAAGACATTTTTGCTTCTTTCTTTCCCAAGTGGCCAATTTTTCTCCTGGATTTTTGCTTAAGAAGCAGATTTCTCTGCTCATGATTGAAATCCTTCTCTTATTATTTCCTCCTGTTGATTGGAAGGAAGCAAAACTAGTTCCCTGCTATAATTACTTCTAAGACTGGTTTTAAAACATACTGGGTTAATGATAATTGGAGAACACCTAGGACATCAAAAAAATATGTAGGTCACGCTAATAGTGACTGCTGGAGTTCCTGAAATAAACATGATGGAAATTGTCTAGGGAAATGAACATTATGCAAAATGCTGAACAGAATGGGGAGAAGATGGTGAAGGGAGGAAGCTGCATCTTCTGGGGAACGTGCCTCAGGAGGTGCCATCTGTGGTCCACAGTGGATGTCTATCTTCAGAAGGATCTCAGGTCTGCTGTCCTGCAGGACATCTTGGTGATGTCCTTCAACCTTAACAGACTTCTATAGACTGGCCTATAATGATAGGAGGAAAGGCCTTTTATAGTGGAAGAGACTCCTCAGCCCAGAAGATGAGGAGAGCCTAGGAAACCTCTGGGTCATACAGATACTACCTACTTGCTGGGGAGACCATCCTGTCCTGTCTTTAGAGTAGGCTTAGAAAAAGGCAAGATATTGGGTTTGGGGTGCTAAGACAGAGAAGAGGTCATGAAAGAAGTAGGCAGGAAAGGAAGCCCTAAAGAGGAAACACATTCCTTCACCCCCTTCCAACCCTGTGTCCATCCATCGACCATCCATTCATCCGTCCTGTGCATCTGCCTTGCTGCACACATAATTCACTCTTCCTGGTCTCTCATGGGGATAGGGTTAATGAGTCAGTGCTGGAGAAAGGGAACTGAATTAGACAAGGCCTTGTCTACTTCACCCAGTTCACAATCCTCTAATTTGCACAACACACAGTGGAGAAAGGACCGTACTGACAGAAATAAGAAAACAAGGAAAAATACTTACAATACACGGCACATACTGAAAAACCTGATCCATCAACTCAATTACCTCTGCTTTCTTTCCCCCCCGAGCTTTGAATTCTACAAATAGTGCTTGATTTTTCTGGGGGAAATTTGCCAGATTTAGCTTGAATTGGGGAGTTCAGAACACTTCTTCTCCCTGAAGTATTGCTTCCCTGCTACTTCCTTACCCTTCAGAAAATATTGCATGCTGACCTGCTAGAAAAGGCTGAGGCCCTGTCGGCGTGGTCCCGACTCGGCACTGATGAGGGATGACGTGAGTGAGTAGAAAGAACTCTTGCCTGGGACTTGGGAGCCTGGCCTTCTAGTCCTTACATGGTCCGTTTGAGCAAATCCCTGAGGCAGGCTGCACCATTCCCAGCTTTGCCCACCCCTCACCTTTCAAAGCCCTGAGATCCTTCCACTTGGTCTGTCTGTGGACCTTGGCCTTGTGCTGATACCTGTGAAGCATCGCTGTCCACACCTCTCCCTCCAGGAGGGAGAATTTTGCACGAGAGAACAACTTTATGCCACTTCTTAAAAAAAAAAAAAAAAAAAAAGTCCCTTTCTTGCCCACATAAAAGGCCACCAGTACCCAGGATACTTAGAGGACACCAAATCTAGCTGAGAACAGAAGGAAAAGCCTCATGGCCCTTTAAAAATGTCTAAGTGTACCTGCAGTATGCCAGCCTCTGCATGAAGCCCCAGCCTCTGCTGCCACATGAAGGCCCCGCCCACGAGGAGCGCAGTTCTTCCGGGGAGCTGAGCACCAGTCCTGCTGCTCTGAAGGATGCTTCGTGGCAACGCATCCAGGTGCAGGAGATGAGCGGGACGGGGCTCCCAGCTGGGGGGCTGTAGAGCCAGGGTCTTGAATGAAGACGAGCAGTCATCATGAGCTGATTTCTTAAAGGCCTTGAACATCAAGCTAAGGGGCTCCAGTTTTACCTTAAATGAGAAGAGATTGTGAGAGGTTTTAAGAGGGAAATGAGATGGTGTCTTTGGTTGGGTTCCCCTGACAGCAGAACCTCAGATGAGGAGGACCTGGGTGCATGTGGTTTCTTCGGAACGGGACCCCCACCAGGAAAGGGTGTGGAAATGGGAAACAGGGCAGGAAGGAACCATGTGGAAACCATGTGTGCAACTGAGCTGGTCACCGCTATGGGCAAGGCGGAGCTCAGCCTTGCTGGGGTTCCTTTAAGGAGTCAGGTAGAGGGGCGCCTGGGTGGCTCAGTCGGTTGAGCGCCCACCTCTTGGTTTTGGCTCAGCTTGTGATCTCAGCGTCGTGAGATTGAGTCCCGCGCTGGGCTCTCTGCGCTCAGTGGAGAGTCTGCTTGACGATTCTCTCCCTCTGCTCCTGCCCTCCCACTCTCTCTCTCTAAAAATAAATCTTAAAAAATAAAAAATAAAAAGGACCATGGAGAACATGCCGCAGAATTATCCTCCTGAAAATGGGAGCCGGGGGCTTTTATCCACTGACTCCCATCGTTTCTCAGCTGAGGGTTGCCCCAAGTGGCAGTGACTCCTTGCACGTTGGACTGCTTGCGCACAAATGACGTCTGACGGCACCTCCGGCCCCGCCCTCTCGCTGTCCAGCAGAGCACTCCCCACTGTGGACATGCAGAGCGCATTACCTTAGATGCCAGAGAATCATGCCCAACCTTCTTTCCTCCGCCTGACCTCTGCCTTTTGTGGTGCTCATTTTTAGAGTCAAATGAGTTTTAGTTAATGGTGGGTTCAACCAGCTATTGCACCTTCTGAGAAAGCTCGGAAGTAGAAAAACCATGCCCTGGAGATGGGCTGTTGAGTATGTGTATGAGACTGTCTATCAGAGCTACCCTTAACTCAGGTGGGCTTCGGGGAGGTGGGATATCTACAAGGCACATGGCTTGATCTGCTTTTTATTTTTATTTATTTTATGTTTATTATTTTTGTTTTTGAGAGATAGAGAGAGAGAGAGTGAGCACACAACTGGTGGGGGAGAGGGTGAGAGAATTTTTTTTTTTTTTAATTTCTTTTCAGCGTAACAGTATTCATTGTTTTTGCACCACACCCAGTGCTCCATGCAATCTGTGCCCTCTATAATACCCACCACCTTGTTCCCCCAACTCCCACCCCCCACCCCTTCAAGACCCTCAGGTTGTTTCTCAGAGTCCATAGTCTCTCATGGTTCACCTCCCCTTCCAATTTCCCTCTACTCCCTTCTCCTCTCCAGGAAGAGAGAATCTTAAGCAGGCTCCACACTCAGTGCAGAGTCCCACGCGGGGCTCGATCTTGTGACCCTGAGATCATGATCTGAACTGAAATCAAGAGTGACACGCTTAACCGACTGAGCCCCCCAGGGGCCGCTGATCTGCTTTTTAGAATATCACTTTGGTCTCAGATTGGAGGGAGAAGGACTGGCAGTCCCAGGCGCATTTTTATGGGACGCATTCTCTAATAGTCACCTCAAATTCAGTCAAGGCTCCGTGGCTTGAATTTTCTCAGTTTTGGTGCTTCTCTAAGAGATACCCAGGGAACTAGTGAATATTGAGGGTGAGGAGGCAAAGTCATCCTGGTCTATATTAAAGGTTATTTGTCTCTGAACTCACTGGGTCTTGAAACTGTTGTCCTTGAAGGTGTTCACCGGCAAGATAAGTGGGTCAGATACCAAGGAGGCAGTTGAAGTTTTGACCATTCCCCTTTCTCAGAACATCTAGAAGGCAGGTACATATTTGTGGACCCAGAGCAACTCCTGGTTATAGAGTTAAACTTCTATCTTATTCCAGCAGTTGAATTCAGGCACTCACCTTATTGGCAAGAAATTAAAGATTAAATCAGAGTTTTCAAATATCCTGTGGGGTATATTGCTGTAAATGGAAGCATCCCTATCAGATGCCTTTGGTCCAGAGAAAGAAAGGTCACATTATTTTTTTTTTCCTCTTGTGGGGAAATAACATTTTGACCATACAGAGCTTTGTCTTTTGCTGTCCCGGCGTCTACCACGTAACGGGGGTAATTCTCCTCCTTTTAGGTTTCCTCCCTGCTGCTTGGATGAAAAAGCTCTTCATTGCTTTGTAAAGTATCTTTCCCTAGGTTTAAGAGCGGAGATCCCTTGCCACACCCTGTTCAAAAAAGTGCTGGGAGCTCTGGAGAGATACCAGGGTGTGGAGAGCAGTTATCAAATGTGATGCTTTTCACCAGAAGGGCTTGGGCCACAGCAATGGAGTTGGCCTTTGTTGGAAGTGGACAGAGTCTAGTTCTAGCTCCGGCTGCCAGGTTGTCAGGGTATCTGTAGTTGCAGATGTGTTCCCCAAGTTGTCACTTGTGCCTAACTCATGCCTGTCTGCACTTGGAACACGAACCCCAGCGCCTAGATAAGCCCTCATCCACACAGAAGTGCAGAGCAGATTGGCATGGAGGCCCAAGGACCATGCCTGACCTCATTCCCTCAGCCTGCCTTCTCCCTTATTTTAATTTTTTTTAGACTCAAATGGGTTAGTCTTTTCCCCTTGGGCAGCTGGTTCCGTCCCCCTAGAACAACAATGCCGGCACATTCGTCTGTGTTCCTGGAACCCGACAATAAAGGAGGGCTTCCCTTGAAGTCTCTTTTCACAGGATTCTATCATTTGCATGCAGTAGGTGCTCAAATGACATTTGTTGAAAGAACAAATGAATGGGATAAAACAGGGTGCTAGGTACTAGAAAGGAAGGCACTAAAATATTAATGGTAGTTAGGACCAGCTACATAATGAATGAGGCCCAGCACAAAATGAAAATTCATGCTGCCTTATTAGAAAATTATTAAAAGACATTCAAGACGGCAACAGCAGAGCATTAAATCAAGCACAGGACTCTTCTAAGTGCGAAGCCCGTTGTGAGTGCCTAGGGGTGAATGTCCGTTCAGCGGGTCTTGATGGTGATTATCTTTGAGGAGTGGGATTATGGAGTAATATAGGCCAGATGTAGAAAATTCTCCATAATAAATAGGAATACTCTTAATAATCAGGAAAGAGTTCTTCTCAAACAGGGCCTGTAGAGTAAGAGCAGCCGTGTATACTCTGGACCGTGAGAGATGTGGATTCTAATCTGGATTCTCTTGCCACGTGGCCCTCAGTGAGTCCTGTCTACTGTTTCTCAGTTTCCTCCCAGCGCAATTCCTGGAATGGCAAAGAAAAGGTCGGAGGCCTCCTCCTGCCCGGTACTTCTTAGATGCTGAGATGGTCACGAAGCAAACGTTATCTTGAGAGTTTCTCGGGCACCAAGGTTAGAAAGCTGTGTGAGGACAAGACCTGCCAAAGTTTCTTCCAAATTGCCCTTGGAAACGTGCCCGGCCGAAGCTCTCAGGAGCAAAACCCTCTTCACGAAAATATTTCCTTGCCAGAAGCGGGCTGGTCTCCAGGGGGATAAATGCTTTGTGTGGTTCTAAGTCAGCAAAGCCAAAGAGGGAGCGCCAGGCAGCGGCTGCCTGTCATTCCAGCCTGACCGGTGGCTGGGGAGGGGCGATCGGGTGGGTGGGGAGGGGGAGGCCCCCTTTTTTCCATACAGCACTTGCACGAAGACTACAAATGTTTGAGCTGATTGTACTCACTTACACGCAGCCATGAGTCATCCTGCGATGAGAGGGACTAAAATATGCTGGGATGAAATTAACATCAGTTGAAACAGAAAATGGATTTGAGCCCCACCCCCCCTGCCCCCACAGTGAGCTTTAGGAGGCAGACTGGAGAGCCTGAGCCCACCACTGCTATTCTTAGTGACGGAAATGCCTAGACCCACCCTCTTGCTTTTTCTTTTTTTCTTTTCTTTTCTTTCTTTCTTTTTTTTTTTTTTTTAAATTTTCTTGAAAAGCTTCTTTTCGGCCTATCCTATGGGGGCACCTTCTAATCACACTTTATTGGTTTACGTTCCATCTTGACTTCTTAGATCTCTGGGGGAAAAAAGAATACAAGAAAAAGGAAACCAGCACAAACTTTTAGAATCTCAAAGAGAGGAAAAAGTGAGAAATATTCACCACCCTCCCCCACCAAAAAGGAAAGAAAAAGTGGAGTTTGGGACTTATGGTGGATGAAGTGGCATTTACCTACTGAGGTGACGTGTTTTGGGGGGTGATGCAGTTTTGAAGCATTAATCGGTGTTTCCTGCGTTTCGGGTTCTTGCCTATCATCCATTTCTCTCCCCGTGTTTGTACCTAAAAAAAACGCAGGTCCTGCAGGAAACAGAAGGAGCTCACACCTAGAATTTGTGGTGACCCTGAGCAGTGCTTTCTGTTCTAGAATCAGAAGAGGACTCCTTGGGCCTGGTAGGGCAGACCTGGTGGGGAGGGAGGGAGGCAGTGTGAGCGGAGATGCCTCCTGAGAGCTGAGCCTCTCACAGCTGCTGGGTCTGTGCCTGGGGCCCTGCGAACTCCTACCAATCACCACTGTCTGGGGAGTCCCACCCACAGGTCCCTGCCGCTCCCTAGAGTACCTCGGGTGAGTGGAGCCGGACCACAGTCAGCCCAGATTCTCTGGGCCAGGACGCCAGCTTTTTTAGAAGTCAGAAAGACCCGCAGGTTCCAGCAAGCCCTAATGCTTATCCTAACTTGAACTTCCTCAGACAAGAAATGGGGCAGGTGCAGCGACCTCAACAGGAGTGGGGCCACATTAAATCACTAAACAGATAAAGCTCCCAGGTCTGTGTTCAGCACATGGGACCCGGTCTTCTTCAGACCCTGCCTTGCTTGGGACTAAATCCACGTTAAGAAATGATGAGGTCCAGAACCAGATGCTTTTGGAGATGGAGATTTTTGGAGATTTTTTTTCCCCCTCAAAATAAGAAATATGTTCTGGAAATGTGAAAACCGCCCCTCTAGGAGAAGGGTGCTGCCCTGGTGAGTGGCGTGTGGCCCAGTCTGGTGTGGCATTTAGTGGATGAACCGTGCGGGTTTGAGCCTCTTCTGAGCTGACCCTTACAACTTCATGGCTTTGGCAAACAGCTCCCCTTCACCTCTTTGTGACTCAGTTTCCCCGTCATTCCTCACTCCTTCCTGATGGTGATGTTGTCTCTTATCTGACAGTGTTGTCCTGAGGGTTGTCAAGATGCATGAATTGTGTAGGAGGATCGCAGGTGCACAGGAAGTGTTCCAGAAGGGCCGGCTCTTACCTTCGTCTTAATCCCATTATCCGGCTGCCCCTCCTTGGTCTTGGTCTGGCTTGCTGATCTGATGAGACTGTCCAGGGAACAAGGGTCAGGTCTTCCGTCCAGCCTCGTAAGGAAGAGGGTTTTCTCTGAGCCCGAGTCAGCTCTGGGACCCACTGTGGACGCCCTGGGCTCTCCTTCCCCTTCTCCCCTCTGGGCCTTTGGCTTCTTCACCCTCTCCTCTGCCGCTGCCCCTCAAGCTTCCTCACATCTTGGTTTCCCCCTCTGTCCGTGATCTCCTGCTTCAGCCTCGTGGAGCTCCTTGAGGTGGGCTTCAGAAGCTGATCCTAAAATGAACCCTCAAGTGTGAGTGGTGATGTGGGAGGGCGGTGGTTCCAGGAACTTCGAGAAAGTGGGGGAAGGTGGAGGGGAGGGGCAAGCAAGGCAGCCAGAAAACAATGTGTCATCAAGCCAGTTACCACGTGGGGTCACCGGAGCCCAGTCCCTTTGGGGAGCTTGGGTCTTCGGTGCCGAACACAAGCCTCCATGGCGGTCTACACAGGGCGTGAGAGAGCCGAGGTACTTAAATACCGAGCCTCCCTTGTTGTCTTTCCAGGCTGCCGTGGGGTGTCAGCTCTTCGTCACCCCCATCTTCCTCCCAGTGTTGGCCAAGCTGGATCCTGCAGGGGGAGCAGGAGCTTGCAGAACTCCTGCTGGGTGTTCAGCACCCAGAGGTGGGCACGCAGAGGGTGCGGGAGGGGGCATCCCCGGCACGTGCTCTAAGCCCTCACTGCTAAGGGAGAGTCTCTCTTTCCCAGCTTCAGGGAGGAGGTGTGGGAGGGCAGAAATGGAGTGAGGAGTCCATGGAGAGTAAAGGACAGAGGCAAAGAAAAGCTGGAAGGAAGGAGGAGAGAAGGTCAGGGAGTAGAGTGAGAATGGGAACGAACGCATGAGTGTGGGAGAGCCATGGTGTCCCCGCTCCATCCTTGGTCTGAGCCGCTGTGGCCGGGACGGAGGGGCCATGTTTCACCTGGGGCTGATGGAGGGGAGCGCTCACTGGCATGGCCTGCAGACTCGTCCCTTTAGACATCTTACCTCTCTAATTTCCCATGGGCTACGGTGGTACAGTGGGTTTATTCTGACAGCTTGAAAAGAAAAGTGAAATCAGATGGTCTCAGTCCTGTCCCTTCTTTCCCAGCATCTACATCAATCCTGTGTAGACGGGATTCTTCCCACTCAACAGGTGAGGTGATGAGAAGTCACCTACACCCAGATGAAGCCTTGGGACGGTGGTCAGCCCAGAACCATGGTTCACCTTAGAACAAACCTCATCTTGGCTCTGTCATCGTCATGAGAGAAGTCACACCGGGCTGTGCCATTCGCGCTCTCCACTGCAGAGCAACGGAAGGGGAGCTAACAAGGTAATTGCAGCTAGGGGTGGCAGAACATTTTGGCCAAACTCCAGTGGAAGAAAAATAAGTCAAGATTTCATATCCTGGAAGCAGAAACATTTTGAAGGACACTTGAGAAGGGCTTTTCTGGAACAAGGGTGTTCTTGCCTCAGCAAGCTCACGAGTCACCTGGTGATCTGGCTTAGATGCAGGTTCTGACTGAGCAGATTCTGGGAGCCAGGGAAACTCGAACTTCTAACAAGCTCCAAGGTAGTGCCTGTGTGGCCAGTCCAACGATGCTGAGTGGCAAGGGCAGCCCCTTTACATTGAGACAGAACTGGATTCAAATTCCAGCGAGGCTGCTTCCTAGTGCTGCAAAGTTGGGCAAGCCACCTAATTTGTGTGAGCTTCGGTTCTTCCATATGGAGAGTGTGGAGCCGAATTCTTATCCCTCAGGGTTGCCATGATGATGTGAGGGGATGGTGTGTACCAGTGACCACAACTGGAACGTTCTATGCCATAGTTACATTGTACTCCCCTCACCTAACATTGTTTCCCGTCTTCCTCTGGTCATCCCTCCACCCTGGGCCTTGGAATCTGCCAGTTTCAGTTCACATCCGGAGGGGGATGGTGGACACGGGTCAGATGGTAACTTCTTCTTCTTCTTCTTTCTTTCTTTCTTTTTTTTTTTTTAAAAGATTTTATTTATTTGAGAGAGAGAGAGCGTGAGAGGGGCGAGGGCCAGAGGGAGAAGCCGACTCCCTACTTAGCAAATGGCCCAAGGTGGGACTTGATCCCGGGACTCCAGGATCCCAACCTGAGCGGAAGGCAGTTGCTTAACCAACTGAGCCACCCAGGCGCCCTCAGCTGGTAACTTTTATAAAAAGCGGGCTTTTAGGGGGCTGTTGTGTAGTCTTGTGCTCGTCACTGCAGGCAAGAAGGCAAGTATGGCTGCCCTTAAGAAACAGGAAAATGGCCTCATAGAGCAGGTGGGATTAGGAGTTCAGCCTGGCCTGGGAGGTCAAGTCGGGGATCTGGTCATCCCATCCTGGCCCTGCTCATGCAGCATTCCCTGGAACTCACTTCTTGCATCTCTGCTGACTTTAAATTCAAGTTAGTGAGCATACAAGTGTCGTATTAGGGTCAGGAGAAAGTTTAGCGATCGTCAGTTGTGTAGAACACCTGGTGCTCATTACATCCCATACCCTCCTAGTGCCCATCACCCAGTTACCCCATCCCCCACTCACCTTCCCTCCAGCAACCCTCTGTCTCCTACAATTCAAAGTCTCATGGTTTGCTTCCCTGTTTTTACCTTATTTTATTTTTCCCTCCCCTCCCCTATGTTCATCTGTTTTGCTTCTTGAATGCCACATATGAGTGAAATCATATGGTATTTCTTTCTCTTGGCCAAGGACATGGGGCTTTTCTTCTTTTTAGAGAACAGTTGTTAAATATTTAGTAGCACACCACTGAGAATGGATTGCCGCTTCCCCCTCTCATCCATGGCAGGTCTTACTAATGGATTCTAGAACATTCTTCCCCTTTGAGCACAGATGAGGCTTAGAATCTTTTCCAATACATTTTCCAGGCAGCAATTACCAATGAGTTGGTGTCCGCTCAGGGGATAAAACTCCTTCAATAACATCCACTTACCTTAATTCAGTGTGTCCTGCACAGAACCTATACATAGCATAGAATGGTAGACCCCAAATGTTCGGATTTTATAAACCTTTCAAACACCCAAAAGTATGTTTTGAGCACATGCTAATAACCAACTTCTTATTTGGCTAAGTAAGGACATAAACCAAAATGATAGCAATGAAATATGTTCCACCTTCTACCATCATAATCATTTCATTGAAGGACATTCTGGATGTCACCTGGTAGATATGAAGTATATAATCTCAGAATAAAGGCAACTTCATTAAAGTGAAAATATACTCCTCATTTTTCCCCTTCATTTGCTGTATCCCAATGCAAACTTTCTCTTGGACCAGCCCAAAGTCCATGGACTCGTTTGGGAACAAGGTCCAGTGGGCCAAGAACATTGCAGCCAACAATTGCAGGGTCCACATTGCCTCCTTGCGGGGGTGCAGAGACGATGAGCAGGGGTGCCTGCACAGATGCTCTCCGTGGGGTGAAGAGCTGGACAAGGTTTGACAATCTTGCCATTTTGTAGCCACTTTTTTTTTTTTTTTCCCCCCACTGGTGCTGATTTCTCTCCAGGTAGATCAGCCCTCCTAGGGGGTAGTAGAAATTTACAATCTAGTAAATCCTGGTGGTTTTTCAGCTTGCTGAGACCTAAAGCAGTGAGATGGCCTTGCTTCTGTGATCGAATTGTAAGATTAGGAATGAAGTCTGTGATTCCAAAAAAGGGGATGACTCCATCATTCCTTCACTTGTTGATTCACCGGACCTCTCTGGGGCTCGTGGCAAGCACCTTTCTACCGTAGCCTTCCCGACCTCACCGGTCTCATTTCCTCCAGTCTGACACCAGCTTGGAATAGGTTCCAGAAGGACCTGCGGTGTCCTGGCTGGGGTTTTGGGCTTCACCTCGAGAGACTGTGGACCAGGGGGGACAAGAAGGACAGGCTTTCCTGTAACAGAGAACGTACTGGAAGCTGATACAGAGCGTGGACTAGTATGCGTGCAGGGCTGCTTCTGGAGTCAGGTAGACCTGCTGCTCTCCCGGGGCCGTGGTCTGCAAAACGGATGAAGATGATCTAATCTAAAGTAAGGTATTGGCAGCAAAAGTCGCGGTGGGCGGTGGGCATTTGAGTCTGCAGTTGTGCGTGTGGAGTACGAGTATGTTTGCGGAAACGGCTCTGAGACATTAAGAGCAGATGTTTCTTGGCAGGACGTGGCAGAGGTGGCAGTCAGGTGCGCCGCACTCGGGATGCCCGGGGTATGGATTGGTACTACTCTGGAAAATCACCTGCGGAGTCCGACCGTGCAGGTAACGCGGAGCTAATTTTACTGGGAACAAACAGCAACGTTTAAGTGTTGTGTATTCTCTGGGTTTGCATATTTGGAACGTATTTTGATGTTTCCTTTTGCCTGGTGCCCATTAGGAAAATGTAACTCTTATAAAAGCGATGTTGTTGCTTGGAACATTTTTCATTAGAGCAAATTTGTTTCAAAATTGACTGTAAATTATATTGCGCTTTGTTTGAGAAAACAGAGTTAAAATCAGGATCCAAGTGTGCAATACTCAGTGTGGAACAGAAGTTCAATTACCTGCAGTTATGAGTATGTTCTCCTCCACGTGTGTGGAGCTGGCGTCTCCTATGTAAAGGTAGTGCAAGAAGTTGCTTTACAGATTACTTTCTTCCACATTCCCGAAATAGAGATGAAAGAACAGAGAGGGAACAAAAATTGCCTGAGGTCACATAGCAAGTTAGTGGCAAAGTTGGAATGGGTTTAGGTATCCTGATCTAGATTTTGATGAGATTAAAGGAAAAAAAATATTCTTGAATTTCCATTTCACACAATATTCAATAGTTCTTTCTCTCACAGACTAGCATTAGGATCACTTTGCCTCAGACAGATTCTAGAACAGATATGAAGGGGGAAAAAAAATGTCTGACGATGCCAAGCATGATGCTCCAGTTCACAGCACTGAAAATTCTAGAAAGATCGGTATGGCTACCACCCATTATATTTTTCAATGTTGTTCCAATGAGCAGCCTACCACAGGGCTTTTTGACTAATCTAATTTCATGAAAGCTGTTTTATTAGGCTTCAAATGACCTTGCACAGGGGAGCATTTGGATGAATACTAAGGCCAAACCCTCTGCCGGGTCTCTTCTCTTCACCACAGAGGATCTGTTGCCAAATTCTGCTGATTTTACCTCCTTGATATCTCCCACTCCATGTCCAGCAGCTGTCCTGCCCCAAGCCTCATTCCTCCCCCTTATCGGGACCATGGTGATCACCCTTATTCAATCTCTCTCCCTCCCTTCTTGGCACAACCTACAATCCAATTCCCACACAGCGGAGGCATTAAAACATTTTTTTCCCCTCTAAAACCTAAATCTGATCATGTCTACCTATTAGCATCACCAAAATTCTTACCATGGGTTGGGCGCTGGGTGTCTGGGCCACCCCAGTCTCGGGCCTCCTCGCCCTGCAGTCCCCCTCCCATGGTCTGGCCCAGCCCACAGGTGTCCATCAGTCCTCCGCATTCGCCAGAGTCTGCCCTAATGCAGAACACGAGCCCCCAGTCCTCCAACCTCCCTTTGGCTGTTTCATACCAACTCATTTTTCAGACCTCAAAAATTATTTTCTTCCTTATGTAAATCTTTTACTGGTTCTCAGATGAGATGGTTTCCCATATTACTCCCTGGCGTAGTGCCTGTGTTCATGCTGTCCGTAGATGTACCTCAATCAGAGCTCGAGAGATGGGGTGGGGATTGGTGAATCTGGAAGGGTCAAGTTCTTAACCCACTGAGCCATGCAGGCGCCCTGGAAGGGTCAAGTTCTTAACGGACATGAGGGTTTTAATGTCTGAGATTCAGATCACTGGGTACCCGATGCTCTCCTTATCCCTGGGCAACCACAAAAAGGCAGAAGCCTTTTCAGATCCCTGTGTGTTGGGTTTTTCAAAATGTTCCTACTGCATTATCTACCGGCAGACCTGGCTTTCGCTGCCTCCTAGGCTGGGAGGGTTAGAGTCTATCCCAGCAGCTAGAGTAGGGATGGGAGGGAGGATGAAGTGGACAGTTCCGAATTTAATTCACCTTTGCATCCATGTACTCACCGATACTCGATGCAGGAAACGAGGAGGCATCCTGGGGTCCTTCTAATTTGCTGTCCGTGTTTCGACCTCTGAAAGCGTCAAGGCTAAGCCGCCCCCGCCTCCCTCTGGTCCTCAGCAGTCACAGCACATCGGCAATACACGCTCACTCCTCCTTTCGCGGGGAAGACTGACAAGGACGTGTCATAACTCAGTGTCTTCCTTCTGCTGTGGCCAGTGCTCCCTGCTGGGAGTTTTGAGTGTCTTCGCGGCTCAGAGAGCGAAATGGAATGGTGTAAATGAATGTGCCACTGCAAATGCCCTACTCCTTTAATGTAGGATTTGGGATCACATTCCACTGAATCCTGCCAAGTCGCAGAATGATTTGTGATAACACATGCTGGTGATAATTTAGCAGAACCGAAACGATATCTGAATGGAGCTGCAGACCCTCCAGCTCCAGAGAGTCCCAAAGGGGGTTCTGCTCAATACAACAGTTTGTTTACTGATTATCCTTTGGGAAGGTGGCAGGGGGGCTGACCTCACCTCTGCTGGGTCTGTCTCAGGTTGGCCTGCAGTACTCCATCCCCCCCACCCTTAATCTCCTGTTCTCCGTTGCCGTGGGCCCCCAGATGCTCTCCTGCTCCCCTTGAAATCATCACAGTGATAATGACGGGGTGAGCATTTATCAAGTGCTTGTATAGAGCGGATAATGTGCTTATATGCTTCATCTCCTTTAAGACCACTCTACAATAGGTAGCCGTTACAGCTTTTCCTTTATAGAAGGGAAAACCCAAGTTCTGAGGGGCGAATTGGCTTCCTGGAGGTCAGGTGTGGTGGTGGAGCTGGGATATAACCCCACATCTGTCAGAATCCAGGAGGTTACAGGAAGCCTTGTGGGGCTGGTAAGATGCATAGGAAGTGCGCCCTCTTGGAAGCCTGGGGTCTTGTGCCTTGGAGAAGAGGCACCTGGAGGGGGTGCTGTGAGTCTGCATGGCCCCAGAAGACCGAGGGCAGGTTTCAGTCCAATATCATGAAGGCGTTTGTTGATGAAATGAATGGGGGTGAACGAGGCTGTGCCACCTTATGACAGAGGCACTGGGGGTGGGCTGGGCTGGGGTTGGCGTTGGATAACACAGAAGTGGAGACCACTTCTAAACTCTTTAATTCTGTGGTTCTCCTACGTGCTATACTTCCATTCCCAAGTTCCCTAAGCATCTCAGTGCAATTGTCCCATCAGGTGGGAAGTGATATTTTCTATACCTTATACAGTTTCCATCACGATGAGATTACAGTACTCCTCTTGTTGCTCTTGGTGCTACTAGACCCCATTAATTGAGTTTGTGATGGTAGTTGAGGGGATTGGGTGATGGATTTAAAATCTGAAGGGCTGGCCTTCAGAATTTGCTAACCATGGGTATGTTCCCAAATTTGAGCTCTGTTTTCTTAAGAAAAGAGTTCAGATACCAGAAATTCATGGAAATGGTTCAAATCCCGACTTTGCCACTTACCACCTACGTGAACTTGGGTAAGTCATTACATTTCTCTGAGCCCTTCTCTTTACCTATAAAATGAAGTTTGTGATACTTATCCCATGGGTTGCTATGCAGATAAAATGCCATAAAGCAGATGAAGCATTTAGCACAGTTCTCAACACATACTAAATTACTTGCAAAATGGTATCTGTAGTCATTATTATGCCTTACTCTATGTCAGTCACCATGCAACACTCTTCCCGTTATGGTCCTTGGTGTTCACAGTGACATAAATATTACCTTCACTTAAAGAAATGGTTCACAGGCTCAGAGAGGTGAAGTCACTAGCCCTTGGTTACTCAGCTCAAAGAGTGGCCCATCATCTCTGTTTCCTCAGGACCAGCTCTCTTGCTCTGCCCCGCAGAGTGTGTCTTTCATGGTAACACAGCCCATTTGAGGCTGGTGATCCCCCACACATGCCACACACACAACGCCCAGCAGATGCTTCTTGACCGAAGGACCAAGGACAAGGACCATGCCATCTGCATCTTGCTTTTCTTCATGACACATTGAGCATGTTCCTTCCTCTTTTTTGGGGGGGCCCAGTCTCCTTATACATGATGGAAGAGGGTTTGGACTAAATCTATAGTTCCTTTCTCATTGTTATGAGAAAGTTATATGAATAGCACTAAGCACATAGTGGAGACCCTGCGGCTCTTTATCATGAGGGCTGGGTCTAGAGTGAGACAAGCAGGGCCCCCGAGGTCACAGAATTTAAGAAGACACACACTCTGAGGGTTGCGCGAGTGAAGGGCTGGCATGTGGGAATGTGTGCCTCCTTAAATCTTGTGCCCCGGGGACCTCTTCCATCACCTGGCCCGGGTCCTGTTTCACAGGGTGCAAGAGAGTACTAATGATGCTGCGGCCAAAACGGATTTTTCTTCCTCTTTTTAAACACCAGTGATGAGTACAGTGATATTTTTAATAAGAATTGGCTGGTACTTTGAAGAGCTCTACTCAAAAAGACATTCTTGAAAAAGACTATTATTCCTCTAGTTACATATTTTAGGCTTCTGGGGATAACAGTAGGGGTATAGGATTATAAGAAATAGAAGGGATGTAATAGAGAAAAGATGAAATTACTCTAACAGCCATTAGACCAGCCAAGGAAATAATTTCCAGTGATATAGTCATTATTTGTACAAGCATCCTCCCCAAAACAGGCCAACAGGATTTTCACACTTACTTCTTTGGTTTAATTGTCTATTTGTTTCGAAATGAAAGCTAATTAAAAGATTATTTTCATATGCTTTAATCACACCACAGCTAACTGTTGGAAAACGTGCAATTAATGGATGCAGCAGTTGACATAAGAATGCATTTTTTTAAAATAACATCACTATTTGAATACACAGAGTGAAGCAATTAGTCCTTCATTAGTTCTGAGTTATTTCAAATGCTTTGAAATACTTGTGTGTTTAATGTTTAATCATCAAGGAAATATATCTGGCAATGGTGCTAGCTCCAGCATCATGAATTAAATATGGCCCCTTGGGAGTGGGGAGAGTTCAGGAAGAAAAATGGCAGCCTCCCCAGGCCTGGCCTCAGGCAAATTCCTTCTTTCTCAGAGCACAGGAAGAGTGAAGGCTCTTCTTAAAGCGTCAGTGCTTCTTGCACGCTCATCACTTCCCAAAGGTGGCTGTGTAGGTGGCAGGTGGTTGCCTTGGAGTGGAGCAGACGGAGAGGGACCGCGCCTGAGTCTGGAGCCCCCTAGTGGAGTGATGGTGTGAGAACGAGCGTTGGCAGCTACAGGGACAGGTGACAGGGGCGATTACCGTTGATAGGTTGACCGCACAGTGTCGAGACTGTGGTGACCAGCACTCTGGGTGCAAGGATGTCACTGAAGCCTTAGGTGGGGGCACAGAGGATGAATAAGGGGCATGTTCCCAACAGTCACTTAGAGCTTGGCAAGGGAGTGCTACCTGCGACAGAACTGTGCAGGTATGTAGGCATCAAGAGGCTCCTTGGCAGACGACGAGAGTGACTTTAGTGCATGGCTAAGCATCAAAGGGATCTGTTCGAATTGGCAATGAGATTCCTTCCCAAGAATATCCTTAGAGCCAGCAAGCGCAACACAGACCAGAGCTGTAGGTGACATTTCCCTTGGATTGGTAGACGATTACATAGCAAGACTGAAACTTTTCATCTTCCGGGGACATGGCCATAGACAATAAGCAAGTGTTCATTATCTAGGCTTTGTACGGAATGCTGTGCATCCTATTTCTTACTGAATTCTCTTAGTAGCCTGGTGAGGTAGGCATGTCCCCGCTCTATAGGGAAAGAAATGGAGGCATGGAGCGGTTAAGTGACTTATCAAACTGGAGTTATTCCGTAAACTTTTTGGCTTGTAGGGAAAATAAAGTAATATGTGTTCTCCCTACCCTATGGAAGAAAGTGTGGTTGTACAGGTGAGACTTGCCCAAGGACATACATGTTGGGTAAGTAGCTGAACCAGTGTTTTGTTTTTAACATATTTTTAAAATTTTTATTGTTTTTTTAAAGATTTTTATTTATTTATTTGACATAGATCACAAGTAGGCAGAGAGGCAGGCAGAGAGAGGAAGGGAAGCAGGCTCCCCGCCGAGCAGAGAGTCTGATGTGGGGCTCGATCCCAGGACTCTGGGATCATGACCCAAGCCGAAGGCAGAGGCTTTAACCCACTGAGCCATCCAGGTGCCCCTGAACCAGTCTTTTGACTCAAGTCTTTCTGACTCCATGTTTGCTCTGTCTCAGTGTGGGGTGGGGTTCCGTACGTATGCCAAGGGTGTGCAAACACGAAGGCGCGGCTCTGCTGCTGTACCGTGCTGTCCTGAGAGGCTCGCTGTGCTTCATCCCTCAGGGAGAGCGGAATCGTGGAAGCAAGTGCAGCTTGCCGGGGGCCCTAGATGATGCTCTCTCTTCTTAGCAAAACCAATAAGGATTCTTCACCTCAGGAATTTAAAACATCAGAAGTTTGAGACTGAGTGTCGATGACCACAAGACAAATCCCAGCGCTCCCACCGGCAGGTGGATTCTGAGATGGGAGGGGAAGAGCTCAGGGAGGTCAGAGGAGGGCAGGACTGGGGGAGGCTGAGAGGGACCATCAACATTCCTAAAGCCTGTGTTGGCAGTGAGCTATGGCACGATGCCTTGGGGGTCTCCCTGCCTGTCTGTCGTGGCATAGAGAGAGTACTTAATTCTTCTGTCAAACCCTCTCGGTGTTCTGTCCCCAGTGTAGACTCCCTAGTCAACTGTGCCTCCCAGTCCCCATGTGGCCGTGCCTAGGGAGCTTGAAGTTCAGTGGGAGAGACTTCCAGAAGCCTGGTGATGTAATATTGGGAGTGACCAACAGAGACATGACTGGGACAGAAGAAACAGGGAGTGGGGGCAGCAGTCTGCTCTGGGCACCAGAGTAGGCATGACTAGGGGGAGAAATACTCCTGGTCTTGAATTTCCCATGGGGGAAATGGGAGAAGACATTACAAGGTTGGGAACCACGAGTGCCAAAGACTGAGAGAGGAAGGGGCTGCACGGATTTGGGAACGGTGAGCACTTTAGCCTAATGCTGGGGGTGTAGGACGCAGGGGCAGGACAGGGCTGAGCTGGTGGGTCAGAATGAGAAGGCTTTAGAATCCCACCCGAGGGAGCCTGAGGTCCTAGAGCCAGCAGGCCGGGAGCCAACAACGATTTGTAAGCAAAGCCTGGGAAAACCAGCGCATTCATGGGAGATCAGAATTGGAACATGTTTGGGAGCCGGGGGAGCTCTACCAATGGACTGAGATGCTTCTTTTTTCTTTAAGGGTCACGTACTTTCATTTATTCATAGAGTCTCTTCTCCCTCTTTTTTTGGAGGAAGGATACACACACCTTCTGTATCCACTCACACAAACAAATGCAAGTCGACGTGATAAAGGAAGTAAGTGAGGGAGCGGAGGCGGGGGCGGGGACTGGAATCTCCAAGAGCACAGGCTCTGGACAGCTGCAAGTGGGCCTCGGGGATGGCGCTGAGATTCGCAGAGGCCAAGGCCAAGACGGAGACAGAGCCAGATTCCCAGCCCGTGGGTCGCACGACCCGATCACACTGGAAATGACTCTTCCTGATACAAAAGAGGAGAGGCTCTCATGAATTCACCAGAATAAGTCCTTCAAGAGGCATTTCAGGAATTTCAATAAGCTGTTTTTTATGGGCTCCCACAAAGTGGGCTGATGGGATTCCTCTGGAGCTCCATTTAGCACGAGAAATTCTAAGGGCAGCAGAGCAAAGACACATGACCCAGGCTTCATCTGGCTTGATCGCAGAATGAGATTCAGGCTAATGTGATGGCTTTTGCTCTTTTAAGGCCCCAGCATGCATTTTTTAAAAAGGCGATTCCTTATCTGCAACCCCAGTATCCCACTCGTAGCAGATAAGACCTGGCCATCTCTGGATTGGGGTGGAGGCAGGGGATGGGTTTCTAGGGAGCCCCAGGAGCACCCTCAGGAACTCCAGGGCTCCGGGGAAGATCGTCTGAGAAGCTGGATCAGAAGGATTGATGGACAGAATGTCCTTCAGACAGTACTCTATAGACATTATTCCTCACAGCCAGGGTTGTGACAAGGATCGGAAGGTGGCGAGCTTGACCGGGGGACTCGCGGGGCAGATGCTCTGTGCTGCCGTCGGCCGGTGATTCCTCCAACACCTCAAAGCAGTAGATGGTCCAATTCTCCAGGCTCACATACTCTCCAGCCTCAGGCCTCCCAGGACCTGCTTTTGAGAATTCAAGGCCCCGAACATGTGCTTTGGGCCGTGTCGCCCCCACATTGGAGGACGGGAAGCAGCCTCACTCTGCCAGAAGTCTCTCAGGACCCGGCTGCTCTACATCTTTTTAATTGTTTCTTGACATGCCTTTTAAGCTGTCACACTGAAATGTGATTCTCATCTCTGTTTATCTAATGTCACCGGGGGAGGCACTCGGAGACCAGCCATGGCCCGACCTCCACCTGCATCTGCTCTCTCCGCTCAGTCGTCTCTCCCCACCTTCCAGAGTGTCTCTGTAGCCCCTGGGAAACTGGCGAGCTTCCTCGGCAGCAGCCGTAACAGAAAAGGGTGAACCCTGGGGGAAAGCAGGCAGCTGGCTGGTTCTCCGTGCGGCTTGCCGGCCCCGGAGGTGCTGTCACACTCACTGAGCACCTCCTCCGTGCCAGGCTCTGAGATGGGCGGGGGACATGCCCAGGGGAAGGAGGGGGGTGCGTGCTTAGGGGCCTCATGGTCAGCTGGTCGGGCCACGCTTCTGATGTTCTGATGTAAAAGAGAACCCGGTGAATGTGATGCATGGGTCACACAGCCTTCATGCTGAAGGTGCGACCCTGAGACCTCCTCTCCATGCTTCTCCGGCCTGCACTCCACCCCGGAAGCTGTACTACATGCAGGACATCAAGGAGTTCCTCTGCCTGCTTCTTCCAAATGGGCCAGGCCCATGGGGAGTCCCAAAAAGTGTTCGCAGGGAGGTTAGAGAGTGCAAGTTGTCCGTATGACCATTTGTCAAGAGATAATGCTGCCGAGCTGGTGCAAACCAGCCCTGAAAGCCTTGTACCCACAGTGACAAAGCAACACTGCTAATCAGTACATTTCATGGCCCTGGCCGAGGGTCAGTGCTATGTTGTACAGTATTTTTGCAAAATGGCTCAAGCTAGTTAGGTACTTCTGCGACCAACCCTGATAGCCAAGAGTGAGCTCAGAGTGTTATCATCTAACTGCCTCCCTACCAGGTCACCTCTTGGCTGGCTCTGTCCTTTGACTAGAGACTGTTCCCCCGAAGAAAGGCGACTGTCCTTGGTGCCTCTCCCCCTCTCTCTTTCTCTCTGGTGTCTAGTAACTACTCCTCCACTCTTAACCTTTTGGTCCTAGGGGTGGTGAAATTCTGCTACCAAGACTCTAGTTTTTGTCCTCTCATCTCAGTGCCCTCTGCCTTGGTTCACAGCCCCTTCAGTAATAAACTCTCCTGAGTCACTCTGTCTTCAGCAAAGCTGTCGTCATCAAGACAGTATGGTGCTGGCACAAAAACAGACACATAGACCAGTGGAACAGAAGGGAGAGCCCAGAAATGGATCCTCAACTCTATGGTCAACTCATCTTCGACAAAGCGGGAAAGACTATCCAATGGAAAAGCAGTCTCTTCAACAAATGGTTTTGGGAAAACTGGACAGCCACATGCAGAAGAAGGAAATGACCATTTTCTTACACCACACACGAAAGTAGACTCAAAATGGAGGAAAGCACTAAATGCGAGATAGGAATCCATCAAAATCCTAGAGGGGAACACAGGCCGAATGCAGTCTCTTTCTTTTTGGGACCTGGATTGATTGAAGGAGGGGTGAATCAATACCAAAAATAGAAAAGCAGTTTTCAAGGGTTGGGTCTTAAAGTGGGGTAGGAGTAGGGGTAGAGTAAGGTCAGTGGTGTGTCAGCAGTTGTCCCTGGAGTTTAATCTATAGAATCCCACTTAACTTGCCCAATAGCCTCAGAGGCATGAGTGCTCTGGAGGAGGACTGCAGGTTGGGCAGGTCCTCTGCGGGCATGCATTCTGCAGGGCAGATAAGGGACTCTTCTTCCTCCCAGCCTGCCAAAAAAATCTCTGAACCATTCATTAACCTGTGTTAATGAAGACCTAAATCAAAGCCCAAACTAGAAATGGGGGTGGTGGCAGGGCAGGAAGAACTACTGAACAAAGTGAGATACCTTAGAGACCCCAGGGATCTCTGACCTAAGGGGTGACGTTGTCTTGTAAGTCCTATATCTTTCAAGCTGAGGTCATCTTGTTGAGAAGCCATTCAGTGACATGGGTCTGCATCTCACACCCCCAAAATGTTTCTTAAATAAGGAGGGTTTCAACTTTTCATGGCCCTGGACTCCCTAGCTATCAAGTAGGATAATGACAGCATCTGCTTCTGAGGGCTGGGGTGAGGATAAGGTACGGCATCTGGCTCCGTCTGATGCGTATCTGATGTTCAACAAATACTGGTCATTGCCGACAAGCAAGAGGTAGCAGGTCTGGTTGTTAAGGCAGCTAAGAGAGGAGGGAGAGCCATAAGATTTCATTCCATGCCAAGTCTTAGAATGGAGTGTGATCAGGTGACGGAGTGGGAAGGATGTTTAATGGATCCTTTAGTCTCCATCTCCTCATTCTCAAAGAGTGAAAGAAGGCCAGCACGAAGAGGAGGCTTTTTGAAGGTCACCCACATCAGATCATGATGGTAGGACTGGGACTTGAACTTGAATCTCCTGCGGTGCTGCCTTCAGCCTTTTTCTTCAGAGCTTCCCATGGAAATACTTCCACTGATTTCCTCCCCCGAAGGGTCATGATGCCTCTGACTTGTTAATGACATGGTGAGGAATATGTAAGGAAATAATGTCTATAAATCTTGCCAAATTCATCCTTGGAAGGACAAGAACAATAGTTGATTTTTGCACTGGTTTAGAAACATAGCCAGTGTCATGTAACTTACAGGAGGCGGAAGTGGGGAGGCAGGATTAATTAAGATACGGCCTCTCCTGACCTTCAAGTTTATGTTCTCTCCTCTATATCACACTCCTTCAGCCATTTCTTAGCTGAAATTAAGAACTGTGGCTTCGAATAGAGCCACTGGCTTCACACATCCTTACTTTCTTGCTCCAAGAAGCCCTATCTTTGTGGCTAACTCATACCGTGGTGGTTGTTAAAAACGCCAAGGGACAAGAAAATAGAGTCTGAAGTGTTTCATCTGGAAAAGCAAACTCACACACAGACAAATGAGGGGACAATTAGTTTTTTGTTTGGGCTGAAACCAGTGGGAGATTTGTCATGTAAGGGAAAGTCTGTAGAATTTAATAGGATTATTGTAGGGTGAGGAAGTCCATTTAGAGAGGGATAAAAAGCAGAGGAAGAAAACATGCCTGTACTCATTTTTATGAATAAAACAAAACAAAACAAAACAACCCCCAAACCAAAAAACTAACCTAAGAGTACCCACCTGATATTGAAATAACACCACTATCACCAGTGCTGATTGTAATGTTAACAAAATCCCATTAATTCTGAACCCGGTCTTACTTTAAATGCTCTTCATTTGTGATCTCCTTTAATCCTGGCAGGCTGCAAGGCACATGTTGTTATTTCTGCTTTGGTGGTTAAAGATACTGGGACCAAGGACGGCTGAATAACTTAAGGGTAGGGATGGAATTTGAGCTTGATTCCAGGTTCCTCATCCCCATGTCTGTCTCATAAAATGCCCAGGGAGCACAGGTAGGATCCACAAACCCAGCTGATCTATAAGGAGTAATGTTGTTGCTGGTGTGGACACCCGAGTAGAGCAGAGGTGTAAGTCAAAGCCTGTGGATTAGCCCAGGGTTTCAAGTCAAACATGTCTAGGAGACAGTACGGATGGGAATGTGGGGCACACCCACCCAACAATTCTAATGGGAAGAGGTTCGCTGTTGACCTTTAAAGTTGGAGTTAGTGCCTTCTGATCATGGCTTCCCTCATCTAATGTCCACAGGGGCAAATTTTCTTCCTTTCCTCTGCCCCAGATGCCCAGCAAGAATTGATCCTCAGTATGGTCTTGCTGATCTGTTGGCCAACTGATTAATTGATTAATTGATATATTTGCAGCCGTATGGTTTGGGGCTTCCAGCTCTAGTTGGGAATTGATTTTCATCTTCACAAGTTAAAAACAAAAGCTATCAAACCCCTTACAGGAGATGGTGATGAGACAAAATCTTATTAAATAGAAACTGACAATTTATCATCTCTCAACAGCTCGGGGCCCAGTTTTTCGTGTATTCTTGCCAGGATCTCAGTGTCTTGTTCAATATCTAATTTATTTGGAGTTTTATTGAAGGAGGAGCATCTTCTGCAATTCTTGTCTCCAATCTGCAAAGAGTAGTTGAGTAGCAGAAATCATCGGGAAGAACTTGGTGGCCATCCAGGGTTTAGTCCACGTCAGGGGGCCACATGCCTGTTTTCTCAGAACCTTGTAACAGGATGATTTTCTCTAGAGCCTAACATTTTATGGTCCTGGTTTTTGTTTTTGTTTTGTTTTGTTTTGTTTTCTGACCAAACATTCCTTTGCTTTTGTGTTGTCACCTTGATTTTAAAGTTTTTCTCCCCATCCCCGCTAAGTGTTGAAATGTTGCTTAGCTAAAGTTACTTATCACTTAATGCATTTTCACAAACTAATTAAACCTTCCAGCAGCACACATATATTGGACCCTCTGGCCAAGGGAAATGCTCAGCTCATCTGGCTTAGTCAGGAGTTTGCCTTGCTCAGTATTCGTCACAAGAGAGCTGGGTCTCCTGGAAGAGGGCCACTGGGCACCCAGGTGGGCACACGGGGTGGGTTGGGCCCATCCTACTCTCTATTACCTGGTCACAGTGATTTTTTTTTTTTAAGATTTTATTCATTTATTTGACAGAGAGAGAGAGATCACAAGTAGGGAGAGAGGCAGGCAGAGAGAGAGGAGGGGAAGCAGGCTCCCCACCAAGCTGAGAGCCCCAGGCGGGGCTTGATTCAAGCACCCTGAGATCACCATCCGGCTGAAGGCAGAGGCTTAACCCACTGAGCCACCCAGGTGTCCCACAGTGATTGGTTCTGAGAAAGGGGGTGGGGCCATGGGAGTCAAGCATGGCCTATCAGAATCATCTCAGGCTTAGTGCAGGGGCTCTGAGAGAGGTTTTTATTCCCACTGGGTTTGCCACTTTGGGAAAATAAGAACAAGCCTGCTGGTGCCCACCTTCCCACTCAGAAGGGACGAGTGTGCTTCAGTGCTAAGAAGGGACAGGCCGAGTTCATAGATGGAACAAGAGCCATGGCTGCGATGCGCTTCCTTGGTTCCTCGTTTTTGTAACTCAGCGAATTCCTTCTGCCCTCTAAGCTAGTTTCACTTGTGTGTTTCTGCGACTTCTGATCAAGAGCCATGGCCAGTAAAGGTCAGTTGGTTTCTTTCCTCTGTTCCTCCAGAGACTCGAGACTCACACAAGCAGTAATTGGAGAAGCAGGTCTGCCTGTTGCAGAAGCCACGGAGTTGGTTTTACCCAGTATCACATGCCTGCCCCCTCCCTTGCTTGAATAAAGTTTGCTTTTTATCATCAAGGCCCAGAGCCAGCTCCAAATAATCAGTTACCTCCCTTGCCCTTCCAAAGTGAGTAGCAGACGTTCCCTTGTTTACCCGTTGATTTACTTCAAATGAATACTTGTTTATTTCCTAATGCTTTCTAAATATGGATCAATGGATGCACATTGTAGAAGTTACAGAGAAGCACAAAGAAGGCAATAAATTTACCCCTAATCCTGCCACCTAACCTTGTGTGCTATTTCATCTTTACATGGGAAATCCAGATGTTCAGTGAAGTCATTTCCTTAATGACTAAATAAATACGTCCATGAAATGGGCTCAAACTACTATTCCATAGCTTCTAGGAAGTCCAATGTCCTGGACTTGAGTCCAAGCTCTTCCCTATTACCAGATCTGTGATTTGGGGCAAGTTACCCAAGCTCCTTGAGCCGTTTTTGCATCTGTCCACGGGAGTAAATGATCTCCTTCTAGTTTGATGGGCTTATGGGAGAAATGAATGGAAAAAAAAAATCAAATATTTTGTTGAAAACTTTGAGGTGTGGTGCAAATAACATAAATTGTGACTTTTATAAAATAATTTCTTTCTAGTCACAAGAACCTTTCATTAAAATTTCCTGTGTGAAATCCCAGTCCCCAGAATAGATGAAGAGGGGCTTTGGGCAATGCAAAGCCACTGCCAACCCCAAGTGGCCTATGACGTGCCTTCAGGTAAGCCCCCTGGCACAGAATGCTATTTAAAGACTCTGGTCTATTACTAAATAATTTCCAGTATAGGCTAATGGTAACCCCCTCCCCCCCAAACTCCTCATATTCCCTCCTGTGAATATTAAGTTAACTGAGATCTCTGCCCAGTGCCTGTTTTAAGAAGATGTCGCTGATGAGGATTAAATTTTCATTCTGGAGTTTCCTTGGCCACTGCTGAGTGCCGTCAAGTCCTCCTCATGAGACCCCTTCCCCCTTTCTCTAACCGAATAGCTAGAAAGCCTCGGACAAAGCCCACCACTGAGACCAACACCCCTGTCCACACAGATGCCCAGAGGTACTCCGTTGGGCTCTGGGAGTCATCCAAACATATATGTTAACCACTTGTGCTCCCTCAGGTTCTGTGCTGGATGCTGAGGATACAGCAGTGGGCACACCAAGTCATAACTAGCCGGTTCTCTCAGGACCTACTGACAACCTGGGGAGTGAGACGTAAATTATGAAGTCCTAAAAGTTAGTGTAAAATTTCCATTGTTGTATGTGTCGGATGAATCCAGTTCTGGGAGATCAGAGAAAATGGAGTGAGGACATGACATGTCAGCTAATACTTGAAATTAACAAGCATCCCCAGCCAAAGGAGAAGGCTGTGCAAAAGCCATGTGGTGGGTAGGGAATTAGTTACCTCTAAGAACTGAAAGAAGGCCATTGTGTCTGGCTATAAGATAAGCCTGGGACGAGGACAAACACGTTTATGGGGAGCCGTACCAATGATGTTGCTTCTTATCCTAGGAGCCGTGGAAGACAGAGGCTGTGGCACATGCTTACGGACTGAGAGATGACTGGAGGCTGTCCCAGAGAAGGAGCTGTGGAGATGGGCAAAAGCAGCCACATTTGGGAATCATTTGGACAGCAGAATAAAGGCAGTTTGGTAGCATGTATGTTAAGAGTAGGATGCATTAATTTCCTCTTGTGGCTATAACATATATCACAAGCTTATGGCTTAACACGAGCAATTTGTCTCCTTATAGTCCTGGTGGCCAGAACTCAGAAATGAGGGCTAAAAATCAGAATCTTGTTAGGGCTGGTTTTTCCTTGAGGCCCCAGGGAAGAACCTGTTCTCCTCTTCCACGATCTTAAAGCTTCTGGCATTCATTGGCTTGTGGCTACTTCCCTTTACTCTCTACTCTCAGTTATTTTACTACCCTCTGGCTCCCTCTCACATAAATGCCATTACATTTAGGGCCCCTGATAATCCAGGATAATCTTTCTACTTTGGGGCTTAAGATACTTCAGTTCCCTTAATGTAATCAATCTCCCGTGTCCCTTTTTTGCCGATAATGTTCCAGAGAAAAGGACCTGGGCATCTTTGGGAGCCATCATTCAGGATATCACATAGGCAAGGAGAAAAAGAGATCTTGCATGATGCTTGGGGTTCTGGTTTGCCAGTTGGATAGATGGCTCAGAGATGGAGTTGGGGGTCACAAGATGAATTCTGTTTTGATCATACTGAGTTTGAGGTGCTTTTGAGACCTCCAAGAGCAGCTGTCCATCGGGCGATTTGGAAATACAGATCTGGAGTCCAGAAGAAAGGTCTGAGCTGGAGATACAAACATGAGAATCACCAGTGGGGTGCTCAGTCATGCCTTGGAGAGGAATGAGGGTGTCCAGGGAAAGAATATAAGAACGCTTGGGGAACAATGATGTCGTGGTGATTTTCAGAGAGGATCCAAAGAGACAGGAGGAAAACAAGTACATTTCTGGCTCAGAAACCGAGAGGGGGATGATTTCAAGGAGAAGGAGGTGATCAACTCTGTCCAAAATGCCTGACAGCTCAAGTAAATAGAGGGTTGAAAATGTCCATGAAATTCATCCCATGAATTCCTGAGGCGGAGTGATGGGAGCATAAGGTGCATTAGGTTGGAGCAGGTGGAGGGTGAATGGAGGGGAAGAAAACAGAGCGAGTAGAGGGAATTCTGTATTCATACCTATTCTTCTATGTATTATATATTCATATTCATCTTTCAGATCCCCCTTCAACCATGAGTTCTTCAGGGGAGCTCTCCCTAACCACACAGCTCTTACTTATATGAATTCTCATAGCCCCAGTATTCTCTCCCCTATGGAGCCCTGACCAAAGACTCTTGAAATGTATTTATTGGCATGATTGTTTCGTCTCAGGCATCCTCTGCTACTTCTTGTGTAAGTCACTCAAAAGTGGGGTTCTGGGGAAAGTTTTGCTCACCATTGTATTCCCAGAACATAATCCAAAGCTGGCACGTAGTAGGTCTATGACTGATGTACTGAATGAGGAGATGGTCAAATGAATGTTGTAGTGTAAGTTGCAGAAGAGGAAGCATTTTTGATTTCTAGATAGAGCTGGCTATAAGGAGAAGGGCACAGACTTTGGACGCAGACACCCAGAACCTTCTGTGTTTTAGTTATGTGGCTTCGGTAAAATCAGACTCACTGACCTTCAGAGCCTCAGTTTTCCTGTCGGTATAATGGGATGATTCCTCCCATGTAGATGATACTGTCTTGTGAACTGAGTCTCATATGCATTTTTTTTAAAAGATTTTATTTATTTATGTGACAGAGAGAGATCACAAGTAGGCAGAGAGGCAGGCAGAGAGAGAGGAAGGGAAGCAGACCCCCTGCTGAGCAGAGAGCCCGATGCGGGACTCGATTCCAGGACCCTGAGATCTTGACCTGAGCCGAAGGCAGTGGCTTAACCCACTGAGCCACCCAGGTGCCCATCATATGCATTTTGCTTCCACAGCATCCTGCTTTGTCAAGAGCTGACAATCAGACATGCAAAATGAGTGATGTGTATGAATTTTTCAAAAGCATTAGTTTGGGAAATCAAAAACCAAAACAAATTGAGAGAGAGAAACACAGACAGAGTACCTGGCATATCCAATGGCTACTTAATAAATCGTGCCCCTTGGTTGTGTTGGGTTGCATTTTGTCCTTAGTAGGTTATGGCCGGGCGGAGGGGGGCGGTCCTTGTAGCCATGTGAGGAATGATTTCCTAATTAGGGAAGATGGCCTGGTGGAAGCTTGCATCTGCTGATGTTGATGAGGGCTCCCTGTGTCTGAGCAGAGGGGTGGGGGCTGGAGGAGCTGGTCCTATGGTGCAGGCCCCCCCCCCCATTCCTGATGCCATTCCAGCTGGGCACCTGGCCAAGGAAAGCTAAGCATTTCTCTCCCTCTGCCCACACCTCTGAGATCACATGCAGAGATGGGATGCCTGCTGGAAATCTGGAGTAATTCCGGTTTATTAATTTGTGCCCCTGTAATTAAACAGTCATATTAATTATCATTTATGCCTGTGTGCCTTCCTTTTTCATGTTAGACTTGAAGCTCAGAGTAATTATTTATATGATTTCTCAATTTGTTTTGGTTCTGTTTTCCCAAGGTGATACTTTTGCAAGATTCATAGATAGCACTTGTTTCGCATGTCTGATCGTCAGCTCTTGACGAGACAGGATTGCTAGGAGAGCAAAATGGATCGGCCGCTGCCTGCGTCCTGGGTAGGAGAGGATTCCGAGCACCCATTCTTTCTGATGCATTTGTTAGGAAATTTTCCATCTCCACGCATACTGTTGGTGATTCTTACATTGTCCTATGGTGGGTGTCTGTGTGTTCTTTTGTTCTGCATATTAGAAACATTAGATTATTCTGTTGGAGACGTTAGAAAATTCTGTTGGACAGTTATTCAGCCTTGATTGACACCATCGTCACTCTGAGTCACCGTTTTGTTTTCCTCCTATTAGATTAAGGGATATAACCTAGGTAGCACGGGAGGAAATCAAGCGCGCTACGGCTGATTTGGGGGCCCTCCTTTTTGGCAGATGTCCCCTTTCACGGTTGATGGGGATAATTCCTTCCGTGGATGTTTGTGGCTCATGACTCAGTAGCTACTGTTACTCAAGGTAACACAGACTATGATCCTTGTCTCTGAAACATAGATTGTGTCCCTGGGGAGATGAGGACCAAATGATTCATGGGTCAACACAAGACCCCCCCCCCACCCGCCAAAAACATCAGACACAGTGTCCCAGTATGTTTGGGACTTTATAGACACATTCTCCTTCCAGTGACAGTGACCATACAGTTTTGACATCCGGCTCTGTCTTCCAGCCCCACGGAGATGTGAACACCGAGGCTCGGGGAGGGCTGAGTGGCTCATCCAGGCCCTTCCACTAGAAGGTGTCAACGCAGGCATCAGACCCCACCCTGTGTGGTTCCAGAGCCTGCGCACCCACTGCTCTCCCACACAGCTGCACCCAATGCTAATGGGCACGTGCTTCAGAGAATAAGAAAGAGCTGACCAGCGGTTCACAACTGGCTGCCCAGCCGCTCTCTGCCAAGTTTTCTGCTGGGGAGATGCATGAGCTCCGTGCAGCATGGGGGAAAGCATGGATTTGGAATCGGAAAGGAGTAGTCGGAAACCTTGACGATAATAGCAATAGCAGCAGGTATTGAGAACCAAGGCCACAGGTCAGGGCAGGACGGGCTGCTCATGTGCCCTTTGGGGCAGGTGGAACTGCCCAGGACCATCTCCCAAGCACCAGGAGACTTGCAGAAGATGAGAAGTGGCCTGCCCCAGGGGGAGTGTAGCATGGCTTTCGATCCGGCTACTGTTGACTGAGAACCCACCATGAACCAGGCTCAGTGGCCCGTGGGGGCACAGGGAGGACTCCCCCGACCCCCAACCCTAAATGAAGACTCCATTTTTATGGAGGCTGAGGCCTGTGCCCAGGGTCAGGGTCAGCCGGACTGGCAGAGGAGGTTTGAACTGCCAGTCCTTCAGGACGTCACCAGCTTCATCTGCGCCCAGCTTTGTGAGGCTGAGCCCTGGGTGCTTGTCTCCACTGCTGGACCCACTGCCCAGCTCCCCAGAACGGGGCTTGCTTCGGTGTCATGCGGGCCTGAGCCTCCCGATGAAGACGTCCGCGTCACTCACGGAAGCGGTGCCTTTTGACACCTCTGGCACAAACATTTCAAATTCTAATCGTGGAAATAATTTGGAAGAAGGAGATGAAGGTTATCATTTATTTAGGGGGCTTTATCAACAGAGGCCCTCTCTGGCTTTAATAAATGAAATGCGTTGCACAGAACGGGACTCACTGAGGCATGAGATACTGTGTCTGCCCACGAAGGGCTTTGAATAATTTACATCCTGGAAAGATATTTTATGACAGTGCTTATAATCTTCTTATTGGTTTAAAATCAACATTTACAGCAGACGTCTTTGAACTGATGCAGCTGATAAGCTTATCTCTTTATTATGTGACACGAATCAAGCCTGCTCAGGAGAGGGAGTTTTCATCAGAATTGATTCCTCTTTGGATCTCAATATTTTATTCTCCAAAAACAGCCAATAAATAATAGAGGTCAGCTATTAATATTTCATTTTAATTAATATATTAGTAGAGAGAACTCTTTTAATTTGAAGGGGCACAGGAAGGAGGCTGTGGGGTTTTGTGAAGGTGATTTATCCCGAGGCTCCATTTGCCGTGAAACCCGCCCATCCCCCCGTGAGGTGCCCCCGTTCCCGGGCTCCGCCTTCCAGCACCCCCCACGGGGCTGAGGGTCTTCAGGTGATTGCTGGAGCTGGGTCAGTCAGTCCAGACGAGGAGTCCTGGGGTGCCAGGTCCCTGGCGAAAGATTTAAGAGAAACTTTTGCTCCCACGGTTCTGCAACGCTTGGAGCCTGCAGAGCCAAGGTCATGGAAGGAAACATATGATGGCCCCTGGGAGTCCAAAAGGCTGTGTGTCAGTCTGCCCGTGCACCCCGGCACTACTAGGGTGCTGGTGGCCAGTGCAGCTCTGAAGGCAGAACCTGGGGCAGGAGAAGAGACCCAAGCACGAGAGTCCCACACCAGCACTCAAACAGAACTTTGTTTCAGCGGGAAAATGAATCTGTTGCTCTGAGCATCCCCTTCCCCACCTATGGACTGGAATGGTGGCTGTTCACCTCCCAAGTTTACCCCAGGAGTTAAATATGGTAATTTATGCAAACGATGCCTTGTCACCCTACGTGGAGGTTACTCTCAATATTCTAAACAGAGAGCCCCCCATGCCGAGGGAGGAATCATTCCACCAGAACACAAGCATGCACTGTAGAAACTGGAAGCTGAAACATCTCCTGGACATTTTGGGTTCTTTGTGCCACTAAACCACAGGCAAAGAAGGAGGTTGCTGAGCTTTACCGGAGAAAAATGATCCCAATTGCCACTGCTCTCCCACAGGGGGTACACGGGAGGATTATGTTTGAAACCTGGAGGCTTTGCTGGGATACATTTTAATGCTCCCTTTCTCAAAGTCCTGGCTGATCTACCCATGGCAAGCCAATAAAAACAAGGCCTCCAGGATGCAGACCTCAAAGGAATGAGGCTCATGGTTGACATCCAAGGGCCAGAGCTCTTCCTGGCAGAGGATGGGGGGCTGCAGAATGGGCAGTGGAAGAAGAAAGTAGGATCACAAACTGGCACTTAAGGACCAGAGGGCTTGGATGAGAGGACGATGAAATAGACGTGAACCTGCTCAGCGCCGCGGGTGCTGCTGCTGTTCCACGTGTCCCAGGGATCGCGGGCAGGAACTCCTCCCCTGGACAGTGGTGGATGTCGCTGTCTTGGGACATTTTGTCTTGGGAGGTTGATCTTCTCGAAACGTCATTTGGCCTCTCTTGCCCTCTGCCTCCCTACGGGTTTGGGTCAGTGGTGATTCTCCCAAGGGAATCAGAGGAAAGGGAGGGTGTGAGGAGAGAGAGGGCCCTTCTGTGGGTGCTCAGGGGCCGGATGCATCTGTGTGTAAGTGGACGTGGGCCCAGGGCATGGATGAGAGTTACAAAAGAGACAGTTCTGCTTGCAGGTGTCTTTGAATCTATGCAGAGATTTCCATTTGGAGGACATTTAGAAATGCAGCTGTTTTGGGGGAGAGGGATGCATTGGGAAAGTCCTCCCAAACCAAGGTCAGCCTATGGGACAAGGTGGGTCAGGGAAACGCTTGGCAAAGGCTGATCTGAGGAAGGGAAATGACCTGAACTGGAGCTCAGAGGCCAGGGAGGAGGCCAGTGGAGGGAAAGGAATGGGTGCGATGCCCTGAGCCACCATGGCATCGTCCGGGCTCTGGGCCTCTACCCCAGTGGGCCTCCCTTGTGAGATCAGGGGCCGTGAAGGCGTGCAGGCCCCTGCACTTGGCTGGCGGCTTCTTGGTGCCACTTGGCCCCTCCTGAGCGGCTCCAGAATTCAGCTGCACACTGGGCTTCGAGGCAAACGCTGTCTACAGATTTATATGAGGGATCTGGGAACAGGAGCATAAATTAGGAATTGATGCTACAGAATCACACATAATCCCACTGTCCCAAGTGGATGAACTTAGAGGTCTTTTTGCTTATTCGCCCAGCAAGCATGAGCTTTTCACCGGTCTGTGCAGGTCATGGGCAGAACAGGAGGAGGGCTGGGGCCAGAGACAGAAACAGGCCACCCTTGAGGTGGTGTTTGCCTCATGTAATTAAGGAGAGTGGTTTGCTGAGAGCTCTTTCCCCACTTTCCAATCAGAAACATTACATTAGTCACGCTGCCTTCGAAACCCTTCAGCAGCCCGTGGCTTGCTGGCTCCAGAGTGTGTGCTGATTAGAGGCGGAGAGCACATCCCTGCCCCAGCCTGTTGACCCTGACTCTTGGAGGGACAGGCAGCTCTGTTCATGGTGCACATCCCGAGTCAGAATGTGGGCCAAGACAGGAATGGCCAGAGGGCCCGGCTCGCAGGCACGATGCCCAGACGTTCCACCTGAAACACCAGTGCAGGAGAAAGTTCATTCCAGTCTCTCACTTGCGTTTTTATTGAGCATCTGTTCTAGGCCTGCGCCTGCTATATCCTGGGGATTTAGATGGAGAAGACACCCTTTAGGGGAGGCCAGGAGGGGATCAGAGCAGAGATGTTCTGTGTGAAGTCATCGGACCACCGGAGGCTGAGAGAGACCACGTGGCATGGGGACAATGAACTGAGAGGTTCAGGCAATGTCTCTTTGTTCCCCACTGTGTCCTTAGAGCCTCTTGCTGTGCTGGGCTAAATAAATTCCCCAGGTATTTAGGGAATGGATGAAGGACTTAATGGATGAATAAAGGCAGGAGAGCAGTCTTGAGAGGCTTCTGCAAAGGGCTGATGTGTGAACCGTGCCTTGAAGTTCAGGCAACCTTGGCCGGGGTTGGGGGGAGAGAGGGTGATGGTTCCAGAGAGAAGAGGCAGCAGGGGGAGGGGGAGGGGGACACATTGGACACAGAGTGCCTACCTTCAATTTTAGCTTGTCACCTTTTGGGCCCAGTTTGATCATATTTGGGACTTCTGTGTTGCTGTGTGCGCTTCCAAAAAGCTGCTGACTGCCTCTAATGGAGATGCTGTTCCAGGTCTGCCAAGCCCCTGGAATTTCTCACCACTGTGACAGTTACGGTGACTAACCTGTTATTTCAGAAGCTTGGCGCACCTGGTGTGGGTGGAAGTGGGTTGACAGGTTAGCTGAGGCGTATTCAGGTCAGTTGGCTCTTTTTAGCAACACTAAGAATGGGGTTCAGATGGAAGAGAGCCTTTGCTCTGTTTAAGTGGCCGATGGTTGGCCTGGGTTCCGTTCTCCACCCAGAGGGTGGCATGGGACAATTCACCAAACCTCGGTGTCAGCTTCAGTATCCCCAAAGTGGAACGGAACCACACACCAGCTTTACCAGGAGAGTCCTGTTTGATGGTGTTTCCAGGAAGGACTCCCAGATCCACAGAGGGTGAGCTCAGACCTCCAGGAGGCTGATGGTATCATCCACAAAATAGGTTTGAAATCTGTTTTTTTACCTAAAAAAAAAAAAAAAAATCCCTTGTTTCTATTCCACTCTGCAATATAATTCTGTTTGCTTTAGCAGGGCTGGGACTAACCTGAGAAGGGCGAGGTACTTGCTTTGGGCCCAAAATTTAAGAAAACACTAAAAAAACTTCAGTCATCAAGATAAATAACATTTAAAAAAAATATCATAATTATTTTATTTTAGAGAGAGGACACCCATGAGCCAGGGGGAGGAGTAGAGGGAGAGAGAATCCCAAGCAGATTTCCTGCTGAGCCCTGAGCATGGAGCCTGACTTGGGGCTCAATCCCATGACCCTGAGATCACGACCTGAGCCGAAACCAAGAGTTGGACACTTAATTGACTGAACCATCCATGTGCCCCAAGATAAATAACAATTTAATGCAGTATTAAAAACAAACAAACAAACAAACTCAGATTGCAAACCTGACCACCCCTTTCAGGCAAATAAGGGTTAAGCAGAACTGGCTGCAGAATTAGGATGAGGCCAGTGTTACCCAAATGCAGAATTGGGCTCTGCCTTGATTTGAAATTGTGGTATTTTGTTTGCCATGGATCTCCTGGCATTAATTTTCAGTTAAAAGACATTGCATTTGGGGCGCCTGGGTGGCTCAGTGGGTTAAGCCGCTGCCTTCGGCTCAGGTCATGATCTCAGGGTCCTGGGATCGAGCCCCGCATCGGGCTCTCTGCTCAACAGGGAGCCTGTTTCCCTCTCTCTCTCTCTCTCTCTGCCTGCCTCTCCATCTACTTGTGATTTCTCTCTGTCAAATAAATAAATAAAATCTTAAAAAAAAAAGACATTGCATTAAAATATGATTTCAGTATCGTGATTGCTGAGTTTTTTGGTGCCTTCTTAAATGTTGCCCCTCCCCCCCACCCCCACCAATGCAAGTGCCTCCCTTGCCTTACCCCTAGTCCTGGCCCTGAGTGTATTTAACCTCCTTCACTCCCCTCCCCTGAAACCCAAAAGACGACAACCCCCCCAAGAAGGTGCAGCATGGTGTTCCTCTGGCTTCCTGAAACCCCGGAGCATGTGCCTGCACGCTCCTCACTGAAGAAGCCCGAGGTACACGAGGGTCTCTCTATAAGGCCAGGTGCTCTCAGAGGGCAGTGGGCTGGGCTGGTCTTCCTCCTGTTACAAACTCACCTTACATCACCTGCTGTGGTGTAAGCAGTCTGGGCTCCGCTTCCTCATCAGCAAGAGGAGGGGCTGAGGACAGACAATCTTCATTTAGCCTCCGTTGTCTGTGGGTTTGTGAAGGCCCGGAGCGGGATAGAGACTGTGGGAGGCGCTTTTCCGAGCCAGCCCTTCCCGTGAGTCATGGACTGAGAAAAGGTTAGTGTAAAAAATCGTTCGTGTTTAAAACAGAAGCTGAAGCGATGCTCCCTGGGTGTGAACAAGGGAGGAAGTGTTTCCTGAAACTCTTGGAGGTCCTCGGGCAGTGTGGAGGGCTGGGGCGGGGACCCCGTGTCCGCTCCGGGCTGGTGGGCACGTTGTGGGTATGCAGCGAGGTCTGACGGTGAGCCCCAGGCTAGGTGGTGGGCGGAAAGGCCGCTCGGAGATCCACTTTCCAGCCGATCTGGGGAGGTATAGGACTTGGAGAACGTGCTTCAAGGGATGGCGAACCTTGTGAATTCAAAGAGGAGCTTGGGCTGTCCCAGTCTCAGTCCCAGGAAGAGACAGACGGTGCTCTCAGCTGAGCTGAGTTCAGTAATAACAGCTCGCAGGGCTTAAGGGGGAAATCAGCAAGGGGTAGGGAAGCACTCTGGGGCCAGCAACACCGGGGAGCCTTTACCTATCACCCCAGACCTGAAGGCGAAGAGGAGGGGTACAGCAGGGAGGGTTTTCCAGAAAAAAAAAGAGGGAACTGTTGCTGTAGAGGGGACTAGGACAGGAGCTGCGGCTTCCGGGACCAGACTGCAGCCATCCACAGACGCCCCTGCAGAGGTGAGCCGGGGGTCCACACCCTCACGCGGCTCTCCTTCCATTGTCCCGTCTCTGGTTGGTGCCTTCTGCTGGGTGGGCCCGAGAGACGCTGTTCACACAGGCCAGCACCCCAGGTCCCAGGGGGGGCGAAAGAAGGGCCAGACGGTGAATGAGAAGAGCTAGCTCCCCTGGTTAGATGGGTGCGGGGGCGCCGTGGAGCCGTGTCTGTGCATGCGCTGGTGTGGGGGAAGGAACGGGATAAGGCTCCGTTCACTGAGCTTCCGCACACCTGCTCACCCACTCCTCAGGGCGGGCGGCGTGGTCGCCGTTATTACCTCTCTGTTTTGGGAGAGGGAACAGGCTGGAGAGATTGACAGCACCTGCTTGGAATCAGTCTTCGTGGCCAGTTGCAGAATCCGTCAGTGTTTCCGGTGGGGAGAGGGGTCTGACCCTCCCTGGAGCCCCTTATAGGATGATTCTGCCTCAGTGCTGCGATCTCTGTGCTCTGGGTAGTAAGAAGCAGTTCCTGGATGACTCCTGCTAGAGAGGGAAACCCTTCCCTGAGGGCAGGGCGAGCATTAACAGGGGCCCCGTGGGCTTGTAGGCTGTGCTCTGAAACTGGCCAGAACAGTTTCGAACTCGGGATGCCCGGGTAGGAAAGGCCGGGGCTGCCTTCAGACCTGCCTTCCCGCATGCCTGGCCTTTAACTGAGCCCACTTTCCACAAGCCATCGAGGCACCGGGTCTGGCTGGGTGCTGAGGCTCCCCGGGGGAGGGAGACACCCCAGCACTGCCTCCTGCTGCTCTTCTGCCTTCTCGTCACGAGCACTGAGGATGGAGCTCCTGTTAGGTTTCAAGCTTTGTGTTCCGTTCTACATGCCAATCGATGAATTTAATCCTTGCCTAGCAGGGATGGGTGTTACCACTGCCATTGTCCTCGGAGGGATGTAGGTGCAGAGGGACTCGCTCTGTGGTCACAGACACAAGGGAGGCGGTGGGAGCAGTGCCAGTCCCAGATGCACGCAGCCCTTCCTGCCTGCGGTGGGTCTTTGGTCACATGTCTCTAAGCTTCAGCTCCCACCTGTTAGAACCCCCCATATGCTCTTTGGGGGTGAACGAGATGGTCCCCTGGAAGCCTTAGCCTGGTGGAGGGCCTGTGCGGCCCTGGACCAACATTAGCTGTTGTATAGCTGTTGCTTGAATTACCTTGTTATGTCATCTTTCTTTTTTTTTTTTTTTTTTAAAGATTTTATTTATTTATTTGACAGACAGAGATCACAAGTAGGCAGAGAGGCAGGCAGAGAGCGAGGGGGAAGCAGGCTCCCTGCTCAGCAGAGAGCCCGATGCAGGGCTGGATCCCAGGACCCTGGGATCATGACCTAAGCCGAAGGCAGAGGCTTCACCCACTGACACTCACTCACACCATCTTTCTGTCCTTTCTCCTGCTCGTCCTGTCCCCGTCTTCTCCTTACCCTTGAGCAGCGCAAGGGCCTCCATCACCAACCTGGGAGTTCCCCCGAGCACAAGTATCTGGGAAAGGTTCCCCACTCACATTCGCCCTGACCAGCCCACACTGGGCTCAGAATGAGATCCCAGGAGATGGGTGGAGAAATAGGGGTGTGCTTTATGTCAAGAGGTGGCCTCCCTCCTCCCCCCTCTCTCTCTCCTCCTCTGGCTCCCTCTTCCCCTGTCTCGCTTCTTCCTTCTTCTTCCTCCTTCCCTCCGCTCCTCCCTTCCCGACAGGCACCGTACAGAGCCTGGGAGAACAAGGGCACGCCCTCAGATACTTTTCCAGATCGCCGAGTCCCTCCCCGGTGGGCGGGGGATTCTCTTCTCCGGTTGTGTAGATGCGCAAACTGCGTCTCAGCTACACAATGTGTTTATCTCCTTCGGCTCATCAGAGGGGAGCAGGGACCGTAGCAGGTCTGTCTGACCCTGAACCTGCACTTCCTCCTTCCCACCAGATTGGGAGATTAACCTGCCTCCCTGTTGGGTCTTTCTGAGGGGGCCCCCCACGGCTTTCTCCTCCGACCCTACTCTTAAGTCCTTGAGCTATCTTGGGGCTTGTGCCTGAGGCCAGGCAGGCAGGACCTTGTCCTTTGGGGGGGGGTGGAGCTGGTCTTTGGAAAGGGGCCCATAAAGGCTGCAGGGGGCCGAGCCTTGCTGGGAAGTGGGGAACACCGTGAATGAAGAGGGCCCGTGAAGCAGACAGGACCCCAAGGACAAAGGGAGAGCCCAGAGAGCTGGCGGACAACGACAGAGGTTGCGGGCGATTTCCCGACGGGCTCGGGGCGGGAGAGGACAGGAGCTGGGGTGTCTGCCTGCCCTAGGGGAGCCTGTAGTCGGCTGGCTGGAGAAGGCTGGGAAGAATGGGGGCAGGCGTAATAAAGCTTTCAGCCCTGTGGAGAAGTTTTTATTAAAGCTCGTGTGTGTATAGATGTAACAATTTTTAGAACAGGAGAATAGTGACGTATGCCCAAGAACTTGCCATGGCTTCTGCCGTCCCGAGTGGTAGATCCTGGATCTCAGGATCTGAGCCAAATGAGGGGGGGTCTTACCACACCGCCCCACACTGGGGTCCGGAGCCCCCCAGGAACACACCTCCGGCCTCTATGGTTACAGGTCTCACGTTCTGGTGCTCCAGAGTCCCCTGGAGTGCCTGAGGAAACAAAACCCCACCTCCATGGCTTTCTCTCTTTCTCTTTTTTCCCCAGTAAATCTGAAAGGGGACCCAAATAGCCACATTTCAACAAGTATGCAGGTGATGCCGAAGCTGTTCTTCTGGGGAAACACAGCTTGAGAAGCATCACGATAGGATCTGTCCTCCTCTCTTTTCCATATGTAAGAGTCACCCGAGATGTCTCTAGAACATACAGAAGCTGGAGCTTTGTCCGGGACCAGATGGAGTGAGGTGCCAGACAGCAGTTAGCGTTTAAAGCTCCAGCTCATTATCTCCAATCATCGATAACCTGATTGTGATTTTGGTGCCAGGATGGAGAATTATTGTCTTAGACTCTAGGGTGTGTGTTGAGAGGGGAGCCTGACAAAATAAACCCACAAAGGAGGTATAAATCTCCCAATCCTTCTGTTTGATTTGTTGAGTCAGCCAACAAATACTTATTGAACCCGCACCGTGTGCCAGGAATTAGCTGAGCAGGGGAGCCGAAAGCCCAAGTCAGCTAGGTGGCCAACAGTCAACGGAGGCCTGCTGTGGTCACCTGGGGGCTCGTGTTCAGGTGCAGGAGATCCATGTAGAATTGAGTTCAATGTCTAATATGCATGTGTAGATTATCATGTAATGTAATTCCATCCACTCTCCACTAACCTTTCTGCTCTTTGCATAATGGGCACAGGTGCACAGGGTCTTTCTAGGTCCCGCTAACCAGTGGTGTGGAGCTGGGTCTGCAGGCAGGTTGCTGGTGGGGAAGGCTGATCAGGTCAACAGTTGTCCTTCAAGCTGGGAGAACCCACCTCTTCTCTAGGACAAAGAGGAAACTCCTTAGCCTTGGTTGTCCCCACTCTCCGTGCTTTGTCAAGGCTCTCTGGAAAGGAAGAGAGGGCAGTCTGGGATTTTTCATTCATGGAAATTTAGCCAGGGCAGATCGCTGTTGTTTTTGACTTTTCCTGGAAGGTCGTAGCATATGGATGTTGTCAAAATGAGGCCAAAATCACTAGCTGAAGTTGCACATGACTCAAGTGCAGTGTCAAGTGTGCACATAGTTTAAAAAGGGCGACTCCTGGGTCTTTAGTATTCATGATTTTAATTTTTTAAAAAATTTATTTATTTGAGAGAGATAGAAAGAGAGCATGTGTGGGAGTTGGGAAGGGGTGGAGGGAGAGAAAGAGAGGATCTCAAGCAGACTCCGCACTAAGCATGGAGCCAGAGGTGGGACCCCATTCCATGGCCCATGAGATCGTAACCTGAGCCGAAACCACAAGTTGGACCCTTAACCGACGGAGCCACGCAGGTGCCCCTGTGATTTTTATTAATGTTACTGGCAAAAAGATGATGCTTCTGGGAATCTAAACTTAGCTGAACAATTGAATCCACTCTGTGCATAGACACGGCATAAGTTGTAGGTAGCTCAGGTGATCTAGTGATTCTTCCCCAGGGCCACTTGGAGGACTGAATGTAAGTAAATACGCCATGTACTTTGTGCTGTGAGGGTGTCAGACAGGCCAGCGGCTATGTCTCCCCACTCCCAACACAGGGATGAGTGTTACTTATTGCCTATCCCCGAGAAATCAGCCATGTGGATAAAGAATCTTGCTTTCTTGAGAGGAAACCTTAGCAGATCTAGAGACAGGTGAGGTAATGTGAGCCTAGGGGAAGCAGGAGAGGCTGTATCAAGGTGTGCGTGTGCGCATGCTTGACCTGAGGTTCTCTTGCTGCTCTCAGACAGTGGAGGAACTCAGCTGTCTGTCACTTGGCATATGGTTCCTATAGATGAATCACTAGAAACAAACATGTTGGTTTTCAGATTTTCCTTGGGTACAGATTTCTCTACCCACACAGCACTATGAATACAGACTAATTACAAGCAAACTCTAAATATGCATGATTATGTGGTAGCTGATTTACAGCCTTTTTCTTTACCCCTTCCTCTGTCTGTAGCTGGGGAATGAAAGAGCCAGGCTTTGTCTGTTAATCTTTCGTGGGTGGGGGTCTGGGATTCCTGTTAGCTGGGTGCAGCTTTCCAGAGGTTCCCCCTAATCCCTGAGAGCATGCTTAGCATCCAAGCTGGAGGGCGAAGACAGAGTCCCTTCTTCCTTTGGTGTTTCTTAGCAGTAAAGGTAGCCATGAAAAGATATCGAGTTGTTTAAATGTATGTCTGTGTCTGTGTTTAAAAATGGCAAGACCCAAGCATTGGGGGAACTGGCTTTCAAGTCCTTGCTGTGTCTTGCTCTGCTGTGTGACTTCAGGCAGTTCCCTTCTCTCAGGGTCTCAAATGACAGGGTTGGATAAATTGACTTCAGCATGCAGTGGGCGATGAATGGGTCTGTATATGCTTTGAACCCCAGGGATTCTCTCTGCTGGTAGCCGAGATGGAGACGGAGGGGAGCGAAAAGCTTATTTCATCATGTTATTAGCCTTTCTGAAGGCTGGGAAGAGGACATTTGTCCCCTGCCCCCGGTATATATGGAACTAGCCTTATCAGTGGGGACACCAAATCTTGAGTTCACATCCCAGCTCTGCCACTTAAACATCAAGGTCATTTTCCCTAAGTTTTAGTTTTCTTATCTGTAAGATGAGCAGTGCCTCTGTGGGGCTCAAAGGGGGAGCAGTTGTCTCCAGCAATCTAGTCTGTGACCTCCTTGAGGACTGAGTGGGGTACCTCCCCCCGCAATTATCTATCTTTGTTCCTCAGTACTCAACACAGTGCTCGGCACACAAAGGCCGCTTATGAATAAAGAATCATTGAATAATTCTGGGGAAAGTGGGTCTCTCCATGCCCGGTGCGTGGAGCACACTCACCGAGTGTTACTTTGCCGAGGCTTGTGATCAGTTAATGGTGGAGCTGGGACTGTGTTCACATTTCATTGAAACGTGCATGCCTGCTGTGTGTGCCCGTTTTCAAAGGCAGACTGTGCCCTTTCAGTTCTGAAATGAAGGCAGAGGGCTTTGGCGGATTCCATATGCTTTTAAGTTAATTTCTTTAGGTGGAGTTCTTCCACTTTGGTATTTTTTTTTTAAACAATACTCCCCAAAATGTCTCCATTGGTTTTATTTCCTGCCAGCCACTCTGAGCTCAGTATACCTAGGCTTAAAGGCTGGGTAAACGGTAGGCTGGGGAAAGCTCACGGACCCTGACTCTGTCACTGCCCTGGGGTTGGTGGCGGTGGCCCCAGGCCGGGATGGAGGCCAGAAGCGCTACAGAGCAGGTGTAATGCCCCCATGTCTCCTGGCCGGTGGCTCCTTCCTCGAAGGCTGTTGGGTGTGGGCAAGCCTGGGGTCTCAGCGACAGGTGCTGGAAGGATTCGAAGATGAAACGCGCTTTCCCTGCGTTGTCCTCACTGAGAGGGCCACTTCCCCCTTGTGATGGAGCTACAGTCCCATTCCCTTTACTGCACTTCAAGGACACTGAGCGGGAGCCCTGCTTCCTCATCAGGAGACTATGACAGCTGTCGTGCTTGAGCAACACTTACCTTCCAGGTGCTGTGCTAGAAGCTTACATAACATTGTGACTTTGTAACAACCTTGCTAAGTAGCTGTGGTAACTTTTTGACTTTGTAACAACCTTGCTAAGTAGCTATGCTGCGCATCTCAGAGAGAAAGAACCTAAAGTCCAGGAAACGGAAGTCCCTTGCCCAAGCACTCATGGCAACTGTGCCACACAGCCGGGATTGGGGGGGTGGTCACTGAGTCTGTGTTTTCCAAAACCCCATGTTGGTTGTCTGCTTCTCGAAGCTGCAGTATGTCACGTTCAGCATCCTTGTGAGGATCAAGAGGCCTGCCTGTGCCCTGCATGCCTGGTGATGACCTTCTGTTTTCCAGGGAGGTGCCTGCTGTCCCCAGCCCCTTCTATCTTAGATGACTGGGTAACGGCCACCCTTGAGTCTGCCATTGGGGTCTCATTGAGTCCCTCATCCTCCCTTCACACATCATCCATTCTACCAGGGCCGGGCCCCCTCTTTCCCTAAAAGCCCCAAACTCCCCCAAGTATGAACCATGCCCGCCCTTCAGGGCAACATGTCATTATTCTCTCATAGAGTGTAATTTTAGTTTTATGTTTCAGACGAAATTTTTCCATCCATTTCTCCATTTCTCTAGTCTAGAAGCCCTCAAGGGTAGCATCTATAGCATCTTCTAGGGTTCCGGTTGGCTTGCTAAAATAAAGATTGGTGGGCTCCCCCTCAGGGCCTCTGAGGCACCACATGTGGGATGGCGACCTAGAGTTTTGCATTTCTAGCATGTTTCCAAGTGATGTAGGTCTGGGCTTTTTAAAAGCTCTGTTCCAGGGGCTCCTCGGTAGCTCAGTGGGTTAAAGCCTCTGCTTTCAGCTCAGGTCATGATCCTAGGGTCCTGGGATCGAGTCCCGCATTGGGCTCTCTGCTCAGCAGGGAGCCTGCTTCCTTCTCTCTCTCTCTCTGCCTGCCTCTCTACCTACTTGTGATCTCTGTCTGTCAAGTAAATAAATACAATCTTTAAAAAAAAAAAAAAAAAAAAGCACTGTTCCAGTCTTCCACTCAACATACATTTGCTAAGAATCTCGTAGGGCCCTGTTCCGGGGGGACGGAGCACGTCATGCTCACTGCTGTTTGAGAAACACAGCTCTTGGGAATGAACATTCTGCTTTCGAGAACCCCACAGCCCGGGTAGTGGTTCTCAAGCTCAACTACACTTTAGAATTACCTGGGGAGCTGTGGAAGCATTTGGTGTCTGGGCTCCACCCAGAGCAACTGAATCAGAGTCTCCGAAGTGGGGCCTGCTGTCAGTACATTTGTTAGCTCCCCAGGGGATTCTAAAGTGTAGCCAGCCAGGGGTGAGAACCATTGGTCCAGGCAGGCGCAGTCTTGTAAACAGACAATCACTCCGCTGGAATCAGCCGCTTGTTTCAAATAGCTGCCTCCGGGAGCTCGTTGGGCCGAGCTAGAGGGAAGGGCTGGGACTGGGGGTCTGCAACCCTGGGTTAGGGTTAGTGCCTTCTAGCAAGTGTCTCAGCCTCTCTGATCTCTGTTTGCTCTGGGACCCAGTGCTGTGGGGGCTCTGGAGGATCTCCGGGGTGACCTTCCTCTTCCTACATTAATGATCCTAAGAAGACCAATGACATGAGGGTGAATCTCTGTCTCACTCAATCTCTGTCTCAAACTCAAAGGCTGGCCTAGCACTGTAGATCAACAGAGAAGTTTAAAAAAAAAAAAAAAAGAAGAAAAGAAAAGAAGAAAAAAGAAACAAACCAGTGGATCCGTTTCTCTCGAGGCATTAAAACAAGATAGAACATAGGTCCGAAGGCCCGAGAATTCCATCTCATCCACCTAGTCTTGTAGAAAGTAGCAGGGTTTTACCAGGGAGACTTTGCTTAGAGCAGCGGTTCTCTAACTATGGCTCCAGGACTAGCAAGCTCAGCATCTCCAGGGAACTTGCTAGAAATGCAAATTCTGGAGCCCTACCCCAGACTCCAGGAGTTGGAAAGTCTTGGGGTGGGGCTCAGCAGATGGTGCTCTGATAACCTGTCCGGTGGCTGTGATGCATCAGTTTAAGAACCACTGACCCAGAGAAATGCGGCTGTGACTTGTAGCTCCTTCCCAGCCCGGATCTGGATGGGACACTAGGAGTTGCTATCAGTGCCAAGCCCCCGTTTTCCGCAGAATGCCTTGTTTTCCAGTTTTCTGAAAAAGAGAGATGAAAGACAGCTTGGCAACAGATGTCTGGGTACTCACTGGCAGATTTTGCCTTGCTCACATCATGTACACCTTCTACTTGCTTTTGGGTTTAGAATTGAATGTCCCCTGTTTCATTTCAGTAAACGGAGAAGCCGCTGCTACTGCCTATGATGACCGGGGCGGTTCTTTTCTCTAGATGTGTTGATGTTCAAGTTCACTCTTGTGATTGGCTTACTGCAATCTAGTTACAGCAATCTAATCAGATTACAATGGAGAAAAGTTATTATTGTGTGTTGTGTGTTGCTCTGCAGAAAGAAAGTGTCAGAACATTCCTGGGGTGTGTAACTCAGCAGTTGGACCGTGATTCTGGCTGGCAAAAGGGTGGGTCTGAAGGGCTTTGAAGGAGAATGGCCACATTGTGTCAAAGCCGTTAAAAGGGAAGGTCTCCTTTACACAAGAGCGCTGCCTAGAAGGATTCCAGGTCTGCTTTTATGAAGATGAGACTCTAAGAAGTGCTGCAATTGTGAGCCGTGGGGCACCGTGTCACCTTGATCCACCAATTTACTGCCGACAGCCGTCAGAAGAGCTAAACATCTTCACATGCTTCCCAATCCACTTTTATTGGACCATCCAAAGAGGTGCCTGGGACAATAGTCGCGGGCTGTGACACTGATGTGATATATATTTGCTTCAACTAAAAGGAACAGGTGCCTTTGAAGATCCTGAAAATGGGAGAGGATTCTGATTCCCCTCCAGCTCTCTGGCACCCTCAGGAAGTAAAAATAGGGTTTTGCATTAATCTGACTCTTTTTTGACCAATGTTTCCCTTAATGACAGTCCACTCTGCGACCCCCCAAACCAGTTGCCACCCCTGGAACCATCCCTACATCTGCCTGCTATCAGGGAGGCCCCAGAAACCTTCAGGATGCATCCTGCTTCTGTATCTGTTCTTTTGCAAAGGTTTCTTTGAATTTTATTTCAAGATGATGGCGCACAACCCAGACATCGGATAATGGTATTTTGCTGCCTGTTCCCTTTAATTGATGTCTGGCTGGTTTCACCCTCCCTCATCCCTCCTCCAATTTAGCTCTGGAAACATCTGTCTTTTTATTCACCAATAGAGTCTCGAAAGGGTAACAAACCTGTTAGATAAAATATCAAAGTTATGAATTCTGATTTAATAAATGTGCATTCGAGAGATGATTCATGGCATGTATGATGGCTTTCAATTGCTTTCCCAAACAGTTCATGCCTCATTTCATTAAGAGCTTCAGTCAATGCCAACTGATTAATTATCACAGCACTAGTCATCTTTTGTTTAGTAAACATGTGCATGAAACCCGTCTGGGTTTGGCCATATAGAACTTTATTTTAAATGCAAATAAAAATGTTTTAAAATAGATGCTTTTATAAGTGTTTTTAGAATTCCACTAAAATGGTACTGGAAATTGTTCACTTCTTTGCTTAAAAATGCCTGCTGGGTACCTACGAGCGCCATCTGTAGGCTAAGCCCTGTGCCACTGCAGGAGATAGGATGGAGGGGCCTCCAAAAATTAAAAACAGAATTACCGTATGATCCAGTGATTCCACTACTGGTATTTACCCAAAGAAAAGAAAAACATTGATTCAAAAAGATATATGCCCCACCCCCCATGTTTATGCAGCATTATTTACAGGAGCCGAGACACGGAACTAGCCCAAGTGTCCATCCAAGGAGGGATGCATAAGAAGGCGAGGAGTGTATGTACGTACACACAATGGACTAGTACTCGGCCATAAAAGACAATGAGATTTTGCTCTTTGTGGCAACATGGATGGACCTAGAGGGTATACAGCTAAGTGAAATAAGTCAGAGAAAAACAAATACCATATGATTTCACTCAGATGTGGAATTTAAGAAACAAAACGAACACCCAAAAGAGACCCCTGGAAAATCAGACTCTTAAATACAGAGAGACCTGGTTGGTGGTTGCCGGAGGGGAGGTAGGTGGGGCGATGGGTGAAATCGGTGAAGGGGATAAAGAGAACACTTAAGCCTGAGCCCTGAGAAATGTACAGAGTGGTTGAATCTTATTGTACACCTAAAACTAATACGGCACCATATGTTAATTACGCATCAATTAAAAAGAAGAAAAAAGATGCCTGCTGGGTACCGCACAGCTGTCGTCTGCTGGCTAAGTTGCTGGAGGAGGTGCAGTATCTGTCCTCAGTGGGCTTACAGTCTGGTGACCGCCAGCCCTTGGAATGATTTCCATCTGATGCATTCTGAATACTGCCTGTTCCAGGCTAATGACTTCACGTTCCAGCTGTTCCACAGTGTAGCTCTGTGACACCGAGTGAGATGCAGCCACTCTAGGACTTGGTTTCTCCTTTCTCGTGAGACATTGTTGGATTCTGCTGCCTTTACATCCCTAGAAGCCCGACTTCATCTGATTCTAATTCTCGAGGCGTTTTTGTTTGCCTCTTAAATCAATTACAAGAAAAGAGACCACAGAATAAAACAGCCGAGGCTTAGCGAGGACAGCCATACTATTAAGCAGAATCCTTCACTTGGGAAGACCTATTGATCACTTTCATATACTTTGAGTCTTCACAGTATTGCAAAAGTCAAAGGGAAGATCTCATCCCGGAAGAAATTAAGCAACTTGACAGGTGGAAACAAATGGCTTTTCATATCATTTGTAGTCTCTGAAGGTTGGTTTGTTTTTCATGAACAAGAACAATTAAAAACACCAAATAAGATAAGGAACCCACATAACCAGTGATCCCTGGGAATTACCTGTGTGTTGCTGGTCTTGAATGAAGTGACCGCTCACATAACTGGCATCCTCGGGCGCAACTTGACTTCCTGTCAGTGACCCAGCGGCCATCAAGTGGGATGCCAGGCTCAGGGGAGCTATCATGGGGATATTCCCTCTTCCACCTCAACATTTTTATTTAATTAATCCTGGGTGGTCATGACTGCCAAAGGCAGCCTTGAAGTGGAGGGGCCCTCACTAAGGGGCACTGTTGGAGCTGAAACAGAGCGTGGGAACACGGGAGCACGCAGAGGACCTGTAAAGTGATGCCCAGAGGCTATCTTCCCCGTAGGAGAAAAGACTGGAAGAGCAACTATCACTGAGCCTGGAGGGTCCAAAATGTCCAGTCTACTTAGAGTTGCTTTGTTTTTCTGCCTAGAAAGCATCTTTGGATGAGGTGACCTTTCTTTTCCCAGGGGAAGGCAGGCATCACGGGTGTGGTGGAGGTGGGTGGGTCCAGTGTCCTCTGGTCAGCACCAAGTATGGATCCTGACTCTACCCCTCACAGGTGTGATTTTAGACAAATGCACGTTTCATGTTTTTGTACATTTGTTTTCTGTAGAACGGGTGTGCTTACTGGTATTGGTGTTGAGAATTGAGTGAGGTAAAGGTGGTAAAGGGATACCCCATGATGGTAATTATTGATTAATTACAAGAGTAATGATGACTACTTTATCTGTGTGTTCATATCACCTCCCCCACACAAGCAGCTTACAGGTTAAAAAGGTCTACATCTCACGTCTCTTTGAGTCTTGATGATGCTCCAAGGGATAGACCATGAGTGGTATTACCCAGGTGAGGGAGGCCTGACCGGTGGACAGGAGCACAGCCCAGGTCAGAGCTGCCAGACTTTGATTTTGTGCTCCGTCTCCCTCATCCAGCCAGGGGGATGCCTCGAGCAGCTGCCAGGCGGTTCTGTGGTGTAGTTGACTGGGGCAGGGGGCCGTTTTGAATGGAGGAAAAATGGTCTTAGAACTCAAGTTTATTATTTCTTTTATTTTTTTTTAACTTTTTTTCTTTTTATTTGACCAGCCGAGATCACAAGTAGGCAGAGTTGCCGGCAGAGAGTGGGTGGGTGGGTGGGGAAGTAGGCTGCCTGCTGAGCAGAGAGCCCGATGCGGGGCTCGATCCCAGGACGCTGAGATCATGACCTTCGCTGAAGACAGAGAGGCTTTAACCCACTGAGCCACCCAGGTGCCCTGAGTTTATTATTTCTTTTTGTCAAATTATTTTATGATAAGCATAATGCTCTTTTTCAATTGTAAAGCAATAGATAATCTATGTTCACAGGAGAAATTATTGGGCCATATGGGGAAACAGAAAAAGGAAAAAAATTTCCCCATAATTTCATCATCCAGAGATAACCCTGAGTAACATATTTGTAACATATTTCCTTTGTATTTTTCATATGTGTGTGTGCACGGCAGGTTGCATGTATATTATGTGGGTATCCTACTGTATGAGTGTGATTTTGTATGAATATAATAGTTTATGTAGCACATATTCTTATATTCTTAAAATGTAATTTCAAACTCCCTAAAAGTCATAAGTTTTTAACCTGTCTACCTCATTTGTTCCATTACTCACCTTTTCCCTCTCTTGCTGTTGTTCTCTGTCTCTGCATGTGCGTACATGTATGTGCATACACACGTACCAATATTTATTATTCATTTCTGACTCCCTGGGGAGCACATATTATATACAGTGCCCCATCCTCCCTAAAAACGTCAGTATGTGTTTCTTTAAAACAAGAGAACTCAGTAACGTACCCCAATACAACCATTAAAATCAGGAAACCCGCGCGGAGAGAGGGCTGTCCTCCATCCCTCTTGGAATTTCCCCAATCGCCCCATCAGTATATCCTCCTCCTCCTTTCCGGTCCAGAATCGAATCCACTGTCCTGCATCGCACACTTACTTCAGTCTTCTTCAATCTGGAACCATTCCATCTCCTGTCCCTAACGACTTGACATTTCTCAGTAGGAGAGGACTCCTCAGTAGGATGTTCTGGGTCTGGGTCTGTCTGTCCGTTCCTCATGATCAGAATTCAGCTATCCATTTTTTGGAGGAACGCCATGGAAATGATGCTGCGTTCTTCTCGGTGGACCACACCTGGGCCAATCTATCCTGCCCTTTTGCCAGCTTTGATCACCTGGTCAAGTTTGGTGTCTGCTGGTTTTTTTTTTTTTTTTTTTTTTTTTTACCAAGTCGCCAGTTTCTTTTTATAATTTAAAACTATTTTTATGGGAAGATTCTCTGAAAGGACATCAATATCCTGTACCTCATCAAGTCTCTGCCCACTAGCCTTGGTATTTATTGATGCTTCCTGCCATGGAAGTGAAGTTTACCACCACTGAGATGGTTGCTAAAGGGGAATTTTCTATTTTCATATTTTTTCTACATTTTTTAGTTGGTATTTTACTATAAGGAAGAGCTTCCCTTTCTCCTTCATTCATTTGCTAATTTAATTATTTATATCAGTATGAATGCATGGATTCTTATTTTATTCAGTGAGTTAAATATTTTCCTATTATTATTTATTCTGATGTTCAAATTATCTCAGATTTAGCAAGTGGGAGATTCTTGACGCTGGAGGCTTAAGCCCTTTTGAACATACTCCCATCATTCCTTGGGTATTTCTCTATATTCTGGCACAGAAAAATATTCCAAGCTCACCTTGTAATTTTCCTGCCCCACCTCTGGAAATAGCTGTTTCTCCAGGGAACTTTGGTTCCTTTTAGAAGGTAATGGTACTTAGAAGCCAGGCTCTAGGCAATGGATGTGTTCAAAGCTACCAGATTGTTATTGGTTCTGGTCCACTCAAACAACTGAGCTAGGAAATCTATATATGAATACATACACACACATCTCTCTGTCTTTATCTGTCTCTAGCTATCCATCCATCCATCCACCCATCCACCCATCCATCCATCCACACATGCGCACATGCACACGCACATCTATATCGGTGTTCCTAGACCATGGCACTGTTGGAATTTTGAGTTGGAGAATTCTCTGCTGCGGAGGACGCCCTGTGTTTAGCAGCATCCCTTGCCTGAGCCTAGTATATACCAGTAGGCACCCCTTCCTCCAGCTGTGACAACCCCAAATGTCTTCTGGCTGATAGCCGCAGATCGATATGGATTTTTGTATCGATTTTCATATGTTATTATTAAAATTCAGTTGATACCAATACCTTTACTTCCAAGGCACTGCTTCAGATACCTCCAATTCTAATCTCTGTTTCCATCTTTGTAAATCCTTCTCTGACCCTTGGAAACCTGGTTCCCATTATCCTCAATGTAGTTATTTGTCTCCTTCTCCTGTATGTGATCACTTTCCCTACCACGCTGGTCACTTCTGCAATTCTCAGACCCTCCACTGCCATTTCCGGCGCCCCCTGCCTCTTCCTCCCTTGGCCTCATGGGCACACTGGCCACTACCACCGTCCTTCTTATAGCTGTGATTTTCCATGTTTGTTTTCTTTGCTAAGTTTTAAATTCTGTAAAGGCAGAGAGGAAGACTCAGAGCTGAGTTCCCAGAGCCTGGCATGGTGCTGGCTTATAGCTGGTGTTCAGAAGGTGTCTGGTAGATGAATAGAAGTTGATATTTTTTCATTTTCTGGCAGTGTGGACACATTACCATGAAGCACTTGGGTGTTTGCTTTTTGCCCATTTTCCGGGTCAGAAAGGCTGAGCCTCGTGTGAGTAGCTCTAGATGCTCCTGTGAACGGCTTTTGGCCTGAATTCCACTCTGAGCTGTCTCACCTCATCAGACAATATACCGTTTCAGACCATACCGGGTTTTTCTCATTTGGCAGGGTTTAAGAGCTGAATTTCCAGCTGCCAGCAAGCGTTTATTTGTGACTCTGTCTGACAACAGCGAGGCTCTTCTTTGCTGTCCTTTCCCGACTGACCTCATTCTTGTTAATTCCGCCACCCCGCTCCCCGCCCCCACCCCACTCCCCACCCCCACCCCGCTCCCCGCCCCCACCCCGCTGTAGCAGCCGGTGATGTTTTGCTCGGTGATGTTCGCTCGTCTTTGCGGAGCCTGCCTTGGGGCCACTGCTGATGGGGAAAAGGACTGTTTCTCTGACACCCTGAAGGGTTTTCAGATAAAGCTCCTTTCAGTTCAAAGCTACCTGACTATCCAGTGCCGGTGGTGTTCCTTAACCAGAGAGAGGGGAGCAGGGACCCTAGGCTTCCATTGCCTTCTGCCCCTTGATCTGAGCCCAATGAGTCTGTTCCTTATGGGCTATGCAAATATTTTTGAACAGCTGATGCTCACAGAGACCCTCACCTCTGCCACCCTCCCACCGGCTGTGGCACACTCCGGACTGCTGGTTTCCTGTAGACCAGTCTGCAGGGATAAAGTGCAGCATTCCAGAAAATGAGCAGCCCGAGAAGAAAGCAGGCCTGATCATTCTAGTCGTCTCAAGACTGCAGCTCCCGTCCTCCATCACCGTGTGGCCTTGGAAAACACAAGGGCATCTGGAAAGCAGGCTGGGGAGTCAGAAGGAATGTTAAGGACACTGGGAGCGGGGACATGCTTTGATTCTCTGAGACGTCCTTTCGAAGGGGAGACATGGCAGGGGACAGAGAAGGATCCAGCACTTGATGGCAGGAGACCTCGACTCTAGTCTGGGCTTGGCCTACGCCTGACCTCAGAGCAGCCTCTGTCTCGCTCAGCCTCATCACCATGTCCCGTGGACGGTGCCTGGTGCGGAGCAGGCCCTCAGTCACCACATCCTCAGTGTTGGCTGCTGTTGGATGACCTGACCTCCTGACACTCCTCGGGCCCCAGTGTCCTGACCTATAAAATGGGGACAAAGAAAGATCCGAAGGATGGATCACTGGTTCCGGTATTTGTGTGTGGTTAGTACCTAAGACCGAGTTCCCATGTTCACAGTTGGATTCCAGCCCATCTGCTTCCAAGGGAGAGCTCTGCCTGCTCCTCAGATTCTGGGTTCAGTGCCGGTTTGGGGAGCAGAGCCGAGAGCCACCACGTGCCTGTCTGTGCCCTGCGTGCGACATGTGCCATCACGTTCCATTCTCCCAGTGGCCTGTGAGACAGACTGACTAACATCCGCACTGGCCCCGGGCAGGGATGGGATTTCTACGGGGGTCCCTTGGTCAGGAAACGCCAGAGCCAGGTCTCCGGCTCCTGCTTTGCCTGATTCCCCAGTGGGAGCTTGTCCTCTGTCCCTGCTCCCTGCCAGGATGGGGGCTGTTTGGTTTACCTGCCAAGACCCATCTGCTCACTTCTGATGCAGAGCCATCCTTGTCATAACCAGACATAACCATGACCCCGTAGGCACACGGGGACCCTTGGGCTCTGCAGTCCCAAGCAGGGGATCCTTGTTGCCCACTTTGGCACCCCCGGAAGGGCAGTGCGGATCAGGCTGATGGGTACTGGCAGAAAAATAACCACAGCATCCTCACGACCTTGGACTGGGTTTTGCTAATGGGGTCATTAGCAAAGGAGAGTAACTGCAGGTGTGCCTCACCCCTGGTGGTCACCTCCAGATCGATGGCCATTTGTCATCCTCTGGGCTTCTCCTCCTGGGGTGCAGGGAATAGCATCACATTGGTCCGGCATCAACTCCTGGGAAGTAAACACAGTCCATAACCATCCCGGGTCCTGGTCAATGCCTTCCAGGGTCTTCCTCGGGTGGGAACTCACAGCTACCTGGAGCCTCTGCCCAGAAATGGGCCCCAATATCTCAATATTCTCAGCATGTGACAGGCCACACCCTGAGGCACATGGGAGATGGCACGTTTGGTTCCAGAGGCACCCAGCAAGCCTCCTCCTTGAAACAGCACCAGCTAGACAGAATCAATTTCCCATTGACTTTCAGCCCTATTTCAGACACAGTGTAATTCTTGTCTGAGGGTTTATAAAGGCCATTGACTGTCTTATAAAAGATTTAAACACTTACCTTGTGGCATGTGGGAGCTCTATCTATCACGGTGCCTTTTTGACAATTTGTGGGGGTGGCGATGGGCTGGGGGAGGGGCAGCTGGCATTCCCACAGCAGGCGTGGCTCAGATAGTCCATGCCTGCTGGACCCTCTGGACAGAGTGTGGATAGATCAATTGCAGGACCCTTCCAGTTCATCACCCCGGGGGCTCTTCTCCCCAGGCAGTCAGCTCCCCATGCTCCATTTTGCACAGAGATCCCACGTGACACAAGATAATTTTTACCCTGAGTCCCTCAGTCCCTCTGTGGAACCAAGGGCACATAACTGTGACGTGATTGGAACCAGAGGCATCTTTTAATCGAACACAAAGGACTTACTAGGTAGCAACAGTGGAACAACAATGATAACCTTCTGCACTTGCTTACCCTCCCTCCATAAGCTGTGTCCATATCTATTCTTTCTACCTGTAGAATAACTCAGGAAGTAGGTGGAGTCCAGATCGTTATATTCATTTCACAGACAGGGAAGCTGAGTTTCAAAGACCTGAAGTGTGTATTTGGCCAAGATAATCTCAACTGTTAGGCAAAGCCTTGTTTCCTAACTTACCTCTCTCCTCCCCTTTACTGCCCAGTCTCTCTCTCTCTTTTTTTTAAAGATTTTATTTATTTATTTGACAGAGAGAAATCACAAGTAGACGGAGAGGCAGGCAGAGAGAGAGAGAGGGAAGCAGGCTCCCTGCTGAGCAGAGAGCCCGATGCGGGACTCGATCCCAGGACCCCGAGATCACGACCCGAGCCGAAGGCAGCGGCTTAACCCACAGAGCCACCCAGGTGCCCCTGCCCAGACTCTTTTTATCCATCCTCCATATAACCAGTCACGTGGTGCCTCCTAGGGAAAAAGAGAGGAAGGAGATGATGGGATTCATTTCCTGAGGGAGCTCAGTCCAGGGGCTGGTCTAGACCAGGAACTGGGTGATTGCATCTCAGCGTGTTTAGTGCTGTCATAGCTTTATGGTCATGGAACATGGGAGCAGAGAAAGAGGGATGGTCAGCGCTCTGTGGGGGGCAGGAGGGTTGGTGGTCACTCAAGCATGGCGTCAGAACATTGGCACAGGTGCTGAGGCACGAGGACACCCAAACTGCTGGGGAATTGCAACAGCGACAAGTGTTAGGGAGAAGACTCATGAGGTGCAGGGTAGGGAGAGAGAGAGGTGCACAATCTTGCCCCCTTACCCTCTCTGATGGCATCGCCCACTCCTCTTCCTCTTGCTTACTTTCTTTTGTCCACACTGGTCTCCCTGCTGTTTCCTAAGAACCAGGTATGTTCCCACCTCAGGACCTTTGCACTAGCTCTTCCCACTGCATGGAATGGGTCTTTCCTGGATATCCTCAAGACTCACAACACCACTTCCTTTAAGTCTTTGCTCCAGTGTCATTTTCTCAGGATAATTCCAGCCACCCCACTCCCAACACTCCAGATCTCCTTTCTCTGTCCTCTGTCTTCCTTTGTCTATAATATTTACCGCCTTCTAACATGCTGTGTAGTTTACATACTTATTAATGAAGGCAGGGGTCTTCCTTGTATTGGTTTTATCCCGAGTGCCTAGAACTGTGCCTAGCATGGAGTGGATACTCAATACATATTTGTTGATGAATTAATGGATGATTGGTTTTCAGTGATTAGCGAGCCGAAGGGTTGGGATTCACTATTGTGGACAATGGGGAGCTCAAAATTTATTGTGGATGGGAGCTGAAGGAAGTTTAGCAGAGGAGCTATGTGTTTATAATTTGCTTGGAGAGGTTATATGGAAGTGTACATAGGGATCAGGGAGACATAACCTAGGTGTGGGATGAAAAGGTTTTGGGCCAGGATGGGGAGTGTGTGTAGGCCAGGAAGAGGAAGAAATCTCCTGGGAATTAGATGGACCTGGCTCTATTGGCTGCCTGGAGAGCAGGATGGAAGCCAACTTCTTGGTTTGAGGTTAACTGACTGGGTGCAGAAGCTGGTCCCTCACTGACTCTGAGACCGTGATTAGGGGAAAGTTTGCTGCTCAAAGTGTGCGAGTGTGTGTGTGTGTGCACACATGTGCGTGTGTGAGCAAGTGTGCACATATGCTAGGGAGGCAGATCTATGCTCGTGTGCAGGGGGTGCCAGCTGTGCCAGGGGCACTGCGCATTTGACTTGGATGGCAAGAGCCATCAAGCATGGAGCTGGCTATGCCACCAGAGGCCTGGAGTGGTGCAGAATTGTTTGTTTACTGGCTCACCTGAAAACTGGTGGGAGGAAAAAAAAAAATCAGACAGCAGAGTGGTGATCTGACTGCCATCTGCTCAGTGTTCTAGGGCTAGACTGAAGGTTTTAGTAAGAAAACCGTCTGATTCAGAGGACAACACTCAGTGCTGCCTAAGTTAGAGCAGGGAATACAGTACTCAGTGTCCTGGATGGGTTTCCTGTGGGGCCAAGCTTGGGGGCTTAGCACGCCTTGCTTGTGTCTTCATCCTGGGCTCCTGTGGCTCCTTAAGTCCTGTCTCTACTTCTCTCCTTAGAGTTCTCCCCCTTCCTTTCCCTTCTCCTCCTTATCTGTCAGTGTGGTTGCCTGTGGCCTCTAGGCCTTATCTAGCACAGCCTTTGTGGCTCAGCAGCCAGCTTCTCTTACTGGACTCGTGATGTCTGTGGGCAGACACCCCACAGCACAGTGGCAGGAGACCAGGTTTGGATCCCATCCTTTCTGTGAAAACTGGAAATAGGAACCAAGGAGAGTCCTCTTTCATTTCAGAATATCAGGGTCCTCATATGGAAAAGAGCAGAGCAATGACTGACCCACAGGTGGAGGTCAGGATGCTAGAATTTGAGGGTTGGTGGTGAGAATGAACATGCCAATGTTTGATTAGCTTCCTCTGAAAGTTTTGAAGACCTTTTAATCTCCTCCTCAAAGCATTTTATGAAAGAGGGAAATGGGGATGTCCCCTGCCTGAGGGGAACTCACGGACACTTGGATCCTCAGTCACCGTACTTCAGTGAGCCCTTATGGTGGCCACGTTCACTACAACCAGATCTTCTAGAACCTTCCTCATGCATCATGCAGAGGAGAGCAGATCTGCCCTGAAATGCAGTGGGAACCACTTTAGAATGCTGAGCAATGAGAGAAACATTCCTATTTTCCCTCTTTGGCATGGGGTAGAGGCCAGAGCGGGGAGGGCTGTGATTTAGATGTCTTTGGATGAGTTTGGAAGGCCAGGACATGTCAATGATAGTTGAATGGACAGATGGGACAGTGTTAAAAGCTATTATGCAGGGAGCATCAGAGTTGTTGGAACTTAGATTCTTAGATGGGAGAAATGAGGAAGAGGAGCCAAGTGCAGTGCCATGTTTGTTATTGGCCTTCTTAGAAGAATCTCACAGGGAGCTCGACTGCACAGCCAGTGGAACGTGAGGGAGCAAAGAGGGCAAGTGTAGACAATGCCTTGAAGGGGTTTGTCAGTGTGCGGGAGATAGAGGGTGAAGAGAGATTTTCCTTTTGCTTTTGAGGTATGGGAAGTCTGAGCATATTTATACACTGAGAGCAAGGGCTCTTGGGTGAGGGGAAGCCCGGAAGGCCAGAATACAGAAGTGGTAACTGATAGGCAAGACTCCTGAGTGATGCATGGTTACAGGGGAGAGTGGAAGCAGACTCATCTTCCTCTGAGGACGAGGATGTAGTAAGAAGAGATGTGGAGGGGTCCAATTTGTGGATAATGAAACAAAACATTGAGGGACTTTACCAGTAATCCCTCTCTTACCATTTTGAAGTAGGAAACATGAGCCTTGGGGGCAAAGTTGAAGTGGGGTTAGGGTCTGTAGGGATTGCAGCAGGTCAACGCAGAGCAATGGAGGTGGCCTACCTGAGGAGCAAGGGATGTTAATTCTACCACTGAGATAGGGTCCAAGATAGGGCATCACTGGGTCATTATCTCTGGCATAGAGAGGAAACCATTAGGGCAGCAACAGGAGCAGATGATTGGTTTGCCCTGTGATTCTACATACAGGAAGAGTGGCCAGGGAGCTATAGGGCAAAGAGTGGGAGAAAATAAAATGAAGGATTAGAGCTGTGGGATGAAGAGGGGGATGGAAAGGGGAGTAATGTGCGTGGAGGACAACTCAGGATGGGAGATCATGATGAGGTCAGACAAAAGATGACAGAAGATTAAGGGGGCTGAGAAGACCTAGGCTGTGTTCAGATGTTAGATTTTAATATTTCAAAGCCAGAAACGTTCTAAGTGACCATCACATCCAGGGTGTGGCTGCTGAAGGGGAGATGAAAATGGTCATGAACATTATGCCAAGCATGATGCTAAGTGCTTAAGATGGATTTTGCAATCAAATCTCATGTAATTCCTTGTTTTACAGATAAGAAACTGAGGCAGAGAGGGAAGAAAGGTTGATGAAGGAGTCACCAGTGAGTCATCATCTCAGGCTGCGACATGAAGGTAGGGGGTCTTTTCCATTCTCAACCGCTTCTCATAACACCTTGATAGCAGTTGGCTGAGTCAGCTCTACAGGTTAATATCCCTCAGGATGATGCCAGTGGTTGGAATGGAGAGGAAAATAATACAACAGGAACTGAGTCTTCCATGAGATGTTGAGCTGTATCAAAACGATAGAATCCACCTGCCCTTGGGCTCACTCCCTGCACCCCACAGAAGTCAAGTCAGCTCTGTGCTTCAAAGGCTGGTTGGCTTCCTCCTGGGCCCATCTGTCACCTTGTGGTGGATGCTCAGGTTCCTGAGTCCCTGGCTCTGTGTCTGGTTACTAGAGGCTGACCTTGGCATTGGATCCAAGTCCTGTTCCAGCCATCGGTGGTGGGAAGTAGAGCTTGGGAGGGATCAGCCTTGAATTGTCACTGCTATGGTCTCAGGAGGAGAGTCACCCAAGAAAAAGTGCTGTTTGAACGCCTGTGCGTTGACTGGGGAGAGTGGGTAGCTTCTGTACTCCTCTCCACACTCCTCAGCCAGACCAAGATATTCAGTCTCCCTGGGGCCATGTTTTCTAAGGAAGGTCAGTGCCCCAGATGCACTTTAAATTATGTGGTTGCTTCCCTCGGAATAACCCTCCTAGGGCAGTCTGGATCCAAGGGAGGGTTGTTGTGAAGACTCTGGTTGTTCGCCAAGTTGTCCATTTATCCCAGTTGGTTGTTGTTGTTCTTACCTCGTTCTTATTTAAATCCTTTTTCCTCATGGCTTATCCCATCACAAACAGGGTGATGTGGTGTGGTAAAACTATCTGTATTCACCTGTTTATTTGGTTCCCATTTACTGGATTCTTCAACAAATACAGGAACAGGGGTTCCGGAGAAAGGTGGGCTTGGATTTAGTCCTCGCCGTGTGCTGCCTGTGTAGGCAGGTGGCATATCATGGCATATTTGGGATTTCACAAAAGAGCTGTTTTTAACCTGTACATGATAGGGGCACTCTGTGACCTTGGGAGAATGTATTACACTCTTGGATCTTCAGTCTATTTTTCTGTACAATGGGGCTTTTGTATCCACTTGGCACAGTGTTTATGAGAAATCAGTAAGAAACTATTGTGGGGAGCCCAGTGCAGTGGCTGGCATATGGCTTCTTCTAAATCTGTTGATTCCTCCTCCCTCAAATCTCATATATCTTTTTAAGTGACAGAGAAATGCCATTCCCCGAGATGAACAGGTGTGCTGGTTGTATAGGGAATGCACATGTGTGTGCGCACACGCGCGTGTGTGTGTATGTGTGTGTGTGTATCTGCATGGTGGGTACTCTGTTCATGTTGATGACAAAGGTCATTGCAGCTGTGGGTGACCATGAGTCCACTTAACCCAGCTGATAGGTATGGACACTCTGAGAGGAAAAAAAAAAGGGTGTTTCAAAGAGCTCATTTTTTAATTTCCTATCAGCAGAGCCCTAGCTTCTCTTTCCCCAGTTTCCTGGTCTGGAATGAGGCCGGTCAGGGGACACGGTGGCATCTGCTTGGCTCAGTGTTTGTACAACAGTCCTTGGTGCCCAGATTGAACCAGATGGGAAAGAGTCAGTGATCTCTTACAAGTTAGGACACTGAAATTGCACTCTTCAAACGAGGTACATTTCCTGGGTAATCCAGGCCTGTTCTCTGCCTGGAAACCTCCGCTTCAGCGCTTCTGGATGTGGAATAAGGATTTTGGGTCTGGTGGGGTTCATTCTTCCTTTGGCTTTTTGGGAAGTCGGGGTTCTGCCTTAGCTTTGCCGGGTGTTTCAGCTGGGATGTGTTATCCTACGGCTTCATGTCCTATCTCTTCTCGCACGTGTCATGCCATTTGTTCTAACATTAGAAGCACTGTGATTCTTTGGAAAGAGCAAAGCATTTTGAGTTTTGCTGCCCGGGGTGGGCTTCCGGCTTTTACCCTTTCTAAGTGTCTGTCAGACCAACTCCACGCAGTGGTTGTGAAGTCCAGTGGCAAAATGCATGTGAAAATGCCATGAAAAATGCAAAAAGCTAGATGGAGATTAGTTACAGTTTTATTTATTATTATCCTTTATTTATAGACCAGCACCTGCCTTTGGAGACTAGGCTGAAAGAATGTCACAGATGGTTTGTTAAATTATCATTCATATGTCAGGCAATTAATAGAGAATGGGAGTAAAATTGGCTCCGTGTTTATGCCCTCAGTATTTACCTTTAACAGTGGTAGTTGTTGGTCTAGCGTGATGAGCTTCTGCTAGCGAAGTTTTGAGAATCTGTTTTCAGGGTTTTTTCCTTTTTTTAGTTGTTTAAAAAGTCAATGCATCATCCTCAATGACTTTAATGGAGATTAAGTGAACGAAGTTCACACTATTGTCAATGGTAATTAAAAAAAAAAAAAACAGCTTAAGATCTGTCAGACTCACTGTGCTGGTAATGGTAGGAAAAGTCAATGGTCTGGCTTCAGAGCCGAATGTGCTGATCGCTCCAGGTTCCCCTTCTCCTATGTCTGTGTCCTACCCCCACCCCTCACCCTGCACATGCCAGCTTCACTGTAGCTGCTTCTCCCCAAGAACCTGTTATGGCTCCCTAACGTGTGATGGGTTCTTCAGAGTCCAGATTGTGCCTTCTCTCTCTCTCTCTCTCTGACAGTGTTCCCCTGCTTTTCGCCATCTGTAATCTGTATTCCGGTGTTTCTGTGCTGCGGTCTCAAGATTTATTGTCAACTTGAATGCTAATTTTTGTAAAAATATACCTTAGGGTGTGAAGAGGGCAGAGTGCTACCATGGGGATGGTTCATGCCGTTTGTCCTGTCAAAATGACCTACCTTCGAAACCTTCTTCAGGGCTAGCCCCACCTTCTGTTCCTCTGGTTGACCTGCTTGTGGTCACCGCACACATAACCTCATCTATCCTGTAGTTTGCGAGCAAGCTGGTGCATCTTTGACCCCGTGTAATCACATAGCTCCTACCACGGTGTCCATACAGAGCACACCTGCATGAAAATTCACGAACTGCATTAATATTGAGCTCTCCTGAGTCTTCAGAAGCCCAGATGGTTGAATCAGGAAAATACCCCAGTGTTGATAACCTAGGATATAGACAAAGTAGGTCTGGAGCATGAGGGCAGGAATAGGATGAGGTCTTTTTGGACTGGTGTGTGAGTGTTCTATTGCTGTAACAAATTACTATAAAACGAGTGGCTTAAAACAACACATTTATTTTCTTACAGTTCAGAAAGTGAAAAGTCTCACTGGGCTAAAATCAGCAGGGCTGCATTCCTTTCTGGACACTCTAGTGGAGAATCCTTTCTCCTGTTTTTCCCAGCTTTTAGAGACCATTCATGTTCCTCAGCTCATGGTCCCCTTTCCCCAGCTTCAAAGCCAGCAACGTTGCTTTTCTCTGACCCTTTTTCCTTCATCCTATATGCCTATGCTGATGTCTCATCTCCTGAGAAAATACAAGCCACGGTCATGATAGAACCCTTGACAAATCACTCAGCACACCAACTGTCAACCAAACACTCAACACACATTTACAGGTGCCTGCTACACACACACACACACACACACACACACACACACACACACACACATGAAGTCCTAAGACAACTGTCTCTCATCCTGGGGCAGGAGAGAAAATATCCTCATGAGGAAGGTCACTGATGAAGGCTTCAGAGAGGGGTGGACACATTAGCTGACTCTTGAAGGAGACAACAAAGGTATTCATGGGCAAAGTAGGGAAGGCATATCTGGCAAAGCATAGAGGTGTAGACCAGCGTGGCATGTTCTAGAATCAACCAGTAGCTTTCCCTACCCCCCATCGTGGAGCTGATGGAGGCCTGCTGGGATCATGACTCCTAAAATTCCAATTATATCTTGAAGGCTGTGGCCCAAGGCCATTTGTTGTTAGTTATAAGTAAGGTATTCTAAACCAGAGGGAACATATAGTTTTTCTCAAAAATAAAAGTGTTTATGCCTGAGATGAAACTGAATTTTATGTAGGCAAGACATATGTTTCCATGTACAAAAAAAGTGACTCCTGGCAGGAAACTGAAGTCCAAGTAATCCAGGAAAAAGTAACTTACTTCCATGAACAGTAGGATGGTTTATGACAAATTCTGAAGCAACCTTCCTGCCAAGGCCATTGGACACAGAAACTGTGGGATGTTGCATCCTTTAGTAATTTAGCTTGTTTAAAAGTAAACAAATAAAATTCTGGAAAAAAAAGAATCAGCTGTTAGATGTGCTTTGACCAGAGATGGTTGGGGGAATGGCTGATGGTGGGAATAACAAAAAGTAGGTAGGTGTTAAAGCTGAACTATGCCTCCTCAAAATTCATATCAAAGTCGTAACTCCCAGTACTTCAGACTGTGAGTGTATTTGAAGATAAGTTATTTTTGAAGTGGTAACAAAGTTGAAATAAGGTCATTAGGGTAGACCCTAAATCCCCTGTGACTACTGTCCCTGTAAGAGGAGGTTAGGCCACAGGGAAGACCATGTGAGGATACAGGGAGAAGATGACCATCTACAAACCAAAATGAGGGACCCCAGAGGACACTAATCCTTCTGACAACTCGAACTCAGACTCCCAAGGCCCCTAGAAATGTGAGAAAACACATTTCTCTCGTTTAGGAAACCAACCTATGGTGTTTTGTTATGGTAGTCCTGGAAAAGTAATATAGTAGGTCGTGAAAAACCATAAAAATCACTGGATGCCATATGTACTAGATGCTGTGAGACGCCCCTCGTGTCTCCGCTGAGATCTGATGGCCTTATTCCTCTAGTTGCTGGGCATGCTGCAGGCTGGCAGCCCTCAGCTGACGGCTTCTTCCAGGAATTTGCCCTGGATCAAGTTGCCTTGTCCAAAGTCATGCCCGCTTCCCCCAGGGTAGTCTGCGTCCAAGACTTGCTAACATGTGTCTGCTAAGGCTTGGTCCCTTTGCCCAACTTGGTTTGACTTCGAAAGGCCATCTGGCTTCAGAGCTTCCCTTGGGGTGGATTGATGTACTGCATTCCAGCTTCTTTTCAGTTCTGCCCCCTTCCCATCCCTGGATTCCAGGATTGATTCTAGGACTGCTCCTTAATATATTCCTATATGCTAACCTTTGTCTTAGGGTTTACTTTTTGAGGAATGCAACCTGTGACATCATAATAAGTAAATGAGACTTTATCCAGAAAGCACTGGGGGAGCTATTGAGGCATTACATTTAGATGTGGTATGATCCATAGTACAGCTTCTTTGAAGGCTAAAGTAATGAGGGTCAGACTGATGTAGGTAGACCAGTTAGACAAAGTGGAGAGTAGTTAAAAGGGAAGGTAATTAGAAGCCTGGTTGTAAATCATTAATCTTCACCCAAAGCTTCTTTTGGAAGCCAGGTAGCTCAAAGCTATACCAACATATGGAATGCATTGTCCTGGCTTGACTGGCATTTACTTCTTGCCCAGAGCACTGAAGGAAGCTGAAGTCTGGTCTGTTTTCCAGGATATGAGAACCAATCAAGATGGGTTTAATGTGCTGGTACATCATTAGGTATGGAGAGATGAATCAGAGAATAAAATATGCACTTTCTCCTTACCCCCTGCAAGGGTCTCGTGAGCTCAATCTGACTGGAAGCAAGCTGTCACACAGCAGCCCTAACTGCCTATGGCTCTTGCCTCACGTTATGCCACAGCTGGACCCTGAACATTTGCTAATGCACTTTCTTCTGTCTGAACTATATTCCCTCCTGCTCCATGACCTTTATTTACCTTATTCATCACTGAAGTCTCTGTTCTGCATTTATTGCTTCCAGGACCTTTACTGATGACTCCCTTAGGCTGGGTTAAGGTGTATTTTTACTGTATTTTTATAATATTTCTTTTCAACCACTACACAGTCAACTCCAGGACAGTAGAAACTCTGTCTTCTTAGGGATTTGGAGCAAAAGAAGCACTTCATTCTTCTTCCCATTCAAAGTTGACCATTAAAGAATATATACACAAAGAACAGGTTACTATGTGGGGATTCCTTTATCTACTTTAGTAGTGGTTGTACAACACTCCGAAGTCATCACACCTAGAGACTCTAGTAAACTGTGTAGGGGCTTGTGGCTTAGACTTGGGGCCAAGTGATATCTCCTAATAGCAACCCTGTATTTAAACTTGAGGATCTTCAAACTTGAGCAAATCACAAGAAAAATAGTATAACTTGTAGACTGAAAATTCTCCACTTTGTGCAATAGAACCATTGGCCTGCCTGCATCAACCGTAAAAGTTAATAGTGGGGTAGAGGAGAGAGAGAAAGAGGGAAGGGGAATGGTGTGTGTGTCTCCCGAGAGGGGTCCTGCTCTGCTGGCTTCACAACAGCAGGGCAGGAGGGAGGAGAATGGAGAACACATGGCAAAGCGGATGGCAAAAGTGAATGAAAGAAGAGTTGTGTGTCTCTGGGCCAGGACCCCTGCCCACTAGGAAAATGTAGCTCATTGAATCTCAGCTGGATGATTGGGTTAGCCCAGGAAGGGGAGAGTAAGTGGGTAGAGTGGGGACCAGAGTTCCCTCTAAGGCATTTTCCTATGGAAAAAAAAAAAAAAAAAAAAAAGAAGATGGAAAAGTAGCCTTTATGAGGTTAAGTGGAAACATGGGGGGAAAGAATACACAAGTCTTTCATTCAAGCCTCTTGACCCTCATATCCCCAGAAACCAGTATGAGAGTGGCCCAAAGTAGGTGCTCTTAACACTTCCTGACAGAATGGGAGAATGGCTAAGAAGCGACAGTCGCTGACAGGTTTGCTGTCGTGCACCTTTCCTCATTTCTCTCAGTCGCTAATTAATGTCCTTGGCCCGAGTGGTATTATACATGTAACTCCTTCTTAACTTCAAAGGCTGGTCCCTGAAAACCCCTTCAGACTCTCACGCAACTTCATCTTCAGTCACATCCATCATGAAGTTTTTTGGTACCAAAATGGACTCCTGCCCTGTGGACAATGGGATGTGGCCATAAGTGGGCACTGGGAGCCTGGCCCTGCTGCAACCACCGGTGCTCAGGGGCTCCTTGTCAGTGTGATGGAAGGAGCTCTGTTCGGGGCCAGACAGGCCTTGTTATGTGACAAGGGTTGGCAGTAGAATCGTTGGATACAAGGAGTAGATGGAAGTCCATGGCAGCTGGAAGAGAGACATGGCTCCCTGTCCTTCATCTATCTGTGGCAGAATGGAAACAGAAAAAACCTGCTGAATAAAGGACTGAGAAGGGATTGACAAGGGATTATGACCCCCTCAAAGCAGATGAGGATTCAGGACTCAACTGTAGTCTCATCTGAGAACTAGAAGAGCTGGACAGGGAAATCTGGGCAGCACCCCACTGGAAGAGTTGGCCCAGGAAGACAGGGATTAGGAGGGACTCTTGGCAGGAAGGATCCCTTCTCAGAATCCACAGTACACAGCCAGCTTGTGTGTTGGTTGTTCTGAGTTGTGGGTATGAAGCATGTGCTGGTTCTTCACACTGGGGGAGATAAACTCACCCTTCACTGCACTATGGTAGATGTGTGATACACTTCTGAAGTCCCCTTCCATGAGAACTTATTGCCCTGGTTGCTAGAGGACTCTTGCAGACAACCTCGACATCAGTCAGCCTCTTTCAGGATTGCAGAAAGCCAACCACCTACGATCACTCCCCTCCTTGGGGTGGCTGATCTAATATTAAATAGTCGACGTGGGAGTATGAAATATTTTTGCTCAACTAGGAACAACACTGAAGGGTTAATTCTAATTCCAGAGCTTTCTGTGGAGTTGACCAAATCTGCCATTGGGTCTGCAGTACAATTGAGCTTCTCTTTCTGCTACTAACCTCTGTTCCCTTCCCTTCCCCTAGTCTGGGTCTTAAGGGCACTCTTAATAGATCTCTGGCATGATCAACATCTCAGGGCTTTATTCCTGGGCAACTCAGCCTGTGACCCTAGCCTTTGTATTGGGCTTTCTGGTCTGGTTTGGGAAGAGCTAGGGTTGAGTGTAGATTGAACACAAAAACGCAAGTGTGGGAATGGTAGGGAAAGGGCACCCAGGTTCACACAATATTGGCTCTTAGAGACTTCCAGCAGAATTCATTCAAGGCTTGGTTGATGGTGCTAATGATATCTTATACGGGTGACATTCCCAAGGTGTGCTCAATTGTGGAGAGTGATGTAGTTACCCAGTTATCTGGACAAAGAGACCTCTTGGACCCTGGGCCTGAAGTCAGGAAATACTGAGATGGCCCATTAGTCAACAGATATCTCTAGCACATTTCTTTAATGAAGTTTGGAAAGTTATACAACTGATTCTGAGAATTGAAAATATCATTGTCACGGTTATACCCAGTAGTGTGGCCTTGAATGTGTCGGTATGGATTTGAGTCAAATAGCACCTGGAAAGGAAGGAGGCAACCTAGAGAGAACACCATGAGTCTTGGGCTCAAGCCTCTCTTTGCCAGGTTCTGTCTGGAGTAAATTCCTTTCCTCTGAGTTCACGAATTTGTGTAATGGAAAGTAAAACCCCTATTTCTCATATTTGTCATGGAACTGAAAAAAAAAAAAAACTCCCTTGTCCTGCCACCATCCCACACAGCCTCTGGAAAGTTATATTCCTCATATATTAATTTCTTATGAATAAGTAATTCTTTGAGCACATCCTTTTTGCCAGGTACTGCGCTGAGAACTGGAAAAACAGAAAACAAACATGGGCCAACGCTTGAATAGCTCTCAGCTTCCTGTGGGAGGCAGGCACAAAAATGGTTTATGATTAGGGAACTGAAGAATACCTGTGGAAGGCCTAGGCCTGTAGCCACCCCTTCCCCAGTAAGGTGTATGCATAGCATACGCACAAGCAAAGGAAGCAGAAGGCCACAGAGTGACACAGTTTGGTTAACTGGGCAGAGAAGACCCAGGAGGGCAGACTGAGCTCTGCTGAGTTCCCCTATTTCGTACATACCAAGGATTCACATGAAAGCAAGTCGGGAGTCTCTTTTGTCCCAGCATCTCCCATGCCCAAAGCCAAGGTTCAGATTTCTCCCTCTCTGGACACCAGGTACCCACAGGGAATTGCAGACTATTTAGTACTGCCAGAAGTTGAAGAAAGCAGAGCCTTAAGACAGGTAACTGAATCCCCAGGTGGGTCCCAGGTCACCAAGAAAAACAATGATACCTGTAGGGTTTATCATTCATCCTGAGAACAAGTCGTTTGAACTTGTATATTCATCAGAATCTCCAGGGGAGCTTTAAAAGAGGTGACTCTATTGTCTAGTGTCTAGACGGTAGTTCTCTGTTGGGGAGGGGGCAATGAGAAATGGTTGGCAGGGCCATAGGAGGGTCAGGGCTCTGGGTTTTGCAACTCTTGTGTGCAGAATCAGGAGAATGTGGGGTTTGGATATCACATATTGGTCGGCTGAGTCCACTGGCATCAGGTAGACTAGGGTTGCCGGTGACATAGGCTCCTTGAAGCCAAATAAGAAGATGAGCTTTTCCTGGGAGGCTAGCATCACTCCCAAGTCCCTGCGTTGCCTTGGCTCTGAGGGCACACTAGGAGGAAATTAAAATGTGTAAACAAATCTAGTGACGAAGTATCACTTCCTCTAGAGATCACTGGTCCCAATCTGTGGTCCTTCAGACTGTTAGAAGTCTTTCCCCATCTCATGCCTTCCATGTACTGGTCCCTATTCTGTCCCTCAGCATTGGTGGAGGGAGCAGAATCTGTGGTGCTTGAGATCTATTTTAACTTAAATTAATAATCAATAAAATCTAAGGTCGATAGACACAGGGCAAAATGAATAGTCCCATGAAGGTGACCAACCCTTATTTAATGAGAGTGATTCATCACTTCAAGCAAAGTGCTATTGGCCCCACATGTTGGAATCACATCCTTTAGCAGAGATGGGGCTCCCCAGGGAGAGGGAACATGCAAATACATGTGGGACCTCAGCTTAGTTCTTCTGATGCCCCAGCACGTGAAAAATGGGCCCCTTGGCAATGAAGTTGTCACCGAGCAACATTTATAGGTTACACTTGCATGGAAAAATGATTGACATGCCTATATTTAATGTCCGAGAACATAAGCCCTGATGATTCAGTGAAGAAAGTATTAGGAAACTCATTAAGAAATATGTTTTTGCACTTGCATTGGTCTAAGCATCACAATTAGCATTCACACTCACACATAATGCAGAAACAGTTGTAAAATAAATTTTGAAAATTGAGTCCCTCGAGCTTTCTGGTTCCCATGCCAACTGTGGACGTTTGGTGTCACTTGGATCTTGATTGCACGGAAACGACTTCTTGTTCTAGCACTTCCGTCGTAAATCATGTGGCCGACACTTGGAACTTTACATGTGATAAGTAAGGCTCTCTTGTTGAAGCCACTTTCATGGGACATTTGTGACTTAGAGCTGAAAGCATCTGTGCCTTTACAGACAACTGCTGCCTTGTGTGGGACCTCCTTCTCAGCAGATCTTTCCTTTTGTTCAAGGTCTCAGCCTGAAAGCTTGCTTACACTCCTGATCACCCCACCTCCTCCCATGCCAGCAACCCCTTCTTCTCACCCCACACTCATCAAGTTGACTTGCACATTTGCATCCTTGACCTAATACCTTGTCGTCTCTCTTGGAGTGAAAGTCTCGTCCTGCTACTGGAATCTCTCTTGGGAGTCATTAGAAATGGGCAAGTTGCCAAACCCTGTGAGCCCATTTCCACCCCCCTAACCTGGTGCTCTCTACTTTCCCTCTGTCCCCTGACCTTTCCCCCTTGGCGCCTGTAGATGCATCAGGCTATGTGTCGCATATGAGCTCTGGAGCTCTGGGTGCCTTCCTCCTTCGTTAGCTTCAAAGTTCTCTTCCTCTGAACACCTTTGGTCCTTTTCTTCTCTTTCTCTGCATCATTTTCCTGGTTGATGCCATCTCTGGATTTTGAGAAAGACCTCCATGTGGGTGGTCCTGTCATCTCCTTATCAGGGCCTCACGTTTATAACTGGGGCCCTCCCAGCTCACCCGACATCTAGACCTTCATGTCCTTATGCACCTCAGCTATGCTATGTCTGAAACCAAATTCTCTGAATTCTCCCATGAGGGTATTTAAAAAAATTTATCATTATTATTATTATTATTATTATTATTATTATTATTATTTTGAGAGCCTAGAACATGGCTCCAGCCTGGTTTCTTGGGTCAAGTCTATGACATGGGTCTGAGTTTTAGTCCTAGATCCTTTAGCACGCCAGAGCCCTGCCAGTCGGCTCTACCAGGTCTGAGTGAGGCAGAAGTCAGGCTGCCTCAGGGCAGCAGCCGAGCTTGAGCTGGGGTCTGACGGGGCCTTGGTGACTTCAGCTGGAGCTGGGGCAGAGGGCCATCAGCAGGCGAGAAGAAACAGAGAGCTTGGCAAAGCAGCAAGCTCTGAATCTTGACTTCTTCATTCTGTGCATCCCCTCTCTTCTCCGAGCACAGTTTATGCAGACCAGGATGTCTTCTTTCTTTCCTTCTTTGCTGCTTGACCCATGGCACCCAGCCCCGTGCCTGGTGAGAACACAGTAAACATTTGTGGGATGAGTGTATTGAACTGGTGAAATAAATTCCGAGAAGATTCAAATATAGAAATGAATTCCAACAACCTGGGCTCTTTTGGGTGGTTAATTTCTATTTAGCCAAAGGTTTTCTATTTTAGCCCTTGGATCCTGGGAAGTCGTGGAGGTAAGTACCAGGAATGAGGGCGAGGCTTGTGGCTTCTTTAATGAGGACATTCCTGAACAACCTCTGGCCAAATAAGACTGAAAACCCCTCAAAATAGTGCATGTGTGTCAAGGGTGAACACCAGGCAGCCATCATTAGGGTCTTTCTTTATAAACCTGAATTAATTTTTTTAAAGACTATTTATTTTAGAGCGAGAACGAGTGGGAGGGGCGGAAGGAGAGGGGGAGAGTCCCAAGCAGACTCCTTGCTGAGCACAGAGCTTGACACAAGGCTCGAACTCACGACCCAGAAATCATGACCTGAGCTGGAACCAAGAGGCAGATGCTTAACCTGCCGCACCACCTGGGTGCCCCGAACTTATTATTATTTTTTTGATATCAGGAGAAAGTGAGAAAACCTCACAACCTGTCGAAGCACGGGACCAGAGACTTGCACAGAGATGCGTCACTGGGGACCTAGAAAGCGCTCCTAACTTGTCTTCCTTGCCTACACTGCAGTCATGTCTGTTTTGGAGAAGACCGTTTTTGTGGGAAAGTCTGAGTCAAGTGGCACATGAGGTACCTACATGTTGCCTGTCCTCGGCGACGGGGCGCAGAGCTGAGAACAACAGACTGGCAGCTGGAAAGACCTTCACTGGCTTGTAGAGAAGCCTATGAGGAAGGAAGTGCCATCTAGTCTTAGATGGCAATGAGGCCCCTTCCATGTGGGGTTCCTGGGGAGCTTTACGGGAGTGCTCTCCTGCTCACTCTGCTCAAGTCCCAGAGTCTCCAGACTCTCCATAGAACCAGCTTCATTTGGTGCTGAAGGTTTTCCTTTACTTTGTGAAAACACAGAGTGAGTGAAGTTGTCCCTCCACACCTCTCCTCCCCGGCCCCAGGCACTGGATATGGGGCTTCTGTGTTCTGAACCATCTTCGTGAGACAGTTGGTCAAAGCCTCCGGCAGCAGTGGTTCTGAAGGATCTCTCTTCTCTGGGCTGCTCGGGTCCTCTTCTGTGTTGTCCGAGCTTCTTCTCATCCCGGATTCTCCTCTTCCTCATGTTCATGTCGGAATATCCCTGTCTTGTTTCGGGTAACCCGCAGACCTTAAATTTGTGATCACACAAGCAAAAGCAAATGAAACAAAATGAAACAAACAAAAATCCAAAGACCACAACCAAAGAAACAAAACTTCTCTTTTTACTGTGTCGCATCAACAATGTCACAGCTATTAGTAGACCTCAGACTGCAGTTGTGTCCCTCCTTACATTTACACTTGCCTCACGATGAATGAGAGTAACTGTCTCACCACAGCCTCGCTGGCTCTGAGTATTAGTATTTCTAATTAGCTTTTGCCAAATTAGGAGACAATCATTCCTGGTTCTTTAATTACCCGAGAGACAGAGCAATTTTTTAATATGTTGATTGGTCGTTTGCATTTCTTCTTTGGGGATTTCTCTTTAGCCTCTATGAATGGGTTTTGTTTTCCTAGATGACTTCATAAGCCCAAACAGCCAATAGTCAGACCCACACTCGTACGTTTGAAATGCACGGCAACTGCATACCGGCCCCTTCTCGTTCGCCGTTTGCAGAACCAGCCTGTGCTGGAAACTCAGCCCGAGTGTGCAGATGCGGTACCTGCTGTTATTTCATTCATGGACATGCGTGTACATGCATATGAACGGAGATCTTCAGCTCTGCGTGTGTCGGACTTCAGAGGGGGGAGAGGAGGACCTAGAGCTTTAGCACAGCATGAGAGCGGGTGAATCGAAAACCATTTTTACAGTTGGTTTATAAACCCCTGAAAATTAGCCTCTGGATTCAGCTAATGTACTGGTCTTTAACGGAATCCCCTGGTGCGCTTCTAATCCTATGTGGGGAAACCCTTCTGGTCTCCGTGCCCTGAGCCGGCCACTTGGTGTCAGATGAAAGACGAAGAGCCAGTGCTTTGCTGTTTACGTGATGCACGCCTGCCTGCTTCTTCAAAATCCATAGTGCTGTATTTATGTCACTTCCTCAAGTGGTGGGTTTTCTCAGCTAAAAAGCGACCGTGTGACAGGCGCTCTTCTCTCGCACAGACGTTTGCATCTATTTCTGGGCAGGATGGGGGTTCTCGGGGCTTCCAGACACAGGTCCTTCTGGAAGTGTTCCCTAGGTTTTGTAGGAAGGCAGCGGGGCCTGTGGGTTTACGAGGTGCGTACCGAGGTGGTCATACCGCTGTGTTTCTCGGGCCACGGAGGCGAGAGACTGGGGGTGGACGGAAATGCAAATCTGTTTTGAAAAGATCCCTTTTCAATAAGCCACATTTATGGAGTGTTCGTGAGGTTCGAATACGCTGTGGCTCCCCTTCCTCTGGCCTGCCCTCTCCCCTGCCCGCTTCTTTCCACGCTCGCCCTTATGCTCACGCTCTCTTGCTCTCTGCCCCCCACCCCCCCCCCCGTTCTTTTTCTCTCCTGCTCCCTTACTTGTCCCAGGAAGCAGGGGTGCTGCCTGCCACAGACCAAGCTCCTGTGCCTCTGGCCTTTGTCCCCAGGCCTGGCTGCAGGAGACACGTGTCTGTCAGAACCTCTGTCTCTGTCCCAGTTGTAGGTTTAGTGTTTCTTTCCAACATGTGCCCTTGACTTTCACCCTCTGCTTTCTGTCCTAGCTCTGTGAGCATGCCACCGCCCACCCCACCTAGGATTCTGGTATTAGTCCTCCTGCAAGGGACTTCATCTCAAGCTGTCCCTCTGGGGTGAGACACCTCCCGGTCCTCTCTCTGTCTGGCAGACCTCGCTCTTGCACTCTCGTGTTCTGGCTTTACACACTCCTTTGTCCAGCTCTATCACTGGGCCAGATGCTCAAACTCTTGGCTTCTATCCTATGGGGCCCATTCCAGGTCCCCTTTTGCCTTCTCCTTAAGACACTACGCTAGTAACCATATACCCTTAGAAGGAGGAAGCTGATATCCAGTTAGGGAACATTCACTGAACATACATCCCTGGGCAGTTACTACACACACTGGTTCTGGGCCGGGGGCTGCGGTGTCCCTGTGAATCGGTCACACGGTGCCTGGAGTTGCAGCTTGGCTCTAGGGTCCTGCTGTTTCCTGTCGCCGTGTTCCTGGGTTCCCGCGCAGGTGTGTTGAGTTGCACGTGCAGTCGGTGCTTGCTGGATCGGGAAGTAGAGGAGCATTGTCAGGCTGGACCGTGGAAGGGCCAGGATCAGCCCCCTGGTGAAAATGGAAGACTAAGGGAATGTAACAGGATCCCGGAAGCACTGTCATATCCACGTGCTTCACAGGCTCCCGAGGCCTGACGTGGGATGAGGGGGCAGTTCTGGGGATGCAGATTTCACTTCCACAGCAGGAGACTGCAGTCGTTTCCTAGGGAAATGGGCTCGAGGCTACAGAAGGTCAAGTGAGGGACACCGTGTGACCTCCTGATGGCTACCCTGGAACAGAAATTCTTATGTGGCTGGAGTGATGCAATCATCATTGGTTGGACGCCTACTGTATGCATGGGACTCTAAGAGGCTCTGTGAATGGAAAGACGGAAGCCCTTTGTCCTCAGGGAGCTCTAGCGGGTTGCTGAGTTTGGGGGTCCCTATTTAACAGAAGAGACTTTCTCTGGTGGCACCAAGCATTGAATGCCCACAGCAGCCAGACAGTGTGAAGGGCTTACTGACCCCTTCTCATCTGGGTCTTCCCATCATCCAGCATCCACACCACTCCCTACGCTCCTGATCTAGTGGTCTTCCCCGCAGAGCAGGTCACAAAGGCGAACTGCAGACTTGTGGCTGTGCGGTGCCCAGGACTCAGAAGCTCAGGACGGGGAGAACACAAGATTAGGGACAGGTGGAGGCGGACAGGAGGACCCCGCAGAGCTTTCTGTATGACACCTGATTTTATGTGGACAGGATCTGTGAGGGTGAGATGCTTTTATTGCTGCTTTACAAAAGACGAGGCTGTGGCTCAGGGAGGTTCAGGGGCTTGCTGACTGTCCCAGGGTAATAAGAGCTGGGGCCAGGCTGCTCCTTCAGCACCACTTGACCACTACCACTGTTGGGCTCACTGCTACCACCCATGCTAGTGTTACTATTATTGCCAGTAGGACTAGTTGCTACTGTGACTGCTACTGCTACAACTACGATTGCTACTCTTCCTGCCACCGTGACTAGATCTACAGCTAGATTACTAGTGATGAGGGCGCAGAAGGAAAGCTGAGGGTGAAGCACAAGCTAACCTCGCCCCCTCCCCGCCCCCGCCCTTAGGAGGTGGGATATATGTGATATTCCTCAGGCACTCCTGGCTGCCCCAGCACAAAGGAAAGGGAACATAAGTGTTTAACTGATACAGGTCACAGTTCTGCAGGAAGAGAGTCTCCATCAGTTCACATCCATCTTAACGATTTACAAGAAAAAAAGCAATCTCCAGAAACCTATAGACTCAATTTCCTGGACTCCTAATATCACCCTCCCCTCCACAGGATAGAAAATCTTATATAATCAGCCACTCCTCACAAGCCCAATGTAGCTCTTTCTGCCTGCGGGTCCTGTTGCCAGGCATGAATAAAACTGCCTTTTTGCACCAAAGTCCTCTCAAGAATTCTTTCTTGGGTCTGCAGGGCTCTGAAGCGGGGCTCTGAAGCCCACCACTTCAGACCAATCATTTGAACTAAGAGTACCTCCTACTATTTGCATGGCCTCCTTCTGATGACGAAGTCTTGAGTTACTAAGTGGCTAGTCTGTGTGAGATCCTGGAGCGAGCCCCTTCTAATCTATCTTATTTAAGTTTTACAATTCAGCGAGGCAAAAATTCAGCGATACAGTCTTTATCCAAAAGCCAATGGTTTGCCCCATATTGTGGGGTAAGTGTAGGCTTCCTTGATTCCCAAGAAAAGGAGGTAGAAACCCGTGAATTAGAAATGAGTTTCCATGGCTCATAAAGCATATCCTGTGTTTCTTTTAAGTTTAGATTTTTAAAAAAGTTAGCTTTTGTTCCCTGCATTCTCTGCTTAGACGGGTCTCCCCAGAATTCAAGTCAGGTAGGGTTTCAGAAAAGAAGAAACAACGCAGCCATGGGTTAGCAGGAGGGCGCTGATTTTTGTGTACCCTCCTCCCCCACCGGGGGAGGGGCAGGTTTCAGGTCCGATGCCTGCGGGATGCCGGGATGCCAGGATGCCATCTCCTCGGTTCTCACAGGGGGAGGTACGTGCTGCCCCTTCCTCCTATAGCTCTGGAAGCCAGGGCTCCAGGACACTTGTCCAAGGTCTCACTTCGACAACAAGCGGGTCTGCGCCCGAGGCGGGTCCCTCCAGATCTGCATCTCCGCATCTCCGGCCCCTCCCACTCCGCCACACTGCCTCCGCTGCAGAATTAAAATGTAAATCAAAACATAATTGGCTTTGTGTGCACAGTTTAGATAAGATTTACTTTTGAGGAATGACTTTGTGTTCTAACCCAGCAGGCCTAGCTCCACGCACTTAATAACGGCCGGGGAGCGGGGCCATAAATATTGCAAACTATGCGGCTTGAACGCAGCGCCCTATGAACCGTAATAAAACCCCCCGTGATTAATTCCCGAACGCTCTCTGTTCATATTAGACCTGCAGTGGCTTCCCTGATGAGATCAATACAGCGTGGCGGAGTGATCCTAATAGAAGTGTTATAATCTTTTAATCTTCGGGAAAATGCCAACGTCTCGAATCCGTCACCAGGCCGCCCGCTTTATTTTCTTGGTGCAACCTTGAAGGCAGTTGTTTTCCCTGAAATGAAGATACATTAGACTCTTTCCAAGGATTTATCAATAATAGGCCCGGGTCCTTCTGTGCAGGGCCCGCAGCTAAAAGGCACATTTGTATGCGGCCAGCTCTGGCTGGCCGCAGTGACCTTTGCTGTCGGCTGCTGTTTTCCCAGCAGACAAATACCTCCGGAGAGTGAGCGGTGAGGACAGATCTTCACCAAGGGAGACGGAGATGCGAGCCAGGGAGGAGAGAACACCACCAACAAATAGCCGAGGGAGGGTTTTAGGAAGCCAGGCATGTCCCCTATTTAGGACTCTGGCGGCAGAAATGGCCGTCATGGCCCTGAGCAGGCAGCTGTCACCTTCTGTGCACATCTCCAGGGACCCAGCATAGTGCTGAGAGCCTCTGTGGAAAGTGAAATGTCACTGCCCTGTAGGGAGTGTCCAGGCAAGAAGGAAGAAAGATGGGTATCCTTTAGGCTTGTGCCACCCTGGGGGTGGGAGAGGGGGCGTTGGTTGCTGGATCTTCAGGGCACAGGAGGCAGGGGGGCTTGGATGGGGCATGATGTCGTCGCCATGACACCCCCCCTAGGGAGGTAAGTGGGCCACACCTGCTGGGGGTCGAGATGAGGAACGTATCAGTGAGATGCTGGGAAGCCTGTAAAGGGCATGGGCGCCACTCCTTCATGGTGTTCTGTGTCCTGATGGATGTTCAGGCCCCACAGATGGCCCCAAAGATTGGCAGCAGAACTGCTGGGAGGGAGGAGAAGTCCCCACCATCTTCCCTCTGCCTCCCCTCCTTAAAGAAGCACACACATGTCTGAAAGGCCTCATTTATAAAATAGGGCTACAGACTACCCCCTTATTGGGTCACAGCAGGGACTATAAGGAAATGAAATGTTTAAGAGCTTCTGACAAATAGTAGGTGCTAAATTAATGTCATTCCTGCTTCCTTGGCTTTGCCAGTCTCTCCTTCCATAGACTGGAGCCTTGAACTCAAGTCTGAGCCTCCACCTTCCCCCAACTCCATGAGGCTAGACTCCTGGTGGCTGGGTTCTGTGCTTGGGTGGGATAGAGACAGGGCACCTTCCACATTCTGATCTGCCATTGAAGGTGGCCTTGCCTTGCTTGCCCAGCTCAATGGAGACTGTCAGGGGGACTTTCTACCTGCCCACTGACCCTTCCCTTCTGCTTCTGTCTCCTTCCCTTTGCTTGCTTCACTACCCTGAGCTGGCCCTGTGATTTGAGCTGGCAGGTAATCCATGATTCCTTCGCTTCAGCTTTGCCACCCCTGGTCTATTTCAGAAGCCCCCTGAGCTGCCTGGTATCCCATGGACCTAAACAGAAAGTAGGGACAGCACTGGGGGTGGGGGGCAGTGTAGCTCTTGGCTACTTTCCTTATTATTCTGTGGCCTTGGGCAAGTGACCTTGCCTCTTAGAGCCTCACTTGGACTCTAGGAATCCTATAGAAAGAAAAATCGACACACAGACTGTTGGGAGAAAACAAAGCCATGGTCGAGTCACGGTTGTGCAGTTGCTGAGCCCAAAGCTCAGTGCAGAGCAGGTGGGAGGGAGGGTTTGTTCCAGAAAGTGGTAGTACATGCTGATGGCCATCCTGCTGATATCCCTCAGTTTCCTCACTTTGGAGGTCAAGGTGTTGGGTGAGGGAGCTTACAGTGGTAGGGTTGATAAGGTGACATTGGGGGACCATCCTCATAGTCCACTGTTCTTCAGGGCAGTGCTCAAAGACACAAGGTCCTGGCACCTTCTCATGCCCCTTTTCCCCAGAGTTCAGCTGGATCATTCACTCCAGATTCAAGGGATGACATAGCAGCCTGGGGCTGAAGAAATCTGTGTCCTCAGCTAAGCACAGGACTGAGGGGAGCTTTGAGTTTTCCATGATGTTACTTCTCCATACCAGTCTTCCGCACCCTACAGAGCTTTTAGCACTAGGCAGATGGTCTCTAAATAAACTCATAAGAGATAAAGGCAAGCAGGGGGTGAGAACAGTGGTGGGGTAAGGGGAAAATGTAGATTCTTGCTTCGTGATATAGCTCCTTTCTGTTACATCTTGGGCCACCTGTTCTTCCTTTATTGAGGTACTTTCACTTTTATGGCACCGTGAATTTAGGATAGCATTTTCGAAGGAGGCCAGAGCTGTGCTGATGGGAATTCCAACATGTTCCCCATTGCCTGCCATGTAACAATTTGCCTGCCTTGGCACCTGGGCTCTGCTGCTCACCAGGCCGGTCATCCTTGGCTCATCTATCCTTCTCTGGAATCTTCTGATGGCCCCTGAGTCAGGAGACGCTGGTCCTTTACTCTAAATACAACATCTCTTCCTTTTATCTACCTCGTGGCACTTCTTATGTACTCTGGAAAATATGTTCATACACATCTTCTCCCAGTAGCTAACCATAGTAATCACCATAACATTTTATAACATTAATAACAGCCAACCTTTATCAACTGATCTTTTATCAACTAACCATAGTAATCACCATAACATTTTATAACATTAATAACAGCCAACTTTTATCAACTGATCTGTAGGTGCCAAGAAATTTCCTGGCCTCATCTCAGTTAATCCTCATAATGACCCATTGGTGGAGGAACTGTCCTAGTCACCATGTTACAGATGAGGAAACTGAGCCATGCAGAGATTAAGAACTTGTTGGACATCCTCCAGCCAGTGATTTGTGTTTCCATGATTTATTCCAAACTCTCAGGACCTTCCAGTCCATTGACCACTGCCATTTGTTTTCAGATTGACTTTGAAGTTAAAATCTTGTAGATAAATAATTTGGCCCTGGAAGCTCAGGCAGAACATTCAGAATAGAGGATGGGCTTTGGAGTCCAAAAGATTTAGCCTGATCACTGTCTTGGCTTGAGGATTTTGGACAACCTCCTTCAACTCTTTGTTCCTCAATTTCTCTTTCTATAAAATATAGAGAACTGTATGTACCATAGGCTTGGATGTGAGGCTTACCTGAACTCAGGTATGTAAGGCCCAAGGGTAACAGTATTCGCTAATATTTATCAAACACTTGCTCTGTGCCACATGCTTTTCTGTATAATTTGTACAGATTAGCTCATTTAACCCCTCATAAAACCCCACTGACCATGGTAGCTCTACTAACATCAGATGAAGTATACTTTAATGTAGAAAAATGTTACTAGAGTTAAAGAGGAACATATTACGATGAGAAAAGATCAGTCCACCAGAGAGCTGTAACTATAAACATATACTTACCTAATACTGGAGTCTCAAAATACATGAAACAAAGGCTGATGGAATTGAAGGGAAAAATAGATATTTCAAAAATAAACGTTGTAGCTGTCAGTAGCCCACTAAGAAAAAAATAAGGGCGATTCAAATTACTAACATCAGAAATGAAAGAGATGGGATATTAGTACTGACCTTAAAGAAATTTTTTAAAAAAGTATATGGGAATACTACGAACGACTATATGCCAACAAACCAGGAAATTGAAGATTTCAAAAATACAAAACATAAATTAGATCTAGCAGACATTTATAGAAACTCCACCCAACAGCAGCAGAATAGTCTTCTCAAGTACACATGGCTATCCAGAATATTCCATATTATGAGTCATAAATGGTCTTTAATAGCATAACAAGGATTAATATTGTACAAGGAATTGTTTTTGTCACAGTGGAATGAAACTAGAAATTAATTAACAGAGAACAGTTTGGGGAAGTCACAAACATGTGGAAATAAAACAACAGACTATAAATAACCAGTGCTCAAAGAAGAAATCACAAGGGAATTTAGAAAATACTTTGAGGTAAATGAAAATAAAAACACACCATGCCAAAACTTACGGGAAATAGCTAATCAGTGCTTAGAGTGAAACTTATAGCTAAAAGTACCCATAATTTAAAGAAAAGATCTCAAATTAACAATTTAACCTTCCATCTTCAAACACTGGAAATAGACGAGCAAACCAAAGTCAAAGCAAGCAGAAGGACAGGACTTACAAGAGTAGAGTGGAAACTAATTAAAACAAGAACAGAAAAACAGTTGAGAAAATCAGTGAAACCAAACATTGGCTCTTCAAAAAGATGAGCAAAAGTAACAAACCTTTAACTACGCTAAGAAAAAAATACATAAAATACTAAAATAAAAGATGATGAAGCGATATTACTACCAACCTTACAGAAATATGAAAATAAAATATAAGGGAATTCTGTGAACCACTGTATGCCACTAAATTAGATTACTTCGATTAAATGGAGAAATTTCTATAGACACAAACTCCTGGAACTGACTCAATAAGAAATAGGTCTGAATTGACCTTTAACAAATAAAGAGATTTAATTAGTAATCAGAAACTTTCCCACAAAGAAAACGCTCAGCATTAGATGGTAAGTCCTTCACCGGTAAATTCTACCAGACATTTGTAGAATATTAGTACCAATTATTCACAAAGTTTTTTTAAAAAAATTAGAAGAGGGCACACTTTCCAACTCATTCTAGGCCGGTGTTACCTGGATATTGAAACTAAGCAAAGATATTGCAAGAAAGGAAAATTATAATATCATTTATGAATATAGATGCAAAAATCTGTATCAAATCAAGTCCAACAATATATAAAAAGGATTATATCCTATGGCCAAGTTGGATTTCTCCCAGGAATGCAAGGTTGCTTTAACATCCAAAGTCAATTACTTTAAAAAGAACAGAAGCCACATGATCATCTCAAAAGGTGCAGAAATAGCATGTGATAAAATTAAACACCCCTCATGATAAAAAACAAAACAAAACAAAAGAAACCCAACAAACTAGGAATAGAAGGGAACTTCTTCGCCCTGACAAAGGGGATCTAGGAAAACCTACAGCTAACATTGCACCTGATGGTAAAAGACTGAATGCTTGTTTATAAGAGCAGAAACAAGATAAGGATGTCTGCCCCTTCCTCTGTAACATTGTACTTAAGCAACAGCATCCATTTAAAGTAACATCAAAAAGAATAAAATAATTAGGAACAAATTGAACAAAAGAAGTGGAAGACTATACTCTGAAAACTAGAAAACATTGTAGGAAGAAATTACAGACCTAAATTAGTGGAAAGACTCCCCATGTTCAAAGATCAAAAGACTTAACTATTTTTAAGACAGAAATATCACTCCAAGCAATCTACAGATTCGATGCAATTCCTATCAAAATCCCAGCTGACTTTGCTGCAGGAAGTGGCAAATGGATCCTAAAGTTCACATGGAAATTTAAGGCACCCAGAGTAGCCAAAAGAATCTTGAAAAAGAACCAAGTTAGAGGACTCACACTTGTGGAGTTCGCATCTTACTACCAAGCTATGGTAATCGAGAGTGTGGAGCTGGCATAAGAGTGGATGTTTAGATCAATGGGATAGAATTGGAAGTCCAGAATAAACTCTCACATTTTGGTCCCTTGGATTTTAGAAAGGATTCCAAGACCATTCAGTGGGGGAAAGAATAGTTTTTTCAATAAATGGTTCAGGGGAAACCGGACATTCATGTGCAAAAGAATGAAGGTAGACGCCCCTAGCTCACATCATTTAAAAAATCGACTCAGATTAAGGATCCAAATGTAAGAGCTAAAACTGTAAAGTGTTTTAATGAGAACATAGGTATAAATCTTCATGACCTTGGATTAAGCAATGGCTTCTTAGGTATGACTCATAAAACCCAAGCAGCAAAAGGAAATAAGCGCACCTGGGTGGCTCAGTCGGTGAAGGTCCTGATCCTGGAGTCCTGGGATCGCGTCCCACGTCAGGCTCCCTGCTCAGGGGGAAGTCTACTTCCTCTGCCCCTCATCCCGCTCATGCTGTCTCTCTTTCAAATAAGTAAATAAAATCTTTTAAAAATATGCATATAAACTGACATTAAAACTAAAAAGGGCTTGTATTTGGAATATATAAATTACATCACAACTCAGTAATAAAAATACAAACCAATTAAAATGGACAAAGGATCCGAATAGACATATCTCCAAAGAATATATGTAAAAAGCCAGTAAGTATATGAGAAAAAAATGCTGAATAACCATCAACTGATGAATGGATAAACAAAATGTGGTATATCTATTTGGTGGTATGTACTCAGTGATTAAAAAGGCATGAAGTACTCGTGCATGATGCAACATGGCTAGAAGAAGCCAGTCACCAAGGACATGTATTGCGTGATGCCACTGATATGGAATGTCCAGAATAAGCAAATCTATAGAGAAAAAATAGATGAATGGTTACCTAGGGCTGCGGGGAATGAGAGGGGCGTTGGGTTAGTGATGGCTAAGGGGTGTGGGGTTTCTTGTTGGGGTAATGAAAATATTCTAAAATTGATTGTGGCAATGGGTACACAATTCTGTGAATATGCTAAAAGCCACTGAACTGTATGTTTTAAATGGATGGGCTTTATGGCATGTGAACTGTATCTCAGAAAAGCTGCTAAAAATCCCCCAAGTAGGTATTATTAATTTGCCTATTTTTACAGAGAAGCAAGCTAAGGTGCAGAAGGATCGAGAAGCATATTCATGGTCATGTCCACGGGTAAGAAGTGAAGTCAGGATCTGTGCAGTATCAGACAGTATTACCCCAAGAGGAAGCAGCTCTTGTCATTGCTATGAATTCATTGAACAAATATTTATTGAGGACCTCTTCTCTCAATGTTTGCTCAGACTTCATCGGTGAGATTTTGGTTCAACAAGCAAGGTTGGCCCTCGGGTATCCACTCATGTCTATCTGCTTGCTAGATGATTCTGCAGTTCAGCCTGGCAGTGGGAACCGTGGTGGCGGCGGGTGTTTAATTTAAGTGCATGTTTATTAAATGAAAGGGTAAACAGCACACAGTGTAGAGTGCTTCTGGGATGTGCGGTAAGCCGTAAAGACCATGCGTCGATCATCACCCATCCTGGCCAGTCAAACTGGAGTCCTCACTGGCAGACTGGGCTGATGTGCAAGGTAGAGAAAGTTGACCCATGAGCCATGAGTAAAGAGGCCACATTCCTCGGCCTACCTCTTATGGATTCACGGTTGTTTCCGCTTCAGAAAGCCATGCCTAGACAGAAGTACCAGTCTTAGTTGGTGCTTAGTGGTGAGAGCTATTGATGAAAGTGTTTCGGGGGCAGTTGAATTATTTACTGGAGCCCACCTTAGCCTAAGACCCAGCATTAGGCAGGGATCGGCCAAAAATCCTCCTTCACGTGCCCTGTACCCTGTGATCCTTACTAAGAGAAAACAGACTTGTATTACCTAACATCCGTGTGATACTATTGATTTGCAACTGAAAAATGCAGATCTAGGCCCTTCAAGATCCCTCCGGTTCAGGAAGTGGTCTAGTTGAAAGGAGGCAGTGTGCGATGGGGTGGGGGAACACAGGCTCTGGAGTCAGAGGGCGAGACCCGATTTTGTCTTGGGAATTTAAGAAGTGGTGTGACCACGGGCCAGTCTCATTGAATCCATAGCTGTCACAACGAGTCATAAGAATACCTCTGTCCATTATTTTGAGGGTTACACAAAATCATGAATGGTACGTCCTCAAGATTGGTAGACCCCGTGTTTGAAAAACAAAAGCTGTTGTATGGGGATGGCGATAGAACCTTACGTTCGCAGGTCACGGTCACCAATGATGGCCAGCGCCCATCAGCAGTGATACCGGCTTCAGAGGGCTTCTCCGGCTGCCCCATGTACATTTCTTCCCTGACGGGAAGCAGCAGTACTCTCATTTGATAGTGAAAGCAAACAGAGCTCAGAGAAGTTCGCTCCCCTCTCTGGGCTCCCACAGTGGACAAGTTCTTAGGACATGGCTGTTCCTACCTTTTCTGCCTTCTTCCCATCTCGCCCATAAAGGAGTAAGGCATCATGAGAAGAGCACAGCTTAGTACTAGTGAAGGACTTCATTAGCCGGCTTCCCATCCCCATGAACCCTTCTGCTTCCTGGGGGCCTCCTTTTGCTGGGTGAACCTTCTCTTGAGAGGGTGAGCCAGGAGGCATCTCGGCCAAGTTGCTGGGTAATGGAATTCAAAATTGCTTGCGGCTTACCGTGGGGGTGGATAATTCTTCATTAGTCAACGTCATCCGTTCTGGGGGGAGGAAGGTGAGCTGGAAGTGAGAGCTGGGGATGGCAGCTCCGTGTGCGGCATGCCAGTCTGGGTTTCCTTCTGGTGTCCTGCCCGGCTCCTGGCAGCTGGGAGTCTGTGTGCTTTACTCCCATCGCTGTGCAGCTCCTGCCCCATTGGCTTGTTCGTGTCCTGATTTTTGAGAGAGAACAGTTTTTACTCCTGGCCCTGCAATTCAGGCTTGGACAGCAGGGCCGTACCCTGGAAATAGCAAATCATCATTACTCATTTTTGCAAAGGAATAAAAGGTAGCTTCCAGAAGTAACCTGTGCAAGGTCATGCTGTTGGTGAAAGGCGGGGCTTGGGGACAGTCCATGCTTCTAGCGTCTGTGCCACAGAGCCTCTGGGAGGAGGGGGAACGGGGGCTTGTTTGACAGGCCTCCAACCCTTCTCCCCTCTGGACTGGTTCTCAGCTCCTTCTGGCGGTGTGGGGTAGGTTCGGATGCACAGAAAGGAAGAGCAAGAGACTCTTTCTCACGTACACTCTGGGTCCTTGGACTTGAGGGCTGGTGCGTGGATTTCTGCAAGGCGAGGAGGGGACGGGCTCTGTCAGCAGAGTGGTTGGCTCGGCTTGTCCCCATTGTTCCTGCAGCTTTTCCTCAGCAGGTCAGTGATCTGGAGCCCACTTTGCAGGATAATCCTGGGAGTAGGACCTCAGGGATAAACAGGGCCCCATTCTTGTTCCAGAAGATCTCAGAGCCCAGGGACACCCAGATTTGGTGAGTCTTGGGTCTACTTTCCCCATAGTCTCTACCTTTGGTGTGGCCCCGGGCTATGGGCCCTAGGAACCTCTGAGGCTCCTGGAATCTTTCCAGCTCCTTAAAGGACCAAGGAAGATCTTGTGCTGAGGGTCATGGGAGAGTCTTTGCATCACTTGGCAGGAAAGCAGAGGAGAAGGAGCACATGGGACCTGGAAGGCATCACGGAGGAGGTGATGATGAATGTTTGAAGGACCAGATAGGGCTGTAGGTAGGATGTGATTCTGACTGATGGGCCTCTGGTGTGATGAGCTGCAGTTTCTGGACTACACTAGGGCTGAAGGGTGCTTAGAAAGTATTAGTGAAATGAATGAATTGGATGAAGAGAATGGCAAGGAAAGGAGAGAAGGCTTTGCGAATGAATGAACATGTTGAGCAGTGAGAACAAGGCTCACCATTACCTGGGCACAGACCTACTCTTCCTTCATTTAACCCTCCCATCAGCCAGGCAGGTGAGTATTTTTATACAGGTTTTATACCTGAAGAAAGTAAAGTCAGAGAGGTTAAGAGACTTCTCCAAGGTCACACAGCCCCAAAATGAGAGATGAGGGGCAGAGGGAGAAGCAGACTCCCTGATGAGCAGGGAGCCCCAGGCAGGGCTGGATCCTAGGACTCCAGGGACCATGACCTGAGCCCAAGGCAGACACTTCACTGACTGAGCCACCCAGGCGCCCAAATGTACGTTCCTTAGATAAGTTTCCTTTCCTCTTTACCATGACTCAGGGGAAAAGTCAGTTTTCAATAGTTGTGGTTGTTTGCTGAAAGGAGCAATTCCTTTTTCCCCATCTCCAATTTTCCTCCACCTAATTGCAAATTAGTGGTAATCTTCAATTGAAAAGAGGGTTCCTGCATGCCATCCATTTGTGCTTACCCAGCAAGGCCCTGGGCTGGGACAGCTCTGTCACCATGGCAACCGAGCATCAAGGCCTTCCCTGGACTCTGGGGGTGGGGCCGCTTTGGGTTAGCCTGGGCTTGGCTTGACTGTACCCAGCCCAGGCCCAGAATTCCAGTGTATGACAAGACTCTACTCTTCCTATCGGTCCCTTGGATCCCTTCTGTATTTAGGAGTTTGGAATTAATGACTGAAAGAAGGAAAAAAGAAAAAAAGTCTTATGTAGCCACATAAGCTGCAGGCTGAAGAAAAATGGCGTCTTCCCCCCAAGACGTGGGGAAATCATTTTCCTTCTCAGTTCTGCTGCCGTAGTTGGTAGAGCAGGCTCTCCCACTTCAGACCCTGTGGGGGCAGAAGGCCCTGCCTTGGACAGACCGGGAGGGCCTGGGGCCTGGACGACGTGAACTGGCTCGCCCCAGTTCCAGCCCAGAGGCCTAACCACAGCAGGGCGCCCCAGACCCAGGAGAAGGAAGAAGTTGGGAGAGCCCTGCTGCCTGCGTTGTGCGTGTGTTCTCGGTCCACGCCCCCATTTACCCACTGCTGGCTGAGTACCTGATGGAAGGAGCCCGCCCTCTGCTGTGTAGTCGCTCTTGGCTCCTGAGGGAGGCCAGGGGCAAGTAGGGCTAGGACGCAGCTGGCTGGGGTGAGTTTGGGGAGGGGTAGGGAACAATATATATTCAGGCTTTTTAGAAAATTACAATGAGCATGAGCTGAGCGCTCAGGATCCTGGGCTCGGCAGGGCATGGGGGCCCGGCCTCTGGGAAGACTTCTGATGGTCTACATAAGGGTGGAGGGCATGGACTAGTATCCTCACCGTATGCCGGCGTGACCCAGAGCCTACCCAGGACAGTGGGGCCAAGACCGTGAACTTCTTGGCTCCTGGGCTGCCGGGAAGGTGAGTAGCACTTGCCTCAGCTCCCACAGACACGGGGCATCCGCTAGCAGGTGGGGATGTTGGCAGGGAATCCACGCGTTGGGCCTCGTGTGCCGGAGCTAAGAAAGCATTTGCGCTGGTCGGAGTTTCCCTTCAATTCTTGCCAACACGATGTGAACGGATCCCAGACCATGGGGTAGAAGATGAGGTCCTGGCAACATAGCGTGAACAACTAAGGGCCCCCAAGGCTCAGATCAGGCCCCTGGGAGGGACAGACAGCTGCCCTGGGTACGCTGGGGCTCCCGTGCCACCGCCATGCATGCCCCAGCGCCCCTGCCCTGTGCCCTAGAGCACTACCTGTGACCCCTGCCAGCCCCTCTTCCTGCTCCACTCTGCTACGCTCTGCATCATTTAAAACATTTGTATCGCTTGAGGATAATCTTCACACCTGGTGAAATGCAATTCAGTCATGTTTAACTCCTGTCTCACCAGGTTAGCCAGAACCCCATCCCCTTCTGAAAGCTGCCTCCATCCCGCTCCTTTCAACCCATGCTCCCCAGAGGCGGTGTTTACTCTGAACCTCTGATAACTGAATCACATGGTACGTCCTCTTTGGGATCGAACTCTTTGGTTTTGTTACTGTCTCTGTCCTTTGCTCCCCCTTTGCCCTGGAGGAAACAGGGAAGCCTCCCAGGCTTCTCTTCCAGTTCCCAGAGGTTTGCTTAGGACTCATCGTGCCCAAGTGTCCCTTCTCTGAGGTTCTCCCTTCTAGCAGCCTCCTGCCTGAGGTGAAGGAGCAGGAGGCTGGTGGACCTCTCGGTGTTATCAGCAACGAGCGCCGCAGAGGTCCAGGTTCGAACCTGCAATAAACGACCCTTGCTGATTGGCTTTGACTCACGTCTCTGGTCTCTGGTGGTCTTTTAAGGTGGGGGTAATATTCAATTGGCATTTCAATGGCGGGTCACGGGGCGACTGAGAAGCAACAGCCCAGAGGATCTGCAGGTCCCAAGACAGAATGGCTCAGACTCTGGACTCCCTCATCAATGTCACTTCTCTGTGTCCCTTCCCTGCCCCCCCCCCCCCATATAAAGGGAATCACGCTGTTGTGTTTCCTTCTGGAAGCTTATAGTGAAATGATGCTTGCAAAATCCCTAGCAGGTGGCTGGCACTGAGGAAGTGCTCAGCCTTCATTTTAGTACGACAGGCTGAGAGAACACGGGGATGAGGCCTGAAGAAAGAGATCTTACCTGCAGAGGGGAACACGTGAAGGGAGCCTGTGAGCTGCCCCTCCCCCTCTGCAAGGGCGATGATCATTCCAGCTGACGTCTGCTGGGGACTTTGCGTGTGTCAGGCACATTTTTAAGTACTTTGTTTAAATACTTTAAATCCTGACTGGGGTTCTATCTGGGGAGGTCTGCCTCAAAAATTTGACTTTTTAACCACTTGCCCAAATGGGGGGACATTTCCTTTAAAGCACCCCCAAATCTAGATAGCTTGGAATAGGGTACAGGACATGCAGCATCTGAACAAAGCATATATTCTCTACTCCCGAATACTCTTAACAAATCAGAGGTCTGGAGTTTATTTTTTAAGTAACAAAGCAGGAAAAAAATATATCTGGGCTGAGATTTGTAGTCAAGCAATCAGCTGGAACAAATCTTTCTTCACAAATGGGCTTTATACTTACAGAAAAGAAAAGTGTACACATCGAATAGTCACATTTAGGATTAATCAGAGACAAAGTGTTCCTTGAGTGTAGCATTCAGGGTACTTGTCTTGCATTTGCATTTTTTAAAATAGGATCAGGTTTTGCTAAAAGCAGACAACAATGGCAGCCCATGAAGTGTTAGATGAGACAATCACTTTCCTGAACATTCCCATTCTCAGCGTAGGCTGATGTCCGGAGGTGCTACTGCAGGGTGAAGGAGGCAGGAGGCACGTCTGCGTTTCCCGCCTCTATCCATTTCCCGAGCCTCCCGGGGAGGTCGGCAGGTGCTGGCCCTTTCCTGCCCTCTGAATGGGGATATCCTTACCCGAGATGGGTAACTGTTTTCTCCCAAGACTTCAGGACTCCTATGTCCTCACTGCTTCCTCCCCCTCCCCAAATCCATTAATCTTTAATAAAAGGTCTTTATCACTTATCTCTCTTTCTTGGGACTCATCTCTTGGAATCTCAGCTACTTTCTCGTTCAGTGGGAATTACAGTTGGGAACTCCGCAGAATGATGTAAGGAACGAGTGATGTGATTCCGAAAGATCCCTAGCAAAGGGCCTGGGGTGGCAGCAACCCTCAGCTCATGGCGGTCTGCTCCTCTTTAACAATTTTGTGTGAAGCAAGAGAGAGGTTTCCTTCATTTTTCTCCCTTGCCTAACCCCCAACACCAATCTCCTAGGAGCTTGGAAGTAGTACTAGCAAATTCCTTCCTCTTCCCACTACTCTCTTTTTCTTGCAGTCCTCTGGCTTCTTAAGGAGCAAACTTATTACAGTCATAATAAAATCCCTAAGAGATAAATTTCCAACAGTAATGGTACAGCTAGATAAATGAAATGGGTCATAGCCACCTTTTATTTCCTGTCTACCAGGAGCCTGATGCTGTGTTATCATTAGAGTTCTGGAATATAGAAGATAATTAGTAGGGTACTTATCAGGTGAATGAATGAAGTAGTCCTCTTTACAACTACTGTGCAAGGCAGTGGCCCCGACCCACCCATTTTACAGATGAAGAAGCAAAGCTTCAAAGGGTTCACTGGCTTCCAAATAAGGAGTATCACAGAGTTAGCATTCAAAAGCTGTCACATGTATGTCCGGATCCTTTCAGGGAGTCAGGCCAAACCCCCACCCCCAGCCCTGGGCCCTGGAAAAGGTCTGTTCCTCTAAGGATTTGCCTTGACTTGTAATTGATCTGCAGATCCCAGCCTGTGGGACTGATCTGAATTTATGATGCACACTCAGGTCTTTGGTGACTCGTGCCCCTGGAATTTCATTAGGCTGGCCTGTAATTGTTGTGGTAAATGTTTACACATCTATAAATTATTATTAGGCAAGTGGGGCAAGGTCAACCTTTATCTTTTAAGGCACTTGGAATGGGCTCGGGAGATTTCCCAGCAGACAGAGGGGCTGGGATCTGATTAATTATGGTCTGTGTCGGTGTCATATTGACAACACTATTTCTTGCTGTTAATTTTGAAGCCCCAAATGGGTCATCTTTCCTGAGAATGAAAAATTATCACCCTTTCACCGGGTGTCTTGCAAGTGATTCAATTTTAAGTCACTAATGACTATTGATAGCTAATCTCTTTACCCATGAAAGAGAGACCAAGATGCCTTTGGGGTTTCAGGCTGAACTAAGTTTTCTCCTCTCTGTTTAGGCAAATGCCTTTATTTACAACTCATTTACATTTTTGCCATCATATACTAAATGTAAAAAAAAAATTGTTGTCATAACATTAAAGAAACATTTATAAGTGGGAAGTAATGAATTAACAATGACTAAACACCCACTATGCCTCAGGGACTTCTATAGGTGGGTGCCCATGAGGGGGTGTTTTCTAGTTGTTGAGAGATTCCGAGTGCAAGTTAGGTCCCGTGGCTGGAATCACATGATGGAAGGTCCACGTGGCTACAAACCTAGTTCTTTCCTCTATGCATTTAGGCTTAATATCAAGAGTCCTTTAACCAGGTTCTAGAACAAAGTGGAAAGATGAAAAAAATAGTTCCATTTCTGTTGAGTTTGGGTTGTACAACACTCCTGGTAGAAAATTACTAGAAGTGGAACAACCTCACTTTTTTTTTTTTAAGATTTTTAAAATTTATTTGACAGAAAGAGATCACAAGTAGGCAGAGAGGCAGGCAGAGAGAGGGGGGGAAGAAGGCTCCCCGCCGAGCAGAGAGCCCAATGTGTGGCTCGATCCCAGGACCCTGGGATCATGACCTGAGCCGACAGCAGAGGCTTTAACCCACTGAGCCACCCAGGCACCCCCAACCTCACTCTTAATACAATTTTCCTTAGCTCTTAGGACATAAGAAAGAGCGGTGTGAGCTTTATGACCTCTGGAAATAATCAAGGATTTTCTTCCCGATATTAACCTCCCCACATTTTCATTTCTAACCCGAGACTCCCTGTAGGTCAGCTACTGTGTCCTTTTCATCTCTGAAGCCCTAGCAGATAACACGACAGCTGGCATAGAGTAGGTGCTTAACTAAATCTACCGAAGGAATACGTGAAAGCAAGAGTCACTCTTCCCACCCTAAGGAAGATGATAAATACAACCATTGCCAGAATGCAGTAAACAATTAAAAGCTTTTCCCTCCCAAAACACTAAGGCAAGCTCTTTCTATTGCTCTGCCTGCCTCCTGGGCCTCTGCTTCAGCAGTGAGAGAATTGTAAGGTTGGGCTCATCATTCTTACCTCTTCTGGCCCAGCCTGTGTTGGTCCAAGTTCCCCCTTCAAGTACAAATGCCTTTCATAACTCACAATGCAAAGATTCTGTCAGCAAATGAATACTACTCAGGTTCAACTCCCAGTTACTGATTATCTACTATGTGCGGGACTTTTGGCATTTGGTCGCCCAGCAAAGAAATTTTACTCAGTCCAGCTCTTTTGTCAAGCCCTGTGGAGATTGGCGGTGGATGAATGACCTGGAATCATCCCTGAAGATCACATGGTCTGATGGAGATGGATCTTCTAGGTAGTAGGATCTTCTAGGAATGGTGAAAGGCAAGGAGATGTTGCAAGAGTGTAGAATGTGTAATGCCCTCTTATAGAACTTCTAGAATGAGCTAGGAGCCTCACCTCTGACAAAAATCCTCACTGTGTTTATAAGAATTAACAATGCCAAATTGTTTATGAGGGCTTTTCTTGGCCCTGCTTTTGTTTGTGGTATATAGAAATAGCCCACTTGAATGAGGAAAGGTCCTGTTTAGGACCCGTCTAGAATACCATGCTTTGACTGCAAACCAAGGTCACCAGTATCTTGACTTCAAGTGTCCAGGCCGTCTGCCCACTTGAGCAATTCCTAGAGGTGTTTATTATTTAGAATCTTCTAAAGGAAACACAAATGTCAGTGGAGTAGATTCAATTCACTTTATGAAGTTTACTCTAAACGATCTTAAACATACCTATGGTTCTGTCTGATCCGTTCACGATGAAGATCCTGGATGTGGGTGTGGATTCACAACCAATCCCTTTTCTTTGGACCCTGGGGTCAGCCTTATAAGAGTAACCGTGAACAGGTCCAGGTCTCGAGCTGATCCACACCTATCACATGGTTCTTCATTGTTTGCTGGCCCCTTCCTGTATTCTACAATTAATGGCAAGAAATGGGGTAGAAAGGTCAAAACAAAAGGTTAAAACGGGATGTACATTTTACCCATGAGCTCAGGTATCCAGACTGTCCTTGGTATCAGCAATACTTGAAGTCCCAAGGGTGCCATCCTCCCTGGGGCAAGCCGCTGATCTTCTCTTGGCCTCGGCATGTCCAGCCATTATCCAGGGTGCTCTATCCTCAGTTCCCTCCCCTGGCCTGAGAACCCTCATCTCTGACGTATAGAATGTCCCTGAACATCCTCTGAGTTCTTAAATGTCATAGCATTATCAAAGATTTAGTCAACCCTTCTTCAGATTGATGAACTCCTTGAGAGACATCTAGAGTATCCCCATTATGTAGGTTGCATTGTATTATATTGTATTTTTTTTTTAAGTAGGCTCCAGGATCAATGTAGAGCTCAAACTCAGGTCGCATATTCTACTGATAGAGCCAGCCAAGTGCTCAGCCCAACCCCCCGCTGCATGTAAGTTTTAAAACAAACATACAAAGTCCTTGATATTTCTCCCATCCAGAGATGGGGTCTGTGTCCTTGACGCTTGAATACAGATAAATTCTTGTGACTCCTTCAAACAATGGAATATGGCAGAGGTGACACAATGTGACTTCTGAAACTAGATGATAATGGGCATGGAGCCTCCCTCTTCTTTTCTAGAACACAAGCTGTGGGAGCCATCAGCTATGCCATCAGCTCCAATGGGCCATCCCAGCTGACCGCAGCCTCCTATCATCCCTGCTGAGGTAGGGACACATGAACACAGAAGCCTTTAGATGATTCTGCGTCACTCCTGGCAATTTGAGTCATTCCAGCTAAAATCTCAGACTTGGGGAGCTCAGAAAACCCACCGTTCTGTGCCTTATCTGAACTCCTTCCTCCCAGAACCTGTGGGAATGTTCAGCAATTGTTGATTACACTGTTAAGTTTTGGGGTGACATAGTACACAGTAGAGAAGCAGACACCCTCAGAATGACAGCTGGCCGGCCTTTTGGGTTGATGCTTTGGAGGGCTGTTGGTAGAGCCCCGCCTCTCATCTGTCCTTGTGTCTCTATCAAAGTGCAGAGGGAGGCTTTGCCTTTCCTTCCCTGAGAGGGTTAGTGTCTGAAGAGACTTAACAATTCACTGATTATAAGGGGGGTACTCTTCTCTCTTTTGCAGACTTCTCCTCTCTGCCGTATTCCCCCAGGCCCCTGTACACACACTCCTTGGGAGCAGACCCCTGTAGTCGCTGTACAGGAGACCCCTTCAAGCAGAGGTGCTTCTCGCCCAGCCTGCCAAACTGTGTCCATCATGAACCAAGTCTAGGCTTTCCCTCAGGTGTGATGGACAACCACGTCCGTCATGTCTGTGATGGGGGAGGGGGCCAGAAACGATGAGATGCCATAGAAAGTGCTTCACCCCACTGACCTTCGGACTCACCACAACCCCACTGTGAGAGAGGCAGGCGCTAGTGTGATCCCGTTTAACAGATGTGAAAGGGGAGGCTTGGAGGAGCCGGTGCCCTGTAGCTGTGCCAGAGGATGTATTTGGACATTTGATTGTGAACAAAGTGTGCAGGGCTGTGAAGAGGAACCTGTCAGACCGGAGGTGAATGAATCCATGGAAGCTGGACCCTTCCTTTCAGTCCAAACTGAGGGAAACAGGATGGACACAGGCCTCTCAGAGTCCTAGAGGTCTAGCTTTGGACTCACATGGGTCTCATACACTTGACTCCTCTAATGTCCTGGTGTCCAGGAAGACTCCAACTGGGAGTCTGTCTCCAGCGGCGAGGAGTGAGGTCTTGAGTAGCTCCTACCCTCTAGACCTTAATTTCCCTGTCTCTCACTATTGTCCGTGACTTTCTCTCCTGCAAGCTTTTGAAATTCCTCATGAGGTCCCATTTGTGCAAAAGCATTTGTAACCCCTTGGTCTCTGTGCACTTTGAAAGACCCCCTGAGCTTCTTTTCTTTAGATGCCATTTTTTTTTTTTTTTGAGATGCATTGCTTTCATGTTTAAAAAAGAAGTTTGCAAAAATTCTGGTTAAACACTAAGTATACCTTTTTCTTTGTCTTTGACAAAAGCCAGAAGAATTCAGGTTGTATGAATCTTAATCCCCAAGTAACCTCCACCTCCTCCCTTGCGATGGTGATGTCTTGTATTTCAGAGGTCAGACCCATCAGAGCAATGAGCCCGGGATGTATTGAACTGCAGCTAGGTGGTAATTATTTCTTTTTCTTTTCGGTAGATTCCTATTAGCCAGTCAAAGATGCACATTTGCAGAGGGCTCTGTGCCGAGCATTTAATTCAGCTCAGTGCCACTAGCCCAGGCCCGAGAGCAGCCACCAAGCCCCTGCCCTCCCCCAACTCCTCCCCAGCCCTCTCACACCTGCCAGGCAGCCACCCAGGGCTGTTCGCCCTTCACACAAGCTTCTGAATACTTGTGCCTCCATTGTCTCCCACTCTGTCCTTGCTGTGCCTCCTTTATTAGGTCCCTCATCTGCCTTCCCCTGGTACATTCTCCTGGCCTCCTCACTGGCCTGGCAGCCTGACACTCCGTGTGTCTGCTCTAATCCATGTTCAACAGCGCAGGTGGTTAAGATTTTTTTGAAAGTGCAAGTGTCCCACCTCAGCAGGGCTTCCCTGAAGCGGCAGAGGCCGTGTGGGGAAGCGACTGATGGGGACCCATTGCCTGTCAACCATCTCCCCATGGTTTTGCCTCTTCAAAGGATGCAAACTCACCGAGGTCGGGGATTTCACGCTATTTATCTTCATGTGCCCAACAACCTGCACCGTGTCTGCTGTGGGGGTGACATCTGGACCTGTACTGGTGAAGGAATGAGGGACACATATGTGTGCAGGGCTGGGAAGAGGTGCCCATCCGATGGGGATGGTGGGAGAAGACAGAAGATGTCACCTGCTCTTAGGCCTGAACCTGGGGAAACAGGCTGGACACAGGGCGATCAGAGCCCAGGAGGTCCAGGCAGGTGACAGGAATGTTAAGGGCAGTGTTGGCAAAGATCTGTCAGGCTTGGCAACGTGATGGACAGACAGGCAGAGAGGCACCTAGAGCCATGAGCCAGGGTGTCCCTGAGGAACGACCGGAATATCTGGGTGCCTGGGGGCCCTCTGCCCCAGATCCCAGTCATGTCTCCCCTCTGATAGCCCTGTGAGCTGGGACTCTGTCTTCATCTTTTCAGTCCTCAGTGCCCTAATCTGTTACGAGAGTTGCATCACATCGAAGAATAAAGGCATTTCCTCCTTTGACATTGTAGAATTCTCCAGGGAGGAGAGGTCTTGTGGGAGAGCCGATGTCTGGAACCGGGCAGATCCATGTCTGAATCCCAGCTCTGCTGCATGCTGCCTGTGTGAACTTTGGGCAAGTTGCTTAACATCTATGAGTTTCAGGTCTGGGTTCTGTAAAATGGGGCATACCAATTGTCTGGAGAATTGGAGATGACTAAAGGGGGTGTGTATAAAGAAAGTAGCACCTAGTAGGTGGTTTCTGAAACATAGTTGCTGCCACCCTCCTTGGCTAATGCAAGCCTCCCGTTGGCAGCCCCACCCCCTACCTCCCACCCCGGGGCTCGGTTTTCCTGTTCTGCCCTCTCCCCAGTCTCACCCTGCTTGCTCACGAGTCCTTGCCTCCGGTCTCTGCCCTGGCTCCCTGACCTGCCCTTGCTCTTTCTTCTCCTTAAAAGCCATGTTACATCTTTGGCTTAGTGTGAGCTCCAGACATATGTTAATGTTTGGAAAATCAGCCTGGGACAGAACAGGGAGCCCTTCTAAACAGGAGCCTGGAGGCAACACATAAATTACTTTGCAGGAGGGTTCTGTCTGTTGCAAGTTAAAACTTAACAAAGAAAACAATGCCCTTCTGTTTTGGACACCCTGGGAGCTCTGGGCCTCCTCGCCTCTGGGTCAGGACTCCACCTGCACCGCAGCGGGGGGATGGGGCCAGCATCCCAGGCGCCCCCGCACCACGTGCCCGCCTTGTGCAAGACCCCTTGCATACATACTACATATGAGACCCGCTGGCTTAGTGACGTTAATTAACTTGTTCAAACTCAAGCATGAAGCTGAAGCCAGTTTTGAAAGCAGGCATGTTAGGGTCCAAAGCCTCATCCTAGCTTCCTAGTATGTAAAATACAGGGGAGCATTTTAGAAGATTTTCTCTGGGTTCAGCGTGAGGGTAGAGAGAGTGGGACCAGGTTGAAGTTGTGCTGACTGGCAAGGTAGACAGGAGCCTGAAGCAGGGCCAGAAAGCGGAAGTTCCCCAGGCACCCACATGCCTCAGTCTGGAAGGGGTTCCCCCAGAAAACCCTAGCAGCAGGTCTGTGGCAGTGGCGGGCCAAGCCCAGGCCTTGTCCGTATGGTATAGGTTTCTCCCTCGGTCATTCAGGATGGTGTCTGCACCTTGTTGCCTCTAGCTCTGTGAAAGCGGGGTTGAGTCCCTGCAAAACTGACCGCAGACATGCTGCCTGCTCCTTTCCCTGGTCCTCTTTGCAATGCAACTATTTCCTCCCATCAAGCAGTAGAGATTCTTTCTCTACCCCTCTGAATCTTCCTTTAGCTTGACTTAGTCTGGTCAATGGACGTTGGAAAGACTTGCCCATTGGAGCTCCCCCTGTTGCTGCCCTTGGGAACCTGAGGGGAGCAGGGGAAGATGTCTGAGTTAACCTACTGGAGCCCGAGAGACCCCATGGATCCGAGCTGAGTTGAGCAGCGCCTATGAGGCCTCCTTGGTGCAGCCCCACTGTCAGCCACCAGCAATGTGAGCGAGCCATCTGAGACTACAGGACACAGGGGAGTGGTCAGCTGGCCACGGAGACCACCAGAGTCACTGAGACCTGGACATCTGCCCAGATGATGTACAGAATTGTGGGAAACAGTGTTTGCTGTTTTCAGCCATTCAGGTTTGAAGTGGTTTGCTTTTCAGCAAAATGATAGAGAATTTCAGGATAGATAGACAGAGGGGACTCACAGTCTTTCTTGTTTCCAAGCTCCCATGGTTTTTGGTACCTCTAGTGCACATCCAGGTTCTGCCCACCTTGAATTAGAGTATGAAAGCAACCCCAGATAACTTGAATCAGACTTGAAGCTGAAAGTCAATTTGCCTGACCCCTTTTATTCTCCAACCAGACTCCAGGCTCTTGGGTGGTAGAGGCCAGACCCTGGGCAAAGAGCTGAGGTATTTAGGAGACTTGGACATTTTTGCTTCTTTGTGGATTTACTTTCAACTGAGAATTAAAACTATTCTCTATCTTGAACGTGTTGGTATTATACAACTGGGTACATTTGCCAAAACTCACAGAGCTATACATGAAAATGGATAATTTCTACTGCGTGTGTTTCTGCTTTAGCAAAAACATATAAATGAAATTTCTTTAGTGTGGGGAAGAATGAGAAACTGTATGAAAGCTGGGGCCTCTGAAGGTTCATCATGAAAACCACTATGTAATTGGGACAACATTTTGTCACGCATATGTCGTAAGAAAAATTCTTAATGACTGTCTCAGTTAAAGAAATTACATCATGGGACTCCTGGGTGGTTCAGTGGGTTAAGCCTCTACCTTCGGCTCAGGTCATGATCCCAAGGTCCTGGGATCGAGCCCCGCATCTGGCTCTCTGCTCAACAGTGAGCCTGCTTCCCTTCCTCTTTCGCTGCCTTCCTCTCTCCCTGCCTGCCTCTCAGCCTACTTGTGATCTCTCTCTGTCAAATAAATAAGTAAAATTTAAAAAAAGAGAAATTACGTCATGATAGAACAAAAAATCAGATTAAAAACAAATGCATATTCACTATTAAACACAATATAGTTAAGTTCCACTCACAGGAAGGTAGAGTAGATGCACTTTCCTTGGTTTCTCTTGCTGGGTACACCTAGAAACTCTGGATATTATAAATAAGCACATGAAGACTTTGAAAGATGGAAAGGAGGAGGCAGACCAGCTAGGAACATTAGGACCTGAGGATGACACAGTCATCTGTTCCTTGGATCTTTCTCTTGTTTCATCTATCCCAGACTTGTAGCTGATGAATCTGACAACTCAGAAACAGGTATAGACAAAAAAAAAAAAAAAAAAATCCGTAACAAAAACCTATTCTCTGTAGTCAAGGATCTGGAAGGAAGTAGACTACTAAGATAGTGCAGCACATTTTAATATAATAACTGTTCTCCCCTAGTGAAACACTTCAGAAAAAAAGTAACTCCATTCCCATCTATGCAGCAAAGACCAAGTGGTGGACCTAGACTTAGGTTTTTGGCAGGCTGTGATGAGGGTATGGAGTCATCATTGCCTGGGAGTGCCAGAGAAGTTCAAGGTTGGAGGGATTTTTGTCCCTGCTGGGTGGTACTGAGGACCACCCTCTCCTCTGCAGGGGATGCTGTGTGGAAAACCTAGACTTGCATTTCTAATGGGAACAGTGAAGTGGCTCTCTTCACCTCTGCTGGGTGGTGCCATAGGAGGCCGAGTGGAGACTTGGGGTTCTGACCACTGCTCGTCTCCAACAAGACCACATGCTCCATGGTGTCAGTGGAAGTCAAATGGGGAGCCGTAATGAGCTACTTCTACTTCTATCCCTTCCAGACTGAGGGATATCAATGGAGTTTTATGGGGATATGGAACCCCCAACCCATCCAAAAGGAATGAGGAGACCCCTCTCAGCTGTCAACTAAGGTCATGTGGGAAACAGGGACTTCTGCCCGGAGCTAGTAGCCATGATACCATGGCCTCCTTCCCTTTCCAGAGCAGAGTCAGAGAACCCCAGCTAAAACAGATGAAGATAAGCTCCAAAGGGTCATAATGATACCTGACACATGTCCAGGTTTCAACAGAAACCAAAACCATCCTGATAACTGGAAGGATCTCAGAGTGAACCAAAAGAGGCAATTCATAGATGCCAACACTGAGAAGATAGAGATGTTAAAATGATATGTCAAAGATCTTAAAGCAGGCGTCAAAAAATGCTTCAGTCAACAACTGCAAACACATATGAACTAGTGAAAAAATGTTCAGCAAAGAAATAGCAGTGATTATATTACATGTAAATGTTCTAAAAAGACCAATTAAGAGAGATAGGTAGAGTAGCTTAATAGCCATGTCCCAACTATATGTCGTCGATAAGAAGCTCACTTCAACAATACTGGTACAGTCAGGCTGAGAGTAAAAGAGAAATATGGGTCATTAAAAAAAAGGGGGTCATTAATCAAAGAAAAGCAGGCGTGGCCATGTTAATATCAGCTAAAGTAAACTTGAGAGCAAAGAAAGTTACGAGAGACCTCAAGTATCCTCCATTGAAGGGTTTTATTTTATTTTTTTAAAAGATTTTATTTATTTATTTGACAGAGAGATCACAAGTAGGCAGAGAGGCAGGCAGAGAGAGAGGAGGAAGCAGGCTCCCTGCTGAGCAGAGAGCCCGATGTGGGGCTTGATCCCAAAATCCTGAGATCATGACCTGAGCTGAAGGCAGAGGCTTAACCCACTGAGTCACCCAGGCGCCCTCCATTGAAGGGTTTTAAACAGAAGAACGGTGTTGGGTCTGGGTGTTCGGAAGACCTCTAGGTTCACAGTGCTGCAAGCTCATTTAATCCTAGAGTCTAAGAGGACATCAAGGGGACCATTTCCTGGGTTCATCTCTTGAGGCATTTTCAACCTCTGGACTACTCTAGTTAGAGCAAGCTTGCTCCCCGGAACCCCAGGATCACCAGACCCATCCCCTCTGAGGGCTGTTCCCATCTCAGAGGCCGGATCCAGAAATGCTGTGCTGGAATCCGAAAGTCTTATTTTTTCCATCAGTGACCTGCCATGCAACCTTCCGCAAATATCTTGTCCTTCCTGAGTTTCCAAATTTGTGGGAAAAAAAAAAAAGAAAATTGTTTTAAATAAGCCATGGAAAGGTCTCTCTGGAGGGAATCCTATGAAGCCTTGCATGTAAGAGAGAAAATTGGAAGTTGGAGGAACCCCACCCCTTGCCCTATAGGGTCCCTGCTGGGCCTGTACAATTTGATGACTGTCTTTCTAGATGGACTCCTTTGCAGCCCTTCTCTTCAAGGCCAAATTCTTGGCCTTCTCTTTGTGGCATTTCCAGAAAGATCCAGGGTTCTTCTCAGGGACTTTTTTTTTTCTCTACTACCATGTTCTTCCCTATGTTGGCGAAGAAACACTGAGAAGCCCCAGAGTGACTTTCTTCTTTCCTTGTGCCTTCTATGGAGTGCATAAGGAAGCTTCTACTTCTCAGAGTCATGCCAGATTGTGTCTCCATCCTGTTGAGATATGGGGTTGGCATTCTTACGGCATGGTCTTGTTCTGGGTCTGACAGTGGTCCTGGCCAGACTGAGGCTTTCTGCGGGTTGGTGTCCATGGCTGATGATAGCTGGAAGACCATCCTCTTTGAGCTCTAGGGCTCTGGGAGCTCCCACAGCAAGAAGGGATCACTGGCCAAGAGAAGAAGCTCGTGTTCACTGTGGGGCTTCCCTGACTCCCCTTCTCCTGAGGGGTAAGTCACTGGTCCTGTCTATACTTATAGGGGCCAGAATTTCCCCCTCAGAGCATGTGTTACCAGTCCCCTCCCCATGGGATCACGGGCCTAGTGAAGGCAGGAACCGTGTCTTAACTCCTCTTGTTGTCCCTTCTTTCCAGCACAGGATCTGGCTCTGAGCAGGAGAACGACAGGGGCTTGGGAGTTGAAATGCAGGGACTCCATCTGCAGCTTCTTCCCAGCCATCATTAGCAGATGGTAAAATGCCTCTCCAGGTGTTTCTTGACCTAGCAGGTGCACGCGTGGAAGGCCTTCCCCTTTGCAGAGCATTTGCATGTCTGATTTATTGTTAACAGGAAGTGGTGGGGCTGGAGCCGATCCAGAAAACAGTCAGAGACATGAGTAAAGAGTCAGCAGCTCCTAGGAGGAAAGTTTAAAGTAAATATAGTCCCTTAGTCTGGGGCTGGAAAAAAAAAACAAAAAACACAACAAACAAACAAACAAACAAAAAAAACCCAACCCCAAACAGTCCGTAATATATGAGGTGTCAAAACTGTGAGTAGTCTTTGGGAAAAAGGCATCTCTCTCTCCCTCCCCTCCATTCTCTGTTCTCCCTCCCACCTGCCTGCCTGGAGCAAATATTGATCGAGCTCCTACCATGCCCTCAGCACTTGTGTTAGGAGATGGGGAGGATAAAGAGGTTTATAATGCATATTCTATGCCTTCCAGACACTCCCAATATGGTAGGAAACAGAAAATGAATAGCTGTAATAATAAAAAAAAAATCGAGATTAGGTTGTGTGACAGGTCAGGGAGGAAGCAGAGATCACTACGAACTCAGATTTTGGAAGAAAGCTACAGGAAGAAAGAAGGAAAAGGTGAACTTGAACTTGAATTGGGGGATGGTTTGAATCAAAAAGGGGGAATCATTAAGAATGCAAGGCTTTATCCAGGCAGATCTGTTCTGAATGCTGAACCACAGCCAACGAGCTGTGTGGCCTTAGTGAAATCACTTCACCTCTCGGAACCTCAACTTCCTCCACGGTGGAATTGGTTACGGTAGTCTGCTGTAATTGTTCTTTCTCTCTAGCCAGTCTTACTCTCCCTGGTTTTTTCCATCATCTGATACGCTATCAGATCTCCAGTTAAAACAAAAGCTTCCCCTTGAACCTCATTTCCTTTCAGCTACCACCCAATTCACTGCCTTTCCCTAGAACCATCTCCTCACTCAGTTTGTCTACTTGTCTTGGTCCTCCGCTCCCAGTCTTTCTTGCACCAGTCCTGGGCAGGCTCCTGTCCTGTCATCCCGCTGTATCTGCTTGGGTCACAGTCACCCATCACATACATGATGAAAAAGGTCAGTTCTTCATCCAAATCTTACTTAGTGTCATTGACCCAACCTCCTTTACGTGGTTTCCAGGACACCACACCTTGTTTGTTTCTTTCCAGTTGGTAGGTTGTATCTTTTCTGTCTTTCTGGCTGTTTCCTCTCCCTTCCCCTGACCTCTCTGTAAATGCGGTACCGGCCCGGAGCTCTGTTCCAAGAACTCATCTCTGTCTGCTTTCACATTTGATGATCTTTGTGATCTCATTTGGTAACCCAACTTATGTCTTTGTCTCTGACTCTGCCCTGAGCTCTAGACTCACACAGCTGCCCCCAGACGTCCTGTGCTGGGAGTCTCAAGAGCATCCGAACCCCCACATGTCCCAAACTAAAGCCCCCATCCTCCCCACCCGCTCATCTCTATTTTGGACATTTCCGTCCTCTGTGTTGAGGATGAAGAGACACCTTGGCATTCATTCTTGACTCTCCTTTCTTTCTTAGCCCATATGAAATCCACAGCCAGCGTCATGGGCTCTGCCTTCAAAATACAGGCAGAGTGTGACCCTTTCTCCTACTGCTCCTACTCGGGTTCCTACTACTCCTTTCGGCCACAGCTCCTACTCGGGCCCAAGCTACCCACTGCCTTTCCTCGTGTGGACTGTGGAATAGTTTCCGAAATGCGACCCTGCTCCCACAACAGCCTCATAGACCACAGCCCCCCTTCACGATGTGTGCCAGTGTGTCATTCTTCTGTCCTCAACTGTCCCATGGTTTCTCAGTCTCTTAGGGTGAAAGCCAAAGTCTGGCCATGGCCGACAAGACCCCACCCTCTGCGCCCACCCCTTCCCCTCCTCCCTGCCTCTAACCTTCTTCCTCATCACCTTCCCCTACCTTGCTCTGTTCTGGCCACGCTGGCTCTTTTGGAGTTTCCTTGGATCCACCAAATATGCCCCGTGTCAAGGGCTTTGCAGCTGTAGGAGGTGGGACTCTTTCCCCCAGAAATATGCAAGGTCCTTTCCTTCCTTCTGGTCTCTACCCATGGGTCACTTCAGCAGAGAGCCGTTCCCCGACCACCCTACCCCGTCTCATTCCATCACCTTTCCCTGATCCAGGGCTCCTCCGAGTGCTTACAATCCCCTGATGCTAGTCTATGTATTTTATTTGATGTATATACATTTATTATTTTTATATATGTATTTTAATTTAGTTTTAAATTTATTTTGATTTTTTAGAGGATTTTATTTATCTGTTTGACAGAGAGAGAGAGACAGTGAGAGAGGGAACAAAAGCAGGGGGAGTGAGAGAGGGAGAAGCAGGCTCCCTGCTGAGCAGGGAGGCCGAGGCGGGGCTCGATCTCAGGACCCTGGGATCATGACCTGTGCTGAAGGCAGATGCTTAATAACTGAGCCATCCATGCACCCCTGTTTATTTTAATTTATTAGTTAGCAGACTATAAAATTATATACATATTATAATCCGTGTGTACATGTGCATGTATGTGTGTGTGTGTCTGCATACATTTTTATTTATTTATTTATTTAGTTTGCTGAGGTGGTTACAATAGAATATCATTGACTGGGTGACTTAACAAAAATTCGTTTCTCACAGTTCTGGAGTTGGAAAGGTCCAAGGTCAAGGTCTGGCACATTCAGTTTCTGTTTCCTGGCTTACAGGTAGCTTTCTTCTCCCACATCGTGAAATACCCCTCACTCTGGAGGGTGGTGCACGGTGGGACCCTGGAAGCTGGAGCACGGCCACTGGCTGGCTTCTGGGGAGGGGAGATGGGAACTTAAACGCAGGTGGGCACTCAGAAGCACACCTCAATGGGCACGGTGTTTCTGGAACAGCCAATGGCTGTGCAGGCTGGGTGTGGGTGCCAACCCATGTGGGGGCCATACTGACCCCACACTTGTTCCCTGTGGAACCAACAGACATTACAAAAATAAGATATTGAACCTCCAATGTGTGCAAGATGTCATTTTGGGCAGCGTCACCGCTCTGCAGGGACTGATCTAATTCTTTACTCTGTGTGTTCACATGGAAAGAGAGAAAAGAAGATTTCCCCTTCTCTGTTTATAAGGCCACCAATATCCCATTAGGGCCACATCCTTATCACCCCATTTAATCTTTTTTTTTTTTTTAAGATTTTATTTATTTGATAGACAGAGATCCCAAGTTAGGCAGAGAGGCAGGCAGAGAGAGAGGGAAGCAGAGCAGAGAGCCGGATTCGGGGGTCGATCCCAGGACCCAGGATCACTACCCAAGCCGAAAGCAGAGGCTTTAACCCACTGAACCACCCCATCCCATTTAATCTTAATAATCTTCTAAGGGTCCTGTTTCCACATGGGGATAGGAGTCACACTGGGGATTAGGCTTTCAATGTATGAGTTATAGACACACACACACACTTAATCTGTGTAACTGTATATGAATTTGCCATTATTTAAATACTTTCCCTGCATCACTGTCCCCTCCTGGAAGAGGAAGAAAGCTGTTCCTCCTGGAAGAAAGTTTTGTTTCCTGTTCTTTCACAAGTGCTTGGACAAATGTCCTAACATGTTTGATGCTCTCTGTATTCCTGGTGATCTTTTGCTTTGGTTTTATGTGTGTAAGTGCTGTGTTTACTGGTGCTTACCTATGTACGTTACTTAGTAAATACCTGGTGCATGAAATGTTCCCCGAATGTCCTCATTATTAGGTGGTGACGAGAGAGAAGGACCTTGCGTCGGGAGGGACCAGCTTCAGCAGATTCACAGGAATCGGGACATAGGGCTCGGGTGCAGGAGCTCGTGAGCGGTTGCGTTGACGTTGAGCGAGCTTCACTACATCTTGGTGGGAGGTTTCGTGTCACCCCCAGGTGACGGGACCTTGATGGCACTTGAGAGCCATTTAGTTTTTTTTTTTTTTTTAAAGATTTTATTTATTTATTTGACAGACAGAGATCACAAGTAGGCAGAGAGGCAGGCAGAGAGAGAGAGGAGGAAGCAGGCTCCCTGCTGAGCAGAGAGCCCGATGTGGGGCTTGATCCCAGGACCCTGAGATCATGACCTGAGCCAAAGGCAGAGGCTTTAACCCACTGAGCCACCCAGGTGCTCCTTGAGAGCCATTTAGTATTTTCAAGCAGGAGTGTGGCTTGGCTAGAGCTGGATTTAGTCTGATGACTCAAATTTGTTACAGAGGGTGGATGGGGGGAAGGTAAGCCTTAGGGCAGAGAACTCCAAGATAGTACCTCACTTGGGTGAACTTGGCCAGTTGGATTTTCAGCGTTATATGATCTTCGACCCACTGCCTGTCTTTTATGTTTTATTTCAAAAATGTGTTTTTACTTAAAAGCAGTATATTTTTAATCCTTTTCCACGTGACTTATGTAACTGCTAACCAACTTACTGAGAATATAAATTGGAGGATTTCTTGAATTCTCTCTTGATAACTGTCTATGTTGTGTTTATATCTCAGGCTGATCCTTGTCTTATAAACTACTGAATATTCTCAGAAATGCAGTAATTTCTCTCTTACTTCTTACTCTTGGAAAGAAGGTCTATTTGTCCATTGTTGGGAGAAGATTGAGTTCTGGCAGAGTTTGATTTGGTCCTTTTTCAAATACTTAGGTCCCAGAAAAATGGAAAACTGTATTTCTTGAGGGTGATTTTGACTAATATGGAGACCTGCTGTCAGTGCGGGCGTGAGACCAGCAGCATCTTGGGATGGAGGTGCTGGTGGCTTTTCCAGGTTTGTGAAGGTGGCCTAAGGTGTCCCGCTCCACACAGACCCTTTCTTCTCCATTGTCCTCTGCATGTCTCCACTTACCCTGTAGCTGCCTCTATGTCAGGAAGCCTGATCCTTCGCAGCCATATGGTGGCCGTCACCACCTTTGTCCCCCCTTTGATTTATCTGAACCTTTCCCTCTGACTTTGACATTCTGTGAACTTACACCAGCGTTACTTTTCCTAAGTAGGCACTGACCTCCTAGATTAATTTATTCTTCTGTTTCAGTGTTTTCCAAAACTGTGGTCTGAATCAGAATCACTCAGGATAGACCTGCTGCTTCCTCCACCTGAGCCTGAGACCTTAAAATCTATGTTTTTAATCCTGTTGCAGGATTTCTTGCAGAAATGGTGCTTAATTTTGGTTCATTTAGGTACTATTGTCTGTATTGCTTAGGTATTATTTATTCTAATGATATAGATCTATATGTATCCTAATTTTATATATATATGTATATATATTCTAATTACGTATTTATTGGTCATTTTGCAGGGAAAATTTAAAGGGTTAGGAATTAAATCTTTTGAAACATCAAAACACTTGCGATCCTGAGATGAAAGAGGGTTTTTGTGTTTTTTTTTATAAGTTTTTATTAGGACAATAAAACCATATTGCAGAAAGCTTGGAAAATAGGGAGAAAAGCATAATTTCTCCAATTTGATGCAACGACTCTGTTTGTGTCGCTATGGTCCCCTTGGGCCTCTGCACAGAAGTATTCATAAACATGAACTGCATCAGTGTTTGTGTTTACACCATTTGGCTTGATGTACGGTTAGAGAGAAGAGGCCAGGAGCACAGACGCTGCTCTGGGCCTCCTCCTCTAAAGAGCACAGAGCCCCTGGACTCTGGGACAGGCCCACCGACGAGAGACCGGGAACAGGCTCCCAGATGCCCGCAGGCGAGGGGGCACCCCGTGGCCCCAGGAGCGGGCTCCCGCTCTCCAAAGCCTCCAGCACCCCCTGGAGCTGGTATGCACCATGTGCTTTTCAGTTCAGCCTGTATCTGGTTCACTTCCCACTTGCCAATGGACAGACAAGACTCTGCTGCTGCCCTGGGCTCTGAGGCTCCAAGATGCACAGACACACATGCAGTAATTACCACGTCGTGAAATACCCATCACTCTGGAGGGTGGCGCACGGTGGGACCCTGGAAGCTGGAGCATGGCCACTGGTTGGCCAGCTGGGGAGGGGAGATGGGAACTTAAATGCAGGTGGGCACGCAGAAGCACACCTCAACGGGCGCAGTGTTTCTGAAATAGCCAGTGGCGGTGCAGGCTGGGTGTGGGTGCCGACCCACATGGGGGCCGTACTGACCCCACACTTGTTCCCTGTAGAGCCTACGGATGTTATAAAAATAAGATATTGAGCCTCCGATGTGTGCAAGATGTCGTTTTGGGCAGCGTCACTGCTGATACAATTCTCTCTTTTTTTACTTTATTGTATTTTCATATTTAAATATTTAAAATATGCAGAAATTGACAGGAAATGGCAAAAAAGAGAAACTCCTACACACATATACCCCAGACAGATTTAAACAAAGGAACAATTTTGCCACATTTGGTTCATATTTTCTTTAAAGGAAATAAAATGTTACACTGTGAAGTCATCTCTGTAACCCTCGTGGATTACATTTCGCGCCCTTTCTCCTTACCTAGAGGCAAACACTATTTCGAAATTGGTATGTATTTATCCCGTATGTGTTTTTGCACTACCTATGTGGTATCTGCTTGAAAGTATATATGTGTATGTATGTGTGCATCGCTATCAAACATCCATCTATCTTTCCGTCTATAAGTCATCTCTCCTATCTCCTTCCACTAGCTCACCTCTCCATCCATCCATCATATGATGTATGCATTTTGCAACTTACTTTTTTCCCCATCTCTCAATATTAAGTTTTGAGATTTTATCCATACGGATCATGTAGAATCTTGTTGTTTCATTTGAAGCTATACAGTGTGTTCTACTGTTTGAAATTAGTATGATGTATCCATTCTCCGTAGAGTAGACACTTGAGTCGCTGCAGAAAGCACCCTTCCCTATACTTCCTTCCACATTTGCATTCCTTGGTCATGTTTCAGACGGAGATGATCCAAGTCTTTAGAAATTGGGAGTTTCACTTGAAGTTTCACTATGTATTTCCAAATTGCTCCCCTAGGACTTTGTACACATCTTCACTCAAGTCAGCAACATAACAGACCCCTTTTCCAACACTGGCATTATCACTCATTTCAATATTCTGACAATTTTCTGAGCAAGAACCAGTATCTCACTGAGGTTTTTATTTACATCTCTGATTAATAGACAAGATTATTATGTTTTCATATGCTAACATGTATGAATTCTTTGTGTTTTCTGCATCCAAGCCCTTTGTTACTGATATGTATTGAAAATATTTTCTCCCAGAGAAATCTCTGGTTTATCCTTTAATACTATTTTCAGGGACTTCTCTTTTACAGAGATTTGTAAATCTTTCCTTTGGTGGCGTTGTGCATTTATATTTTAAGGAATCCTCCCTGTCCTGGGGCCATAAATACATTCTCCAATATTTTCCTGCAGAAGATTTAAGGTTTTATTTCTACATTTAAATCCCTAACTCAGGTGGAGCAAAAAAATCAAAACTTTTTTTTAACTGTGAAAAGTTCATGAAATTAAATTGTACAGCTTAGTTATTATAAAACAAACACAATCTAACCACAGTATAAGTCAAGAAATAAAACATCAGGGCCAGAGGAACCCTTCATAAGTCCCCTGTCCATTAGACTGCCTTCACCTCCCCCAAATGAATCCCTCTTCTAACTGTATCACACTGTTGCTTTTCACTAGAATTTCCTGATCTAAGTATCTTAAAAACTACATCTACATGGAATAGTACAGCATGAAATCTTTGGTGCCTGGTTTCTTTCCTTGATATCCAGTGAGTTTAGTCCATGCCCGGATGGTGTCTTACCCCACTGGGTGGGTTTACCGCAGTGCATGTGTCCTTTCTACTCTTGTGGGACAATTGGGTTCTTCCCAGTCTGGGATCTGGTTTGAGACAGGGGTCAGTCAGTTTCCCTTCTTTCCCCTGCGGGTATCCAGTTCTCCCGCAGGAATTCATTGAAAAGATTGTCCTTTTCCCCCGTACTGTGTGGATGCATCTTGGTCATCAGTAAAGTGTCTGATGACATATGGGCCCTTTTCTGATTTTCGTTTTGTTACGCTGGTCTGTCCTTGCAACAATACCGTGCTGCCTCCGTTAGTCCAGCTTGCACTCAGTCTGGAGACCCCGCAGAGCGTTTTCTACCTTTTAGTCTTCTTCAAAGGTATCTTCCATCTTCCTGGATCTTCGTATTTCCAGTTTCTAATTAACTTATCAAAACACATACACACACGCACACACACACACACACACACCTTTTGGGGTTTTGATTGGAAACCATCTGGATTTAATTCTGTGTGTGGAAGTGAAGTTGGGATCTATTCTTATTTGGTTCTGAAGTTATCCTTAAGGACGGCCTGTTGTCCCAGCCTCATTCACTGGCTGCTGTCCCTGCCCACTGGCATACAAACATAGCGAAACCAGGGCGCCTGGGTGGCTCAGTGGGTTAAGCCGCTGCCTTCGGCTCAGGTCATGATCTCGGAGTCCTGGTATCGAGTCCCGCATCGGGCTCTCTGCTCAGCGGAGAGCCTGCTTCCCTCTCTCTCTCTCTCTGCCTGCCTCTCCATCTACTTGTGATTTCTCTCTGTCAAATAAATAAATAAAAATCTTTAAAAAAAAAAAAAACGAACATAGCGAAACCAACTTTCTTGTTACTGACGCAGTCGGTTCTCACGATTCATGCGTTCTGTATTTGGGAATTTGCCCGCTCTCCAAAAGTTATTTGTAACCCGCAGATCAATACATGGGGCGCTTTCATGAGCATTCACAGACATTTGCAGAGTGTTGAAAGTTTGGGGTCCTCCGACATGTGTGATCCCGGTGGAGGTCAGACGCTGGCAACGCTCCGTTCTCTTGCTGCTGCTCTCATACTGGAATTAGCTGGCCTTTCCGCGGTCTTTTTAGTGCCACATTTTTCGCTTTTTTCATGACTTCAGTTAGTGATTTTGCTTTTTGAATGGTCTGCAAACCTAGTGCTGAAGTATGGTCTAGTGTTCCTGAGTTCAGAAGACTGTGATGTGCTCTATGGGAAAACATGCATATTAGAGTATATAATATAGATTAGCTTCCTTCCATCATGAAATTTTAGTGCTGTTGGTCACGAGTTCAATGTCCATGAATCAACAATAAACATATTAAATAAGGTATTTATACAGACACACATGCAAAACAAGGTTATGTATTGACGGGTTGATGAAAATGTCGTGACCAGAGGCTCACGGGAACTTAACTCTGTCCCCTGGAACTAAAGGTTCAGTATTTGCTAATTCAGTGCTCATTAACTCTCTAAAACATAAACATAGTTCCAAAACATAACTACTGGGAATCATGAAAATTGACCGTATTTGACTGGCATGCCTTTTTCTATCGCTTTACTTTCAAATTTTCTCAGTGATTCAGTAAAGTGTTTAGGTAGATTTTTTTTTCCCAACCAAATCTGAGAACATCTGCCTTTATATTTGATTTTATTTTTAAGATTTATTTTAGAGAGAGAGTGTGCATGAGAACACGGGCAGGGGGAGGGGCAGGAGGAGACCATCTCCAGCAGACTTCCTGCTGAGCGTAGAGCCCCACATGGGGCTCAGTCCCACAACCCTGAGATCATGACCTGAGCCAAAAGCAAGAGTCTGACATTTAACAGACTGAGCCACCCAGATGCCCTGGACATCTGCTTTTTAAACAAGAGTAAATCTGTTCCTGAGCATCAATATATATTGACTTATTTCCACCATTTTATTTTATATTTTCCATCTACCCTCCTTATGTATGTATGTATGTATATATTTAGTTTAGTTTTGTTTTTTCTCTCTTTTCCTGGTTTGTATTGAATTACTCAAATTCTGTTTATTTATTTTTACCCTTTGGGTTTGTAAGTTATATTTTATTCTTTTGGTGGATACATGCCCCTTAAATGTTTAATGTGTGTGCTTAATCCACAAAGACGAAAGCTAAGCTGCATTTCTTTCTGTTCCTTCCAAAATATAAAAATCTCAGAATGGCTTCCCTTTAGAAAGGTTTAAATTACATGATAGCTGTGGGGCAATATTCTAGCTAGCCCCTCAGTTTGGGTGGTCTTGCAAGCTTTGAACCAGCTCTCAGTTGCCAGTTACAAAGAATGGGGCTGGGGGCTGAGTTAGAGTTGGGGTTTTGTCTGTCTTACCTGCCTCTCAAGCTGAAAATACAAAGACTGAGCTCACTGCAAGGTCCTTTCCAGTATCCCACTGGGGAGATAGAGGAGGTTAGCCCGCCCTCCCTTGTCACTGCCCCGAATTTAACCCGGTGCCAAGAGATTGTTGATCCTCTGATGGTTTCCACATCAGCTAATGGTCTTGCTGTGTAGGGACTTTGAACCTGGAATATTTCAAACAATTATTTAAATGTGAAACAGAAAAACAAATTAGGCGGTTAAACTTGAGACTCGTGTTGGCCCTTACCTTCAGCCCAGGCAGTATTATTATTTAGAAATACTTGATCATTGCTACTGAATGTAGGGATTCCCCCCACTGAATCGCCAACTGTGGAACATTTGTTAAATTGGCTTTTGAACACCTGCTAGATACTGTCTAGAGGTTTAGGTCAAAGGCCATCTCCCCTGTCTTCAAGGGTGGCTCATTTTAGTTGGATGTGTGTTTTGTGCCAGATGTGGGGCTCATTGATTTTACATCTGCTGCCTTATTTAAGAGCATGAATGCAATAGCCCTTTAAGTAAATCCATTGTTTACGTTTTGTAGATTAGGGGTCTGAAGCCCAGTGGGGTCCAAGACCAAGAAGTAGACACTGGCATGCTTTTAAACCCAAGTGATCAGTTCCTAGTCCTGTGCAATTTCTCCTATAAACAGCAGTCTTACCCAGGAGGGTCTTAGGATGCCCTGAGGAGCTCGTGAATCAGCATCTTTCTGGACCTCATGGACCTCCATGTCTTTGTTCAGTGGTTCCAACATGATACCCAGAAATATGCATGCTTAACAAGCTCCCTGGATGATGTGGAAAATGGGTCTAAGGGAACCAAAGACCCCAAAAACTCTCCTGAAGAATTGCGCCAAGGGAGGGTCAAAGGTCACTCCAGATGGAAAATGACCTCTAAGTAGCTATCTCTGAATATCACACTGAATTCTCCCCTCCCTGCCCTAGCCTCCCCATCTTGGGATTTCATCTATGCCCTGCTCTTGCCAGGATCGCCTGCCTCACCTCTGCCTCTGGGCCTCACGCCTCCCTGATGCGAGACCCCTCCTGGAGCAGGATACTGAGCTTGCGCTCGAGGGATGAGCAGATCCAGAAGAGAAGAGTGTTCAGACCTAGAGAGTGGGAGCAGGAAGATCAGTCATTGTGAGGTTGGGGACTGGGTCCCTTGTTCCGAGAAGCTGGAGCAGGTGGCATTTGTGTGAAGCCAGGAGGGTTTTGTCCTTCCCTTCTCCTGGACCAGCAAGAAACCAAGCCCACTGCCCTTAGATTGAACAAAGACAGAATTTTCTCCCCATAAGGCTTTAGAGAGATGGAGACATGGAGAGGGCAAGAAAAATGCACAGAACACATAGAAACAGACGGGCTGACAGAGAGCAGATGTTTTGCTCTAAGAAAACTCCCATCTGACTCAAAGCAGCTGGTGCTTCCAGAGCCCCCCTGTCCCCTTTCTCCACCAGTCACCTCAGCTCTCTTGCTCTTGGTCCTCATTCGTCCCATCTCAGCTTCGTGGGCAGTGTGACCTGGTGGCCCATTCTGCGTTCAGAGTGATGTCACCCAGAGGCTGTGGGGTCGTTGTAGGTCCAATCTCAATCACTCCGGAAGATTTTCAGGCTCAGGCTGTGCACAGGCTTTGGACCTTGTGTGATGGGCCCTGGGACCCTGGTGATTGGGGCTGGAGGAGGCACAGACCCCTGCCTCACTGTCCCACCCTGCTCTGGCTCACACTCATAATGACCCAAGACTTAATGGAACCCAAGTCTGTCTTGACTATGGAAAGGGGGTGCAGAAGTGTAGGGAAAATGGGCAGAGGTGTCGGGAGGAAGTAATTGCGACTGAAATCCTGGAGGAGATGCAGAAAATAACCTGATGCCAGGCTCTGCTGTAGGCTCTGGGAGCCCGGTGCTGGCTGGCTTTCCAAAGCAGACAGGAATCTTACTATGTCTCCTTTGCTTTAGAACTCACTCTTTTTCAGAGATTTAAAACCCATTAGGGAATGGCTTAAGAAGTTAATAACCTGTTACCATTCTGGAGAATTACATCTGATGTTGTTTATAGCTATTTGGCTTATGAAAATAAATACATTAAGATTGGGAGCCAATTCTTATTCATGCCACTTATTGAAGGCAGATCATCCAATAATAAGCAAATATCATTAATCTTAAACCCATGTGGGGAGAATTTCTTTCTTTCTTCTTTTTTTTTTTTTTTAAACTAATTGTACTTGTGGGACTGTATTTTTTTAAACTAGAACCTGAAAAGAAAAGTGCAGTAATACAATAAACTTTGCATCTCTGGTACAGAATTCGATTTGTGTGGGAAAAACAAATTAACTGTGAAATGTAACCAGGAAAAGTAATGTTGATTACAAGGAACACATAATTAGAGCAGCACGGATATGCACCAGGTTCCTCTTTGTTCCCACTAAGCCTGAGCACTAGTGAATAGGTATTCAATTTGGTTTTAATTATCATGGCAGTGTCGGTCATAATTTCTATAAATGACTGTTAAGCCACAGAATGGATACTAGAGTTGGAAGACTTTTTTTTTTTTCCCTTTTAAGTATGTGAATATTTATTTCCCAAATATCAGGGCAGTCTGTGCAGGGAGAAAATGTCACACAAAGACAGTTGTTTCTCAGTATGGTAATTCCAGATTCTTTCTAAAGCCAAATCTCTGCTTCATTTCATTGGTTACAATATATTCATTCCCCGTCAACTAGGGATGCTTCCTTAAATGTGAATGTGTTAGGAACCCAGAAATTTAGAAGTCTTCATCTTTGCATAAAATGAAGCAAGGGAGATATACGTGCAAACTATCTTTTAAATTATTAAACTGTCCTGAGATACCTGACAGTCGTGTGTGTGAAGGTCTGTGGTGCTTTAAGGTAATAGGGACACACAGAGAGGGAGAGTGAGCCTCTGCAGGGGTGAGAGCATGGAAAGGGGAACTTGACCTTGGGTTTTGACGGATAAATGAGAGTTCAGTAGCGAGAAAAGGGAGAAATGGCTAGAGTCAGAAAAGAGTGTAAGGTATTCACGCGACAGAGTGAACCTCAGGACACTGGAGAACATGGCCAAAAGGAGAGCAAGACTGGAACATTCTTGCCAGCTCCTTCATCCATCCTGACTGCCTTCTCTCTTCCGTGGTCTCTTTTCTCATCTTAACCAGAGCAGAAGCCTCAGCTGGGCTCTCCCTTCTTCTCTTGCCTGTCTTCCTTGTTGTAGCCAAGGGGGTCTTTTTGAAAAGCAAATCTTAGACTGTTAATCTCACAAAACAAACAGGGTTGCTGGGGTTGGGGGAGGGGCGGTAGGGAAAGGGGGGTGGGGTTATGGACATTGGGGAGGGTATGTGCTATGGTGAGTGCTGTGAAGTGTGTAAGCCTGACGATTCACAGACCTGTACCCCTGGGGCTAACAATAACATTATATGTTAATTTTTAAAAAAGGCAAATCTTACATCATTCCCCCTTGCCTTGGGGATCAAGTCCAGGTCTGCTGGCCCCAGCCAACATCTCAGACCTCAGGACATGTCCATCACCTTCTCCCTCCCTAAGCTCCCACCACTGTCCTCTTTGTCCTTAAACCTGCCAGCCTCGTTCTCTCCTCTGAGCATTTGCACATGCTGTTCCCACTGCCTGGCAAACGCATCATTGTCTAAAATAAACGTTTCCCCCTTCCTTCTCCCATTCTCCGCCCACCTATTCTCGGAGTCTGTTGTCTCATCTCTTCTCTTCTTTTCCCTTCTCTTCTCGTTTTGCATAGCCTGTATACAGTTTATGATTATTTCTTGCATTTGGATCCATGTGTTTCTTTGTGTGTGTGGGGTCTGTCCTCCTCATCAGAAGACAAGCCCCCGGAAGGAGGAATGTTTTGTCTTGCTCACAGCTGTACACCCAGCGCCTGGCCCTGCGAAAGGCCCTCCTGGGTCCCGGACAATGTCTGCTTGAGAGAGGAGATGAGGGGCTGGGTTCCAGAGGGCCACATGTGCCAGGCTGTGAGCTGGAGACCTTATCCTGTGAACAATGGGAAGCCAAGAGCGAGATTTCACCAGGCCTGCCGTGAGCACGGTGTGGGTCTGCCTGACACAGAAAATTAAGTTTAAAATATTTTCAGTAATTTTACTCATTCCGTGACTTCACTGGCATCCCTCCGTGGTGATGTGGTGATGGGAACAAAAAGCGATTTTCATTTCTCGAGCAAAACATAAAACCTATTCCTGCAGGGCCTTCTGTGCACAGAATGAAAACTGAACCCACTGCCCATGCAGAAGGCCGGCGGAGCTGCTTAGCGGGAGGTGTGGCGGGTCACTGACAGCACAGGGGCCTTTGGTTTGCAATTTTAAGGGGACATAAAATGCTGGCTGGCTTTCACAGGACACCGGGCTGAGCTGTGGAAAACTGTAAAATCTCCCTGCTGCAGTATAAATATGGGATGAAAGTTGATTAACAAATTTTATGTTGTTATCTGAGCCTTCTATCCATTTGCACTTGAATTAAAAAGACAGAAATTGAGTTCAGGCAGGACAGGCACTTTTCACCAGGCGACACAGGCAGAAGAAAAGAGGTTTAAATTCATTTTTCACCTGAAATCTTTATCTGGCAGAGGATTTTCCTAGGATATCACTCTGCTGGATTTCTGCAGAATAACTACCAAGTTTAACATGGGCGCCCAGAATATATAGAGACAGCAAGAAGGGGCACCTCGTGAATTTTCTTCTGGGGCCAGGCCACTCTTGCTGCCATGGGCACTTTATTTTTTAAGTGACTGCAGCTCCCCCTCCCCGTCTCTGGTCCCTCCCTGACTGTGCACAGCCTTGGGGGCTACTTCCAGTCCATCTCTGCCCAGCCCCCATGGCCTCTCAGCAAACACTGGGAACTGTTCTGCCAGCCCCCCCCCCCCCATGATGCCTCATTAAGCACACAATTAAATTCTTTGACGTCATTCTCACGGCCTGCGGCAATCTGTCCACAGGTGCCTGCCTCTCTGAACTTGCCCCTGTCTTCTCTATCATCGTCCCACACCGACATGCCTTGCCGTGCTCCATTTTCCAGGCTCACCTGCCAGTTTCCTAGTTCCACAAACCATCAGCTGTGTTCTCATCCCCTGGCTTTGCTCCTGCTCTTTCTCCAGCCTGGAATGGCCCTATTCCCACCTTTCCAATTCTCTACATCCTTCAAAGCCCAGTCAGAAGGCATGAGCAGCCTTTAGGAAACCTCTAGAATTTTCCAGAAGCCATCATGGAAGACTGTAGTATTCCCCAGACGGCCTGGTGGTAAGATTCACTGGGCAAATGCCAGATGAGGAAGGGCTACATTTGCCAGGTGAAGAGAGAGAAATTTCATCCGAAGAGAAGTGTGTTCACTGAAGGACACGGGGTCGTGGTGCTAGATGATGCCAGTGCCCACTTCAGCGTGGGTTCTTTGGCTTCACTCTCATGCCACTGAGCAGTCCCAGGAAGGTTCGCTCCATCCACGTATCTACACAGAACTGTGACCTGTTGGGGCTCAGTCCACACTGGGTTCCCTTTCTGAGTCCTACTGGATCTCCTTCCACACTCTTGTACACGCGTCCCACATCCATAGCCTTCTGACCATGTGACTCCCTCAGCAGAGCCCATAAAGAGCCGAGAAGCCACTCTTGGCTTATGTATATCCAGTCCTTTCTGGGTCTCTTGGCCAGTGACCCTGGCTTCATAACTGTGTCCAACAGCCAACAAAAAGAAGCTGGTTACATCCTTGCCTCATCGATGGCCAATATCCTGAGCCTTCATCTCCATCCCCCTTTCCCTGCTTTGTGCCTCATTTCCACAATGTCCCTGCCTACCCAGTGTCTATTCTCTATTCTTGGCCCCTGTCTGTGGTCTGGCATCTATCCCTCACCCCCAAATCTTGATTTGAGTCTCTAGTTCTAACCTCTGGCTTTTGGCTTTCACCTCCTAGACCTTGGGTTCTCCAGAATAATCCTCTCTGCTCTAGCTGCCTTGGATACTATCCGTTAATCCATGACAGGCATGGACTCTGGGTTTGCCTCAGCCCAGGGAGGGGACTCAGCCTGTGTCAGCATCTGAGTCCCTGTTGCTCACTAAGCCAACACAAAACCCATTAGTCTGGCCTTCAAGGCTCTTCTCGCTTCGACGCCCACGAATCCAAGTCATCCTTGCTCCTGTGACCATTACGGCTCTTGAGCACACCATGAACTCGCCAATCACTGTGGTATTCCACGGCTTTTTAGGGGGCCTTCATGGAGTATGAGAGTCCTTCAAATTCAGATTGCACAACCAGCACTGGGTTCGAAGCCCAGTACTACTATGTGACCTTGGGCATACCATTTAACCACAATGAGCCTTAACAGACTTCTCTGAAAATGAGAATAATACCTCTACTATGTTGTCGTGGGATTCTGGGTGACACAATGCCTAGTACGTGTCCTCCCCTCCCCCCAGCAGCATGCTAGCACGATGCTCTTTTCTGTCCCATCACAGACAGTTGAAATGATGCTGATGGTTGAAAGCTGCTTATGGGGAGGTGCAGGCACGATCCCCCCTGAGAGTCAGTGAGCCGGAGGCTCAGAAGGTAGAAGCTGCTCCTGGATGTGAGCCCCACTCCTCTGCGGCCACACGGGCTGCTGACCCGGGTACGAATTCCAGGGGTCCCAGGGCCCTCACCATATCCGCTCCTGTTACGTGCTGGGGCTCCAGCTTCAGAATCTCTCCCAGCACTGCCCGGGGAGCTGTCACTTAGCAAACCCCTGGCTGAGTTGATGCCGTGGCACCAGAGGGGGGGTGTCTCTGAGGAGCCCAAGCGCAGTTTCTCCACGTCTTTCCCTCCTGGCCAGGAGGCCATGTGGACTGCAGTGGACAGGGACCTCCATCGGCAACCGAGAGACCAGTTTCTGCTTCCGCTACTGATTCACCAAACGACCCTTGGAGAATCTCTTCCTCTCCTCATGCCTCCGTTTCCTTAATAAAAAAGTACAAACACTGGGCCAAAAGATCTCTAACGTCCTTTAAAATGCTTACAGTGTGTGGTTCTTATCAGGGAAGGGATTGGTCACCGTCTTCTACCTGCCCACACCCAGCCCTGAACCTGACGTCACTCTCTGCATCCAGAGGGCAGAACGCCACAGCTTGCCCACTGCCCGGGGCTCTCGGTGCTTGTCCCGCCCTGTGAGTGTTCATAGAAAATTATAGAACGTATGTGATTATACTGTTCGGTGCCTACCCAATACTAGGCACTTGGCTCATGTGCTAGAATGAATCCCACCTTGTATTCGTATGAATTTCCCCCAAAGCAGACTCTGGAACAAGGATTTTGGTGCAAGTAGTTTATTTGGGGAGTGGTCACGGGAAGCCTGAGGCATGAGCCAGCAGGAGAGGCAGAGAAGGAGAGAATGATTAAGGGCGCATTAATGGGCTGGACACAGCCCCCAGGGAACGCTGAGAAACGGGGGCACAAGTCAAAATTGCACTGTCGTGGGGGAGGAGCTGGGTGTTTCATCACCACCTCCCACTCCTGGGTGGGGGACAGTCTCTTCTCGGTAAGAATTCTCTGGCACTTCGTACCTCCCGAATGGACCCATCAGGCTGCCTTTGGCAGGGAACACCTTTATGTAGAGGGACACCGAAGGCCAGAACCACCTGCCAGGGACCTCTGGGGCCAGCTGGGATCCATGAAGTGCCGGAATCAGCTTGCACCAGTCTCTGAGGGCTGATGGCCAACTTTACAAGAATTTTTGCTAGCTGGTTGAGAAACATAGCCATTATTAAAAATTGCATTTTGCAACCGATAGTTAAACCAATTATACGAAATGCAAAGGTAACAGATACATTTTACCCAATTATTTAACTATGTTTTGCTTTTCTCTATGCTCTTGAGGTTATCCTATTTATAGGGTGAAAATAGAATATGATGATGCATAGGGATGTCAGCCGCTCGGGGAATAGTCACACCACAGGAACGGGTAAATGCTGTCAGGCCTTTTTCTTTTTTCCCCCTCCAAAGAACAGGTGATCAAACATTTACCAACATCCTTGGTTGGGTTGCGATCAGCAGGACGCCGACAGTGTCTGCTACATACCTCATTGTAGCTTATTATGTGCCTTTGCAGTCAGGGGCTTAAATGACCTACAAAATCATTAAGAGGTCTGAACAAACAGGTGACAGGCTAGGCTTCCAGGGGCCATTCCCCAATCATCCCCACCGAACTGAGGCCCTAAGGCTGTTGCTGCCTCTGCCACAGGCGGGGAATGGCAGGCTGGGAGCCGCTATGGGAATCCAGGAGTCCCCTGCCCATGGCAGTCCCACTGCCCCCTGCCACCCTGACCCACACAAACGACAGGCCTCCTGCCCTGCCTCCTGTCTCTCCTCGGGGGGACTTAATTCTGACACCATGCATGTGATGAACAGGAAAAAAAAAAGTCACATCTGGATCTCCAGCTGCTAGGAAGTCTGGAAAAGGCGTTCGATTTCTGGCTTCTGCACGAAGGGCAGGGTGACGCTGAAGGGTGACGCTGCGCTCTGGCCAGCCCTTCAGGCACCTGCCGGCGGCCTCTCTTCCTCACCTGCCCCGGAGCAGCGCAGCTTGGTGGCCTTCTTTGTCCCCAAAGCCGCGTGCAGGGCCTGGTATGCAGTGGGAGTTCTGTAGGTGTGTATTAAATAAATCAATGACTCTAGAAAGGGAAATTTGGTCTTCTATGGTTGTCAGGAAGTAAATTCTAAGAGGGGATTTGGGCTCAGCAAGAAATAGGTCGACTGAAAGCTGCTGCTTCCCTTTCTGTCCCCTTCCTGCTCTCCTGCCCCCTCTCCTGTCCCTCCCTCTCTCCCAGCCTTCCTCCTCCTCCTCCTCTCTCTCTCTCTCTCTTCCTCCCTGCCTCTCTCGGTGTCCATCACCAAGAAACTCACTACTTCTACAGACATAGGGGAACCCTTTGAACCCGGCCCATGGCCTCCTGTGTTCCATGCACTGCCTCTTTGAAAAATTGAACACCCCGTCTTCAAGGCAGCCTCTCTGTGCTCCAGGGATACCAGGTCTGGGGAAGCGCCTCATCAGAACTCAGGTCCAGAAGACACAGACCAGGAAACACGCACTGGGTGGTTCCTGTTGAAAACCACGTTCCATAAATGCTTTCTATTCTATCCAGAAACCCTTTGACGAGTGCAAAGCGCGGACCCTGCTGGGTGTGGGAAGTGGCTCCTGACCTCGGTATGGGGAATGGGGAGCCAGGCTCTGTTGGGGTAGAGAGCAGGAATCTCCAGTTCAGCTGGGGCTGCTGTGCTGGGGAGGGACCTAGGTGCCTCTCTTTCTAAGCCAAGCCCACTTCTACCCCTCTGGTCTCAAAGGCTTCACCCTCCTCCCCAGGCAGCAGAGGTAGGTTCTGGATCCTTCCATCTCTTCTCATCCTGTCCATGCTGGCGTCCTATGGAAGGAAGAGGGAGATCCTCCTCTACAGACCCAGGCTCCTCCTCCTCTCTGTCCTAACCTGCAGGTCTCCCCAAGTTCTGAGACCGAGATTAGGTTCGATTTCACACCCAAACCCATTTATTTAAAAAACTGTCTTTAAAAAGGGCCAGAAGTGGGACGCCGGGTTGGCTCAGTGGGTTAAAGCTTCTGCCTTCGGCTCAGGTCATGATCTCAGGATTCTGGGATCGAGCCCCCCATCAGGTTCTCTGCTCAGCGGGGAGCCTGCTTCCCCCTCCCCCTCTGCCTGCCTCTCTGCCTACTTGTGATCTCTGTCTGTCAAATAAATAAATAAAATCATAAATAAATAAATAAATAAATAAATTTATTTTTAGAAAGGGCCAGAAGTGCAAACACCCAGTAAAAACAAAACCACAAGCCAGAATCAGGAGCCTCGAGCAGTAGCTTAGTTCTCCTAACGTGGAAGACATTCTCGGTGCCATCGTCCCTTCCAGAGGAGTCCCCTTGAAGCCCAGGGGCCATGGTGGTGCCATGCAGGGCACCGTGCTTCCCCTCCCAGGCTTGCAGTCTGCTCTTGCTTCCAAGGCACCCAAACCTGGTTTCTGGCCGTTTTGACTGGCTTCACACGAGGCGGGGAGGAGGGAGGGGGACTTCCTGGCCATGTCAGTGTGCAGAATGCCTCCAAGTCATACCAGGTTGGAAGAGAAACATTGATTCTAACCCTTGGAACTGACAGAAAATCCTCCAGGCAAGGGAGGTGGGGAGTGCTGCTCGTGGAAATGGGGTATTAGATTGCTTTTGCTGATAATAACAGAGAATAAAGCCAACCTACTGAAGGCCCGCTCTAGGCCTGTAATCATTTTACCTGTGGGGGCACAGCAGGTATCTAAACTGAGGAAATCCCAGATGTTGTGGAGCTCGTGGTCTAGTGAACCCTAAATAACCCAACCCTGGGAAGGGCAGGGATGGGGCTGGCCTCGGAGCCCCTCAGAACTAGACATGTCAGTGCTCAGCGAGACTTCTGTGCCCCTGTTTCTCTCAAGACCACTCCCTCCAAACAGCTTCTTCCTGCCTCTGTCTCCATCAAGAGGGGGGCAAGACAGCCACCATCTTGTTCCCATCTGAGCATCCCAGACTGACCCAGAAGATGCGAGAATGAGGACATTTTAATTGGTCAGCAGGCAGGTGCCGTGTAAGTGTCGGTGTCACGTCTGGTGTGAGACCAACTGAGGAAGAAATTTTGGGTCAGATGGAGGGCATCCCGAGGAGGCTGAGCGGCGACCCTCTGTTAGGGACACCGGCTGGCAAAATGTACAGTAGAATGCTTCCTTGGGCTGTCGTTGAGCCTGAAGAACGGAGAGCAACTCAAGAAGGGTCAGCTTGGTTCTGGACTGAAACCAAGAAGGTGAAGGTCACTGGGTGTGTGTAGCCAGGCTTTCTTGTTGTGACTGTGGCTGCGTGGAGGTCCTACCTGCATGGAGAGGAAACTTTTACCTGCGACATCCAGTGTCTCCATGTGCAGCACTGACCTTGGCAAGACCCGAACCAACACAGATCTTTTCTAGTTTCCTTATTCCCTTCCTCCGAGTCTTGTGGCTGGAGTGTCCTATGCTCATTGCTGACTCTGGACCTTTGCTTCATTCCAGCTCTCTGCACCCCCATCCCCAGAATGCCCCATGTGCTCCTCTTTTCTTACTCAAGTGTGATGCCCTTGCGAGGCCATCTCAAGCCCCCTTCCCCAGGAAGCGCTGACCTACCTGCCCGTGCCTTCCGGCGCCCAAGCACCTGGCGTAGCCTCAGAGCCTCAACGGTCAACATTCCTTCCTCCATTCCGGCAACCCTGGGAGGCTGACATCATTTCCTGCTTTTTACAGGTGGACACACTGAAGCTAGGAGAAGCCTGACGTGACCCCAGGGAGAAAGAGCTGGGGCACTGGCAGCCGTGGCCACTCTGTTTTGCACGGATGGCCTTGTTTTCCTGGAAGATCACTTGACATTCTCGAGCAGTGGTTCCCAAACTTCAGGATGCACGAGGCTTGTCGCAGGGACTCTTCCAGAATAGGATGGCAGAGCTTCCCAAGCAGATCATCTGGTGAAGGGCCAGCGGCAGTGCACGGCTTGCCACGGGCCTGGGGTGATGATGACTGGTCTGGTCCCGCTTGGAGGAGCGCTGCGTAGGTGCAGACACGGGTCACAGCGGGTGCCTGGGATTCTGGTCCTTCCCCAGACTCACCCAATCGAAATCTGTCGGGTGAGAGAGTGGTTTTATCATCCAGAAAGCAAGCAAAAGCCGATGGAGAGTCCAGCCTGCCGACAAGCACTGAATTGTACATGCTTTATCTTCTCCAGGTCATTCTTCCGCAGCAGTTCAGCTCCTTGGAGGCCCAGACAATGGCACTTAACTCAGCATTGTCCCTGAGCCAGTGTGGTGCTGGTCCGGCGACCGATGTCACCCGGCTGCCTGTGCATTCCGAAGAGAGGCATTCCGGGGGCGGAAGGGGAAGGAGCTCCTGCGCCTCCCTCTCGCCTCTCGTCCCTGCGGGCCTGAGTCCTTCCTGTTGCTTAAGGACCTGCTCGGGCCCTTTCGTTCCACAGCAGACTTTCAGTACCTCCCCAGAGGGCAAATGTCATGCCCATGAGCCTTTGGATCCTTCTTCGATGAATTTACATGGGATTAGCACTGTCCAAGGAAGGAAAGCTTCAGGCAAGTTCCCGTCCTATATTAGGCACATACTAGGCGCCCCAACATCTGCTTTCTCCTTCCACGTTCTCCTCTTGGGAAGACATTTCCTCCACCTTGAACATCCCCACCATGGGGAACCGTGGCTTGCACATAGCCCCTGTTCAATTAATATTTTAGATTCCTACATAAGCCTCATAAATTACAGGGTTGTTGTTGCAACACGTTGGAACGAGTGTGTGTTATACACACGTGTTGTTCTCACTCCCAGGTGTGAGATCCCTCTGGCATCCAGTCTGATGCCTTCACTGAACTCCCTTCTAGAAGTATTTTTTTCCCCTGATTGAATGGTTATTTACTTGTCAGGGTGAAAACTGGCAGAGGGGAAAAGGTGTGCTTCTCTGTTAAAAAAAAAAAAAAAAATCCAGGCCCAACCAGACTCCTTCCGTACCCAAAGTGTCTCCATCAGTTGCTTTCTCATTAAAAATGGAAATAATAGTAGTTGCTTGATACATCTTTAAATTCTGTGAAAAAATTTCACAGTGCGTGCATTAGTACGCTCTCATATTGTCGCTGCATGATATAATACAGCCTGAGATTTGGACAGAAGGTAGAGCACCTATTGTATCTCTGTCAAACAAAACCAAAGCCAAACAAAACAAAGGAAAGTACAAAAGCCCATTGCTGGTGACGTTGTGGTGGCACAGGCACACATACTGTGGAGGACTATTGAGCAGTGAATGTCGAATCATAGAAGTTTTCACTTATTTTTACTTTAGAATACCAGTTCTAAGAGCTACAAGAGTGTAATCACAAAAGAGGGACAAATAGGCATCAGTGTAATTTATGACGGTGAAAACAAGAAGCGACTCAAATGCAGAAAAATAGGAGAAAGGTTACATGAATTATAATATGTCAAACATCATGGAATACTTCACAGCAATTAAAAAGGCTAAACACAAATCCTCTGTAGAAACAGGGACTGATTTAAAATAAATATCAAAATATAATTTTATGTACACTTTGATTAAAATAATGCAAAATTCTGTATTTGCATGGAGACATAAAGATCAGAAAGGAACAAAAAGACATGAACATGTCTGCTTTGTTACGTTGGTGACGCTAAATTTGTTTTGTGTACATCATATCTCTCTATGTTTTAAATCCCCCAAATAGTCAGTCCTGTGAGGCAGGTTTTACTACCTCCATTTCTCAGATGAGGAATCAGGCAGAAATATTTTATTGAATTTGAGAAAAGATGAAGCAGGCCTTAGAATGAACCTTGCCCCACTGACCCTCAAATCTGTGCTTTTTAAAAATTAGGCATTCACAAATTATTTTCGACAACTGTGCATTTGGTGTTGCTTTCTCTTGAGAAGAACTCGTTTTCAGTTGGCTCTTATTTCATCTTAAAATAATGTAGAGATACAGAAATTCATCACAGGATTTATTACATGTACCCTGCCTAATTTATGAAGTGTGGTATATTGTTACATGCACCCCGTGTTGTACACATCGTTACAAACCATTTCTCAGTAATCATGGTGCCTCTCACGTAGATGGTAGACTTGGCTATGTGATGTGTCTTCGGAAGTGGGCCTTTGGCAAGCATGACACAAGCAGATCTCAGTTAACATGGGTGAGTTGGGCTTGGAACCCATCCACCATGTTTTGAGCAAGCCCAAGCCTGACCACAGGGGAGGCTGCATGGAAGAGAATGCAGATGCCCCAGGAAAGAGCCCCAGATGAACTCCCAGCATCAAGGCAGCACCAGCTGCCAACTACATAGCCACATGGAGAGATCATCATGGCTGACCCAGCCCCCATCAAGCCTCCAGATGACATTGACTCTTGTTGATGCCACATGGACTGAAGAACCACCTAATGAGCCCAGCGAATCTCTATAACCATGAGAAATCACAAATCTTTATTGTTTGAAACCACAAAGTTTTGGGATAGCTTGTTGTCTATCAATATAGGACAAAAAATACTGGACACCAGAAAAGAAAAATGCAAAGTACCTGGATAAACTTAGCACATAATAAGAGTTTAATTAACTGTACAGGAGGAAGAAGGGGTAAATTCTGTAGCTTGGCATTCAGATTTACTTTGGATTGTCTACTGCAGCTAGCTTTTTCATAAGACAAGCTCTCCCTGGAACTGGATTGATCTGTAAACCAGGCCAGCAGGCAGGACTGCTCCAGGGGGGTCCTTCCTTGAGGGCAGAGTGTGCAGTTCCCGAGCACAGGAGCATTGTCCTTTGTGAAATGTCAGATCCTTTAGAAGCTGGAGAGTAAGTCACTGCTTGGTAATTGTCCTGCCCCTTGCTGGTGTTTCCATTCTTGGCTCCCATGGTAAAGTTCAGTCCCATGCTCGTTTTTTATCTTCCTAAATGTAGCGTGCCATGCCACAGCCATTTGTATTAGGGTCTTCGACAACCACGATTGTTCCCAGCTATCGCATCTCTGCTGCCTGTGCCTCAGTTCAGGGCCCCAATCATTTCTACCTTCGATAATGCTAGCAGCCTGTAACAAGTCTCCTGGCATCTTGGCTTATACTCCTTGATTCCGTTCTCTGTAGCAGGCGGTAGGCCGGTCCTATAGCACAGATAGAATCATTTTACTCTGCTCTTTAAAGCCTTCCAGTAGGCTCCCCATTGCCCGTCATCTCCAAATAGATTCATGTATGTTTCATAGGGTATGGGCTAGGAATGACATTCATAGCTTAATACATGTGGGAAACCCTGGATGAAACAAAGTTAACTTTTTTTGTTGTTGTTGTGTGTTTGTTACAGGACTTCTCAGAGCCTTTAATATGCTGATGTGAATTGTGAATCTCCAAAAGGATCCTACAAAAGGCAGCATTTACTAAATTTACTTTTTTGGCAGGCTGTCTTTGGTTCTGTTGAGTTAATGCTTAGAATTGTGGAAAGATTGCAAGTTCCTTAGTTTGGCATGCAAGCTTCTGCATGTGCTGACCTATTTATCTTTCTAGTTCAAGTCCCTGTGCTTCTCTCAATTTCTTGCTTCCTGACAACTTGATGCCTTTACATCTGCATTCCCTTTGTCCAAAATCACCCATTCTGCTCTTTCATAGCCTAGTTAATCTGTATTAATCTCCAAATGTCAGGTCAGTCTTCCCTCCTCTGGGAAATATCCTATTGCCATTCGACCGCACCCCACTCACCCACCCTTTGCATCTTGGGCTGAATTAGAGATGTTCACCCCATCATATCCCATGATTTGTCCTGTTATATTCACTTCCACACAGCCTTATAATTGCCTGATAGTTTTTCCTTCTAGATAGCAAGTCCTTTGGGTAGGGCTGATTGCTTGGCACTTGTGGGCTTTTAATAAGGGTTTATTGGAAAAATGAGTACTGGGAAGAAGAAGTAATTTGGAGAAAATTATTGTTGGCTAAGAACTTCCTGAGACCAGTCACGCTGGCAGTAGATGACTTTTCAGGGGCTCATCCCCTCAGAGCCCAAACACGTCTCTCCTATTGACCTTACCCCACAGACACTCCTCAGGTATGATCTCCTGGGACCATGGACAATCCCATGAACAGAACTGGGTCAGCTCAATTTATTCTCTGAAGATTGGTACCTAGCAGTTGTTAGATTGTCAATCAAGCTGTACACCGCTAAACTCTGGAGCCCTCGTCATCATTCTGGGTATGGCAGAGGGGAGCTGCTCTGTAGAGGGAGAGAGAGAGGGAAAAGGGAAGGCAGAGGGATTATCTGGGAAGAATCGAAGATGGGGAGTTCAGGTGGCCTGTGTTCCCCACCTGTCTTCCATTTCTCTTTTCATGACTACTGGAGGTCTGGCTTTGTTGCCCATTTTGAGTTATGAGAGTATCATCCCAATGAATTTCCTTTTATCCATTTAAGCTTATTTGAAGGGGGTTTATCTTGTGTTACCATGAGGGGCTTTACTAAGCAACATCCCGTTCTTTTTCCTTAAAAAGCTCAAAATGGGACTAGCCCTGTGAACGTGCTTCTGTTTGTCACAGCCACGTTGTGAATATTAATGGCAATACTTATGCCAGTTGACTGTGCATTGAGAATATGAAATATGTATGTCACTTAAAAACAAATGACCGTCAACATCGCGCCTGGGCTGAGTTAGTCTCCCCCGGGTGGTCACAGCTGACGCCGAGGGTCGAGAAGGCAGTGCATTTATGCCGGGCTCTGTGGGTCCCAAGGCCAGGACCTAACTGTGCACACTCAGGAAGGTGGCGTCTTACTAATGATTTGTTACCGTGAACGTGACGCATTGGTGGATTTATACAGGGGAAAGTGTTAATAAAAGATTCTTTGAGCTGCATCTCTGCTTTGCTGAGTTGTCATTCATTAAGCAAATTTGAGGCAACATAATTGCTACAAGATTCTACATATTTGCAGATGAATTTGTGAATTTATTTGGGAAATGAATGGGTTTTAAGTTGGCTTGTTGGACTAATTCTATCTTGTTGCCAGGAGATGTTTCGATGATGGGTTTCTCAGAGTTCTCAGGTGGGTAGCAGTTTGCCATTGACAAAATAATGGACAGACAGGCTTGGATTTAAATTCTGACTCTGTCGCTTACTAGTAGTGTGAGAGTGACACACTTACTCCTCTGAGTCTTAGTTTCCTCATCCATCAAATGGGCACGGTGGTGCATATAGAGTTGTTGCGAGATGAAATTTGATATTGTGTGTTAAAAATTAGCATCTGATAATTGGTGCTTATTATTTCACCTTAAGCTGTCTTTTGGTTGTTCCTCTTGGAAACAATATTGTTCTTAAAGGAAATTTACTGTTCGCATAAACATCGACACATGTAACTGTGTGACTACAAGTGTAGGATTTGGGCTGGATGGGAAGGGTGCCTGAGCCAGTTATCCATGACCACACCTGTCACAGGTACGTCTGTGAGGGGCCATGGGGGGCACATACACTTTACATCCAAAATGAACCTGTCCTTGGAACTTAGGACAGCGGAAGTGTGTGTTTGGCCCATACACAACTCAGAGAATGGACTTGGCCCCTTGGGGGGTACCTTAGAGTTATTAATTGGCTGGTTGACCTGCTTCTTTGAAGGGTTTGTCTTTCATGAGTGTTCTGTAAGATTCTAAACCCCTTTCGGAAAGTGGCCAATTAGCAGCGGTTTTTGAAGGCAGGTTGCATGATGGGAATGACATGGAATTGGGAGCAAATCCTGCATTCTCATTATTTTGACCTTTATCTGTTTCTTTGCTTCCGGGATCATCATTTTACCACCTGGATTCTGTTTCTGTCTTTGTGAGATGAAGATAATAATGTCGCCAGATGACAGAAATGTATGTTTATTTCCTTCCTTCCTTCCACAAATGAGGTGCTAAGGGCTAGGGATCTAGCAGTGAACCAAACTGACAAAATGTTACCCCCCCAGAGCTTGCCTTCTATGGGGGGAAGGGACAAGATACTCAATATCTCAAAAAAGTAAAATGCAGTGTTTGTCACCTTGTGCTCGTGGACTGCCAAGGAGTACAGTGTTCAGGGAGGAAAGAATGGAGGCATCAGGGAGGCAGTTACCAAATCAGGACAGACTGGCGAGGCAGGGACTCTCGGTGGCCTTCGAAGGGAGCGGCGGGGCAGCTCCGGATGCTCTTGGGGTAGAGTTGGGGGGCATCCCGGCAGAGGACCCAGCACGGGTGAAGGACTTGAAATGAGAGAAGGTCTGGGGGTTCTGAGGAGCCATGAGGAGGTGGAGTGGGGATGTGGAGTCCTCGAGGGGGAGAGAAGCAGGAGGGAGGGGGAGGGGTAGGCAGGGAAGATTGTGGCCTTGGGAACGCTCTCAGGACTTTGTTGCCCGGATGTCACGGGCGCTTCTGGAGAACTAAGGTCACTGCCACAATCCGATCTGACTTAGTCTTAACGGTGCCATCTAGACTTGCTGTCCCACATGGAAGCTATACATGCCTGGAACTGCGGCTGATGAGCTGGAGGGACTGGGTTCTCCATTTTATTTCGTTCGAATTGATTTAAATTTAAATTAAAAAATCATGACTTGATTCAGTGATTGGAAAACTTTTAAGAGTGTTTGAAACGACTTGGGTATATGAATCTGCTTTTTCAACTGCGCAGTTATGAGCTCTACATATAGATTAGGTACTTCCAACAAAAATTCACCATCTGAATTGAGGTGGGATGGAATGGTGAAAGACACCCCAATTTCCAAAACAAAGGATGAAAATATTAAGGTTAAAATCAACCAATCATATTGCTTGTATTCATGTTATGTTGAAATAATATTTTGAATCTATTGGGCTAAATAAAATACAGTATCATTAATTTCACCTGCTGCTTCTTACATTTTTGAGACATAACTTCCGGAAAATTTAAAATGACAAACACAACTCACATTCTCTTTCTGTTGGAGAGCACTGACATAGAAAAAGTCTTGTACCAAGCTTGGCACATTATTAATGAATTCATTCATTCATTCATCACAAATGTATTGGGTGCTTTCTAGGGATGGAGCCCAGTGTTCCTAAAGGGGGAGATACAGGTGCTCTCTGCCCTCGTGGGACGTCTAGTCAGGGAGACAGACAAAAGACAAAAAGTAAAGCAGTGCAAAATCTGGTATACGCTATGGAGGAAAGAAATGGGGGTCTGAGAAAGAGCGTATTGGGGAGCAGATGTTAGGTGGGTCTCCGAGGTGAGGAGTTAGAACTGCTTGAAGATTATTATCAAACTGTCACACCAAAGTGCCTTTTAAACCTTCAAGTGCTCACGGAGTGAGTTACTGTCAATGTCTGTGTTCTCAGGGGCAAGGCATTTGGCTGGGACATGATCCCGCTGAGAATAAAGCCCAAGTCTCAGTCGACATTTCACACAAGGTGTCTGCCCCATTGGCACGTGTGAGGTGTCGAACAAGAACAGAAGACATCGTAGGGCCTCTTGGGAGATGGAGGGAAACGCAAAACAGGTTCTAGTTTTCATCCAGTTTTGCTGGCAAGGGAAAAATGTAATGGTGCAAATGTGAGACAGGGTATTTTCAGGGCTGAATCAAGGTCATGTGGGAGTACGGCTGGCCTCTTGGAACCGAAGAAGATGAGGGCTAGGGAAGACAATGTAGCACTTGGGTCTGAAGCTGGTTTGAGCTTGAAGCAGGTGGAGGGGACCAGGGAAGGGCTTCAGGTGGGGGACGAAGGTCAAACAAAAGGTCTGAGGTGTGACCTAGTGGCCAAGGCTTGGGATGCTTCCGGAAGGAGGGGAAACCGTTGCCGTTTCTCTGCAACCCAAGCGGTGAGTCTGGTCTTCTGACTTCTGCGAAGTCACCAAATAACTGGGCTCAGAGAGAAATGAGAGTTAAAAACAGACTGGGTGTTAGTAATAAAAATATACCACCTGAGTTGAGATAGTCTGTCATTATACAAGCATTCCAGAGTTTGAAAATTGAGGATGAGGGAAGGAAGAATAAAACTCAAATTAGTATTTTTTTATAGTCCCTGAATGTTGAAATAGTATTTTGGATATGTTGGGTTAAATAGGTTATATTAACATTAATTTCACTGGTTTCTTTTTACTTTTTTTTTTTCAAAGACTGGAACTACTAGAGAATTCTGGATGGTAAACATGGTTTGTGTTCTGTTTTCATGGGAGAGCATGACCCATGGGGCAGCCTATGGCTCCTTTCGGCGAGGGGTATTCTGGTGTGCCCAGGGTCAAGGCTTCCAGAAACCCCTGCGGCTTGTTATGAGTAGACATAAGAAGTCACAGCCTCACTATGATGGGAGAGGTTTAGGCTCTATCCCTGGAAGTGAGAAAGTGGTTCTTTGGTCAGATGTGTCCATATTTCTCTCCACTGAGTCTCCCTTCAGTATCACATTACAAGACAATTATTACATTACAAGAAACTTGTCCTAATTTTGTAAATCGCATGTAAAGGAAGTGAGATCTTGGCCTCTAGTCCCACAGGGTCCCACAATTCAAACTGCCTCGATCATGAGCAAGTCTTCATCCCTTATGCGGTCGTGGAACCGTTGGTAATAGTAAAGGTGTCTTGTTCATTAGTGTAGCAGCCCTTCCTACTTTCCAGATGGGAAACTGAGATCCAGAGAGAGACAGAGACTAGTCCGGGGGTCCTGCTGTCCTCGGTCTGTATCCTCAGCAGTTCCCTTGTAAGTGGAATTTCATGGAAAGAGAGTCCACATCCTCAGGGGGCCAGCGGGAAAGTAGGCCGCTCCTCTCCTGGCCTCTCAGTGTAGAACAATAAAACCAAGATTTACTGAGCAGTGACCTGAACAGGGACAAGTGCTTGCAAGGTGATGGTGGCCTGGTTAGGAGTGAGCGTCTCATTACCAAATACATCCCTCAGAGCCTCACCTCTGTCCCTGCCAGTCAGCAGTAACTTCCTGGAAGCCTGGAGGCTGGGGCTGCCTAACTGGTTTTCAGCTGCCAGGGATGAGTGCTGGCTGGGTGGGGACAGCAGTGGCTCAGGGGGACACACACAGGCACACGGGACTGGCGATCTGGCCCAGGACTCAGGGCTGGGAGCCAGGCAGGGAGAGAGATAAGGCTTGTCCTGGTGACAGGACCTCCCGGGTGCTGTTTATATGCATATCTCCCTGACCTCTGAGCCCTGTCCCCCTGCCCAGCCTCCAGCCCTGGAAACCAAGCTGTGTCACACACGTCACTTTGATGCATTCCAGGCCCACGTGTTTAAGCAGAAACGTGAGATGGAGGAAAGGCTCAGCCAGTCGCGGGATCTGGGAACTGATAGAGCTCCAGCAAGGAATATGCCCGAGCTCCTCTTAGCCCACAGATGTCTTGGACACAAATCCTAGGGGGCTTTTTAAAGGCCATACCCCAGAAGTTTGGGGGGGTAGGCCGAGCAGTTCTGCCCACCCCACCCAGGGGTTGGGAAGGACTTCAATGGGAATGCAGTTAGGGAACAGGATGGGCAGCGCCTGCTCCCCCGGTATCCCCTGTGGCCGCAGCTCTGTGTGACTGACAGCATTTCACATCCCTAAAAATTACATTTTTTATCTGAAAAGAAACACCCTGAAATGTTACCAACAGTAAACCTCTTTGGGTGCTGAGTCTATGGATGATTTTTCTATCTCTAATTTTCTTTTCTTTACTCTGAACATTTTCTCCACTGAGCCTGTATTACTTTGTAACAATAATATTTGAACAAAGTTTCAGATTTTTTTTATTTTTTATTTTCTTCTGCCCAGAAGGCAAGATATGACTTCCATGGAGCAGATTGTGTCCTTGAGCAAAGATGACCTTTTCTGAAGCTGCCACAGACCCACATCCCTAAATGCTCCGTTCTGCTTTTTGCTCTTTCTGTTTCTTCTTCCTCAGTGAGGAGAAATGCTGTTCTCTTAAAACTGGGGGCTTTACATACTTCATTTCATTTAGTAATCAAGAACAAAGCTGGGCGCCTGGGTGGCTCAGTAGGTTAAAGCCTCTGCCTTTGGCTCAGATCGTGATCCCAGGGTCCTGGGACGGACCGGGATGCACTGGGCTTTCTGGTCAGCGAGGAGCCTGCTTCCCCCTCTCTCTCTGCCTGCCTCTCTGCCTCCTTGTGATCCCTAGCAAATCAATAAATAAAATTTAAAAAAATAAAAACAAACAAAAAAGCAAGAAATCAGAGGGCAATAAAAGGGAAGAGGAGAACTCTTTGGTGTTGGGTCTCTGGCTGGTAACAGCAATTCAGAAATCCTCGTCCAGTGTCTGTTTTGCTGCCATGTTGCTTTCGTCCCCCACCAAGCACAGTCCCTGCCATTCCAGCACTGCAGCAGAACCCCAGAGCCTCCGCTGGACATTCCTGTGACTGTCGCCTGTTCCTCCCTCTCATCACTTATTTTAGTCAGAATTCTCATGTATATGGTACTGGAGCCAGGAATTTGAATCCCTGAACTCATCTTTTTTTTCTTTCTCCATTTCATCCAGTGACGTTAGGAACAACCCACCAATCTCATTACATTCATTAGTTTGCCAGAAACTTCCAAATGTACCATATACGCAGCCGTCTGGCCCTGTGCTGCTTCTAAGTGGTTCCCTGGGAATATGCAGTGCTGAAATGTTGCATTTCTTGGCCACTGGATCAGGCCCTGGACTACCAGTGCTCTCTTTCCTACTGAAAGTAGTTGCTCTTGTCTTGAAATCTAATCAGAAATCCCAGAAGACGACTAAGAAAACGTATCCTTAGAATTCTGTTCTCTAGAACCACTCTTGGTACCAAAATCTATATTAGTTAGTGTTCTCCAGAGAAACAAAGCCAACGGGATGTATCTATCTACCTGTCTGTCTCTCTATCTAATCTGTCATCTATCTATCTAATCTATATCTGTTATCTATCTATCTATCTATCTTATGTGTCCGTCCATCAAGAATTTATTTTGAGGAATTGGGTCATGTGATAATAGAGTCCCAGGATCTCAGTTGGCAAGCTGGAGATCCAGGAGCCTGGTGGTTAGTTCCAGTCCAAGTCCACAAAGGCCTGACGGTCAGGTGAACTTGTGTTGGGTCCTAGGCCAAGAGTAGGAAAGACTGTTGTCCCAGGGCAAGCCACATATGGGCAAAGTTCCCTTTTACTCAGCCTTTTTGTTCTCTCCAGGTCTTTAACGATTGGATGCGGCCCACCCACTTTAGAGACAACAGTCTGCTTTACTCAGTCTCACTTTTTAATGAAGTATCTATTCATTGAAAAGAATCTTTGTTCTACATATTTGATAATGAGAGGGTTTCTCAGGATATCTATTTGCCAGATTGTCTAGAGCAGGAGTCATTCATATATTACTGGTGTGTGTACATATGTGGAGGGAGGGCTGTGCACATTCGTATATGAAATTCATAAATTTAAATAAATTAGTATATTTTATATACTGAAAATGTGTCTTTGCATGATAATTATCTCATGTACGCTAGAGTTTATCTCTGCAAGGCAGAAAAGGAAATGAGATTAGAGAGCCTTCAAGTTTATCTGTAATATTTTATTCCCTAGAAAAGTGTTAAGATTTTGTCAAGCTGGTGGTTGTGAAACAGGTGTCTATCATATTATCTCAATATCTTACGGTCGGAAACTATTTCACAAGTAGAAAAAGGAAGGAAGGAAGGGTGGAAAAAAGGGAGGATAAGAAAAGGGATAAGAGGGGCGCCCGGGTGGCTCAGTGGGTTATAGCCTCTGCCTTCAGCTCAGGTCATGATCCCACGGTCCTGGGATCGAGCCCCGCATCGGGCTCTCTGCTCAGCGGGGAGCCTGCTTCTCTCTCTCTCTCTGCCTGCCTCTCTGCCTACTTGTGATCTCTGTCTGTCAAATAAATAAATAAAAAATCTTAAAAAAAAAAAAAAAACAACGGGATAAGAACAGAGGTTGCTGGGTAGCTCCTAGGGTGATGGCCAAAATCAAGTCCACAGAGCCGGTTGGGAGGATCCCCACCCACCACCAGGTCACCGGAGCCTAGGTTTCCCCCTCTGCCACCACTGTCCCTGGAGGTTCGACGTTGGCTTTGACACTGTGGCCACCTACTGTGAGAACAGAGCTCTACTGCTCCGAATGTTTGAGTCACTACCTCCCATTTCCTTTCAGGAATATCCTAGGTTACATACCTCCTTCTAGCCGCAAGGGGATGGTGGCGGTGAAAAAAAAGAGGTGTCTTGCATTTTTGCCTTCTATATTAAAAAGTTGTCGTTGATTTATAAAGTGGAAAGATTCTCAAGCCTGGGAAGGGGGCGAGGGTTCAAATAACAGACACAAATTAAGAGCAGTATCCACCATGCACAGGAAGTTTGAGCTTTCTCTGCAATCTCCTGGGCCAGACCCTGAGCTGGGTCCTGGACCTACAATCCTTACCTCCATCCCAGGCCCCACCCCCACCCGCACCCCCACCCCTTGCTCCCAGACAGGTGAATGTCCTCACCCCAGTTTTTATGCACAACAAAGAACTGGACTCGCTCCATGTCACAAGGTAAGCCAGAAGCAAAGCACAGATCACAATTCTGGTCTCCTTGACTCTGAGTTCTTGTTTCTGATATTTTTCAGGCAAAATTAAGAGAGACACTTTCCTGATAAGCTTCTATGTCCTCCTCTTGTTTTATCACTCTCAACAGATAGGGCTTTTCTGGTGTGGGCTTTATCCTTGCCTTGAGGAAGGAAAAGAAAAAGTGATCTACAGCAAAATAATTTGATGGAGAATTTGGTGTTGATAAAGTGGTAACAGACTACCCCCGATATTATGTTGGATAGAGAACTATGGCGGGCTTTTTCTGGGAATCTTCTGAGATGGGGGTTTTTAAGGGCCATGACAGTGAGGGGAAATGTCGTATATGAGACTCTGGGGGCTCTTCGGATTCATTATGGGCAAACATCTGCTTCAACAATCTACAAATAAGAAAGACTAAAGATCTTGAGCGTCACTATGAAACAGGGCGGGGCCAGGGTGCTGATGTGCCTAAGCAGACCAGTTTCAGTGCCTTAGGTGTGGGTGGTATGCTGAGCACCGAGTCTTCTTCAAACCATCTGGCTGATCGCGTGTGCAAAAATCCAGAAACTGGTCACATTTTCTCGAAATTAAAATTCAATAAGAGGCATCTTTCATTTCAATCTCCTGCCTTTGTGTAGAAAACACAATACTCTGGTGACAAATGCAGGTGAATTGAATTTTGTTTTCCCGTAATAGTCGCATCTCGCCGCAAACTAATGTATTAGTTATCAGAGATGAAAATAAGCATAATGCCTGATTCTCAACTTGAAATTGCATAACTGCAGCAAAATGGCTTTCGATTGAATAGCACATTTGTTTCCCTTTTCTTTTTTCCTTCTGCTTTTTGTTAAATCTCCATTTGTCTGCTATGATCAGAGGTTATCAGGGGGTTGGTTTGGAACTTTAATGGGAGAGGGGTCTCATTTAATGGCACTCGGCTCTCACCCTTGGCTCTGTTGCACACCTACCCAGAGCCCTGAGCTCTTGCCCCTCCACGCCTGGACTCCAGGACGTATCTCTTTCCAATTCACTCTGTAATGCACATATTCAGAGCCTAGGCGAATATTTAGGTTCGGTGAAGGATGGCAGAGTCATGAGAGTAGATATCATTTGAGCACTTTCTTGTGGGCCTGGACTTTATGTACATTATTACATCACATCCTCACATCATTGGAGGAAGGGAGAGATTATCCCATCATCTAACTGGTTATGAAACAACACTTTGAAGAGGATGATGGCGTGGTTGGGAGGGGGACAGCAAGAGACAGAGAAACATTAACCCTGGCGTTGGGCCTGAGCACAAGGTGGGTGGCGGTGCTCTGTCGTGTGGGGTCAGCAGGGTTTGCTGCGCAGTAAAGATCAAGGGGTTGCTTTAGGAATTGTTCAGTTGGAGAGAACTATTTGCAGGTCAAGTGGAAATGTCAGTCACAGAGTTGGTGAATTGGAGGTCACAACAATCCAGAGAAAGAGAGTGATGAACATTCGGGCTATCCTTGGAATCCGTGTCCTTCAGTAACTCATGCATCGACAGCTTGCTGGCTGAGCGAATCTGAGGCTGAGCCCAGATCGTCAGTCCTCAGCTCTGCCCGGTGCCTACTCCTCACTGCTGAGCCCGGGGCTGGGGTGACATTCAGATCCAGTCACCCATGGTGGTGCCTTTAGGCTAGAGAGTAACTCTGGGTTTTTACAACTGAATTATAAATTCATCTATAATTTATAAAGGCTAAATTCATCAAAGCAACAATCACACTTCTCTGCTTCATTTTTGTCCCCAGCTAAAGGCAGTAGAAGAGTTGGAGTGCGAACTCCCCTGTGAGAGTAGATCTCTGTTCCTTGCCTTAAATCAGAATTAGGATTATCATAAGAATCACCATTACATTGTACCCCAACTCCCAGAACCCTCTGATTCTTCTCAGGGTTCCCACAAACATTCCCACTCTTCTGCCCATAGAATAGGACTCAGAAATTTGGTGCTCAGAGTGCTGTTTAATCCCCTCTCCTATGAATTCTTGTCCAGACCAGCTCAATTTGGAAAACATTTATAAAAATGTAATGTGTCCAGACTGATAGAGATAAATAGGGGAGTATGCTTTATGTCCTAAAACCAAGATCAAGACATACAGTTTACCCAAGAACCTAATTTTGGGGTGTGATTTTAATTATATGAGAAGCCAAAGAGGGTTACATTAAATCACTTTCAGCTAGACATTAAAGAAACTATCTTTAAGGAAATCAACTACATCGTAAGCCTCACAATAAATGTGGATTTTGGTCTTATCTATGGTTTCTGGTTACCCTCAGTGTATGTTGTGGCCCATGCGCGGTCATGGGACTCACTCTTAGGGAACAGGCAAGGTGTCCCACTTTGAGACACTGTAGGGGAATGGAATGAGGAGTGAAATGAATCGAAAGTCTGAGTGTCTAGCACCTAAAAAAAATCCGTTTACTCAAAATCCTTTGTGCAAAAGGCTCTGTTCAAGAAGGCTCCTCTGTGTGGGAATAAGGTCGACTTATTGTCGGCTAGCCACTCACAGGAGAATAGTGGGCTGCTAACCAGTTCACCAGCAATTTCAAGAGAGTGCAGTAGTTTTAGGGGCAGTGCGGCATGGGGGCTGGAGGTGGGTGACCCCATCAGCAATCGGGAGGGTTGGGACAGACTTCCTAGGGGATGGGGGGGTGGTGTCATTTGAACTGGGCCTCGGGTGCCCGAATTTAGATGTGAGCAGAAGGTAGGGCTGGAAGCAGAGGGAATGGCAGTACAAAGGCTTGGAGACGGGAGCCCAGGGCGGCCAGGTCATGGGACGCATGAGGAACACACTTTGACCCCGGGGTGGAGGCTCATGATCACCAAGACCAGAAAGGAAGTGTGGAGCCAAGTCAAGGGAACCTGTGGGAGTTCAGCAGAGATGGAGGCTGGAACTGATGCTTTAGGCGATGGAAAACAGCAGAGGATCCTCGAGCAGGGAGAGAACCGGCGCAGTCCGAGCTGCACTCCGGGGAGCTCATTCGGAGCGCTGTGCGTGGAAGGGCTGGAGGCTGAGGCGTTCTAGGCCACCACCCGGCCCAGGGAGCATTTGTCTGCATTAAGGTAACAGCGAGTCATAAGCACGTGGGTGCATATAAACATGCAAGAAAAAAACTTGGGGATTTACACTTAGTAGTAAAAATGCTGGTCCTTTCCAACACCTTCTCTGGAATCCTTGCCCTGTCTCCAAACCAAATAACTTGTCAGATTGTCAAAAGAATCCTGTCATGTCATCTTCCGGTCTGGTATCCTTCAGTGGCTATTGCTTTCGGAACAAAAGCCACGTTTTAGTGTGGAGTGTGCGGCCCCTATCAGCCTGGCCTTGCGAACCCCAGCTCAGGGCTCCCACCAAACCGTGCTGACTGTTCCACAGACCTTGGTATCTTCCCCACCCCCATCTCTACTTACTCTATCAAGGGCTTTCTGTTCCCAATTTTCTGCATGTCCAACCCTCCTTCTTCTGTGCAACTGCAGTGCATTTGCCCAGCAGTCCCACAGCTCTTGAGTCAGGAAGCTGGTCGCTCATCCGAGCACCTGAGACCAGCACAGCGACCCTGTAAACAGAGGAGAGCCTTACCGCCAGCCCCAGAAGCAGTGACTTCCCCAATAGAAGTCACACCTTCACCCAGGCCATCAAAAGAGTATCTCAGACCTTAGGCTTCTCTCAGGACCACTGTGCAAGCAGGCAGGGGTGGGGCTGGGCTCTGAGGCTTTCCAGTTGAGTCTCTAGGAACACAAAGTCTATAAGAAACTTCCTTGAAGAATTGAGACAACAGACAGTTCTTGGCCAGTTCTAGTTGAGAAGGTGACCATTGGTCAGATCTTGCAGGGGAAGGGTTTCATAATCATAAAGGATCTGGGTACTTCGTGACATGACTATGGAGGTAGAGGAAGCTGGCCAAAAGAGGTGAATGCATCCGAAGAAATACTCATTAGGCTCCAACCTCAGTTCCAGATCCGTCACTAAAAAAGTCTTGGTAAACAGAGATGGAACAGCCCAGCCAGCTGTCTTCTTAGAAACACAGGCTCGCACCAGTCTTGGTTTATTTGCATTTTATACCATTTGTAGCATACACCTGCTGTGTGTGCCAGCCGCTCGCTAGGTGCTGTACCTTCGTCATCTCCTTGCAACCACACAATGCACCAGTGAGTCCCGAATCTACCCTGGGCACAAGGTCCTGCCTGAGAACTTGACATCCTTGTCCATGAAGTGCTCATGAGGCCCAGGAAGGATGGGGAGGTTCAGAGAGCAAATAGGGGAAAATGAAGTCAAATGACCACTGTGCCTACAAATGTTGAGCCCTTCTACAAGAGCCTTCTGTGGCCAGATCAGACCCTGGTCTGAATCCTGTCCATATAAATATGCCTCTTCCTTCTACCCCAATCCCCACCACTGCCTTGAAAGCGGTTTGAAAGGGTGATGTCTTTTGCCCATTTAGAGAGCAAGTAACTTGCCCCAAATCCCAGGGTTAGTAAATGCCAGAGCTGGCATTCAACCTTGAATCTGTCTGATCAGAGTTCAAGCGCAGCCACTATGCTAAGAGGGTTACCATTAGCGGCTGGGAGACCAGAGTTTCTCTCCTTGTCCTGTCCTCACAGATTATATGACCTTGCATAAGCTCCTTAACCTCTCCCAGCCTCAGTCCTCAAATTCCAGAGGCAGATGGATCCCAGAGCCCTGCGCACAGCCTTGTGGGCCCTGAGGCGGGGACTAAGGCATCACCATGCACGGCACATAGTAGGGCCTTGAAGAACCTGACCCACTGTTACTACTGTTTTCATTTTAACCTCACCCTTGGGTCTTGCTTAGATTCTGGAGTATAGGCAGAGCAGGAACATTTCCTCTTGTCAAACAGAAGATACCCGTGATAGTGCTTTCTCTTGATCCCTCGTGAGCAAAGATGCCAACAACAATGGCAACTCATTACCCACCACGTGCGTCTGTCCCGTCAGCTGCTGGTGACTTCCAGGCCTCCCAGCTAGTTCGGGGAAGGTAGACAACCATGGAGCAGTGTCTGGGGAGTCTCCAAGGCTGTGCTTTCCAAAAACTCCCTAGCGTGGGAAGCCTTGTGGGGACCTCTGCCTAACTTCCCACTGGACATAGAGTTGCGGGCAAGTTTCCACCCAAGGTTGGGACGCGGCCTGTAATGGACATCTCTGGACTTTCTTTGTCTTCAGTGGCTAAGGAATGCCACTCTGTGTACACAAATCATCCTGCTTCAACATTTAACACTCGGGAAACTGAAATTTTTTCTCCTCTTGTTAAATGTGAACTGGGAAAACCCACACTAGGTTTGATCAAAAAGACAGGATCCCACCAGAGGGTCTGTTACCACGTGGATGGACAAGTTTTCTCATCAGACCCCCCCATCCTTCGAGGCACGTCACTTGTCACCACCCCAGAGCCTTCCCTGGAAGGGGATGGGGTGACATACTCCACGCAGATGTCAACAGCATGGGGCCTTGTAGGTTTGGAATCAGCAAGAGCAGGATTCTTTTGGACTTCATTGTTTTCATTGATGTGTAACTTTGGCAAATCACTACATTCTCCATGAGTCGGTCTCCTCAGCGGTAAGCAGAGAATGACGTCGCTGTCACAGGGCATTCACATGTGCGTGAATACCAGCTAGATGGTGGCTGAACTGCCGTTGTTACCCCAGAAAAAATGCTTTTCTTAGTTTTTTGTTTGTTTTTTGATTTTTTTAATGGTGATAAGATACACATACCATAAAACTTACACAGCGTTTTTAGTTTGGTGGCATTAAGTACGCGTACATTGTTATGCAACTATGACCTCCAGAACTCGTCCATCTTCCCAGCCTTAACTCTGAACCCATTGAACATGAACTCCTCTCCTGGCCCTGGTAAACACGGTTCTACCTTCTGTGCTAGAAATTGGACTCTTCCAGGCACCTTTTGTAAGTGGCATCATACCGTCTTTGTCTTTTTGCATCTGGGTTATTTCACTTAGGTTAATGTCTTCAAGGTTCATCTGTGTTGTAGCATTGGTCAGAACGTCCTTCCTTTTTAAGGTAAAGTAATGTTCTCTTGTATGGTGTATGCCTTGTTTTTGTTCCTCTGTTTGCCCATCTATGGGCTCTTATTTTATTTATTTATTTGACAGAAAGATCCCAAGTAGGAAGAAAGGCAGGCAGGGGGGCTGGGGAAGCAGGCTCCCCACAGAGCAGAGAGCCTGATGCGGGGCTCGATCCCAGGACCCTGGGATCATGACCTGAGCCGAAGGTAGAGGCTTAACCCACTGAGCCACCCAGGTGCCCCTGCTTTCTTTCTTAATAGTAGCCATCCTGATAGATGTGAAGTCATATCACATTGTAGTTTTGGTTTGCATTTCCCTAATGATTAGAGTTGGTGAGCAGCTTTTCAAGTGCTGATTGACCATTTGTATGTTTTCTTTGGAGAAGTGTCTATTCAAATTGCCTCGCTCAGTCTCACAAAGGAGAATATGTTCCCTCCACATAGCAGTCACAGGTTTCTAGACATTACTGTTCCTCTGGTCCCAACATGGCATTGGCCCATTGATTTATTAAGCAAATTCTTCTCGAGTGTTTGCTTGGCTGCAGACCCCGAATGGAATGTTAGAAATACTGACTGGGGGTCCTGTCTTCGGGGAGCCCATGAGATGGTGTGCGAAGCAGGCAGGGGGAGTAAGTTCTTGAGAAAGTTCTTATGGGTCCGGTGGGCACAGAAGAGGAGCCTGGAGTGTTTAGGGAAATCACCCAGGGGTGGGGAGAGGCGGAGGTTGATTCCTAAAGAGTGAGGACAGTAAAGGAGAAGAAAGGGGAGGTTGGCCCTCCAGGCAGAGGCACAGCTTTTACAGAAGTTTGGGGGCAAGGAGAACCCATGCCCAGAGATGTACAGCAACTTTCCCACATGAGTGAATATCATTGTCTGGCCTTGAATACAGGAGTCCTGAGCCTTGGCTCACAGCTGCCTGAACACAGGTGGATGTCTTGCCAGCGAATCCTCATTTAGAGAGCCACGTTCCCTGATGGGCTGAGGTTTCCTGCTGCTGTTGAGCACAGGCTCCCCAGCCCAGGTGGGCTGGGGACCATCCCAGAGATGCCAGGGGGAGGCACTGAGGCCTCAGCCATGCCTGGGTATTGAAAGCCATGTGACGGGGCCAGAAGGGTCCCTGAGGCTGCCTCCCTCCCTCACAACCTTGCTCTGCCCGGTGACATCAGACTCTGAAATGGATTCATCACTGAGGCGCGTGCGGTTAAAGATGGGCTCGTCTCACAAACCTGACTCTGGGGAAAGAGAGCCCAGACCAGATCCAGACTAGTGCCTCTGTCTGTCCACCTCCAGCTCCTGGGATCCTAATACTCTGGGCAATTAAACAACAGACTGGAGATTCTGAGAGTAGCACATATCTGATCGCGAACCTGAAATTTCGTGCCTTATTGGGCACCGCTCTGGGCACAGGGTCAAGAGGAAATGGAGGGCTGAGGATGTCATCCATCTGAGGGCACCTGGAGTGGCTCCAGCCTCCTGATAAGCCCAGGCATACCTTGACATGATCCAGGGATGGGTTTTTGAAAACCCTGGTACAACCTAGACCTTGTATGTCCTTGAGCGCCTCTGTGGTGTACCACTCAGGTTTAAGGGTCTGGCCCTGTCACCCAACTCAGGACAGCTCTGAAGGATTCTCCTATCTTTGGAATTCCTTGTGGAGTCTGCTGAGTCTCCCATGGGGACTCCAGGAAAGGAGGGCATGGGGACAGCCTGCTGCCCGTTGCTCCCTGATTGCTGGCTTCCTAGAAGCTGCAGTGGCTCTGGTCACTGACATCTGAAAGCCAGTTGCCATGACACTTTCCTCTTAGGTGACCTTTATGATGGCCCTGCCAATCTCTTTGTAATTCCCTTTTTGGAAACCTCCTCTGTCTTTTCCATCGTCTTTCTCCCTTACTCGAGTGTGGCAGAGTCTTACTCCTCTCACTCCACCTCCAACTTAAGATGATGCGGGAGTCCAGCCCCTCACGCGCCACCCCACCCTGTGCCCCAGAGCTAACCAGTGTGCTCTTGGAAGCTGGGTTCCTACTGTGCAGTTTTTTAACTCCTTGACTCTTTTCTACAAGTTTTCTTATTTTTAAAATGAATAACAGGAAAAAGTGAATATTCCATTTGATCCAAACACATTTACTCTTTTATTACTCTTTTATTAGAAAGTCAGTTCATTTTTATCAATCACCTACTATATGCCAGGCACTTTACCATTCCGCTTGTGACTTTCAAAGGAATTGGAAGTGGTTCCCTACCTATTTATCTGGCCATTTTATTTGTTTTTGTCAACCCCAATGTACTTGGACGCCATCCCCCTGTTCCTCTGGGTCAGGCCATGGGATTTGCAGCTGGAAAACCTTGGCTCGAGTTCCATTTGGGCCATTTGCTACCTGGGTAACTTTGGGAAAGATGCTTCAGCTGTCTTTATTATATTCTTCACATGCCATACAAGAGTAATCATAATTAGGTAGCCTCTAGGAAATGAGTCAAATAATAAAATAAGGCTTGTGAACTTGTCTAACAAAAAGCTGGACACCAGATAGAGCCTCAGGATATGTTAAGAAACACTGTTTTTAGTCCATGTTAGCCATTTTTTTTGTGATCCCAGACCCTGGGCAGTCAGTGAGCCATCGTCCAGGTGCTGTGGCTCCTGAGGGACTGTTTATACCCTCGAGGTCACAGAGCTAAATGGAAGGCAGCAGCCCTGGTGGAGAGGCGGGGACACACAGCTGTTGGGGGAAGCTCTTGCTGTAGAGATATTCCCACCAACTGAGACTGAAGACACTTGCCTTCTTCTCACCGGAGGTGATGAACACCAGTTTTCTCTTTATCCATGGGTCCTGACTCCATTTGCCCCTGTAACATCTCACCACAAACTCCGTGGCTTCAAACAACGCAAGTTTGTTACCTGACAGTTCTGTAGGTCTGACACGGATCTCATGGGGCTGACATCATGGGGTTGGCAGAGCCGTGTTCCTAATGGAGGCTCCAGGGTAAAGTCTGTTTCCTTCCAACCCACATTCTGGAGATAGCCCCCAGTCTTTAACTCATGGCTCCTTCTTCCATTCCTAGCCAGCAACTGGCTGAGTCCTCACGCTGCTGTTATCTCTAAGGGTCTGTTTTCTGCTCCCTTGTGATTACATTGAACCCACCCAGGTAACCCAGGATAATCTCCTGACCTCAAAGATACTAATGAAACCACATTTGCAAAGTCTCTTTTGATGTAAGGTGACACTCCCAGGTGTCAAGGATTAGGATGTGGACCTCTTTGGGAGACCATGATTCTGCTTATGACTACAAGTGAGGAGACAGGCTCAGAGAGGGCAACGATTTGACCCCGGCCACACAGCCACTGGCGGACGTGTCCGGACTTGATGTTTGACCCCAAGCTGGGGTGTGAGGTGGAGGAGGCAGGGAGGAAGGAATCAGAGATGGAGATAATGCCAAACAGCCCAGCATACTCATTTGCAGAATAGAAGGTTCCAGAGTTTGCTTCATAAGTAGAGATAAAGGAGGGAATAAGATAAGAAGATGAAATGATAAATTCAAAGGAAAATAAACCCACATAACTTAGCTGTCCTGTCAACAAATAGAAGTTCAGTTTCCTCAGGGTTTTATATCTGTGGACATAATCAGTTATCTGATAACTCAGACTGAGCCCCAGGGTCCTGCCGGGATTCACCCGCAGGCCTCAGAGCCCAGGGGTGAGATGCCCCAGCGATACAGCCCTGGAAAGTCAAACCTCCCCCACATCTTCTCGGCGCAAATGCAGCTGGTGGCCAGACACACAGTGGCGGTCGTGTTTGGACTTCAGGCTTTCTGCCCCAGAGCCCCACCTTCTACACCCCACATTTTCTCTTCTCCTCAACTGCAGAGAAGCCGTGAGCATTTGTCCTTGGGTCTCTACCCGTCAGGGGGTTGAGAAGCCCACCCAAATGTAGCAGGTGTGATTCAACTCCCAGTCCTTCCTGTGGGACGTTGGCAGGATTCTTCCCCGCTCCCCCCGCCGACCTGTTTTGGTTTCTTCTTTTATAAAACGGCACTGATGCTAACCACCTCACATGGTTAACATGAAAATGAATCCTAGGAGAATCCAACTGGACAGCAGGCTGCCATGGTTCTCCAGGAGCATCCGGGCAGCTAGAAATAGACAGGTGGGGGGAAGACAGGAGGAAGGTGAGACTCGTGCCGCATCCTGGGCCCAGGATGGCCCGTGTGCACGAGGAAGGTACATTGCTTTACATGGCGATCTCTGTCTATCCTACAATGTTCTGTGGATCCTCAGGGCAGCCTAGCTGTTCTGGGGCCTCTTAGAGAAACAGCAGGGCAGGGGCAGGATGGCAGCATGAACTTGGTACCCGGCACGCTCGCTTCTCCTCTGCAGAGTCCTAACGTGCAAGTGGCGTCTCCCTCCGCTTCCGCCCCCACTGCCGCAAAGACAATGTGGCTGCGCCCTTTGCAGACTTCTGACCTCAGAGACTTTCTCCTGCACCACGCTGGTATGAGGTTCTCTGGGCACAGGCTGGGGACACTGGGCCAGGCTCAGCACTTGTCGCATCATCCTTGCTGGGCCGTAGGTGCTTTTTCATGCAGAGGCTGAAGCAGTGCGCCTTAGAACATGTTGAACACAGTCAAACTATAAAAACCCCATCTCAGGGCCCCTAGAATTCCCCTTTCCATAAGCAGACCATAAATAGCACATGTTGCCCCAAACTAGAATGTCTGATGTGTCAGGCTGATTGGCTAGCTCCCTCTTAGCTATGGTTTCCCTGCTGTTAGTGTGGGCCAGGCCCATGACCTCGGGCAACCCCTGGACAGGGCATCAGCCTTGAGGCTGCGCTCCACACTGGTCCTGTTGGGACTGGAGCAGACCTCGAGCTCTGCATCGGGCCTGGTGCGTCAGACTCCCGTCTGTGCTCACACACAGCTCTGCAGACCTTGAAGTCAGCTGGAGTTGGGAGTCACTTCTGGCTGGGGTGGACCCAGATGGGTTCCCTTACCTACTAGGGTGGTCCAAACATGTGGGGGTTGCTCAGCCTGGAGTCTTTGATGGGCCCTGGAGAGCCAGGGCAAATTAAGTGATGGGGTGCTCCCGGGATGACGGAGATTCTAGAGTGGGGGTGACCTCTTAGCTCCTGAGGTACTTTCGAAATTCTGAAATTCTAGGACTGGGGCAGCATTGCCCCAGCCTCCCTCAACTATGGAAAAGAGACTTTAAAAGAGTCAGGGCAACTTTTGCAAATACGTTTAAGCATCTGCTATTCACCAGGCTCTGCAAATTCATGATGTCAGGTGACAAATTGCTCCGTATGATGCTGAATCTTATTATACCTCTGGCAGAGACAAACCACTAAGTGTTCACATAGACAGGGAAAGGAAAGGACAAAAATCCCTTCCAGACTTCACAACACCTGTCAGACGCTTGTCCCTCCCACTGCTCTGGGGCTTTTGGTTATCGCATTAATCAGTGCCCCCCCCCCCATCCTGCTCCTTCCTGCCTGGGCCTCCTGTGGACTATGCTTCTCATCTCGGATTCCCTTTTTTTTTTTTTAAATTTTAATTTTTTTATTAACATATAATGTATTATTAGCCCTAGGGGTACAGGTCTGTGAATCGCCAGGTTTACACTTCACAGCACTCATCATAGCACATACCCTCCCCAATGTCCATGCCCCAACCATCGGATTCACTTTTAAAGGAAGTCCTGGGATTCAGTCCCTGTTCTTTTGCTCATAAACTTTGTGTTCTGGAACCAAGTACTTAACCTCTCTGAATTCCTTTATTTTTATATGAAATGCTTTTTTTTTTCTTTTTTTGGAATTGTCATACAAAGAAAAATTTATTTGCTGCAAATAAGAGTTTATGGGGAATGGCTTTCCAAACCATGACCCTGGCGGGGGTGAGGTGGGGGTGTTCCTTTGGTTTAGGCGTATGATGAATATTTAAATAGGGAAGCCCTGTCATCCTGTGCAGAGGCTGGGCATGAGGTCCTGCATGTGCCTTAAGGAACCATGCCTAGACATACATTGTGTGTTATGTAAATGAGGCTGAGGCTTAGGGGCAGATTTTAGTATTATAATGAGGTGAAGGTAATTGTGGATCATTCCTGAGGTCACTCCATGGTCCATGTGCTGCGAAATGAGTCAGGTTTGGTGCAAAGTTCTGGGTGCTCTGGGCGGGCAGGAGACTTTGTCAGGGCCCTTCCTATCATGGGGGGGGGGGTAGGTGGTTTCAGGTTTTATTTGCCCCATTAAAAAGAAAATAGGGAGGGGCTCCAGGGTGGCTCAGTGGGTTAAAGTCTCTGTCTTCTGCTCAGGTCATGATCCCAGGGTCCTGGGATGGAGCCCCACATTGGGCTCTCTGCTCAGCAGGGAGCCTGCTCCTTCCCCACCGTCTCTCTGCCTACTTGTCATCTCTGTCAAATAAATAAATTTTTTTAAAAAAATCTTAAAAAAAAAAAAAGCAGGGAAAGAAGAGCTTTGGGGATAATACAAGGCAAAAGTTAGCAGTATAAGCAGGTGGACAGTCAAGGCCAGGTCTTGGGACCTAGCTGATAACAAATCGCTCCTCTGGTTTTATTTTAATTTATTTTTAAAAAATATTTTATTTCTTTATTTGAGAAAGAGAGAGAGCACAAGCAGAGGAAGCAGCAGGCAGGGAGAGAGAGAGAGGGAGAAGCAGACTCTCCACTGAGCAGAGAGTCTGAGGTGGGGCTCGAACCCAGACCCTGGGATCATGACCTGGACAGAAGGCAGATACTTAACTGACTGAGCCATCCAGGAAGCCCACCTCCTTTGGCTTTATTCTCCTCCTCCTTGAGGGGCATGGGGGGAAGGTCTATCTTCTGTAGCTACTCCCCGCTGGCCAGGGGCTTACGGACATAGTCCTAGGGACTGAGAGAGGAGCAGAATTCTCCCTCCGTTAGTTTTAGCTATGTCTGTGGATCACCAAGTTTAACCACCGTTTGTATCCTTGTGTTGCTATCATTTATAACCTCATGGCCTCCGTGCATTTGGATACAAAAATTGTACCAAACAGTCAAGTGTGCAAGGGCCAGCCAGTAATAAGGGCTGTCTTTAGTTGGTTTCCCTTTGCTATGATCCTACTGATATTTACTAGGAAATTTAGTTTCCAAGGATGCTTTAGTGTGTTTATAGCTTTTTGCATCTCTAGGATAATGGTGACCAGGACTAATGTCAAGAAGGTGTTCGTTTTAAAATCAGACCAAGGTAGAGGGGACTAGAGCATGATCTGTTGTGCCACATAGGAACAATATGCTGTGGCATTTATTCCTGAACGGTCACAGAGAGAATGGTCTTTAAATTTGAGAGCCCTTATTTAATGAGGCTCTACTTACCTCGTGTCTCTGCAACAGGAGTTTCGGCTCAGTGAGTGGCACAGAGGATATATTGTCATCTCCTGCTGGGCCTCTGGTGCAGATGGCTTTTTCCTCTATTCTGGTGGATCCACAGCATGACTCTCTCCATAGATTGGGTGAATCCCTCTTCTCCAGGTCCCCCAAATATCCTGAGGTTCCCGCACCTGTTCCCGATACCGGGTGTCCACTGACCCAGAGAGCTGCTGCCTCCTCTGTCCCTGGGTGAAGTCCTTGGACAATGATCTCCAGGTCCCAGGCCTTCCGTATGGGTCAGGAGAATTCATGGATGGGTTGGCAACATGTTTTCCGGAAGGCAGGGCGGGCCGTACTTCAGGCTGTGAGGTTCTGCGGTTTCAGCCTCACTTGCTCACCTCCGTAACTGTTGCGTTGCTCACACAGCTGCAGATGATACTTACATGAAGGGGTGTGGCTGTTCCAATAACTTTATTTACATCAGTATGCAGGGAGCAGTGTGGATTCAGCCCTCCGGCTGTCACTTGCTAACCCCTGAATTAATGCACATAAAGCACTCACTGTGGGGTCTGGCACAGGGGAAGCCACGAGTAAGTGGTGGTTTATCAGTTGTTAGTATCGTTATTATGACTTTTTACTCTTAGTCCTATTTGAGATCCAAGAGCAGAGCACAGGATCCAAGTCCCTAGCAGGAAACAAGTACGTGAGGGTAGTAGGAATCCAGCACAGCCTGGTGGATGGTACAGACAGCATCCCACAGCCCTCCTGTGACACCGTGGAGCCCTGTGACTCCTCTACGATTACTGGGTGAGATAGTGTTAGTGCACAAGGTGTGTGTGTGTGTGTGTGAGCGTGTGCACACGTGTGTGTGATGGGGAGGGCATGAGAGGAGCACATGAATACTCTTTGGCAGAAGGATCTGTGCAATGGAAATCCCTCCTACCTTTTGTCACTTCCATTTTTTACCTGTAACTGGCAAGGAAAACCCATTAGTGCGAGAAGGGCCCTAACTGGAAGCAGTGCCCTGAGATAATTGCGGTCTCTTTGGCTCGAGCATCACCGACATCCTTCCTGCGACCTCTCAAAGACCCCAGTGGGGGAGAGGTGGGAATGACTCCGTGACTGGCCCATCTGTAACTCTAGCCCTCTGGATCCCTCTTCTCTGAGTTCTAGAACATTTTCTGAGGACTTTGTTCCTTGCCTTTCAGGGGTACCATCTACCTGTTTGTCCCAGAACCCCACAGCTGGTGTCTCCCATGGGGAGACCCACCACCCACCACCACCACCCACAAGGTGCTCACACGACAGTGTCATTAGTGGAGAGCAAGGATGCTGCCGCCCCCGTACAGGTGAGGGGCAGCGTGTGGGTTCTAAGCAGGAGGCCTAGAAGAGGAGAAGTAGACACCTTTCCTGATGGCCACAGATGCTGATCGGTATAGATAAAGCCTTGGAAAGGAACATTATCATCCAGCAGTGATGCTGGAAAATTGCCCAGATAACAATTCCTGGATGAGTAAGCACAGATTCTGTGAGAATGATTGAGCCAGCTTCTTGAAGATTCTAAAGCACTCAGCTTATTTTCAGCAGGGTCTGAACTTCCTCACTTTGCAGCTGCAGAGGCTAAGGGGCATGTCACCTATGTCTGGCTTCCCAGCACGGGCCCAGAACCCGGGAACCCCCTGCCTAGTCCTGTGCTATGGGACAGCTTCTCCCTGCCTCCTAAGCAAGCCCTACGTGTATGTGTGTGCCTCTCAGCAGGCTGGATGATGTCTATCTGTGCCTTTTACAACTGGACCTCCAGCCCTAAGACAAGGTCTTGGCACATGGGGCTCTCAGTAAATGTTTGCTGAATGAATGCACATGCATAAAGGCGAGTTCTCCTGGGCTCTGCAGCCGGTGGAACAGAAGGGTCCACCATGCTTGGAGAAGGCTAGATCTCTGTGGCTTCTGTAACTGGGGACTATGGAGTCGCAGAAGGGGACAGGGCAGAACATTGGAATGTAACTCACCAAAAGTTATTCAAGGAACAAGTCTTAGGCAGGCTCCTCCTAGCAGCAGATTTTGATTGCAAGTGGTTGATCTTGGAGGTAATCAGGAAGGCACCAGAAGGTTGAGAGGAGAAGCGAGACAGGGTGGGAAGGAAGACAAGTCAGTGTCTGCAAAGAGCAAGCAGGCGGCTCCACCTGCACGGGGTCTGTGCGAGACTTTGGACCTGTCCGCTCCAGGGTGAGGCGCTGAGGTCTTGGTACCCCCACGTTCGTCGTGGGTGGAGACTTGCACCCATGGGTGTCAAACCTCAGCGCACTGGCCTGAGCAGAGCAGAGCCGAGCCGAGCAGAGAGCCGCATTCCTGCAGCGGGAGAAAGCTCTGCTAGTGCATCTGGAAATGTCACTGCTGACGGGATGCAGGGGGCAGCGGCAGGTAACTGCTGTCTCTTCCTCCTCCTTTTAATAAGTTAGCTGAGCGACTTTCTGATAAATAGCCGTGCTAGCACGGATTTTTGCTGATAAGTGGCCAAGCTGGGATTCAAAGTGCAGGTCCGTGTGGCTGCAGAGCAGGGTACACAGCACTTCTGGGGTCCTGCCACTTTCCCAAGGACAGCATGGGGGCAGCAGGGTCCCTGCAGCAGGCTCATCCTGGCATTTTTCTAGGATATTACTGCACTACTATATTCCATGATGATATTCTCTCTGCTTCTGTTCAGAGCAGTTAACTTTGTCTCATTATTATTTCATTGGGTTGAGCTTTAGTGAAACATAGCCTTTAATTTGTTTATTTAACATTCCTGGTCTGCACTTGCTGATAGAGTATAACTGATTAATTAATTAATTGTAGCATGCCGTGGTTCACACTGGATCATGACAGTATTTTAGACCCTGATGGAAGCTGAGGCGGAGGCAGGTGGTGAGGGACATAGGTCACGGAGCAAAGTGGGGTGAGGGGCAGGTTGGCCTCCCCTAGCCCTGCTTGGCCATGTTCTGAGGCCCCCCAGGCCTGGCCAGGACAAGAAGCAGGACAGCAGCCTCAGCCCCTGCTGTCCGCAACCCGGAATCCACCACATGGAGTTGACTTTGGACGTAATTGCCTTTCTACTAAATCGGTCCAGAAGTTCCAGAAGAATAGATCTAAACATGGGACATGTCTGAAATGGTCCTAGTCCTAATGGGCTTGGCTGGTTCAGGGGGGAGATCCAGTGAGCCTGTCTACTCATCCCAGCAGCCAGCCTTTCCAAGTCAAGTCTCTCATAGCTAGATCTCAGGTGCTTTCCTCCTGTTTGAGATCAAGGCTCTGCCTGTCTCCTGGACTTGGTCTCAAAGGATGATGGGCTTTCTCTCATTCTCTGGCCACATGTTGACTCTAGACCCATGGTCTTGGGATTTGGGTTTTGCCCACTAGGGTGTCCATCATTGGCTTTTTCTTATACCACCATGATAGTAACCAAATTTCATTCATCATAAATTCATAATTTTTTTTTTTTTTTTTTAAAATTTTGCCTCTATCCTCTGCTTCTAAATCCACAGATTTTAAAAAAAGTTTATTATATACCAGTCTGTGTTCCTAGCCCTGGGACACAGATGTGGTGCTTCCTTTCATAGGCTTAGTCTCTTTCACTTGGGCAGTCTGCTTCGTTTTGACTCCCTCTGCAACCTTCCTACATTGCCCGGCCAACCCTGGGTGGATTTTTTTTTTTTTTTCCTCTTCTGTTGGTTTGATGTGCCTTCTAGATGCTAGATAGGTTACCTCCTTTGATTCCCACCACATGTCTACACAAAGGAATTGCTCTTTGACTGTGTGGGAGATGAAGACTCCAGGAGGTGACATGACATCTACAAAGCTAGGAGATGTCCCGGTCAGTGCTTGAACCCAGGATTTAACCTTGAAGTCTACAGCCTGGTCTATACCCAGCTCAGCCACTCAGTCCCTACCCATATCTTTCTGGTCTGCCCTGTTTCTTGCTGGTGACATGGCTGTGGAGCAGGGGGCTGTGCTGGGGTATTTCTCCCAGGCTTGGGGAAAATGGAAGCTTTTGTTAAACTGCATTTCATAATCCTGTAATGACCTTTGCCCCAGGAAAGAGGATAATGCCGAACAAGAGAGATTTTTCTAGGGCATAGTTTCCCCCCTTGGACTTGGCCCCAGCTACTCAGCATGTCCTGCCCATTAGGGTATACCAGGCCAGTTTGAGATGAATGTCCAGCCCTGCAGGGACTCTGGCTTCTCCCGGTGGCCTGGTTTGTCTCTGCAACAGTCCCATAACTCTATAATAAGTACTTGTTCAAGAAAAAATAAAAATGGATGAATAAACTGTATTCAGAATTTGGTTTTGTCTCCTTTGCTACCTGGGGGGCTTTGGGCAAGGCACTTCACTTCCTTGAGTCTGAGATTTGGCAGCTGTCAAATGCAATTTATAACATATACAGGGTTATACATTATGGAGATTAAATGAAATAATATAGAAATGTCTGGTTCAGTTTTTTGCTCTCAGGTAGGTGCTTTCCCAAAGTCAGCTCCCGTCACTGAGGTTCCGACAAAGATGGACCATCTTTCAGATTAGTTTCGTGCTCACCAGCCCACGGACATCTTATCTCCTCTTTATTAATCTCTCCCCGCAATGAAGAGATACAGCTTCGAAGAGATGTTCCCTCTGGGTTTATTCTCAGCCTTCTTATCCACAAAGTGGGGACATGGGTCTTTCATCTAGAGAGTTCCATAGGCAGCAGGAAATTCTTCGCCTGCCTCTCCTGACTCTGGCAAGAATGAGTGAGGATTTGTTTCCAGTGTGCTGGGCAGAAGGAGGATAGCCATTAGGAGGGATTAATTGTAATTACCTGTTTATCTGGGAGATCTGACCTAGGAGTGTTTCTGTTCAGACAATGGTGCTTAGCAATGCTCAGCTAGGCAAAAAACCACCATCTGCCTTCTTGGGTTTCAGCAGGCAGAGCCTGGGGGAGGGGCGCCGCACTCTCAGCCTCAGGAATGGACTTGGCTTTCTTGTTACCTTGTTTCACCTTGCGGAAACTTCAAGGTGGCTCGAGGACCAAATAATTTGTCTTCTGCTTTTGGGTGCAGATTAGGGAGGCATTTCTTGCAAAGATTTGTGGGCAGGAACTTGTGTGGGGACCTAGTAGTTCCTAAGAAAATGTTAAGGATTTTTTTTCATTGAAGTATTGGAGAAAAGGCAGCTGATTTGCTTTGAGGCTGTGCTAAGGCGAAATAGTAAAAGGAAAATATTTGTGGACTAGAGTCGATTGAAAGCATCCACTTGTCTTGTAAGCAGCAAAGATTTAGAGATAGTCAGTGGTGGGAAAGATACTGTGGCAGGAGCAGAGACAGTGGTAGGGACAGAGAAACCCAAGGTCAAATGAGAGAGACCCATCTTAGACACAGAGATACCAGATGTGGATATCAGACGTCGAATGGCTGATGTGGACAAAGGAAGGACCTGAAACCAAATGGGCTACTTGGGTAGGGTAGTGGGAGGCTGCCTTCTGGAGCCAACATGAATTCTGATAGAAAGATACAAACATGTAAGGGCATAAAGAGGTTGTTCTGGTATCAAAGGCTATGGTTCAAAAGCCCAAAGAGCAGTCTGGCCATGGGGTCTGGTGGGTGGACAGGCTTGATCAGGGAGAGGCTGGGCAGAAGGTCCCCAGTCCCCGTGTCTGCTTTGTCACTTAGTACCTGGGCCACCTGGGGCTGGTTGCTCTCCTCTCAAGGCCTTCGGGTCCCCCACTGAAACCTAAATCTTTTTTTTTTTTTTTTAAGATTTTATTTATTTATTTGACAGAGAGAGAGTGATAACAAGTAGGCAGAGAGGCAGGCAGAAAGAGAGGGTGAAGCAGGCTTCCTGCTGAGCAGAGAGCCCGATGCGGGGCTCGATCCCAGGATCCTGAGATCATGACCTGAGCTGAAGGCAGTGGCTTAACCCACTGAGCCACCCAGGTGCCCCTGAAACCTAAATCTTCTGTCTGGTTGAAGACGTGAGGTTGAAAATGAGTAAGACATTGAGCCTGGCTCCACAAATAACCATTTCCCTCTCTCTCTTTTTCCTGATTTCTGGAAAATCAATCCCACATGGCTAGTGGCCTCTGGCTATAAAATGAGGCCAACCCTGTGACCCACCATTGTGAGTGGCCGGTGTTGTCCTCATCCTCCCCCGAGAGGACTGTCTGGGAGTCTGCCTCCGAAGGTGACAGCAGGAGACTGTGGGATGGCAGCTGCCTCCCCACCAGCCTGCCAGGAAAATGAGCCAAATCGGCTTCGTCTTCCTGTAATCTTTAAGCGGAGATCTGACATCCTGCCATGGGGTTAGGTACGAGCTGCAGCTGCTCCTATCGCAAACATTTTCTTCTAAATGAGGAGAAAGCCCCTGAAAAGAACCTACTGTCATAGGCCGAATAGCGGTCCCCAAAGAGGTCCACGTCCTTGTCCTCGGACACTGTAAATATGCCACCGTATGCAGCCAGAGGGAGTCAGAGTTGCAGATGGAAGTGAGGTGGCCAGTCGTTGTCGGTACTGTGGGGAGGCGACGCTGTGTTCTTTAGGTGGGTCTCTGAAAGCAGCGGCCAGAACCAAGACAGCAGTGTAGCAGAAGGAGGAGAACTTGACCCAATTTTGCTGGCTTTGAAAATGGAAGAAGGGAGCCAGGAGCCCAGGAACGTGTGTGGCTTCTAGAAGCTGGACAAGGTGAGGAAATAGCTTCTCCCCTAGAGCTCTGCTCCAGAAGAGAATACAGCCCCGCTGATGTCTTGATGTTAGCCCGGTGAGACCCGTGTTAGACTTCTGCTCTACTGAACGATAGGATGATAGATGTGGGTCGTTGGACGCTAGCACATGTGTGACCGTGTGTCGTAGCAGCCTCAGAAGACTAAACTACCCACCACCTCTCATGTTCCTCCCTGAAACCAGCAGGCCCTGTTACTCACGTGTTCACACGTTCCTTCAGACGGTCCTTCACTCCTGCCTACGCACTTTTACTCATGGCTTCCTAGAGTTTAGATCCCTAATTTTAGTAAATAGATGTTAATAGTAGAAACTATTTTCTAGAGTCTTTTCGAAGAGTAAATCAAATGGAACAAGTAAAAGACGTCGCACGTGGACAGGCATCACGCGACACTCATCTCTCTCATTGTTACTCTTCCTGCTATTCAGACAGCTGGTGTGTCCTGGGCACCAGGCTGAGCTCCGGCCCTGGTTCCCGGGTAGTTCCTGGGTGGGAGAGGAGGTCGGGCAAGGGTGGAAGCGGGTGTCCCCAAAGCCCCACTCACTGACTTCTGCTGCCTTGACCTGCAAGACACATTACTGGCTATGATCTTTCAGTTAGGCTCATGGCTGCCCTTGCCTGAAATCAGGGTTCTGCTATTAGGGAGAGGGGAGATTGGATTTTAGTAGGAAATTGTGCACCGTTGGTCGAGGCTTTGGAAACAAAGAGGAAGTTGAAGAGAGAACGAAGTAATCTTGTTGGGCTGTACCTGATGTGCTATAGCTTTCATCTGTGTCCTACCATGGGACCACGGGACCTCCCTGCCACGTCGTAGGCTTATCTCCATTTCAGTCTGATCAACCAGAGACCCAAGAGCACGTCGCTTCCCGGAGGCAAAGACAGAAGGGAACCACTAGACGCCGCTTCCCAGTCCAGGCCTCACCCATCTTCTTCTACCTGCCTCGTCTTCAGTTACAGGTGCTGCAGACTGAAACCCACTAGACTAGCAACCGCACTTCTCCTCCTGGCTTTGCTCTCTGGCTCGACTGCAGAACGAGGTGTTTCCCCAGCAGGACGCTGGCGGGTTTTGTCGGACCTTTGCGGCGCCTCCCTTTGCGCGCTGTGGGAATACTGCTGCCTTCAGCCCCCACACCATCCTGGGCCCCGGCGCGAGGGCAGCCAACAGGCGGCACCGGGGGTAGAGTCCACGCCAACTAAGCAGTCACCGTTGGAGCAATTGTCAAAAACAAAAATAAAAACAAAAAACTAAAAACAAAACCCTTCTTCATTTCTGTGTCTCCAGAAAGCACATGTCCTCTCAACTTTCCCTGGGCTGCAGGGGACTGCCCTCAGCCCTGCCTAGCACAACCCCGTGTCCCCTCGCTAGAGCGTCCGTCTCTTGCATCATGGATGCCCGCGGTGCTTGTCTGTTTACACTTCCAGGCAACTTTGTGCTTCCTGGGTGCCGGCTGGACAGCTCACCCCATCCTGTGCCAGTGAACTGTCACGGAAAAGCCCTCGAGGTGGCTGACACACAGGCAGGGAGTCCTCACGGGAAAGTCGTCTGTCTGAGCCAAGACCTGCTATCCGCTGACCCAGCTGGGATTGAGGCACATTACTAATAAGACAGACAATGGGCCAGTGCATAAAAGGGGGCCTTTAGCTATCATTTGGAAATCATTAGTTCTGTAAAAACCAGTTCAATGATGAGGCTCAGTATCTAAAGCAAAATCTCTTAGAAACAGCTGTGCTTAGGGGCACCTGAGGGGTTCAGTCTGTTCAATGTCCAACTCTTGATTTCCGTTCAGGTCATGATTTTGGGGTCCTGAGATCACCCCCCACCCCCTCGGTCAGGCTCCACACTCAGGGCAGAGTCTGCTTCAGATTCTCCTGCTCCCTCTCCCTCTGGCCCTCCCCCTGCTCACACACATACCCTCTCTCTCTAAAATAAATAAACACAATCTTTAAAAAAAAACAAATAGTTGTGCTTATAGATGCCCACGGGTGACTGACGACAGAGGAGAGCCACCGTGTGTCTCTGGGACCACATAAGGAGGCACAGCAAGGGCCTGATGCCGTCTTGCAATGCCTCCTCCTTTCCTAACTTCGCCGCGCAAGGGCTGACCAGCAGCACTTTGCCGAAGGCACTGGAATATGCCTGGGACTTTACAGCCGCAGGAGCTCTCATCCAGAGGTGTTCCTGGAACAGGCTTGGGGGATTTCACTCCTCAATTAGGACGGCTTCCTGCGTTGATGTCGCTAATGAGCCTGCCTCCACCGCTGCAGGATGACCCCCATGATTAAATAAGATGGGGCATGTAGCGCCCCCCCCCGTGGAAGTGCAGACCCTCAACGTCCCTCAGCAGCTTGTCGACCTCCCTCCAGGAGGACAGGGAGGCGTTCTGTAGTTTCTCCTGGCTCTTTCTCTGCACGTTTATTTTTCGTGCAGTTGAAATAGAATCCAGAAGAACAGAAGGAGCAAAATAAAGTTGACTTGAGTAAGTACTTGCTATGAGTGAAGCGTTGTGCCACGGGCTTTTAATCATCTGTTTGTTTCCTTAAGGTAGTGCCTTTATATCAAATTTACAGATAGAAAACCAAGCTTGGGGAGTTGCCCCTGCGTGAGTACAGGCAGCTATTAAATCTAGAGCCAGGATTCAACCCTGATTAGTCGGACTATGAAGCAAGTTCATGTCATTTCCACCATGTAAATGAGAAACCTCCCATAATCCACATTTTTACCCTTATAAGTCTTAGATAACGGATGCTTCCTATTATGCCCCAGAGGCAATACAAAATCCTGCTGTGCTTTACAAGCCCTCAGATGAATATTAAATTGCATTTGAGGGGCACCTGGGTGACTCAGTGGGTTAAAGCCTCTGTCTTCTGCTCCAGTCATGATCCCAGGGTCCTGGAATCGAGTCCCACATCTGGCTCTCTGCTCAGCAGGGAGCCTGCTTTCTCCTCTCTGTCTCTGCCTACTTGCGATCTCTGTCTGTCAAATAAATCAATAAAATCTTTTTAAAATATTGCATTTGATTAAAACTTTGGGCCAAAAACCTGTTGCCACGTCCCATCATTGAAAGCCAGCATTCCACGTGTGCGGTAGCTGTACCTTCCCACCAAATAAGACGATTCAGTGCAGGAGAAGAGCATTAAGGTCCCCGGCATTCCAGACAAAAGAGTTTTCTCTATAACAAATGCAGCGGAGAAGAACTCCGAGTGTTTTGAGAACCACGTGGGCGGTAGTGGTAGGGACTGTTCCTGATAAAGGATGACAGTTGACTTCTGGTCTTCTGCTCTCTCCTTCATCTCCAGAAGTTTCCATTTCCTGTCTGGTGGGGTGGGAGTGGAACGGAGGAGGAATGTTATTCTTCCCTCATTTTTGCCTTTTATGTACCTGCTCCCTTTCTGGGTGGGAGGGGTGGTGGCCCAGGATCTGTGAGTCATGGTGACGGCAGAATAGGCCCTCATCTGCCGCTAACCTCCTCACCTACACTGGGCTCGCTGCCTGATAAGGAGGAGGCTTGAGTTAATCTGCCCGTGAATCTGCCTGTGTCTGTTCCACCCACTGCCAGTCCCCTCCTTGCTCAGGAATGGACAGTGAAAGGATTATAATCCCAGTGCTTTCACTTCATTTTCTCAACACGAATCCCCCCCTCCCCCGGGGCAGGAGTTATTTCACCCAAGGTACAGATAAGGAAACTGAAGCGCTGGAAACCTAAATGATTCCTCAAAAGCCAGCAAGTCCTTGAGCGGTGGGGCTAAGCCTTAAGTCCAGGCACCTCAGTGTACCCTGGCAGAAGCCGGGGTTTTGCAAAGGCTGCAGTTCCCAGCTTGGAGCCCTGCCCCAGAGGGCACTCTGGCTGGTGCGCCGGGTATCTGGTGACGTGTCTGGGCGCTGGCTACGACCCCTGACTTCCACATCTGTAAGAGAAGGAAGCTGTTACTTGTATCACTAAAGAATTTTCCTTGTTGGAAAAAAAAAAGGGTTCTTTCCTTCCAACTTTATAAATAAGGCCGAGAGGATTGAATGATTGAATGTTAACAAAATAAACCCCTCAGAAATAAATGAACATTTCATATTGCGCTTCATTTCAGTTTCATGAGCTCTAAAATAGCACTTCAAGTGATTAATGTTTTCTTCATTAAGCGTAACTAAACCCAAGTAAAACCTCGGTCTTTCCTCTGAAATGTCTTCTTAGGAGATTGAGGGTAGTTCATTTTTAAAAGTAACCCTTTGAGGGGCGCCAAGGTGGCTCAGTTGGTTAAGTTTCTGACTCTTGATCTCAGCTCAGATCTTGGTCTCAGGGTCGTGAGTTCAAGCCCTGCATTGGTCTCCAGGCTGAGCATGGAGCCTGCTTAAAAAATAAAAACATAGATGAAAAATTAAAGTAACACTTTGAAACCTGCTTTTGGCAGCTCCGGGTTATGGGGAGATTGTGGAGTTTGGTATCTTGTGGTCCTGGTGTCTCGTGGTCCTGGGCTTGGGTCTCAGCGCTGTGACTTCCTAACTGTGTTTTGGAAGGAATGAGCCTTGATTTCACGTGAGAATATGGGGATATTAAAAAAGAATTGTCCAACCTCAAATGTCAGTCGTGTGGAGGGAGACTCAACTGGGAACTGGCCCTCAGTCTCCACTGAAGAAAAGCAGTTATCTTGCTACAAAGACCATGAAAAGAGGCCGCCTGGAGGTGACATTGAGAAGGCCACATTGAAAAGAAGCCTGAAAATCCCAGAGAGAGCCAGAGAAGTCCCACCACCCTAAGCCGCAATGGAGCTCAGCCCACGGCTCCCAGTGATCGAGTTTCTAGCAAGACTGGTAGGAAAAACGCCCACAGCTGAAACCAGGTTATAAAACCATGAGCCAAATGGAGATATTGTTGTTTGTCTTTGGACAATGCGTTTTAGAATGGTTCGTTACACATCAGTAGCTAACTCCAATGTTAGCATCCATTAGTGAACTCACAGCATCTCAACTAACATCAGATCAGCAGGGGATGCTGTGGTTGCCTCTTCAGGACTCAGGCTCCCATCCCCCAGCTGCTGGTGACACCGGTAGCTGACTGTGCATGGCTGAGCGCCTGTCCAGAATTTGCCTCCCCCCACGAGAGGCGCCTCACCAGAACTCAAAATTCCTTCCCTGGGCCACCTGCGCTAGATGACCCATCTGCGCAGAGGAAGAAGGTCCTGGCGCCTTTGCCTTCCAGCAGGACGGACAGCAGTGAAGGGTCATCCCAGCTCTAGAGGTCCTCAGGGCCACTGCTGAGACATCGCCTATTAAATGCATCCCTCTGCTGGGTCCAGCTTCCTTCCCCCTGCTAGGTCTTAACCTTGAGGACTCGGTCCCGGATTCTCTGGCAGGCCAATCTCGGTCTTGGACTCTGCTTCCTGGGGAACCCAACATGGAACACCGGGCTTCCTCCCATCTAGAAGTTTTTGTCTTAAAACCTTCAGGACACAGGGTGATTTGGCCCAGAGCACCATTCCTGGAATGCTGCCTCTAGCCACAGCCCCTGCTCCATTACTGATTTGTGTCCTCTGTGAAGGCTCCATGGCCTCGACAATAAAGAAAGAAGCAAAAAAGCCTTGCCCTGAACCCAAAGAGAGTTTCAAAAGTTTAACAGTAACTCAGGGAAACTTATAAATAGCAAAGACACACAGGGAAACATATTAATCTTTACCAGAAATGCGGGAAGTGCAAATTAAATCCACCTTGAGATATCATTTTACACTGACTAAATTAGCAGGACAAAGTAAAAATAAATTCAAATACACATTGCTGGTGACATTATGGTGAATATTGGGTCCTCTTAAGCTGCCAATTTAAACAGAAGTTTCTTAGGCTGGGAGAAAGCAGTATGGTAACACGTAGTCGAAGCTGTAAATATATCTTTGCCCCCTGGCCCGTTAATATGGATGTATCCGCACAAATTTGTTTAAGAGAAGATTTGGGATTTAAACCCTGATCTTCTCGATTTTACTAGGCTGAAAAACACACCTGCGAGTCAATAAATATGGAGTGGATAACCGGCTAGAATGTGTAGTTGGTGAATTGTGGGGGGTACATATTCCAGGAGGAAAAACAGTCGTAGCTACATTTGTAGTGGCTCTTAAATCTTGCTTTTCTGACAGTGGACATCCACATTGCCCGGGGCATTACTAACAGGTACAATCCTGAGCCTGACCCCAAATCTTGAGAAGCAGAGCTGATGTGAGCTGGACCTGGGGATCTGCATTTTAAGTAAATTCTCCAGGGGTCCTTGTGCCTCCCTCGTGCACAGTCCCCTGTGCCTTTTTTTTTTTTTTAAGATTTTATTTATTTATTTGACAGAGAGAAATCACAAGTAGATGGAGAGGCAGGCAGAGAGAGAGAGAGAGAGAGAGAGAGAGGGAAGCAGGCTCCCCGCTGAGCAGAGAGCCCGATGCGGGACTTGATCCCAGGACCCTGAGATCATGACCTGAGCCGAAGGCAGCGGCTTAACCCACTGAGCCACCCAGGCACCGTCCCCTGTGCCTTTTTGAGGGCACAGGGAATTAGGAGGGAGATTAGAATTAGGAGGGAGAATGTCTTTTTCAAATTTGTTATAGCTATTTTGTTATTGTGTTTTCATAATCGTTAGATGAAAAAAAAATTGCCATTTTCCTTGAGCCCTCCTGAGAAAAAGTCTTTTTAGTTACAGGTGTCTTAATAGTCCCCCATTACGGTGTGTCGCTTAACCTAATCCACGCAGGTAGGTTAAGTATCAAGAGAGAAACGTCTTGCACTCAGGAAAGGTCATTCTTATCATTATTAATCGTGCTGGTAATAGATATTTATGATATACTGAAGAATCACCCATTATTAACCATTCCCAAGTGTCCTTGGGCTCCATGTCAAGCATACCTCCAGTTTCCAGCTTGGAAGGTCAGGATGGCTGATGTGTGGCCAGAGATCTGTCCCTGGGTTTAGGGAGAGCTGTTTTGAAGGTGGAAGCAGAGGCATTAAACCCCAAAGCTTAAAAATACTGTGGCCCTCATCTGCAGAGAGGAACCACGCGTGCAAGACAGGCGCACCTCCGAGTGAAATCGACAAGAATCGGGAAGACAGGAGGAAACATCACCTTTGGACCACGTCGCGCCCTCCTCGCCTTGTGGAGTCATTAGCACAACTGGAATAGCGGTCATAAAACTGATACATATTTGAGCCTCAAGACCTTATTTCGGTGGCTGTTTAACTAACTGTGTGCTAACCCGGCAGACTTTCTGATCTTTTAAAGAATGTGTTTTTCGGGCTGTATCAGAAACAGTTTTAACTCCAAGTTCTATTATGAGGGTGAGTTTTCAAAGGGGAGCCCTCAATGCCATTTTATGTTCGCCTCATTTCCAGGCCAGGAGAGAGAAGGAGAGAGAGAAGATCGAAATGCAGGCACACGTGCACATGTGCGTGTACACACACACACACACACACACACACACACATCATGTAAGAGCCTCTAAACAGCAGATCATGAACACAGTGAAGGAATATTACAAAGTTGCAGAAGGCAACTGTTGATGCCACGGAAGCCAAATGAGAGAGGCAGAGACTTCCTCCTCTGTCTCTGCTGTGTCTGAAGGAGAAGAAACAAAAATCTGCCCTTGTTTTCCTATGAGCTGGGGCCAGGTCACCGGGGAACCGGATGGCTATCAGAGCAGTGAGTCCTAGTGAAGTTGTGCAAACCCCGGAGTTCAGAGAAGTCTCAGAAGCTTTGGTTTTCCTAACAAAAGAAGCAGTGGTTATAAAAGGACATTCTGATTAAGATTGATTCTTGAGAACCAGATCTCACTGAGTGGATTAAGATAAGGAAATGAAATAGCTGGCAAAGGGCACTCAACTCAATCTCGGGCTTTATTTTCTTTAAATCTTGCCGTGTTTGTATGAGCATTTAAGTACTGCGTCAAGCGAGGCTAGTTAAGATAACTCTGATTAAATGTCGTAAACAAAATCACAATTTTACTTTTCTATATTTGATTAAAAAAAAAAACCCTCATGCTTACTTTCGGAATTTCTGGTAAAATATCCCTCTTGTAATTCAGACCGTGGACCTCGTAAATAAGAGCCTGCCTCTTCTCTGAAAACCCCAGTGTAGAGTGGCAGTGATCATATTAGAGTCAGGCTGAAGCCTTTGGGTCCTTTAGCTCTGTGTACACGCATGTGTGTCCATTCCTCCTCCTCCTCAGAGAATTCAATATGATTTATAAATACAGATTGCTATGATACAGAATTCTGAAAACATAAATTCTAACTGAATATTAACATCTTTTAAAACGTGGGGGATTTGAGGATCGTTGATTGAACTGGTTTCCACGCTTATGTATATATTTGAAATATTTTCCCACCAAAAACCCATAGCAGAGAAATTATCTGGGCCAAGAAATACATAAATATATGGTGGTAGCAGTGTGTGTGTGTGTGTGTGTGTGTGTGTGCACATGCATGCACATACGCGTATCTCACAGGTAGTAGGTGAAATGTGCATGTATGGTTTCATAGAAAGCAGCAAAGTTTTCTGTAAAGAGTCAGCTAATAAATATTTTCAGGTTGGCAGGCCATACTGTGGTCTCTGTTGTATCTACTCAACTCTGCCGTTATAGCAGGAAGGCATCCATAGACAATACATGAACAATTGGATGTGGATGTGTTCTAATAAAACTTTATTTGCAAAAACAAGTGGTGGGCCAGAATTGGCCAAAGTTTGCCGATCCCTAGAAAATAGACCAGGCGGTGTCTCATTAGAATTGTCTTTTCACACTCCTTATGTTACTAAAGGAGAGACACTGAAACCCAGATTGGTGAAGTGACGTCTCTAAGACACACAGCAAAGCCAGAACCAGAATCTGGATTTCTTTGATGTTCTCTCCATCCCTCTAACACAGAGTAGAAACCAAAGCGGCAGCTCACTCCATAGGCAGAGTGGCAGGGGCTGGAGGAGAGGGTCGAAGCATAGGACGGAGAGTGATGATGCACCCGCGATCTCCCAACCCCCCAAATCTCTCCTTCTTGACAATCTTGGGAGCTTGTCTGTGTTTCGACCGTGTTTTCATGTTTGTTTGGTTTTTGATGGTGGACGACCCACCAGGCAGGAGGGTTGGATCTGCCATCCAGTTAGCTCTGCAGCCTTAAAGCAAGTCATTGGGCTTCATTTTCTTTCATCTGTAAAATGAGGGGTTTGGCTTCATGAGTTTGAACTCCCATTTCCTTCTCAAATATTATGATTCTTCAAGTGTATTCCTTCCAGCTCAGCATTTCCCCCATCAATCCACGAGGATTCACAAGTTGGCTAAACCTCAGGCCAGGAATGCAGATACTTCTAAGTAGCTAGACCCTCAGAGCCTCAGCTGCATATTTCTGGGTTCACCCGGCCCGGCCCCTCCCTTCCCTTCTGTCAGGGCATCCAGGGAACCTGGTGACCTCATTGCTTCTGGGGCCCCGGAGTTGGGAGTTGATTACCATAATAAAGGTACCCACCTGCTCACAAAGCCTTTCTGTTTTTGGCTGGAACTGCTGAGCTGGGCATTTTACCAACTCAGTATTCTTCCTTATAGATTTATCTATCCCTTTAGAACCTCTACTCCTCGCCGAATTTCTTCACAGTAAGCAGTTTTATCACACATCAGACCCTGATGTCGGCACGCGCAAGATGCGAAGAGGCCCTCCCGCGGTCCTGTTCTGGGAGACCCTAACTGTCCTTTCTCCACTCTAGGACTTCCATCCATTGACAATATCCATGTTAGGGACACCTGGGTGGCTCAGTCAGTTAAGCATCTGCTTCACCTCAGGTCATGATCCCGGGGTTGAGGACCCCTTGCTCAGCAGGGAGTCTGCTTCTCCCTCTGCCCTTCACCCTGCTTGTGCTCTCGCTCACTCTCTTGCTCTCAAATAAGTAATATCTTTAAAACAATTTAAAAAATATTAATAGGGCCACCTGGGTGGCTCAGTGGGTTAAGCCTCTGCCTTCCGCTCAGGTCACGATCCCAGAGTCTGGGGATCAAGCCCCACGTCAGGCTCTCTGTTCAGTGGGGAGCCTGCTTCCTCCTCTCTCTCTCTGCCTACTTGTGATCTCTGTCTGTCAAATAAATAGAATCTTTTAAAAAATTAATAAAATATTCCTTAATTAATAAAATATCCCTGTTAGCTAAAGTCTAGTTACATTTTCTTACTTGAAAACGTGATGGAAGAAACAGAGTACTTGATTCAGTCTGGAGATCTGGGTTTAATCCTCAATGGCATAGTGACCAAGACATGTCACCTAGGGTGAGTCCTGTAAGTTCTCTCCAAGTTCCCCAACTAAACAGTAGAGCAGGTAGCCTCTGCCTCATTTTTCCACAGTTCACTCGGTGGTTCTGAACTCTGGTTCTACATTGGAATCACCTGGGAAGTTAGAAAAAAAAAACAACCGTTTGAATTTCTGACCCTCTCTGTCCTGCATTCTCCTAGATTCTGACTCAGAATCCCCAAGGCTGATGTCGAAGCACTGGGCATGACGGGATACCCTCCAGGTCATTCTAACAAGCCAACCAGGCTCACAAGCCACAGGTTTGAAAAGCCTGAATGATACCCATATGAACTCCCCTTCCAGAAGGGCCTAGTCAGTGGATGGTACTATAATTTTTGTCATTATTTCATTTCAAATAGAGATGACATTCTCTACAAATAAATCCCAAGTGAAATACAACAAAAAAGTGCATAAAGTGAGGCAATGCGATATTGTGATTAATAATAAGAAAGAGAGATTTGGTCTTTGTCCTGCCTCTGGCTTACCACTCCCCAAACCCTTGGCATTTCCAGAGCCATAAGAGCAATGGGAGTATCTGTTGTTATATTGGGTCTCTTGTCCTTTGTTGCTAGAATTTCCCTAGAACCATAAAAATGAAGCGGTTGTGGGGCACCTGGGTGGCTCAGTGGGTTAAAGCCTCTGCCTTCGGGGGTCCTGGGATCGAGCCCCGCATCGGGCTCTCTGCTTAGCAGGAAGCCTGCTTCCTCCTCTCTGTCTCTGTCTGCCTCTCTGCCTGCTTGTGATCTCTGTCAAATAAATAAATAAAATCTTAAAAAAAAAATGTGGTTGTTTTGTTGTTCGCAGGAAACCTCTTTCAACTGCACCTGAGTTATGTTACTGAGGTGATTTTAGGAATCCCCTAAAGCTGGGGATGGGGGAGGTGATTGGCTACCCAAAGCTTGCTGCTGGAGAACCAACCATGTGATGAGATGGTTGGAACATTCAGTCCCACGCTCCCAGAGACTGAGTTCAAGCATATACAGCCAATGATTTAGCCCATTGTGTCCGTGAAATGAAGCCTCCAGAAAAAAACCCAGAGGACAGGATTCAGAGAGCTTCTAGGTCCCTGAACAAGTGGAGATCTGAGGGAGAGGGCCTGTCAGGGAGGGTGTGGAAGCTCTGCACTCCTTCCCATATACCTGTGTGTCCCTTTTGGGTAGCTGTCCCTGAGTTTTATCTTCTTATAATAGACTGGTAATCTGGTAAGTAAAATATTTCTCTGAGTTCTGTGAGCCACTCTGGCAAGTTAATCCAACCCTAGGATGGAGTCATTGGAAGCTCCCATCTAGAGCTGGTAGGTCCCAAGTGCAGGTGACAATCTGGGCTCGTGACTGGCAGCTAACGGGGACGAAGGAGAGTCCCGTAGGACTGAGCCCTTAACCTGGGGGATCTGACACCGTCTACCTAGGTCTACCCAGAGATAGTGTCAGAGTGTAGTTTAATTGCAGGACACCCAGCTGGTGTGAGAGAATTGCTTGGTGCAGAAAACGCCCCCTGCACACATTGAAATTGCTCACAGGACCCTATGCAGCCTATCCTGCTACCTGTTTTGATTCTTGGAGGTTCCTCTTGAGATACAGCCTTTCTAGATTAAAATTAGGGTCAGGAAATCTAACCACCCAGCAGCCCCACAGGACTGGATTAAATGTGCTGCCAATTTGTTTAATCCTATGGAAACCCTGAGAGAGGAGGTTGGTGACCCCATTTTTTTAAGTGGAGCAATTAAAGCTTGGGAAGGCCCATCTGTGTCAGAAGTTCCCGTAGCTGGGAAGTGGAAGTATTGAGACCAAACATCAGAGTCAAGAGTTCTTTGCATTAGATTTTTAGCTGCTTCCTGATCATACCATGGAGCTTGAAGCCACATCATTTCAAATCACAGATGACAAGGGAGTAACACTAATGATGGCAATAATATCACATTTTCATGATCATCTTACGTGCTAACTCTTAAGAAGCTTTCACATCTTTTGTATTTCAGAGAATCCTCTTATTGAAATAGCAACCTCAGATGGCTGCTATAAGACTGTCCTCCAGGGGTGCCTGGGTGGCTCAGTGGGTTAACTCTGCCTTTGGCTCAGGTCATGATCTTAGGGTTCTGGGATCGAGCCCCACATCGGGCTCTCTGCTCTGCAGGGAGCCTGCTTCCTCCTCTCTCTCTGCCTGCCTTTCTGCCTACTTGTGATTTCTGTCAAATAAATAAATAAAATCTTAAAAAAAAAAAAGAAAAAAAGACTGTTCTCCATTTAAATGTGGTTGCAGTTTCAAAAGTTGCAAAATATCCCAGGGGATGAAATGCTCTGCGGTCATCCTAGCTAAGTTCTCAGGCTATCCCATTATGACCTTGCACAACGCAGAAGAGGAGGTTGGCTCGCTGGCTGCTCACCCCACCAGGGGGAGACAGCAATTTGCAAAGTGACCCAGCAATTCCACCCCTGGGTACCGACCCCAAAGAAATGGAAACATATGTCCACACAAAGACACAAGTCTTTGTGTGGACGTATCTAAGTTCTTCATATCCGAGTTCTTCTATAGCTAAAATGTGGAAACTACACATGGGTCCTTCGACAGTTGACTAGCTAAACAACACATGGTCTGTCCATACAATAAAACACTGTTTAGCCTGAACAGGGATTGAGGTACTGGCTGCAGCATGGCCAGATCTCAAGGAACATTGTGCTCAGGGCAAACAGCCAGACGCAGAGAACTGCTTCCTGTATCATCCTGTTGATATGCGATGCCCAGAAAAGGTAAACTCGGGAGTCTGAACGTGGACCAGTGGTCCCTTGGGGCAAGGAGGTGGAAATGGGTTAATAAGTACAAGAAGGATCTCCGTGAGCTGTTAGACATGTTCTAAAATGGAATTGTGGTCATGGTTGCGCTTTTATGAGCATTTATTAGAAAATGATTCAATGAATTACTTATTTAAAATGGATAAATGTGGCAGTATGCAAATTTTACCTCACTAAAGTGCATTTGTACGTGTGTGTATGTGTGTGTGTGTGTGTGTGTGTGTTTGGAGCCTTCCAGAAGCAAAACAACAAGGTCACTGTGGTTCAGACTATTGTCTGAACTTCGCCGTTACTCACCAGAAATTTCAGGCAGAATGTCACACATCCAGCCTTTGGGGAATTGTACCGGAAATTAGATTCAAGAGATGCGTTTAAACCCAATTCCACTCTATGCATTTATATGAAGACCCTGACCGTCCCAGGAACAAGAAGGTGTAAGTCATCCTACTGTGCTCACGTCCTACTGTGCTGCCCTGAATGTGTGGCAGGTTTTTGGTCATAGGGATCCCGCTCTCTGGCTATGGAATAAGAACACAGGGCAATGGAACACAAGGACATCTCACACCAGCCACCCAAGGGGCCACCCAAACCAAACCAGCCACTTCCTGCAGATGCCAATTTAGGGACCGGTTTGCTAATGTTTCCCAAATTCAGTGGCTCTTAGCTGAATTGCAGGTGAATCACTGTCAAGTCTCTTTTTTTTTTTTCCTCCCCTTGACCCTGCTCCATTCAGAAAACCCACTTCCGTTCTTTCTCCAGCCAGGACACCATGCAATATTTTAGGTTTCTTTTTTCATACGTATGATGACATCACAGATTTATCTTCTTGGAACTTGGGTGTGATTATGCTGACCTACATTCCTGACATGAAGATATGACTGCAGGTGGCCAGCACAGCCATTATCTCTCAAAGGCACTGCCATCCTAGATTCTGGAAATGCCAGACTCCCCTGTAGATAGAATGCGGGGCATAGATATTGGCTCGACCTTCCTATACTTCTTACTCTCTTAAATACGAATTGAACAAACAGTTGCCTTTTCTCTCTTTTTTAAAATTTTTATATTTTTTAAAAGATTTTATTTATCTATTCGACAGACAGAGATCACAAGTAGGCAAAGTGGGGGGGGGGAGCAGGCTCCCCGCTGAGCAGAGAGCCCGATGTGGGGCCCGATCCCAGGACCCCGAGATCATGACCCGAGCCGAAGGCAGAGGCTTTAATCCACTGAGCCACCCAGGCACCCCGCTTTTTCTCTTTAATATTGGAATATTCCTGGCATTTCTCCTTCCTGATCCCTTCAGCTACTTCTGCTCTTTCCTCATGCAATTGGAAACAAAGCCTTCTGCAGAACTGGGTCATCCCTGTGCTCCAGTTAATCTAGATCCCACTGCCTGTGCAAGTGGGCAGTGATAGAGTTACCTGTCCATGTCAGGCCACCCTGACATGGACAGGTAACATCAGGTCTGTGCCTTCCCCGGGACTGGAGGGACTCAGATTAGGATGCTTGGCCCTGGAGGAACTCTCTGCATGTTTGCAAAATAATTAGCTTTGGCTGCTCCTTGGCAGGGGTCTGCCAGCTCTGATCCCAACCTTCCCTGGACCCACAGCTCTAACACTAACCCTAGGCCTAGACTCAGATGAACCCTTCTCTTAAATGTAATAAAAATACAGGGTACACAGCATGGTGCCTGGTCTGTTTTCATTACTAACATTATTTCACCCTTAGCGCTACCTATCGCTTCATCCCAATGATAATATTGTTAATCCTATATTCAGGTTTAATAAAAAAAATCACATCCATTTGTTGGATGTCTAGAGTATCTCATGTCAGAATATCTCTCACCATTCTATTAATTAATCTACCTATAGATTTAGAGATTACACCTATAGATGTATATAACCCACCTATAGATTTATATACCTATACATTCCCCAAATCAATTTCTCCATTAGATTTCTATCTGTCTTCTATCATCTGCCTATCTATATTTAATCCAGGTTTTTGAGGCTCAGCACTATTAGCATTTTGGGATGGGTAATTCTTGGGGGTCTGTCTGGTGCTTATAGGGTGTATATCAGAATCTGAACCTCTGTCCACTAGATTTTAGTGGCACTCATTACCCAAGCTATGGCAATCAAAAATGTCCCCAAACAATGCCACATGTCCCTCTGGAGGAGAGAGAACAAAATTGATCTATTACCTAGTAGTTTGTTTCTACTGCTTCATTCAAGAAGGTATGAAGTAGACATTATCATTCCCATTTTTCAGATGAAGAAATGGAGGCTGTGAGTTTAGGTGACTTATACAAAGGGACACAAGTATTATGTGGTGAAGCTGGGTTACAAAGTAAATTCACTTGATTAGAAGAAGCTATGTCTTTCTTTAAAAAGGCTATGTTTTTTCTACGATAAATCAAAAGATTATTTTATCTATGTTTATTATTGTTATTTTTAAAGATTTTGCTTATTTGAGAGAAAGGGAGAGATCATAAATGGGGTGGGGGAGCAGGAGAGGGAGAAGCAGGCTCCCCACTGAGGAAGGATCCTGACACGGAGCTCGATCCCAGGACCCCAGGATCATGACCGGAGCTGAAGGCAGACATTTAACCGACTGAGCCTCCCAGGCGCCCCATGGTTATTTTAAATTAAATGTAATGCTACACATTTTATCCTCCAGGCAATTATTCTCCTTTATTCTCCACCTAAAATCATTTTCCAAGTTAATTTTGACTCTCAGGCCAATACACGTGTCTTGCAGCTAAAACCCGTGTGAATGTATTTATGCCCCAAACTCCTGCATTCTTATCCCGTCTTCCCCTTCAGATGTAACGTTATTTCCAAGCCCGGTTCTCCATCCTGGTGCTTTCTAAATTCTGTTTCCTACCATCCTACACAACGAGGGCTGGATCCCAGACTGGAGGAGGCCGTTAACCCAGCAAGAGAAGTGGGTGCACCCATTTACAGCCAGGACCAAGTGTAGTGCCCCATCCTACAGAAGAATGCATAAGATCCCTGCCCCGGTGACCCACTGAGTAAATGCTTGAGGCCCCGGGGCTGCCGCAAACCCCTGAAATTGGGATATTTGGAAATTCCACCCATAGAAAGCTTTTATTTGTGCTTTCTAGCTACACACGGGAGCTTCCAAAGATAACTTCTGAAAAACTGAGCAAATGAAAGAAGTGGTTTTTAACCGATCAGTTGACTTCTCAGGGCCTGATCTTTCGGCCCGGCTTGGATGCAGGCATTTTAATTTCTGCCACAAGACTCTGACAGCCGTTAGATGGCCGGCGGCTCCTGGCCCCCATGTTCAGGATTCGGACAGGGAGACACATTGTTTTATAGCAATTAACGGTGATACTTGGAAGAGATGGCAACAAGCTGAAAAAAATGAATTGAAAATTTAACCTTCAAACAAAAATACTTAGACCTTAGGCTTCCATCCATAAGCAGCTTATGCTGTCTGTGCACATTGTTTTATTATTTAAGTATTTTCGACACCATTTCTGATTAATACAGCAGTACTCTTTTCCAGTCCAGTCTCCTTAATAAATATACGTGTCAAATATCTATTTCCTCCCCTGAATGCAGACTTTTAATTTCCCTTGTTTGCATGTGCTAACTGGTTGTATAACGAGATTAACGGCTCTGTCTTTTTCTTTCTTTTTTTTTTTTCCCCCTTCTGCAGATTTTTAGAAGAAAAGCCAGTGGGCTCCCAGTCAAAGTTAAAAAGGTACCTTCTTTAATTTTGCATATTGTTAGCTGCAATCCGGTTGCTAATGTTTGTTTTATTTCCATCTGTCAAAAGCAATGCCAGAATACGTTGTGTTTGTCTTGAGTTGGCTCAATTAATCCTCTGCTGGAAACAGTTCTGTCATTTTGTGTTTGGTTAAGGCCCTGAGTCACTAGCGCTCAAACCGGGGCCCATCTCTGCCAAAGACAAACAGTGCACATTTAAATACGTCTTTCTGGGAAATGCGGGCTTGGCAGAACGGAGAAAGGTGGGATAGTGCCCTAGCAGCAGCGTTGGCTTGGGGCCAGCTGCATCTCGCCAGTGGATAGAAATAATGATGTCCTGGGCTTGGTCCTGTAGACCCCTTCCCACGGGGCTAGCAGAACAAGGTAATAGGTCGTCCCCAACACGGGCAGTCTCCACGTGAGTCTGATGGCGTGTTCATCTGCTAGGGCCGCCATGACAACACACCACAGGCTGGGTGGCTGAAAGACCAGAAACTTCTTTTCTTCCAGTTCTGGAGACTAAACATTCAGGGTTGTGGTGCCGTCTGGCTCAGTTTCTTGTGAGACCCCTCTCTCCTTGGCTCCCAGGTGGACAATGATCATCTTTTCCCTGTGTCTTCACGTGGTCTTCCCTCCGTGTCTGTATCGTATCTACGCCAGAATCTCTTCTTTTAACGAGATTACTGGTCATTTTGGATTAGGGCCCACCATAACGACCCTCCAACTTCATGATCTCTTAAAGACCCTGTGTTCAAATGCAGTCGTGTCCTGAGGTACTTGGGGTAGGACTTCGACATATGACTTTTGGTTAAAAACCTTTAAAAAAAAAATAAAATGAAGTCCGAAGGGAAAGATCTTAGGCCCAAGACTGTGAAAGTAGCCACTCCATGACTTTTTTTTTTTTTTTAAGATTTTATTCATTTATTTGACACACAGAGAAATCACAAGTAGGCAGAGAGGCAGGCAGAGAGAGAGGAAGGGAAGCAGGCTCCCCACTGAGCAGAGAGCCCGATGTGGGGCTCGATCTCAGGACCCTGAGATCATGACCTGAGCGGAAGGCCCACTAAGCCACCCAGGCACCCCTCTGTGACTTTCTGTATGTGTCTTTTCCCTTCCCCTCTTACTCTTCTTGCTTTTCCTCTTTCTCTCTGTGAATAAACGCTCTATCCACCACCTCTATGCAGTCAACATGTCTCACAGAATGTGTAGGCTTTTGAATATGTGTGTACGGATTTCAAATCCTGAGCTGACCTCTTATTAGCTGTATGGCCAAGGGCAGGTTGCTTAAGTTCTCTGAGTCTTAGGTTCCTTATCTTTAACGTAGAAATAATAACCCCTACTTCCGCTGATTTTGTCTTATAAGAGTAAGAAGGTGTAGATGAGAAAGCCAGTGGCACACAAAAGTAGGCAAGTGGGAATATTCTGTCCCAAATGAAGGCAATGGCGGGTGCATTGCAATGGGCACAAAACTAAAAACAAATGAAGGAATTATTTAAAAAGAAGGAGGAGGAGGAGGAAGAGGAGGAAGAAGAAGGGAAGAAAAGTAATAATACAACTGACTTTTTAAACAGCGTTACTGGCAAAATACCCCTCATCAGGGCAGATGACTTCCACTGTCAACCCGTCTTCCCTTGTATGGAACAGAGGAGTATTATCTTTATTTCTATCTATTGCATATTAAATATACATGTGCTCACTCTCTCTGTTACACACACACACACACACACACACACCCCTTGAATTTAATCATTCTCAGGACAGTTTAACCAAAGGTATTTCACATGGATGCACATCTTATTTCGTGTTCGTTTTACTCAGAAATGACGGCAGACCTTACAACTAAATTATATACAGTGGAAAGCGTCTTCATTTATCGTTGCTTTAAAAAAGAGGAGTGAGATTAAAAAGAGAAGTGGGCTCTGGTTACAGCCTTCCTTCTGCTTCCCAAATATCCTTAAGTCTTTCAGGCAGCTTCCAGGCCTGGGCTCTGCCAGAAGACCTCCTCCTAGAAATTGGAATCGAAATATCCAACAACTGACCCCAGAAGACACGTGTGTGTGTGTGTGTGTGTGTGTGTGCACGTGTGTTCGCATGTGCGGCTAGGCTTATAGTTCTGATGATTCCATGCCCCTTTCTGAGGTGGTACCCAGTGCCCCAGCACCTTTATATAAAGCAGCTATTTATGTAACAGCTGTTTTCTATAAACAGAAAAACAGAAAGTTGGTTAGTTGTTCTAAAAAGAAAACAAAAGCAGCAACAAAACACAGAGCTCTGAAAGGTGCCTTTCCTTTTTCAGTGGGAGACATCTGTGTTCATGCAATATGAGCCGGTCTCAACCCTTGATGTAAGTCATTAGGCTTTTCCATGGAGTACCCCACAGTGGGAACTTATAAAGTAACTTCTTCAGGCTAGATCTCCCACAGTGGGGGACGTGGTGGTGTGTCTAGTGTGTGGGCCTTCGTGCAGTTACTAAAAGGATGGTTATGACAATCATGTAACAAAATGGAGAGACTTGCTTATCCAATGGTAACTGAAAAAAGTAGCAAAATATGTTATATATGTGAAAATGCTTAATGGCAAAAAAGGAAACAATGCATCTAATGATGTCTAATAATGCCTGAAACTTAAGCACCTTCACACAGGAATGCATCTGGAAAGAGTCTTTTTCTGGGAGGTGGGTCTTTTGTCTGCTCTGCCCACACTGAGTATCAAAATCCATATCCCATTTGTGTAGGTCTGATCTGGATGTCTGTAATGGACAGAACAGGTTGTGTGAACCTGAAGGGTGAAGGGTGGGTTTGGATTTAGGCTATCACCAAGGCAGTCGAAGGATGTAAGGTTAGCATGGTTGAACTCAATCTGAAACGAACACTATAGAGCTATTTAGACAGCTGCCATACCCGTAATTCATATAACCTTTGAATATTACAAAGCAAGGCTGGGAAAAAAAAAAAAAAGTTCCAATTTCCTCTCACTAAGAGGTGGCAAAATGTCTAACTTGTATTTACGAAAAGAATTGTTTGCTTTTGCTCAAATGGTTCATTTTCACCATTCAAGCTCTCTTCTTCCCAGGCCATTCTGGACACATGGAGACCTGGCCCAAGAGAACATTTCTGTGGGTCAGGCCTGTGATTAAGGGTTGCAGGATTCTCTAGGTTTCTGTAACTAGAAATAGTTAAGTGTGTAGAATGTGAATAACAGAAGTTATTCTGAGTCATGTTTTAAGGGCATTCTGCTTTCCTCAAACACACTCTAACACATCCAGCCACTTCCCCAGTCTGTCTACACAACTCCCCCCGATTTCTGCACCCAGAGACGGCTCGACTCCTTTCACTACCAGAGGCTTTCTGGCAGCAGCAATTACTGTTCAAAATGGGAAAATACAAACAATAAAAGGGTTATCTCAGCTGCATTAATATAGATTCCACGCCTCTTTCTAAATACCATGGATTTGACCCTCCCACTAGTGTTTGGCTGGTGAGTCTCTTCCTACCCACAGCCACAAGGCTCAACATTGGGGAATGGACCTGGAAGGAACTCCATGGAAATGTCAGATAGTGACTGCTGTGTTTCTGTCTTGGGACTTTTTTGTTCCCTTGTCCTCCAAATGTCCTTTAATGACTTCGGAAAAAAAAAAAAAAAAAGCCCCTATAACAATCATGCCTACCGAACCTCTTGACATCGTATGAGCTAATTCTTTTTGTTCAACACTTTTCACACATGAGAAACTGAAATATGAAAATGTACAAAGGGTTCTAACAAAAAATTCCCATTACAATCATTACCCAATGCAAGATGTTGGTAGGAATGATTTTCTAATTTAATAATTTGAAAAACATATTTGTAGACCCATATAAGTAGAAGAATTAGAAAGATATGGGGAAAAGGATCCATCATAAAACAATGTGGGCGCATTTCAGTCCAACCCAGCCTTGACGTAGCCCCTCACTTGTTCACTCAGTCTTACCCACGGGCTGGGCCATGGCGTTCGCTGGGGAGCTGACTGCGTAGTTCCTGCCCTCGGGGAGCTCGCGGTCTAGCTCTGTTTCGTAGCAGAATAAATCAAAATTTTGTATCAGAATATTCCAGGACTTAATGGATACTCAAGTAAAAGTGAGTGGAGGAAAAAGAAAAACAGTAATTGAAGAACTGTATTTTGCAAGCATGAAGTGTGGGGAATGGAATTGTATTCTCTGTTTCATCCAGCACACTCGCGTGCAAGCACATCCCTCACCTCCCCCCGCCACACACGCACTTTCACACTCTGTCTATTTGGCTCAGAGACTCAGGATTTATTTTATTATTTTATTTTATTTTAAAGATTTTATTTATTTATTTGACAGACAGAGATCATAAGCAGATAGAGAGAGAGGAGGAAGCAGGCTCCCCACTAAGCAGGGAGCCTGATGTGGGGCTCGATCCCAGGACCCTGGGTTCATGTCTTAAGCCGAAGGCAGAGGCTTTAACCCACTGAGCCACCCAGGCGCCCCGAGACTCAGGATTTATATGAATCATAAAAATATAGTCATTTATTTAAAACACTTCTTGAAAGCTGCAGTGGGCGCCCCCACATCTTGCTCTGTCCCAACAGTGCCTACTTGTAGGAAATTAAGACAAGCAACAAGAGTGAGCAGGGCCACCCTTACATCTCAGGGGCCGTAACTCTGACAGGGAATGGGCTATGTTGGGGCAGACACAGGGAAGTCCCCGGCAGCCATGCTCATAATAAAGGTGACTTCTGTGTGCCATTGAGTATTGGTGTCAAGTATCAGAGAACCGAACAGATGCATTAGGAAAGGATCTCACCTTGATCCTTCGGCACCTGAATGGGAAAACACGGATCCAGACTGGCAGTTCCACGTGGTATCATTCCAGAATGTTCATCACAAAACAAGGCAGTGGTGTGAGTGGGAAATATTGTAGTACAAAGGAAAAGTAACGTCACCCTGAAATTTATTTGTTGTCTAAGTTGGGTGTAGTGGAAGCATAGAGAATGTTTGGTAAGACCCAGGAATATGGGCCATTTTGAAAATAACACAAACCGATATGAAAACATGAAACTCCAGGACACAAGAAGAGGTTGCAAGGAAGCTATCAGGAGGTAAACGGCTGCCTACCCACAGTTAAGACAGACGTGACCAGAGAGTTAAATCCAAGCTGAGTGGGATAAATTCAGAACATGTCCCCAAAGTAAGTCCCTCCTTCTCTTTCTCCCTTCTTTTTTTCTTTCTTTCTTACATATTTATTGAGCATTCAGTATGTGTCAGAGGAATACAAAAAAAAAGATGAGAAAAAGATAGAGAGACAGAGAATGGATATAATACACATAAATTTTAGATATTTCTGAAGATTAAAAGAGCAATGGAAAGAAAACAATCATCAAGGGTATAATTAGATACAATTTTCTGAAGCTGAAAAGATCTAAATATGGAGATCAAACATCCCCACTGTGTTCTAAGAGGAGATAATGAAAAGAAGATTTACACCTAGAAGAGCATAGAAGATGCCAGGAAATGGGGCAACTTGTACAGTGTTTTCAGAGAAAAGTGTGTGACCCAACAATGTGATAAGTAGCCAAGTGGCCGTTCACGGGAAAAGGCTAAAGGCAAAAAAAAAAAAACAAAACAAAAAAAAACCCAAAACAAACGTCTCCAAAAGAACCTTCACAAACTTGAAACAAACCAAAAAATGTGTTGAAAGACTTGCAAAATAAGTTTCCCCTCAAATCTAATTTGAGGCAAAAAGAACGTATGAGTAACACACAGGGATACCGACTTGAAATTAGAGACCCAAGAAGGAGAAACCACGGTATGAGAGGGATGATTGCAAGCAAAGAAAATGATTAATATAAAGTCCAAAACTGTAAATATCCCTCTCATCTGAATGCAAATATGATTCTCCAAAGAAATGGTTCTCAATCATTCAGTAGTAATCTAAAGAAAATGGGTTTATAAAAGGGAGATGAAAAACGTGAACTCACGGCATTGCTCATCTGATAAGGGGGTGAGAGCTGATGTTAAATCTTGTGAATCAGAGAAAAAAGAAATGATTCTAATATATAAAAGCAAAGCAAAGCAAAATTAAAAAAAACAAAAAACAAAAAACAAAACAAAACAAAACAGTGCGTTCCTTCCAAACTGCTGAGGAAAATAAATAAGTAAAACCAAATACAGACCAAAAAATAAAAATATGGTTAAGAGAGGAAATAGGTGAGCAGTCTGAAAAGCTGAGAGAGGGGTCCTGGGTGGCCCAGTGGGTTAAGCCTCTGCCGTTGGTGAAGGTCGTAATCCTGGGGTCCTGGGATCGAGTCCTGCATCGGGCTCCCTGCTCAGCAGGGAGCTTCCTTCTCCCTCTGCCTCTCTCCCTAGCTTGTGCTCTCTCTCTGTCTCTCAAATAAATAAATAAAATCTTGAAAAAAGAGAACTGGTATAAACCAAGAGGGTCAAGTCAGTCAATAATGATATTAGCTAACGCTTGTCTATCAATTATCATAAGCCAAGAATCTGCTCTCAGAACTTGATATGCACTTCATGGCCCCATTGAATCTTTTTTAACAGATGAGTAAACTGAGGCACAGATGATACACATCATCTACACAGTACACAAATGTACACAGTACACCGACGGTGCTTAGAGCAGCTCTATTGGCAGACAGTATTGACCCTGACCTCTCCTGGCGTTGCAGACAGTCACGGTCCTTATCGAAGCCTGCCTGGTACAGAGAGCGTGCTATTCCTGCGATTTTATCCCCGTGCCAACACAATGCTCTTCCAGCTCCATTGTTATGTTGAGAGCACACAGAAGATGGCAGTGGGAAGAAAAATTCACAGAGGAAGACCCGATAGATAATATTATTATTGTCAACACTGAGATCTGACCAAGGCATTACATCTAACTTACCTCTCTCATTTTGCCTATGTTCTCAGAATGCCCCATGGCTTCTGTAGCCTAGAGGCACGCTTGCTTAACCAGTACATTCTAACCAGCAGCCGGGAGTGGAATGACACCAAGGGCTCACGGTCCCAGCGCTGCCTCCCAGAGAACACCACACGGAGAGGGGTGCTGGGCTGTCCAGGAGAGGCTCCTGTCAACATTTCTAGGGCCTTTTTTTTTTCTTTTTTAAGATTTTTATTTATTTGACAGACAGAGATCACTAGCAGGCAGACAGAGAGGAGAAAGCAGGCTCTCCACGGAGCAGAGAGCCCGATGTGGGGCTTGATCCCAGAACCCTGGGACCATGACCCGAGCTGAAGGCAGAGGCTTTAACCCACTGAGCCACCCAGGCGCCCCAACATTTCTAGGTCCTTTTAAACGATTCTATATGATTAACAATATTTTCCAACAGTCGAGAAGACCAGACTTCTCTTATTGTGTTCAACAGTAAATTCCCACTTGATCTTTCATACAACTAAAAGACAAAGGGAGTTGAAAAAATTGGATGAAATACATTATCGAGGAAATGCAAAAACAGGGAGCGTGGGACTGACAACACTATTCTAGGCCGAATAATATTAAGGGAGACAAAGAATGTCATTTTACAATCCACAGGAAAGATAAAACAGTCATGAAAATTTATTTGCTGAATTACAGAGCACCAAAATATATAAAGCTAAAAATGTTAGAAATAAAATGGGAAGTGTACAGAAACACATTTGTTTGGAGAGAATGTGACATACCTCTCTCATTACCTTTGGCAGGTAAGAGACTAAAAATATGTAAGTACATAGACAAATTAAAAAAACCATAGCACTCATATATTAAAATAAAAATATTTTTTAGTCTTCCATGGAAGATTGATAACATTTTATCTTATGCTAGGCCACATGAATAAGCATGATACATTCTGTACAGTGGATATTATATAAGATCAGCTCTCCAAATGTAATGTCAGATAAATACAAATTAAAAATAAAAAGTCAAACAAATAATACTAACAATTAAAATTCCTCTCTAGGTAACTTTTAAAGAATAATGGGATCTAAGTTGCTAGTTATTTAAAAATAAAAGAATATTTTATATTTTATTATAAACACATGTTGTAGTTCCAAAGCTTTACTCCAAGGCAAATTCATAACAGAAGTCAATTCCTTACTCAAAACGAAGTAATAAAAGTAAACTAATCACGCTCTTTCAGATGTTGGACTGAGAACACCTGGGGAAACTAGGCAACCACAAATGATGAAGATCAGAATACAAATATACTGAAGTAGAAAGTAAAAGAGCTAAATTATTCCATTGTCTGTCAATGGAATAATTGTCTCTCACTCCCCTCTATCAAAAATCAGTAAATCGATCAACTAGATCAATTTCTTATAATCTTATTAAAAATAGGAATCACCATTATCCTTAAGGAAAATTAAAGAGAAACTGGAACATTCCAAATATAGAGAAGGTTTAAAAATAAGAGAATACAATTAAAATGTACAACTCTGGGTCAATACACTGATAAGATTATTGATTAAATTTATTATTCAGGGAAGAAATACAAGTAACTGAAATTGGCTAAAAAAACCCCACAGACCAGTCACCACAGAAGAAAACATAAAACATACTGTCTAATTGGGCAGACTATTCCATTGATGGGTTTTGTGATACTATCGAAGATTGGATCACTTCTGTGAGTTATAAATTATTCTAGAGCATAGGCAAAATATGAATATATACTTCCAAGTTAGTAATGTCACAGACTATGTATACTCGATAGACCACCTTCGATACAGAAAGGCAGACTAGCAAAACAGTGTAAATTTAAGAGCATAGGACCATATGTTGCTGTGTTTATGGAATGGATTGAAAAGCACATTCTCAAAACCCAAACAGGCCCTCTTGCTCAAAGAACCTGTGGGAAGATGTCTCTGAATCTATCAAGTTATCAGTTGACGCTATCAATCTACCTCTCTTGCTCTCTTTCCCACAAACGTATTCTTATGCCCATACTGTATATACATGAACTCTCATAGAAACACACACACAAATTTGAGACTGACCCTCAATGTCTACTTTTTTTTTTTTAAAGATTTATTTATTTATTTGACAGACCGAGATCACAAGTAGGCAGAGAGGCAGGCAGAGAGAGAGGAGGAAGCAGGCTCCCTGCTGAGCAGAGAGCCTGATGTGGGGCTCAATGGGATTGAGGCGCCCTCAATGTCTACCTTTAATTTGAAGTCCCAGGAGTTTCATAATGAGAATGACAGGTGGCCATCCATAAGCTCGAGAGTTCACTATTAACCTGGTAACTCCAGAACCCTGCTCCTTGTTTGGGTTTTCACTAACTTCTGTATTACTCCTTGCTTTTAAAAGTGTGCATATGGGGGGCACCTGGGTGGCTCAGTGGGTTAAAGCCTCTGCCTTCAGCTCAGGTCATGATCCCAGGGTCCTGGGATCAAGCCCTGCTTCAGGCTCTCTGCTCGTCGGGGAGCCTGCTTCCTCCTCTCTCTCTGCCTGCCTCTCTGCCTACTTGTCATCTCTGTCAAATAAATACATAAAAATTTTTTTAAAAAAGTGTGCATGTAATAACCTAAAGATGATGCAGGAAAAAAAGGGGTGGCAAGCGATGTGTTTCATTTCATTTCATGACTTATTTGCAAGAGGAAGAGTTGCATACGTAATGGCAAAGAGGTCAGTCACTAGAGCAAGAGAAAATTAAATCTAAGCCCAATGACTGAATGCCTGAATGTGGCCAATATTCCAGGGAAGCTGGGTGACTGTGGACACTGTTTACCCTGGCTCTTAGAAAACACACAGCTTGGTTTTGCCCAAATCGGGATGAGTGAAACAAAGAAACAATTTTTTAAAAAAACACCAAAGTGGGGAACTGTGTCTAAGAAAAAAAGCATTGCTCTAGAGACTCAAAGGAAAAGAGCATATCTGAAAATGATATTTTCTTTTTTTTTTTTCCAAAAATGATATTTTCCAAGATAAGTTAAAAATCTGAGAAGTCCAAGGCCTGTCTTGGAAACAGTCAGCCTCTGTGAAACAGAAGCAGGGTGGTCCAAGAGCTTCAGATGAATGCAGAGAAGCAGAGACTGCCACTCGGAATGAGAAGAGACGGGAACTCTCAAAACGTCACGGTGGAATTTAGAAATTTGCGTTGGAGGCAAGAAAGAACAGAGCTGACAACACAGAAAGAGAAATCAGTGATGTGTTGGGCAAGCATGAGAGCGGCATTGAAATCTCCCATTACTAGAGGATTTGAAACATGTTCCTATTTTATTTGTTCATACGTTAGAATTGTCCTTTTAATTCCCAGGTTTTCAGCCTGCTCTAATGGGATGATTCTTCTAGAAGCTCCTGAACATATGTGGCTTTCTGCTTCTGTGCCCAGCAGTCCCAGTCTGGCGCACGGGGCCGGAGTCAGTCTTTGGAAGCGTCTTTTTCAGCATCCTCGGAGCGAGAGCTCTGGCCCCTCTCATTTCTGCCTGAGCTAGGGATTCCCTCCAATCATGGTTCTCTAAATGGACATCTTCTAATCTGCTACCACCAGAAAAGCAAGCAATCCGGTTAGAAGTATGTGAAAAATAATTGCCAAGAGACATTACATTTTCTGTACACACATGGTGCTGCATGAGCACGAAGAATTCTTTGAGAGTCTATTAAGAGGTTGATGATCATTATTTTTTTTAAAAGATTTTATTTATTTATTTGGCAGAGAGAGATCACAAGTAGGCAGAGAGGCAGGCAGAGAGAGAGAGGAGGAAGCAGGCTCCCTGCTGAGCAGAGAGCCTGATCTGGGGCTGGATCCCAGGACCCTGAGATCATGACCCAAGCCGAAGGCAGAAGCTTTAACCCACTGAGCCACGCAAGCGCCCCAGTGATCATTATTCTAACTCATCATGTTTTTTTCCCTGGTCCCTGTATCATTATTCACTCTCATTCTGCACTGTAGATGGATTTAGTTATTCAGGTGTGTAGAGTGGCCCTAACAAATGTGGATGGAGGTGCATGTCCACAGCCTTGGAGGTACCTCTAGAATGGCAGTGTGCTAAGGTCATTGGTTTTCTTCTGGGTTCGTTCACAAAGATGGGGTTATTGTTGTTTTAGTAGTCTTAGTAACTCTTTTTTTTTTTTAAGATTTTATTTATTTGACACATACACAGAGAGAGATGAGAGCATAGCAGGGGGAGCGGCAGGGAGAGGGAGAGGGAGAAGCAGGCTCCCCGCTGAGCAGGGAGCCCAATGCGGGACTCGATCCCAGGACCCTGGGATCATGACCTGAGCCAAAGGCAGACACTTAACCGACTGAGCCACCTGGGCGCCCCAGACCTAGGAACTCTGTCTCAGTTGTAGGACTGGGAGGACTAGGGATAAAGATTAACATAGAACATTTCTGCTGAGATTCCTGAGAGCTGGGATGACCCCTCCACCCCCAGCCCTAGTTCTTCTTGAATTCAGTGAATCCTGGGCTTGTTGGTACCTTCTTCGATGCTTCCTTCCTAGAGCAGAACACAGATTCAGGGACGCGGATGGCATGAAGTCTCTCTTCAGTTGCTTCCATGCCTTGGAATGTAGTTCATACAGTCACGGGGCAAGGAGAGGCAGGAAGCCTCTGGGTAGGCAGTGTGGGTTAGAGTGGGGAAGCACCTCGTCCCGCCAGGCTGCAGGACTCTGATTGCCAGCAGGTGGGGTGGGGGGGGGCTCCCGACTGCACATTTGGGCCATCCCACACTCTCAAACTGCTGGCAAGCCGCGGGCAGGACAATCGGTCATTTGTTCTCTGACCACCCAGAGAACGGGAAGATACACTTATGGACAGTTTCTGTAGTTCCTGCTGACATATGTGAATGTCCTAAATTTTAAATAAAACAGCTCGGTCCGATGGATGGCAGAAGGACTCAAGTTCCGGGAGCCTTGTAGCTTAGCTCTTCTGTCCCGTGATATACTGGGTGTCGTCGCTGGGGGGGGGGGGTATCACTGACTTCCTGTGCAAAATGAAGAAAAAACAAAAGGAAGAAGAAGTGGGAGAGGGAGAAGGACCAGGACCAAAAGATGTGCATTTCTTCTCCCTCGTGGGAAATTTGGGGAAGAGGACCCACTGGTGATCCAGTGATCACCCACTGGTGATCCCGTGATCACCCACTGGTGATCCAGCGTCCACCCTGAGCAAGAGAGAAGGAACTTGTTTTCATGCCGCAGCCAAAGACTGAAGAGAAAAATAAAACCAACTGATAATTCAAACAAACAGAACTGGCTCATTCTTCTCCCTTGGGATTGCAAGGAATGGAGTCACTGAACCCCCCCCAGCGGCGAATTCTCACTCCAGGGATATGATAATGGCGCTGGGGTTTAAGAGGGATTTTGGAAAATGTTAAGTTCAACTCTTCTTTCTGGAGAAAGATGCATGCAAACTCCTCGACAAGCAGCTCTGGCCCTGAGCGAAATGATCTCAGTCGGACCCCGCACCGAGTCAGAATCCGCCGCCTGCCTCCTGCCGCCGTGGGTCTCCTCCACTGCACTCCTCCACCCGCAAAATGAGCCAGAGCACTTATGTTCCAGCTTCCAGTTCTCCTTCTCACTCCTGGGGCCCGTGACAGACTTCAGACCGTGGATCATCCCAAGAGCAGTGTGTGCGTGGAAGGATTCAGGAAGGGAAATTGCTTATGAGGCGCTAGAAGGTCACGGCCACGCCAAGGCCCCAGGTGAGATCAGGTTCCGAGAAACAGGAGATCGGTCCAGCCCCAGCAGGAGGGGAGGACGCCCTCCAGTCGTCGTCAGAGGAGGCTTTCGTGAAGGCTCTCTTCATAAAGGTGTGAGTGGGGTATGGGGAGACCCCAAGGGGTAGCGCAGTGCCCGGGGGGCTGGTGGCAGCTGGTGGGGTGGGGGGCGTGTGTATCCTGGGTCTGTAAGGGCATAGAGAGGGAAGGTAGGCAGCACCAAGGACAGGTTGGCAAGGAGAGGGGCGCCCAGACAGGAGCCGGGGCCGTCCGAGCCAGCTTGAGCGAGCTCACAGGGTGGATGGAAGAACAAATACTTTGACCCCACTCGCCGCCCTCTGCCCAGTCCTTCCCGTGGGGCTCCTCACTGGCCACACCCAAAAGAGATTGCTGGAGACAAGTGAGTCCCTTCATGCACTCCAAGGAGGCGAGCGGAGGGCGAGGGTGGTGAGCCACTCAGCAGGTGAGGGCGTGCACAGCTCAGAAGTGGAAGTGTGGCAAGATCGGCAGAAATTCTGTGACTGCTCCTTCCCAGCTTCATTACACTTATGTGTCACAACAACCGTCAGTGGATAGGGAAGAGGTCAGGACCCAGTTCTCATGTCTGATGTGCCCATTAGACAGATGAGGAAAAACAAGGCTTGGCCCCAATGCTGGGCTGCCTCCTGTGGCGCAAGACACCGCTTTCCAGGAGCAGCCTCTTCTCGGGCACAGCAATCCCTAGACGGGCAGGCGTGTCAGAGTCAGGAATCCGGGACGCACACCATGGCGGAGCCTAGAGGCACGTTCCCCTCACCGGGCTGAAGGAGTAACAGCAGCTCACGCGGCCCCGTCTGGTTAGGTGCACGTACCAGAAAATGTGGCGATCTCTTCCATCATTTGGTTTTAGTGGAGGCTATTTTCAGATGGAAGCAATCTGTCTTTCTCATGTCTGGGAAGAGTGGTTATTAACTATGAGGAAACTGTCTCCAACAGTAGGTCAATTAATTACTGCATTTTAAAGCTGCTTCGTGAAAAACAGCAATTAATTTCACTGCATTTCTGGGTAGTTCTTCTGCAAGCCTTATCCATTTGAAATCACTGTTATTATGGACGGATATGGAGACTTGATTATTTCTGAGAACTTTACAGGAGATCATATTCTGGGTTGGTTTTTTTTTTAAAGGAATACAGGGATAGAATTAGGTTTTAATTATCACTGGCACATTTTCACTATTGGAAACAGACTTAAAAAGAGAATGGGAAGAATTTATAACAAAAAAGAGCTGATAAATACTCTGAGAGACTGTTTATCCAAACACATCTTCAAGTTGAAATGCTATCTGATAAGAAGAAGAAGAAGCCACACACAGAATGGGACATTTCTGTTTACTTATTAATATTCTTTGCACTTTTCTGGTCTACTATCCTGGGTGAGAAATATCAAAGGGGCTATTTTCACCCGTTCCTTGACCTTTTACCTCCGCTTCCGCGGCATTATCTTTAACTGGGCTGGACCCTGCTGCCCTCCTATTTGGTTTCGCAGGAAGCTACAGAGAACCTGACTGGCTTTTGTCCAAAGGGCAGTGAGCAATAGTTTTTCATTGCCATATATTACGTGGCTGTGGGAACTGGCCAAATCTCGGTTTAGGGACTGAAGAGAAGTCGGCAGTTTCACGTTGACCTTGCCAGACCTTTCGGAGGGTGTCTGATTTCAAGCAATTCTTATAGGTAGAGACCAAGGATTTTCAACCTCAGCGCTTTCAACATCCAGAGCTGGGTGATTTTTTTTTTTTTAAGATTTTATTTATTTCTTTGACAGACAGAAATCACAAGTAGGCAGAGCAGCAGGCACAGAGAAAGAAAGGGAAGCAGGCCCCCCGCCGAGCAGAAAGCCCGATCCAGGGCTCGATCCCAGGACCCTGAGATCATGACCTGAGCCAGAGGCTTTAACCCACCGAGGCACCCAGGTGCCCCTGGAGCTGGGTGATTCTTTATTGTGAGGGCTCTCTTGTGCTTGGTAGAAAGTTTGACAGCGTCCCTGGCTTCTACCTCCTAGATGCCGGTAGCGGCCCTCTCCCCTCCGTTGTGATGATCAAAACTGTCTCCAGATAGTGCTAAATGTCCCCTGAGGGGCAAAAACCATCCTTCGTTGAGAACCACTGGTATAAATACAACTATTTATGGTTGTAGAGATAAAGCAGTTGTTAGTAGACTGTAGGTAGATGTACATGGACGGTTGTCTACATGGCTTAGTAATAAGGGTTGTGGTTTTTGGAAAGACTGTGTATTACTGTTCTCCTGAGGAGCAGCACCAGTAGGAAATATGTTTATATATTTACATGTATGTAAAAGTACATATGTGTATGTACTTGAATGTGTATATGTGTGTGTGTGTGTTGATATATATACATATGCATACATATATCTGCCTACATACACACTCATCCATCCACATGCACACATGCACAGTTGCCCTTCGAACACCACGGGGGTTAGGGGTCCTGTCCCCCTGCACAGCTGAAAGTCCTCCTATACTTTTGGCTCCCCCCAAATGTAACTGTCAATACCTACTGTTTGCTAGAAGCCTTACTGATAACACCACCTGCTGAGTAACACATAGTTCATATGTTGTATGTGTCATATACTATATTCTCATGATGAAGTGGGAATGGAGTGAGTCTGGAGGCCTGAGAAGCAGAAACACCAGGGTCTGAGGGCAGAAGAGGGCTGCCCCAGTGCAAGCAAAGACAGTTTCTTCTCCCTTCCTCTCCCCGTTTCCTTTTTTTTTTTTTTTTAATTTTATTTATTTATTTGACAGAGAGAAATCACAAGTAGATGGAGAGGCAGGCAGAGAGAGAGGGAAGCAGGCTCCCCGCTGAGCAGAGAGCCCGATGCGGGACTTGATCCCAGGACCCTGAGACCACGACCCCAGCCGAAGGCAGCGGCTTAACCCACTGAGCCACCCAGGCGCCCCTCCTTTTTTTTTTTTTTTAATTTTATTTATTTGACAGACAGATCACAAGTAGGCAGAGAGGCAGGCAGAGAGAGAGAGGAGGAAGCAGGCTCCCCGCTGAGCAGAGAGCTCGATGTGGGGCTCGATCCCAGGACCTGAGATCATGACCTGAGCTGAAGGCAGAGGCTTTAACCCACTGAGCTACCCAGGTACCCCTGTTTTGTTTTATTCAAGCCCTCTGCAGATTGGGTGAAACCCACCCACCTTTGGGAGGAGATCCTCCTTCCTCGGTCTACTGATGGAAGGGCTACTCTCTTTTGGAAACCTTACAGATACATCCAGGAATACTGTTTTACCGGCTCTCTGGGCATCCCTGATTGCGGTCAAGGTAACCATAAAATGAACCATCACAGCCTGTGACAGGTCTTCAGACATACCTGGATTTCAGTTCAGGCTCTGTCAGAACGAACTCTGGGATGCCTTCCCATCTCTACCTGGGGACCACATAAGGTTCTGGTGAAGAATAGGTTAGCAAATGCTTGCCGAGGGCTTGCCCCTGAGCCGGGATCCCATACAGGCTCCGGGAAAGCAATTTCCTGCCTACATGCAGAAGCTGTTCATATGACGTGGACCAGGAACTGCCCCAGAAACAGAAGAGTCACTCCATCCATTGACAGATGTTTCTATCCTCTGTGCTCTCTGTCCCCTGCAAGAGATAGCTATCCTGGTAGAGTGTCACATACTAGTTGGTCATTTCACAGGACATTGCTTTTCTTTTTCTTTTCTTTAAAGATTTTATTTATTTATTTGACAGAGAGAGAGCGAGAGAGAGATCACAAGTAGGCAGAGAGGCAGGCAGAGAGAGAGGAGGAAACAGGCTCCCTGCTGAGCAGAGAGCCCGATGCGGGGCTTGATCCCAGGACCCTGAGATCATGACCTGAGTGGAAGGCAGAGGCTTAACCTACTGAGCCACCCAGGCGCCCCAACATTGCTTTACTTTACAAAGTACGTATAGAAGCAACATATCAGCACATTGACATTACAAAACCTCCAACACCACATATACAGTTTCAGCCGCCTTTGACCTTTTCTGGCAAGGCTACCCTCACCTCCAGAGGCAGCTGATGATGTCAGACTGAGATGCATCCTTCCAGGCCTTTCTTGAATGTTTATATGATCACCATGTTGTGTGGACGGACATACACATTTTAATCTGACACACGCTGTGTTACCTCCTCACAGTGCCTAGGGACAGACGTGGCTCATCCGTTTTAATTGCTGCTTGACCTTGTATCGTGTGAGCCTTGGATTGTTTCAGGTTTGCAGCTCTCACTGCCAATGCTGTGGCGAATGGACTTACGTCTCCTTGTGCATTTTGTCGCAATAGATGCTGAGAAGGGAAACTGTTGAGACAGAGTATGCTCATTTTAAATTTTAATAGAAAATGCCGGGTTGCCCTCCCAAATGGCCCGACCATTTCGTATTACCAGCGTTCAGAGCACTCACAGCAGCAGTAAATCTAATTTTTTTTTTTTTTGTTGCTAATCGGATGGAACAAAATCAAACAGATGTCTTCTTTTAATTTGCATTTCACTGATTACTGTCAGGATGAGTATATTTTCTTAAGTTTGTTGGCCTTCTTTTTTTGTCTTTTGATACTCATGCCTTCCTTTCTTGTGCCTCCTTCTATACTGGCTTGTCTTTTTCTTATTGATTTGTATGGTTGTTTTTTATATGTTCTGCATATTAATTCTTTGTTGCACACATGGCACAGGAAGAGACTAAGATGCTGCACAGTAAGGGTTGCAAAGGGCATCAGGTTAAGAAGCTGCTGTCTGAGATGATGAGTAAGCTCTTCTAGCGGCGATGTACCCCCCAGCTCCCGTCTCTGCTTGCCCGGGGAGGGATCTGGACATGCACCCTTAGTTACACTTCTGATCTCATCTCTCCTCAGCTGGAGGTATCTCCTGTGAACATTTGGGTCTCCTGCAACCACAGCAGTCCCCCCTCCCCCACCACCGCCACTGCCACCGCTGCCTGCACCTGCTTTGGGTAAGCCATAACCCCCTTATCAGCCTGCCTTCCTCACGGTAGCATTCCCAGGCAAGCCAGACAAGACACTGTCCATGGGACATGAGTAAATGTTGTGGGCAAACAAGATGCATGACATAAACTTGCAAAACTCTTGGCTGAACTCGCTTGCTGCAGGCTTCCCCCTAACCCCCGACGAGTCTTTGCTCTGTGACCGTGCATGATGACCCTGCAAGAGGGATTGAGTTAAGCATTTCCCAGCTGTATCTGGTGAGACAGGACGTCTTTCCTAGAGCCTCTCTTCAGATCTCTGGGGCACGGCAGCGACTGTAGGATGTTTGGTTGTGGGGCACACCGTAAGGATGAGCTCAGATAGCTGTAACATGCTCTTCTAGGAAATGATTTATTTTCAGACCATTCTGGGTCTCATTTCCCCCTGCTTCTTGGGTATCGACCACATGTAGGATGTCACACGCAGTAGGCATTCTGGGATCACTGTTGCTGATGGAGACTCTCTGCACATGTGTGTGCAGTTGGGGTAGGGCCTTCCCCAGGAGAGTGCAGCTCACGAGTTTGAGGTCTGGGTTCGATGGGCTATGCGAGTCTGGAGAACCCACGCAGCTTCCCTGGGTGGGAGTGGCCTTCCTCGGTGCCCGGCGTGATGGAGCCTGACTGCCAGGACTTCAGGCACCTGAATGGGATAGCAGAGGCCCCAGCACGGAGCAGCCGCAGGCTGTGTTGGGACAGTTATGTGCGCAGCTGGAGTCTTGGAACAGCAGGAAAAGTCTGGGAAACCCCAAATCTCAAGTGTTCTCTGATGCCCCCAGTTCATTCATCCTTCAGAGAGCCAGACGGCGGGTAATATGGAAGTACTGTTGCGGGTGGAATATAGTAGCTCCCAGACTCCCCCTGGTTCTTCCCAGGTGTGTACCCGCAGTTTCCTGACCCTGCAGTGATACCCTAGCCTCGCTTCCCTTCCTGGGCAGGAGCAGGGCCTTCCCAGAGCAGCAGCTGGCCGCACTCTGCAGTTTTTGCGACAGGTGTAGAACCGATCCCAACGTGCCCCTGGGCGACTCCTGCCCCAGCCCATGGGCATTACCCTGCAGGGCTCGGTGCCCATCCCCGCTCCCCAGGGCTTCCTAATTCCCCTTTGCTTTGTCTTCCCAGCCCTGGGAGCTGTGGCTCTCTCCTGCAGGTGGTTGCCTGTGATGCCCTAGGGTTTTCTTCTTACCCTTCAGTTTCCTAATCATCAACGTTATTCCCAGGGAACAGTTCTTTCTATTAAATGGTCTCCAGTCACGTAACTTCTGTCTCCGGACTGGACCCTGGCTGAGAGCGAACAGGAGGAGGAAAGGCAGGAAGGAAGGATGGGGAGAAAGACAGGATGGAGGGAGAGAAAGAGAAGGAAAGAGGGGGGGAATGAGGAAGGCGGACGCCGGAAGTCTTCTGTCTTCCAAATCCCACATCTTGAGTTCATCCCCAGAACCCTCAGCTGCCCTGTCCTTCCTCCTCTCCGGGGTGGCTGGCCTGCACCCTGCCCTTGATAGAAATCTGAACCTGCCATGTGGGGGGCTGCCCCCAAGCCTGCTAACCCATGTACCTTAGATTAGCTGGTTAATCATGGTGTCTCTCTTGTTCTCTCGTGGAAATGGCTGCTCAAATGTGTTTTTCCTTCAGGTGATGGAAAGTCATCAGTGATTCATTAAAGTGTTTGGTGATGTTGATTGCTGTTATAACGATTATTACATTGTTGTATTAGGTGATAGCTATTAGCAGGCCCTCTTTTATGGGAAACTGTTAATGAGCCAGGCACAAGAACAGACGATACTAAGCCCGTGAACTTGGTGTTTGGGGTCTGCTTTTTTCATGAGCTCAAATGGAGATCCGGGACTTTTCTAGTGTTGGACTCAAGAATGTGTTCTCTGAAATCAGACGGCTTGACTCTGCCTCCTAGTCACTGACGGTTCACTCAACCTGCCTGTTCTCAGAGTTCCCAGCTCTGAACTAGGGAGAGCAGTAATTAATAATAATTCCTCCTCATAGACTGTTGGCAGGGGATATAGGCCCACAGAGCTTGAACATTACCGTAGAGCATCCAACATCTATCTCTGTTTCTATAAACAGCTCTGGACCCCATTTTTTTTTTTTAAACTCTGGGGCCCTTCTTTCTGCTTCAAACCACCTTTTAAGCTTATTTCTTCCAGCAGATACCCAGTAAAACAAAGAAGTGGATAGATGTAAACTTTGTGTGTCAATATGATCTACAGCTGTGGCTGGCCCTGTGTGGGGACTTCATATATTCTCACTGAATGAGCCTATGGGCTGGCCCCAGGCTTTGGGTTCCTACGAGTAGAGTCTGGGCCCACCATCTGATACTACGTAAGCTTGACAAAATCCTGATTCTCCATGGTCCTCCCCATCTGATACTACGTAAGCTTGACAAAATCCTGATTCTCCATGGTCCTCCCTTTTCTCCTCTGTAACCAGGGATAGTAAACACTGACCTTACTTACAGAATCCCTGGGGAGCTCATCAAATAAGAGGAAAATCCTCAGCTCTGTCCCCTTAGAGATGCTGAATCTATAGGTCTGGGATGGGCTCTGATGCTTATATTGCAATCAGCTCCTGGGGCTACTGGGGTGCCATGTGGGTCCCCTGAGGACTGCACTCTGAGAAACGTTGCATTGCTAGGGCACCATGATGCCTACAGGTGGCTGCAAATGGATTGCACCTGGCTGGTGTTCAATCCGTTCTAATGTTCTCTCCCTCCATTGAGTGGGAGATCCTTGGTGGTGGGGTCTGCTGGATTTATGTCAGGATGTTCAGGCTTACCCTTTAGACCAGCCAGAAAGCAGTGGTGAAAGACAAGACCAGTTGCTAACTTTTGGGGGGGTTGCATTTTCCTCACCTGCATGTACAGATAGGAAGGGAACTTTTCAAGTATTGCACGAGATATTATATGAGAAAAACACATTGTAAACCGTAAACTATCTTTCAGATGTTATTTTTTTTTTTTTAAGATTTTTTTATCCATTTGAGAGAGAAAGAGAGAGTGAGAGAGAGCATGAGAGGGGAGAAGGTCAGAGGGAGCAGACTCCCCATGGAGCTGGGAGCCCTATGCGGGACTCGATCCTGGAACTCTGGGATCATGACCCGAGTCGAAGGCAGTTGTTTAACCAACTGAGCCACCCAGGTACCCCTCAGATGTTTATTTTTTTAGTTTATGGATTCATTTTCTTTTCAGACGAGCCTTCAAATCCATATACTTAATACTAAATAAGAATTTTTTTTAAAATAAAGAAACATTTATAAGGTGAATTGGAATTAAGTCAGCCCAGGGGACTACTTGTAATCCACAAAGGCAGTGCTAAAAGGGGACGTGGGTATCAGGGACCAGTCTGATCCCTTAGATGTGCAGGTGTTAAGGACAGAGCAGTGTGACTTGCCCGTATCCCTAGAGCAGGCTGAGGCCTGGCTTGTGACACGCTGTCCAGGGCTTCTTCCCCTGTCCATGCAGAAGGCCCCAGTCGGGCCCTCTCCCCTGCTCCCCACACTCCACCCTCCCTGCACACATGTCTCTTGTCCTGTCCTGTACTCCGCAGGGTGGGGTCAGGGAGCATGTCATAACTTTCCTGTTGCCATCTACACGTTTCTCTTTGGAATGAGAAAATTCCGCATTTCTGGAACTCTGACCCTGGCTACTGTCTGAGACTTGCAAAGAGCTGGTGCCAGGGGGAGGCCTGGCACGTGACTCTGAGTCAGGCAGACTTAATGCTCACTGGGTGGCCTGTGCGCTTCTGACCTTGATGCGTCTCGTAGCCTCTGGCTCTCGCCCTCATCCTCACCTACGAGATGTTGCTCACGATAAGTTCTTGTCTTCATTGGTGTGATCAGTAAATGGGAGCAAGGAGTGGAAGCAACAGGCTTTAAGTAAGCACCGACTGTGTGCCCAGCCCTTTGGCTGTGGGAGTCCGTATGATCGTCTCCCAGGCTGGAGCCGTTGGGTTATGACTGTCCTCATCCCACTGGAGCCAAGTGTCACGAATGCAGGACTCTTGTGACCTGCAGCACTGAATGTGACCCTTGCATTCACTAGCACCTAGGACACAGGAAAGGTGCAGTCATGCTTTCTCCCTTTGGAAGGGATTGCACCTACCCGAAGTGGGAATGTCAGCCATCTGCCAAAGGTCGCAGCCTGGAAACGGAGCAGCAGGAACGGACCCCCAGCTGCCCGGTTCCGAAGCCTGGCCTCTCTCACACTCCTCCACGTGGGTGAGCCAGCACTAGTGCCGTGGGCAGGCTGGGTGTCACTTCTGTGCCTTGGACTTGTGGGGATGCATGGGCACCCGTGGCGACCTGTGTGCTCAGGAACAGCTCCTGTCTCTCTCCGCTTGGTTCTTCCCTTCTCCTTCCCCCTCACCATCTCTCAGACTTTGCAGTTGCCTCATTAAAATGCAATTGTGCGATTCATCAACATTATAGGAGAAAGCAGTTACATAAAATAGAGGGAAGGAATGAGTATTTGCAAAGACAAGTAGTATTGAGCTTTCCACCTCATCAAGGGGCTAAACGCGCACGTGTTAGCCCTGTCACCCTGATGGCCAGAGCTCCCCTGAGTGCGGGGGGTGGGGGGTGCTTTTTTCCTCTTCAGTCTCTTATATGATCCATGATCTTTACATTGTGCCCACAGTCGTGAGAGCTAATGGCATCATTTTCATGCATGGACACGGGCCTGCCAGCTGACAGTGGTTAGCAATTCCTATTACAAATATATCTTCTAATTCCCGAGCTAGAATTGTAAAGCTTTTCTATAGTGACACTGAACCAAAATACCGAAATTGCTCAAGCCTTTAAAGAAAGCAGCAGCAAAAGGTTGCGGAACGCCTTTTAAGTAATGCTGCGGGGAGGCTCCCTACAATACAGATGGATGCCTGCCCGAGCTTTCCTGTCACCTCAGATCACCCTGGGACAGAGACGCCCAACTTCCAGGGCCTGTGGCAGGAATGGAGCAGGGGGGCGGCGGGGAGGGGAGGAGAGAGAGAGAGAGAAAGGTGGAGAGAGAGAGAGAATGGTCTCTTTGAAAAGTCACTTCTGCGCCGTGTTCATCACTGCCCCCGTGTGAACACAGCGAAGCTTCTTTGCGGTTTGGAGCGGGACTGATGAATCAGGATGTGGGCGTCAGAGACAACCTGGAGGCCTCTCCTTTGAAGGCCTTCCCCTCCCTGTTCCGCGGCCATCTCTACTCTGGCTCTTTCTCCGAGATAGAACTCACGGTCCAGAGTCCGAAGCGAAGGAGAGCAGCCCCTGGCTCCTTCCCTCCTCGCCCAGGTTGGCGACGCTCCTCCCCCTGGGGCTCCCACCACCCTCTCTACTTCTCCCCATCTCAGAAGAGCAAGTATGGACGAGGGAGGCCTTCTGGCTTCGAGGGAGGTCTGGGCTTCCATTTTGGGCTTAGGAGTTATAGCAAGACGTCTAGCCGCTCAAAGCCTTCCTTGTTTCACCAAAACGTGCTTGATGATATTTGCTTCATGGCATTATTTTGTGGCTCGAAGGAGACGATACTGGCCTCAGTGAGAGACAGAAGTGATTTGTGTTTGTATGGCTTTGGTCATGTGTGGTTTTGGGGTGGCTCTCTTCCCTAGAAGTCAGGGCTCCTTGAAGAATGGGGTTGGGGGGTTACCCAGGGCTCTCACCACGCCACTGGAACTTTCTTCCCACTGGGAGGCCCTACCGGGCCTCTGTGTGTTGGCTTCTCTCTGCAGGCAGGCTGTCTCTTTCTGGGGTGAGGAAGACACCCTCAGGGCTTAGCAATCCATTTGGATGGGCTGACGGGAATGGAGGACTCTTGCTCCCCCGAAATCCATAGGTTAGTCTCAAAGAGGGCTGGCTGGCACGCTCGGGTCACACTGCCACCCACGGATCATGTGGGGCAGGCTGTATGGATATGACATAGGGCAAGGACAGTTATCCAACAGAAACAGACTCCCGGCACCAGGAACAGGGAAGGATCCTTGGGGCATCAAAAGCAGCAGTTGCGCCCTGCAAGGCCAAACCCTGCTCAGTAGATGAATTAATCAACAAACAAAGGAATGACAATGGATTTTTATACAGAGAGCCTTGGCTTGGGAATAGGGCAGATGGAGTGCATGTCCCAATGCCTCGGTTAATTTGAGTGACTGGGTACGTGTAGATTTGCTTCTCTGGGCCTGGTGTCCTCGGCGATAGAATTTTCTGGCTGGCTTAAGAGATCTCCAGGGCTCCTTCCAACTGTACATGTCTGTTATCTCATGCTGCTCATTAAGAAAGAATTTTAAGTTAATTGAAACAGAGCTCTTTTGGCAGGCTCTGGAGAAAACCATATAGATATCTATAGGTTAAGTAGAAGAGAGGGTAATGATACGCTTTCCCTGGCTTAGAGGGAAGAGTAATTCAGAAGATGAAAAATAAGTAAGACTAGCCGCCCTATTTGGGACAGTGCTGGTCTGTCTTCGGGGAAGACCACAGATGGGAATGGTTGTTCTGTGCACTGACCAAGGGCGGGTCCGCTTGTCCACAGCACATGGACTGAGCTTAGGGACAAGGAAAGCACAGGGAAACCATACATTTGTTACTTTTCTTAGGAGTAGATGCAGGTGATTCCTTGGTATCCCACCGAATACGGCTCAGAAAAGTGAAGGAAGTTGACCTTGTCACCCAGCCGTGACTGGGGTCCGAGAGCCCCTGGGCTCCACTCCTTAGGGCCCATGGAGGTGTCTGAACAGTACAGGCCACGTGCTGGCCTTAGGTCACGGAGGGGGTGATGCTAACATGGAGATACGGCATCAGCTGGTTGGTGTTCACGGTCCGACAAGCGTGAGCCGAGGTCAGGGTGTCCACACCCACCTGCTGGAGCTCAGAGAGCTGGAGTCCTCCCTCTCCCTCCTCCATCCCTCCTACTACCCAGCACATCAGACACGGGACCCGGGCTGCCGCAGGGGAGCCATCCCTGTCTGGGGGATGGAGCGGAGCCGAGTCCAACAGACAGGCAGCTGGTCATGGCCCAGGCTGGAGCAGGAGGCGGGGGCCCTGGGCCTCCCGGACTGGAGGGGCTGCTCGGCTTTCTCAGGCCAGCCTTCGTGACTCTCGTCATTTCTTCTGTCTTCACCTCTGGTTCTCTTCAAGTCTTTGTCTGCCGCTCCAACATGTTTCCTTTGGTTCATTTGTCCCCTGTGATGCCATTCCTTTCTCTTTGTTCACTGGTTCTCTACTCATGTCTCTTCCCACCTGCCCCCAGCCCATCTCTTCTCTGGGCGACTCTCTCTGTCTCCTGCACTCCAGGGCCTCCCCTTTCTCTCCCTCTCTCCACTGCCAGAGGAGGCTCCTACCCCGCACCTCCAGTGTCTTCCCTTGCAAAGCTCGGCTACACAGAGCCCCGCCCCCACCCTCGCTCAGGCCTGTCTCACCCTCCATCTCCAAGCACCAGGCATGGCCAGGTCTGGTGGCTGATGGCCAGGCCTGGTCCTGATAGAGAACCACCCCCTCTGGGCCTGGCTACGTGTCCCCAGCCCCTCTGAGGGCCTTAGCCTGGAAACGTTGATGAAGGGCTCCCTTGCCCCCCAGACAGGGGCCTGGCTCTCCGGAGAATTGGGGTGGGGGGCTGCAGGGGCAAGTAGCTAGGACGTGAGGGCTCAGCACTGACTCTGCCCTCCGCCTGGGCAGCGCAGCAACCTTCTGCCTACAGGCCTCCCCTTCCAGAGGACTCTACCTGTTCTCACCTCTCCTAGTATAGGTGAGGGCCCCGGGGGAGCCAGTGAGCTCCATAGTGGGTCCCCATCAGGTGCCACTCGCCTGTGTCTCCAACTGTCTCCGGACACCGTCCACCCACTCTGCGTGCAGTAAGCATTTCTTGAGCACCTGTGATGTGCCTGGTGTGGTGCAGGTACTATTCTAGCCCCTGAAAGTGGGGAACAAGCTAGGCGTGACCTCTTCCATCACAGGCTTATGTTCCATGGGCATATATGACAGGGAAACAAGAAATGATGATGCCAAGGGGTCAGGGCTCTGGTGGGGGACATGCGTGGCCTGAGGGCCCTGGAGTGTGGGCATGGCACCCGGCCAAGTCAGGAGGGCCTAGGGGAGCCTGCCCTGAGCAAATGCTCCCTCGAGCTGAGACTGACAGGTGTATTAGATTTCCCTGGTAAAGGTGTAGGCGTATGTTGGCTCGGGTTGGGAGGTTGGCAGTTAGCCAGGTAGAAGGAACAGCCACCATGAAGCTTTGGAGGTCAAGAACTTTTCTCGCCCTGCTTTGCTCCCCAGGATAATATACCTTATCCTTCAGGGTTCCGCTCAGCCTAAAACCTCCTTCCTCTGAATTCCTATAGCCCCTTCCCCATTCGAAGAGTGAATTCTCAGAATTGTTGAGGTCTGCTATATGAATGGACTCGTGGGTAGATGAATTTAAAAAAAAAAAAAAAATGAAGACGCTTGGTCTGAACTCTGAGACTGCCAAGCTTCCTCCAACCGCCCAGGCTCGCTCAAGAAACACCCATTTCCTTCCAGGGTCCTGGGAATTGTGAGAAGGCTGATCCGTCATTACCTCTGGCTGCCAAGAACTCCTTGTTTCTCCAAGAAATCAAACTAACCCTCAAATGTTGGGTGTGTTTTGTGTGTGTTTCCTGCAAGCCGAGGCCTGGCTTTCGAGAAGTAATCAATTCCAATTGATTGGCAAAATCTGACTCATGTTCTCTCGGCCAATTTTGGATGGTAAAGTTCATTAAAAGCAGGCCGCTGGCAAGCCGACACCCCTCAGCGCTACGGTAATAAGGGCTTATTATGCCAAGCAGCGGGATCTGCCCTAAAGAGTCCCTGGCAGGGTTTTGTGGGGACTTGCCCATCTGCAGCAGTGTTTTTTGAAAATGAGTAATTTGACCATGATAAAGATCCATGAGGAGTTTTTCCAAGCTTGGCCAGGGAAGGACTCGGAGAGAACCCTCTGGAGAAGTGGGGGAGCTCCTTGCCTGTGGTGAGGTGTGGGCCCCTTCCAGCCCTGCTCCTCCTTCCTCTGCTCTGACCCACTCGTCCGTCCAGGCAGATTTCTCTTGGCGCCCCCTGTCAAGAGAGCGCTTTGGCCCCTGGCAGGCAAAGACCCAGCTTTCAAGCCCGGGGGTGCCCCTCGGAGAGGTGGGGCACACGTCTCTCCTGTGGCCGTTTGCTTTCAGAGGCTCCAGGGGCTGGAGCTAGGAAGGTCTAAATTTCTTCCTGCATATGCACAGGGCAGCCACTTCTGGAAATCATCAAGTCTGATGACAACTGGCATAGGGTTCACTTGGAGTTGGCTTTCAGCTTCTATTTATGGTGCCCAGCCTGTGCCAAGCTTGGTGTTGGCTCATTCACACACAGAGCCACCTTCATGGTTTTTATAGCGACCACCAGAGCTGGAGGTCACGGACACTTTGGTTTGAAAGTAAAGCACAGTGTTTTCTTTTCCGTTTTAAAATGTTCGCATGGAGGTTCTAAAAGGTCATGCAAAACAAGTGTCTTTTTTTTTTTTTTTTTTGAGTTATGGGACTAGGGGTTTGGGATTTTCCCTTTATACCCTAATCAGATTAGTTGTACGTTTAAGAAGTAGTTACTAAAATGCTTACTATGGAAAATTTGGAAAATAAAGAAATGTAGGAAAGAAAAATGTCACCTCTTAGATACGGTTCACATTTTCATTTTCATCCAAGTATATTAATCCTCACGTCCATCCAAATTCACACAAGTTAATGATGAGCCAGAATTTGGCTCAAATCTGATAGTGGTTCTCACCTGACTGGGGTTTCTGAAAGTGCTTTCTACCTGACCCTTGGTCAGGGTAGAGTGTCTCCTAGAAGAAAGAAAAGGCTCCATGCTCAGATGAGACTGGGATAGGGTGCAATTTGTGTCTAATAATTGATGGTTTATGGTCATTTTGCTTAGGGTTTATTTGCTTATTAAAGGCTCTGAGAAGGCCTGCAAACTTATGAACAAAGAACCTTCTCCTCTTTCAAACCCTGTAAACCTCCCGCAGAATCTACAAGTCAGCAGACCAGTTTTAGAAAATGCAGGCTCCTTCTTGCCCATCTTAGCCTTTCCTCCCATTCAAGTCTCTGGACTTGGTGTGGGCAGATGGGGACCCCACTGTGGCCTCCTCAAGTCACTCCTGGGAGGAGCACTGGGAATCATCGTGGCTGACCAATTTGTCTTTTAGCAAAAGAGGAAGCTGAGGAAGAGAAAGAGGAGCTCCTCACCCAGTGTAACGGAGGACATCATGACAGGACCGGCATGACCTGGGCCCCTGAGCAGGACCTGGCTCCTAGTTGAAATGGGTGCTGAAGAGGTCCGTGCTCAGGCGGGGTTCCGACCCAGGTGGGGCTTGACCTGTCCAGCTGTGGTGTGGCCAGCGTCTCCAGCAGAACGTGGTCATGAACTCTAACTTCAGCACCAGAAATACACCCTGTCACCTGGCTGGGTTTTGCTTTTTTGTCACACAGCAGAAATCATTTGGGGGCCTACAGGATAAGCGAATGCTGCTTCTGCTCCATGTTCTCAGCGGCTGCCATCTTGTCCGTGTCATGGCGAGCTGGGGACCCTACTTGTTCTGGGGGCCTGCTGAGGGACCTGGCTCTGTTCCTGGTTCTTGGTCAGGCTCCCTCAGTCTGCCTGATGCTCCTGGGGGTCGGCACGCTTGTGCCCTCCAGAGATGACCAGGCTTGTACTTCACAGCTGAGAGCCCGGGCCCCAGAACCCATGCTCTGTCTTCTATGAAACCATCACTGAGCACTGACTTTGGGCTATTTGGGTTGGAGTCCCAACCCTTACCGCTGCCCACAGGGATGAGAAATCCCCAAACCATATACCCATACACTCAGTGATTTTTTTTTTGGGGGGGGGGTCTTTCCCTGAGCATGAACCTGAGGCCAGGAGCCATCCAGACTAGGAATCCAAACACAGTAAGACATCGAGCTGGAAATAGGCATGGAAACAGCTCTTGGAAGTCAAGGCACTGGTAATGCTGAGTTCCAGGTGCCAGGCAGCTGGAATGGATATTGAAGGATAAGACAGGCCTGATACCATGGAGGGAAGAGGTTTGCTTTTCCTTCCACTGGGAACAGCTTAGCTAGAGCAATGGGGTTCTTCATCAGCACATCTGGAGCCCAGCAGAACAGCAGCCCAGGATCAGGGCGCATTTGCAAGGAAGGGAGTAGATACAGCCTCAGTGGTGGGCAGGGGGGAGATTCAGACTCCCGACAGGTCAGACCAGTGGAATGACAACAGTGACGCACATTCAGCAGAGTGCCCCTCTGCAGTGTGGGGAGATGGGGAGGAGACCCCAGAAGAATGAGCGAGAACCAGACCGAAGGCACCTGCCCAGTCCCCGTCCAGGTGACACCTGGGCCATGGAATGGTGCAGAGGCTGTGGTGGGAAGGAGGAGATGCGCGCATGGGCGGCTGAGGAGGGTGGATCCAAGCTGACTTCCACGGCCCGTCGCCAGCCTGGCTGCAGAATGCAGGCTGTGGTCTCAAGTCCCTGTGGTTTGATCTTTCCCCTGAGAAGGAGACATGAATGACATAGCTGAATATGAATGGATCACTTGACCTTTTAAGCCTTCCCCATATACGAAGTTACCCATCGGTCTTTGCTTCAGGCTGGGTCTCGGACAGCAGCCCAGTGAGGGCAGGGTGGTGGGCCGGCCCATATCGGGTGTCGGCAAGAAGGGAGGGCCTGTGGGCAGAGGATGCAGCACAAATCAGTGGACTTTCTGTTACTACCTGGTGCTGGCAACTCTGAACCACCTTGGGGACCAGATACCCCTTTCTGCCTGGTGGCCTTCTCCCAGCATGGACTGGCCTTAATGTGGGGGCTTGAACATTCAGCCACCGAGCACACAAACATTCAGCAGACTGATGGCAGCTAACGTCATTTAGAAGGCCTTGACTAGCGGAAGCCCTGGAAAATGTCCTGTTTGGCAGGCTCCTGAGTCTGGAGGTGAGGGCTTTGGAGCTCCATATTTTTAAAGTTTCACTCTTCCCTTATACTAGCCCCCCTCTCCCATCATTAGACTCCAGAACAAACTGCCTAGCAGTGTGGGGACAGCTTCCCAGCTTCTTGCCAGCAAATCTTTGGGTGTATTACTGACCAGGGCCTCCAGCCAGGAGGAGGCCCAGCCCTGCTCTTCCTCTGGGAAGGCGCTCCTAAGGCCCTAAATAAACCTCATAAGTCATGCAAATGCTCCCTGAAGGAGCCTGAAATGTTGGCCTTTCTCTGGGGGCAGCAACAATGGTTCACAGGGAACATACGAAATATTACAGTGGGTGCCGTGTCAGTGCCCCTTGGTATTAAGGCTCTAAATAAAGGCTTTGTAATGGATGGCGTGGGACTAGGGGAGGAACCGTAAGCGATCTTGGTAGAAGGGATCTTTAGAGGCACGTCCTAGGAGGGCAGAACCTGGCAGCTGGCCCAGAGGAGGGCAGGGATCAGAGACCTTCTCAGACAGGGCTCCAAGGCCTGGCTGTCAGTCACCCAAGCCTGGGACCAATCATCCAGCAGCGTCCCCAGTGGTTCTTGCCAGTGTGGATTTCTTGTTTTTCTGCCTTCAGTTTCCATGAGCAGCTTTTGGGGATTTGAGTTTGGAGTGGGGTTGGTGGTGGGCTGAGGCTGGGCCAGGGCCACCTGGGGATAGAACCTGACATGAGGACATGGCCCTTACCCGGAACAATATATTGTATGTTCCTCCTGGGCTGGCATTACTGCCCCCAAGGAAGGCGAAGCTCCCACTTTGACACTAGGCCCTGGTACACCGGCTTGAGGCTGCAGTCCCGGTTCCCACACATCTCTCAGCTGTAGGACTCTTGCATAAGGCACCCAGGCGTGGGTTAGAGGCTCTGAATGTGACACTTGTTACTGCAGGTGCGGGATCTGCATTAGATGCTTTGTGATGATGGCTAACGCTGCTTCCAGACACATCCCTGCCAGCAGCTTAGCCCGCCCCAGGCTTGCTGTCCATCCCCTCTCCCAGACTGTTATACTGACACCCGTGGGCTTCCCCTGTGGGAACCTTTGGGTGAGAATGACATCTTACTGCTTCTATTTTTGCTTCCCGGGTATGAGGGAGGGCGGCTCTCCTTCGAAGAGCTCTGGGGGTTTGTACTTCCATTTCTGTGAATTGCCACTTGTAGGTCATTTTCTATCAGTTTGTTTAGTCTTTTACCTATTGATTTGTAGACATTTCTTAGGTTCTCTCTCTCTCTCTTTTTATTTTATTTTATTTATTTATTTGAGAGAGAGAAAGAGTGAGAGAAAGCATGAGTTGGGGGGATGAGGGGGCAGGCAGAGGGAGAAGCAGGCTCCTCACTGAGCAGGGAGTGTGACTGATGCAGGGCTCAATCCCAGGGTCCTGCGATCACGCCCTGAGCTGAAGGCTGATGCTTAACCGCCTGAGCCACCCAGGCGCCCTTATATGTACTCATCTTAAACTTCTTTCTCCTTATTAATATTTTCTCTGTTCTATATTTCATTGTTTGTTTAATTCAGCATTTTTTCTTTCCCTTCACAACATTTGTGTTCAGAAGGTCTGACTCACCCCAATAGGATCAATATATTTCTTTGTGTTTTCTTCTAATTATCTTATATTTTTACTCGTTCAACATTGAACACTTCAGTAATTCTGGAACTTTTATTTTTGTGAATGAGAGTAGGTAAGGGGTAGGTAGGAATGTACTTCCAGAACTACATGAATGGCCCATTGTGCCTACCCCATTTCTCAACTGATTTGCCTTTCATGGAGCACGTTCCTATGCATATGTGTTTCTCTATACATAGGCGTGGGTGTACATAGCATATACACAAACACAGATCTGTATATCTGAATTCTCTACATGCAGATTTTTAATGGCAACATGGGAGAGACTGAAGGAGGCACTGTGGTTCTGGGGCCATTTTTGAGGTCTTAGCATTGATTAGTAGCCAGTATAACAAATCTTGGTTAAGTCTACATTGCTTAGGACAGATTGAACAGATGCATATCTTGTGTCTGCCCACAAAGACCTACATTTCCTGGGGCCCTTGCCTTCTGGGAACTCCACAGCCTGGTAGTGGGTAGGCAGATATTGGACATGTTTTCAAGGCTGAGAGACTTATAAATAATTAAATCGGCATTTAAAATCCTGGATTGGATCCTGGAGCAGAAAAAGACATTCATAACAAAAACCAACTCTGATATCCAAATAAAGCCAGTAGTTTATAGTAGGCACCAACGTTAATCTCCTAGCACTGATGGATAGGTGACAACTGTGGAGGAGGAGAACATTAGGGGAAGCTGGATGAAGGGTATATGGGAATTCCCCAGATCACCGTTGTAGCTTTCTAGTTAGTCTAAAAGCATTCAAAGCTAAAAGGCTTATTCAAATTTCCAAAAAAAAAAAAAAAAATGAGCGCATGATGTTAATGCAACAATAGATGTGCAATTATGAGCTGCTCTCGGGCAGTCGGTGAGCATGACCCAGAAGGCTGAGACTTGGACGTGTGTGGCTTCTGAAAGACGCTTCACTGACTGATCTCAGAGTTGGGTCTCACCGTCACCATCTATAAAGCAGGAGGCTGTGAGATGATCGCTGAAGCCCCTCCCACATTTTGGAGGTAGGGTTATTTGCTTTCTAAGAAAGTCCCCTCCCTCATGGTTCGCGCATCTGCAAATTTCACACTCAATAGATGCCTGGTAGGATTTGCCTCCCAGTGGGCCTGAGTCATGCTGAACGAAGCAAGAAGCTCTCGTGGGAAGAAAATCCTTTGAATTGCAGGTCAACAAACTGACCAGCTCTTGTCCTTTGGCACGGCCGTTAAATTCTCAGAGCCTCGCTTTTGCTTGTCTGTTAAATAGGAATTAAAAAACCACTGCTGGCCAGGACCTCGACGAGGACTGCCCATGGTAATGCCTATGGGAAACACCTCGCAGTCCCTGGTGAGCCTAGGGTGCTCTGTGAATGCAGCTCTCTTGCTTCCTTCTCTCACCCTTGCAGCACTTTCTCTCCCTCCAGGTAACACAGCTGTGAAGGGACCCTGCTTAGCAGCTGAAATCCCATTTAGAGATCGTCCCTGTCCTCTTCTAAATTGTCATATCTCTCGGTGGTGACATTTCTTTCCGGGTGCTGGGGACAATCAGGCAGGCGAGATGCTTTCTCAGTAATGCAAAATGTGATTTTGCTGGGATGATATTGCATGGGGAGAACATCTGAGTTGAAAGGAATTTTTAGTAGGCTCACTGTCACAAATCAGATAACAGGAAATAAAACAAACAAGACTGAGGCAGTAGTACACCGACAGTGTCAAATTTCTTAAAAAGCAGGCACGTCTCCCTGGCAGAGATTTGAATATCAGCCCCATTCTGGGCACAGAGTGGAGAGATAAAAACAGAAACTTTGGCAGGGCGCCCATCACCTCCCCTGGGAGAATGAGGGCACCATTCCCAGACCTGGCCAGCCAAGGGCACCTCCTGGAGTTTTGCAATGTGTCGCCTCCAGGGGGCGCTAGGCAGTTCCAGGGCCCCATCCAGGTTCCCTGAGGCACATCCTGAGGGGGAAGGACCTGGTCTCTCTAGGCTCCTCATCTGTCTATGAAATGGGGGCACGATTAAATGAATCACTAGTTTCTGTAGCACCCACTGCAATGCCAACTATTTTTTTTTTAAATAAACTCTTATTAAAATTAGTTACATAGAATTTACTGTTAGGTCAAATTCCCCCTTTACTGGGACTATCTGAAAAACATGGGGCCCCTGGGTGGCTCAGTGGGTTAAAGCCTCTGCTTTCGGCTTGGGTCATGATCTCAGGGTCCTGAGATAGAGCCCCGCATTGGGTACTCTGTTCGGCGGAGAGCCTGCTTCCTCCTCTCTCTCTCTCTGCCTGCCTCTCTGTCTACTTGTAGTCTCTCTCTGTCAAATAAATAAATAAAATCTTTAAAGATTAAACAAACAGACAAAAAAAACAGGGCATAATGTGAGAAAAGAGGAATGCAGGTGTCTACACACTGTGATGCTGTTTTGGTAAAGCTCACAAACAGGAAAATCTAAACAATGTCCCATGGAGGGACACGTGTGTGTATATGTAGGATATGCATATGTGTATATATGACGTATAGATAGACACTAATGTGTATGTATATGTATGTTCGTATATGCAAGCAATCTGTTGAGGGGTGAATACACAATTCAGGCTAAAACTCACTTCTGGCAGGAAGAAGGTGCAGAAAGAAGACGAGAAGTCCCCTCGGAAGGTCTCAGTGCTTTAGTGACATTATTTCTCAGGCCAAGCCTGGTCAGTCCATGGGAATGGGTTTTATGATTTCACTTTAGATCTTGCTCATACCTGATGTATATTTCATTACGTATCAACTATTACATAATTTAAAGAAACCCAAGGCAGCCACTCTGAAAGCGAGTTTACGTGAAGAGGTTTATCGGATGGAAAAAATAAATCCGAAACACATTATCGGTCACCAGAGGTAGAGACAGTGGCACAAGACGCTGAAACTCCATGTGACCCTGAGCTTCCAGACCCGTTCTGTTCACCCTCAGCAGCGATGGCTTTCTTCCTTTTTTTCTCAGGCATGGCAGGCCATGGGCTGGAACGTCTGTGTGCCCCCCTTCCCCGCTGCACACAGGTTACCATTCTGCTTTCTGCTCTGTTCCCTGGGTGACTCCCCATAATTCTTGCCCAGGGGCTGGAGGTGGAGGGTGGGACTTTCTCACAGGAAGTACACTGCTTGCTTTTTTTTTCCTCTCACTTCTTCCACCTTGTCCTTGAGGGCCATTCTGCACTTGGAACTCCCATGCCACCCCTCTCTCTATCACCTGTTCCTTTTTTTTCTTTTTTTTTTCTGTTAGAGATCACAAGTAGGCAGAAAGGCAGGCAGAGAGAGAGAGAGAGGAGGAAGCAGGCTCCCCGTTGAGCAGAGAGCTCAATGTGGGGCTCGATCCCAGCACCCTGGGATCATGACCTGAGCCGAAGGCAGAGGCTTTAACCCACTGAGCCACCCAGGCACCCTAACCTGTTCCTATTTTACTTGGTCTTGTAACTTGTAGAACACCCCCAGCATGAGGCACTCAGTGGATATGCATTTCCTTCTCCCATTTCTGGATGTTCATTCTCAGTTTCTCTAGCCCTAAGGTGGGGACGAAAATAGCTATTTCAGGTGGGCATTGTGACAAGGCTAGGGGAAAGACCATGTGGTCAACCCCCCAGCATGGGGACTTGAATAGAGGGGACAGTATAGAAAAACAGGTTCTTTCTCCCAAGCTACTTGGCTCTCTTGCCTCAGCAGGTTGTTAAGACTTTTGGTGCCTCAGTATTCCTGTATGTCCAGTGGGGCTATCCATTTCTGCCAGTTTGTGGGGCTCAGAGACAGTGATGGAAGGGGAAACACTGGGACAGATCAGAAGCATCCTCTGGACGTTGCAGTAGAGGAGTCTAAGTGTCTCCAGAGATTCGGAACATCAGTCCATGCAGTTTTCTGATGGCCCGGTGGAGGCACTTAAAACAGCAGCAGTTCCCTTCAGCTCCCCCACAGCCCAGCCACATTCACTTACCTTCCCTTCTGCTCTGTTGCTTGCCTTCAAGGTGAAGGCCAAGCTCATGGGCATGGAATCTGACAAGGCGAAGTCGCTCTGTGGGAATCTGTCATCTATGGGCCATGGGTCATGGGGAGGTCATGGCTTTTTCTGCTGTTCCCCCCCTGAGAGCCAAGGTCAGCTTTTCTGCCTTCCATCGCCTGTCCCTGGTCAGTTCTGGCGGGGAGTTCTCCTCACACCGTGGCTCTGACACCTGACACAATTTGCAATATATGGAAATTGGCCTCCATCCGCCTATGCAGAAGGTGTTGGGATGCAGAAGGGTCTTTCTCCTGCCCCAGGGAGCAGATGGTGTTCACAAAACAGATTTTTGAATCGCTTGTCAAATTAGGAAAGGAAGGATAACAACGAGCCGCACTGAGCCCGTGGTCTCGGAATTCAGGGCTCCACGACATGCATTAGCCTCCGGGGTGAGAGAGTCGGGCACCCCTGCCACCCTCCTAGTACTGGGCTGAGACGCCACACTAATTCGGCCACGGCCTCTGTGGCCTGTCATATCCCTTTAGTCTTTTCATTCATCCTTGGCTACATTTTAGCTGCATGATCATGGACAAGTGACCTAACCACCCTGAACCACAGTGTCATCATCTGTGACAAGGAGAAATGATGCTCTTCCAAGTTACTACAAAGGTGAGAGCTACCTCAGACGGAATTCCCAGCCGCCTGCTGAAGGCCCAGAACATTCAAGTTGCTCTCGATGTCCATTGTTGTTCTGTAGCCTTTTTTGTCACCAGCACATAACGCCTGCCTTTGGGGGCACAGTGTGGGTATTTGATAACTCTTTGCTTATTCTTTGTGTAAATTCTAAAATCTTAAAATGGGAAGCTGGAAGGAGTAGAAATTTTGAGCTGAAATCTCTTTGTTCTTTTTCAATTTGAGAAGCATTTTCTAAGATTGGCATAAGGTATTTCTACTTCTCTTCTCATTGAGGTAATACCACATCTGTTTGCTGGGTGGGCTCTTCCGAAGGCGGCATCCCCTCTCTTGGTCCATGTCCTCATGGGGGTTCCTTGCAGACTCCCCCACTGGCTCCTCAGGCCCCGGTTCCTTGGACAAGTTAGATGCAGAAAGCCTAATAACCAGTCAAGGCCGGGATCTCGCCTCTGATAGGTGAGGTCAGGCCACACTTGGCATATTTAAAATGTGTTTTTCCTAACTTGCTTCCTCCTAACAAAGAAAGAGCCAAATCACACCCTCATTAGCTTCAAAGAGAAATACTGATGTTTGTTTTTTTTTTCTTTTTCTTACGTTGGCAAGAGATTTAGTTTTGCTTAAAGGAAACACAGATGACGCTAATGAGACCACAGTGTCTTAATTTGCATATTAGATGAGATAAATATTGAGCTAATTAACACCTAGGATAAATTTTCATTGCCTGGGACAATGGTTCTATGTGATAGTAGTCCTCTACTGCTTACCCAGGAGCAAAGCAATTTGAAGGGAGACTCACTTCCCCACAAATACTTCAGGCCCACCAAAAATCCTCCCAGGAAATGCCATCCTGGATTCTTATTTTAATTTGTAATACATCCTGGATCCTCTTTCACATTAACCCTGATCCTACTGGCAAGTGACACCAACAGAAGGTCTGGCGACAGACCTGAGAAGAGCAGTGTGGGCCTGAGAAGGGCAGGGCCTGTCCCAGCCAGGGTTCTGGAAAAGTATTTGGAAAGAACAATGGAGGTTGGGGTCGCCTGGGTGGCTCAGTGGGTTAAGCCTCCGCCTTCATTCAGCTCAGGTCATGATCTCAGGGTCCTGGGTTCTAGCCCCGCATTGGGCTCTCTGCTCAGGAGGGAGCCTGCTTTACCTTCTCTGTCTGCCCGACTCTCTGCCTACTTGTGATCTCTCTCTGTGTCAAATAAATAAAATCTTAAAAAAAAAAAAAAAAAAGAACAATGGAGGTTGGACAGTCATTTATTCTAGCAGCAGAACTGGCTGCTAGAATAATAATTTGCGGGGCCCCGTGCAAAATGAAAACGCAGGATCCCTTGTTTGGGACATGAGTCCGTTCAAATGGCGACAGTAAGACATGAAACCAAGCCTGGCTCCTCACCGCCCAGGGCACCTGTCGGTGGTGCAGCCTCTCGGCTCACGAAGCCCGCCGCCCACGTCTGTTGAAAGTGAGCTTTGTAGAGAAAAAGGAAGGGGACATTTAAAAAAAAAAAAAAAGGAAATAATATTTCATGCCCAGCTCCTTTCAGTGAATTAGATGAATATAAATTAAATGAAAAAGAAAAAAAAAAGAAAAAGAATGCCCAGCACCAGGCGTGCCCCGGTTCTGCCCTCCTCTTTGCAGTCTGTTCCTGCGTGGGGTGTCTCTGACGAGGGTCCTTGATCCTCTGTCTGGCTCCGCACTCTAGAATTGCCTCCCCACCTTCTGACAATGCTTGCTCAACTTTCAACTTCCCAGTGTTAAGCTTTGCTCTGCCTTTTGTATTTTAATGGCTTTCTCTCTTGCTTTTAATGAGCAATCAGGGCTATTTCTTCATTGAGGACTTGCAAATTTCAAGCCCGGTGTTGTGCATATGAAAGGAGCAGGTGAAATCTGCAGTCTGGGGCGTCATTAGCCGCGGTGGGGAGGCCTGGAGTAGCCATCTATCTAACGGAAAATGTCCACTTAACTTGCGGCCCTTAATTCAAAGAAAATGTCAAGCACTCAACTATGTACTTTGTGGCAACTGTAGAGAAGGTGGAAGGAGGGATGTTGCAGCCATCTGGGACTGCGGCCGCTGCCCTAAAGGAGCCCGGCAGGCGCGCGCGGTGGTGGAGCCTTGCCGAATGCCTGGTATTGCCCATCAGAATGCACTCCCGGGGTGGGGGGAGCGCCTGGGTGGCTCAGTGGGTAAAAGCTTCTGCCTTCGGCTTGGGTCATGATCCCAGGGTCTTGGGATTGAGCCCTAGCAGCCAGTGGGAGGGGAATAAAGCGGAAATTGCACAGGCTAAATTAAAAGAAACCAGAGACTCATCAGCACAGAGGGAGGAACTGGAATGTGTGCAGGGCACGCTGTGTCTTCAAGTCGCCTGGAAGCAGTGGTCGCTCTTGCCCCAGATCTTCCTTCCTTTGTGATTCATGATGTTGCCTGTGGGGTGTTTGTTTCTTCGAATTTCTATATTTTTCAACAGCCACCTTGGCGCCCTGCACTCCACTAGCTGCCAATACTTGCCTGTTGATTGACTGACAGAGAGGTAGGAAGCCATCAAATGTGTTTCCTCCCTAAAGGAGTAGAAACCACCTGCCTTCAATTAGTGCCTTTCCTCCAGGCTGGAACTCTTCAGTATGACAAAAGCATCAGGTTACAAAGGGATGTGGGGAATTGTCCTAGCAGTACCACAGATGTCACACATGTCCCAAGCTCTCAGAGACAGCTGAGCTCAATGATAGGAAATGCGGCTTTGGGTCGGTGTCATTTTTATGGGGCTCCCCTGTGCCCTGAAGGGGAAACTTAACCGCTTAGAGCTACAACAGCCTTTGCCCCAAATGGGAATGGGGCCTTCATTCAGCCAGATTACCTAGTTCAGTCAAATTGAGCAAGCATTTTGGAGGAGTTCAGTTTTGTTTATTTTGTTTGTGTGTTTGTTTCCAGAGTGGGGCAGGGAAAGAGGGAGAGGAAGGAAGAGAATCTTCCACTGGCTCCATGCGCAGTGCAGAGCCCAATGCGGGGCTCGGTCTCACAACCCTGAGGTCATGACCTGAGCTGAAATCAAGAGTCAGACGCCTAACTGGCTGAGCCACCCAGGCATCCCTGATTTTTGTATTTAAAAATACACTATTCAAAAGACTGAAGTTATTGAAAAATGATGTGTTTCTTTCAAAAGGGAGGACTGGACCCTTGGAAGGTGTAGGGGAGTGAAGGCGTCATGTGTCTGTCCTTGCGCACATGTGCTGCTGCAGGCTTGGTGGCTTGTAGCTTCATAGGGACCTTACCCAGCTTACTCTCAGCTGGAGCTCTGCCCCGCTGTCTTTGTCTGCCCGGGGCGGCCTGGGGAGACTGGGGCGCCGACCCAACCCAACATACATTCATTTCTCCCCACTCTGCAGGCTGGACGTCTGGGATCAGAGCGCCAGCACGGTCAGTTTCTGAGGCCTCTCTCTTTGGTTTGCAGACGGCCGCCTCTGTGCTGTGTGCTTATGTGGTCTTTCCTGTGTGTGTGCATGTGTGTGTGTGGGGGGGGCGTGTGTGCACGCACATCCCTGGTGTCTCTGCTGTGTCCTAATCTCCTCTTCTTGTGAAATCGCCAGTCACACTGGAGGAGTGTCCACCCAAGTGGCCTTATTTTGACTTAATGGCATCTTGAAGGCCCCATCTAGAGATTAGGGCTGCAATACCTAAGTTTGGGGGACATAATTTAGCTCAGAACCGTGGTTGAGTCCCTACCCCCAAGTTACCAAGTGCAGATCGTTCAAGGTTGGAGATTAACTGAAAGCATTTGAAGAGCCTGGGGCAAAAATGCTGTTGGGGAGAAGGATGCAAAAGGATGGAGAAGGGCTCCTTCCTTGGCTGCAGGCCTCAGGCTTCCTCCAAGCCCCTCCAGCCCCTCTCCCCTCCTCCCGCGGGGGTGGTGCCCACGACGCCTGGCATTAGAGGGGGCCCGGCCTTTCCTGCCCCTCTCTTGCCTGGACTCATGCACACAGCCCACAGAGGGCCTCTCTCTGTTGCTGAATTTTACTCTTTGGTTGATAGTGTTATCAACCAAAGAGTAAAGGTTATCAAGGTTTTATTAATGATGATAGATATTTAGGGATGAAGATGAAAAAATACAGAGTCTCGGGACGCCTGGGTGGCACAGTGGGTTAAGCGTCTGCCCTCAGCACAGGTCATGGTCCCAGGGTCCTGGGATTGAGTCCCACATCAGGCTGCCTGCTCAGCTTCTCCCTCTTCCTGCTGCTCCCCCTGCTTGTGCTCACTCCCTGTCTCTCTCTGGCAAAGAGATAAATAAATACATCATTAAGAAAAAAAAATACAGAGACTCTGGGCTGAAGGTCAGAGCTCAGCACTTTGTTTTGCGATTTTGGTCCTTGATCCCTTACCCCTTCTATCTGTCCCCTGTCCCCTCTCTGAAAGGGACAGTTGCTGGAAGCTGAAAGATCTCTGACAAGTAGAGGGTGGTGGAGAGGCAGCAGGGCTTCAGCGGGGACCCAGGTAACTTGCTTTGCTTGGCTCTGGCCTTGGCTTTCGCCAGGCCACTTGTAATTCACGGTCTGTGGTCAGGAAGGAAGGGCTAGGACCCACTGCCCGCATCCTCCTGCTGGCTTTGGGTCCCTGCCAGGGCCTGCCATGGCTCCCCTCTGCTGGGGAGGCCTGGGGACTGCCACCTACCGGGTAGCCTGCTCCTCCAGGAAACTGGCACCGGTCTGTCTGACATCTGTATTTGCCCAGTACTAAGCAGTGCCCTGCTTCTGAAGGCCATTTACCATGTGGTTTCTTGCCCTTTGTGGCCCCAAACAGCTACTCTCAGTGGTCATTTCCCCCCTTTGGTTCTATCCTTCCAAAGAGGGGATAGTTCACTTTTGAAGTCATGCCTAAGAGAAAAACTCCAAGCCAAGAAAAATAGGAAAGGCAACCCTCTTGCCAGGGTGTCTCCCCTCTCACCTTGCTTCAATATGGCTCTCTCCTCATGATCCGCATCCCCCTCTTCCAAGACGCCCTCCCTGACTACTCGAGGCATACCACTTTCGCAGCACTACAGGGCTCCTCACAGCCCTCTGGGACAGACCGCTTATGCTGTGTAGACAGTCTTTGGGAGAGTCTCTGACTTTGAACCTGACCTTCAGAACCTAACGGGGAGCGGAGCTGGGAACACCCAGTCGTTCAATGAGCCTGTGTTGAATGAGCAGAGTGATGTGGACATCCAGGAACAAATCTCCAATCTCTGTCATCACTGCTCAGGTGTGACTGCCTCGGGGAGGCCACCTCAACGTGGGAGTTCACTCCTTCCTCTGTCGGGTCCTGCGCATTTGTCTAACTTGACGTGCATGTCATGTAGCAATTATACTGAGCTGTTTACATCTCATTCTCCCCCAGCCTAGCAGAATATGATCCATTCTCTTAACAAACCTTGAGTTAAGTGTGGCCCCATGAAGGCACCCGGTCATGGCGCTGATAGTTGAACTGAGTTACACTTAACAGGGCAGAGAAATGCTCATATTGCTTAAAGTATGCTGGATCCGGCCCTGGCTAGTTTAGAAGCAATTCCTTACTTTATTTCTTCTTATTTTACAGAGCAAGTGTTAGATGTCAAGGCCCGGTCCTGGGCTTTACGAATGAAATAGGTGCATGTTTGTTGAGTTGGGTTACTTCCATGGACAAGCCACCTTTAAAGAGGTGACTTTTCTACATCTCACTTGAACAGGATCAGGAATCATGTCTGTTTTGTTCACTGCTCAGTACCTAGTGCCTAGATCCACGACTGGCAAATAAGGCACTGCAGGATATTTGTAGAAAACGAATGAATAGACTATGAGATAGACTGTTTTGTACCATTTCATGGAGATGTCAAATCACTTTTCCAACTCCATTCAGCTATTACCTGGCTGAGCCGTGACTCAGGTCTACTCTGTTAGACTCCAGTGGACATGGTGTCTCCATGTCCTCATCTTCTCCTAGGATTGCACGATGACATTGTCTTCGTTGTCCTCAAGTAAGGGCAAAGACGCTCTCATACGAAATGGGCCATGAGTGTGAACCAGAAGGAGTTTTAGGGTGACTGGAGGAATTGTGGTTTATTATTATGATGACTATTTTGTTTTCCTGCAAAATATCAGAGAAGGTGGGAAGTAGCTGGACCTGGTAGAATCAGGGATCTGAAAACTTCATGCGATGGTTAGCAAAGGATCTTGAGTAATGGGGAGGCAAAGTTTGGTTTGATCACCACTTATTTGCTCGAGGAAATTAATTAAACCAACTTGGTTGGGTCTGGATCCTGCCATAGACCAAGCAGGTCCTGTACCCTCAGATAACTCATGATCTACTCAAGGAAACAGAACTGGCTTCACAACTTGGCCATGTGGTGGGCTGATGGTCGCTAGACGGCACTGTTCTGTGAGGGTCATTTAGCAGCTCTGTGGTGTTGTCTATTTTCCGGATCTTTCTCTGGGAGAGAGTCCCAAGTTCAATGGTGTTTATTGGCCAAGGTCTGATGAGTGGAGCCTTTGTTTTTCACCAAAGTAATCAATTCTAAATGAGTGGGAACTCAGCTCCTGCTGTCAACCCAGTGCTAAGGAGAAATTAAAGCTCTTGATCTGCAACTGATCAACTATTAAAGTCACAGCGTGGGGTGTCTCTTGCTTTGTCTGTTTTTTGTTTTGTTTACTATTTGCTTTATTTGTTGGAATGGCACTCCTTCATTTAAGACACATGGGAAGTGCTTCTTGATGATTTATGCCATGGAAGGCCCAATTTGTGGGACAGATAACAGGTGCTCTTTTGGGAGCATTAAAGTGACATTGTTGTGGAATATTTATGCTAATGAACAGCTCAAGTGATCACTCCTGTGCCGATGGCTCAGGAGTAGCTGTCACTGCTTGAGGAGCAGGTTTTGATGTGAGCCTCCTCAATGTCGATGTTCCCTGACCTTTTATGAAAAGGCAAGAGAGACGACAGACTCTGGCTTGTTTATTCCCACTTATGGATCTGTTGTTTTAGATGTTTCAACAATTTATTTAATCCCACTGCAACCTCTGCAAGGAGCCACGGTTATCTCCATTCTACAAATGAGGAAATGGAAGCCCAGAGAGCTCAAGTGATTTGCCTGAGGTCACACAGCTTGTCTGGTTTGGATTTGTCTGGTTGGAAAATTGGTGTCTCTTTCCTCTATAATACACCGCCCCCGACCCAAGGCCTTAGAATTCTACTCACTGATTTTCAAGATGACTCCGACTTTTGTGCATTTTCTGTGACAGCTGGGAAAGCCACAGGATTGAGAGAGTTGCGTCTGATCTCATATTTGAGGTGAGGTGGGCTTCCATAAGTCTTTCTTCCTCCTCTCTTGGCAGGCCTGATACATAGAGACTTCTCAGGACCCCTGGTAGCAGGGCCTAGTGGACAGTGTAGGAGAACTTAAGATATAAACTGACCATTATCAGATGTACCTGATCAGGGCTCACTTTTTTAACTGGCAGAATAACCCTATGTGATGCATGCAATTACTTCTGTTCTACAGAGGATGAAATAGACATAAAGGTGATAAATGAGTTACCCACTGTCATTTGGCAAACGGACAGGACAGGGATTTTAAGCCACTGGCATCAAATTCCAAAATCCATGGGTCACCGTGTCTTCCGGTTGGGGGTGAACGGGAAAGTAAAACATTCGGAGGGTACGTGAATAAATTTAGGTGATAGTAAGTGAGCAGCTGTATTGGGGGAGGGAGCCGCACGTGGAGGGGCCCATCTTGGGGGAAGGGAGTAGGGACAGGAGGTAGCCTTCGGGGAGGGCAGAGCTGGCTGTGGCTGAGCCAGTCTGTGGTAAAGCAAACCCTGGAGTGAGTGGCCCAGTCTGGGGGGCAGGCCAACTCCAGACTTGGAAAGGAAAGCAATGAGACCCTCTGTATGTGTCGTTAGAAAAGATGGAGCTAAAGGTAATGGTGTCCTCTCAGAGATTCTCATGCACCCCCAACGTGAAATTAAAAAAAAAAAAAAGGTGGAACAACCATTCTGTGTACCCTAAACTTTTTCCTTATTTCACATGCCCTGCCTCCCTCCCAGTATCTTGAGACAGGTGGTTAGTCGTGGCGGTGGGATTTATTTTTGTTTTGTTTTGTTTTATGATGACCTTTGGGAAAGCCAAGTCCGGTTCGAAAAAGACACATCCACTCCACTTTGAAAAGTGGGGCTGAGGAAGCCGGAGAGTCGAGTCCGTGTTCCGTTATCATCAGTACCGGGGACAAAGCGATCGCAGTCTGTACTGCTGTCCGCCGCGGGGCAGGGAAGTTGAAGAGTGTGGCACAGGCTGGGTCTTGGCTCTGCTGGGGGAAGTTTAATAGTGTTACACAGGATGTGTCCTTGGCTCTGCCCTCTGGGCTTTTCATAGCAGCCAGAAAGTGATTCCTGCTAGTAAAAGCGGTTTAAGAATTCACAGGAGGGGGGCCAAAGTGTCTTACTCTTGGTTTCTGCCGGGTTTGTGATCTCAGGGTATGAGCTCCAGCCCCACATCTGGCTCTGGCCTCACTGTAGAGCCCACTTGAGTTTCTGGCTCCCTTTCCCTCTGCGCCTCTTGCTCAGGCTCTGTCTCTCTAAAATAAATAAGTAAATCTTCAAACAACAACAACAACAACAAAAGAAAGCAAGAGAGAAAAGAAAAAGGAAAAGGAAAAGAACAGGAAATTCTCAGGACTGAGGTGAAAGCAGAGGTTTTGCCCCAAGGCTCACGTTGGAGCTGTGGTTGGTGCACAGCGCTGCTAATCCCGAGATGAGGATACAAACCCTAGGACCTCTAGGATGGCCTGAGAACAAGCCAGGAACCAGCAAGCAAACTCCCCAGGTTAGGAATATGATTCCTGAAGCCAGGAGTGGACAGCGTAGTGTATACAGAGCACAGAGAAGAAAAGTCATTCCTTCAAAACCTATTTCTTGAGGGCTTCCTCGAGAGGGGGCAGATAAACCCATTGCCTTTGGAGCCCACATTCTAGCACAGAAGTAACAGAGCTAGAATGAAGAGAATAGCAAAAAGTAAATTGGCCCAGATGAGTAAACATCTGGGTGACCCTGACCAGACAAGAACGGCAGCCTTTCCTACCTTGGTTGGCGATTATCAGAAACTCTTTGGAGCAGCATGTTCTAAGTTGGAGGGGTGGGGGGGTCTAGTCAGAATGCACATTCCGATTCAGAACCGCTGGGCTAGGGACCAGGAACCTGCATTTCTACCCAGCCCCGGGTGCTGCTGCCGCTGCCCGTTTTCCCATCTCAGTGTTAACAGTGAAGCTTGGGCTCAAAGCCCATTGTGTTTTCTATGTGGTCTGTTTATGTCAGCGTGTGGACTCCCATGAATCAAGTTTTCCTCCCAGAGCATGAACTTCAGCATACTCAATAAACCCATTTATCATCTGGGGGAAGAGGCTGGAGATAAAGATCCCCGCCTGGTGCAGACAGAGACCTCGAGGAGGTACAGTCCTCTGAGTCTTGCAGTCAAGACTCCTTTGCCTGGAGTGGGAAGCGATTGCAGTAATTGGCCTTACTGCAGTCCGATATCCCACTCTTGCTGGATTTAGAGGGGCCGCCCTGAATCGTGCTGGAACTTGAACAGGGTCCACATGTACGACACTTTTCTCACTGTATGCTTTTGGGAGAAGCTGTCCATCCACAATTCATTTTTTGTTTCAATTACAAAGAACACACCCCACCCCGCCCCGCATCGTGAGTGTTCGTTACTACAGACGTATACATACATGCTTCATCGTTTCTGGTTAAAATTTTCAGATTGATTCACATCACAGCAACACGTTGGGCACATTTCATTCCCACATCGCCCACCCTCCCTGGAATTCCCATTTAGATGCTGCGGATGGAGGCAATTTCCAGACACACAGCGTAGGTGGGCTCGGCTTCATGCGCACGTGCCCTCGGTACTTCGTGCTAACCAACCCGTGGAAGCTTGGAGGGTGCGGGCATCAGAGCAAGGAACTGAATCACAAATGGCCTCTGGAAGTCGGAAATCCATTGAAAATGGGAGGCCACCTTGTCGGCACCCTTGGCAAATACTGTTGAGCGAAGGAGTTAAAACCTCTGAATCAGTGCGCAGAGGGAAACAACGGAGTGCAGCCGGCTCTCAGGGAAAGGATATCGTGCCTGGAAATCAGAGCTTAATGCAGGACGAGGAGCAGAAAAGGCAGGTCTTTTTCATTTGGCCGGAGATCAGCAGCTTCTGCTCACCAAAGAGTTCCTGGAGGGATAAAATTTCATCGGGGAGAAAGGGGACCCACGCACAGCCGGCAGAGGCAGAAGAGTTTCTGAGACAAAAAAAATGCAGTCTAGGGTAAATGCTATTGACTCTAAAATATGAACTACAAAGAGAGTAATTGTTTAATCATCTGGGGCCTTGAAACAATTTACTTTTTTGCTGTTCTCTTCATTCCAGCACCATTACCTCTGTGCTGCCCACCTGTTCCCCTGCCAAATGGGTATGAAACCGAGTTAATGATGCCATTATCCAAAGCTCACTACAAAAAGAGGGGAAATTCAACCTGGGACAAGGAGCAACAAATGATAAAATTTAAAATTTAAAAAAATAATAGTCCTGTTTTGTGAACTTTCTTTGCTCGAAATTGTGGAGAAAATGGACTTGGCCGTAACACATGGCCGCAGAGCACAAAAGCAAGGCTTCCTGCTTCTCGCCAATGAATGTAGTTAACAGTGGTGCATCCGTGCTGAAAACCACTGGACTCTGAATTAGAGGGCCGTAGATGGTTAGGTTTCTGCATAGCTAAAGATAAATAATGGCCATGCCTTGTGCCAGCAACCTGAAGTAGTATTTAACGTACTGTATCCCTGTTTCTTTTAAAACTCACCCAACACTTCCCGTTTCAGCCTTTTTGCTTTTTGTGGTTGCTGGAAACCGTAAATGCAAAATGAGTTGTTTTTTCTTTTTTTTCTTTCTTTCTCTCTTTAAGAGCAAATCTACTAAAATTGTTAGATGTTTCAGGATGCCCGCATGATATATTTCAGGGGCCTGTAGATAAGGGAAGACACCCCCCCACACACACACACACACACACATGGAATAAATAGTGGCCACCTTCATTAACCTGCTAAGCTTCAGGAAGAGGTGGTGGTCTCTGAGAGAGGCGTCTGGTCGGTTATCAAGCCCGAGGGATACCTTCTTCCAGACGAGGCAGCGGCCACCACTGGGGGCCGTTTTCTATAGTTTCTGTCCAACACCAAGGAGCCTGTGCTCGTTCATTTCTTCAGGCATCTGACCTATACCAGGAGCCCACGGTAAGAACAAAAAGTGACAAGCACAGAATGGACACAGCTGCTTGCCTGCTTGGTGTTTATATTCTCACGTGTGAGAAATACTAACTAGAGAATCAAATGGAGAAAAGTGAGATGACAACATGAGAAGTGTTTTGACGGAGAGTGACACAGTACTGTGAGAGCTAATGGCGAAAATTAATTGGATCAGGGAAGACTTGGGAAGCTTCCAGAAGAAATGATATTAGAACTTCCGTCTGTGGAGGGCTAATTCCTGGTCCTTCAGTACTTACGGGTTTATCTTTTTTGAATCTTCCACCACTCTGATCCTCACCACAGATAAGCCAGGCAGAGTTCCTGTCCCCCATGTCACCGATGGGGACAGTGAGGCACAGAAGAGAGCCAGAGCAGATTTTTCCCTCCCTAGAGCCCAGAGTGCCCCAGGGGTCCACGCCATCCCTGGTATTGATCAGCCTTGTGAAGTTAGCGTCTGTTTTTGTCTGCCAGTTTCTGGACTGTGTTTTCTGTATTAAGGCTGATCAGACTTGGCTGTGACTGGTCTCTCAGAAGTGGTAAAACCCTGAGTCACTGAAATAAAATAGTTTGCAGCTGCTCCCGTCAGCTGGCCTCTTCAAATGTGGCCCTTCCTGTGTCTGCGGCTTCGTGTGTGCTTCAGCCTTCTGCTTTCTCCTCCTAAATCATTAGCTCCCTTCTGCTGGAGGCCTGCTGGGATGGTTCCCTCGCTTCGCGCAGACAGCTGCATGTCTTAGAGAGAGATTGCCAGCCTAAGCCGCTCACGTTCTTAGTGTCTCCTTCTTGGTCCCATGTCTCCTGGAGCAAGAATTCACAGAGACAATGTAGAGGAGCATGCGAGGTAGAGAGAGTTTCGCCTCTCTCCTTAGGCCCTTGGTTGGGGAGGATCTGGGACCTTCTGAAACCCAACACTGTGATAGAACCGACAGGTGAAGTCTGTTCCGAAACACGCCACGTTGGTGGGTTCATTTGGGGCTAGAATAGCATTGTCCCCTGGCCTCCATTGAAACGGGGACCATGAACAAAGGGATCTGTGTGCCATCCTGGGTGGCCTCCCAGCAAATGAAATGGGTGTGCCCTCGGCCCGTCTGTCAGTACTGTTCTCTCCCCTCGATGTTTCTGCATGAGCTTCATAGAAAGTGGGCTTCGAATGAGGTGAAGGAGGAGCTCAGGGCCCCCCATGTGGCGGGATCTGTGCCCCTGACTGCCCCGGACTTGCCTCCGTGGCTGGAGGTGGATGGTGTCCCGCCAGCTCTCTGAGTTGCCAGCCTCCTTTGACGTTCTCCTTCTGGAATGGCTGTCTGTCCTGGAAATTATGTCAGGTGTCTGAAAAGCTGTGAGTCCCTTTGTGGGTTTTTTTTTTTTTTTTTTTTTTTTGGACACAGCATTTCAAGCAGCTGTGGTTGGAGCGTGGATCTGCCAATGGTCCTTTAGCCAGGTAGCCTAGTGCTTGGCACAGGTGGCGGGCTCCTTCTCGGAGGGGTGATCGCATCAGGAGAGTTAGGGATCCGTGCCTTTGCTGAGGGAAGGAGAACCCCTTTGGCTTTGTGTGGGGAGAGTAATGAAATGGAAAGAGATCTTAGGAAGAAAATGTGTTCCTCCAAATATACCCCTTGAAGCCTGTTGCCTCTCTACCCTACCTGGCCATAGGCTTGGTTCTCAAGGATCAGAAAACAGAACCATTCCATTCAAGAGAGTTTGATCCAGCAATCAACTTCTCAGGCCTCTACGAAGCTCTGCAGGTGAGAGGGGAAGAAAGGCATTTTATTGCCGACTCGCCACATGTCACGGGCAGTGTCTCAGATGCTCAGGGAGAGCCCGATCCTTGCAGCTGCTTGTGCCCGTTTTGCAAATGAGCAAAGCCAGGCAATTAGGAAGAAGCCCTGTAATGAGGGGCCTGGATTTGCCTGCCTGGGAAGCCTTCTCCTTTGTCATGAATCAAGTTCTGTCCTTAGGAGGCAACGCTTCATGCTATGGCCTAAGGAGGGCCAGGGGGCGTGGAAAGCCTCAGCCGCAGGCAGGCTGAATCGTGTTGCCGTGGACCTTCTCTGGGGTAGGAACAAATAGGACTGACAGCCGGGAGCCCAGGTGGCAGCCTCTTGGTGGGAAGATTAGAATTTAGAGATGGAAGTAGGACCCTAAGTGCAAGTGGAACACGGGTGCCATAGACTTAGCACCCGGCGCCCTGCCCCTGCACATTTCATATATGGAACCCTAATCTCTAGGAGGACACTTTTTAGAGTGGAGACCTTTGGGAGGAGATGAGGTCATGAAGGGGGGGCTCTTGGGGTGGGATCAGTGCCCTCACAACAGGGACCCCGGAGAGCTCCCTCACTCCTTCCACCATGGGAGGACACCCCAAAAAGGCAGTCGCCGACGTACCAGGGAGTAGGCTCTCACCAGACACGAATCCGCTGGTGACTTGCCAGCTTCCAGAACTATGCAAATAAGTGTTTGGGCTTAAGCCACCTCTGTGGTATTCTGTCCCAGCCGCTCAGACAAAGACGACAGGTGCTCCTAGAGGAGGAGCTCTCAGGGAGAACAGACCCCACGCAGGTGTCCACAGGTGGCCCCAGTCGTGGAAAAGGGGGGTATGAAGACCTCATGGATGGCTGCAACCTCTCTGACTCGGGGTTTTGGTCCTCAGTACTGCTGACACTTGGGGCCGAGTAATCCTTTGTTGGGGGGGGTTGCTGTCTTGTGCTCTGTAGGACATTTCATAGTATCCCTCGCTGCTATACTCTATCGTGGCAACCAGAAATATCTTCAGACAGTTGCCAAATGGTCCCTGAGGGGCAGGATCACCCCTGGCTGAAACACGGCTCTAACGGAGTTTCACAGCGACGCGAGCAGAGGACGTCACTCTCTTTCAGGCTGATGTGGAAAAATTGAGCCTGATGGTCACAACACTCATGCTTGGGAGTGTGTGGTTTTGAAACCACATTTGTTCCGATCTTTTACAAGACTGCCTGACTGCTGAGGGGGTGAGGGGTCAGGGCAGACTCTTGGACTTGGTCGCAGGGAGCTTTGATCTGCTTTTTCACGCTCTGGTACTTGTCCCCTGGCCTGGTTTTGCTGATCCAAATAGGCGGAAGCGCTCTGTGCAGCCTGAGAGCAAATTGTCGGATTTTAATCCCTTTAGATACGCCTTATTAATGCTCTTGCGCAACCCGCTGTGGGCTGGTTCATTCATTCCCAAACCCTTAGTGAGGTCTGGCCACGTCCTAGGCCTGGTGCTGAGTGCCGGGAGAGAAGGGTGGACAGATCCGGCCTAATCCCTGCTTTCACAGACTTTCATCACCGCTGGAGACAGACGACCAGACAATAACAACCACAACAGCCACAGCAAACCCAGACGTCCCGTTGGAAGGGGGAGTACCAGGAGGAGAGAGCCAACCAGATAACCTGAGGTCTGCCGGGCAGCCAGGCACCGGCCCTGACTACAGAGGGTGTGACCGATGCTGGAGGCCGAGGAACAGCCAGTGCCAAGACCCTCAAGGGAGAAAGCACGGGGTCTGCTTTAGAAAAGGGCAGAGAGATTTATGGGGCTGCGTTTGCAGCGAGACCCACCTTCCTAACACTAGTGCTTTTTGGTGTGGAAAAGAAAGCGGACCTGGGTGTGTCTGGAGATCTTCACGAACTCCCCGCCGGAGGGACTCTCGGGAGACACATGCGTGTTTCCACGTGTGCAGGACTTTCACTCACTGGGGTCATGTCCGTGAGCAGGAGTGGTGGGTCTTTGCAGTGGCCAGGGATTTCCGTTTGTGGGCGCCCTTGAGCTGAAAGCCCTGCCTCTCCTCCCTGCAGTGTAGGCCTCAAGGGTCCGCTCTGCCCCGGCCTGTGGAAGGGACGCACCCGGGCCATGCGGGGCTCCTTCATTCCCTGTTCTGCTTTCTGCCACGTCTGCCCTTCACCCGCTCGCTGCTCTGCGTGAGTGTTGGCCTTAGGAGACCCCTGGGCTGTGCCCCCCTGCACCGGTCCCCAGGAGCCAGGCCCGGGGCCCTCCCACCTCCCTCCCTCTGCTTGGCTTCCCTGACGGTCTCCTCTCTAGCCGCAGAGTTTGCCTGGAGCCTGGGCCGCTCTGTCATGCCGGGTACATTTAAAGACTGTGTGGAGCCTGCCCTGGGAGCGTGCCTGGAGCTACGCCAACCCCCCCGGGAGCCAGAGAAAATGAAGCCTCAATTCCCGCCTCCAGGAATTCATTCCCTCCTGGCTCAGGGGCTCGACCAAAGGGGCCAGCTTTTCCCGGACAAGGAGGCAGCCAGCGGTGTGGTGACCCAAGGCTGGGATTTGTGTGGTGCAGGAGATCTGTTCCGGTACAGCGCTGGCACCGGGAGGCGGGAGCCGCGGAGTCTCAGCAGGCTCCTCTGCCTCCCGAGATGTGTGCGTGCCTGAACATGGCGCCCAGACGCCCCACACGCCTCCCAGCCCTTCTCCTCCAGGTTTCCTCCATGTGTGTGCCTCACCCAGCGGCCACTTGTGCGCAGCTCACCCTGCGTCCCAAGTCCCTCGATGGCCTGCAGGGGAAGAGTCCTCCTTGGCCTCCCTGCTCCGAGCCTGGTGCCAGAAAAGACTAGAAGCTAGGACACGGCAGCGTGGATTCCAGCGCGGGCTTCCCAGCCCAAAGCTTAACGCGTTGTCAGACAAGTGGCTCAGCCTCGCCGGGCCCCCACTTCCTCATATGGAAAATGGAGATGCTGGCTCCCTTCTAGAAGTCATCGAGAAGCAAGGAGAGAGGCCTTCACCCCAGGCCTGGCACTCAAGGGAGCATCTCCAAACATCCATTTCTGGTCCCCTTCTCCCCCCCCCCACCTCCTTCTCGCCCTTCCCTCCCTCCTCCCCCCCTCCCCCAATGAATTCAGGACAAGATCACTTGAGGACAAATATCCTTTGTCTCCGGGGAGAACCATCCCCCACCATGTAATTGTCAGCAACAAAGTTGGAAAATAAGAATATCTGAAGCAAGCTCTCAGCGCCACAACATCTGCACCAGACAAAACTCGAAAAGCCCTCAATCCCCAGTCATGAATGCACTATAAAAACAATGTGGCAGAAATGAAAATTGTTCCATCATAATATTTCACAGTTCTTTTTGACAAAAGCCAAGCCGCCCTCATGAATACACATTTCCCAGTATCTTATGCATTATGCATCAACCTATAGCAGGGGACCTGGGAATTGCCAGTCCCTAGTAAAGGGCCTTTGAAAGTGCCTGTTTTGTAAACAAATGGAGCCCAGGCCCCGCACTTGGGCTCTTTAGGTAATTTAGGACTGACTCCAGCTGCCCGAGTAGGGACCGGCTCTTCTTGGGGCCGTAAGTGGCGCAGGCGTCTCCCCCCGCCCCCCCCCCGCCGTTCACTGGCTGGAGTGGGGTGCTTCAGCGTTCGGGATTCTAATCTTTAATTTCATAGTATCGAAGATGGCCATTTGGAGGGACAGGAACAATTCCAGCTGGAGCCAGAGCCAAATGTCGCTGGAATGCTAAATGAGCCCACCAAGGGCGGCTTGCTGGCGGAGCAGTCAGCCAAATTCGTCCGGACTTTGGGCTCCCCAGAGCCTCAAACGGGATTAAGCCTCATGAGAGGGGGTGCCCTGGAGGGATGGAAGAGATGAGGGGACGAGGACCCCCAGGCCCAGATAGCTTGGCCTGTTTCAGTGGGCTTATGGGGGTGGGGGTGGGGCGGTAATCTGTTGTCCCCAAGCAGGCACATTGGAAACGCACGGGAAGTGCGCATGATTGTCAGGGAGAAGGCCTTGGAACAGGAACGAACCGCCGGGTTTCAGAGACGGGGAGACTGAGGCCCGACGTTTTAAGTGACTCGTTCAAGGTCACCCTGATGAGTGAGCAGCAGGTCTGGGACTGCTGGAAGCCGGTGGTCTTTTCCCGGCACCTCCCACTGCCTCCATCAAGAGCTGGCAGCGGCTGAAAGCACCAGGGGCAAAATGGTTCCTGATTGCTACGATTTGAGCAAAGGGCAGACTGGGATCCAGTACAACAGGCCCCGGCAAGAGGGTAATTCGGGGCCGTTCTGTATAATTTGCAATCTGTCCTCTATGGTAGCCTTATTTTAAATGGTGACCAATATATGACAGATTTTCTACTCGTGTACGTTATGTTTGCTGCAGTAACGAGGCGATGATGTATTCATTGCTACATGTATCGGTTTCATAAAAAATCATCATCTCCCATTAGGGGGGCACTGCAAATGGACTTAAGATGAGGCACAAAATTTTGAAAGCCATTGATGGGTATATTCTATCCTTTTCTTCCTTGCATTTCCAATTCTTAGCTGTCAAGTGAGGAACTCGGGAAGGATGGTTTCTGGGTGGTGGCCCGGCCGAAACATCCTACCTGCCGTGCGTGGCTACAGGAGGTGCTGTGATGAGGTCAGGAAGGACAGGGGCCCACGTCTGGCTCTACAGCCATCTGCTGGGCTGGGCTCCCTGGGGGCGTGGGGGGGAGGGTAGACGGAAGGAATCGACCCCGGTTACGGGAAGTCCCTCATTACTGCTCCCCGTGCCTGGTGTTCTCCAGCTGTAGGACCGCTAGCTGATTGGTGTGGTTTGATGCATGAAAGCAGCCGCAGCTGAAGGCTGATTAGGACGGGAGGCAGCTTATTACTCCTCACAGACACCTGGAAGAATCTGCACTGGCCGTGGCCGCTCCCAGCTCCTCCGCTGACCCACAGGAGAGGCTGCGGGGGGCGGGGGGGGGGGGGTGGCTGGAAGGGGAATGTCAGGATCAAGTCACCTCCGACGCTGACAGCCCACCCATAGCTCTCTGAGCCTAGAATAGTGGTCTCAGACTGCTGTTCAGTTTTGTTAAAACCCTCCCCATCCCTGCAGCATCTGATTCAGTGGAAATGCATGTATTGGTGGTGGGGGGGGGGTTTGCATTTCTAAATTCCTGGGTGATGCTGCTGGTCCAGGAACCAGACTTTGAGAACCAGTGACATAGAAAAAAAAAAAAAAAATAGTGTCTTCAGGTCCTTTATTTCCCTAGCCTAGCATCTTCAAACTCCTCAAAAATACTCCCCAAGAGTTGTAAAAGTCAACAATTTTAACTTGTACAACTGGCAGAGCAGTAAGTCACAAGTGTTCCTGGGTACCATAAATAGTTATTTACTTGGTTTCAAGCCAAGAAATAATTCCTCCTGAATTTTCAAAGTAAAATATTCAGTTGAGAAGCCTTTGAAATTCAGAAAAGCATAAAAATAAAAATACAATCAGATGGAAATGCATTGCATTGAGATAACAGCTGGGAACATGCTAGCCTCCCTTCAGTGAAGGTTTGTACGTAGGTCTTTGCACTGGTCTGATGGTGTAGGTTTCCCAAATGGGGATCCTTGGGGTGTTAAGTCATGTTAGAGCAACATAACAAAACAAACCCTACAAAACCTAAAATGGCAGCAACACAAAACGTGTGTGAAGGAGGCTGACCCAAGGTCAAGTCTTTGGAAAATGCTAATAGTGATCAAAATTGAAAACCTGAACAGTTTTCAACTGGAGGCTTTAAGCTTTATGTGCATGACACTCAGTCTACCAAAGGCACTTGGAGTAGGGCTGCCTGATGGAGTCCCTCCTCTTCACCAAAGGTCCCCTACCCACCAACCAAACTTTTTAAGGAATGAAAGTTCTTAGGCTTCCTAAAAGAAATGTCTGGAGGATTGTAAGAAATTCTGGGTATAAAATACATAGTTTAAATCTCATATCACATCATTTTCCATCATTGGTCATCTTGGGTTTCCCAAAAAGAGCTGCCTTATTTTGTTGAAAAATTGATAAAAAAAAAAAAAAAAAAAAAGAGAGAAAATGGTCACTTCAGCCCTTTTCTCACACTCTAGACCATCAAGAGTTAGGATTCACCACCCATACTTTCTGTGGCCTGTGACCTAACTTGAGATAAGCTCTTTTCTTCTTCAATGAACACTAATTCCATCATGAGGGTCCCACCTCATGATCTCATCTAAACCTAATGAACTCCCAAAGGCTGCACCTAAAATACCATTTCATTGAGGTTTATAGCTTCCACATATGAATCTGGGAGGACACTGACATTTAACCCATAAGGTCATCTTTTCTCATGGGCAAGACAACTAACCTCACTGAGACTGTTCATGTTTCTAAAGAGGGATGGGGGTTCCCATGTGATCTACAATCTCTGTTCTGGCCATTGTGACACAGGTATAGTCCACGAGACATATATTGTTGTCTGCCTCCCTACTCTGGCACATTCTCTTCCCTCTGCCAGGAGAGCCTCTACCTATTCTCTCTTCTCCCATCTCATTTTGAGTAGCCTTCAAGACTCAGTGTTGTTTCCTTCTGGAATCCTGTCTCCACCAGAGCTCTTTGTACGATATGTTCATACGTCTTCTCTCCCACCTGGCTATGAGGTGCTCTCTGAGGACAGAGACCCCATGTCCTGTCTCATTTTTATTCTTTAGTGCCTAGCAGTTTGCCTGGCATAGTGTAAGTGCTCACCAAGTCTTTGGATCAATAAACATAACAATGTAGACCACCCCAAAGGAAAGAGACAGTGGATATATTCCTATAACCACTGGTGAAAAAGAGAGAAACATACCAGCAGAGAAAATAAGGAAGCAATTAAAGCAGCAGTAGAATTGCCCACAAAAATTCCCACTGCAGTGGCTTGATGGACCAAACCAAGAGAAAAGCCTCCTCCTGGATGTCCAGCACCAAAACCGATGCTCAGAAACCAGCCAGGCTTTTGGCAAGGGTCTTGTGTTGGCTTGAACATTCCACACACACAGACTGATCCCAGGGGAGCAGCTGTGTCTGAGAGAAGCACACTCTCTACTTGCAAATCATGAAGCTAAGAGTGAGCTCCAGCAACTAATGATGGTCTTAATTAACCCACAAAACTTTATGCATGGCCGGTATTCAACCAACCTTTTGATCCTGGACAGAAATCTATTAAAGCCTGTTGAGAGAATGAAAAGACAAAATCTGATGAACATCTTTTACCTTGGTGGTTATAAAAGTTGGCAGTTCGATGACTCTAAGAGTGATCTATTTGCCAATAGCAATATTACATTAAGTTGAGGAAACATCATTCCCTTAAATGCAAGCTGAATGAGCGCCCTGAATAATTGCTTAAAATCACACATGTCCAGGGCCTGTTGAGGCTGGAAAGGATTGAATGAACATTTCTGCTTGAGGAGCAAGCCATTTTCTCCAAAGGAGTGCTTTATAACCTTTTTTGAGTCAGGTACTAGTTTGAGAATCTGGGAAAAATGACCGAGCCTCTCCTAAAATAATGCACATGCTACCCGTACATGAGATCACCTTGTGTGAATTCTAGTCATGAGTCCCTGCTCCTAGGAGGCCCAATGGACAAGTACACAGGTTTCCAACTGCAAGTATGACGCATCTTAGCAGAATCATCTTCGAAACTTGTCATGGTACCCATTTCCCCCATGTGATGGAGAGTGGATTTTGCAGCCTTCCAGGAAGAGAGATCTGACATGGACATTTTGAAAAATACCCCAGGGGCTCTCTTGAGCTCCACCCCTCGCTCCATCATGAGCAGGAGTGAATAGTCCAAGAGGAAAGAGAGCAGTGGTTTTGGATCTAAGATTTGGGCTCAGACCATGGTTTCCTTCCTTACTAGCCTTATGACCTTGTGTAAAGAACTGCTCCTCTCTCAAGCTCTATTTCCTCATTTGTAAATGGTTGTTGGAAAGGCTGAGCTGAAGGGCATGGAGTTTATGACACAGCTTTGGTTTTCTTTTCTTTATTTATAGGTAAACATAAGGCACAAGCTAAGAGATTCATTACCGGGGCTGCTCAAGAAGGAAATCCCAGACACTAGATCCTCTGTGTTACATGTAACGCCTGGTACAGAGCATAGTTGATGATGGGAATTCTCCATGTTCCTAAGGGTCTGAGGTGTTGGGAAAGTGTTGCATTTCTCCAAATCTGCTATAAGAGAATATATCACTTACAAAGGCCTCAAGGAGATTTTTCACAGGGAAGGTTATCAGCTACTGAGTATTGCCAGTTTAGATGGGACTGTTTCACCATATGGTGGTTTTCCCTTGTTTAGCTTCCAAGGGCATTTTGAGTCATCAGAGAAACATACAAATGTGGGCAATGCTGTGAAACAACCCCCCTTTTTTCTTTTTAATTGGAGTGGGAGGATGATCTAGATGGGTAGGTGCTACAGGACTCCCAGGTCTGGCATAGTGGGGGACATCCTCTACCATGGGAATAATTCTTATCACACAGATATGAAGATTTATTACATACATTGTGTAAAGCACCTACCCTATTAGGTGTCCAACGAATGGATTATCTTGATGCTTGTGGTAGTGATCATACTTGTAATGGTCAAATAAGACTCAGAGGTTTCAGAGGGGTCAACCAGTTCATGGCACGTGGTGAAGCCTCAAGACCTAAAATGGAACAGAGCTGAGGTGGGACACAGTAAAACTGGACAAGCAGGAGGGGCATCCAAGTAAGAGTGAAGCCAAGAGTGCAAGCTGGCCTCAGGCTTGCAACTTTCTTCTATACCAGCCCTGCTCATCTGCAAAAGATGATATTTCCCATCTATGGTGACCAGTTCATCTAGATTATCTGGGCCTTTCCTAAACAAATAGAAAATCCAATGTGCTAGAAACCACTCAGTTGCTGGGAAAATAAGATGGTTGGTTACCCTACTCCTACTTGAATTCTGCAGCCCAGGAACACTAGGCCAATCTTGTCCAGATGGCAGTGGGGTGATTCTTACTGCCCCTTCACTTGTCACTATGACATCAGCCTTGCTCCCACCCCTTTCCTTGCTCCCACCACAATCTCTAGTTGTGTCAAAAGGGCTGCAGCTTTAGCTTCAGCTTAATACTTAGGTTCCTGCTGAGAATGGACATTGTCAAGTTCACTGTTTGTCAACAGCATGGAGAAGTACATAGTAAGATGGTACATAGTAAGATGCGTATGTGGTCTTGCCTAGAGTTCAGTATGCTTAGTTAGGGCCCTGTGGTTCTGCTTAAATCCAACTAGCTTTCCCTTCACGAAATCCAGTCCCACTACCCAGGTCATACTCCAGTATGAGTGAGCCATTCATAATTGTATAATCCTCATGCAATATTTTTCTGCTTCTTTGAAACTGTTTCAGGATACTCAGTCCACATTGTTGGTGAATAGCACACAACATTAGAAATGTCGTTTTCCCCTTTCAGTATTTAGAAATAACTCTCTTCATCCCGGGCAAGTTCAGCAAAACTTGAGTCAGAGCCCATTTCAAGTCATGAGAAGAACAGTGGTCCATGGATCAATATCATGTTTTAAGTGTTCTCTACTGTTTCCCCCCACATACACACATCTTTACTAATTGAGCTATTTCAGTATGTCCCATATGTAGGCACCCACACTCTATCTTCTACCCGGAACCTCGTACTGGTAAGCACTCATTCTTTGTTGTGCTGTAGCAGCAAACCATGATTTATTCTTTGGAATATAGGATCACTACAGCCCTATTTAGCTTCAGAACTACTGAAAGAGGAAAGATGACACCATCTTTGCATCTCTGTCCCATTTTTAGAGGGATCTTTTATATGGGTGACTCATCCATTCAGGCAGGAAAAAGAGGAAATAAGTTGGCCATGGTTGCTGTCCCTCTAGCCAGGAATGATGGGCAGACATGTATTCCATCAAGATCTACCAGAGGCTGTCATCATTGTGACAAGGGACAGGATTTTGACTCAGACACACCTGAGTTTAGCTCTCAGTCATATATAAGTGATCATATCTGTGATCTTATTATTGTTGTTTTATTATTGTCATTGTCATCACAGCAGGTGCAACTCAAAGGGGGACTGTTGCTAAGTTAGTCAAGACAATGGAGGGCATTTTGTATCCTTGCCCTCCACCGTAAAGGCCAGTTGTGTCTCTCAGTCACAGTGACGATCCAAACGCTCTGCATACCTTTCCAAATGCTCTGTGGATGGGTACTGTCTCCACTTGAAAACCCCTTGAGGTAATTCAAAGAGGAAAGATATGGAAAGTAGAGAAGAGATAGAAACTTGAGAATTCTGTGCCCTGGGAGCTCAGAGCCAGTTAAGAGGAGGTCTTGCTCATCCTCTTTTCACATAATAATACACTAACGCTGATGTTTCGAACAACCTCACAGCTCATCGGTTCGTGTCTAAGCTCTTAAAGACTCAATCTGCTTTACTCATTCTCCCCTGGGACCAAAGTTGCATTCCTCTTTTTGTAAACTTCCCCTTTTTTGCTCAAAATAGTCTTTTCTACCTGGAATGTGTCTTCTGTCCTGCCCAACTCAACTCCTTGTTCGACGTTTAGTGCTCAAGTCCTCTCTCCAGGGATCCTTTCATTGTGCACTCATCACATAGTTTTCTTTTCTGTATATTTGTCATCTCTCTTTCCAGACTATAAGGTGTTTGTGGATCGAGACCGTAGTACCTGCTCGGGCCCCTTTTCAGCACTGAGCTTGGACTGACGTTTGCTTCTAATCTTCGGCACTTTTGCTGTCTTGCTGGATAGAAAGACCCACTCCCTGGTGTGGGTGTGTCTTGCCTTTCCACGGAGCTTTGTGGAGGTTTCTGACGTATATCAGATCCTGAGAAAAGGTACTTGTTTTAACACAGCTGCCGGGCAGAGGTCATTGCTTTAGATGAGGTTTCCTTTCTTTCTTTTTTAATGAACTTAATCATTTTTAATATCTTTTCCAGAGCAGAGTACATTAAATGACCCTGACTTGGCTGAAAGCCTTCTCTAGAGTGCTTTGGGAGGATTAGAGGTAGTTCTTTTATAGCCTCTTAGCATGACTGGCTGCCTTTTCCTTTCTCTGGGTTATCAGAGAGTGAGATTTGATCCCAATTAACAGAGGAGGAACCATGAGCCTTGCAATTTCTGTTCACTGGGGCATAGGCAAGGGCTGGGACTCTTTGGAGGAGTGAGGTCAGTATTTCCAATGATTTCTGCTTGTGTCCAAACATGGGGGCTTATACAGATCTGGCTGAGGCAGCTTTGGGAAAGCAGAATGGACCCCAGAGAATGGGGGAAGCCTAAGGAGCAGGAGAGAGAGCAGCTCTTTTCAGAAGAGAGTCAACTCTGGCAGCAGAGACCATTTCCAGCATGGACAAAGTCAGGATTCACGCTGGACGGTACAAGTGAAAACCCAGTGACAATATATTTTTTATTGTACAGAGATCATAAAGGAATGAGCGATGTGACAAATGAATCAGCAGTGTAATGAGAATAGAAAATAGGATAAAATAAGTGGTTCTCTACGTGGTATTCAAATTCCTGGCTTGTTGTCTTCTGGGACCAGGAGAAATTGGTTTCCACTTGGAGAAGGTCAGGCAGTAAGAAGGAACCATTTCAGATGGTCTCCACTGGATTCTCCAGAGATACCCTTTGGCTTACAGTTGTTCCCTTGTTAGCTCTGCACTAGGCCTGTGATTTAATCTCCCCTCTTAGAACAAGCAACAAGCTGGGGACATACTCTTGCTCTATTTTTAGGGGGGGGGTGTCTTTCTCCGGCACCTAATTACATGCTAGCCATGCAATAGTTTGAGAACTTTAGAGGAGGAAGCATCCATCGGAGACACACCTAATAATACCAGAATTTACTGCCTGAGGTGCTAAGGATGACTGAGAGTTCCTTGGCGATGGGTGATTGCTAAATTCCTTTAACCAGACTATGCAAACTCAGAATCAGGCAAACCCCTATAATCCTATCCTAGGTCTCAGACAGGGCTGGTGTGCCATCCAGAGACCTCAGACAAGTACGAAGAGGGAGCATTTGTGCAAATATGAGAGGCAACTGTATTCTCAAGAATTGCCAATTTCATCACTGGTACAAACCCTCATCTTTCTCGAATATGGCACTAAAATATTCTGCTCAGCTGCTCTGCGCCGCCGAAATACAATAAATAGCAGCACTATTTTTAAAGGATCATTGGGCTTCATTAAGTAAAGAGAGGCTTCTCTTTAACATGGTTTTGAGGATTCACTGTCTAAACAGCGGGCTGGAGTGTTGACATTCTGGCACAAGTTTTTCAAGTGTGTATTAATAGGCTTGGCTATTTCTGGGGCTGCCATTCCCTTCCTGGGCCTTCTTCAGCCAGTTATTTCAATCTCTGGTCCTCACTCTCTCATCTGTATGCACAGTGAGGCTAAAAACTGTTCCCCTGTTTATCGTGAAGATGAAAGGCAGCAGGAGCCGCACAGCCACAGCCGTGCGCGCGTTGTGGTTCTGTGCACTCACCGATGCACGCTGCTGGCAGAGGATATGTTGGATGGATGTTGTCATTGGAATCTCTCTCTCGGTTTCTTCACATCATTAGGATCTAACAAGAGGTTTAATAATTAAAAATCAATCAGGCTAAGGTTAAAGCACTTCGGTCCACGCTCACCCACACCCCATCCTCCATGTGCAACTCTTCCCAAAGATTCGGAGCTAAGCGGAGTTCTCTTTCCACCAGCAGGAGGAGTGGGGCCTGGGTCAATGGACGGTTCTTGCTATCAGACATACTGATTCAAATTCCAGATCTGCTGCTTGCTGGCAAGTAACTTTCTGAAAGCCTTGTGTCTGCCATTTATAAGGAGGGACAATAAAACCCATCGCAGAAAGCTCTTGTAAGACCTCATAAAATAATGCCTACGTTCTGCCTTGCAGCAATGGGCATGGCAGGGAACATACACACCAGAGGGGCTCGTTCACCAGGAATGGATGTGGTTGAGATGGGGGGGGCGGTCTCAAGTCGCAGGCCTACCTTTCAGCTCTTTTCTTCTCCTCCAGGTGTCTACTCCCTGCACTCCCAGACCCAAGATTGCCTTCTTACACATCTGTCATCTAAAATCTCTCAGGAGGGCAGGGGATATGTCTCTTGTCCTTCTTAATGGGTTGAACTGGGTAGGTTCCCTTTTCCCAGGTGGGTTTGCCTTGTACTGTTTTGACTTTGTGGGATCAAAGACTTTGTTCTTTGTAACAGGAGACTTAAACCACTGGAGTCCTTCCATTTTTATAATTGGAATATATAGAAAAGTGCATGTAAGGTCAGGGTATATAGCCTGTTGCCTTTTTACAGAATTAACAAGTCGATGTCATTAGCACCCAGACTGCCAAAGAGCTCATTATCTGCACCCTAGAAACCTTCCCCATTGCCCCTTCTAGTCACCCTCCACCAGGGTAACCTCTGTAGGCTAGTTTTGCCCACCTATGTTCTCTACCTAAATGGGATCCTGCAGCGGGTACACTTTGTCTGGCTTCTTTAGCTTGCCATTATGTTCACGAGAAGCACCCTTCCCTTGAGTGTCACTGTAGTTTTCTCATTCTCATTGCTGTCTAATATTCCACCGAGTATATGAACCTCCCACAAATCACCTGCCCTTTTGACATTCAGGTTGTTTCATTTACCATCCGGTACCGTCAGCTTTTTTGACCATCATGGAGCCTCTGCTCACCTCCGCAGAAGCTCAGGGCAGCCAGTAGGTAGGACTTATGGGCAAATGCGGCTGTGAGACTTTTTGCATGAGCTTTAATTTAGGACCACAGGGACCCCCATCGACAACCCCATAAGGTGGGTAAGACTCTCCCAGTCATACACATGATCAGACCATGGCTGAGAAAGTTCTGATGTTTGCCCAAGGGAGCGGATCTAACAAATGACGGATCCAAGATCCTAATCCTGCGTTTTAACTTCTGTAAAGACACTGCTCCTTTCACAAAATCACACCACCTACTTGCAAGATTTGTTGAAAAGCTCATATTAACTGGGAGCTAAGGAAAAATAATTTTATTTTAAAGTGTTTATAAAAGGCTTGGCCAGGTCACGGTCCTTATGGACTGGCCGCCATCTCCTCCCCTTCAAGAATAAAACAGTAGAACTGATTGCCCATAGGGAGTACACAGCAGTGGGTGAGCCTTAACCAGACTCCAAGGTTAGAATCTCCATTCCTCTGCTTGTTAGCTGTGTGACCTTGGGCAAGTTACTTGCCCTTTCTGTGCATCAGCTTCCCCATCTATAAAATGAGAGTAATAAAAGTGGCTATCTCACAAAGCTGCTATGAGGATTAGCTGGAAAATGAATGTGAAGCACTTTGCATGGTGCTGGGCACCGAGTTGATATTTCTTGGGCACTTACTGTTATAGTAAAATTCAAAGCCTCTGGCAGGTCTGACATTCTAAGAGCTGGGTACTGTCAATTCAGCCAGCACTTTGAATCAAAGATCTTCACCAGCTCCTAAATAAACATTACATGGCCGCTACCACTGCTTCTCCTTTTGGAGATGTCTATTAAAATTATGGTTCAATTGTCAGAAACAAAATATTCTTAAGATGTCTTCAACCATACCCTCAAATTATATGACAGTGTCTGGCTTTAATACCCATCTAAATAGTTACACTGTTGACAGGTTCCGCAGCGGCATTTGCTCTTCCATTCCTCTCATTAACTTATGTAGCAACATCATAACTCTCTGGAAGGATTAAAAAAAAAAAAAGGATGCTGGCATATTCCATCTGAATTCATTTCATAGAGCGTCTGTGTCAGAGCATTTGCATCTGAATGAGATGCCTTGACGTTCGCTCATTAACATGGGAGCACTGCAGTGACACGTTTAGAGCCCAGGTTCAAGAGTTTGAGGCAAGAGAGGGAAGAAAGGTTGGAGACTCGGTCCATTCGTGATTTTTGCCATGGAGTCCGCGGTGGCCTCTGCATCCCAGTCCAGCTGGGGGTTGAACCGCTGTTCCTTCTCTCACCTTTAGAACCGCAAGCCCGTCATCCCACACATCCTCTCTGTGTACCTGTTCTGGCCACACTGCCATGGTTCTTCATTAGTACCTGCCATCTTTGTGTAGATGAGCTGCTCTCCCTGCTTGATAGGGCTCTCCTCACTGCTGGGCAAGGCTGAACGATTCCACGGAATGTCAGTGTTTTCCAGAACACTTCCCCGTGCCCCCAGGCACATTGAGCCCCATCATCTCTCGGCCCCAGCAGCACAGCCCTGTGCCTGGAATGGCCTGTGTCGCATGTTGCATCTCTTTTATGTTGGACTCTGAGGTTTGAGAAGGGACAGAGTGGACTTCCTCCTTCATTATTCCAGCCCCGATGATCAGCAGAGAGTAGCAGGTGATCAAAAGTATTCCCTGTATGGAGGAATGTAGAAAACCAGAGTGAGACATAGAGAGGCATGTTCTGAACTTCTCTCCCCAAGGGACCTGAATGGCTACCTATGTCAGTAACAGACAGCCACTAACTTTTCACCGGAAAATGTCAGCTCTAGCCGACAAGACTCAGGCTCAGGGTAGGCCTTGGGGTGCTGTCTGAACTGTGTCTTCTCAAGTCACAAGCTGTGGAAAGATGCTGTGCATGTCCTCTCAGTGATCTGGCAGCCCATGGCTTATTAGGTGATCTCCTCATGGAACACTGAGGCTTGGAGGCAATTAGCATCAGCCCTGAGCAGTGGCTCCTGTTAATGTCTCTTGAATTGGAATGACATGGTTGTCACCAGGGGAAGGGCTACCGATTGGGATGACGGTCAGCACCATCAGGCTCCCAGGGGACTCTCATGACCTTGCAGGGATCCTACACCGACATCTGCATTACCTGAGGTGGTTAAAGGTGCAGACTCTGATGTCAGACTTCATAGGCTCCCTCCCTGACTTGACTTCCCAACAGCTCTGTGACCTCATGCAAGTTCCCCAACTTTCTAAAACTCACTTTTCTTATCTGTAAAACCGGGCACAGTAAGAGTAGCGATGGCAGCAGGCTGTCTTGTGTTCCCTCACAGAGGGACCCTGACATGGGTCATCGAGCCTGTGACACACAGAAAGCTTGGTCAATAACCATTCCTAGTTATGAAGACCAATGATTCCCACACAAAATTCCATTTGATACTCACAAAGTCCTGTAACGTAATTGTCATCTTATTGAGAAAAGGCGAAAATAACCTGCAGTTTAAAATAGGAATGTCAAGTAAAAGCTTATTCAGATCTTGTACTCTGTACCCAGAGTGACTGAATGTCATGACCAAGGCCATAGAGCCCTTGTCTGCCATGCCTTGGATTCTTTTAGGCAACTCAACACCCACCTCCACCTGGCCCACGAGGATATGCTGCAGGCGGCTGCCCAAGATCCTGTCCCCTTGTTGCTGCCCCACTTCCCATTCTCACCCCTTACTCCATTGATTCTAGGCTTGTCCGTGGTTCCCCAACCCTGAACCAGTTTCTAGACTTTCTGTTTGCCCTATGGCTTCTCCTAGACTTACTACGTTTTTTTTTCACTGCTGGTTCTGTGTAATGTCTTATGCATCTTCTTAAAGGAAGCTCTCTCTCCAGTTCCCCTCCCCCTCCAGGAAGGCAAAGGTCATGGGCTCTGAATTCATATCCTGAATCTTCCCTGAAATGCCCACCCCTCCTGTGCCTAGAGTGCCTCCCTCTGCTCAGCAAGAGGCCTGCTCACTCTACACAGACTTACATGCCTGCTGTGTGCCAGGTCCTCCAGTCTGCCCTGGGTCCAAAGCCCGAGCCAAAACACACCAAAAGTCCCTGCACATGTGGACCTGACCTTCTGGTAATGGAAAGAGATGGATAATACACAAGACAACGGGGTGAATTAAATAGTGTGTCAGACATGATACATGTTATAAGGAAGAGTGAAACCTGGTGAAGGGAGTGAGGCTGTCCTCCTAGTAAGATCTTCATGGGTTTCATGGGACTTGAGGGTTGCTACCTGGTCCTGGGGTTGCCCATAGTAAATGCTCAGGGAGTGGCCACCACGGATGGTAGAGAGCAAGGGGAAGATCGGAGAGGCTCATGAGAGCCCCTCCTTGACCTCTTCTAGAATGGCCATCTCCAGCACTTTCTCTTTTCCTGCTTGAAAGATGTGGGAGGATCCAGGCTGCTGGATGTGCTGGTTCCAGGATTCCGCACTAGACCTTCCCCATCCCACTCCATTCTAGACACTCACCACGACACTGAAGATCTGGAGTTCCTTGCCCATGGCCTGACCTGAAAATTTACATTCACAGTAGACATTGGTCTCTTTTGGCTTCCCAACATCTGAATATCCCCAATATATATGCACAATGTATTGTGCTTCTGAAGGGAAAGGAACAGATTGATAACTAGTCTTTGATTTTTGGGTCTGAAACATGGGAGAATGACCCAGAGAGATGGACCTCCCCCTCCAAATGCTGGCAAAACCTCCTTGTCTCAAACCTCAGTGCTCAGAACCTGAGACGCCACTTGGGTGGATTCATTGGGCAAAGGACCCCTGAGGCTGGCCGGAGACACCTTGCCCTGACCACATACTTTCTTGGAAATACCACTGGAAACACCATTTATTTTACTGGCATTTCAAAGTGTCGTTGGGACTCATAGTGGCTTTGCACTATTTTGTTCTGCAGTTCCCACGCAGGGGCTGGGGCACCCATTGGCCTCTCCTGTGTCAGCCTTGACACAGCAGCCCCTCCTTGAATCCTCCAAGCACTAGGGGGGCCAGGGTCTACCTTTCATCCCTTGGTCGGTATCAAGGAGACTGTAAACCCAGCTGGCAGCCTGCAGGAGGTGCCTTGCTCCCCACTGATGCATCAGAGGTATCTGGTCATTGGTTTGATTTCCCTGAGACCACGCAGAAGTCTGAACTAGCTCACAGAGAGTTTCCAACACTTAGCTCAGGGCCAGAAAGTGCTTGCGGCTAAACTCAAGCCCATGCTCCTCCTTCTCGATGCTTCCTCTGAGCAGAGTTGTCAGGGAGTCGGACCTGGTGCGTCTACTATGAATGTCCACAAGATGAGGAACGTCACCACGTTGCTTTAGTTTTATTTATTTATTTTTTTTCTGTTTCACATAGAAAACGTGTGGGCATTTATTTGTTCTGCCAGCGTGAGCCAGTGGTTCCTTCTTGAGGTTGTCTTTGGAAAATCTCTCAGAAATCCCACCGGTCTCCTTTCTCATCTGCTACACTGATAAGGCCCTTTCCATAGCAAGGGTCTTGCCATGAAAAGAGAGTTTTCCCGGCAGTGCAGGCGGGAACAGAACCGTCAGCAGCCTGGGCGTGGCCAAGTTGAAGACCTGGGCGTGGCCAAGTTGAAGATCAATGTGGCCACCTGCCCCTGCCACAGCGGTTGGGGTGGATGTGAGTCATGCACTGTGGGGTGTGGATGTGCACGTCTTTGGCATCCATGGTTCTTCCCTTGGGAATTCAGGCAGGAAGACGTTTACTTTACTTAATTTCGCTGAAGTTAAAAATCTTGTCTTCCCCAGCTACCAGCGGCAGGCAAAGTCTAAGCTCATGGAAATAGACAGATTCTAGGTAGGAGAGGCAGGTTAGGCAGGATGAGTTGGCTTTTAAACTAACACTTACTACAGAGCTCTATGTGAGGTTGTGTATGAGTTCTCTTATTTCCAACAGTTCAGTGAGGAACAGTCTCTTTCCCTCATTCTCCAGGGAGGAGAGAGAGAGGCTGATGGAGTTGATGTAACTTACCCACGGTCACCCCGCTACTAAGCAGATTTGCAGAACCCAGACAGTCCGCCTTTGCAATGTCCACTCCTGCTCCTCTGCCACCGTGCACGCCAGTCTGCTTCGCACATTATCCGTATATCTGTGATTTGCATGAGGGGTTTTAGAGCAGGACACGCCAGTGTCCCCTGGACCAAACTATTCCAGGGCACACACTCCACGAGAACAGAGGCCCACCCTGGGCAACGACCATGCGCTCCATCCATAAGCTTGGTGGCTTATGGGGTCTCCAGATCCTGGTGGAGAAGCAACAAGAAACTGAGATCAGAGACCCTAACAGCTTACAGGTGCTGGGGAGGGAGGGACAGGAAGCCTGGAGGGGTTCTTCTCCCCTTATGCTTTCCTGGGTATCAACCCAGGAAAAAGTTGTACAGAGCAGCAGCTCTCAAATGATGCTCCCTGAACCCACAGCATCTGGGACCCGTTGGTGATGAAAATCTCCTACCCTGCCCAGACCTGCTGAATCAGAAACTCTAAGCCTGGGGCCCAGCAATCTGTGTTTTAACAAGCCCTGGAGGAGGTTCCCTTTCACACTAAATAGCTCTTCCGGAGTTTGTGCTCTGCCATTGTCAGTAACCCTTTGCATGCTAAGCACAGACTGAGCCTAACCAGCCCCTTCAGGTGCTGTGGGAGAGTGGACCGACCAGGTGGAGCCTGCGTGGCTCCTGGAGGGCTGAGGGCCAGGTGAGCAGCCCCGGAGGGGGGGGGAGGGCCGGCATCCTGGAAGAGCCACACTTTGGCCTGGGAATGCACTGAGTCCTAAGAGGCAAATCGAGTGTTCTTAGTTCCTGGCTCCTCCCTGTGGCTCCTCCCCCAACCTGGAAGCCTTCTGATTTAGGAAAACTAGTCCAGACTGGGTCGCATGTGATTCAGATCATTAGCACCTTGTAGTTGGGATCCTTGCCTTGTAAATCTCTTTGTTCTCTCAAAGTTCAGGGGAAGGGAGGGGCCGGAAGGCTGGAGGAGTTCTTTCAGCCTGTTCTTCTGCTCGGAGCAGAACAAAGGCAGCATGTGGGGAAGGCGCTTTGATCCCAGACAATGAGAGCCGCTGGATTAAGTGTTTGGAGAGACCAGACAGCTCTGGCACAAAACAGATCCGTTACTTTTCTTTCTTTCTTTTTTTTTTTTTTTTTTTGCATTTTTTTTTTTAAGACCTAATTCATGTGCCGGAAACAAAAAAAGTAAAATGTTTTGAAGGATGGTATTTCCGTAGCAATGTAAGTCTCAGACAAAATCCTGAAATGTATCTGTCCTGGGTGCCCAGCATAGGCTTGGATGCTCTAATCCTGCGGTGGCTGCCCCCGTGATGTATTGGGGTCCCCTGGTCTTCCCAAAGCACAGGCTCTGCCCTAAAGCCAGTAAGTGGCAGCCCAGTCTGGGAGGAACTTGAGGTTTACTCATGTGTTCAACATGTATTCAACACAGTTGCTAGATGCAGGGAGCACTGAGTTTAAAAATAAACATAACAAGCTGACCATTGCCGTACAGAGCCCCTCCTCGGAACCAAGCACCACGTAGGGTGCATGTACTCACTCACTGGACCCCCCGCCACCACCTCTGGGGCCACGGTTTTCTTATGAGACCCGTGGCAATTTTAATAATATGTACAAACTGGGTATTGTGGTTATCCCCATCTTTCAGATGAGGAAGACTGAGGCACATAGAGGATGGGAGCTCACCGGAGTCCACACAGCAGAAGGAGTGGCAGGAGCAGGCTGTAAAGCCAGTCTGGCTCCGGCATACGTGCTCCTCGCTGTGGGATAAGGTCCTTGTCTGTGGTGAGGTCCCATCCATCGGAGGACAGCATGTTGGGATAACCCAACATGTTCTGTCCTCACCACTGCTGTTGTGACTCACACAGATAAACACGGCACCATGGGACCAGAGCTGAATGGATGGGCAGAGGGTGACGGGAACGCAGAAGAGAACCTGGGGCTTAGAGCAGCCCTGGGGGGCTGGGGAGAAGGTGGTCCTTATTTATAAAAGAGGCAGTATTGGAGCTGAGGGTCTAGAACTACATCAGGCAGAGGAAGGAGAAAGGCATGTCAGACAGGGGGAACCACCATGTGCAAAGGCTCAGAATTAGATGAGAAATATTTGAGAGATAGAGGGATGCTTTTGCTTGCCAGGGTTTTAGCTCATGCCTCTCTGTATCCCCTTTATCTTATAGTGATCCCAAAGTTTCTGTTGTTTCAGGAATGGGAGGGACCTGATGGGCATCGGGTTAATGAGTAAGCTTACGTCCAGACAGCAGAGTCCATTACTGGGGTCTGGCCATTTTTGCCATTCAGGGCCTCCACACACCTTTGACTCTGGGCAGCCTGAACTTGTAAGTGCATTCCTTGTCCAGCCGCAGCCATCGTCTTGTGCTCTGAACTTGTGCTAATTACCCCTCCAAACGCTCTCATTCTCTGATTCCCAGGTCTTACTTATACTCAAATCCTGGCTTTGGTGCCACTTCCTGTAGAAAGCTTTCCATGCGGCACCTAACCCTTCCTCCCTTCAATTTCCTTGTGGCCATGATGGCTTCCTAATCTCCCCCATTAGGCGGCAAGTTCTTGCAGTGGAGATGCCTATTTAATTCTGAGTCCCCAGCACTGAGCAGACCTTACCTATGTTGTTAGTCAATAGAGAGTTGAAAATATAATAACAATCATATTTGGAGTTACTTATTTGGGCCCCGTTCTGACTTTTTTGTTGATTGGACATTCGAGTCCAGGAACATGAAGCCCTGGGAAGAAACCACCTTGAGGAGCTCACAGGCAGGAGGGGGTCCCACATCCTGGGCATCAGAGAAACTATTTCCGGTTTCTCTGCCTCTGGCATAATGGATAGAAAAAAGATCCCAACTCTGTCCTGCTGACAGTTCAGTACTATTTGGATTAGTACATTCCTCTTGATGAAGCAAGACTCGGGATAGGGTCCTAAGACAACTAAAAAGGGTCTAGATTCATCTGTGTTCTTGAATTCCAAAGGCCTGATATGCCTGACTTTTTTTTCCTCTTGGTGCCAAATCAGCTCTGCTTATAGACTGCTATTTTAATGAAACCTCCTGGTACCAGCTCAGGAAGGATATTTTTATTAGATACGACTGGGCGGATTCTCATGTTGAAAGCATTTGGTGTAAAACATGAATGCATCCAGTCCTCAGATATCTTTCCAAATATTTCCTTTGAAATCGGAAAATTACCAAAGAACTTAAGATAAGAAGATGAAAAGGGGAATTAAAAAGCAAGGATGATGTGCTTGTCTTCCCTTCACAATCCTGCAGGGGTCGGGGGTGGGGGGGCTTTGGGCATTTGTAAATCCATGCCCCAGATGAGGTGGGGACCAAGGCTGGGCCATCCAGGCAGCTGGCTCTGCTCCACGAGGGGGCTCGGTCAGATGGCCAGTGTCCTGGTCTTCTGTCTTCCCTTCCCCTCTAACTTCCCCATAGAGACTGGAATCAGATGGAGGAGAATATCAGTACAGATCTGACTCACATATAGTCAACTCTGTTAGGTCACGATGCCCCCCACCCCCTCCCAGGCATAATGGAGCCTGAGTTGCAGCATCCGGGAGAACACCATGACCATTTCATAGAAATCAGCCCTTCCCTTCTCCACTGAAAAATCTCGAAATCATTCATCTCCCCTAATTCTGAATATCGTACACACCAGAGGCTTAGAGCTAAATCCAGATACAGATCTTCCTCGACTTAAGGGGTGGGGATTACTTCCTTATAAACCCACTGTGAAGTTGAAAATACCGTATGTTGAAAATGCATTTAATACAAGTAACCTAACGAACATCATGGCTTAGGCTCACCTACCTTGAACATGCTCAGAACACTTACGTCAGCCTCCAGTTGGGCAAAATCATCTAACACAAAAGCTTTATTATAATGAAGTGTTGACTATCTCATGTGATTTATTGACTATGGTACTGAAAGTGAGAAACAGAGTGCCGTGTGGGTACAGAATGGTTGTGAATGTGTCTATTGTTGACCTTCGTGATCCTGTGGCCGACTGGGAGCTCTGGCTCAGTGCTGCTGCCCAGCATCAAGGTTGAGTATTGTCCCACATCTTGTTAGCCCAGGACAAGACAAACTGGAAGTGTGGTTTCTACTGAATGCATATCACTTCCACACTGTCAGAAAGTAAAAAAATCCTAAGTTAGAACCATTCTAAGTCAAGGACCGTCTGTAGTGGCTCTACCACTTTATAGGTGGGTGACCTTGGGCAAGTGACTGCCATCTCTAAGTGGCCTTATTGTTTAAAGATAATAAGTGAAGGTACTCATCTCATAGGGTTGTTATAAGGAGATAATTCATCTAATACTTTTTACCATGGCTAGGATATACTCAACATTCAAGTCCAAGAGGAGACCAGATCATCCACAGGTGAACTTATTTTTTAGATAAGTGTGTTTCAGAGCTGAATTTCACAGATCCCGAAATAGGGACCAAAATAAATGAATCCAATTTAACTCTGGAATCCAGAGTTGCTTACCCAGAGAGCTGGGAGGGTTCCCTGTTCCTGCTGAAATTCCATCTCAAGATTCTTCTCACCACTTGATACACGGAAGACTGAAGCTCAGAGAAATCAGTGTCATTTGGAAGACTTCAGAGGCATTTCAGGGAACATATGGTGTATTTTAGAGAGGGGAAAGGTGGCCTCTGTGTTCGCACTGGATTCGTTCAGCAGCACTCGCAGGAATTTGTGGTTCAGCAGCCCCATCTTCACCAACAAGATCAAAGTGGCTTTCGCTTGTCCTTGCGTTGTTCCCAGAGGGGTACACGATCTAAGATACTCTTTGAAAATGAAAACTATGTTGGGGTGCAGCTCTTCTGTGAGTTCCTTGGGCCATTACCCACTGGGCAGGCTCACAGTGCCAGCTGTTCATGCCTGTGGCTCCTTCACAGTCTTCCAGACTTCCATCTTCCCCTAACCTCTCTCGCTCTGGGTCTTCCTCTCAACCCCTTTCCTGGGCTAAGGCCTCAAGACGTGAGAAAGGTTGCATGTTCTGGCCTGGCTGCCTGCCCCTGCCAGGCCCTTTCTGGGCTGCCTGTCTTGTTTCGATTCTCTGTGCTCTGTTGGTTCTTCCTGACCTGACCTCTTCCTTGGTTCTCTTGTCTCTTTTGCCTTGTTGTCAGCTCTTTTCTTGGACATCAGCTCGGGTGGTCCTTATCTCCCCTAACTCCAGGCTAAGCCTCTGATTTGTGTGGTCTGGACAAGTGTCTTCATGCAGGTCTCCCTGTTCAGTGACCCTCAGTATTCTCCTTTTCCCACTAGCAAGGACATTCGGAGTCATCACCCTCGGGCAGGAAAGCCTTCTACTGAAATGCATGTGTAATGGGAAATTTGTTTAATCTCTCACACCAAGGTCAGTTTCTTAGCCATGTGAAGTTCTGGAGTCCTGGGCAGTTCTCTTTGACTAGCAGTGTCTCTCCTGGCCACAGGGTAGGGTATGGTCACTGTGTATCACACATTTTGTGTCCCATTTGTATATATGCTCTTCCTTTTGACTTCCAGTCACTGGTCTGGAGTTCGCCATTAGGTGCAAAGTAAAAATTTTCTCTTTGCTGATGAGTTGCAGAGATTTGGTACTCCTCTAAGAAGATAGGGAACTGCTTGGTGCTTCTTCTAAAAAACTGGGATGTTATAGTATAGAAACAATGCTTCTACAAGAGAAAGAAATACTTCTTGAGCATCTACTGCCAGCCTCCTAGGTCATTTCCATACTGTCTGTATAATCTAGAGTCTTTCTTGATTCCTAAATTCTGAGTCAGACAAACTTAATCACTGTCCATGCTTGGTGGAAGTACAAAGGCTTCCTTCCTCATCCTCCTCAAGAGTTTTGTGATTTTCAAGGAATTTTGGTCTCATGACAGGAAAAAAAAAAAAAAAGATTAAAAAAAAATAGGAGCAAACACATATAAAATGCAGCTTTTATTTTAAAAAAGGATTGTAGGGATATTTTTTCTCCTATGCAAATACATTTTTGGTTCTAATTCTCATTAAGAGAAAAAAAAAAACCACCCTGAGGATAGACATTTTTAATCCCACTTTGCAGATGAAATAATTGAGTAACATTTTAGGACCAGTAACTATGTTTTCTCCTCTCAAATGGCAAATAGGTGGCAGATTTGTTATTCAGTCTGGATCTGTATGCCTCCAAACCCATGTTCTTTCCACGACTTTCAAATGGAGCTGGGCTTTCAGATTGAAAAAGACCAGTTTAATTGTGTAACTGACATATGTTTTATAATGTCATCTCTATATCATGACAGTAGATGAAGGAAGTCGTTTTCTGGGAGGCCGTTTAATTGGTACAAAGCCGCTAGAATTTCCACCCCTTTGGTCAAATTTTGACACTGAAATTTTTACATTGCAGGAGTGATAGAACAAATCACTAAGCAGTATATTAAGGGTTTTTTTTGCAGAACTGGAACGAATCAACGTCAACAGAAGGGGCTGCAAGAAGCCTCCTCGCCTGGAAATAGATGGTCTGGTATCTTAGTTAAAAATTGCTGGATTCCAGAACTTATTAGGAATCTGCTTGAAATTCTGTACTGTCCCAATTTTATCTTCAGAATTGAATTAATTAGCCAAAAAAACATTTGCATGTGTAATTTGTTTTTTCTTCAGATGCTCGGTGATAACAAGCTATTCTTTTACATCATTAAGATGGAAACATATTTATATTTTCATGCAAAGCAGGATCTGTTATTTTTGAAGTGCCTAATCCCCTTGTCTTTAAAATATTCAGAAAGTAAATGTGTGTCAGACAGTGGGTGCCCTGGGCCCTTAGAAGTCAAACTTCAGCTCCTGTGGCTGTGGACAGTTTCATCTGTAACACAAGGAAGTCGTTCCAGGCAAAGAATATTCACAGGCGTTACAACTGCATTAATGTGCTCACGGAAGGCCAGTTCCTCATTTGGAATGGTTTTGGGGCAAAAGAATAGAAGGAAGAAAACCTGGAAATTGCAGCCGGCATAGGCCTTTATGGTGGCATTTAAAACCAGCATTTTATAATTGGTTTCTGTCTTCCGACCTTGGAGGCTTGAAAACTCCTAGCCATTTGTGCAAACATACCCACCTTGATTAATCTCGTTGTCTATAAAGTTATAGTCCATGAAACGGCCTCTTCTGACACTTTTTATTAGAGGAGACGATCATGAAAATACATTTTAAGGATGTTATTGATTTTAAAATGACAAAGGGAAGAAGTTTTTCTAATTATGAGATATATATTCCCAACTGTTTGATAAATATAAGGAAATATGATTTTATTGACTCTTCCTGGGAAACTGGTGGACTTCTTACCAGAATTTATAGAGACGCCTACCACTGATTTTTATTTTAAACATTAAAAGTAACTTAAGAAGTTATTTTATAAGAAGACATTCTGCAGCTGGTCAGTTGTCTTTCTTATATAGCTCTGACTCAGTTCTACTTATCACCTACTTTTTTCCCTCCATGTCAATATAATGAAAAAAAAAAAGAAAGAAAGAAAGAAAAGAAAAAAGAAAATAGTTAAAAATATGCCCACTGACACTTTTCTACTTTTTAAAGTCCTTAATGAAGTTACCATAATACTGAGAGAGTTCAAAATCCTGGTTTCAGAAGGTGCATGGGATTCAAAGAATGACCTGTGTTGGAAATGTGTCTCTTTGCTCCCTGGTGAGGTTATCAAGAGGAACTTACTTCCATGTTCTGAGCCTCTATTTTCTCTCCTCTAACACAGAGGTAGTCATGAAGACCTCTTTGGGCTAGAACGTATAAAACTTCTGGTGAGACATCTGTACATGGAAGGCATCTATATACATTATGATTTTTACGTTTATCTCAGGAAGACAGTCATCAAGGTATCTGCTGTCTTTGTGTCCTTTAAGAAATTTTACACAGGATAGTAGTGATGTATATCCTGATCATCTCTCAGTGGGATAATTGGGATCGATTAGTTTAAGTCACAGGGAAGTCACCTGTCTTACGTGAGCTGCCTGGTGCTGTGGGCTTTAGGTTCCACTAGGGATGATCACGTGGGGTCTGGGCATCCCCAGTGGTGGGTGTTGGAGAGAGGCGTCAGGACGGATGGAAGACCAGACCAGGTGACCCATAACTCCTTTCTTTGCCTGATGTTTTAGAATTCCCTGATTAATCAGACCTTTTATCTATAGAGATCGTATCTCAAATGAGAGCCCTAAGGTCAGACGTGTTGCTCTTTTGATGCCTTGTGGACTTGGCCTTCATGGATGGAGCTCACGTGGTCTCTCTTGGGTCTCCTCTGAGATTTGACTTGTCCCCACAAGTCTCTGGGGCCAAGAGCCTCCACGGAAAGGTTTTCCTCTCCACTTCCATTCGATCCATCCTTCCCTCCCCAGACTCTCTCTCTGCTACATTCCCCTTTTCTCTCATCTTCAGATTTCTCTTCAGATAAGAAATATCTACCCTTGGTTGGTTTCTGTTCACTCAAGTTTACGTCATTTCTCAGAAAGCTAATTCTGAGAAACCAGGAACACTACCTTTCGGATCTATTCTGAAACTTAACTTCTTCACTGGCTTGTTTCATTTAAAAAGTGGCCTGTGGGAAACTGAGTGGGTTTTGCATCCAGACCCAAATTCAAATCCTGTCTTGCTAACTAGGAGATCCTGGGTGAGTCACTTCACATTTTAGGGTTCCTCCTTTCCTCCTTTTCAAGCGTTGCTCAGATTGGAAGAACGTCTTGTAAATGTCTTCTCCTAATACTGTCACCTTTGCTTGCCTACCTTAGCATCACCTGAGTGGTTGACAGTCTTTGAAATTGTTTTTTTGTTTTTAACTCTTCTCATTTCCTTTAGAAGCTTTTTAAGAAACTTATCTGACCTGTGATATGAAAAACTTATATCAAATTCTGCCTCTTCTAGGAAGTCTTTCCTGATAAACACAGTAATAAAGGCTATTAATATTCTCACTAAGTGATATTAAACTAATACCCATTCTGGTTTCCTTTGTGCAGGACAGAAGAGGAAACCCACTATGGAGTGAAGGGTAAGGAACAACCTAAATCCCTATTTATCAAATGCCTTCCAAGCATGTCCATCCTTACCACTGCCTGTGATTTGCTACAGGAAGCCTTTCTGGTTTGTACATGGGTAGGTGAGTGTGTCTTTGGATGAGGAGCTCCGAGGGGCCACCTGAATTGGTCTGTCCTCCATGAGGCAGACACTGTGAACAGGATAGCAGTACTAGGGAAGACGGACAGAGGGTTTGGAATCTGTCAGAACCAAAGGGGGTTTACTAAACATAGTCACATCCTATCTGAGACCACAGCAGTTGACTCCCCAGGGGTTAGCAAATTTTGTAAAGGGCAAGATGGTAAATATTTTAGGCTTTGTGGACAGAAGGGTCTTGGTTGCAACCACTTGACTCTGCCATTGTAGCTTGAGGAGCCATAAATGATCCAGAAATGAATAAATGAATATGGTTGTGTTCCAAGAAAACTTGATGTACGCAAGCAGCAAGTGGGCTTGATTCCGGCCATGGGCAGGAGTTTGTCAGCCTGTGGTCTAATTCTCCAAGCCTCAACGTACTGTATCTTCAGTGTAGGGCTAAGAAAGTATCATGAAGATAAAATAGGCTAATCTAAGTGAAGCCTTGGAGCACACAGCTTGATCTGTGAAAGATCTTAAAAAAGTTACTTCTTTCTGTCTTTTTTTTCCTCCCAAGTGCTTCTGTACAGTGAAGAGTTAGGAAAAAATGCACATAAAGGTCCTCCCCAGCCCTGTGATTTTATGAAATTGCCCGTCAAAAAAAAAAAAAAGCAAGAAAGAGCGCATGCCAGAGAGAGAAATTGTATGCGTGTTCTTTTTCTCTGCAAAGTCTGACCACAAGAAGCATTAAATCAATCAGATGACAAAGCAGAATATGAAAAATTGAGTTGGTTTGGTCCCAAGTATGCAGGAGGCCTGTGCTGTTGGGATCAGAAGCAGAAAAAAAAAAAAAAAAAAAAAAAGAAAAGAGAAAGCAAGGAAATGTTTTCTTCGCTCTGTGTGCATTGGCTATTCTGTGACTCCCACATAATTCATCATAGGAAAACTTTGAGTGCAATAAACATTTCCCCTAGTTTAGTAGCTGCTCTGATCAAGAACAAAGCCATTAACATAAATGCAGATAAATACAAGGCAAATAATGATATTCCCAATTGCTTCTGTGTCAACCAGCTCAGCCCATCAATCTTGCCTGACTGGGTAAGAAGGAACCCAGAGAATTTATAACTGTGGAATATTTCTTTCTAAAGCATTTCCACCTCACAGAGGAGGGGAAGGATGAACTCTCCAGACGATCCCAGGAAATGCAATAAATACTCTCCAGAGCCATCCATCTTGAGTATGCCCTTGGTCACTGCTGCCCTAATCCCCTGCCATTCTGGGTCTGGCACTCCTCCACGGTGACTCTTCTTCTGGTAAAGTTAGTGGTCACTTTTATAATGTGCAGATCCCTCTCCCTCTGGAGAAGGGTCTGTCCCAGGAACTACTGGTGAGCCCACTCTGCCTCTTGGGGGTCAAGGGAGAGGACTTGGCATGGTTTTCTGTCCTTGGTCCTGATGCCAACATGGAATCCCGTTTAGTGGACCGGTTCAGTTCCAGAGTTTCTCAGCCTCCAGCTCTGCTTCCTGCGCTCTGTAGTCACATCATTGACTTTACTTCTGTGTCTGAGTTTAAACAGCAACATCCCTGTGCCTCTCCTCTGAATGCTCTCCTCTCGCTCTGTGAACTAGCCCTGCCAAGTTGTCTCATTTATTCTCCGGGCAACAGACATCGCCCCCATTCCAATGACTCCCGCATCTGGCTCTCCTGCCTAGACTTCCGTCAAGTACAGGGTCTTATATGTAGCTCCAACATGCTCTCACCTCCTGAACGCCCATCAGAAATACCGATTTGAACAAAGCAGCAGTCTTTCTAGGTAACACTGTTCTCTACCTGGTAACCCAGATCAGAACCCAGACAGTCCTGGGGCTTCCTTTTTCTTAGTCCTAATGTCTCAACATGACCTAAAGATAGGACTTTCCTAAAAGTCTCCCTGAAGTGTTTCCTCCTGCTCTACTAGACGACACGTCCAGTGAAGGGGGGTGGGTTCACTGTCTCTGAATAGAGAAGTACTTTATTTTGGCTTTCCTTTCTCTGCTTCCCCCCTTCCTTTGTCCCTTTCTTCCACAGTTAATGATTTGGGGGCTTCTGTGTGCTGTGATGGTATAACACAAGAGTTTTTCCAATGAATGCAGATGTCCGAGTAGGGATGTGTGGTTTACAGTTTCATATAGCAACTCAGGGCTGGAGGAGAAAGAGGTCTCAAATGGGAAAAGAGACTTCTATTTTCAGTGTCCGTGCATCAGGCTAGATGATGTGAGCCTAGTCAAATTAACTCTCCTAAAATCACTTCAAGAAAAAGATCATTGTCGCCAGTATTACGAGGGAGAAAAAGCCCTTGTGGCTTATTGGTTTTAGAGGATCTCTTAGTTAGGATGTGATAATCTGTGACTTCAGCTGAAGGCTTCCCATGCCTAAAAACCCTACTCTGGATTCCCATTTCCCACTTCTCAGAGGTGGCAACTACAAAGTCTATTCTGATAGACCCTTGGAGAAGAAATGTGGTAAGGCTAGATATAGACAGAATATAATTTCCTAGAATACAAGCAAAGGAGACTAGAGACTTTATCATCTGTTTTGTTCACTCATCTACCCTAGAACCTACACTGGTCTGTCCTAAGGGAACCACTCAATAGATGTTTATTGACTTAATGAATTAATTCACAAAATCCTACAAACTTGGTCTTGGAAGTATGTTTCCCTAAAGAGAACATCATTGTATGACCTCGTCTTCCCATATGTCTGTCCTCCTCTTGGGTTCTGGCAGCTGTGTGGGCAGGACTTCCTCCCACGGGCTTTTGTAGCCTGAAATGAGGGCAGCTGATGCAATGCTCAGTGATGTTTGTTGAATGAATCCTGGGTCACCGAGTCCTTTACCATTTTTGCCTCATTTAGCCCTGTGTATCAGAGTTTCCAATGCTCCTGTACATAACCTCCATTACCTTCCCGGGGACACTTGGGAGTCTGCTCCGGAACCCTGGTCCTGCCAGAAACAATGCCTCTCTCTCAGCCTCCATCTTATCTATCGTGGCATTCTGGCTGAATACACGTCCAATGCAGAAATGATACTCCTGTCTCTTCTTGCTACTTTTGCCTACCATCTTATTCTCCATCTGCCTCCTGAATTATTTCTCTGGTATTTGCAGAATGGCAACAGCAATATGCAGAAAAACATTTTTAAAGTCTCTCTACCTCTGCCTCTTTGCCTTGGAAAACACTTCACCTTGCTTGCCTCTCTCTGTGCCTTTTGGTGCCGATGTCAAAAGCGTAGAGTTAGTAGAAAGAATAAGACTGCCAGGGCTCAGGCAATCCAGATTCGATCCTGGGTCTATCTCTTATCACCCGTGTGAATTTTTAAAGAGCATTTACTTTATTGGATCCTGAGGTTCTTTATCAGGAAAATAGAGCTAATAACCCCTACTTAAGTTCTGCTGACTACTCCGCAAGCTTGGTGGTAAGCCCTTAATGGAAAGCCTGGCATAAAGTAGGCGGTCTCCACACATCAGTTTCCTTTCTCTGGGTTCCCACACATTTATCACCTCATCCACACCAACACAGATATGTCTCCTGGTTGAATGGATCGGCCACTGCTGGTGAATTTCAAACCATTACTCAGGGTGACTGCACTGGTCCAACCATCACCTCACCTGTCTGAGTGGCCCCAGCCAGCCTGCCAGGTGCTCTAGCCTTTGGCCAGTGACATTTGGGACCTGTCTGCCTGAATGTCAGTCTTCTCATCAGTGCTGGGCTCGCAGATGCCAATCACTGCCTGCCGGGACTGATCGGCATGCGGTAAAGTGTGCCCGCAGAGTCTCTCCAGACAGGAGGGGAAGGGTTGAGTTGACCCAACATCATCTGTCTGGCTGGAAGCTCATTTTTCTTCTCCTGCCTGTCTCGCTCCTGCTCACTGCTTAAGATGTGTCTCAGGGTGCTTTGCCCTGACGTACTTCTTCCACCCACGCCGCTTCTCAAGGCGACTCTAAATGTCAGTCCTGACCTTAGCTTCTGTCCCAGTGACGCATTCCCTCCATCTGTTCATCCTTTCCTTCTCCCTTTCCTCTCTTTTTCCCCGTAAACAATAGTCGAGCATCAACCATGTGCCTCGTTCTTGGGGATTTTTAGGTACAATTCTCCAAAGCTGGTGGAGAATTTCTACTTTTAGGAAGAGACGCGGACACGACCAGGGTGTTCACAGATTTCAGGGGTGACCTCGGGCGTTCTGCTCCAGCCGTGGGCGTGGCTGAGGGCTTGCAGCTGAGTGGCTCTGGCATCGGCCACTGCTATGCCTGTGTCAGGACCAGGCACCTGGTTTTGTTTCCAGGGTTTCTAGCCAGCCCCGCATCTTTGGCAGCTTGGATACATTCTTGCTTCTGTGGTTCTTGCTGCTTCTGCAGCCGGGCATCAGCAGGTGCTCTGGCAGCTGTCGACCCAGGCTTCTGTTGCTCAGCGTCCCATATCAGAGCTGCATTTTGTTCTGCCTGCAAGGGCCCAGCCATTAAAGGTAGCACCAGGAGGTCTTGTCCTCCCTGAGCTCATCGCCTTCTCCAAGGAGCTCTCGAACGTTGGGCTGAGGCAGTGGTCAGCCAGGTAGAATTCAGCGGCATGACAGTCCAGCTCTGGTTTGCCACATGTTTTCTGCTTTCAGATGCCTTCAGGGGGGACGTCCTTCTGCCCTTCCTGGCTCTGCTATAAAGACACAGTCAACCTTCCTTGCTCTTCTTTGCCTCTAGTTGTGATTCCTTGTGCAGAACATTCCAGGGACTTTCTCAGGATTCTTCTCAGGAGACACCAGGATCCTTCTGCCCCAGGGACTCCTGCAACCCTCCCCAGACATCCCAGGAATCCAGAGATGCTTACGCAAATGAGACTCCCTCCGTGGCCCCGCTTCGTCTCGCTATTGGGGAACTTTTCTCCAAAGTAATCAACAGCTCATCTTAATTGCTTTTGTTTATGGTTCAATAAGTGCATCGTTTTTTTTTGGCAGCACCAGCTCACAGCAATATCTTCAATTACCCAAGCCTGCCCACTTTCATTTATGAACTCTGGCTTCTGTCTGATGAGCACTTAGATTTTTAACCATTTATTTTCTTGGGATGACAGGGAATGAGGAACATAAAGCTGATGGGAACCGTAAAGAAGAGGGAACACCAGAGGCCAGGGAGCCATAAGAGTAGCATACAGCGTGCGAGGCCAATATAAAAGCAATGGGTTTTTAATATACAGTGTGTGTAATACATTCATATTCCTAATAAAGTCAATTATTGTTGAATCTGTTATTTCTCAATTTTCCACCTCAGCTCAGACAAAAACAAATCTGGAGCCATTCAGAAGAAAAAAAATTATAGCATAGTAATTGCAAAGGGAGCAGCTGTCAAAAAAAAATGTCTAATAAGTGCCTGTTTCACACATTTACCCTCCCAGGAACAGGGGGTGATGTTAGGAACAGAGCTTGCCTGGAACATAATCTAAGGCAAAACTGGGTCTTTGCCCTTGATTGGAGCAAGTGTCTTGCTCTTTGCTACTTTTTCTCCATTTATTCCAGTTGTCATTCTGCGGGCAGCCGCGACGGAGTGTGCAGTCAGTGGGGACACGTGTGCTTTAGTGACATTTCAGTTTATTAATGGCCCGGGTAAACCTGTCCCTGTCACTCCCCCTCTCTGTATTTTGTTTTCCCTGTTGGTTTCATGGGGAAAGTTGTTCCCAAACCCAACTGACCATCAGAATAATTTGTTTTGATTTTTAATTATAGCATACTAGTATGCTAGTATTATTACTATTTTTATTTATAGGAGAATATTAGTTATTGACTGATGCATAACAATGTTATTGCAAATCGAGGGGCTTGAAACAACATGCCTTTGTTACCTTCATTTTATGAGGTTCTGTGGATCTGGGGTTTATGCACACGGCTTGGCTGAGTCCTTGGTTTCAGGGCCTCACGAGGCAGTGACGGAGGGGTTTGATGGGGGTGGTGGCCTCTGCTGAGGCTGGACTGGGGAAGGCAGTGGCTCCAAGCTCATGGGGTTGTTGACAGAATTCAGTTCCTCTCAGCCCTTTGGACTAGGGACCTTGGTTTCTGGCTGGTTGTGGGTCAGGGACCACTCTCAGCTCCTAGATAGTTGTTGGCCTGAGATTTGCCTCTGTTCCTTGTTATTTGGGTCTCCCTAACATGACCATCTGCTTCATCAAAGCCAGTAAGAGAGAGAGTCTAGAAGATGGATGTGACTGTCTTAAATGATACTATCGCAGAGATATACACCCCGTATCTGCTGTATTCCGGTGGTTAGACGGGAGGCATAGGTTCTACTCACACTCAAAAGGAGGGAATTACGTGGTCATGTGAGCACCAGGAGGATGGGTTGTGGTATTCTGCCTACCACAGAAGACAGCTCGTCATAGTTTTTTAAAAAGCAAAAAAGTAGAGAAAGCGGTAGGGCCCAGTTCTCCTTTTTTCCAATGATTTTAGCCATTTCTATTTTGAGGTTTGGGTTAATTGTCTTGGTCTCCCAAGGCTGCTGTTGCAAATTACCACAAATCAGGTGGCCATGAAAACAGAAATGTCCTCTTTCACAGTTCTGCGGGTCGTGAGTATGAGATCAAGGTGCTGGTGAAGCCACACTCCCTATAAGGCTCTGAGGAACAATCTTTCCTTGCCTCTTGTTAGCTTCTGGTGGCTTCCAGCAATCTCTGTTCCTCAGTTTGAAGCTAGCGGTGTTACTCCCATCTCTGACCCTCTTGTCATGTGGACTTCTTCCCTCTTAGTCCTGGTGTTGTTTCTCCTCCTCCTCCCCTCCCTCCTCCTCCCCTCCCCCTCCCCCCTCCCAGCTCCTCCCCTCCCCTCCTCCCCTCCCCCTCCTCCCCTCCCTCTCCCCCCCTCCCCCCCCCTCCTCCCTCCCCCCCCTCCCCCCCCCCCCCTCCCTCCCCTCCCCCCCCCCCTCTCCCAGCTCCCCCCTCCCCTCCTCCTCCCCTCCTCCTCCTCCCCCCCCCCCCCCTTCCCCCCCTCCTCCCCCCCTTCCTCCTCCTCCCCTCCTCCTTTTCCTCCCCTCCCCCTCTTCCCTTTTCTCCTCCTCCTCCTCCTTTTCCTTCTTCTCAAATCACCTCATATTCCTTTTATTATTTTATTTATTTTTAAAAGATTTTATTTATTTATCTGAGAGAGAGCATGAGGAGAGGTGTGGGGCTGAGGGAGAGGGAGAACTAGATTCCCTGCTGAGCACAGAGCCAGAAGCTGGGTTGGATCCCAGGACCCTGAGATCATGACCCGAACCAAAGGCAGACAATTAATTAACTGACTGAGCCGCCCAGGTGCCCCTTCTCCTCCCCTTCTTAGGAGGACACCAGTCCTGGGATTTAAGACCTATCCATCTCTAGTATGACTTCAGCTTAATTATATCTGCAGAGACCCTACTTCCAAATAGGGTCACTTTCAGAGGTTCTCAGTAGACGTATTTTCGTGGGACCCTGTTCAAGTCACTAGAGTGGTTAATTTTTCCTCTGCCGCCAAATCATATCTGTAAACCCCTCTCACTGCCTTCCCACCACCTACTGTGGAGGACGAGCTCTTAGAGGTGGCAGAAAAGCAGAGACTAAGTAAGGGCTGCTCTCCTCTGACTAGTCCAGAGATCCAGGCAAGGTACCCAGTCTCTCTCTCCCTCAAATGTCTGGGAAATGGTCATCATCATAACAATGGTATTTAACTTGCAGGGTTGTTATAGGATTGACTGAGATGCTATATGTAGAGCAGTTAGCACAGTGCCTGACCCATGCTAAGCACCCTACAAAGGTCAACAGTCATTACTTACCTCCTGCTTCACCTTCCTTCTCCACCGCCTGCTTTTCTGACTTTGTAAATATCATGTTTAGTGTTTGCTTTGGTAATTTAAATTATATTTAAGTTAATGGATTAATTATTCATTATAATTAACCATAAGTAGGATATAAATTATATATAAGTATATATAATATGTAGATAAATAATTATAATCAATGAAAAATTAATAAATTTAAAAGAATTAAGATGAATTTATTAATTAAATCATTTAAAATTATATACTTATGGTTAAAACCCTTTAGTGCTTCATCTGTTGAGTCTGTATAGTACGTAGAAACTTCCATTTTAGGTAAAGGAATTAGCATCCCCATTCCTCTACAACACCTCTCTCCTGCCTCCCATTGTGGGATCTGTGTCTTTATTTTTCTCTGCTCAATTTTTATGTTTATTTTGTGATATTTAATTCTGTTTTTGTCTTCTATGTTTTGTCGAAGCTAATTTTAATAATAGCCTTTACATCAGAACTCAACTATTCTTTCTATATTTTAATATTGCAGCAACAATAATGACAGGTGCTATTTGCATGCTTATTAGAAGTGAATTACCATTTAAATACATTACATAGATTAGCTTATTTTATCTCTGTATCAGTCTTATGAGGCAGGTGATGTTTATAGAGGAGAGAACTGAGGCACAGAGAGGTTAAGTAAGTTTTCCAAGGTCCCGGAGCTACTAAGTGGCGGAGGCAAGGGTTTGAGCCCAGTCTGTGACCTCGGACCTCTTGCTCAGACTAAGCTGGTAAGTTCTGGCCTCTCAGTGCCCCTCTAGGCACTCGCCACGGTCACGTGGTCTGGTTGGACTCAAGGAAGGAAGTGTAAGACTGAGCCTCCAAACTTACTGCTCAAAGGGATGTGGGAAAACAGAATAACTTTCTTTCTTTACCTGCACCCACTGATTTCCTGCATTTCAGTTTTTCGTGGTCAGTCCAGGCCTTTCATGCAATTTCCCCTTAATATCGTGCGTTTTATCTGTGCCTGGCCACTTATATGCGGATTTTTTTTAATAAGCATGTAACAGTACTGTAAATATATTCTCTCTTCCTGATGATTTTCTTAATAACATTTTTCTTTTCTCTAACTTACTTTATTAAGAATACAGTATATAATGCATATAATATACAAAATGCATGTTTTTGTTACAGGTAAGGCTTCTGGTCAACAGTAGGCTATTAGAGGTTAAGCTTTTGGGGTGTCAGAAGTTACACCTGTATTTTCAAATGCGTGAGGGGGGTTGGCACCCCTAATCCCCATGTTATTCAAAGGCCAACTGCATGTTTTTGTTTTTCCAGGGGGATCCTTTAGTTTTTCTTATTGACTGAGAAAATTTTGCCTTCACATTCCCATTAAAGACTCACAGCTTCTTTGTTATACCAATGAAAAGACAGAATCTGCTTTCTTCTTGGACAGGTTATTTCCGGCACCTGCCGACTTCCTGTTTCCATTTGCGCTGATTGCTTTTTGCTGCGCACTTGTCATCCCGAGATTTCATTTTATTCCCCTCCGGGATTAGTTTCTATTTTTCCTTGGATTTCCCGGACTTCTTTCTATTTTTCTTGGATCTCTTTTTCATTTGGCTGAAGTGTATTCTCAATTTCATTCTTGTTTTGCAGAAAATATTCTTTGCAGAAATGTTAGTATCTTTATATGTATGCTGTCTGGGTGTATAATTGAAATACCTTTTCCCTCATAGGGGGAAAACTGATGTGAATCTGATTACTGTCCCATTGAAGAGAACACCTTTCTTTTCTTTGAGCTTTCAGGATTTTTTTCACTTTATCTTTGCTAGTTTGGATACTCACCGGGATGCGAGGTGAGAGTTTTTGGCTTACTTGTCTTCTATAACACTCCAAAGAATCTATCATTCTGAAGACCCAAGTTCTTTCGTTTCTATGATGAGTTCTTCAGAGAGTTTTATTCTTTAAGTTATGCATTCTTGGATTCCCCTCTGTTCTGGAATGGGCCTCAGGAGTTTTGATTCTTTACAAAATTCCCCCGAAGCATTATTAGTCAGAAATGGCAAGATGGCCCCAGGGATCACTTTCCTGCCCAAGTGCTTTTCCGTGGTAGTGTGGCCAGTACAGATTGTGTGAGGTGTTTGCATTATGCTGTGCTCCTGAATTTTAGTGCTTTTACCGGCACGGTAGGGGTAGAGATGGGACGCTAGTTCACCCCTGTCTGCCTCACAGCATTCTTGCAAAGGTCACAGGATCTGCTCTGAAAACTCTCTGGGGTTGGTGACATGGCAGAAGTGAATTCCTCAAGGTGCTGTGGCTTTGGGCTGGGCTCTGAGAGTGTCAACAGACCACATCTCTGGCAATGGTGACCTCAAAGCCCAAGAAAATGTCCTTGAGCTCCATTTTTGCTGAAGTTTTCCTTCATATTACCTGCTTCTTGCTCCCTGAAGGTAGATGTCCGAAGGTAGAGGCAATTTCTCCTCTTGCCTCTTCTCTTCCTATTACATTTGCTGACTTAAGTATCAAATCAGGCTTGGTGTTGCTAGTTTCTAAATAGCACTGCCTCCTCAAACTGCTCTATAAATCATTATTATTAATAACAGGGATAATAACGATAATACTAAATAGCACTCGGGTAAAATCTTCCATTACAAAATGCTTTCAGAAATAGTACCTCTGGGCTGCTGGTTTATGTAGGAAACACAAAAACTGATTAAAAAAGATGACTGTTCTAGCCAAAATGTGTTTGCTTTTCTGGGTTGAATTCATTTGTTTGATTGAAAATTTCATAAGGGAGGTGTATGCCGGAGAGGTCTGGGACTGTGGCAAGAAGTATGATGCGGAGCCCGGAAATTGTTCATTGATAACCCAAATATTCAGAAGTACTGGGGTGACAGATCCAGCTTATGCTGGAAAAGTAGGGTCATGTGGACCCAGCAGATTCTATGCCTAAAGTAGAATCATTACAGTCACATTTCTTGGGACACTTGTGGAATTATGGCAGAGCCCAAGGCAAGGGGCTGTTTCTAAAGAAAGATGGTGGCTTTATGTATTATTTAAATGTCTCAGGGCCTCTGTTTTCTTGTCCTTAAGGTTTAAATCTGACCTCACGAGGTTGTGGTCAGCACCTACTGGTTTCTAGCACAGAGGATTAGCGTTCCAAAATCGAAGGTGGTGGTGGTGTTATTGACATTGCTTTAATGCCCTACATATGGGTGGCACAGCAGATAAGGATGATTTCATTTTTTTGTAAATGTTTAAGTATCATGTACTTGCATAAAAGTGTACACAGATAATACATATACAGTTGGGTGGATTTTCATATAGTGAAACATCTAAGTAACCAGAAGAACTTGGAATTGGAACACCAGCTCCCCTTATGGGTACCCATGTTCCCTGAATCAGTACCTTCCATGAACCCCCACCAAAGTATAACCCGAATCATAACTTCAGACACCATAAATTCATTTTGCTCGGTTTTGAACTTATCACAAACGGAATGATACAGTATATATTCTGGTTCTTTGGAGAGTATATGTACAGTTTTCTTTGTGCATTCACTCATGTTGATCGTTTCATTGGAGATCTTTCCTTCCTACATCCACATGGTATGCTGTTGTGTCACAGATGTTGGGTAACTACCACGTGGCCATCATGGAGAGTGCGGCTGTGAGTGTTCCAGAACATTCCTTTAGGTGAATATGGGGGGCTGTCTTCATTCTAACAATCTAGCAGCCCGGGGTGCTACCTCTTCCTCTTTATCCAGTCCATCTCTAAGGCCCAGCCATCTTCCTCCTCAGTCTCTGAGGTCTGACCCTGTCATCCATTGCCTGAACTATTGTAATAACCGTCTTTCCTTCTCATGTTTTTCATCTTTCCCAGGTGAACTTCAGCACCACGGGAATAGTCTTCCTGAGACACACAGCTGATCATATCATTGTTCTGCTCAAAACTTTCATCCTCAGTACAACTGAAACAAAGCAAAGCAAAACAACACAACCCTGGGCTCCTTGTATAATCAGGATCCACCTTGAACGAGCTCCTGACAACATCTTCCTCTTTGTCACCAACTTGACCTCCGTGTACTGGTGCCATATTGGATTAGCCCCTTTGCTGCTCCAGTGCTGGCCAAGGCTGGAATGCCCTTGTTCCTTTCCGCTAATATTAAAGTTCTTCTCATGCTTGAAGGCCAATCCAGGGCCATCAAGTTCCAAAAATACTTCCTGACCCAGTCTTTGTGAAGCCTGGTCTGACATCCTAGGACATGCCCATTTGGTCAATCTAGCCCTGACCCATTAAAGGCTGGGCTTATGGTTTTCTTCACCACTCAGTTCCTCTTGTTTTTTTGTTCAGATAGTATGGCTGCTTCCTTGGCACTTGAAGGAATCATCCTCATCCTCATTAAAGAAGCGGACACCCTACAATAGTCTCTTGCCCAACAAGTTCCTCATGATTGGGATAAGTGGACCCAATTTCTTGTTTATGTTAAGTATTTGAGAATTAGTATTTCATGATAAGTTAAAAGTAACTTTTACTTATGTAATTACCTCCCCCCAATGCTTGAAAGGCAGTTGAGTGAGCAAACTTCGCTTCCTTCCTTCCTTTCTTTCTTTTTTAAAAGATTTTATTTATTCGTTTGACAGACAGAGATCACAAGTAGGCAGAGACGAAGGCAGAGAGAGAGGAAGGGAAGCAGGTGTCTGGCTTAGCAGAGAGCCTGAGGTGGGGCTCGATCCCAGGACCCTGGGATCATGACCTGAGCTGAAGGCAGAGGCTTTAACCCACTGAGCCACCCAGGTGCCTTTTGCTCCCTTTCCATGAGGAACCATTTCATTTTTGACAAGACCCTAGAGTTTCACTTGGAGTTTGATGGGTAGCCCTGACCCAGGATTTGGTTTCTGCAGCAGGGAATCATCTGAAAGGGCTGGACTGACACAAAATCAGAGACCCCTCTACTTCCAGTCAGTCTGATGGGACTGACATTATTTCCTCTTCGAAATCATTCCTGCTTCTTACCCTGGGGCCCTAGAGCCCTGAGCCAGTGCTACTTTCTAAGTAACATGGAACAATGGTCTGTGTACACTGGTGTCTCCTTCCTGTGTCTTCCTTATCCTAGACTACACTAGACTGCTTCTCGCCTCCAACACATAGTAGGTCCTCACTAAACTGATTGAATGAATGTTTTTTTTTTGATTCCCGAATATGCAGTTAGAAGTCATTTGCGCTGGGGAGATTACTTCAATGTTTATTTTTCTTGTTTGCAATTGAAAGGAGAAATTTTAGTGGGTTCTGTAAATAGATAGTTATTACTGTCTAGTGTATATCTACTGAAAGTAAGGACATTCAGACTAGCAACCTATTTTAAGCCGACTAGGACTCACATCTTACCATTGCATTGTGTTGACTTTCAAGTGTGATTCGCGACTGCTTCCTTGTGTCAGGGGTCATGGTGGGTACCCTGCACTTGTCTGCTTTCATCCTCATTCCTTCTGTGTATAGTTCAAAGAAAATACCAATTTTCAACAAATATATGTTGAGACAAACAAACCCTTCTCCCAAGGCTGGTGAGAAACTAAGTTGAATGGATTTTGAAGGATAAGAGGAAGAATTCCATTCTAGGAAAGCGTGCCAACATTATTGGGGTCTTCATCCATAGCCCCTCCTATTAAGATAATGTTAAATCATCTTATCGGACAGATATTTTTTCAATACCCGAACAAGGCACTGGGAGCATAGCGTTGAGCAAAGATCTATTTCTTTATTCTCATGGAACTTATATATCTCCTGGGTGGGAAGCCAGACAAAACAGGAAAAAGGCAAGTAAACAAGCAAATGACTTAGAATGGTTCCAAAATGTGACAATAATAAGACCACATTTCATTGATTTTTAAGACACATTTCTTTTCACCTTTTAATATTGTTGAAATTGTGATGTCTTAAAATGGGAATGTGTGTTTAATATATTGTTTTTCCCCCCTGAGAAGTTATTAAATTGATGCTTTGACTTCCGATCGATGGTGTCTCAGAATGGAGGAAATATGGTAATAATAAAAGCTCACATTTATTGAACACTAACTATGAGTCAGGTGCAGAGCGGTGCATGTTGTAGCACTGTCTCTTTTATTCTGGATAACAACCAGAGGAAATGCACACAAGCCTCTCTGCTTTCCAGGTGAGAGAAAGGCATCTCACGGAGGGGAGGGGAGGCGCCTGTTTGAGCACTGAACACCTGTAGGGGCCAGTATTTGAACCCTGGCCTGTCTGACTCCATTCTCTTACTTGCCAGTGTTACTCCCGAGGAGGGAGTAACACTTCTCGAAATAGTTGGTGCAAACCAAATAATGCTGTTAGGATTTCTGGAGGTGCTCCTAGGCTGGCTACATGGTTTCTACATAACTCAGAGGTACACCCTGAAAGGTAGTTGACCAGTAAATGGGCTGCACAGAAAGGTACCACAGAGACCATGCGCACGTGACACAGTTGGTTAAGAGCTGGTTACCTGGTTTCAGCTCGGGGGTGATCTCAGGGTCATGAGATCAAGTCCTGCATTGGGCTCCCCGATCAGCATGGAGTCCTCTCTCTGCCCAGCACCCCCTGTGCCCATACTCTGTCTCTCTCTCAAGTAAATAAATAAATCTTTAAAAAAAGAACAAGACTGCCCACCTAGCCTGTATCTCCCAGTGAGTCTGGAAGCAAGGACCGGGGACCTATCTTGATCAGTTATCCTGCAGTCCTATGTTGCAGCCTAGCGCAAGACTACTAGTGAGTACTTAGGAAAGGGTTCAAAGCAGACTCTGTGCTACGTGGGGGTCGTGCTAGAAAGATCTTCTGATATGAAGAGAGAAAACTGGATCTTACTGTAGGGAGGATAAGGTTTGCAGCAAGAAGATGCTAGAGATACCCTCTAAACCAAGCCAACCTCAGAGACGTGAAGTGCCTTGCTCAGGATGCCCAAGACTGGGTGGAGAATCAGAAGCAGGTCCCTGACCTCCCAGTCCCACGGGTTTATCTCTCTCATTTGTTTCTCTTTCTTTGTCCTCTCTCTGTTCTCCTTTTTTCACTCTCTCCCTCCTCCCCTTTCTGTTCCCCTCATCTAAAGATGGGCCTGGTAGGTTGAAAACGTATGAAAGGACTTTGGTGGCAAACCCAGTGAAGAACGGTAGCTAAGACAGAAAGTTCCGGAACTTGGGAAAGTATGAAGGACCACTACGCTTAGTGGACGGTTAATTTATGTGGCTAAATAGTTAATATGCTCCAAGAGGTTTTAAAATAGGAGGATTGTGATTAATATTTATAGATCTGAGTCGATGAGAAATGACCAGAAAAGAAGCCTGTTGGGTCGTCTTCAAGATTCGAAAATCTCCGGAGATGATACAGGCAGGAAGGCAGCAGTGCTAGTACGCTCAAAGAAGCTGGCTTTGGTTGCAAATTCAAGAGGCATCCAAAACAGGAGCTCAGGGAGAGCCTGTGTGTGCACTGGAGGCAGGAGGGACTTGGAGGCCATTTCCATGTTCGTTGAATTCATCTCGCACAGGCGGCTCTGATTTGGGTTACACTGAGCTGGCAAATCGAAGGGAGCCTGAAAATCCAGCACATGAACTAGTAACCTATTTAGAAAATTTTGTGGAAGAATTGGAGATGTAAGGCTTTTGAATCCAGCCAGCAAGGCAGCTGTGAAAGAGCCACAGAGAGAGAGAAGGATGTCTGGAAAAAAGGGGTGCTTCTCCACGGAGCCTGGGCAGGGCCCACGAGGCTGTGGCCAAACAGAGTTGGCTCACCGGCCACTCCAGGAGAAGAAATATTTGTGGTTAAAAATCTGCGCTCCATAGCTTAGTGTTCCCGGAGATGTCCTCTCCCTGCGGCATATAAGCAATTTATATATATTTGGCTGAGCTGAGTTCTTCTAACTAGAACATAGCACACTGCGCTGGAACTTTCTCACTGCTCAATGAATGTTTAAGAGCCTGTCATTAGTTGATAAACATAGACACAGAAGAAGAAACTCATTTTAAGAAACTCTGGCATTCTGGCCTTAAAAAGGAGGAATCCCAGAACGATTAGTCACTTCAAAAAGGGTTTCTTCATTTAAAAAAGAAAAACGGCTTCACCAGGAGTGTCTTTGAAAAACAACAACAACAACAACCCCAAATTAAAAAAAAAAAAAAAAAAAAAAAAAAAAAAGAAAGTAAGAAAACTTTTCAAATTTATATCCTTAAAAATACATTTACTATATAAATGGAGGCTACTCCCCTTAAATATATTCACGATGAACTTTGCACTACTTTTAGCTCATTCATTCAAGCACTTATTCGTTTGCTCATTCATTCAGTTCAGGCACATCCCACGAAGAAGACAGACCGATAACTGGGTGTCTTGGTCTCCAAGTAGAAGGAATTATCATTTCCTATTTTTTGTAACATTCCCTACAACTTAGAAAAACCAAGTGTTTGCTATAGAAGGTTGAGAAAATACAAAAGGAGTCACAAGGAAGGAGGAAGTAGGCCTACAGTCTCCCTACTCAGAGGAATTCACGTTGGGGATATTTATCCCTCTCCTTGTTGCCGCTGCGAGCCGGGCTTGTGGGTGTGAGAGGTGGGGATGGAGTTGGTGAACTGAACACAGGCCGCGAGAGCTTTGCTCCACCGTCCTGAGTGGAGCACTCTTCGCTTGGAGGAAGGACAGCTGGATGAATTAATGGCAAGGGAGGGGTGTACTTTGAATGTTTGCAATCTCTTTTCTCCTGCCTCCTATAGGAAAGGGGAGCTGTACCTCGCTGGAAAGATGTGTCAAAAGGGCATACAAACAATATTAGCTAACGCCCACAGATCACTCGGTGTCCCCTAGCCGGGAACTGTGCAAAGTGTTTGGACGTGGATCTCACTTAACCCCCTAATGACGGTGTGGGTGGGGATCTGACCATGCCCCTTTTGCAGATTATCCAACTACTAATGCTTAAGCACAATCCCATGCAGGACTTTAGCCAACTAGCTAACGATTGGTACGAGTAGGATTTGAACCCAGACCATCTGGCGACAGAATCCCACTGTGGTTACCGACGGTTGCACAAGCACCTGCGCTGAAATGTAGCGGCTGAAAGCAGGCCCCATTTGATTACAGTTGAGAATTCAGGCAGGGCTTGGCTCAGCTCGGCTGGGTGTTTGTTCTGCTGCTTATAGCACTGGCTACAGTCACCTGGTGGTATGTACCTGGCGGCCGGGCTTGTTTGGGGGGTGGGGTCTGAAATGACTCCGTTTGCTTGGTGCCTTGTTGTGGATGGTGGGAGGGCAGGTGTCGCAGGGGCTGTTGGCCGGAACGCTTTCACGTGGCCTCTCCTGGATGGCGATCATCTCGGGGCACCCAGACCACTTACATGGCAGCTCAGGGCTCCCCAAGGCAGTCGCAAGTAGATGCTGCCAGTGTCTTAACGCTTGGAAAGTGGCACGGGCCACTGCCGACCTTCTATTGACCAAACAGTCACGGAATCCACCTGGAATCAAGGGGAGGGACACAGACGTCAATCTTCAATGCTGTCTGTGGCCGTCTTTAGTCTCCACACCTCTCAGGGCCTCATCACTGAGGAGACTGTGAGAGCCTGTCTTTGAATTGTGTGATTGCCTAGCTGGCTGATTGATTAATCTGTTAATCAAATGCACAGTGGACAACTGTCACGTGGCCCCCTGGGAGGGAACAACACAACAATTTCCACCTTCAGTCACTTACACTCTAACAAAGGGAGTAACAGTCACCAAGGGACAAGCAGGGAGGATCATGGGATATCCGGTGTCAGGAAGGACAGCTGACAGGTGTCAGCTCCTCCAGCTGAAGAGCTAGAGGGCTTCCTCAGGGAGGCCTTGCTGAAAAAAGGGGTGTTTCCCCTATCACCTGAGAGAGGACCAGAGGGCTCATCCTCTAGAAAGAAGAAATAGAAAGTCCCCAAACTCTGAAGTGGGAATGGACTTCATGAACCTCTGGAATCAAGAAGAAACTCAAATGCCTGGAGGATGGTGGGAAAGGTTGGGTGTGGTCCCAGCAAACAGAGCAGTGGACGGCAGCCCATCACCACCCAAGGCCTCCTAGACCAGAGACTATTTCATTTCATCTTCATGGCAAGCAAAAGCCATGGGGTTTTTGGGCAGGCCTGTAGCCTTCAAGTGCCTAGGAACTAAGTGCTGTGTGACTTTCAGCTGGACATTAACCTCTCTGGGCCTATTTTCTCAATTGTAATAAAGGGGTTGAAATGATTTGCAGTGATCTTTTCAGCCTTTGTGTTTTGACTCTACCTGCCCCTTGTTTACTCTGACACCTGGCGTCGGCCCCTTCTTCATTTTGCAAGGAAAGAAGTTACCCTTCCGGTGGCCCTGCAGCCCTGCCTTCACGAAGGTCCCTGCCCGAGCCCGTGTGTCCACACCAACCCTGACCAAGACACTTCACGCTCAGTCACGCAGATCAGAGGAAGAGGCAGAGATTAGAAACGGTGGGGTTTGCACATTCCGATGGTTCTTAACTTGATTTCAACTTTTGACCTGTAATGCTTCCCAGCTGTTTTGAAGTCATACATCCCATCTTGATTAGACTCGCCCCCAAAAGTGATCCAGACAGAGGGGGCTGCTTCAGGGACCCATCACACCCTTCCTGGCTCTCAAGTTGGCAGTTCCCGGCTGAAGGCGGTCACGGCTCCCCAGCCGTTGGCTTCACGCAGCCCCACAGAAGGGGCTCGTGCTCTTCCCCTCTCATTCTCTGCACCCAGAGGCCGCCTTTTTAACAATCTGTTTTTACAATGTGGGGAAAGAGGTGGGAGCAGGGGACAAGCCAGAGTCTCTGCCCACCCCAGCTCCCCTCCATAATATACCCCAGGTGGCGGGAGTTAACTGGGAAAGCTTGAGGCTCCGATTCCAAAGTACACATCGAAATAAATGGAAACCAACTGGAGCTGAGTTGGGCCGAGGCACGAGAAGAAATTTCATCTGCGAGGTTATTTTTTCCTTTTTTTTGGTGCAGAATGCTAATCACGGGCTGAACTCAGAAGGAATGTGCTTTCTCAAGATGAATTTCCTAACATGGTAGAAAATGGACACAATCCAGGAAGCAGCTCTGTCTGTCGCCTGGGGACGGACGTCTGCGTGCTGGCCACGAAGGGTGACCTCTCCATCCATCACCGGGACTGGAGGCCAGGCGCCTGCCGCCCACATGAGTCAGGGAGGGAGCTCAAAGTCCTCAAGCTTCTCCTGATTTTCTAAGACCCAGGAATTCAGAGGCCTGGGTCCCACATTTGCTTGCTCTGAAAATAAGCTTTTGGATGTTTTTGTTGTTTTGTTTTATTTTGTTTTGTTTTGGTATGTCGGGAGAAAATGTCCCAGGAGCTCACATTTTTTGTTCTGCATGTTTCTTAGTATCGGCTTCACTAAAGCACGTCAATGCAGTTTTGTAAGTTTATGCAAATCAGTGGACAAAGATTTCCTGTTATTTCATGGAGTCCGTTCACTTGGCCACCTTGGACGTTTCCTGAGTCACTACTGGGCACCCGGTCATACGGTTGTTTGAAGACAGCACCTGCGGAAGGTAATGGGGACCAAACCTCCAGCTGTTGGAAGCGTTGACAGGTACCAGGTCACCTGGACTCGCCTACCGAGCCTGGCCCCTGAGGGCCTTCGTCAGCTCCTGACTCAGCCAACTTTTCTCATCTTGGTGACCACAAACTCTCTTCTCGCTGTGTCGATTCCAGCTCTTCTGAATCGGTGGCTCTTCCCCGGGTGTTCTTACTCCTTCTCTTTGCCTCCTCTGTTCCCTCTGGCGACAAGGCTTCCAACATGTGCCCGCAAGCGCCTCACCCCATCAGCTCTCCAAAGGGGACACTCCTAGGAAAGCCTTCTCTGTTGCTCCGGGTGCAGTGGTTTCCACTTCTGCTTTGTTCTCACGTGAAATACAGGACGCGGCCCATCGGAAGAGAGCTTCATGTGGGTCATGCCTTCTCCACCAGACTGTGAGCCTTTAGAAGGCAAAGGTCCTGGTTCATCTCTGTTTCTCACAGTCCTTACCGAATGCCTGTACCAAGTATATGCAAAATAAACATTTTCTGATTGAATTGGGAGTACTTAAAAATATAAAACTGGATACAAGTTGTTACAAGATGTCTGAGCTGTGGGATGAAGCAGGGGTCACCTTGACCCCCAGGGCAACTTCCCTTCAGCCCTGGGGGACAAGTTGACCCGTGCTTTGTCACACAAATACCATAGACAGGTCCGACAGCTCAGACATCTTATTTTCTTTCTTTCTTTCTTACTTTAAAAAAAAAAAAGATTTTATTTATTTATTTGACAGATATCACTAGTAGGCAGAGAGACAGGCAGAGAGAGAGGGAAGCAAGCTCCCCACTGAGCAGAGAGCCTGACTCGGGGCTTGATCCCAGGACCCTGGGATCATGACCCAAACCAAAGGCAGAGGCTTAACCCACTGAGCCACCCAGGTGCCCCATGACATCTTATTTTCTTATACTTCACTCCATTCCAGAAAGGCCCAAAGAGGGTGTCCTATTTTACACATGAAGAAATTTAGGCTTTGAGAGGTTATCATTGGCCCAAGGTCATTCATGTACTGATTGTATGTTTAGAAATCTCTAAAGACTAACCCAGGACTCTGCTTTGAAGCCCAACTTTTTTCACGGATCCCCGATCCCCCTGTGTTCACCCCTCCCACCCCTGCCTCAAGCAAAGTGCCTTATAATAAACCAACATAACTAATCCCCCCGGGCAGGGGCATAACCAAGCGCTCTTGTCATCACCGTCAGGTTCAACTCTATTATCCAGGCCGTGCTTTTCTATATCATGCACTCTAGGACTTCCTGACGCATCCACACCTGCGCTAAGTGTTCATTCACAGAAGCCAGATTCTACCTCTAGAGCAGGGTCCAGGGGACACAGATGTGTTGGCATCAGGCTTTGCAAGGAGAGTTTCTGCAAGGAGAACTGGACGTTCCTTGATGCTGTGGGTGTGAGACAGTCACCGTTGAGAGGGAGGCCAAGGTGTCAGCCAGCATGTGCGGGACCCTTGGGACCTCATCTGTCTTCCATTCCTGTCTTCCATTTACCAATTCCTGTATGAGTGGAGGGAGGTTTATTTTACTTTATTTATTTATTTATTTATTTATTTATTTTTGCTTTTCCCTTGGATGTGACCCATCTTGTCAGCCCGTTCTTTTGTGCCCATGCATACAAATTAATTCTGTGGTAATTTTGATAGAAAATGTGATGAGTTGGCCAGAGAAACTTCGGTTAAGAGAAATTAAATTAAAAGCAGCAAATTTTAAGAGAGGAGAAAATAAAATGACAGTTTTGATCATTTCAGGCCGAGGGCGTGGGATGGAGATGACACTTCAGCGTTCTAATTCATTTCCTTCTTTTAATTCCTTATTTAAATTACCAGGGCATCCGGATGGAGGCTTCCCTGCCCATCTTGCAACTGGCAGGAGCGGTAGGAGGCGTCGCTGCCTGGTTTGTTCACTAGATGGCGCTGCTCAGACCGGCTGCGTGGCCTGGATTCCGCCTGGCTGAGGAAGTCCGGAGTGGACTCCGGTCAAATACGACAGTCTTCTGTTCATTTCATTTAGGACAGACAGCCCACCCCCCTGACAGCATAAGAAGTAGGGGGATTCTTTGATTTGAAGCAGGAGCGACTGCTGGAGAAGGGCCGGCTACTGGATTAGGAAAGATGCATAGAGCCCACCAGGACCTTGTAGATCATCTTGCCCATCGGTGGTTTGCAAACTTGTTTGTAAAGAGTAAAACGCTTTCCTCAGCAAAATGCTCTGCAGAACCGAGTAACAGACAACGCAGGAAATAGCAGCGCTCCTGTGGTTGCTTTCTGGAACACTGGGGATTCAAGAACCGTTGATCTTGCCTCTTTCTTTCTTTCTTTCTTCCCTCCGTCCCTCCCTCGCTCCTTTCTTGCTTTCTTACCTGTTTTCCCCTTTCCAATTTCCAGAGTTGGAAATGCTGGCTGAGAAAGAACGAGATTCACGGCAGATCTTGGCCCCAAATCAGTCCCCGAATAATCTTTCTGCGAGGCCACTGTCTTGTTGATTTTAAACCCACAAATTCCCATTCAAGGGGTCTCCAAAGAAAACGGTTCTAAATTCCCTGAGAGGCACTGTTGCGGATGGAGACATGTATTTGTTGAATCAGTGTGTTGACAATGATCATAAATTCAAACAGGGACAAAAGCGACAATGATGAGTGTGTAGATTCTGGGCCAGACCCTGGACAAACTCTCTCATGCCTTTTCAAAATCTTTCCTTACAAGAAAAATGTGGTATTTGTTTTTCTCTCCCTACTTTGCAGATGAGGAAAATTAGATTCAGAGGCAAAACTTTTTGTAGCAAGTAATAGATCAGGGTAAGGGGAAGTTTTTACAATAAAGAGACCTGAAAACACAATGTCTTAAATACAGTAATTTGCTTCTTCCTCATATGACTGTCCCCAGGAAAGTGATCCAAGGCAGCTGGGCATGTCCGGGCTTGGTTCAGCCTATGGCTCCCATCTCTCTATCTGTTAGGGCGATCATCTCCCAAAGAGCAGAGGAGCTTTATAGCTAGTAAACTATGGGGCCTAGATTTGAACCAAGGCTTATGTGATTCGAAAGTCTGATGTTAAAAGACCCCTGGACAATCCTCCCCCGTTGCTCTGACCCTCAGTCACTGCAGACCAAACAGAAGAAGAAACTACCACCAGCTTAGGTGTTGGGCTTTGCTGGGGTGGCCAGCCTCCAAGGTGGTTCCCTGTGGTTCAAGCCCTTGCGTGGTTCTCTCTCACGCTGAATAGGGCCGACCTGTGTGGTCACCAGAATATTATAGATTCCATAGAGAGTAACTTTTGATGAGACTAAGTCCCCCAAGACATTGAACTCTCTGCTTAGCTCTTGGATCCCTAGCTCTGGGGAAGCCGGGAGCCTGCTGTGAGGATGCCCACACAGCTGTATGGGGAAAGGTCCCTATGGTAAGGAACTGAAGCATCCCGCCAGCCCCTGGCAGCAACCCCACCAGCCACGGGAGTGTGCCACTGGGAAAGCAGACCCCGCAGTCTCGGCCAAGTCTCTGGAGAGTGATAGCCCCGGCCCTGCCCTCAGATCCCTTCCTCAGAGTCCCTGAACCAGAATCAGTCAGCAGGGCTGCCTCAGATCCCTGCCTCATGGAAACTGTGTGAGATCCTAAATGTTGATTTTTATTTTATGCCACTAAATTTCATGCTAATTCGTTATGCAGCTCTCAATAACTAATCCATTAATAGAGATGCTAGGTGCAGAGGATGCCCTTTTTCTAGTCCAAACTCCAGCCATCTCCTCAGGAAAGCCTGAACTGATTCCATCAGGGAAATAGCTCCCCGTCTTCCCTCTGTGTGATCGCTTCTTTACCCACTCTCGGGGCCCTCAAAGCCGAAATCCGTACTTTTACGGGTCAGTTTCCTTCTCCAGACCCCTGGTTCCTCGATGACAGTGTCCTGTGTTCAGCCTCATCTTCCCTGTGGCCAGAAGGTGCCAAATTAAATGTGTATTTAAGTGACTGACTGAAACCTTGGAACTAATCCTCCGCTTGTTTGTTTTATAATATTATGCATAGATTTGCCTCAGATGCAGGCTCTAGAAGCATTGTCTTGCCTTTTACGTGAAGCCTCTCAGTTCCTTCTTTGTTGTAGTAACAGGCTTTTAACAATGCCCTGTATAAATAAAAGATAAATCTCCTAAGGGCCAGAGAGCATGCTGTTTTAGGAGCTTTTACAAATAGTTGGCACCTCCTTATTCTTGAAAATCAGGCCTGAAATCTCATCAACACAAATGTCCCCTGGAGATCCCCAGAGCTGGGATTTTTTTTTTTTTTTTTAATCGCATTCTCTCTTGTCCCATTTAGAAGAGGAGAGAAGGATGGGGCGCCTGGGTGGCTCAGTGGGTCGAGCCTCTGCCTTTAGCTCTGGTCATGATCCCAGGGTCCTGGGATCAAGCCCTGCATCGGGCTCCCTGCTTGGTGGGGAGCCTGCTTCCTCCTCTCTCTCTGCCTGCCTCTCTGCCTACTTGTGATCTCTCTATACAGATGTCAAATAAATAAATAAAACCTTAAAAAAAAAAGAAGAAGAAGAAGAAGAGGAAGAGAGAAGGAGGTCTGCCGTGACCTTGCTCAGCTCAGGCCTTCCCTGTGCCCCTGGGGCTGGCTGATGGGCCCACCTGGGACATCACTGAAGCCACCTCCATTCCAGACTCTAGGAAGTTTGGGCACTTTGTCGAAGTTACATGGAATTGAATTTTGGTTCAACAAAGGGGGAAGTTGAAATGTTTTCAGGCGTGAGTGTGGCTTAATAAGTGGAAAACAAAAACAAAAACAAAAACAAATACAGGGTATTTCGGGATGGACCGTGTTGTTCCCTTGCTGAGGAAGCCGTAGACACAATTCCTCCTGTGTATCCACATTCCCACCCTGACTGAGGGTTCAGGGCTGTGAGTCCGGATGGATCTGTACCCTTTCTCCTCCAAAAGCTGCATTTTTAAAAAATTAAATAACACGAAGGAGCGTATTTCCTTCTTTGCCTGGTTTTCATGGTGACCTTAATTAACTCACATGGGACGGTGATTAAGATCATGTTTATGAAACAGTCACGCATCAGTGCATCCTCAGAGAGAGGGGTCATAAATTTTATCCCCCTAACCTGCCCCCCCACCCCAAACACTCCACACAGTGCGTCCCAAATGGGAAGTCTTCATATCTCAATTATAGACATTTTCCACACTTACCCAGATTGAAGACTCGATCAATCCACATCATTGATTGAATAACATTGTATTCTCCCCCCCCCTTTTTTTTAAGGAAAAAGTCATCTACATTAATTCCTGAATCATTTGTAAGATGCATCCAGATTTTTTAAGACCTAATGAAAATGGAAAAGAAATATTTGTCATATGTTTAAGGATGTTTGATAAGTTTCTTGAGAGGTAAAAAAAACTCCCTGATTCCTAGAGGTGATCAAGCGGAAACGTGAATGGAGGTTAATGGGCTAGAAAAAGGGCTCGAAACACATGTCAATATGCCTGTTTCCAACACAAGCCTGAAAGATCTTTGAGGGAAAGGATGATGTCATGTCCACCGCTGGGTCCCTAGCACCTGGGTCCATGCCTAGCTCCCCGAGTCACCTGATGACTCTGGGTCATCAATTGTTGGAGGAATTAAATACTGGAGATCCCAGGACCTCCCTTATCTCTCCCAAGTTCCACCTGTGCCCCTGTTATCTCCCCACCTCGCCAGGCTGTCACAAGCATCGAAGGGGATCACGCACCTAGAAAGTCTCGGTGCAAGTCCCGCTCCCAGATGTCCGCGCGCTCCTTCGGCTCCTTTTCACGCTCCCCCTTCCTTCCACGTTCTTTGCCTACTCAGGATCCTTCAACAGAAATTAAATTTTGCAGACCAATTCCCCAGGGCCTTCCCGAAGACATACTCTTTCTGGGAGAAAATGAGTTTATTGACTTTTCAGCCTCAGGAGAGCATGAGGTACAGCTCGCAGTACGGGGGTCTGGGGTCCGCACGGGGGCTGCTGGGGGCCCCGCTCCCTCGGGCTGGGCAGGGGGCGGCAGCCAGCACCACCGCAGGCTCCTTCTCCCCATCCAGCCTGCGCTTCCAGGTGGGGTGAGAGTGGGCTTTCCCACAGAGGGGCTTCTGTCACGTGCTCACTGAAGGAAGCCCAGGCTCCTGGGTATGGCACTCAAGGCCCAGCTTTGGCCTCAGCTGTACTTTTCTCTTTGTTTTCATGCTGTATCTATCGCATGCCTGGACTGTGAGCAGAGCTCGACACCTTCACATGGGAGATGTGGAGAAAGAATCGTTCTCTTGCTCGTCTGTTGTCTCACCGAAGGGTGCTAGAACCAGGGTCACTATGGTTTGAAGCCCAGCTCCAGCCTTGTCTGAGCCCCCTGCCTTGGGCACTCCCTACCCCACCCCCCCCATCTGCCCCCGATCCTCTTCCTCCCTCTGGAACGGCCTCCGTTCACAGCCTCCCTCATCACCTCCAGGCTGATGTGGCTCACAGCCTCTCACCTCCTCCTGCAGCCCAGCGTATCAGCCTTTCTGGCGGGAAAAGGTCAGCAGCCTCCGTCTGCCGTAAAGGCGGAGATGGACCTGGGATGCCGTGCTGGAGGGGAAGACCGTCGTGTCCCCCAAATGCAGTAGAAGCGGAAGAAGAATTGAAAGCGGGGGTTGGCAAGATCAGGCTTGCGTGTTGCATCTCTCAGGCAGCGTGCTGGCGGGCAGCCTCCGCAAGCCAGCGAGCAGAGGCACTGAGATCACTCAGGAGCGGAATGCAGTTTGGGTGTGCTGGCCTCCAACCGGTCCTTTCCCTGTCTTCTTACCACGGCTCCCTGGCTTCCGAGGAAGCAGACTATCCCGTTTCTTCCTTCTTTCCCTTCCTCCTGCTTCGCTCCCTCTTTCCTCCTCCCTCAGACTCCCTCTCTTCCTGTCTCCCTCTTTGTTTTCTGCAAACGCGCAGCCATGGCTTCCAGACCCTGCCCTCCAGTGGGGTCCCCTCATGCCTTTGCTCCTGAAGCTTAAGGAAGGCAGCAGCTCCACCAGCCCTGGTCTAACCACACTCCTGCTTTCGGTTCTTTCTGTTTAAATACTTGGGGTGGTTTCTCTTTTTCTGTTTGGATCCTGAGATAGCAGTCTCTTGCAGTCATGGCTAGAAAATATGCGAAGGCCTGCATGAGAGTCGCTGGAGAAAAGGAGAAGGTTCGGAGATCCCCCCTAATTAAAATGCTACATAGACTTGCAATGCCTCGTCTTCTGGACCTAAAGAGCACCCTTTGCCATTAGGACATGCCACCATTTGGAATACTGTCTCCTAGATCTCATATACTATTGTTGTTGTTGTTGTTCTTCTTCTTCTTTTTTTTTTTTTAAAGATTTTACTTATTTATTTGACAGAGAGAGACCCAGTGAGAGAGCAGGGGGAATGGGAGAGGGAGAAGCAGGTTTCCTGCCTACTTCCCAGTGCGGGGCTTGATCCCAGGACCCTGAGATCATGACCTAAGTCGAAGGCAGGTGCTTAACAACCGAGCCACCCGGGTGTCCACCATTGTTCTTTCAAGACCCCTTGTCATATCACTCAGCCTGTAGAGAATGATGCTTAGTCAGGCACGAATGCTTTACTTCGTCACCAGTTTTCATGTCTCCATGGAAGGAAACAGAGAAGGAGACAAAAGATGAAAACAGAATTGAGAGGAGAGACAGAGCATTGACCCGAAAGTTAATAGCCCAAGCATTTCTCTTTATTTTCTTTTTGCTTTGTCTCTAGCTAGGTATCAAGCTATCTGTGTGATCTTGGGGGAGTCACTTTCCTTCGGTGGGACTTACTTTCTCCATCTTAAAGAATATGATCCTCATGTATCTTCTAGGCCTGGCCAAAAGTCACCATGCTCTCTACTGTTCTGGGAGCTTATCATGGACACCTCCCATTGACTCAATGAATTCTCACACTCTCAGGGCCTGATCCATGATATTAAAGCCTGCATAAATGCTAATAACCTGGTTTCCCTTTGAAAAGCTATGAGAGTACAGATGGATTTTCCAGGCCCCATCTGAGCTTTGCACCCAGCAAATCAAGTATCACACATTTAAATGTCCTTGGCACTCAGTGTAGACAGAAGCCTTAGCCAGACATCGCAGGGAAGGTTGGTTCATTCACCACCAAGTAGTTCAAAGTCAGACCCTCTGTTTTTGAAATGAACCAACTTGCCTCTCACCGTCTGTTTTGTAGGACCTGGAATGATACACACTCTTATTTCCATTTGCAGCCTAATCTGTTCCCAGAAATATGTACTAGAAACCAGGAAAGAAATGTCATCCTTTGGCTGGTTACCCTAAGATACCACAAGCTACCTTCTTTTTATTTTCTTATTTTTTTCTATATTTTAAGTTATCATAATTTTCTAGAAATATCTTCACTTGCACATATTTCTTGGTTTGGGATGATGGAAAAGCGCACTTCTTCCCAGGCTAACACTAAGGTCCACCCTGGAGATGGTGTCTCCTTTTTAATTAAGCCAAACCTCATTGGGACCTTTGCGGCACCCTTGCTATGTAAATTTCATGGAGGCATTTCTTTAGACATTGACGGCAACTTACCAACCCCTAAAATCAATGTGTACTCTGTGGCAATAACTTTGCTTATGTTTGGGTCTTCTGAGATTTAAGTTATGTGGCCCCTTTCATTGAGGATCTCAAATCTGATGAGAGAAACAGAGTCGTCAATAGTAAACGCTATCATGGTATTGGATGGCTCGGTGACTCTTGCAAGTCCTACCCTCACCCGAGGCCAAAGAGTAGCCTTGGTGGCCAATTACTGAACTGCAGGTTATAGAACCATGGAGTGAGCTCTCAGACTTTAGGACTGAAATTAGATCTTAACTTCTCAAATCTTGGCAAAAGAATTATTCCACTCATTTCTCCACTGTCGGAGTTTATGCGCCTCCATGTTTGAAATGGAAGTTCCAGATATGTTCAAAAATTTGACCTGTCCATTTGGAGATATGTCTCAAAAGTCATAGAAATGGTTCGTGGACCTTGTCCCAACACTAGGAAGTTATAGATGCACTCAGAATGTGAATCCAATGTTCATTCCAGTGTTATTTACAGTAGTAACAGGAAAAAAAAAATCACCTAATTATAAAGCGTGAATTCAGTTATGGTAGAGTGATATGGTAGAATGCCATGCATTGGTGATACAGGAAAGATTCATGGCCAGAAAAGAAACTTGTGATATATAACTTGATAAAATAGCAAGTGATGAAATTCAGTAAGTCAGTGAGACTGGATTTAAATACTTGTGTGTGTTTGTGTACGCTATGCAGTGGTAGATGGAGGCAAAGGCATGGCTGCAAAAGGAAAAAAATGCAGAGCGTAGGCATACTACTGGTATGCAAGTCATGCTGGTCATTTCCAAGTGGGGCTATGTGAGATGGAATTATTATTTTATTTTTGTGTGTATGCTGCAATGTACATGAATTGCATTTAAAATCAGAAAATATTTGGAGAGCCTGGGTGGCTCAGTGGGTTGAGCTGCTGCGTTTGGCTCAGGTCGTGATCTCAGGATCCTGGGATTGAGCACCGCATCGGGCTCTTTGCTCAGCAGGGAGCCTGCTTCCCTCTCTCTCTCTCTGCCTACTTGTGATCTCTCTCTGTCAAATAAATAAATAAAATCTTAAAAAAAAAAGAAAATATTTTAAAAACCACAGGACTGGCTTCAGGATCTGCTGCAGCAGTGACAGTTGGTGGGGGCTAGCTGGCACAGCCATTAGAGAGATCTTGAGGCTCCGGGTTTCAGTACGTCCTTCCAAAATGAATGCCAACGTTGACATCATTTTGGGCCATTTGAATATGGACATTTCTAGCACATCTATGTATGTAAGGCCGAGCGTAGTCGTAAAGATCTCCTTGGATGACATGGACGGTTGGTTGGGTTGGACAGACTGACTACGGAGAGCCTTGACCAGATGGAGTTCGCGGAACGGGGGCTCGTGTGAGTGCTTCCATCTGCTTCAGCTCCTTCTCAAGGCACAGCTGTCACAACAGGGGGGTAATTAGAGTAACTCTGAAGACGACCAAGAAGCTGCTCTGACACAGCCTCAGACTTCACTACTAAATCGGGGTCAGGGGACAGCATGGCTCTCCGCTTACCTGAGCCATCCTGGGCGCTGTGCGTTGGAGGCACAGACTGGAGCTCCTTACTCCCTGAGACTAGTCAGATGTACCTGGCTGCATCTCAAAACGGTGTCCAGGGGGCCCCATTCCAGAGGGAAAATCTGGAGAATACCTCTGCGAAGAACTAAAACAGCAAATTACCTGTTGTCCGGGATTCTTTGCTACTCATTGTACTCGTAGGTTGGTGTAGTCTCCTTGGCTTCCTTCTACCACGGCTTCTCCCTTCTTTCCATGCCTCTTTTTCATGACCAGGAGGGAGGACGGAGAGGCTCATCTGAGCTCGGGAGAGCCGCCGAGACAGGCTTTGCTGTGGGGTGTGGTGACCGACTGTCCTTCATGACCAGTCACCATTCTTGCTCTCCGGCCTCCGCCCCCAGGGCTGGGCGGGGCCGACCCTCCCTGCCAGGCCAGCTTTCTTCTTCCCTTCGCACTTCCCCTGAGTCCGCAGCTGGCTGGACCCTGGGACCCGAGCACCAGTTTTCGCCCCACTACAGCTCACTGTGCCACGGGGAGCAAGGCTGCCTGCGGTTTTCTCATCCATGAACTTGAGGGATAGGCTTGGTACCCCCCCAAGCTGTCTTGCACCTAGATTTCTCCACCTGCTGACATCTTGGGCTGGATAATTCTTTGTCCTGGGGCAGGGAAAAGGCTTCCTGGGCGTTAGAGGATGTTTAGCAACGTCCCTGGCCAGTAACACTGCCCCCTCCACCTAGGGCAACCCAGAATGCCCCCACAGCGGCAAGACTGGCCCCCCTCTGTCAAAACCATGGCATTTCCCTCGTGGTTTTCTTGGTGCTCTTACACCTTCTGTTTGGCAGTGTTGGAAAGCAGCATGTACCTTCTGGATACGTGTGGGCAGATTTCTCTAGAAAAGCCACAATTTAAAACTCTCGCCCTAGCACAGAGCCACGTGAAGCGGACTTCAGATACCCTGCGAGGGTGGGTTTCCCTCCTAGGCACCTTCAGCGCAGCCCCTGAGAAGCAAAGCTGGCAGCTGGCCACTGCCAGGGGAGTCAGGGAGCCCAGCCTTGTTCTGCTTCCTGGCCCCTGCGAGCACATGGGGATTGGGAGCTTGGCTCAGAGCCCACAGAGGGGAGAGGCCGGTGTGGAGGCGTGAGCAGGGCAGCGATGAGAGAATGCAGGAGTGGGGTCAGGCATTTCCTTAGCTTCATTGGAAACAGATGCCTGGCTGAGGTGGCCGGCCAGAGCTCTGCTTCAGGCCAGCATGCTTGGCGGTGTCTCTTCCCCACAGCCCTCAACCTCCGCTCTGTTCCTCCCCGCCCCCGCAGGCGCCACCAGAGGATTCTTTAAGCGAAGGGCTCTGGTTTTAAGGGAAGCTATGGTTGTGTGATGTAGGAACAAAATCTGTCTCCATGAGAATGTGAGCATGCGTGATAGGACCATATAAATGATCATAGATCATTGTGATGAAAGAACATCAGAGTTACAAGGTCCTTTTCTGGTCTGAGTTCGACATCTCAATCTGAGGTCTGAAATCAAGAATAGTGTCCAGGAATCTAGGATGGTTAATTCTCCTGGTCTTACCCATAAACACCCAAACCTGAAGTCCTCCTTTAAGATACAAACTCATTAAGACATAACTGAGTACCCCTACCATCCCCTGCCTGTGCCTATGGCAGACATTACTAATTGATCACAGAGCTCTTTCCTGCTGAGCCTTAATCCTGACTGACGATCCTGTATCTGTACAGGAATCTAGATAGCTAGTGCCAATCAGAGATGACGTACTTGCCAGTGATTTGGTCTGTCGGGGTCTTTCTAGAGATACAGCTGGCACTCGCGCAGCATGGGTTTGAACTACGCAGGTCCACTTATATGAGAACTTTTCCATAAATACAGCATAGTGCTGCAAATGTATTTTCTCTTCCTCATGATTTTCTTAATAACATTTTCCTTTCTCTGACTTAGTTCATCATAAGAATAGAGTATATAATATGTATACAAAATATGTGTTAATAAACGTTGTGTTATCAGTAAGGATTCTGGCCAACAGTGGGCTATTAGTAGTTGAGTTTTGGAGAGTCAAAAATTATACGGTGATTTTTTGCTGCAGGAGGGGTTCGCACCCCTAGCTCAGTGTTGTTCAAGGATCAGCTGCCTGTGGAAGTGAAGACCTAAGACTATGTGTTCATTTGAGATCATCTTTTGAGAAAGAGTCAAAGGAAGTCTGTCAGGAGTATATGCTACTCCAGGGCTTCAGACTTTAATGTGTACAAGAATGACCAGGAGAGGCCTGAGATTCCTGCAGGTCTCACGAGCCCCCAGGAGACGCCGATGCAGGTGGTCCGCGGACCACACACTGAGAAACATGTCGTTCAGCCAAGTGGTTATTTTACCATTTGGAAAACTATGATTCCAAGAGGCTGAAGGAAGGAACCCGGGCTGCTTCGCCATCAACATGACAAGTTGCTTGCTGCAAGAATTTCATTAACCTTTTGCTCATCCTCTGAATCTCTACTGGCTTTTGCCGGTCTCTCGACCTCTCCACTCATCTTGCGTCCACCAACCCGATTAACCCGAGGCATCTCAGAACTGATGTCCACCAAAACTGTGGTGTGTTCAGACCCCGACCACAAGAAAGAGCTGTTTGTCTTCACATTTCTGATCCTTCAAGAACATTCTTCAAGATTCTGCAGGAGTCACACCCTGCTGAGAACTGAACCTTAACCTAGAACAACGGAGTGGTTGGATAGTCACTGAAAGGTCTACTTCCTTTGAGCAAACCTCATTTATTTATGGAAATCCTGCTGTTGGGGGAGAAAAACGAATCAGACCTTATGTGGCCAGTCAAGGCTTAAGGGAAAGAGATGGGAACTTCATTTTTTTGCTAACTAACCTCTGAATTTGCGAGAAAGTTTTTTAAAATCCAGCCTGAGTAACAGAAAAGGGAAGAATAGTGAGGAGGGGGCATTTTCTTTCTCTTTAGTCAGTAATTGAGACATCTCACCTTACTCTGGCATAATTATATTGTCAAAGGAAGTGGCTTCAAGTAATTAGCAACATAATTAGTCAAGCTTTTCTGCTCCCCATGTCCTCAACTAAAACAATCCTTGTAGCCAGTGCCCTTTGCAGCATAGGACAATCCTCAACACGTTCTTCCTTTTCTTTTAATGAACAAAGAGAGAAAAGGGCAACGTATGCCGGGTCCTGTAGGGCTGCCTCGGAAAGGCTGCTTGTTCGGCATTGGTTAACGGATGAAAACTGGCTTTGTGGAAAGAGAACGTTGAGAAGCACATCATGGGGCCTTGGTCAGGTTGTTGTTGCTGCCGTCGTGGCTGTTCTTCGTAATAATAGCCCCATCTCGTAGAACTTGGTTGTTCTTTTCTCAGAGTTTGCAAACTCACTCTCGGACAGCCTTGTTATCCAACACAAACCCTTGGAAGTTTCAGCCGATTTTGCAGAGGTTGTGACGACGTCTCTTGGTGTACCAGACCCTCCCTGCCCAGCAAAGCGGAGATGTGAATGAGTTCACGTGGGCTCTGGTCTCCTCCAGGGGAGGAATCTGCCTTCTGTCCACCAAACACACATGACATACAGCGGGCATCCAGTAAATGGTGGCTCCGTGAGTGGGAATTGGTACCCAGACCACATCAGCGTGGATGCGATGGGGCAAGTTACCGTCTCCTGTGCACTTGGCCAAGAACTTCGCTGAGGCCTTCATATACAATAGCTTGTTGAGTTCCTGTAGCCTTCTGAGCAGACAGCTCTCACTTTATTGAGAAGAAAGCTGAGGGTCAGTGAGGGTGTGCGGCTGGTAAATTTGCCCCATGCATTCTGCTTGGAATCTCACTGGCCCCCAGCTCCACGGTCTCATGATCATCCCAGTACACTAGAAGGATGAACGGTGTTTCTCACCTACAGGACTGAAGGCACTGCAGGTCCCTTTCCCTCGCTGGATTCCTCTCTCCTACCCCAGGACTCGCTGGTACGCTCTGGCTGTCAGTCTCCATGTGGCTTTCTGACTGTCTGAGTTGTGGGGTCTGAGGGAGTTGCAGGGAGCTGGGGTCTGCCGTACTGTGTAGTTGAAGCACATGCATTTAGATTGAATCCAAGCTCTATGGAACGTGAGGCCAATTACTCCCTCTTTGTGAGTTTCTGATTTTCAGTATATTAAATGGGAAAGATACACAGATGGACATGGACTGATGCGGCCTAAAATCAGGACTCCCTGGTCAAAGGTCTTTGGGGAATTTAACCTGCTCTTGGAGATTCACATAGATAAGAGCCTTCGAAAGATCTTGCAGAAACCTGTTCTATTATCCTTGTTCTTACCATTGAGCATCCAGTGCTACTGAAAACTCTGCTCCCAGAGCCTACATTTCACAGGGGGTGTGAGCTTTATACATGACAGTCCAGATGACCAAGCACGCTCAATGTTACATTTACTTCCGTGGTCATCAGGAATCTCACACGTGCTCAGGAAGCCTTCTCCCAAGCGATGAGGTGAGAAAAGCGGGGCTGGTATGACTGGCTGGAGCCAGTCATGGATTCCACGGGTGAATAATGGGACTCAGGCAGGTGGAGTGACTTGTCTAAGTTCGCATGGCTTGCAGTGGGCAAGCTGGACCCCAGTCCAGGTTGGCCAGTGCAAAGCCGGTTTTCTTAGACCCACATAGACTCCCACTCTGCAGCCCCAAAGGCCTTTCGTGTCTGCTTGGTTATCTCTCGATGCCAGATCTGTTGAACGAGGCCTGGGCAGACGCATGCGCTTCCCTTTGTGTAACGTGGAAACCCCGAGTGCACTTCACAGCCCGACAAGCAGCTCTCCAGCCAAGGCTAATGGAGCCGCGAGAATGATCGCACTAACGACGGCAATAATTACACCATCCACGCCTTGGAGAGCCCTTTGCTGTTTCATGAGCCCTTTCACGCATGGCAAACTCTTTGATCACCACAGCACCCACTGCCTCAACGGGGTCGGGGACTTTTCTCCATCTGACAAGGAAGAAAACTGTGGTGCAGAGAGGTTATGGGTAGAGCAAAAACTCACACAGGATGTCAGTGGCAAGCCAGTGATCCAGCACCCCCTCCTCTCTCCTGACTGTTTCTAACACTCGGACTAGCATCCAGGAGAGAACATGGTGGCAACAAAGCTTTCTCCGGCTGCTCTGCTTTTCCTTCCCTCCTCCCCGCTCTGTGTTTCCCTCCTTCCCTCCTGAATTCCACATGAAAATTTGAAAATACAGAGATACTCAAAGAGAACAATCACCCATCATCCCACCCTCCGGAGATAACCACTGTGTATTTGCTTCTAGTAATTGTTTGATGCACATTGGCTCTTATTAAATTTTCTCAAAAGCATAATTTTAAATGTCTGCAAAGAACTGCATTTTAGTTTACATAACCCATCTTTTGTTGTTGGGAATGTAGGATGTTTTCACATTTTCTGTAATTTAAATAATGTGCGAAACATCATTACACATAAATCTCTGTGCACTATAAAAAATATTGTCCTTGAGACAAATTTCTTGAAATTTTAGGGAAAAAAGGGGTTCCAGATATTTAATACTTTTGCTAGATATTTCAAACTGCCATCTAGAAAAGTTTACCAGTTCCCAGCTTCATGAGCAACTGCTTTCCGACACTTAGTATTATAATTTTTCTTGACTTTTAAAAATTCACAGGCATTGTTTCAAGTTCTTAGAAATCTTTCTATATTAAGGAAACTAACATTTATGTTGCAAATATTTTTCCCTGGGTTGAAATCACCATGAGTTGAACACAGTGAGCCATGTTTTTAATGGATAAGAGAACATGCAGGGGAACAGACTTCAGCCCAGGGTTAAGAAGAAAGTTTTAGTGATGAATGAAAGTTATGCAAAGAAGGGATTGGTGGCTTTGTGACAACCCCATTTCTCGGAGAGGTTAATCAAGACTCAGAGAGGTCGAATAACAGCAAAAAGCCTCAGAAATGAGATTTGAACCCAGGTCTGCCTGTCTTCACCTTCTGTGTTCTTTCTACCGTGTGGCTTCTTGGCATATATGGGGGTGCGGGGGGGGGGAATGCTCCGGGTGGTGTTGCAGATATAAATCTTTTGCTGTCCCCAGAAAGCACGAGACCAGGAAAGAGGAGGAAAATGGAGAAAAGTAATGGAGACTGAGATCAGAGTCCTCAAATGAATACATTCAGAGAAGTGAGGGCAAAGGTGCTCATTCATGAAAGGGAGATGGGCTGATGTGGCCAAACCACTTTCCTCAATTCCACATTCCCCGACCCCCTCAGAACCCAGCCTTGGGTGCTTTGAAGCCGACTCCTGCCTGTCTCTGGGCTTCACTTTCTCTAAGATCCGTTCTCTTAAGAAGACAGACACAGCGTCACCTTCTGAGCACACCCATTTCCGCTATTTCAGATTCTTTCTCATTTCTATTTCTTTTTATTTATTTTTCTTAAACTGCTGAGCCTGATAAATTAGGGCTATTAAGAGACTCTTTGTTATTCTGTCCTGGGTTACTATTTTAAGGGCTAAAAACACTCATAAATATATGGAGGCTCCGACTGTAAATGGATACGTTTTAGCCAGTGAAAAATTCATTTTCTCTAATATACGTTTTTAAAGTGTCCTGCTGAAATTCCACACAATATCTCACCATGATCTTTCACTGTTCCTCCCGTTTTTATCCGATAAAAGCAGATCCATCATCAATGCGGTGCCTTTTCTCTGCACCATAAATAACAGCTGGGGAAGGGGAGCATCTCCCACAACACAGCAGCAGCGGATTTTTAACCAGTTTGGGGATTTATTGTTAAGCCTTCTTGGGATGGAAGCCAGAAGTCCTTGCACGTCCATCAATTACCTCATGGCCTTCCTGGTTTTGGACAAAGGCACTCCAAAGCCCAAGAATGGAGAAATCTGCATCTGATTTTAGCCTCACTTTCTGGATGGAAGATAAGTTGTTACGTGTCCCGGCTCGTCTGGGTCCGTCCGAGCTTATGCTTCTGGTCTCAGTGCAGTGACTGAGAATGACCTCGTTCGCTCTCAGAAGTGCCCTGGTGTAGATGATAAATCGTATGGTCCCCTATAGATGTAGGCTTAGAAACACAGGGCCCCATGTTGCCTCTCATTCTTTCCCCCACTCTCCACCAGACGTTCATTCTGTGTATTAAAACTCCTTCCCCATCCATCAACCACTCCCCATAGTTAGGAGACTTATAGTCGTGGGGAACATCTCTGGACTAGAAAAAGTGAGGAAAGAAACACGGTGTTTGCTCCCACCGTGTGCAGGGCTCTATGCCAGAGCCTTTTTGGAAAGGTCATGCTTTCGTTGTAAGATCAGTCCCATGAAGTGCTAGAATTCATCAGTCTCAAGATACGCGTGTTTTTCATTCATTAATATCTCGAAATTGGTCTGTGCCTTATCACGGATGTCACCTTCTCACTGCTGTTGGTCATGCAGTTCCGTGACACACTCAGGGCTGTCTCGGCACGGACCAGCACCAGAGCCCCCAGAATGGGTGTCAGCGCTTGGAAGAAAATCCCAGAAGCGGAGAGCATTTTTTTTTAGTCCCCAGGAATCAAAGGTTTATGGAAAAGGAGGGGCAGAGTTGCAGAATCAGAGGTGGTTAGCAACGCCAAGAGAGCAGACAAGGAGAGGAGGCCAGTAGCACAGCAACGCAAAGCCAGATCGAACATTCAGCAAACGTGCCTCTTGTTCTTTTAAAGATTCTGTTTAAGGAATGCTGCATCACCAATAATCTTGATGACACGGAGGGCAATTCTGTTTGGAAAATTACCTGTCTGATGATTTTGAATCACAAAGGGACTCTGAATGGGAACAAGGTTTAGGAATACTTTCACCCATTTAATTCGCTTACATTCTTTCCTTCTGTGTGCCCAAGTGATAAAATCTATGCCATGGGGCACCTGGGTGTCTCAGTGGGTTAAAGCCTCTGCCTTTGGCTCAGGTCATGATCCCAGGGTCCTGGGATCAAGCCCCACAAGCCTCTCTGCTCTGCAGGGAGCCTGTTCCTCCTCTCTCTCTCTGCCTGCCTCTCTGCCTACTTGTGATCTCTGTCAAATAAATAAATAAAATCTTTAAAATAAAAAAAAATATTGAAAAAAAAAGAAACCTCAGTTTCTCAGTTCAACCTCAAAGAACATAGAAACTATGAAATAAAAACTTCAAGAGATTAAAAACAAGCTCCGAGTTATTTGAAAGTAGCCTTTCTTTCTTAGTGACCTAAAGGACAACAGGCAGGCTACAGCTGACAGTGTCTAATGGTGATTAAATACTGTGGGTATGAGTGAGCCCATCTCACAGGTGAACCTAGAAATATCATATGGTTTGCTTGGCCTAAAATCACACCGTTAGCTGGGGTAGTGACAGAGTCAGGTTGGAATGACGCTAAAAGTGATTTAAGTAACAGTCGCAGAGTTGCAACAAAGTACCAGACAGTGTCTGTTTGTTCTGTGCCTTCAGGGAGCTTCCTGTCCTGGGAGGAGAGGGTGAGTGGGGGGCAAAGAGACAGGTGATTGTGATGCACCCCAAAGGCTCTGTTGGTAGCCGATGAGCCCCGAAGCTGGGCTCTGGGGCAGCATTCAGCAGGAAGGACCTGCCACAGCAGGAGGGATTGTTCCTAAGAGGAGCGTAATCTGTGAGGAAATAGCAAGGCGACCAGCAGGTCGGCGGGTCCCACACCTGCTGATTCTGCGCACAACCTTGTCGTGACGCACCATTCTTCCTTCTTGCATGGCTGCTGGTGGTTGGTTTGGACAGTAGCCCAGGGTGGACATCAGCTGTCCCCTGGAAAAACAACATTCCTCTGTGTACTAAGGCTTTGGACTGTGTTTCCGTCATTTTTACAGAAGTCGGGGCAGGCATTAAAAACTCCCAATTTGGGCACCTGGGTGGCTCAGTGGGTTAAAGCCTCTGCCTTCAGCTCAGGTCATGATCCCAGGGTCCTCTGCTCAGCAGGGAGCCTGCTTCCCCACCCCTCTCTCTCTGCCTTCTTGTGATCTCTGTCTGGCAAATAAATAAATAAAATCTTTAAAAAAAAAAAAAAAAGACCTCCCAATTTTAAGGAAAGAAGAAACGACGTTCAAAGTGCTTCCTACGGTGCCCAACATCACACAGGTAGTTAATGGCTGTGATTACATCTGAACCCCTATGGACTGAACTCCGAGTGAGAGTTTGTGGGGTGCCAGCGTGGCACAGTGGGTTAGGTGATCCATTCTGGGTGTCAGCTCTCAGGTCCTGATCTCAGGGTCTTGAGCTGAGCCCTGGGTCAGCTCCGAGCTCGGGGGTGGGGGGGCACTCTCTAACTCCCCTGTGGGTATGGGTGCGCTCGCTCTCTCTCTCAGCCGGCTCTCCTCTCCCCTGCCTTCCTTCCTTTTCCCAACCTGTATTCAGGGTTCGCCCAAGCAGAGCAGACCACAACTTTAGAGCAATTACTTGGAGAGGATCAGGAGGGGCCGAGGGGATTCTGTTTGCTTATTTGCGTGAACCTAAAATGCCTGCTTTCTTAATTAAGCCTTAACTCTGGGTTTTGCCTCAAGCTTTTCATTTTTTCCCTCGTTAACAGGTTTCAGCTTTTCTTCCTCACTGCAGGCCTTGGGCTTTGCCCACTGGCTTTCTCTTCCTCCTAAGTAGCATCTGCTGCTGCCCCACCACGGAGGACGCCTCTCTTTTTATCCCCACTCCCCAGCTGCTTTTAACATCATAATTATAGCCACGAGCAGTATATAATCCTCGGTGAGTTAAGAGCAAGGGAGGCGGAGGGTTGTCTCCCCAGAGCGCCCGCCTTCCGGCCCGGAGCGGAGCGCATCTCCAGGTGGCTGCAGGGGGCTGGCGGCCGTCCCTTGGCAGCGGGGTCTGCGCGGGGCACTCTGGTTCCGGCTCTCCTGGACCAATGACCTTGTGCTTTTTGCTTCTCCGTCTCCAGTGGCTGGCAAAGCGTCGCGTACACAGGAGATGTTTCATAAATGCCTCTTGAACAAATGAATGCATCAAGGAAGGCATGAAGGAGTAAACTGGGTCTGGTATTCAGGTGAGTGCAAGGGTCCGGGGCGGGGCTTGTGCACGGTCTGCTCGCATCATGTTAGCGACTGAGTTTCCCGTAAGAAGATATTTCCTGGCCACATAGTAGCTCATCGTGTTTTTGTTGGAATATCTACGCAACCGCCTCGGGCTGGACATAATTTATGCATCACTTCCTTCGCAGTCTTGATAGAGTCATTTAACCCCGCTTGCTGGGACTATAAAAATTCGGTTCTGTCCTTAGCTTACTTCTCCCCGCTAATTAGCAACTTCTTAGTTGTCCCACGTGACTTTGTTTGCTCCGTCTCTTAACTCCTGAGCTCCCTGCTGGAGATCCGGAGCCCACGCAGGGGGCGAGCATGGATCCTGGCCTCTTGGGCCCCAGTGAGGTGGTGGGAGACGCAGACCGGCCGCTAGGCACGTTGTGATGGGCGCGGGGTGGGTTTCTACGGAAACAAAGAGTGGGGGCACCTCAAAGGGACTTCCCTTTGGAAATGGCTTTCCAGAGGAAGGGCCATCTGAGGTAGAGGATGCCTGCAGAGTAGTCAACCAAGGGAAGGGAGGGAAAATGTCTGGGTTATCTGTTAAACTGCATAGCCAACTTGCTTCCAAACCCAGTGGCACTGGGCATCACGTCTTGTCTCCCCGTTCTGGGGGTCTGGAGTTTGGAAATGTTTTGGGGATTCTTCTCAGCGTGGTGCTGTGAGGGTTGGGGGTCCTCGGGTCATTTGATAACATTCAGCAGGAAGGTAGTCTGGTATGGTGGGTTTAAGAGGGTTTCCCTCACGTGCCTAGTGTCTTGAGGACAGCTGGGAGCCAGCCTCTCTCTGGAGTCTCAAGGGCTCTCCATGAGTCCCCTCTTATGTCTCTAGCCAGACAGTCAGGCTTCTTACATGGTACCTCAGGGCTCCAAGGGTGACAAGGTGGCAGCTGCCAGGCTTCTAAGGTCTGGGACCACAAGCTGGCAGGGTGTCACCTCCCTTGAGCCCCAGAGCTCAAGGCAGTCACAAGGGCTCCCCAGATTCAGGGGGAGCCTCCCACTTGTTGAGGAAGAAGCATCAGAGGATGTGGCGCCATCTTGAATCTGTGTTCTTGGAGAGTTGGAAAGAGGGTTCCAGGCAAAGGGAGCCTGACCAAGCTGGGGAAGCAGACTTAAGCCCTCTGGTTGGACCTTACATGTCCTGAGTCTGGACTTGATCCTGGGACAGTGTGAAGGCACTGAAGGATTTGGAATAGGGGCGTGACATTAGATTGAGAAAAATCTCTTTGGTGGCTGGCTGGCAGTGTGTGGGGAAAAACTTGTAGAGATTCTGGTAGGAGCCACAGATGCTGGCATGAAGGTCTGAAACAACTCCTGTGAGAGGTGTGGAGGCCCCCAAAAAGGTGAGGGGTAGTGGGGCAGGGCAGCCAGACAGCTGAGGGGCGGACACTGGGGGCTTGGACCCATAGGAGGACCTGTCCCTCCACCGGCCATGCTCTCTGGCTTCCCAGCCTCGCTCCCTCCTGTCCCGCTCTAGTCTCCTGTGGGCCAGAGACCCCACACTTCACCATCAGGCAGTGTGGACGCTGGCCCAGCGCGCACCCAGTGGCTCCTCCGCCTCCCCAGCGCGCACCCAGTGGCTCCTCCGCCTCCCCAGCGCGCACACAATTGCAGGAGCAGCTGCGTCTCCATCCCAGTGCTTCCAGCAAGCACCAGTCCTCTTCTTTGGTGAAAAATGGGGACAATAATATTAATCACGACAGATACTTAACTGTCTCCGAAGCTGTGACCTCAACAGCAGCTTGGGAGGAAATGATAAAGTGGTGACAAGGACGGAAATCAGATTTCCGTTGGAGAGGTTGATAAAACATTTCATTTCTCTAAACAAAGAGTTTGAGATTAAATGGATTGATTTGAAGCACATTTTGGAATCCTCAAAGTCCAGAACTGGGAGGCTTGTGGGTTTCCTTGTCCCCAGCTTCTCCCCTACGTTTCTGACAGGTAAGTGGGGAGACCCGCAGAACATGGGGTTTCTGGCATGAGCCCCTGGATTTGAAACCTTCCACTCCCCTCCGCAGCGGAGCCAGTCATCCTTCTGGGCTTCAGCTTATAAAACAAGTGTAAGTGATCCCCGGGTCATTCAGCTGATGTGAGCATCAAGAACTAATGCAGATGAATGTTGGACAAGCAGCGCCTAATGGACCCTCAGGAACATTCTGCATGTTCTGTGAGGTCCGACCCAGTTGAGCCGTGAGGGAATGGGGCTCCTACTGGAGAAGCAACTTCTCCAAGAGGCTCTCTAAGAGGTTCTGCCACAGTGACATGACTGAGACTCCCTCTGTCTCTGTAATGACAGTCAGACCGGGTTGGGGGGGCGGGTACCCCATGGAAGCAGGTGTGAATTCGGTTTAATAACTTTCTGGAAAATAGTTAAGCATGTGTGGTAGTGAGCTCTCCATCGGAAGTGTTCAAGCAGAGGCTGGAGTCACATGGTCAGATTCCTGGTTGGAAGAACTTGGGACTGTTGTGTGGGATCAGAACAGAGGACCTCTAAAGCAGACCCTGGAGCAATGAGTCTTGGAGCCCTAACTTGTCTCAGGAACAAATGCTGAAATAACCACTGGGGGTTCTTCCTGTGACTTATGGACAACCTTTCCACCCCCACCTTGTGGCCTCATGGTCGGAGGAATTGGCCCTCTGAGGGGTGGTTGGTGGTGACTCCCGACACCGTCTGGGCCAGCTGGGCTCCCCAGAACTCCCCAGCTTCCCAGGCAGAACCCTGTTTACCCTACATACTTGCCAGCTTCTGCGGCTGCCTTTAGGATTGAGGCGACCCTAGGGTCTAGGCTGGGTGGCCTCTTCCCCCAGCATAGAAACCCCCAGAGACTTCAGCTACCACCCTGCTGTGGAGAGGGAGTGACCGAAACTAACTCTGCTCTGAAGTAAGCGAGCGGGTCAGGCCCCAGGGCTAAAGATGCAGCACACAGAAGTGTGTTGGATTTGAAGTTCTGTCCTTCTCTCCCGGGTCTCGTCTCTAGCCCCTGCTCCCGCTCAACACCAGTTTGCCTCACTTGAAGTGCTCGGCCAGCTCCTTCAGGGGTCAGAAAACTTGTTCTTAAAGAACCAGATAGATGTTTCCCAGCTTTGCAGACTGTATAGTCCTTGCCATAGCTATTCCTTTGCTATCTGCAAAAACGGCCTTAGACAATATGCCAATAAACGGGCAAGGCTGCACTGTCACTGCAATAGCCACTATGCAAATATGTAGGTGGAGATACACCTTAATTGACAAAAGAGGCTCCAGGCTGGATTTGGCCTACAGGAGTCAGTTTGAGGACTCTTTGAGCTCCGCCTCAAGGAAAGTCCGTGCCTTACACCAAGGACAGTGGCTGTGACTGTTACAAACTTTCTTCTTCGAGTGTGGTGTATGAAACTGGATCATCTTCACCCTCACTATGTCCGTGGGAACTGTTGGAAAGGCAGAAGCTCAGTCCCTCTTAATCTTCTGCCCCTAAATGCCCCTCCCATCAGAATCTGCATTTTAATCAGAATTTTCCAAATGATTCACATAAACATTCAAGTTTGAGAAATGTGTTTTAAGAGAGCAGTCTCGGGGTAGTGACAGACGCTTGTACACTCGTGTTCAGGTGCTGTGTATGTGGCTGTTATGCTTATGCTGACTGTAGAGTTGAGAGAAAGTACTACAAAAGTGTAGACTCTGTGAAGAGAATCTGCATAGAGAGGGTAATTGTAAAACCAATTTTAGCAACTGTTGTGATGATGGCTAGTCTTCACACAGTCTTTGGCATTTTCCAAACTGATCTAACAAAACTTCATGAAATTCTCACAAACCTCTCTGTATGGAAGGGCATGGATCTGAATGTAGTGGCCCTGGAATTGAACAGTGCACTGCCTGAGCAGCTGTCCACAGCAGCCCTGTCTGTCTCAGGATTTCTGATGGGGAGGCCAGAAGCAAACAAACATCACAATGGAAATGCAAATCCAAACCACAATGATTTTATCACCTTACACCTGTCAGAATGGATAGAATCCAAAAGACAATAAGTGTTGGCAAGGATGTGGATAAAAAAGAACCCCTGTGCACTGTTGGTGGGAATCAAAGCTGATGCAGCCACTATGAAAAACAATATGGAGTTCCTTCAGAAAATTAAAAATACCCTACAATCCATTAATTCTGTTACTGGACATTTATGCAAAGAAAACAGAACCACTAATTTGAAAAAAAATGCATGCACCGCTGTGTTTATTGCAGCATTATGTATAATAGCCAAGAGGTTGAAGCAACCCAACTGTTCATCAACAGATGAATGAAGATGTGTGTGTGTGTGTATGTAGAGGATATGTGTATATTACATATATAATTATGTAATACCTATAATAATTCCATATATATAATGGAATATTATTCAGTCATAAGAAAGGATGAGACCTTTGCCGTTTGCAACAACACGGATGGACCTAGAGGGTATTATGTTAGTTGAAAAGAATCTGAGGAAGACAAATATCCTATGATTTCACTGACACATGGAATCTACAAAAAACCTCCAGGAATAACCCATAAATACAGAAAACAAACTGATAGTTGCCGGAGGGGAGAGGTGGGGCTTGAGCAAAATGGGTGAAGGGGAGTGGGAGATGCAAGCTTTTGGTTCTGGAGTGACTACATCATGGGGATAAGCAGTTCAGCATATGGAATAGAGTTGCTGCTATTGTAATAGCACTGCATGGGGACAGATGGCCATGGTGAGCACGGCCTAACGCAGGAGTCAGATCTGTGTGTTGTGTGCCTAAGACTAATGCAACATTGTGAGGCTGGAAGCTTTTGAGGAGAGGGAAGCACCAAGCTCTGCCTCTGCTTTTTTTTTTTTTATTAAAGATTTTTATTTATTTATTTGAGAGAGAGAGAGCATGAGAGGAGAGAGGTCCACCAGAGAAGCAGACTCCCTATGGGGCAGAGAGCCTGATGCGGGATTCGATCCCGGGACTCCAGGATCATGACCTGAGCTCAAGGCAGTCGCTTAATCAACTGAGCCACCCAGGCGCCCCAGTAAGCTCTGTTCTGAAGAATGATCTTGAATATGTAGAAGGGGAAGAAGAGGAAAAAGCATTTAGATACCACCGGCCGCGTGGCAAGCACGTTGGGCTTCCGATCCCCAGGATCCTGTGGCAGCAGGAGGGACTGCTGTTCATCCCAGCTTGTGCTTGAGGAGATGAAACTGAAGGAGGAGTCCGGATTCCCACCCAGGCTGGGACCGCCCTTGGTCTGGTCCCCAGAGGGGTTGTCCTCCCGAGCTTCCCCAGGTGTGCTCCCCTTCCTCAGTGCTGGCGGGAAGGTTCGATGGTGATGGCCTTCCGGTGTCCTGGGTTAGGTTTTTTTTGTTTGTTTTTTTGTTTGTTTTGTTTTTTGTTTTTTTTTTTTGATCTCCCTGACCTGACAGTTGCTTGGAGAGGGGTCTCCACAGAACATAGACAAGGCCTTTGGAGTGAGGTGCCTGGGATTCTGGGCTCCTCTCACTGAGGAGTGAGGGACCCCTGACGACAGCCTGCTTCTTTCTAAACTTTGTCTCTGGAGGCTGAAGCCATCGTGGGTGGAAGGCTTCAGACACACTGTGGGTGTTCAGCGAATGTGGGTGGTTTCTCTCTTCTCTCTCTGGATGCTGGCCACGCTCGTGATCTCATGTCTCCCTCAAGAGCAAGCAGAATCCCACGGCATTTAGAGATCTCCACCGAGTCCTATTTCTGTTTGTGGCCGTGCTCAGCCTGTTCTACCACTGGTCTAAGAAAACCTGTGTTTCATTCCTTTTCATCTTTAGAAGATGAAGGGTCACCTCCCCAGATCAGACAAGGAGTAAGCCAAGTCTCCTGTGTCTGACCCCGGGCGGGCCGGCCCTTCTGGGAGAAATCAGGCGGCTGGGGAAGCAGCAGCCCACGGGGAGCTCGGGTCCCTGGGCTGAGCGCCCGGCACAACACGCTGTGTGAGGGCGGATACCTCGGATCCTCTGGGAGCCTCAGCCCTAAGAAGCCAAGATGAGGAACCGCTAGGAGCAGGGACAAGGCCCTGGGGCGGATTCATCCCCGCCTCCCACGTGTTTGGGCCTGTCTGGTCCTGTCATACGGTGTGCTCACTCGTGTTCACCGCACACCTGAAGTCCTTGCAATTCACAGATGTCAAGACCGAATTTCAGATGTTGCATTGCGTGCATGAGGTCCCATAGCGGCTCCTCAGTGAGCCTCTCTGATGCTCTGCCGGACCCTTTCTCGGGAGGAGAAGCTGTGCAGCCTTGGGTTTGCGAACGGGGCCCGACCGTGAGGTGCGTGAGGTGGGGGGGTACTTGAGTGTCTCGGTCACCATGCCATGGTGTGCGTGCCGCTGACCCACGCCTGACGCGTGTGGCAAAGCCCTTGTCCAGCTTCTGGACTGTTTGCTTATGGTGTTGCTGAGACTCCAGCCAAAGATGAGGTCATAACTCAGATGGACAGTACCATTGCTCGGAGGCTCCAAGGCCCTCATGTTCCTTCCAAAGCTCCCTGGTGTTTTATGCCAAGAAAATATATCGTTGATGCATATTTGAGCACGCATGCATATACCACCTGTGTTCACCAAATCCCGTGTTTCTCCTCCATTTCCCTTCCCTGCTCCTCTCCAGTCTCCCCTTGGATTTCTTTGTCCCTGCCCTTTGTACCAGTCCCTGTACCCTCAGTTAAAACTGACCCCGAGAGCTGCACATGGTCTGCATGAACACCAAGGCCGCTACAGATGGAGATGAAGCAGTTCCCTTCCGGGGAATGGTCCCCTCCAGGCCCGGCCCTCACTAATTCTGCGTATGTGCCGGAGTGTCCCTCCTAAGAGAACCTCCTTTCAGACTTGTGCTCTGCTTCCCTTGCTTTGCACTCTGTGCATGTGGGCGTCCACTGGGACGCTCCTTGCACTTTCATCAGGCTTCTTGCTTGGCAGGTCCGCTGAGCAATGCCGCGGCCAGAGCTGGGGGCATCCTTCTCAGACCTCTCCTTAGGTTACATTTCATTTTTGTCACAGGAGGCAAGAGCCTCGGCTTCAGAACTCCCCCTCCAAGTAACCTCAGGCAAGTCTCTTCACCTCACTGGCCCTCTGTTTTGTGTCTGTAAAGTGGGGCCGATAACAGTACTCCCCCCTTCAGGGAATTATTGTGAGGATTGTCTAACATGGTGATTTTTAAATCCAATGCATCCCAGAAGCTTTAGTGCAATTTTAAGCTTTAATAACTTCAGCGGCATAAATGCTGTAAACTTAATGGAACACCTCATTCGGACGTTGAAGTATTTTCATTTTTTTGAAGTATTAATTTTATGAATTGATACATTTTTAATTTTAATTTTTGTTTCGGTCAATACTTGCTGTGTCTAGCTGTGTTTTCTTTCTGGAAAGAAAAGGAAATTTAAAGACTTATTTTGTGAAAAATACTCAAGTGCATAAATGCAAAAGAAACGGAGACAAACTTTCAGGCAAGTTTTTGTGTATTGATAGCATTTGTGTCTGAAGTTAGAAGAGCTTCTATGGTACTAAGGCAGTGTTGCCCAGAAAGGAGCGCTCCTTTTAATATTTCTATTATGCTCCTTTGACTATTTCTCCGTCGTCCTCAGTCTCCCCGTCATCATTTGGTCACAGCAGTCACAAAGGGAACTCTCAGCTAGTCATTACTGGAGGCCAAGAAATCGTGGCCTGTTTCTGTCACTCTTTTGGTGCTGCTCTGGACCCAGAGACCTCCCTGCCCACGTTCTACCTGCCCTCCATGGAGCACGTGATCATGGGCTTCTATCCCTCGCCAAGTTTCCTCTCTTCTGTCTCCCCTGCCAAGCTCCAGTGAAACATGCCGGGCCTCAGATGGGCAGGAAATGGGGTGAGTCAGCGTTGCAGAAAACTTGTGTCCATGGTCCATTGTGAACCTAAAGGTCATTTGTTCCATCCATACACTTCCCCTAAATCCCACTCTGCCCTTGACCCTACTTACGACTAAGAGGACACGCCCACTTGGACTGGATGCTTGTCACCTCCTTTCTTAGGGCTTCTACAGCCCCAGCTCAGCCTCTGCCAGTCCTTTTACACCTACTTATTCCGACTCTGTGTTCTGGAACCTCCACTCCAGTGCAGATTCCCCTGAAAGCCTTTACCTCCCCATAGGAACCTTGATCCTGATCCCCCAATGGAATATTGCTCCCCCGCAAAGACCTCCACTTGGCAGGAACTTTTGCAAGTCCCGGGATTTTGGGTCCCACAGGATATCCGGTGTGAAAGGCAGAAGCAGAAGCAGCTCAGGGGGAATCTTCCGGCTTATCGCGGCTATGTTTGTCATGAACTCCCCTCCATGAAACAGGCTGGAAATGAATGCGTATGTTCTTGAGCATGGACAGCGTCAGGAGTCCCCAGAAGGCAGGCGTCTGTAGGGAAGTCTGAATCTTCCAGAAGACAATCAGGTGGCGTTAGACCTGGGTCTCCCCAGACGGAGGTGCCGGCCGGGCTGTCTGGGAGGCTGTGCAGCACGGGCGGAGAAGGCACGAGGGTGGAGCCCATGAGAAATACCGGATGGGCTGGCCTGGCAAAGATCCTGGCAGGATAGTGCCTGCAGTCCCCAGTGCCAAAAGCGGACAGCGATTCAGCAAAGGGGCAAGGAGTGGCTGGTGCTGGGCAGAGGTCAGGAGGGACACAGGCTGCTGGTGGTGGCTCCGAGGAGATCGTGGGAACTCTGGAAGGAGCAGTTTCAGGGGAATGGGGACGATGGCAGAACACTGAGGGCTGAGAATGGTGACCACAGCCAACCGTGGCAGCTGGATGGGGCACAGCAGAGGGTTGTAAAGCAGCCTGGACGTGAAGGTGTTGCTGACATGGGGACGTTTTGGAGTAGCGGTTGCTGGAGAGATAAGAGGAACTGTAGTTTGGTGGTGGTTTGGCTCCGCACACCTTTGGAAGATTTGACGGAAGCCAGGACAGACCCACTGTCTGCGAACTTGACCCACATGCTGAGGCCACCCCTCATGAACAGAATTCGCAGATCCTCTGGAGCCTACCCATGACCCCCAAGTCCCTCTGCCCAGGGCCGGCGCTAGGGAGCCTTCCCCTCTTTCTCTGCCTATCCAGCACCCTCTGCCCTCTCTTCTTCACAAGGACTGTCCCCGTTTTACAGGTGGGGAAACTAAGTCACCGAGGCTAGGTTGTGGGTTGCTCTGTTTCGCTCCCTTCAGCAGAGGCCCGGAGGCAACCCTAGCTTCGCGAGTTGTCTGGTCTAATTAGCCTCTAATTGAGTTTCCTCTCCTTCCTTTCAGGCGTCACGGTGACATTAAATTACAGGGTTCAAACATATAATTTCCTAAACTTAAATGTGATTTATCTTAATAGGACTTCGTACCAGGTCACTTTATCATGCACAGTGTCAGAGAGCAGATCTATTATTCACGGAGACTATTACCGAATTGGAGAATCTGGAGCTAGGAGCGACCTTGAGAGGTCAGCGTGCTCAACTCCACTGCCCTCAGCTCTGTGCGGCCCCTCACCCCTAGCCAGCTGCCTGCTCCTGGGCAGCTGGGCTTCTATGTGGGCAGAAGGGAGAAACCCAACATTCACAAGCCCGATATCTTGTTTCGGGTCTTACTTAAAAGCCCTATTGCTTTAGGGACTATAAATATAAGGCTAACCTTGGACTTGCATGCTGCTTTTCCTTCTGTTTGTCTTGATTCTGGCTTTCAATAACCAAGCTGGGCTATTCTTTAGAAAAATGCTTTGGAGTTACGGTACTTTTGAGCAGGAAGACCGTAGGTATATTATATAATTCATTAATTCATCCGTTCATTTATTCAGTCATTTAGTGGTTTATAGGACCTCTGCCAGCATCCCTTGCTGTAGAGATGGAGGAAAAAAAAGCCACAGGGGAAGGGACTTGCCCAAGGTCATGCTGGCCCACACTTAGTAGCAGAGCTTGGGTTCCGACCCAAACCTTCTCAGGACCAGGTCTTGTCCTTCCACAGCTGCCCACCAGCTGACACAGGCTCTTTGAAGGTGGCAGCTTGCATGTGTGTGTGTGGGGGGGGGGGTAGGTGGCTGATGTTTATCTCCATGATGAATGGAATTCCTGTTGGCAACTTGATCTTCAGCTGCTGCGACTTTGGGAAGACAAAGGGTGATCAAAAGAATCTGTTTTTCTAATGAAAGACTCCTTTGGAAATCCAACACACCTCTCTGTCAGCTCCCGGAGTTGGGGGAGGAGGGATGAAAAAGATCTGTTGTGAGCAAGCCCGCCGCTGACAAGTTGATCTACATGTGTGCAAGCTGTGCCGTCCCTCCCAGAGCCAACCAGAGTCCACACACGTGTTGAAGAAATCCACACGAGGAGGCACGGAGCTAGCGTGGCGGCTCTGGCTCAGGATGCGGCGCTGGAGCGGAAACCCCGGAGGCCGGCTTGACCACCAGATACCCGCGTGACCTGGCCGGGCAGAGGCTTCCACACTCACTGTCTTCGGTTTCCCGTTCTGTAGAGCAGGGGCAGTTGGACGGAGCCCATCAGGTCGTCATGAGGGTAAAACAAGATCAGGAACCTTAAAACACTGAGCATGGGACCAGACAAATGCACCGTAATGCCTGCTTTTATGACACATGCTATGCTTTGTTTTCCCAAGTCGCAAATGGATGGAGCTGGTTGGACTGGGCACCATGGTCCTTCCTGGAGTTGCAGTGACGTTGGTTCTTGTGAATCATGAGCGGTGTGGATACCAGGGCTCTGGAAAGTACTTGAGACCCAGGCATTAAGCTCTGACCCCCGCTGAGACGGGTGCTCGCCTTCCATCTGGGACACGCGTGTGGGCAAACTGCCAGGAGCAGGGTGTGTGTGGAAGGGGTACCAGGGGCCGAGGGGCACCTGTTTGAGGGCAGGTCTCTGGGTTCTGGTTGGGGTGGGGGGCTTCATAGAGGAGGCAATCTTTGAGCTAATCCTTGAAGGATGAGGAAGTTCTGAGTTTTTAATTCCGTGTGACAAACATGGGAAAATCCCTGGGGAAATTGCATGGACAGTGGCTCAGTCGTCAGCAGGATCATGGCAGGCTCAGGGAGGGGGACTCAAGGGTGTGCGTGTGTGTGTGCTCGCGCGCGTGTGCGTGTGTGTGTCTGTGCACACGCAGATGCGTCGCTTGGTTAATGCAGCAAGATGAGAAGGAAGCCTGGATGGGGCTGGGGACAGGTGGCCTTGAGCACGTGACAGGCTTGGAGCATTTACTGCCTCAAATCCACAAGTCACCGCAGAAGCGGCAGCTAGCTAATCCACTCAGGGGTCTGGATGGCTTCTGGAGCGTATGATGTTTAAGCTGGGAACTGACGGCCTGGGGAGTGTCTGACCCAGGAGGGGAGAATAACAAGGACAGAATCCCAAGGGTTGCAGGAGGCAGGGAGGGAGGGACAGACAGCCCTGTCTCTTCCAGCAGTGAGTTGAGGGTGAGGTTAGAAGTAAGGAGATGATATGTAGGCAGAAGCTGGGGCCAAAGCACTCGGTGCTTTGTAAGCCCTGCAGTGGCTGGGGTGCAAGGCTGGTCACAGGCAGGTGGCACATGGGATGCGGATTTTTGTTTTTTTTAAGATTTTATTTATTTGATAGAGATCACAAGCAGGCAGAGAAAGCGGGGTGGGGGGTGGGGAAGCAGGCTCTCTGCTGAGCAGAGGTTCCTGATGTGGGGCTTGATCCCAGGACCCTGAGATTATGACCTGAGCTGAAGGCTGAAGCTTAACCCACTGAGCCACCCAGGCGCCCTGTGATGGGGATTCCTGCCCCAGCTGCCACATGGCCTGAGGTCCTCCTGCACATCCCAGCGGTGCATTGCTGTCTGGTTGACTGGCCCTTGACTGTGTGGTCTGTTTACCTGGGCTCAGAGGATGCCAGGCATTGCTTAGGTTTTTAAGTGCTGATGGACACCCCCACCCCCCAACCTTGCTGGGTCTAATGCAGATTTGTGGCTCGTTCCACGGAATTCATTCTGCACTACAAGACTATGATATTACCCAATGTTTATGGATGGCTGAGTCTAAAATATCCATTCTAAAGCCCACTGAAGGATGAAATTCCTTGTTACTTTCATAGATTCTCTTGTCTTATTTTTTTCCCCCTGTGGAGGAACATAAAGCATTTGTATTTTTAGTTCGAGCCTGGTCATTTTTCTAATCACACCTGTGTTAGAAGGAAGGGCATCTGGGGGAGTGGGGAGAAGGGTGGTTTGCTGAAACTGTCATAGCCTGGAAGGTGTCCTCTAAAGCAGCCCCCTTCCAGCCACAGGCTCAGTTTGCCCGGTTTCAGCCACATCTGGAAGCTGAGGGCTGCAGCCCCGAATGTCTCAGCCACTATCCAAAATACCGACTCTCACAGGGGCTTGGGACTCCAATATTAGGCAGAAGCTTCTGCGCAGCCCAGCCTAGGTGCCCACCCAAGAAGGAAATATGGTGGGGGCTGAAGTCTTGAGTTCTTAGCCCACTTTCTCTCTCTCTCCATGGTCAGCCTGTCTGTGTACTTGGGGATCTTCTCAAATGTCCCAGTGCTCTGTAATTCTGGACTGAACTGCTTTTAACTCCACTAACGACACCTGTCGTGCGTCCGTCCGGACTCCTGGCTCCCCAGCAGGTCCTGCTTTCTTGTTTACCAAACAAGCCTTTCCTGCTGGTCTCAGATAGAATTATCCATCTCCTGCCTTTCATGCCCCAGCATGGCACCGACCCCCGTTCTGGTGCCTGATGCTGCCATAGCCTTTTGTCTTAACACCTTTTGGGATCTCCTGGGTGGGGTATTTCCTGCTCCCCCCTCCCCACCCCCCATGCATGCTGAAGAAATGCATGAATGGATCGACTTGGAAGCCATCCCATGAATAGCCCGGAGCCACTTCCACCATGCAAATGGCAGCCAGCCCCCTTGCCAGCCTGGCTCCCCTTGCCCACGTGTGCACCCCGTGCGTCACGGTCAGATTGACTGATGTCCTCTCAGTAATGCCATCAGCAGGAATTCTCTACCCTACTGTGCATGGTGGGGTCCGGAACTATCAGCAGGGGAGTGAGACCCCGTCCTCACATAGGCACATTGTGGGCTGTGGACCACATGCGGGAAGGACAGAACCTTGGGTGGGACTCGAGCCAGAGCTGATGGGTTCAGGTGCTTTTGAGCTGGGTGGATCACAGCAGACGTAGGTGCACCTGCTTTCTCTCCAAAGGCCTCTTTCCCTTGATTGGGGGCCAAACAGCCAGTGGAAGGTCATCGTCTCTGGGGGGAGGGGGTGCTGACCACAGCACCCTGCGTGCCTGCTCGTGAGGCCTCCTAGGTGTCCTGGGCAAGCGCCGCTGCCTCAGTGAGTCAGGCTGCTCCTCCAGGGTTCAGAGAGCAGCCCAGTGTGCCTGTGGGTTGCTGGTCCTCCTATAGCTTCGAGGCATCCTGGCCTTGGGGGTGACTGGGGGGGAAGGCACATGAGACTGATCACCCCTCGCTCGTGATGCAGATTTCCGTCTGTCACTTAACTTCTCGAGGCTTCCTGGCTCTGCCTTACCGTGGGAATAAGGCCGGTTTTGAGGATTAACTACAAAAGCCTAAGCGCGGAGTAGGTGCTTTGTACCGCTACTGCTTTCCCTTGCCGTTACAGAACACCCCAGAACGCCCAGGCCGCTCATGCAGCCTGGGCTCATGATAGTGCCAGTGCTTGCACGACGTCAGCCCTGGGCCATTCCCTTCGCCACTTTGCCGCCTCCGGCCACGTCATAAGGTGTATCTCACAGACAAGGACACGGAGGCTGGAAGGGGTGACGCTACTTGCCCAGGCTCTCTAGCAAGTAAGCTGGGTTTCGAGCTGGCAGTTTGACCCCAGAGCGCTTGCTTCTGGACCGCGGCCCCGCCCAGGCCCTCTTCAGCCGGCTCCGTGGCAGGGGACGGAGGAGGCCTCTGTTTCCAGCGCCTTCTTGTGTTCTCGCAGGATGCTGTTATCAGCTGACAGGTGGCCCTGGGAAAAACACATGGTTGTAAATAACCATTGTGGGTGAAGGGGGACTCGTTCTTGACGCCACATCCTGACACATGTCCTTCTCTCCCCAGGCTCGCACTCCAGCTGGTGGAGTATCTGCGGGCGCCCAGACGCAGGCCGGCCTGGGGCTCAGCCGGCACACCCCCAGGCAGCAGAGAAGGTGACGCTGGGCCTTCAGTGACAGGACCAGATGTTCTTCCAAGGGAGATCCCGACGGGTTCTGGATCAAAGTCCTGCAGGCCTTGCCTACTTCTTCCGAAGACAGGACTCCGGGCAGAGGTGCTGCTTCAAGTCCATGCCCATGGCCACCGTGTATGTGCCCGCCGCGTCTCACTAGGTTACCCGCAGAGCCGAGCGTGCCCATTTTACAAGGAAGGAGATGGAGGAGGCCAGCGTGGCAGGAGAAAGGCTGGTCACTGAGTCATGGGGCCACCCAGGTGAGGGGTCAGCATGGGCCGGGGTCCTGCATGGCATCCTCGCAGGAGGCGACTGCTGGCTGGGAGGTGGGAGGTGGGTGGGGTTAGTTGAGGCAGGGGAGCAGGGACCGATGTGGGAGCCAAGTGCACTACCTGTGGAGGCCCCAGAGAAGGGGAGGAAGTGAGAGCTGTGTCTCCCGGGCGCCAGTTATCCGAGGCCTCCCTCTGGGATACAGGATGGGGCTGCCTTTGGAGGGAGGCAGAAGCTGTGTTCTCAGGAGGAGGCTGGGTCAGGGCCTCCCTGCAGGAACTGAAGTTTTAGGCGAGGCGTGGACAAGGGGGGGCGGTCAACCCCCTGTGAGAGGCCGGCTCTTCTTCGTGGGCTGGCCTGTGCCTCTCTGTTGGGTCCCTCCGCCCAGCAGTGGGGAGGGGTGCCGCCCACCAGCTCTATGCTGATTTCGATTTCTCCCCCTCTCCTGCGGAGCACGTGGCTGCTGACTTCTTTATAAAAGCAGGTTTTGCTTCACTGCCGGGCCCTGCGTGAACTTAAGCTCCATTAGTGCTTCTAGGAAGATGCCCCAAGGGACAAGGGAAGGGGGAGGATGAGCTCACCCTTCCCTTCCCTTCCCTTCCCTCTGGATGCACGGCTGAGCACTGCTCCGATGGCCCGCTGTGAACAAGAAAGGCTCGGCCTGCCTTTTCATAAAGGGCTCTGGATTTTCCCAGCACATTACAGAATGACCCAGTGTCTCCGTCCTCAGGAGAAGAAATGCACCGGCAATAAAAAGATTGGGGGTTAAATGAGAAGGAGAGAGACAGGGTCGGAGAATCAGAGTGAGCGGCGGATCATTCCGGGGCCAGAGCTTTAGGATGGCTCACAGCCGTGGTTTGATGTCGAATCCATTTCTGAACCATGCAAGGCATAGTGTCTCTGTCCTGGTGTGCTATGAACCATTGCCCTGTGCCCACTCTGCACGTGGCCCACCCGTGGCTTGGCATTAGGTGAGCTGGGACCTGGATGAGGGGCTCCATGGGAGAGGTGGCCTTGAACCAGGGCTCCTTTGCCTTTGTAAAACGGCTTTCCCTTCCTCTGGGCTATGGCCTCTTGCGTGGTTCTGGCTCCCATCTCTCACCACTCTAGGATTTTCCTCTTCTAACCCGACCACCCTTCTATGTCTTGCATCTTGAATCTCTCTCTCTCTCTCCCCAAATCCCTCCCAGCACAGCCTACAAAAGTGCTGAACCACAGACACCAGCCCTGCAACCTCGCAGGCTTGGATCCACCTGCTTCCCCCGACCAGAGGCTCCTCTCTGATGCCTCCTTCACTTCTAGGTCAAGGGTGGTGTAAGAACTACCCACTGTTATTTGTCCCACTGTATTCCGTTTTATCCAGGTGTCATTGTCACTTTTATCACCCAGCTCTATGGAAAGTTTCCCCAAAATTCCAGGGACCTCCTAGGTGTCCCGTTCTAACAACCCCTTCCTTCTCCTGTTTGACAGCGTGAGATTCTGCTGACGGTTACTTTCTGCGGAGACCCCGTTCTCCTTTGAACTTGGTGACACTTCTCTCTCCCCCTGGGTGCTTCTGCTTCTCTGTCCATCCCCTTGGGTGTTGGTGGTCTCCGTCTTCCTCGTTCCTCTTCTTGCCATCTGGGTTCTGCTGCAGCAATCTCGAGAAGCCCCAAGGCTTGCTCCACCGTCTGTCTCCCCGCTGAAGACCAGGAAACCTGAGCTCCTCACGGGACTTCACCGTGATGCGACCCTGCAGAGAGGTAGGAGCGACGCTCTTGGTGAGCCAGGACTGGGCCTGTCTCACGGGGGGAGGACGGATGGATGTGGGAACTAAACAAGTTGCTGTGAGTGTTGGCGAAACAATAGCCTTTTGACTCAGGAAACAGAAGTGAATTGGAACCTGGTGGCCATAGAGTTTTATTTGCCCATTTCCCGGCTTATCGTGGACCTTCGTAAATGTTAGTTGAATCTGTTGTAGATCAGTTGGTTATGCATATGGCTTTTCCCCCCTCTCCTGCTAGTTGAAGGGATGAGAGTGCAGCTCTTGTTGTCTTCAGGTTTTGAAAAAGGTGGGTGAGCAAAATAGTACTTACTAAATGACGAGCTAAACACATGAACGAGACAGTTAGCACAGAGGAATTGAGATCGCGGGACCTGTGAGTGTGTTCTGTTGGAAACTTAAAGTTAGTTGGGGAAAAAAAAATCAGTTTACTATACAATCTCATTTGTTTCCCACAAAGTCGAGAACATCCCTTTGCAGCTAATTCGCACAATTGGTGGAATCTAGAGATTCCAAGGTTCATGAAGGTAGCAGCAACAGGCCGAAAAGACAAAATCATGGTGGATGTGTGCCCAGGTTTTTAAAAAAAAAAAAAAAAAAAAAAAATTTTCTTCATTGTGGTAAAATACATGTAAAATGTACCGTCTTAAGCATTTTTAAATGTAAAGTTCAGTGGATTCACTGCATTCAAGTTGTGTAGCCATCACTGTCCTCCATCTCCAGAAAGCTTGTCATCTCGCAAAGCTAAAACTCTGTCCCTACTGTAGGACAACTTCCTGCCCCACCCCACGCCCCTTCGCCGCTGGCACCCGCCGAGCCACCCTCTGTGTCTGGGAATCTGTCTCCTCTAGGTGCCTCCTGGAAGTGGAATCAGGCAGTATTTGTCTTTTCATGATTGGCGTATTTTACTGAGCGTCCTGCCCTTAAGGTCTGTCTCGGCTGGAGCATGTGTCGGAACTTCCTTCCTTTCTGGGCTGATGAATATTCCGTGACATGCATACGGCCTGCGCCCCCGGAGCTCACCATCAGCCTCAAGCCGGAATTGGTTTGAGGCCTTCTTTTGTGTGCTAAACGTGCGTGCTGTCGCTTTCTCTCTCTCTCTCTCTTTTTTTTTAAATTACATTAGTCACCATACAGAAGATTATTAGTTTTCTTGTGTTTTTTTAAGATTTTATTTATTTACTTAACAGACAGAGATCACAAGTAGGTGGGGAGGTGGGGGGAGCAGGCTCCCTGTGAGCAGAGAGCCCAATGCGGGGATCGATCCCAGGACCCTGAGACCATGACCTGAGCCCAAGACAGAGGCTTAACCCACTGAGCCACCAGGCGCCCCAGATCATTAGTTTTTGATCACTAGTTTTCCACGATTCCTTGTTTGCATACAACACCCAGTGCTCCCCGCAGTCCGTGCCCTCCTGGATACCCATCACCAGGTCCCCCATCCCCCCACCGCCTCCCTTCTTAAACCCTCCGTTTGCTTCCCGGTGTCCATAGTCTCTCATGGTTCTTCTCTTAGTCTGCTTTCCCCCTCCCTTTCATTTTTCTCTCTCTTCTCCTAGTGCCATCTCTTAAAGGAGCTTTACAGGAGGGGGACATGAAGGTTTAAAAGTAGCTTCCCCCCCCCCCAAAAAAAACGGACCCCTCTTTAGACTCTACGTTCTTGATTTTATTTTCAATTCTTTCTCCCTTACGATTCAGTGAAGTCTTCTAATTTTGCTAAAGGGAACAAAGCAAGAGGTGGTTGCTGGGCTAAGGTCCTGAGTTCAAAGCAGAGTACCAAGCCCAGGGGCTATTGCAATAGGAAGCAAACTCTGTTACCCCAAGGGAGAAATGGGAACACGGAGTCAGAGCATGGGGCCACAGGCACCTGACATCCCGTCCAGCCGCAGCAGTGACTCTGGTAGTTTGGGCCTGGTCTTCCTTATATGTACCTGAGACCATGCTCAGCTCCTGGCATGCAGGGGGGGGAAGGGCGCACAAAGCACACCTTACCTTGGGAGCCCCCCCTCACACCCCAGATCAGAACCACACCTTTGACAGATTGCTGTTGGGAAGAGAACGTGTTGTGTCCCAATTTCTATTTTATGATGTGCCTTTGTCCTTCCAGGGCTACTTTTCTACAAAGGAGTATTTGTAGAAATGCTGGATGCCATAGGAAGCTTTGAAATGAGAAAAATGAGGATTCTGTAAGCCCATTTGGAAACCAAGATTTGCCCAAAAGTTAAATTTCTTTGGAAAGTATTTAACCTGGTTTTCCCTGGCCCTGGTTAATCGCTCATTTTCCCCTAACTCCCTCCCTACTGTCCTACTGTCCCCCGTTCCCATCCCCGCTCCCCCCCCCAAGTCCCGCCTCCCCCCTCCTTCTCACTCCGTCTTTGTCCCCCCCCCCCCCCCCATCCCCGGAGCACATACTCACATATGTGCCACACAGGGAAAATGACGCTTGGCTCATTTGCCCTTGTCCATTGAAAACATGACCCGTGCCTGCTGGCTCTCTGAAAACCTTTCAGGCTTGCCTCCCAGTAGCCCCTGTGAGTAGCTGAATTACCATTTCTCACCCTAACCTCAAAGAGGGTTTGTTAACAAAGCCTCAGGTGCAGAGGAGGCCAAGCAAACCAGCTCCGAGGCAGGTAGAACCATGAGGGCTGCAGCAGAAATAGAAATGCCTTTTTTTTTTTTTTTTCCTCTGAAGAAGGATTTTAAAGGTTATCAAGTTATTCCCTTTCAAAACAGAGCAGAAATACCTGATACTAATACCGTTGTTGAAGGAAGGAAAGCTGACTGCCAGTTTGAAGTTGGTCACGAGCTTTGGGAAAGGAAGCCATTCTTACCATACTGAAAGGACATAATCTGAATTTAGAAAAATAAGGTGTTTAGTTCAAACTCCACCCCTCCTCCAGGGCCTGGTGAACTTGAGCAAATCATTTACTGTCTCTGGACTTCAGCAGAAAGACGCTTCATTTGGTTTCGGGGAAGCCTGGATTTTTCCAGGAGCTATCCGTCTTTAGCTGTGTAGTCTTGGGGATGCCATTTTTTTTTTTTTTTTTTTTTTTCCTGCTGAGCAGAGAGCCCGATGCGGGGCTCGATCCCAGGACCCTGGGATCATGACCTGAGCTGAAGGCAGAAGCTTTAACCCACTGAGCCACCCAGGCGCCCCGGGGATGCCATTTTTGCCATCTCTGTCTTTCTCTGTCCCTCTTTACCTCAACGTGGAAAAAATATAAAGCCCCCTCCTTTGGGGAGACTTTTGGGAGAAAGCTCTTAGTTCACTGAAGGTAGGTGAATGTCATTCTCAGAAAATGCCTGCAGTGAAGATAATGATAACTAAGTAGTACTTGCTGGAAATCGGGGTGCCCTCCCAATTCTCTCCTTGCAGAGTGCAGGGGGCTTTTATAAAAGGAGGCGTCTAACAAAACCTGACTCCGTCTACGTATGGCTCCACGTTGGGGCTTGGCCGCCTTTATCGTAACGGGCCGCGCCATTTTGAAACTGAACAAAACCTGTTCTTTTCTGATTTCTTCTAGAGAGTGTTTATTTACCCAACCCATGTTGTTATATTTTCTTGGAGCGTATGTCCTTCTCCCACATTTCAAGGTAGAAGAGCCATTACACCTAATGAGAGCTCCTTTCTAGCCGGTGTGCCACTTAGAATGTTCAAGAGTGTGTTCGAATTTTAACCTTTCAATGCATCTTTGTAATGGCATGTCACCCTTAAAAAATGAGATGTCAGCTTCCTGCTGAAAGGAATAGACACTGATTTTCAATCCGAAAACCACCACTCGTCCTTCTAGGAGCCTCATTTAGGTTGAGGGTATTATAAAATACCAAGAGATGGAAAGCCTGTATAAATGCTGCTTGTGGAACGTGTCCATTCTCGTGGGATCCGTGTTGCGAATGAGGCGAATACTTAGTGGGGTGACACATTCCCATTTAAGCCCTGCTCTAGGATCCTGCATCATATCGCCTTGAAATGCATTGCTAGCAACCCTGTTTTTAAAGAGGCTTCAATATCACCTAAGTGAATTAACGTTGCCAGGAAAAGCATTTTGAGAATTGATGCATTAGAAATAATTGTCTTCTCGCTGCTCACCAACTTGATGGATTCCTCCTACTCGGTTATCCCCATTGCTGTGGAAGCGGCCCTTCTGCCACTTCTCATCATCATTTACCATCCTGGAACTTTCTCCTGTCCAAGTAAAGCCTCTCTGTGCTCTTCAACCCTCCAGGCTTCACCTGAAAGGGGAAACCCTCCTCTTCTCCCAAGACCCAGTTCAGAAGTCCCATCTCTGAACTCTTCCCAGGTTCCCTCGCATAGGTTATGCTTGCTTCCCTCCTTCCTCAGACATCCTCTAGAACTTTCTCACTTGACAGTGGCACTGCCCATACTGAACGGCAGTCGGCTGTGTGCTTGTCTCTGTGTCTTTCAGATGTAAGCTCAGGGGTCGTGGGGATCGGGGGCACGTTTTATCCATCTTTTGTCAGCATCTGCCCACTTGTGTCCAGGATATATCTGATACTCATTCAAACTCTGATGTGGAGGGAGGGAATGAAAAAAATGAGAGGCCTCCAAGAGATGCCAAATTGGTTTAGGGCGAGAGAAGCCAGGGATGGCTTCCGATACAAAAACCAAGTGGGAAAGGACTTCTCCTTTATGGTACACGCCTACCCCTTCTACGGGGGAGGAGCTTGCCTTCCTGAAGGCACATGGGATCTGGAGCTGGGTCTGTCACTCAGCAAAGCAGCGTGTCCTTCTTCCTCACGCAGGGCTGCCTTCTTCCCACAGCAGGATCTCAAAGGCATTGCCTTGAAGGAAGTGAGGGGCATGAAGTAGTAGTTTCTGGAGCACTGGAAAAAAAGAGTAATGCAGGCTGGAGGTTGCCTCACTCCAGCTCCCTCCATCCTCCATAGCTGTGAGAGACTAGGTCCTAAGGACATGTGTGCTTCCTTGGGACAGGAAAAGACGTGTCTGCCATGGAACCTTGTAATGGTGGTCATGGAGCGGACACTGTAGGCCGCCTTGCCAGCTCCCTTCTCCCTTTGCTGGGGCTCATGGGCCCCATTCAGTACCCGTGGTGTGTACTTCAGGAAGCTGGTAGGGATTATCCGTGGTGATTTCAATCCTGCATGGAGGTTCTACGCTCCTGCTAAGGCTCAGTGTAAGCAGAGGCATGGGTCATCATTCTGGTCAATGATGACCGAGAAGGACCATTGCTCTGGTAAAGTGTCCTCACTGTCAAGAAGAAACTCAGCTAGAGTTGCCAGATTTGGCCAATAAAAATACAGGACACCCAGTTATATCTGAATTTGAGAGAAAAGAGTTTTTCAGTGTAAGTATTTTCCATGCAATATTTGGATGCCATGAAACATTCATGAGGTATCTTCTTCCAGAATCCTCCACAGTCTCACAGTGTTTGCCTGTGAAATGTCGGATGTGGAAGCAGAGTCACATGCAACCTATTCAAACTTCCTGGGGCTCAGGAATGACAGATTCCTATTCATGAAACATACTTGCTTTGTTCCCACTTCTGTCTTGGAAGGCTGTTTGGTCTTCAAGAACTAGAGTGCTTATTGGTAGCTTAGTTTTTTTTCTAATAGAATTCTCCTCATCCTCTAGCCTCCAGTATAATTGGCCATATTAGTAGATGTCAGATTTCTTATTTCACCTGGAGGTAGGGCTGGGAGCAACTACTTGAAGCTATGTGGAAACATTTGTAGAACATCTGGGACATTCTGCGGACCGGCTTGAGGGGTGGTGAGTGGTCAGTATTTATTCACTGTTCTGCCTAGAGAATTCACTAGTTTGGCTTCCTCATCTGTAATATTTTTTTTTTTTTTTTTTTTTTTTTTTTTTTTTTTTTTTAAAGATTTTATTTATTTATTTGACAGAGATCACAAGTAGGCAGAGAGGCAGGCAGAGAGAGGAGGAAGCAGGCTCCCTGCTGAGCAGAGAGCCCGATGTGGGGCTCGATCCCAGGACCCTGGGATCATGACCTGAGCCGAAAGCAGAGGCTTTAACCCACTGAGCCACCCAGGCGCCCCCCTCATCTGTAATATTGTAACTGACCCCACAGCCTTGTTCTGAGAACAAAAAGGGGAAACACGCAAATCGGTGCAGCCACTTTGGGAGACAGTGTGGCAATTTCTTAGAAAACCAAGCACACTCTTACCATATGATCCAACAATTACACTCGTTACTTACCCAAAGGAGTAAAAACTTATATCCCCACAAAAACCTGCACACAGATGTTTATAGCCACTTTATTCATAACTGCCAAAACTTGGAAGCAACCAAGATGTTCTTCAGTAGATGAATGGATAAATAAACTGTGATACATCCCAACAGCGGACTACTATTCAGTGCTAAAAAGAAATGAACTATGAAGCCATGAAAAAACATGGAAGAAGCTTAAATGCATGTTATTAAATGGGCGAAGTCAATCTGAAAAGGCTACCTGCTGTACAATTCCAGTGTAGGACATTGTGGAAAAGGCAAAAGTAGGAACACAGTGAAGAGATCAGTGGTTTCCATGGATAGGTAGGGAGGAGATGAGTAGGCAGAGCACGGAGGATTTTTAGTGTAATGACACAACTTGTATGATGTTGTGGACACATGTCATCATACATTTGATCAAACCCACACAATGTATACCACCAAGAGTAAACTCTAATGTAAACTATGGACTTTGGGTCATTATGCTGTGCCATTATAGATCTATCCATTATAACAAGTGGTCTACTGTGGTCAGGGATTAGGGTAGCAGAGCAGGTTAGGATATATATATATATATATATATATATATATATATATATGGCCAGAGGATATATGGGAAATATCTGTACCTTCCTCCTAATTTTGCCATAAACCTAGAATTTCTAAAAAAACCCAAGTCTATTTTTTTTAAGATTTTATTTATTTGACAGAGAGACAATGAGAGAGGGAACACAAGCAGCGGGAGTGGGAGAGGGAGAAGCAGGCTTTCCACTGAGCAGGGAGCCTGACACAGGGCTCTATCCCAGGACCCTGGGATCATGACTTGAGCCAAAGGCAGATGCTTATTGACTGAGCCACCCAGACGCCCACCAAATCCATTCTTTATTATTATTATTATTTTTTTTTGAAATAAGAGGTGAACCATGGTGACAAGCACAATGACAGGACAGAGTAACTATTTTGTGAGTGGTAACTTTCTTCCCACTTGTCTATTGGGGCAATGGCTCTGATGAGCTGTTCCAGTCTTCTCTCGGCCACTCTTGCTATGTTGACCTCTCTGGGTCTCCATGAGACTAATGATAATAATGTTGTGAGGAACGATTAACTGACTCAGAGCCAGAAGGCCTGGATTTTTGCCCAGCCTTCCACTGCTTATTAGATAATAAAGACCGGGGAAACAAATCCAGAGAACACAGCTACTGACGTGAAATGAGTGATGATGGTGATGGCGATGGTAATAAACACTTGCATAGTTTTCATTAGCTCTCAGCCTTCCCAAGAGAGAAGATGGCCCAAGGGAGATCTATACTTGACAATGAGACATGAAGCTCTTCACCTCATTCAACCAACAGGCCTATCTGGGGCACCAACATTGTGCCAAATTCCGTGCTGGGTACAAGGCATCCAGATGTAAATGAGACTCAGTGCTTGAATTCAAGGCGTATGAGTCTAGTAGGGCAGAGGTTGGTAAATTCATAATAGTGATGTCATACATTAAGAGCTAACCAGAGGTGGAAAACCTGGGTGGCTCAGTGGGTTAAAGCCTCTGCCTTCGGCTCAGGTCATGATCCCAGGGTCCTGGGATCAAGCTCCACATCAGGCTCTCTGCTCCAAGGGGAGCCTGCTTCCTCCTCTCTCTCTGCCTGCTTGTGATCTCTGTCTATCAAGTAAATGAATAAAAAAATCTTTATTAGCTCTGGTTAGTTCTTTTTTTTTTTTTTTTTTTTTTTTTTTTTTTTTTTTTTAAAGTCCGGTGTGGAACCCTAGATGAGAACAGCGTAAATGAGGCTGCGTGGGAGGAGCTCAGGTTGGGGGTCTCATGGGCCTGGCTCCCTACATGTGATCGGAATGTACTTGAATAGAGCCAAGCAAATAAGAAGAGGGAAAAGGAGTGGAAGTAGATATCTTTAGGGTTAACTAGGACCTGCAGAATCTGTTACTCTTCTCAAGCAATCCGATCAGACTGCTGATAAGTTAGTAAAGCTTTGTTAAGGCAAATGTGACTGCTCTGGGTCAGGATTTGAATCATGTGTGGTTGTTAAGTCCTTGGACCATCTTTCTAACAAATCAGTTCCAAAACTGGTAGGTCCCATAGCTTCCTAATAAAAAAAAAAAATGGAAAAGTTTGAGAAATGTAACAAATTTTGAAACCATATTTGCATTCAACCTAGAGTCAAAAATTAAGGTTTTAATAATTCAGCATACTTTGAATCAGTCTCAAAAGTTAATTAATACAAAATGGAGGAATATTCACCATGTATACCACACCAATTGGAATTAAAATCTAGGGGATACCACATGGCATTAAATAAAAAGAAACTGAGGACACATTTTATAGATCTGTCTCTATCCCTTGTCTGTGGTTCAACGGGAAGGGAGTATGTATTGACTCAGGGATCTCAACAAACTGGAGAGAGTGTGCAAAAAGCTTCACCCAAAAATCTCAAAGATAGCTGGAAGAAGTTGTCCTAACATGAAAACTTTCCTAGGTGAGGAAATTGGGCAGTTTAGGGACCATAGTAAAGGAAATAAAAGCAAATGACAAGACTAGCTCCCAATTCATGTATTTAAAAAATTAGATACTTTTCTTCAAGAATGACTCTCTTTGCTAACTATTTTATGTACTTTCTAGAAAAGGTTATTCTGAAATTTTTCATCAAGAACAAAACATCTTAAACCTTAATGGCTTAAGAAAATTACCTTTTATGGGTCTCATAATTCTGTGGGTTGATGGGAAGAACTCAACTGATTTGATCCCGCACATGCATCTGTCATTAGCTGGTTTGTTGCCTGGTGACTGGCTGATGGGCTGGGGTGGCCTTGCTCAAATCTCTTACATTTGATTGAATGTCACCTGTAGGGCCTTGGTTATCATCTCTGTGGTACCTCATCCCTAAGCTGACCATGTTGGGGCTGGTTATGAGGTGATAAGCAGATTTGGGCAAGGCTGGTGGTGCTGGTGTAAAGCCAGGAGTTGGACTTTGTATGTTTTAAGGTTGAAATGTCTACTAGACCTTCAAGTACTGATGTATAATTGGAGTCCAGAGTTCAGGGGCAAGGGCTGGGCTAAAGATACACATTTGGAAGTCCTCTGTAAAGATATCATTTAAATCCATGAGCCTAGATGACCTCAACATGCAAGTGTGAGTGGAAGGGGAGTCTGAGGAGTAAGTCCTTTGGCTCACTGCTGCTTAGTTGTTGGGGAGCAAGAAGAAACAGGTGAAGAAACTGAGAAGCAGCAGCCGGTATCGTGGGAGGAAAACCAGGGAAGAAGGAACTCCCAGAAGTTGAGTTGGGGGAAGGCGAGTGTTGGAAGAGGAAGGAGTCAAGTGCTACAAATCGATCAAGTAGAGAACTGGGAAGAACCACTGTGTTTAGCAATGTGAAAGTCATTGGTGACATTGACAAGAACTGGTAGATAGCGGTGGTGAAAGCTGTATTGGAGTGGTCTTAGGAGAAATATGAAAGAAGGTGAAAAGAAATAGAGACCGCTTCCACCCCCCCCCAATATTGTACCTTAAACATTTTCAAATATGCAGAGGGGTTGAAAGAAGTATACAGAGGATTCTCATTTACCAACCCCAGATTCATAATTAACTTGTTACTAGATCTAGCTTTTCATGTCTCTGCATCTATCTAATCCTATATCCATTTAGCAATCCATCATTTTTTATGCTAAAGAAATAAAGAAATGATGCAGAATTGAAGTAGAGATGGGGACAGAAGGTCTCTCTCTCTCTCCCTCTGTATGAATGATTGTACATAAGGCAGCATATGCTCTTTTTTAAAAAATATTTATTTATTTATTTGACAGAGAGAGAGGGAGCGGTCACAAGTAGGCAGAGAGAGAGGGGGAAGCAGGCTTCCCGCTGAGCAGAGATCCTGATGTGGGGCTTGATCCCAGGACCCTGGGATCATGACCAGAGCCGAAGGCAGAGGCTTTAACCCACTGAGCCACCCAGGCGCCCCAAGGCAGCATATACTCTTATGTGATGAGATGATCAAGTATCGAAGTCACCTGAAGTTAATATTCAGAGAGATGTCTTTGGGCAGGCAAATGATTTTGTGCATCATTGGAGACGCGGTTGTAGGTAGGCTCATCCCAGTAATGAAAGAGTAAAAAAATGTGGACAACTGAATGCATGAGAATGTCCTTTAAAAGCATGAGATCCAGCACCTCCGGCATTCGCTCTGGACCTGCCTTCTGTCTCCAGCTCCCATGCGGACGTGCTGTGATGCTCTGGGAGAGTATCACAGCCAACCTCTCGGGTCTTCTGGGACCTCCGCTGCAAAATGAGAATAATTATGAATGTCATCCTGACCCTACAGGGAGCTTTGGAAATTATACACTGGGGATGTAGGTTTTGTTGTTATTTTTATTACCCACACTTAGCTAGGAGACTAGCGTCACAAGCTATTGCAACTCTGTCCCCTACTCCGAGCAACACCTCCATATCTAGGAACTTCCAGATACTGAATGAACAACTTGGGACTTCACAGACTTTGTTCCCCATTAAGGTCCTTGACTGCTTAGCTGACAGACCAACAGTAGACTGGAGGGCAGTGAGCTGAAGAGCTGTCCCAGAGGGCTTGAGTCCATTTCCACCTCAGAGCGGTGCCTACTCACTACACCGAAGGACTATGGTATTGGACAAGAGCCGCCCCTCATGCCCTCCGTCTGTCCTTCTGTTTCTTTGGATCACCAGAGTGGAGCCTAAGGCCTGCAACTCACTGTGGACTGGGTTTATTCTACCAAATGTGGCCATTTTTATACCAAAGTTTCTTTGTCCTTTGTCTTTCCACACATCTCTTCCTTGGAGTCATTTATGCCTGCAGGGAGGAGAGGTGGCTGACCCGTCAGGAGGAACCACACAGCACAGGACCTTGCTGCAGAAACAGACTGGATAAATTTAGTACTGCTTAATTAGAATGAGCTGTCTAGGCTTCATTTTCCTTTCTGTATGGTGAAGGTTTTTTTTTTTTTTTTTTTAAATCTTTTATTTATTTGAGAGAGACAGAAAATCTAAGTTGCTGGGGACGGGAGGGGTAGAGAGAGAAGCAGGGTCTCCGATGAGTGGGGGCCCAACACAGGGCTCGATCCCAGGACCCTGGGATCATGACCTGAGCCGAAGGCAAGCACTTAACAGCCACCCAGGCGCCCCTGTGGTGAAGTTTTAAATGAAAACCCAAACACTCTATGTTTGTATCCACTGTGATAGAAATCAGGTGAGTTAGGCTGAAACCTGGATTCTCTCACCTTGGACAAGATAGTGCATTACCCAGACTCGGTTTCCCCATCTGTACTCTTGAGTTAGTATTTTTCTCATAAGTGTGCTGGAAGGATTGAATGAGATTGTGTTTGTGAAAAACCCCAGTGCAGTGCCTAGAAAATAGCAAGATTCAGGAGATACTAGCACAGTGGATTAATGAGTATGCCACCAGCAAGAATGAAAATAATTGAACACATTTGGTACTGAGTGTGTGTGGGGTACCAGACTCACTGTTCTGTGGTCTTCATGAATGACATTAACCTTGACAAAAAAAAAGTTACACAGATACTGTTTTCTTTGAAAGTTAACTCTTCTCGATAATTATATAGGTGTAACAGCCGATGACATTTGTGTCTCCAACCTCTATTTCAATAAATTCTACATTTTATCCCATTTAACTTTAAAGTTGTTGAATGATTTTCTAATAAGTTTGAAAGGTAAAAACACAGGATGCCCACTTAATTTTGCATTTCACATAAACAAAGAGAACTATTTTAGTAATAGCGTGTCCCATGTAACATTTGAGACAGACTTAGGGTTATAAAATAAATTGGTCACCTGAAATTCAAATTTAACTGGGGATCCTGTGTTTTAATTTATCGAATCCAGTAACCCGAGGCCCTAGGAGATGCAGTGTCTGATATGCTTGTGTGTGTTCCAAAGGCAACAAAATCTTGACCATTGGGTTTGAACTGTGTGAGTGAGTGTGGCAGAGGTCGTGATGACCTTCTGAGAGATGCTTTCCCTAACGCTGGCATCTAATGTCAGGTGAGCTCTCAGCCACCCACCTCTTCTCCTATTCTCTTTCCATTCTTCCTTAACCTTCCACTAAGCAACAATGTATTCTTAGTTGTTATTTATCCCAATAGACGGTTAAGAACTATTTCAGTTCCATTCATTCCTGTATCGCTCTGCCTGACAGAGGACCTGGTATATAGTAGGTCAATGAAACTTCACTGATTCAATGAAGAGTTGGTATCAATAGGACAATAACACAGGTTGTAATGATCAGTGACAGACTTTATAGACAGGAGGTCAAATTTCAATGACCACCTACTATGTTCCAGACTATGGTAGGCAGCAGGATTCTGGGATGAACAAAATAGAGTTCCTGACCATCAAATGGGAAAAATAATGACCGAGACTACATTATTACTTAGTTGAGGGCTAAGGGTGAGTGCAGGGAGTTCTAGGGTTTTGTTGCTATGTGCCTCAGTTTGCACATCTAGTAATGCGTTCCCTCTGTCTACCACAAAGGATTATGTTGAGGGGAAAATGTATGTCCACATCTGTGGCTGTGTCTGCGTCTTTGTATCTGTACTGTGTGTGAGCGAGTGAAACCAACTGGTAAACAGTACATTTCCTCAATTAATACCAGTTTCTTTTCCTTTCTTCTCTGTTAGGAAACCATGCCTATTTGTGCTTTGTTTTTACTATTAGCTGTCTTGTGAGCAGAAGGGCAGTGCCTTGACCAGAAAGGATTATGAAAGCCAGGACTATAGCACATGGGATTTTATTTTTTAAAGGCTAAACTTTCCAGAATGCATGTTTTCGGTTGCTGAGGGACTTGCTCACAGACTCAGATAAATATTGCCACCACCACCTTGCAGAGGGCCTCCGAAAATAGGGTGCTAATGATCTGATAAGATCCCTACCTTTTCTCTGGAGTCTCTAGGGTTTCCGACAGTTTTGTGGGGGGAGGGTGGTGACAAGTTCTTGCAGATGACTATTGTCTTTCATGGGACACATGGCGTGTGAGTCTGGAGTCAATTAAAACCCTGAAACTGAATGTCAAGATTCAGGGAGTTTGTACCAATATTAGACTTCCTGTTTCTTGGGAGGGTGATTCTGACACCCTGAAGGATGGCTAGGAAGTTAATAATAACATCTTCAACACATTGCTTTTGTTATTGGAAGCTCATTGCTTTATTCAAGCAGTTCAAAACCATCCACCAGCTACATGCCTTCAGTATGAGCCTAGGTAGTAAATGCAGACCCTTGGGCAAATAACAGTTTAGTTGAGAATGTGAATATTTCAAGGTCACAGGATTCCAAAAAGAAAGACGTACTTATCTGTGCTCTCCCTGGTTCATATGCATCATGAGGCCCTAGGAAGTGCTGGTTCCACGTAAGTGTATGTAGTGTGGATGCATTAAGGTCTTTTTTTGGTCTGTTAGGCTCTGTTGAAGTCATTCGCTTATCTCAGAGGGTTGTATGTCTATGTCCAAGGGCTGCCTTGACTTCTGGGGGTATGATTAGGACAGAGTCTCTGAAAGATCACCAATGAGAACGTGGTCAGAGATTCATCCTACGTTATGGCTTCCTTGCCACATCTTGCTCCATCTGAGGAGAAAGACAACATTCTGAATTCTCTAGACCTTTTGTTTCAAACCTACTCACTCCATCTAACAGCTCAGTTAAGCATAATTTTCCTACCTAATGAGAACATCATTTAGGGCTCTATTTGGTAGGGTCTTAATAATCGCAGATTGAAGAAGTAGATATTAGAGAGGAAGTCGATATTAAAGTAGATATTAAGGATTGTTGAAAGGAGAAATAGCAGCGATGAGTTGAATGGCAGAATGAACCCAGCAATAATTCAAACACAATAGAAGGTGATTTCATAGGATTGAAGAATCCAATTAGTTTTTAGATTGGAAGATATTCTTAGATGTCAAACAGAATAAATAAATGAAAAATTAAATCCATACGAGACACTGTATGGTGAAATCTTAGATCAGGGAAGAAAATTCCAGAAGCCTGTAGAGTGAGGCACAGTGGCCTTGGGAGAACAGATTACCTAGAAAGGGATGTGGGGCAGGTTGACACCGGAGTTTGCAGCAGCAGCAATGGATGCAACAGATAATGGGGCAATATTTTCAAATGTCAGGGAGACAATTAATTTTAAGTTGGGATAGCTCTATCCAGTAAAGTTTAATTCAAGTTTGAGGGTAAAATCCATACATTTTCTAATATGCAAAGATTTTATGAAAATGTGCCAGATGCAGATCCCTTGAAAAGAATTGTAAGCAAGGGAAAAATAAGCCCAAGGAAGAAGTAGGATGAAAGAAACAATTGTGAGAAAATAAACCAAAAAAATATAAAAAACCCTTATTTTTCTGTTTAAAAATTAATTTTCCAACAAATATATTTCATCTAATTTCCAATGCAATGTGCTTGGGCCGTGGAGAGGAGGCAGATGGAATTTAGAGCATGCTGAGAGTCTTGTCTTGTTATGTGGAGAATATAGATGCTGATTATCTCTAAAAACTGTTCAGAATAACCCATATTCAAGTATGTTTATCTAAAGCATAAGGTAACCATTCAGAAAATAGGTCTAGAGTACAATCCTTCAAAGCACTAAATATTCAGGTCAGGGGAAACAGAGCAGAGGAACCTCAATCCAACAGACATCAGAGGAGGAACAAAGAATAAGAAGATAAGAAGTATCAGAAAGAGCAGGAAATAGAGAATGAACGAATTCCTTCACAGTATTGTGATTACTAATATACTTGGGCTTACTTATGTCCAAGTATATTAGTAATCACAATACTATGGAGGAATTAATGTCCCTTGTTAAAAGACAGTGATTCCAGATGGAAAGATAAAACCCAATCATGCTCTTGTGCCATTTGCCCCAGGAACATGAAATCACAGTAGAAGGAAGCTGAGAAGGAAGGGACCTAATGTTCCCACAGATATAGCAGAGAGTACATTTAGGGAAGGGACTGAGAGTAGGACCACACACAGATCGTGGAGGGCTCTTCAGGGAGTAGGAGAAGCTTGGAATTCATCCTGAAGAATGTAAAGAATTTAGTGACTTAATGACATTTACACTAGAGAAAGATCACTATGGCAGCTGGGAAAGCCTGGGAGGCAGCTCAAGTGAGTGTGTGGGTGGCACTTAGGAGATAGTCAAGGTCCTCATGCATGAGGTGATGAGGGGCTGGGCCACGTCGTACAGTGGGAGTTGGGGGAAGGATGGTAAGTAATAGCGATTTTAAGAACATAGTCTCTATAAGATCAGTGATGCGGGGGAGGACAGCAAGCAAGATGGCACACGGGTTTCTGAAGTGAATGACCTGGTGGCGTCTACCACCAATATAGGAACACTCAGAGAGGAAGGTACATGGAGTGGAGAGATGATGAACTTGGGCTGGTGGTGTTCCCAGATGGGTGATAGTCAGATCTCGGGATACGGATTTTGGCTGGAAGGGCAAATCTTGGAGCCACTGTCTCACTGATGGAAGGGAGTCATCATGAATTCATACAGAGAGCTGGCATCACAGGGCTTACCCACGAGAGGTCACGTTCTTTGGATCTGTCATGTGAGAAGCTGGAACTCTGGCAGGAGTCCTAATTTGCTCCCTTTACCTTCAGTAGAAAGAACACTGATTGAAAATAATCATGTCTTCCTAAACCCAATTAGGACTGTTCAAAGCTTGACTAAGCAAAGATCAGCATCTTGCTTCATTCTTTCCTCTGAATCCTCATGTCCGTACAGGATGGGAATGATGTAGGTGAGAATGAGAACGGATGGTTCCTGATGCCGCCTCGCATGAAATGAACACTAATAGCAAAACATATAGGAAAATTAAGAAGCCCCTTGTTGCTCAGTGAAGAAAAGTAGTCGCCCCTTGGGTTAAATGGTTGCTAATTATTCTCCTGTCTAGTCATCAGTAGCATGTGATAATTGACTTCGTACCTCGCAAATGACAAGCCTTCTCTGAGCTTTCCCCACTGCCCTCCCCACGCCCCACGTATAAAGTGAAGACACCCACAGTACAAGTGAGGGAGTGTCACAGAGAGATGGGCTTGGACATTCCCAAAGTCATTGTTGGGATAGGACTGCTAAGGTTTGAGAAGTTTCTCATTTACATTCCTTAGGCTTTTGAAGAGTTTCCCAGATTCCTCCTTTTCTTCGTGCTCAAAAGCACTTCTGGGACAGACCTACATTTACATGACTTGTTAGATGCCAAATACAGTCACTTCCCAGGTCAAACTGTGTTCCCAAACCTATCGAAAGGAAGTCTGGAGGGAACCTAATGACCTTGTTTTCAGTTGTTGAAATTCACTGCACTTTCCGGAATCTTTACATTGCTCATTGGAAAGTCTTCCCTAAGGAGATGAATATTGAACTCCAACTTGAAGGAGGAAGGCATTTTCCACGAGTGGAATGGCTTTAGGTTACTCTCTTTCGGGAAGAACTGAGCTCTCCCTCTCCTCTGCCTCCACTGCCTGTGCAAACACTTCCATTATAATTCTCCATGTTCACTGGATTCATTTGTATAAGTGTTCGTATCCCTGACTCCTAGCAAAGTGCCTGGCGTAGAGTAGGACCTTGGTGGATATTTATGGGGTAAATGAATGCAAAGGCTGAAGACAAGGTAGAAAAATCTGCTTTATTCTGAAGTTTATGCTTTGAACAGCAAGATGTAGTCCTAAAAGTACTAAGAACTTGGAATCTCCTGGATAGAGCTAGGCAGTCTATTCACACAAGCAGCTGATGGGTGTGGATGAAAGAATGGATGCACTTGACAATGGGTCAAGGAAGTAGGGAGGGAGGAAGACCTGGTCAGTGGAGCAGTGGCCGTAATTCTGTGTCTATTTTCACTGAGGAAAAAAAGCTTTTCCCAATGGATTGCAATGTCTGCGAGGCTAGAGGGATAGGTCATCTTGAGAGCCTTTGCATGAGGAGAATGGATTCCTCAGAAAGACTGAACCCCCAGAGGAAGGGTATTGGGGATGTGAGTCTCCTTCAGTGTGTGCGGGTTGAAGACAGACGATAGGGCACGTCTGAGAGCAGCAGTGAACTGGTCAGCTGATGTTGGGTCCCTTCTTTGGTCCAGGCAAGAAGGAAATCACAGCTTCTGAGAGAGATGTGCAGAGCCCAGGGCTACTCTGTTCTGGGTAAGCCCCCTCCTCAACCAAGCCCTCGGTTGTCCACAGTAACAAGAGGTAGGGTGCGCTTGTCCTATCAACAGTGGTGGCTTGGGACGAGGCAGAGAGGCTGAGCAGGAGGTCGGGGCTAACGTACTGAGCTTTCATTCCGTGCAAGCTCCCGCTCAGCGCAGCTGGTATACACAGGACAGGACCAACATTTTATCTCCCAAGGAGACAGGCATAAATATGACCCCTTTGACAAATGAGGAAACTGAGACAGAGGCTCACTAATGCGCTTACGCAGACGTGTCCCTTAGCTAGGGAGTATGGACCCCACTTCAGCATTTTATTTGAGCGATAATACTTGAAGCTCAGAGGATGAAGCTTTTTTCCTAACAGCTCCTCAGCCCAAGGGCCACATTTGGGTCCCGAGGTGGGTAGGGACAGGGTGGTCTGCATAGCAGTGAATGTAAGAACCAGAACTATCAGAGTCCAGTGGGCAGGTGCTCTGGAGAAATCCTGAGGCCAGAGACCAGTGGCAGAGCTGTGTTTACAAAACTCTTAGCAGGCTGTTTCCAGGTCGCTGTAAGGTCTGTGGAAGGGTCCCACAAAATGGGATGGATAGATTCGTCATGAGGACAAGTCACACACACTTGAGGTGGAGGATATATCACTTTTGAGGTTTCTGTGTGGCAGTTGTGCACCAGAACAGGGGCTTTAGAGGCAGCAAGGAACAGGGTGTTGTGTGACGGATTAAAATGGACTTTAATCAAGAAGAGTAAGCCTTGTATCCCAGCTTGACCTTGTATTAGCTCTCTGACCTTGAATAAGTGACTATCCTTGCCGAATCTCTCGTTGCTCGTTTTTACAATGGAGACCCTCGGACTGTCATTGCGCGCTTGCAGGGAGAACTCCCCGGGATAGCGCAGATACGGCGTCCACAGTACTTGCCTCAGGGAGAACTCCCCGGGATAGCGCAGATACAGCGTGCACAGTACTTGCCTCCTTCCCCGTCCTCCCTCTTCTGGATGCCGTCATCTTGGCTGACGGAGCATAAACAGGGAGCACAGGCGCACATTCCAGCGGAGCCGACTGAGCTCTTTTCAGGAACACCTGAGTGACACCCTCCGCTCCTCCCGGGACCATCTGGGAGGGAAAGCGCAGGACGCTGGGACCTGTGCCATTTGAACCTGCTGCACAGCCAGCAGAAATCCCTTTTTAAAGGGCTACCGTGGACATATTATCCTGAAGGTTCTCGTGACCCTGGTCCACCCCGGTTCTATTTAAATTGGAAAATAAAATACACAGAACCATGTTAAATACTTACCGGGAAAACACTCGGGCCCTCCTGCCTGTGAAAGGATGCTGCACACTGAGATCAGTCCCTGGGAAAAAGGAGGGAATATCTGTTGGCCCTTTCCTGGGTCAGAGCCCAGCCTGGCCGAGGGCCTTCCAGCTGCTGCCACAGGGAGAAGCAATTTGTCAACTTTATACCTTTCTGCTTTATGGTCTGGTGACTTAATAGGATTCGACCTTCCCTAGATTCCATTTCAGCTGGGTCAGACACTGCACTTTAAATTAAAACTTGGGCTCTGAGACAGGTGATGAGTAGCCGGGAAGGTGTGCGGGCACGTGACTGGGGGAGGACAGTGGCTTTAGATGCCCTCAGCCAGCGTGATCAGTCCCTGTGCTCGTGCTACGACCCAGCCTGAGCCCCAGACTTCTCATGATGCCAGAGCCATTCGGTCTTCACCTGGCACTATGGCGGACCCCAGATTTGGGGGAGTCTATCCATCCACCCACCTGTGGAGAGGAAGACTTGATTTTTGCGCGGTGAGGGAATGGAATTCAAAGATGGGCTGAGACCTTGCCACTGCAAAGGGTTCTTAAGATGCCATTCTTTACTTGGCCAGTCAGTAATTAGGAACACTCTGTGTCGTCACCATGGCAGGTAGTGAAAGGGACAGGGGATCCAGCCGTGCTGTTAAGGAGATTGTAGTTTGAATGAGACAAAGTCAAGAGCACAGCGGACTATAACAGAAGGCATACAGTGATTGGACTAAGGGGTGGGGGGCTTTAAAACAAGGCGAGAAAGCAAGAGTTGGAGGTGTTGGAGGATGGGTAGGAATCTTGGAAGGCTTTATCATGGAAGTACCATTTGACTGAGTTTTTGAATAGAAGGACTTGGGAAAGCAGGCACTGGATTAGGGAAAGGTCCATCTGAGGGGAGGGAGGGGCACGGGCAGGGGAGCAGGGGTTTGGCATCATGTGCAGGGAACAGACCTGGGGCATTGCAGGAAGACCTGGCTTTGCACTGGGTATGTGGCCAAGAGCAAAAACTTAGTAATGTGCCTCAGAGATCACTGTGGGCCACTGTTCTAAGCAACTTATATGTCCAGCAGAACTACAGATCTGGTAATACGAATATAAACTAGACTTATTAAATCTTTATATCCCTAGTAGTAGTTGTTACTGTGTTACTGTGATTTTAGGGAAAATGAAACTGAGGTTGAATGAACAATACATCTAAGTAACTTGTCTGATGACACAGCCAGCAAGCAACAGAGCTATGCTTCGAGCCTGGCGGTGTGGTTCTAGAGTTCAGGCTTGCACCCTCGCTGCTGTTTCGATTCTGATGAAAGTTAGATTTGTAGGGTCACTTGCAGCTGCTCTACAGAACAGGTTTCAAAGGGGAGAGGCAGTAAGAAGCAGGGAAAGAAAGGTCGCTCTCTCCCAGGACCGACTCTTGCTGTGAATGGGGGTCCATCGCAAGTGAGTTTCTGGGCAGAGTCAGCTTGTGCAATGAACAGTTACTGCAGGGTGAGCGAGAGTCAGGCTATAGCCCCTGTTCCCAAGTCAGCTCTGCTTCTCCGAGTCTCTACCATGGGCTTTGTGGCCGCAGGAGTCTCTGAGGCAGGCGCCCTTTCCGTGCATTATCTCCTGCTCCTGTCATGGGGTTGATACCTTTTGGCTGACACCTTTTGAAGGTGTCACTGAGACACCCAGCCCGGAAGAGATCCTCATGCAGCTTGAGTGAAGTAGGAAGGGGGTGGCTGGGGACAAGTGTTCTTTAGTGGACCTGAGGGCCTGTCATCTGCCCATTGTGTCCAGAGATGCATCTCAAGGGTTGACTTCCAAAGGGCAGAAGGTCATTTTCTCTTACTTGTTTAGAATTCCTGCTGGGGGTTGGCATCTACACCTGACCACTCACTAGGTTTTCCTCTCCCCCAAGAGCAACTGAAAGTAAGGGGTACGAATTTCTGGGGAAGATGGCCTTGGTCAACTTTTGGGACTGTCCCTCAGAAATAAAATGGGAGATTTTCATTATAAATGGTTATTGTAGTACTGTACGTATTAAACACACACACACACACACACACACACACACACACTCTGAAAACCACTAAAATGACATCAATCCATCAGTAGAACTCATTAAATAAACTGGTATTTTGGTGCATCTGCTCTGTAATATAACAGAAACTACTTAAGTGAATGAGAAAGATCAGTGTGTGTTAATGTGGAGAGATGTCCAAGAAAACAGTGTCAGTGAACTAAGAAGAGTCCGCAGGATAACGTATGTGATGTTCTGATTGTGTGTGTGTGTGTGTGTGTGTGTGTGTGAGAGAGAGAGAGAGAGAGAAAAGAAAGGAAAGGAAAGGGAGATGAGACAGAATAAGGAATCCTATCTGTGTATGTTTGTGTGTCTGTAAGCACAGCAAGTGAGGAGCAGAAGGAATAAAATGATAGGATTTGTTACCTTAAGGCCATGGCTTAAAGGAAAATAAATTTTAAATTCTTTCTAAAGACTCTTATTTAACTTCATAAAAATTATGCATTTTATAACTGAATCCCAATAAACTAGGCATTGTTCATGGATGATAGTGAAGGAGGAAACAAAAGTGGAGTTAAATTATGGCATATGTGAAGTTCCAGAATATAGACTTCGGGCTTCGTGTCACACACCAGAATTTTTAAAGGCAGTTTCTGTGTGACCTAAGTATTACTGGAATACTGCTAAAATAGTTTTGTGATAAAATAATTTTTGGAAAAAAAGTTTTTGGAATGTTGCCTAATACAGGACACCATGGAACTTCAATACACTTGCTTACCAACATCTTATCAAAGGCACTGAGAAGTTCTGAAATTACGAAGTATTTTTTTCAAAGTATTAATCTAGCTTCCCACATGTATTTTTTTTAGAAAATCTTTTTGTATTACATGCAGCCTGCAGAACACTTAGTAAAACCCTTGAGAATAAAATCTTTGATTTTATGTGAGGAGCTTCTGGTGGTTTTGAGGCAGAACAGTAAGAACTGAGCTGAATTTTAGGGACCTGTGTAGCAAAAGGCTGATGTGTTGGAAAGGAGGAAGGGGTGGGGAGCAAAGAGGACCAGCTGGGTGGATGTTTCAGCAGTTCAGAGAAGATGTGATAGTTGCCTAAAAGGACAAAGCTGTGGGCTCTCTATCTGGCTCTGGTAGAGAGCGATCCTGTCTCTCTACCAGGATATAACTTAGAAGGATCATGTTCTAGGGGTTGGCCAAAGAGGGGCCAAGGAAAGATTGAGGAAAAGGATATAAAGAGGTTGTAAGTTTGGTTGCTGGGTATGTGGTGCTGCCTTGAAGTGAGGAATGCTAGACAGGAGGAGGTGTGGGGTCCAGGAAAAGAGGGTGATGAAAGTGTTGGATTGGAGGAGCTTGAATAAATGTCCTAAGCAGTCTGGCACAAAACTGCCCAACACAGCTCTTCTGAAACTCCCTGAAGCTGTCTCTCATCGGGAAGGAGGTTATTGGTCTTCCAGGACTCTATTTTCATCTGATCATCCTCAGAGTCCATAAAATAGGACTGAGGTCCCTTGTAGAGGGGACCAGTCCCCAGCAGGAGACTCTGTCCCCAGAGAGAAAGCACCTGGATCTTGCAAAGTGAGCCTCTGACAGCCCGAAGGCTGGAGGGAAACTCGTGGCTTTTTCAGAGACCCATTCCCCTGGATTTCTGAGTGGGCCAGCATCAAGCCACGGGCTCCTGGGTGCTATGATTCCAAAAGCGCCTCACGGAGGTAAACCCAGTGCTGGAATGGAAATGCCACCCAAGGTCCAGAGATCAAGTCAGATAGAAGTCAAGGGATCTGATTTTCAGCATCGCCATGATCCTCGGCTATTATTTCCCGTTTGTTATCGCTAGGGCTTTAGTCCGTCTGAGTTGGAGATCCAGCTCCCTTCAGCTGTGCCCCGAGGAATGGAGAGTGGCGGCGGCCGACAGGGAAACCGCACCTCCTGAGGCCCGTGTAAAGCCAGTCGCAGGAGCTGGTGAGAAGTCTCTTGAGGATGGTGGTTATCAGGGAATGACTTTCAGACTGTGAGGTCCAGATGCTCTCCCCATGTGGGCATTTTCCTCTTTTTAGCCTTAAAAGAAGGTTTTCCTTTCAAAGACCTACAACATTAATGAAATGGCTCCATTCCTCTGGCCATGACCCATCCTGAGGTCATAATCCATTGATTTCTCTGTGACGCATAAAGAACCCTCAGAGCCTCTCCCGTCCTGTTCAGAATAGCCACCAAGACGCCCTCATCTCCCCGAATTCGTGAGAAAGATGGTAGGCCACTGGAGGACGGATGGGTGAGGTTTCAGGTTTTTCCATTGCACCCTGTGTAGAAATATTCTGTGGCAGGAAGTAAGGCCACTGTTCCACCATTCACAAGGAAAGGGCCCAACCATCACGGCCAAGGCTCGCCCCATACACCCTCAGTCTCTGCCTAGACAGAGAGACGTGGCCGCACAGGATTCTGGAGGATCCCAGCAAGCACCTCTGCCAAGCTGCAGTCTGGCAGGAAGTGGCTTTGTTCAGAGCAAGATAAGTGCGATTGATCTGAAGACGGGCTCTCAGGCGGCCAGTGGGCCCTGGTGTAGGACCAGAAGGAAGTGGCTGACACATAGGGACTCCCTGGTTACTGAGTCCAAATCCAGTTAGCATCTGCGCAGAACTTTTTATTTTTTTTTTTCCTCTTGTGAAAAAGCTGCCAATCACATCGTGTGTTTTGGAGTATATTGCCCCAAGTAGCCCCTGAGAGCATCTCCTCTCTGGCTTCCAGCTTCAACAAGGAACCTGCGTCTGAGAACGGGAACTGGTTTTGGTCCGAGATCCCACAGGTTGTTGGTGGCAGAGGCAGGCATCCTGGCTTCCTGGCGAGTATCACTCATCAGGACACAGGTCTTCCCCAAATGAATGAAAAGCCCATGTTGGAGTGTCTTCCAAGTGCTGGGCACCTTGCTTCGGTCCCGGGGAAAGGAAGAGGTAATGAGTGTTTTTTTGCCGGAGGCACAGACCATGCACGGGGGAGGCAGGTGTTTTAACTGAGCCTCACGTGACTGGGCAGTCCTCGCACCAGAACACTGATGCCATGAGGGAAGGCATTTAGTTTCTCCAGTCCACAGCTGTACCCCAGGGGCTGCCACAGTGCTGGGCCCATAGTGGGCTCTGCACACGTGTGTGCAGAGTGAATGATGGCGCGAGAGACTGTGCTCCTCCCACATTTGAAAGGGATTCATTCTGCCAACAAAGTCACAGGGATTCAGAGCAGGCTTAGGAGAGGTGTGTCGGTGACATGGATTTTGGAGGATGAAGGAAAGTTCATAAGGAAATGTAGGAGCAGATTCTAGATAGACAAAACCCAGCACCGTTGGGAGTGGGTCTTGATTTCATGGCCAGGTCCCGGGACGGGGATGTTCTCGGCTGTGGCTATGGTCAGAGCCCGCCTGTGGGTGGACCCAGGGCAGCAAGAACAGAACACCTGTAGGAAGAGACCTGCAGCCTCTTCGTGAAAAGTCCCTTAACCTGGCCATGGAGACTTGACTGGCAGTGGGCAGCCAAACGGAGACACCTCGCTATAGTTCACCGCTTTTGACCTGTGGAAAAGGGTAAAAAATAAAAATCCTCGTTGGTGACTGAGGTGTTTCTCCGAAACTGCAAATGTTCCAGATGAGACCGTCGAGCAAGTGAAGACTGAAACGTCTCCTCGCACTCGTGGCAGATGTAGTCTGCTCTGGTGCCTCTGGTCCAATCTGGTCCCTTGGAATCCAAACCGCCCCTACGTTCCCATCGCATCTGCAGGAGGCTTAGCAAGCTCGCTCCCATTAAATGCCAGATCGCAGAGAAGTGCTGCGGGAGAGGTGTGAGCTGTGGGTACCAATGATCTTTACAGTAAGTGCAGGAAAAGAGTGTGTTGGAGAAAGGAAAAGGAGACACACATTCTTAAAATGTTAACTGGTTTGGGGGCACCGGGGTGGCTCAGTTGGTTGAGTGGCGGACTCTTGATTTCAGCTCAGGTCATAATCTCAGGGTGGTGGGATCAAGTGTCAGGGTCCACGCTCAGTAAGGAGTCTCTTTGGGATTCTCTCTCTCCCTCTGCCTGTCCCCTTGCATACGCTCTCTCTCTCTCTCTCTCAAGTAAGAAGCAAACCTTTTTAAAAAAAAAACCATTAAGTAGTTTTGTTTAGGGTAGCCTTGAATGGGGTTTGAGGTGACATCTGTATTGGAGATAAGTGGGCTCGGACTTGAATGCAGACTTTGTCACTTAATACATAGGTGATTGGGTTTTTTTGCTTCACCTCTAGGAGCCTATTTTCTCTTCTGAAAAATGTGGATAATAGAATCTTCGTATAGAGTCATTGTGAAAGTGAAATGTGATGCTACTGCCTGGGTCTTGTTCTGTGTATCTTTTCTCTCCTTCCTCCAAGAATGGGGCTTGGCCCTCAGGGCATTTGGAGAGGGAGAGCTGTTCTTCCTGGCTCTTAAATGATCCAATCTTGGGGCACCTGGGTGGCTCAGTGGGTTAAAGCTTCTGCCTTTGGCTCAGGTCATGATCTCAGGGTCCTGGGATCGAGACCCGCATCGGGCTCTCTGCTTAGCAGGGAGCCTGCTTCCTCCTCTCTCTCTCTCTCTCTCTCTCTCTCTCTCTATGCCTGCATCTCTGCCTACTTGTGATCTCTGTCAAATAATAAATAGAATATTAAAAAAAATCCAATCTCCTTGGTGGGATGTGATTGCCCCTCTCATGGGGTGGATAACAGCCAAGGTGTGACTAAGATCTGGGTGCGGGGCCCTTGGGTGCTCAAGGGAGGGAAGAGTCCAACCTTCCCACTAGTGCACAGGAAGAGTGAGGCGGGCCTGGAAGACCTTGGGGTTGAAGGGTGCTAAGACTTTGACATTTGGAAGCTGAAAACAAAACACAAAAAACACACACACAAAAAAAAGAGGAGAGAAACTTTTGAGCAAAATGTATTCAAGCCTGACTGCCGTGTAAGGTATTTTGGAGGTGAGGTGGGTTGGGGAAGTGAAGGGAAACAGTGGGCTATGAAACTGCAGAGATATTAGGGGTCGTTTTGGAAACCCTAGAGTCCTGAAATAGGGATACAGGGCTTACTGAGGTCCAGAAAAACCGTAGCCAAGAAAGAAAAAGGAGAAGAGACTCCCTTCACCACTTCTTTCATGTTCTCCCTTGGTCTTGAGACTTCACTTTCTCGGTACCTTTGGGCCAGGTCTTCAACGGAAGGTCCCTGTAAGATCTTCTGTGCTGGGTCTTCACTAGATGAGAAGAGTGGACTGGGGTAGGCATCATTATCTCCTCCACCACTTTCTTCTGATACGAAGGAAATAGTTTCCTCAGTTCCCTGGTGGACACGCACACACTCGTGCACACACACACCGGGTGTATGCTTTCCTGGAACGAGCCACCATGGCCAGCAGCAGCCTGCTGGGAGTGGGCACTCTGCCATCTCCCCAACACTTCCTAAAGGAAGTTTCTCTTGTGCCCTATCCTGAGGTCTGGCCAGTGTTTAGATCAGATGTTGCCTTCCAGGAGCCTGGGCCAGTTTCCCAGTGGAAAACCAGTGCTGACATTTAATTTAAAAGCTAAGATGCTACTTGGTAAAGTTTGCTAAGTTACATCTCAGCTCCTGTAGACCAAAGCTCCTTCCAAAAATCTTGGGTGCCTGAGAATCTGAAATACCTCTCTGATAATTTTCCTAACAATGGGGACATGTGAATAATGGGGCACCATCTTTCCCGCATGAAAGAATGTTAGGATGGAAGTTACATTGATTCTGTTACAGATGAGAGAAGCAAGGGTCAAATAAAGCAATAGACTTGTTTCTACAAAACACGTTCACTAAGTGCACTCGATGTGAAACTTGGGGGTGCAAAGATGAAAGAGGCTCATATCAGAAAGTCTGATCTTTCCAGCACATTAATTAGATCATGGCACTGTGACAACCTCCCTCTTTATTTCAAACAACCTCCTTCATCAGTTTAGTAAGGTCCTGTATGATCTGTCCCCTACATATGGCATCATACTTCACTCATGTTTCTTGTTCCTCTTCTCAAACATGACAAGCTTTTTCTCCACAAGCCCTCCTCATACCCTGTTCTTTCTTACTGAAAACTCCTTTCCTCTGTGCTTCATACAACTTGTTCCTTTTTAACCTTCAGTGTCTAGTTAAAAAATGTTACCTCCATAAGAGGTCTTCCATGACCACGCTAGCTATTACTCATCTACATTGTATTTTTTAATATTTTTCTTTTATCAAAGAATAATCAACAGATAATGTTAAATTTCATCAAAGTACCTTGTTTGTTTCTTCTGTAGAACTGAACATAATTTAAAATCATTTATCCAACACCTTCCTTATGTACCAGATTGTAAGCCCTATTGTGTCTGTTTTTTTTTTAATTGATGTGGAGACCCTACACCCCACATATGCTAGACACAGTGAAGATGCTGAGTACGTATTTACTGAATGAATGAATACGTGCATGTGTGCATGAATAACTATGTGAATGAGCATAGCCCCCACCCCTGCTGTGCCACGTGGTTCCTGGGGAACCCAGTGCTAAAGCCGTTCCTGATAACACATCGTAACTCTGTGACAGTGGCAGTCTAGCTGAGTGAAGCCCAGGGCACTCTGCCCTAAGGTAAGAGGGATTATTTCAGAAATTCGAGAAAGTTATTCATCAACAATTCAATTTGAGTTGTTTTGGAAGATGAGGAGTTTTTTTTTTTTTTTAAGACTGTAGAGTAGGAATTGCAAGCAGAGAAAGTAAGTATTATGCCAAATTAGATAAAGTATGTCACATGCAATATATGGGACACACTTGTACTAAAATATATTTGTTGTTTATTTGAAATTCCTATCTAACTGGGAATCTGTATTTGATCTAGTAATTCTACATATGTACTAGCATGGACCAGTAAGAGCACAGCATGCTTAGGCTTAGGGAAAGAGGTACATGGAATTCAGGAAATCTTGGGGCACAGGGATGTTAAGTGCTAAGGCTTGGGAGCATTGCCATGTGACAGTACCTCAATGTTGGACTGAGGAGCGTGGCATTCATTCTGTGAGCGATTTTTCATAAGCAGGAGAGGGGCTACATCAGAACCTGAGAAATCTATGAGTATAAACCCTATCTTCTTCCACCACAGAGAACTCATTCCACCTGTGCTGGCACTGGTCCTACACATTACACAGTCGGAATGGGAATGTGCTTTGTCTTTGGTCTGAATGTACCATTACTTGTGGGACTAAATCCGGTTTCCAGTTCTGTGTGAGCCGGGTGAGTGGCTTGCTCTCAGTAGATGGTCGTCATTCTGCCACTAAAAAGAAGGGGTTGACCAGATGTCTTTAAAGTCCTTTTGAGTTTAAAAAGCATTTAGCTCTTATTTTGAGAGCCTATAAGACATTCTAGTAGTGGGGCATCTGGGTGGCTCAGTCGGTTCAGCATCTGACTATTGATTTTGGGTCAGGTTATGATTTCACGGTTGTGGGATCGAACCTCATGTTGGGCTCTGCGCCGGAGTGGAGTCTGCTTGCTCTCCCTCAGCTTCTCCTACCTTTCCCTGATCATTCTCTCCTTCTCTCTCAAATAAAGAAAATCTTTAAAAAGATTTTAAATCTTTAAAAATCTTTAAAATCTTTAAAAAGAATTTTTAAAAATTCTAGTACTATCCAGGGAACAAATGCAAAGCAACGACTTCAGTGCCTACTCTTAGTGGTTTTACCCTGTGTCATGTACCCTGTCCTTCCTTAGGTGGTATCTTGGGATGGGTTCCTGAGGAGTGCAGCCTGAGCCAGGGATGGTTCTTAAGCAAGTGACTTACTGAAAGAGTGTTTTTAGGAAGAGGACCCTGGGGGAAGTAGAATAGGGCAAAATAAAATAAGCTGGGATGTTTTCTCACCTGGAGACTTGTTTTAGCCTGATCTCTTGGGGGAGTTTGGAGAGTTGTCCCATCATGACATAAGGGTCCCCAACTTTAGGGGTCCCATAAATCAGTCATTCATTGACTCTGTGCTGCTCCTCTTGGGGGGTCACAGCATGGGAATAACTTCTCAGGCCACTCTGATGAGTCCGGGACAATTGTCCAGAGAAGCTGCAGCTGCGGACCGTTAGCAACTGCATTCACAGCAGCCGGGGGCTGGGTGCACCCTCTCAGAGAAGAGGATGTAAGCAGAATCCTGACGCTACAGGTGGCTAGTTCTCAGAGTGCTTTAGAGGAGATGTGTGATCGGAAGTGTGAGTGAATATGAACCTAAGTGTGTAAGTACACATTACAAATTACCGTATTATGTAAACTACTAGAGGGCACATCTTTTTTGCCTATGGCTTGGTTTCTGTATCTGTGAAGCGGAAACCCTGGATGACGTTTTCTCTATCGTTGCTCCAACATTCACAGGCTCTAGAGTTCAAATGCCTTAGCTCAAACTCTCCTTCTCCCACCAATGTGTCTGTGTTTGTGCAAATGAATGTTCTTTAATGCTTAGTACTCACCGTTGACAAAAGTATATTCTACTTGGTTGAGCCTCCTCTGTCGAATGGGTGCACGTGCCCTGCATGGTTTCTATGAAGATGAATGGGAAAATGTGCAGCACGTGCTGAATGCGAACTATCCTCCTCCTCTTCCCATTATCACTCATGCAGACCTTTGTAAGAAACTTAAGAGTGTTTTTTTGTTGTTGTTGTTTTGTTTTGTTTTGTTTTTGACAAGTTCCATTGTTTTTTTTCCCCCCCCTGGGTGTTTTTGTTTGTTTGTTTTTTGTTTTGTTTTGTTTTTTTGTTTTTTGACAAGTTCCATTTTTCTAACTGAGGAATAAAAGCACTTTTCTTATTAAATGAAGCAGAGATATCTACAGGCAGGCTGGGTTTTTAGCAGTGAAGCTCAAGGTCTTGCCAGGGCTTATGACATCCACCTCAAGACAGTCACCATTTTTCCAACCCTTGTGTTCTCTGTGAATTCCTCAGAGGGTCCTTGGAGACTTAAGAGAGTGGGACAGGCCTGGGTGGAACTTGTTCTCAGCATATTGCCTTAGGAAAACCACATGCAGATGGGCTTGTGCTGATTTGAGGAAACAGAAGGAAAATAATTCATGGTTTCAAAACTTGACATTTTTTAGCTTCCCACCAGATATGTCATGTGTACTATATTTGCTGCACTTCTTGGCCTGACTTTCCGAGCTCAAGATTCAGGAATTCCACTTGATATTTCCTCCCAATATGGGCGAGAGAGGCAAAGGAAGAGGGCACGGCGTGGCGTCGAGAGGGAATGTGGGCTTCGGAGATGTCCAGGCCCAGGTCCAAAGACTGGCTCTGGTTGTGAGTTACCATGTGATCTTGCTCGGGTCTCCTTTATCTGAGCCTGACGCCCCTCATCTGTGAAGTGGGGGATAATCCTTAGCTGTCAGGGATGACACAGAAATCAATGGCGACTCAAGTCTCTACACTGTTCACATCAGGCTGTGTTAGTAGGTCACTGTGGGTCATGGTAGTAGAAGGTCATAGTAAAAGTCAGTAGGTATCATGATAAGGGCTTGTTTAAATAGCTCCCATGAAGTTACCCTCCCTAAGGAAACCATTTACTCTTGCAACAGTACACGTTACAGGCAGAACTCAAACAGTGCCTCGCTCTGAAGGGGGACCTTCCCAGGCTCCTCTCTCCCAGTGTGCGAGATGGCGGTCGTCTCTAAAATGACCACTTGGAAAGTGAATCTGCCCTCTGTTAGCATGGGCAGATGAGTAGTTCTAAGAGTGGTGAGGATGACCTACCGTGTGACAGCAGCGGGAGTCAAAGTGGAGCAGGGGACAGATGTGGAGTACTCACGCTTGGTACATGACTGTGAGGCATGTCCACAGAACCTCCACAGAGCCTGGTGGGGGAATGGGGAAGGAGGTTTAGTTGGGACTAGTTCCTGGGGAGCGCCCCCAATGATATGATTGGCTGCCAGTTTGTGGTCCCACGTAGGGTGTGGGGGAGGCCATCATGCTGACCGTGGGGGAGACTGGCTCCACCAAGCCCAGCACCCACACACAGGGTGGGCGCAGCATCAGGGGAGTTGAGTCAGCATCAACATGACACACATCGGTACTGCCCCATCACGTTTCCTTCTCCCTCTGAGCCTGGACCAGCACAAGACCCAGTGTTGTCAGAGCCCACCGCTGGGCTCCAGGTTCCCTAGTGGAAATGGAGTGTTCAGCAGAAAAGGCATGAATGTGGGGGCCCCCTGCAGGAGGGGGTTCACTCTACATACAGTGGGGGCTCGCTTACTTTCCCAAAGTCTTCCCAACAGAGAGCAGGAGGCGGTGCTCCCTTCTCTCCCATCATTGCCGAGCTCTCCTGTCACCATCTTTCCTGCACCCTGAACAGAAAGTTCTGATGTTCATCCTGATGGGATGACCGTCCCCCCCCTCCGCCTCTCCCCAGCCCTCCTCCTGACCCCACGTTCTTCTCAGTCTTCCTGTGTAATGCTGCCTGCGTCTACCTCCGGGGATGGCACCCGTGACCCCAAACTGTCAGCTTACTCTTTCACGCTCACTTAGAGCACATTACAGACACATCGTGCAAAGAGCTTCTATTTGCAGAAACATCAGCGTGTGGTCGTTCGTGTGTAGGGATGAGTGCACGCCTGTATTTTACTGACCAGGAGAAGGAGGGCTCCAGACCTCCGTCAGCCCCACGGGCTGCTGCGTCCTGAGCCCCAGTCGGCGCATGCCTGCTCGTGGCTGCGGGAGTCAGCTCCCCTCTTGGGAGCCGCGGCAGAGTGCTCCCCTGGAGGAGTCCTCCTGGGGAGCACCTTCTCCTCGTCATGCCCCCAAACCCACCAGACATGGAGAGTTCCAAGTGAGCCTAATACTGCAGAGAAGTCTCTATCTCTGGTCCACGTGTCTCCCTAAACTGTCCTAAGCCTTCTAGCTCCTTTAACATTGGAAAAAAAAAAAAATATGCCCCCACCCTGGGAAGTTCCCCTTGAAACTATGTCCTGTGCCCCATCCCTCTCCTTGTCCTTCCAGAGTCCCTGTGGCTCTGCTTGGGTTCCCAGCCCTCCACGACTGTCTGCTCAGGGTACGTGCTGTGTGTATGGCAGGGTGGTGGGGGTGGGGTCCCATTACATCAGTATAGGGAAAGTGGCCCCCCATTTCTCTCCTGAGGGACCTTGTCCCCTGTGTCCCACCATATCATTGCCTCCTGTAACCGAGAAAGTCCCTTTCTGAGACTGCTGTGCCCTCCCACGCTCCCCTTCTCTCCTCCACACCCACTAACCCTCCAGCCACAGTGAACAGTGGGAAGATGTCTCCCCACTCTCCCCTGCCATGTCTCGGCCCGTCCTGCGCTCCCCTCTTGGCTGTGCTGCTGCTCCCATGAACCTTCCCTCGAGCGATTCATTACCAACCTCAGGGGTCACCTTTCGGGAAGAGCCTACCCGCACTACTTCACCTCTGCCCCCTCGGTTTGGGGAACCCCTGTGTCTTGCCATGCTCTGTGCTTATGTCTACGTCTAGTAAGATTTGGGGATGGGCCGCACAGAGCATGTTTTAGTCTGCTGAGACAACTTGAACACAACTTTTTAAAAATACCACTGGCTGGGTAGCAGATAACTGAAGTGCAATGCTCATTGTTCTGGAGGCTGAGAAGTCCCAGGTGCCAACCAAGCACCTTGGACATCTTTCAGTGATGGTCCCATTCCTGGTTCATAACCAACGCCTTCTCGCTGTATTGTCACATGATGAAAGGGACTAGAGATTCGTCTGGAACCTCCCTTAGAATCTAATTCATGCAGGCTTCACCCTGATGACTTAAGCATCTCCCAAAAGCCCCACCTTCCTGTATGATCACATTGGGCATTAGGGTTCCCACAGAGGGATTTTACAAGGACAGAAACAATCCACAGCTGCCGTTCTAGCTCTGCGTCAGCACAGTCCGTAAGCGTCTTCAGGACTCAGGCTCTGCTGTCATCTCTGCCTCACAGATAGCTCTCATAGGCTGGGGTACGGCCTTGATTCGGTGAGGCACAAGAATGATAGATGGCTTGCCATGGTGCCCAACCCCCCATAAGCTAGACCCCATACCCCCAGATACTATTTCTAGCATCTCACCTAAGAGGTTGGTTGGTTCTCTTTCAGGGAAGGGACTGGTGAGGCTTGTGTCCATCACCCCGGTGCCCAGTGCAGGGTTTAATGGGAACTAAGTACTCAAGACAAAGGACATGACTAGAGGAGGAGAGAGTAAGGAGAGGCATAAGGTCTCTAACCGTCACTATGAAAGTTACAGTAATTGGTTGAAAGCAGTGAGGCAAACAGGTTTTCTTTCTTTTTTTTATTTAAGATTTTATTTATTTATTTGACAGAGAAATCACAAGTAGGCAGAAAGGCAGGCAGAGAGAGAGAGGAGGAAGCAGGCTCCCTGCTGAGCAGAGACTCCAATGTGGGGCTTGATCCCAGGACCCTGAGATCATGACCCAAGCTGAAGGCAGAGGCTTTAACCAACTGAACCACCCAGGCACCCCTCTTTTTTTTTTTTTTTAACTTTTTAATTATATATTGTTGGTATGAATCGTAGCTTAATGATCTTCATCTTTAGTCTGCTTCTTAAACAGACTGATTAACACGATCAGTGCGAGTGTGTATGGAGGCTGTTTCCCTGGCCTCATGCCACCTGTTGAAAGTCCTTGTCTTTCCATCATGCAGCAGACAGAGGGACAGATCCTGGAGGAGGTTAGCCCCAGGTCGGCTGTGAAGGAATCTGGGCTCTGCTGTTCATATCCAAGAGGCTGTAGTTTGGGAGGAGCTGCTGGAGCTGCGGCTGGGGTCCCAGGGTACCTCAGACCTGGGGATGGATGATGAGTTTTGTCATATCTATGAATAATTAAAGAGCAACTTCCAGTTGTGAGGACTTGCTTTGAGGTTATCACAGTGTGTTAGTGGTCAAGTAGACCGTGTGTGTGTGCGCGCGCGCGTTTAAAAGGCAAGAGGGAAACCCACAGCCAAGAAAAAAAGTTGAGCACTACACACAGTCGTGTTCCATGCGTGGTAGAGCACAAGGAACACCATTTACTGAAGATCTGCCTCCCCAGCCCATTTGTATAACACACTACCTTGTTTCTCCGGAATGACCTGGCGCATAGGGCGAACAGACAGGGGCTTGATGTGCTGTTCAAGGTCATACATTTTTGCAGCCATGGAGTCATTTAGCTGAGGGCTTCTTGGTGGGCACTAAGTGTGCACGCACATGGGCAGTAAGTCTCTCTCTGAGCCCCCAATTTTCATGTTTTTCTGTAAAATGCAATAAAAGGTGTTAGACTTGCCCACCTGATGGGGTTGTGATGGTCAAACTGGGCAATGCATGAACCAGAAACCACTCAGGGTTCAGAAATAGCACCCAATTACAGAGAAAAGCTTCTGAATTATGCCCACTTGTCTTAGAATAGAATTTCAGGTGACCCAAAGAAGCAAAGTTAGACAAAACTCATAGGAATGAATAATCCCTACGGCTGTGATGTGCAGAGCCAAACATCAGCTAGCACCTACAGACCTTACATGTAGAATCACAGTAACAGACAAGTCCCTTTTTTAAAGGATTTTTATTTATTTATTTGACAGAGAGGGATCACAAGTAGGCAGAGAGGCAGGCAGAGAGAGAGAGAGGAGGAAGCAGGCTCCCTGCTGAGCAGAGAGCCCGATGCAGGGCTCGATCGCAGGACCCTGGGATCATGACCTGAGCCGAAGGCAGAGGCTTAACCCACTGAGCCACCCAGGCGCCCCGAGAAGTCCCTTCTTGAGTATATTGGAGTTTGCACAAATAATTGTTGTTGTTTATTTATTTGATAGAAAAAAGGATGATCTGTGGGGACTAGAGGCAGAGGGAAAAGGAGAAGCAGGCCCCCCGCTGAGCAGGAAGATAGATGCAGGGCTAGATCCCAGCACCCGGAGATCCTGACCTGAGCCAAACGCAGATGTATAACTAAGGGAGCCAGCCTGGCGCCTCCACATTTTTTTTGTTTGTTTGTTTTTGTTTTAAACAGTCACTGATTACACAGGTAGGCAGGCAGATAGATAGACTAGGGGGGAGGCAGGTAAACAGATAGGGCTCGAGTGGAATTATTTCTCAACTTGCAGGCTTCCTTTTTATCAAAGAAAGGCTTATGTATTTTTAAAAAGACATTAGAAGAGCCTTGCGATCAGAGTTGAGGAGTTTGTAATAGAATTCCAGCTTGGACAATTATCTTGAAGCCTCTGTCTATATGCCCAGACCCGCTTGTGCACACACACGTGTGTGTGTGTGTGTGCGCGCGCACTGTGAAATAAAGGAATTGGTTCTAATTTATGCTTATCCCATCTTCAACAGTCTCAGAGCCACTCGTGACATGGGGTGCGGGGGATGGGAGGGTTAGCTGGGAAATTCTCGATGCCTATACCAGCGTCGTGACGTGGCTAACGCAGCAGACTTCATATATTTTAATCATGGCAAGAAAGCAACTTTTTGATAGAATGGGTGAGTGCAAACATGTGGCAACTTCCTGCATGAGCGCAAAGGAAACGCAGTTATATTAGGACTGTTTTTTTTTTTTCCCCCCTCTAGAATGACTTGCTTTGTGTGGCAATAGGAAGCTTTCAGGAAATTATCCTTTCTGGCACTGCTGCTGTTTAAGCCGCAGAATGAGTCTGCATCCAGCAATTTCAAGGAACTTTGTTTTCCAAGTTAATTAATGGGATGACTCTCGATATTTGACAATGAAAGATAATATGGGAATAGCACAAGGCAGTTTCCCCCTTTTACTTAAAGAATCTGGTCAACTCCTTCTCGTATTAGAGCAGCCATCAATATGAGACGAAGGGTGAACAGCCAGAGGGGTGGTGGCCCTCTCTGGGTCATCTTTTCCTATGCATTAAATAATCTAGACCAGTGCTTCTCAGATTTTAGTGTTCACTGGAATAATCTGAAGATCTTTATTATTTTTTTTAATATTTTATTTCTTTATTTATCCGAGAGAGAGAGAGAGAGTGTGAGCACAAGCAGGCAGAGTGGCAGGCAGAGGCTGAGAGAAGCAGGCTCCCCGCTGAGCAGGGAGCCCGAAGCGGGACTTGATCCCAGGACCCTGGGATCATGACCTGAGCCGAAGGCAGAGGCTTAAGCCACTGAGCCACCCAGGCACCCCTGCAGATCTTTTTTAAATTGTAGAATATGAGCCAGTAGGTCCAGGATGAGTTCTGTGACCCTACATTTCTCACTACCCCTCAGGTAAAACCTACGATGCTGTTTATTCACGAATCTGTGCTCAGTTCTCCATATGTCTGTGTCTACACTTTTATACTGACATGGGAGGAGGGAAAGGGAAGAAAAGAGAGAGAGACAGACAAAGGGAGAGGATGAAGTATGCCGCTGTAGGACGCTAGGGCTAGGCTGAGCTGTTCTCACCCATCAGCCAAGACCCTCTGTCCTTTGCATTAATTAAGATGGGGAGCTCTCAGGTGAATAGAGTTTTCAGCCGCAGCTGTGGTAAAATCAGAGGGAGGTCAGGGCACCCCAAGCACCTGCTGCATTAGGACACAGGAGCGTGAGATGGCACCCACAGTGCTAGACATGACTGGTAACTTCTGGATGCACCAGGAATCCAGAGACAGGACCCTGAAATAGACCCAGCTCCAGAAATCCGACCCATGAACAGATGCTCAGAAGTGGACACCATAAAGCCAGGTACAGATGCTTCAACACATCCACGCTGATGACGGTTTTCAGCGCGGTGCCAGGTGTTGGCTTGGTGTCTGTACCCTGGTCACTGAGTCACCTGGATGTGCACTGGCTTTTGCCTGTGAGGCCAGCGCGGTCGGCCTGGGAGCTGGAGCTTGGGCATGGGAGGTGGTGCATTTTGCATTCTCAGGAATCCTCATGGGATTACATTGAAATAACCCTCATTCCTGGACACTGAGCTGTCTGGGTTCCCAGCATAATCCCAGCTTCATAGCTGCCTTGCTGTGTCATAGGCTGTTGAGGGAACACTCGGAACGCATCTTTTCTCATTACTCACTTATGAACAGCTGTTGACCAACAATATCCCTTTGGGGATCATAGAGAGTGAAAGGAAAGGAAGTAGGGTTACTGAAGTATTCTTTGACCCTGCAAACGTCAGTAATCAAGAAGGTCCCAATCAGGAAGGGGGATTCCCCCGACACGATGTTGTGGGGCTCAGGCACTGCCAACTCCTTTATTGATATTAGGCCTCACAAAGCTGGGGCTCTGGCATTCCCCACACTTGGGCAAGGCTATTTGTTTATGGTCGTGCACCCATAGAGGCTTGGATGACTAAAGATCTCTAATGAGCCTAATAGAAGACAATGACATCTGTTATTTTCCTAGGGGGAAGTTAGGGGGAAAATGTGTGTAGGCTGGGGATCATTTATGCAGCGTTTAACTAGGGTTTGGGATGGAAGAGAGCAGAAGGTAGAACATCAGTTAAGCCTACGTATATGGGAATATTTCCCAATCATACATTGGACAGGATCTGTGTGGTTCAGACCAGGCTGGAAAAGAGTGTAGCGGCTCCCATAATGCAGGACAGGAGGGAACCAGCATTTATGGAGCACAGACCAGGAGCTAACCCCTTTTACTCGATGCATTGTTTTTCCTAGTGTGATACAACAAACTCTATAAAGTCATTTTTTTAAAAAAATTCTGTATTATTATGAAGAAATGGATGTTCAGAAACCTTAAGACTTACTTATTCTTTCAAAGCTAGAAAGTGCTGGAACTTTCAAATCTAGACCTGGTTGAATACAAGGTCATTAATTTCCCACTTTGGGTAATTTCTAAAAATGCTGTCATTATAATATTAAGGCTATGGATAAAAAAGACAAATCATTACATATAAGCTTAGAAAATATGTTTTCTCTGAGTATTAATTTTGGCCCTGTGCTTTCTAGAAGTGAGAAGTGAAAATCTTTTACAGAATTGAGGAAGCACATAAACTCCAAGACAAGGTGTTCAAAGTTTGTCTGGTATTATCATTGCCAGATTTAATGCATCTAATTCCCCCCCCCACCAAATTAACAAAATTATATGGTCCCTTTATATACATATGGGCCCTCTTAGTCCAGCACTAATCCTCCTTTAAGGTCTACCTGAAACTCTTCCTTTTCTAGATAGCCTTCCTGGATTGCTTCGGATCTTAGAGCATCTCCCATTCATGAACCTCACAATTTCCCCCCCACTTTTATTGAGATATAACTATTATCCCATACTGTGTATGTGTCGTGTGTACAACACAAGGACTTGACTTTCATATATTGTGAAATAATTACCCCAATAAGTTTAGTTAACATCTCTCACCTCATGCAGATACATTAAAAAAAGTTTCTTGCGAGGAGAACTTTCAGGATATACTCTTAGCAACTTGAAATGATAACCTAAGTGGTGTTAACTGTAATAATCATGCTACAAGCTACCTCCCGTCTTATCAATGGCAGTTCGTACCTTTTAACTCCCTGCTCCAATTCTCAACCCCTCTCCTGTCTGCTAACCACAAATCTGATCTCTTGTTCTACGAATTTTAAGATTCCATATGTGAGATCATATGGTTTTCTTTCTCTGACTTATTTCACTTGGCATAATCCTCACAAGTTCCATGCACATTATTGCAAATAGCAGGATTCCCTTACTTTTTAATGGTGAATAATGTACATATTTATCCACTCATCCATCAATGGACATTTAGAATTTTTTTCCATGTCTTGGCTATTGTATAGCTGCAATGAGCGTGGGGGTGCAGATAGATTTTTGATAAAGTGTTTTTACTTCCTTTGGATACTGCTGGGTCATATAGTAGTTCTATTTTTAAGTTTTTGAAGAACCTTCATACTCAGGTCCATTGTGACCGTACTAATTTACATTCTCACCAACAGTGCAAAATTGTTCCCCTTTCTTTTTTTTTTTTTTTTTTTTTTTTTTAGATTTTATTTATTTATTTGACAGAGATCACAAGTAGGCAGAGAGCCAGGCGGGGGGGCGGGGAGGGGAAGCAGGCTCCCTGCTTAGCGGAAAGCCGGATGCAGGGCTCGATCCCAGCCCGATGCAGGGCTCGATCCCAGCACTCTGGGATCATGACCTGAGCCGAAGGCAGAGGCTTTAACCCACTGAGCCACCCAGGCACCCCGTTGCCCTTTCTCCATGGCCTTGCCAGCATTGTTCTCTCGTCTTTTTGATGGTAACCATTCTAACAGGTGATATGTCCTTGTGTTTTAATGTACATTTCCCTAATGATTCCCTTGTGGGATCGAACACCTTTGTGTGTACAAAAGGTATGCCATCTAGATATTTTCTTAGGAAAAATGTATATTTAGGTCCTTCACCCATTTTTAAATTGGCTTGGGGTACTTTTTTAGTTGGTTGGTTGCTTTTGCTTTTTTGCTGGTGATTTGTAGGAGTTCTTTATATATTTTGGATATTAACTCCTTATCAGATGTATAATTTGTAAATACTCTTTCCCATTCTCTAAGTTATCTTTTCATATTGTTGATTGTTTTGCTGTGCAGAGCCTTTTGGTTTGATAAAGTCCAACTTGTTTATTTATAAATATCCAAGAAACTCATTGCTAAGACCCATCTCAAGGAGCTTTTTCCTTTTATCCTCCAGGAGTTTTATTGTTTCAGTCCTTACATTAAAATATTTAATCCATTATAAGTTATTTTTTGTAAGTAGTGGAAGAAAGAGGTCTAGTTTCTTTCTACAAGGAAATAGTCAACCATTTATTCAAATAACTGTCTTTTCTCTATTGAGTATTCCTGGCTAACTAGTGAGTAGTAGTTAACCATACATACGTGGATTTATTTCTGGGCTTTCAATTCTGTTCCATTGTTCTGTGTCTGTTTTTAGTCAAGTACCATACTGTTTTGATTATTTAAATTAATAATACAGCTTAAAATCAAAGTGTGGTACCTCCTACTTCATTCTTTTTCAGGATTACTTTGACTATTCATTGTCCTTTGTGGTTCCATATATTTTAGGACTGTTTTTTCTACTTCTGTATAAGAGGCCATTAGAATACTGGGTAGTAAGGACATTTTAACAATATAAATTCTCCAATCCATGAACGCACAATATGTTTTCTTTTTGTGTTGTCTTCAATTTCTTCCATTCGTGTTTTGTAGTTTTCAGTGTAGAGATCTTTCACTTCCATAGTATTTTATTTTTTTGATGTGATTATAATAGAATATTTCCTTTATTTTTTAAATAGATGTTAGTATATAGAAACACTAGTGATTTTTATACGTTAATTTTGTATGCTGCAAACTTAACTGAATTCCTTGATTGGATCTAATAGTATTTAGATGATGTCTTTAGGATTTTTTATAGACATATGTATAAACAATGTGTTCTGCGATTTTACCTCTTCATTTCCAATGTTAGTGCCTTTAATTTCTTCCATTTGCCTGACAGTGGTGGAAGTCCTAGCCAGAGCAGTGTTGAACAGGGATGGTGAGAGTGAGCACCTTGTCTTACTCCTGATCCTTGAGGAACAATTTTTAACCTTTCATGACTGAGTATGATGTTACCTGTGGGCTAGTCATATATGGACTTCATTATGTTTCATTACATTCCTTCTATACCTAATTTGTCAGAGTTTTAAATCATGAAATAATGTTGTATTCTGTCAAATGCTTTTTCTGCATATGTGAAGGGGATATGATTTTTATGTTTCATTGTGTTAATGTTGTATATCACAATCACTTATGTGCATATGTTGAACCATCCTTGTCTCCCAGAGACATATCCCACTTGATCATGGTAAAGGCTCCTCTTATGTAGTACTGAATTCACTTTGCTAGTATTTTATTGAGGATTTTCCATCTCCTTCATAAGGGATATTGGCCTGAAGTTTTCTTGTAGTACTTTTACTACCTTTGATATGTAAAAGGAGTTTGGGAGGGTTCCCTCCTCTTTAAATTTTTTTGAAAAGTAAGACATTTGGCATTACTTTTTTTTTAAACTTAAGAAGAGTTAACATATAGTATTAGTTTTGGGTGTATGACATAGCAGTTTTACATTTATGTATGTTATAAAATGATCACCTCATTAAGTCTGGGTACCATCTGTCCACATACAAAGTAATTTGATTGTTATTATCTTCCCTAGGCTGTGCTTTACATTTCTATGACTTATTTTTAACTGGAAGTCTGTACCTCTTGATTCTCTTTACATAGATTGCTCCTCCCTCTTGACTTCCCCACTGGCAACCACCAGCTTATTCTTCAGATTTATGAGTTTGTTTCTGTTTTGTTCATTTTTATTTCATTTCTTAGATAGAAGATATAAGTGAAATTATATGGTATTTGTTTTTTGTTATCTGACTTATTTTTCTTAGCCTAATACCCTCTAGGTCCATCCATGGTGTTGCAAATGACAAAATTTTATTTTTTGTGGCTGAGTAATATTCCACTGTGCACATGTATATATCCCATCTTTATTCATTCATCAGTGGACACTTAGGTTGCTGCCAGATCTTGGCTATTATACATAATACTGCAAGAAACACAGAGGTGTATATATCTTCTCAAATTAATGTTTTAATATTCTTTGGGCAAAAACCCAGAAGTGGAATTGCTAGAACTGAAAATATTTATATTTTTAATTTTGTGAGGAACCTTCATGCTGTGTTCCACAGTGGCTGCACCAGTTTACATTCCCACCAACTGCATGAAGGTTCCCTTTTCTCCACATCCTCACTAAAACTTATTTCTTGTCTTTTTGATACTAGCTATTCTGATTGGTGTCAAATGACATCTCAGTGTGGTTTTGATGAAAAATTCCCTACTGATTAGTAATGTTCAGCATCTATTCAAGGGGCTGTCTGCATGTATTTGCTGGAAAAATGCCTATTCTGGTCATCCACCCATTTTTTTTTTAAAGATTTTATTTACTTGATAGAGACCACAAGTAGGCAGAGAGGCAGGCGAGAGAGAGAGGGGTGGGGGGGAGGAACAAGGCTCCCTGCCATGCAGAGAGCCCAATGCGGGGCTCAATCCCAGGACCCTGGGATTATGACCCGAGCCGAAGGCAGAGGCTTTAACCCACTGAGCCACCCAGGTGCCCCCTCCACCCACTTTTTAATTGGATTGCTTTTTGTGTGTGCTGAGTTGTATCCGTTCTCGATATATCTGGGATATTAACTTCTTACTGGATGTATCATTTGCAAATACCTTCTCCAGTTCAGTAGGTGGCTTGTTTGTTTTATGAGTGATCTCCTTAAATGTGCAAAAGACGTTTAGTTTAATGCGGTTCCATTTGATTGTTTTGTTTTTGTTGCCCTTGCTGGAGGAGAAGGGTCCAAACCATAATGTGAAGCTGGATGTCCATGAGTTTATTGTCCATGTTTTCTTACAGGAATGGTATGGTTTCAGGCATTAAATTTAGGTCTTTAATCCATTTGGGTTTTTGGGGTGTACGGTGTAAGAAAGTGGTCCAGTTTCATTTGTTTACAGTTGCTGTCCAGTTTTCCCAGCAGCATTTATTGATAAAACTGTCTTTTCCCCATTGTGTACTTCTACACCTTTGACATAGATTAACTGATTATATAAATATGGGTTTATTTCAGGCTCTGTATTTTTTCCATTCATCTATGTATCTGTTTTTATGCAAGTGCTATACTGTTTTGATTACCATATATTTGTAGTATAGTTTGAAATCAGGGATCATAATATTTCCAAATTTGTTTTTAAGATAGATTTTGGTAGTATGGACATTTTAATAGTATAAATTCTTCTACTATTGAGCACTGTATATCATTCCATCCATTTGTATCATCTTCAATTTCTTTTACCAGTGTCTTAGAGGTTTCAGACTCTAAGTCTTTCATCATCTTATTGGCAGCCTATATATGTATCTCTTTATTTTGAAATTGACTCAGTACCCTCTAACTTTTAATTGGAACATATAGTCCATTTTTTCTTTAATTTCTTTGCAGTGTTCCAGAATTCATTGTTTATGCACAACACCCAGTGCTCCATGCAATACTTGCCCTCTGTAACACCCACCACCAGGCTCACCCAACATCCCCCACAAAAACCCTGTTTGTCTTTCAGAGTCCACAGTCTCTCATGGTTTATCTCCCCATCCGATTTCCCCCGACTCACTTCTTCTCTCCATCTCCCCATGTCCTCCATGTTATTTCTTTTGCTCCACAAGTAAGTGAAACCATATGATAATTGACTCTCTGCTTAACTTATTTCACTTAGCATAATCTCCTCCAGTCTCGTCTAGGTTGATACAAAAGTTGGGTATTCATCCTTGCTGATGGAGGCATAATACTCCATAGTGTATATGGACCACATCTTCCTTATCCATTCATTCGTTGAAGGGCATCTTGGTTCTTTCCACAGTTTGGCGACTATGGCCATTGCTGCTATGAACATTGGTGTACAGATGGCCCTTCTTTTCATCACATCTGTATCTTTGGGGTAAATACCCAGTAGTGCAATTGCAGGGTCGTAGGGAAGCTCTATTTTTAATTTCTTAAGGAATCTCCACAATGTTTTCCAAAGTGGCTGCACCAACTTGCATTCTCACCAACAGTATAAGAGGGTTCCCCTTTCTCCACATCCTCTCCAACACATATTGTTTACTGTCTTGTTAATTTTGGCCATTCTAACTGGTGTAAGATGTCATCTCAATGTGGTTTTGATTCGAATCTCCCTGATGGCTAATGACGATGAACACTTTTTCAAGTGTCTGTTAGCCATTTGTAAGTCTTCTTTATAGAAGTATCTGTTCATGTATTCTGACCATTTTTTGATGTGTTTATCTGTTTTTTGAGTGTTGAGTTTGAGGAGTTCTTTATAGACCTTGGATATCAGCCCTTTGTCTGTACTGTCATTTGCAAATATCTTCTCCCATTCCGTAGGTTGCCTCTTTGTTTTCTTGACTGTTTCCTTTGCTGTGCAGAAGCTTTTGATCTTGATGAAGTCCCAAAAGTTCATTTTTGCATTTGTTTCCTTTGCCTTTGGAGACATGCCTTGAAAGAAGTTGCTGTGGCCAATGTCGAAGAGGTTCTCCTCTAGGCTTATGTTCTCCTCTAGGATTCTGATGGATTCCTGTCTGAAGTTGAGGTCTTTTATCCATTTTGAGTTTATCTTTGAGTATGGTATAAAAGAATGGTCGAGTTTCATTCTTCTACACATAGTTGTCCAATATTTCCAGCACCATTTATTGAAGAGACTGTCTTTCTTCTACTGTATATTTTTTCCTGCTTTGTCGAAGATTAGTTGACCATAAAGTTGAGGGTTCATATCTGGGCTCTCTACTTTGTTCCACTGGTCTATGTGTCTGTTTCTGTGCCAGTACCATGCTATCTTGGTGATCACAGCTTTGTAGTAAAGCTGGAAATCAGGCAATGTGATGCCCCTAGTTTTGTTTTTCTTTTTCAACATTTCCTTAGCAATTCGGGGTCTCTTCTTGTTCCATACAAATTTTAGGATTGTTTGTTCCAGCTCTTTGAAAAATGCTGGTGGAATTTTGATTGGGATGGCATTGAAAGTATAGAGTGCTCTAGGCAGTATAGACATTTTAACAATGTTTATTCTTCCGAACCATGGGCATGGAATGGTTTTCCATCTTTTTGTGTCTTCTTCAATTTCTTTCATGAGTGTTCTTTAGTTCCTCGAGTACAGTTCCTTTACCTAATTCATTAGGTTTATTCCCAGGTGTCTTATAGTTCTTGGTGCTATAGTAAATGGAATCAATTCTCTATTTTCCCTTTCTGTATTTTCATTGTTAGTGTATAAGAAAGCAACTGATATATGTACATTGATTTTGTATCCTGCCATATTACTGAATTGCTGTATGAGTTCTTGTAGTTTGGGGATGGAGTCTTTTGGGTTTTCCATATAAAGTATCATGTCATCTGGGAAGAGAGAGAGTTTGACTTCTTCATTGCCAACATGAATACCTTATATTTCTCTTTGTTGTCTGATTGCTGTTGCTAGGACTTCTAATACTATGTTGAACAAGAGTGGTGAGCTTGGGCATCCTTGTCCTGTTCCTGATCATGAGGATGATATTCGCTGTGGGTTTTTCATAGATAGATTTTATAAAGTTGAGGAATGTTCCCTCTACCCCTATATTTTGAAGTATTTTAATCAGGAACGGATGCTGTATTTTGTCAAATGCTTTTTGTTCATCAGTTGAAAGGACCATGAGCTTCTTCTCTCAACTTTTACTGATTTGTTCTATTACATTGATTGATTTGCGAATGTTGAACCACCCTTGCAACCAGGGATAAATCCCGCCTGGTCATGGTTGGTAATCTTTTTAATGTGCTGTTGGATCCTATTTTCTAGGATCTTGTTGAGAATCTTAGCATCCATATTTATCAGGGGTGTTGGTCTGAAATTCTCCTTTTTGGTTGGGTCTTTGCTTGCTTTGGGGGCCAGGGTAATGCTGGCTTCATAAAAAGAGTCTGGAAGTTTTCCTTTTGCTTCAGTTTTTTTAAACAGCTTTCGGAGAATAGGTATTATTTCTTCTTTGAAAGTTTGGTAGAATTCCCCAGGGAATCCATCAGGTCCTGGGCTCTTGTTTTTTTGGGAGGTTTTTGATCACTGCTTCAATCTCATTGCTAGATATTAGTCTATTCAGGTTGTTAGTTTCTTCCTGATTCAGTTTTGGAAGTTTATAGTTTTCCAGGAATGCACCCATTTCATCTAGGTTGCTTAAGTTATTGGCATATAATTGCTGATAATAATTTCTGATGATTGTTTCTATTTCCTTGGTATTAGTCGTGATTTCTTCCTTTTCATTCATAATTTTATTAATTTGGGTCTTCTCTCTTTTCTTTTGGATTAGTTTGGCCAATGGTTTATTGATCTTATTGATTCTTTCAAAAAACCAGCTTCTAGTTTCATTGAAGCATTGTACTGTATCTCTAGTTCCTATCTTATTGATCTCTGCTCTAATCTTGATTATTTCCCTTCTTGTGTGTGGAGTAGGCTTAATTTGTTGTTTATCCTACAGCTCTTTAAGGTATAAAGACAGCTGGTGTATTCTAGATTTTTCAGTTTTTTCAAGGAGGCTTGGATGGCTATGTATTTCCCCCTTAGGACCACCTTTGCTGTATCCCATAGGTTTTGGACCAAAGTGTCTTCATTCTCATTGGTTTCCATGAATTGTTTAAATTTTTCTTCAATTTCCTGGTTGACCCAACCATTCTTAAGCAAGGTGGTCTTTAGCTTCCAGGTGTTTGAATTTCTTCTGAACCTTTTCTTGTGGTTGAGCTCCAGTTTCAAAGCCTAGTGATCCCTAGTGCAGGGAATAATCGCAGTCTTTTGGTATTGGTTGAGCCCTGATTTGTGATCCAATATGTAGTCTATTCTGGAGAAGGTTCCATGTGAACTCGAGAAGAATGAATATTCTGTTGTTTTAGGGTGGAATGATCTGTATATATCTATGAGGTCCATCTGGCCCAATGTGTCATTCAGTGCTCTTGTTTCTTTATTGATTTTCTCCTTGGATGATCTGTTACTGAGAGTGGCATGTTAAGATCCCCTACTATTAATGTAATCATATCAATATGACTCTTTATCTTGATTAACAGTTGTCTTATGTAGTTGGCTGCTCCTGTATTGGGGGCATAAATATTTACAATTGTTAGATCTTCTTGGTGGATAGACCCTTTGAAAATGATATAGTGTCCTTCTGTATGTCTGACTATAGTCTTTAGTTTAAAATCTAATTTATCTGATATGAGAATAATTACCCCAGCCTTCTTTTGAGGCCTGTTGGCTGGCATGAAAGATGTTTCTCCATTCCTTCACTTTCAGTCTGGATGTATCCTTAGGTTCAAAATGGGTCTCTTGTGGACCACATATGGATGGGTCCTGCCGTTTTATCTAGTCTGCAACCCTGTGCCGTTTTATGTGTGCATTTAGGCCACTGACGTTGAGAGTGATTATTGAGGGATACGTTTTTATTGATAACATGTTACCCGTGAAATCTTTGTTTCTATAGACTGTCTCCATAAATCTCTGTTCAATGATATTCTTGGGTTTTTTCCTCTTTTATAGAAACCCCCTTAATACTTCTTGTAGCCTCGGCTTGGTGATCACATATTCTTTTAAACCTTGCCAGTCTTGGAAGCTCTTTCTCTCTCCATCCATTTTGAATGTCAGTCTTGCTGGATAAAGTATTCTTGGCTGCATATTCTTTTCTTTTGTTTTTTTTTTTAATTTTTTTTTTAATTGACAGATCACAGAGCGATCTGTCAGAGATCTGGCAGGCAGAGAGGCAGGCAGAGAGAGAGGGGGAAGCAGGCTCTCTACTGAGCAGAGAACCCGATGTGGGGCTCAATCCCAGGATCCTGAGATCACGACCTAAGATGAAGGCAGAGGGTTAACCCACTGAGCCACCCAGGTGCCCCATGCATGTTCTTTTCATTTAGTGCCCTGAATACATCTTGCCAGTCCTTTTTTGGCTTGCCAGGTTTCTGTAGACAGTTCTGATGTTATTCTGATGGGTCTTCCTCTGTGCATAAGGAATCTCTTTCCCCTAGCTGCTTTCAAGAGCTCCTGTCTAAAATTATGATTGATAAGTTTCACAATCAGGTGTCTCGAGGTGTTTCTAGATTCTATGATCTTGGGGGAAAACCCTTCTGCCTCTAGGACACAAATGGTGGTTCCATTCACCCGATTGGGAAAATTTTCATGGAGAATTTGTTCAACTATATCCTCTAGTCTTTCTTCCTCCCCCCGTCGGGGATTCCAATAATTCTGATGTTGGAATGTTTCATGGCATCATTTATTTCCCTAATTCTGTTTTCATGGCCTTTAAGCTGTGTGTTCCAGGCCTCCTCCTGATCCTTTTCCTCTATCAGTTTGTCCTCTAGATCACTAATTTTATCTTCTGCCTCAGTTACCCTAGCTGTTAGATAATTTAGATTAGATTGGAGCTCATTGATAGCATTGTTAACATCTTCCCTGGTGGCTTTCACTAGTCCATTATGTTTTAAGCAATTATTGATAGGTATGGAATTATTGCCATTTTGTATATAATTTTCTGGTTGCTTTGGTAATTCTCTGCTCCTCTCTTTTGTGATTTGATAACTTTTAGTGTTACACACGGATTTTGGTGCATCTCTTTCAGGTTTTTGGTTCATATTTACCATCAGGTTCATATATAACACCCTATGTATGTATCAGTCTATTTTCAGTTAATGGTATTTAAAATACAGTCTAAAAGCACTATATTTTTACCCCTTATTCCCATGTTCTATATTTTTGATATCCTACTTTATATTTTTGTGTATCCCTTAATTATTACAAATATAGTTGATTTTACTACTTTTGTCTTTTAACCTGTATACTTGCTTGACAAATGGCTGATGTACAAATGGCTTAATTGTAGGTTTGCTTTTACCAGTGATTTTTTTCTTTCATAATTTCTTTCTACTTGTGGCCTTTTCTTTTGAACATGAAAGAAATGTTAAAGGGACTTCTTTTAAGGCTGGATTAGTAAGGATTAACTTCTTCAGCTTTTCTTCATTTTGGAAACATCTTTTTCCTTCAGTTCTGAAGGATAACCTTGCTGGGTAGAATATTCTTGGTTGTAGGATATTTCCTGTCAGCACTTTGAATCTGTTGTGCCACTCCAAATTTCTGCTGATAAATCTGCTGAGAGTCTTAGGAGGTTCCCAGGAAAAATCTGAATATTTGCTTTCTTCTTGCTGATTTTAAGATTCTCTTTTTGTTTTCAAATTTTGACCTTTTAATTATATGTCTTGATATGGACCTCTTTGGGGCTCTCTGTGCTTTCTGGACCTGAAGGTCCATTTCCTTTTCTAGAATAGAGAAATTTTCAGCTATTATTTCTTCAAATAAATTTTCTTCCCCTTTCTTGGTCTCTTCTGCTTCCAGTACTCTTATAATATGAATGTTAGTATGCTCAATGTTGTCCCAGAAGTCCCTTAGACTATCCTTATTACATTAAATTTCTTACAGCCTGAATGATTTCTACTACCATCTTCCAAATAGCTGATTCATTCTTCTGCATCCTCTAATCTGATTTCTTTAAGCAAATTTTTCATTTTGTTTATTGTATTCTTCAGCTCTGATTGGTTTTTATATTTTCTATTTTTTTTTTTTTTTTTGCAAAGTTGTGTGTTCATCTATTGTCCTCCTGAGTTTGGTGAGCATCTTTATGATCATTACTTTGAACTTTTTATCAGGTAGACTGCATATGTCCATTTCATTTAGTCCTTTTTCTGAGATTTGTGTTTTTTCTTTGGAACACATTCCCCTCTCTCCTCAGTTTGCCTGGTTCTCTTTGTTTCTTTGTATTAGATCAGCTATATCTCCCAGTCTTAGAAGAGTGGCTTTAGGTAAAGGGTGTCCTATGGGGTAAAGAAGTGCAATCCCCTCCCCTCAGCCATCAGAACTAGGCATTCCAGGGCTGGTCCTTATATGCTAGGCTATAACTACTACAGGCACATGGATGGACAGGGCTGGATGCTGGTGTGGTTGAGTGTGGGGACACCAATTTTAGCTAAGGTCACTCAGTAGAAGTGGTGGACAGGAGTGGCTTTGGAGAGATACCTGCCAGAGAGGGCAGACTGAATGGTGCTAGCAAAGTAGATGGATAATGTCAGAGATAGCATTCACCAGTGCTGGGCTAGCTAAGGGAGGGAAGTAAGAAAAAATAGCACCCTCCACTGCTTCTATTCCTGGAGAAATTTCCCTCACATAAGGCTCAGGTTCTTTTCAAATTGCTGCCTGTGTGCTGGGTCTCAGAGTGAGTGACTTTATGTACAGACCCTTTAAAATGGAAATCTTGACTTCCTATAGCTCTCTGGCTCTCCTAGAATTAAGTTTCACTGATTTTCTAATCCAGACATTATTTGGTTTATCTCACGGTAGGGCTTTCCAATATAAGTCTTGAATACCTTGCTCCTCAGGAAGGGACTCTCTTTTTGTGGTATCCCTCCTATTCATGGGCTGCAGCACTAGGGGTGTGAGGTCCTGCCTAGACTGCATCTCTGCCAACTACCTCTTATAATGTGGCTTTTTCTTTATGCATTTAGTTGTGAAGAGCTGTTCTGCTAGCTTTCAGATAATTCTCAAAGAGAACTGTTCTGTATGTAGTTGTTCTTTGGCGTGTCCAATTGAGCAAGTGAGATGAGGATAATACTTTATCTTGATCCCAGCTCTTATAATCCTTTAAATGTTAGGTCAAAATTTATTAGTAAAGCCATCTGGTCCTAGGCTTCCTTTTTGTTGGGAGATTTTTGGTTGCTAATTCAATCCCTTTAATAATAACTGGTCTGTTCTTCTTTTCTGTGTTTTGCCTGATTCAGTCTTGGTAGGTTATGTTTCTAATAATTTGTTTCTTCTAGACTGTCCAGTGTGCTGGCATAGAGCTGTTCATGAATAGCCTCTTATGATCCTTAGTGCAGTCTTTTTTCATTCATAATTACTTTGGGTCCTTTTTTCCTTCATCTAGCTGAAGTTTGTGAATCTTGTGTACCTTTTCAAAGAACCAACTCTTAGTTTTGCTAATCTTTTCCATGGTTTTCCTGTTTCCTAATTCCTTTATTTCTGCTTTCATCTTTTTTTTTTCCCCCTTCTGCTAACTATGGGCTTAGTTTATTTTTTCTAATTCCTCGAGTGATAGAATTATCTAGTTTATTTGATATCTTTATTAATGTGGTTATTTACTGTTACAAACGTTTTAGGGGATGCAACAAAATAAGTTCTAAGTTTTGGTATGTTGTGCTTCTTGTATTCTTTGATCCATTGGTGGCTCAAAGGAGAAATATTATTAAACATATGAATACATGGAAACTGTCTAGCTCTCCTATCAAATGTGCACACTATTTTGATCAGAGAGGTACTGAGCATAATTTCTATCTTCTTGGAATTAGTAGGACTTATTTTATTGCCCAATATATAATCTATCTTATAAGATGTTCTGTGTTTACTGGAGAAGAATGTGTATTCCACTTTTGTCAGAGGGAATGCTCTGTGTATGTCTGTTGGTCCATTTGGCTGTAGTGTTCAGATTGACTCTTTACTTATTCATTCTCTGGATGAGCTAACCATTAATGAGAGTAAGATATTAACCATTTTTCTATTGCCTTTCATTCTTTCAGTTTTGCTTTTGCTTTATATATTAAAGTGTTCCAATGTAGGGTACATAAATATTAAATTTTGATGCCTTCTGATAGGATTGAAGCCTTTTTTATATAATGACCTTCTTTAAAGTAAAAATGGTAGAAGAGAAATTCTATTTTGTCTGATAGATTTATAGCTACCCCCTGCTTTTAAAAAAATTACCTTCTGCTTAACATATCTTTTTCCATCCTTTCACTCAGTCTGTGTGTTCTCAAAGCTACAGTGAATCTTTATAGGCAGAATACTGTTAAATCTTGTTTTTTCTATTTAGCTTTTCTATGTCTTTTGTTTGGAGAAATTAATCCATTTACACTTAAATCATTAATAGATAAGGACTTAACTATTACCATTTTGTTAATAATGGTAACAAACAATAATGGTAACACTGTTCCCTCCTTTGTATCCTACTCTCTCTTGTGTATTTGAGGCCTTTTGATATCAGTATGCTATAACTTGATTATCAATTCCTTTTTTATAATCACTATAGGTTTTTTCTTGGGGCTACTTTGAGGCTTACATGAGTTATCAATGTATTCTAATTTTGAGAGCACTATTTTATTTTATTATTTTCAGTTAGGCAGCATACAGAAGTCTCCTATATTTTACACTTGTACTTCTCCTCATGTGTGGATTATTGCTAGTATAATTTACATATTTTTATATTTCATTTACAAAATAAACAAATGTAATAAAATTTTGGGGGGTTTTCAAATTTGAAACTATAGTTGTGAATTATGCATCATCATTACCAAATACCAAGATATATCTTTGATCATATATTTACTCTTACCAGTGAGTTTTATACTGCTACTATTTTTATGATGTAAACTAGCATCTTTTTTCTTCACTGAAGATTTCCCTTTACCAGTAATCCTATAAGGGCTGTCCGGGCATGGTGAACTCTCTCACCTTTTGTTTGTTTAGAAAGTTCTCTATTTTTGAATAATTGCTTTGCTGGGTATAGAATTCTTGGTTGATACATTCAAAATACTGAAAGGAAGAAACTTATTCTCTTAGCCTGAAATTTTCTGCTGAGAAATATACATATAGTCTTACAGGGGTTCCCTTTATGTAATTTTTTTCTCTTGCTGCTTCCAAAATTCTTTCTTGGTCTTTTATTTTTGGCAATTTAATTAGAATGTGGCCTGGTGTAGCCCTATTGGGGTTCAACCTGTGAGAGATCCTTTTTAAGCCTCAAGGATCTGGATGTCCATTTCTCTCCCCAAGTTTGGCAATTTTTCAATGATTATTTCTTTAAACTTTCTCTCCAGGGATTTCCATAAGGCGGCTATTTTTTCTTTTAACTGTGCCCTATTAGCCTTGTATACTTTTTAAACTTTTTCATTCTTTTTTTTCTTCTGACTGGATCATTTATTTGGCATGCTCAAGTCTGCTGTTGAAGCACTCTATTGAATTCTTCAGTTCATTCAATGTATTTTTCACCTCTAAGATTTCTGTTTAATTTTTTATGGTTTTAATTTGTTGAACTTGTTTTGTTCATGCATTGTTTTCCTAATTTTGTTTAGTTGCCTTTTTCCATGTTCTTGTAGTTCATTAAACTTCTTTAAGAGAATTCTGAAATTTTTGACAGTCCATAGCTCTTCCATTTCTTTTGTGTCATTTATTGGAGCTTTATTATTTCCCCCTGGTGGTATCATATAAACATTTTTTTGTGATCCTTATGTTGGTATCTGTACATTTGAGTAAATAATCTTTTCCAGACTTTACCAGATCACTAGACTTGATGCTCTACATGTATCAGTTTGTTACATCTTTGAGCAAGGGGAAGTTTCTTAGTTTTTCTTCTTAATGGGGCCCTGCACAAGCCACAAGCTGGAAAGTTTCTTGTTTTGAAGTCCAATGAGCCGGAACTATGTACCAAGCTCTGTACTCATGTGCTGCTGTAATTGGAGTTGCAAGATCAACAAAAGATTCCGAGGAGCTCTGGTTAGGGTTCTTGGTACTGTCAGTCTGGAGGCTACATTCATCTTGGGCTGGTCTATATATTCCCTTGCCTGGTCAGGCAGCAGACAAGGCTTCAGGGTCAATAGATCTTTTTTGGGGGGGAATGAAATCAGACAGATCTGCATACTCAGGTGCCTGGACAGATGGCCATTGTCTTGGCTCCACAAAGACAAAGCTGCTGGTCACGTCATCTGTTCAAGTACCACTGTAATCAGGGTTGCATTAGCTTCCCTGCAAGGGGAGAGGCAGGGAGCCAGAGAACATGTCCCAAGGCTGCTTAGCTCCCGTTTAAGAGTCTTAATAGATATACCAGTGCATCAAACTGTGGCCAGATGAGATCACTGTTTGGTCTGGGCTCTCTGAGTGCTGCTATGCCAAGACATAATCCAGGTATCAGAACAGGCTTACCGGTTGGGCAGGGCCAGGAACTACACTCACAGTATTGGTCTAGGCTATGAATTAGCTGCCAGGCTGGGGCAAGGAGACCAGCCTGATGGTGCAGCAAGGCCTTCGTCTGAGGTCCCAAATCAGGCTTCCCTGTACCCTCCCTCATCCTCTGGTCAGACTGTGCCATGTCTTGGCTGTGCCTAGGGGAAGGCGGTTCTTTGGGACATCTTCCTGGGCACTGCAGGTAGGAACTCAGTTGTCCGAGACAGGAATGCAGGTTGTTACAAGCCCTGCAGATTCCCCCATGATCTCCTTGAGGGAAGACCGAAGTGGAAACTCCCCCAAAGTGACCCACAATGCTGGGGGAGCTCAATGTCCATCATGAGCTCTTTTGTCACACTGGTGGGCTCTAGGCTTAGGGAGACCTCCCAGTGTGGCACTCGGCAAGCCTGGAGTGGGGTGAGCTGTAACTGCTTCTCTTACCTTCTTTCTCTGTGGTTGTGGTGCAGAGGTGCTTCAGCCTCACCTTCACATTCTAGAATGTTTTCAATTCTTGGGCAGGGGTGCAAAGTCAGGATCTACCACTGTCACCTTCCTGGTGATATCACTTCTAGCCCATAATTACCTCTGTAGCCATTTCTGCTCTTTACATCATTATTTCTTCCTGCCATTTTCTATCCTGTGTGGCTGGGGGTTTCCCGGTGGCAATAAAATCTTCTCATCCTTCATGCCTCCTATTACAAGGTTCAGTAAAGATGGATGGTCCACCCGCCATTGTTGGAAAGTTCTGTTTCCTTCTGCCTAGAACCCAGTTTCTCCTGTTCTGTGTTGTGCTTTTAAAACCTTCTTCCATCAGGTCTTGACTCACATATGAGTCCTTACCTTAGCATTTAATCTAGAATGGCATCTTTTAGTCACCCTGGATCTAATCACCCAGTATGTATTTTTTCCATAAAAACTTAAGGTACTCTGTAATACTTCTTTCCGTAATCAGTTTACTTACTTATTGTCTGAACCTCCTCTAGAATTTAAGTTCTAAGATGGCAAGGATTATCTCTTTGTTCACGGCAAAATGCCCTGTACTTCAAAAGATTCTTGGCAGAATAAATGAATTAGGGAAGAGGGTTAAGTATGCTTTGGAGAGCAGGGTGTCAGAAACTGTGATCCACCTGCATTGTATCATTGTTAGAAATGCAAAGCCTTACCCTGGACCTTAGGAACCAGGAACTCTGGGGGTGAGGCTCAGCAATGCATTTTAACAGGCTCTCCAGGTACTTGTGATGCGTGCTCAAACCTGAGAGCCACTGGTTGACCTTCAACATACATTTGAGTCACCTGGGATATGTCACTGGAATTCATCCTTGTTCAGGAGATGTGAGGTGAGGTCAGAGAGCCTACATTTCTAACAAATGCCACGTGGTGCTCATGCTGTCCACTAAGTGCTACAAATCTCCACAGTCATCCAGGGAGTGTTTGAGAGAAAGAGAGAGAAAACACAGAAGGAGAGGGAATAGCAGACTCCCCAAGGATCAGGAAGTCTGATGCAGGGCTTGATCTCAGGACTCTGGGATCATGACCTGAACTGAAGGCAGAGGCTTAACTGACTGAGCCACCCAGGCGCCCTCTACAGAGCTTTAGCATGTACTGATGCTGGTCCCACCCTTCCACATCCTGATTTAATTGGTCTGGAGGACAGCTGGACTGGGTCTTTGTAAAAGCTCCTCTGGCAATTCTAATGTTCAGTCAAGGTCAATAACTGCTTTCAAGGGCACATGCATCCTCAGAATGCCACTGCCTGTGTGGACAGGGGGAGGCACTGCAAATCCTGATCAGAGAGCATGCATACAGCTTAGATACCATGAGACACAAGACCTGAGTATGCTGTGAGAACACTCAGAAAATGAAAACTAGAGGGAGACCAACTCGCGGAGAAGATACAAGCAGTGGTAGAAACCAAACCCATCAACCTGCTTAGTGACCTAGATGCGCAAACACATCCCCTTGGTAGGAGGATTTGATTATGCACAAAGCAGATCCAATGATACAATGATGATTTTGTCCTAAATTTCCTAGGGATGAAAAAAATGTTCCAGGGATTACATTAGCTGGCCAGGTTAATTAAAAATCACTCTAATAATTAATTGTGTGTGTTTAGTTTCTTTGTTATTAGCTTAGATGCTTTTCATCGAAGGGACAAAAACTCCTAAATGAAACCTCTTCTGGCTTCTCTGTCCCTCCTCTGAACTTGAATGCATCATGCCTTTAGGAGGTTGTCTAGATTTAAAATGAATCATCCTTTAGTGTACACAGCCCCAGATATAGTGGGTTATACCTTGAGATGAAGAGACATCTTTTGTTCTTATTAACATGTCTGGGGGAATTCTCTTAAGAGGTTGATACTTATTAGGATGTTTCGAGAATGCTGCCCAAAATGAACAATATGATATGAACAAAATGAACAAAAATCTTTCCTATTAAGATTTTAAAAAGAGGAAAGTGAGGCTTCATAAATGTAACAGACAAGACATAGGAAGTGGGTGGTTACCCTGAATCACTCACTCGTTCTGATGTCTCAGCGGAGCCTTCTTCTGCTTTCTAGATTCCCCCTTATCCCAGGTTGCCGAGAGGGTCAAGAGGGTTGAACAGGAAAGCTCTGGGAGGCATAACCAGACCTTTTTTCTGGGAATGATCCCCACAATCCCCACACCCCCCATGAATCAAGGAGGGCAGTCAAGCCAGGACTGTGTTAAAGGATACTGTACACCTTGATCATAGTTGATTGTTTCCAAATGTAGGCACCATGTCTACCTGGCCAATTCTCTTCCGCAAAATTTAGAAAATTGGAGTAAGTGGATACAGAGTCTTGGAGTCTTATGGATAATGGCACTTAAATGGCATCAGTCTGGAGCAGTATTTTGCAATAGAAACTTCTCAGGTGATAGAAATATTCTACAGCTTATACTGTTCAATAGAGTAGCTACTTGTGGATACAGAGTGTATGAAATGTGGCTAGAGTGACTGTGGAACTGAATTTTTACTTAGTTTATATTAGAATTAAACTTTATTATTTTGTTTATTATTTTGGACAGCATAGCGCTAGAGTCCAATATTACGACCTTTGGTTTCTAAGGATATCTACAAAGCCTCTTTGGGTTGTTTAAAACAGCTGTATCAATTTTATGAGTGGCCCCAGGGCTTTTTGATAAAACCCCCAATGTATTTCAATTAGACAAAGGAGCCTTCACTAATTAAAAGCTTACATACTATTCTTTTGTGGAGGGAGGTCCGTCTATCACATTAAGATCATACAGATGTGAAGATTCTGGACTTCTTCTTGTCCATGGGTATCCCTCCAGAGTTCTGGAGGCAGAATATCTCATTCATGCCCCTCTAATACCCTAAGATGGTCACTCCTCCCGCAGTGTCTCAATTTTACATTCATAGACTCAGTCTTCGTCTTGGACCCCTTCTCTCCACCATGAGTTTTGGTTCCCCCCAGTCATATATAAAAAGACCAAAGGGGACTTTTCAGTTTAAACATTGCAACTGTTACCCTATAATATAGTTCATACTATCTTACTAATAAGCTTGTAAGGTAGCTGTCCTTATGTCACTATCCCTGCCCTCATTGTTTTATATGTTCACTGATAATAAATACCTAGTGACATAAGGAAGGGCTTCTTTGACATCATTGCTATTCCTTTACATATGGGGACACCAAAGATCAGAGAGATGAAGCCAGCTGACTCAGATCCCACTGTTAATAAGCAGAGAAGGCAGAATTCACAACCAGGTCTTCTGACTCTAAATTCTACACTTAGTAGAGAAGAACATCTGTATCTGCTTTAAAATTTTATGGAGACAGATGAAATACCATATGTTTAATACTTTGGAGAAAAAAAAATGTGAAGCAAATAAAGTTTGCATTTTTAAGAGATGAGAAGGGCAAGCATGTCATTCTCTTTTGGATCTGGATTTTGAGGTGTGTTCTTGAAAGTTTTATTCTTGGATGATACCTACAGTATAAAATTAGACTAAAAATTACAGGGAAAATCTAGAGAACATGCCTTAAATACAGGCCGCATTACTGTTCTGTGTTTAATTATAGCCAATCCTTTAGGTATCTAGCACGTTCTATTGTTCTCACTAAATCCTTACCATTGGCCAGTGTGGTTAAAACTAAGATTTTTAGTTTTGCTACTTACTCAACATCACAGAATTTGGCCAAACAAAAACACACACCACAGAACTGCCTGGCCATAGAGCTCAAGTTCTAGGGTATGATTTCCTTCATTCTCTCTTAAATATGACTCTTTGATAAAATTTCACCATAGTGATTCACCTTGATGTTACTGCATGAATAGGAGGTGTCTGCATCCATACTGGGGATATTCTAGGACTTCCAGGGGGTCAGTGCAAGGGTGGCAAAAACCCTGGTATGAGGAACCTCAAGGTGATCTGCGCCTCAATGGTCCCAGCCTCTCCTAGATATTTCTTCTCTGATGTTAACCTGGAAATGCCATGGCTTTTCTTAAACAGGGGGCAGATAACTGATAATCTCAGTCCTACTAGTTCATGTCTGATAGACTGCACCTCATTCTTTGGGGTACTACATAACCAAGCTCAGAACCAGAAAAGAGTAGAACCTGCTGGATGCATGGATTGTTTTGGCTCCTAAAATTGGTAATAGATAAGCACTTACAGACTGTTGTTCAGCCTTTGTCATATCTCCTATAAAGCACCATTTACATATTACATATTTATATCGTATTACATATATCACATGTACAGAATGCAACAGGATGGATGCGCGGTTAACATGTATTACATTTTCTCAAAGCTTACTGTAACCTGTCACAGGGATACTGTCAGTTGAGGACTGTGGCTAAGGAAGAGCCTGTAATTGGACCAGAATGAGATCCCCTCTAGAAGGCTATGATAAATCAGGGGCTGTGTGGGGCACAGTGGAAATTTTTGGGACAGGACAAGTCAAGTCAGGGAAGCATGTGTGAAACCCATGCAGAGGTGGCATGTGAGGATGTTCAGGTCAAGAACAGCTGAAGCTGTTGCACTCAGCACCTGCCTATCTTGAAAAGGGCCAGTCGCCCACTATGGAAGTGGGATTTCAGAGTTTCTGGACCTTAGCGACTTTGGTGATAGTCCAGTGCTGAGGATTATTGATCTGGCTTTGGGTCTCACTCACCTAACTGACCATATGATCTATAATTAGGGGCTGTTGGACTATCAGTAGAAAGATCTATCAATGGTAAGAGCTAAGGACACATGGCTCCTTGTTTATGACTCACTCCCAAGAGGGAGCAGCAGTCACAGGTCGGGTGACCAGAACTGTGGAAGAACTCACACTGGCAAGAAATGGAGGGCACTGAGCTGAGTAGCTAGGAGGAGAGATGCTGATAGGGAAGAAAATGGTTATTTTTCAGATTCAAAGAATTATTCTTCATATTCCTCTAGAGCTGATTATTCAACAATAATTACAAGGTTTAGCTTGATACAAGATTTAATGGGAGAAGAGGCTTAAATGGATATTTTACCTAGACTGAAAGTGATTTGGACAAGGAACCACAGTCTCCATGTGTGGCATTATGCCAACTGTACCCTCCAGTGTCAACCACCATTTGTTCACATGAACTAAACAAAGTGACCTTTAGGCAAGGGACTTTCTAGGAATCAGAATTGTCTGAAAATGAGAGCTGATAACCAAACCCAGAGCCCTTACTCATGTCACTAGGTATTTATTATCAGTGAACAATTTCCTAATCCAAGCGAAATTTGTATCTAGATTTAGAGAGTCACATGAGTAGTAACTACATGAGTAGTAACTCGAAGCAACCACCAAAGCCACATGACTAGGCAGAGCATGATTATGTTGAAAGAAAAGACGGCAGTAAGTTCTGCTAAGAGTTGAGAGAGGGAGAAATCCCAGGGAGGATTTCCTGGAAAAGCTGGGTAGAAAGTAGGGTTTCCATTTGTAAGAATTAACCTGACAGAAAGAATCAAGGAAGAGGACTTCCCAAAAATGATGGAGAAAGCACAATGTGGATGAAACCATGAGTACGCAAGAAGATGGAGAGCAAACCAGGTATTTTGTTTATAAAAACAAAAGTGAGTTATAAAGATACTAGACATCTTAAAGGTTAGGCTAAGGATGTACAGCCTCCAAATCAATGTAATGGGGAGCCTTTGAAGGTTGAACAGGGCAATGCCTTACAAATAGCTTTTTGGGAAAAATAGCCTGGAAGCCTGGAGGAACATGAACTGATTGCATGGTACAGAGTTAGAAGGCAGAGAAACTACACAAAGATGTCTTACTCTCAGTTTGCTATTTTTTTTTCTGCTGGAAAAAAAGCCATCAGCTTCCAATGAGCTGCTTTTTATTATGACACAAAAGCCATAAAAGTAGTGATGTATATAAAAGCAGTGCCGGATGTTTTTAGTGGCTTTATGAAATAAAAACAGCAGTAGATAGTTAAAATTGGAATGCCCGGCATCAGGTTATAACCATCTGAGTTTGGGAACTTGCAACAGCAATGCAATCATATTTTTATAGCTCTAGCATGGTCTTTTTCACTCAGATAACTGAACTATGAGTGGGGAAGAAGGGAAAACCCAGAAAATCAGTACTGTTAAATAGCAAAGGCAGAGATTTTTTTTTTTTTAATTTCAATGGCCACATCAGTTATCAGTTTGATCAAATAATCATTGTTTCCCTAAATCAGAAATGTGTATACTATCACTAAAGGTAAGATTGATGATGGGGAGGTCAAGTTCCCTAACAAAATATCATAATTGGTAAAAAGCTATCATACTGGGCACTTTGACATCTGTGACCTCATTGTGTGCCTGTCACAATTCTGAGAAGCATGGTTTTCGGATTCATAGAAGATGCTAAGGTTCAGCAGAGCTAGGAAATTTGCCCAAACAGTTTTGAGAGGACATCCCTGGATCTATTCCAAGATGGGTCCTAAACCTCATGTCTCCCAATGCTGCATGAAAATTTCCATAGACTTTGCTCATCTGTGAAGATGCAGTATCTTCCTGAAGCTGCCACTGCCTGAAATGGTTCATTTGTTCACCTGTGGCTAGGACAAACCCTGCTCAGGCCTTTGTAAAAAGAACCGTTCTTATTCATTAGCAAAGTTAACTGTCTAGAGTTTTTGGTATGCTAGAAGTAGACCTCTGCAGAGATTACACACTCAGCTGAAGCGTGGTTTGCTCAAGACAGAGAATTCACTTGGTATAGTATGTTCTTACAGCAGCAGAAGTGTGGGTATTGATGGTGTTATGTTGCGTGATCTAGATCTAAAGATTTTCTTTGATTTTTCCTCCTATTCCACCCCAGCTTGGGGTTAGTAAAATAGTATGCTAACTTTTTAAAAAAGGTATCATTGTAAGGAATAAAGGATAGAAAAAGTATTTGAATATTTATGACCCTTGTACAACTAATTTGTATTAGCCTCCTGGCCCAAGGCAGAATCTGAGACCTGGAGTAGTCATGTCATTGTACATAAAAGGCAGCTCACATATTGAAAACTAAGTCAGGGTGATGGTCACACCTATACTGGAATGGCCTCATTAAACCTCTGCTGTATAATTCTTCTATTTGAACATCTATACAAGTCAGTGGCCTTCAATTCTGTGGAGGAGAAACATGTTGATCTCTTCATAGGTTATGTTAATAGAAAAAATAATGTATTTCACTGTAATCACCATTTTGGAGTACCTTCTGGAAGCTCTAGGAAATTAAGAGGGAAATATGAGAACAGAAGGTCGGGATTGAGAGTGTGGGCTCCATGGTTAGACAGGGTTTTCCTCTTCCCTCCTTGATTTGTTGTTTGAATAATGGCATCTACTTGTAGGAGGATTGTGAGGCTAGAAAGACATGTTGCATGTGAGTTGCTCTGCCCTGGGTTTGTTGCCTGCCAGCACTTCAAATCATGGTAACTTTAAAGTAATAATAATATATGTATTGAATACTTACTGTGTTCCAGGCACTGTCCTAAGTGACTGATGGATTAACTCATTCAGTCCTCACAACACCCCCTTGAGATGGGTATTACCATCTCTCATGTAAAGATGAAGTAATGGAGGCATGGAGGGGTCTCACAGCCATTAAGTGGTAGATCCAGTAGTAGGACTCCATCACCTATAGTCTTAACTACTGTGCTATGCTAGTAGTTGTAGAAGACCACCAATAGAATACACCGTGGGAGAGGAAGTGCCCAGTACAACACTGAGAGTCCAAATCTTTATGCCATTGAAAGCCAAGTCAGGGAATACTTTGGGGGTGTAGAAAAGGGGCCATTTCAGGTGCCTGGGTGGCTCAGTGGGTTAAAGCCTCTGCCTTCGGCTCAGGTCATGATCCCAGGGTCCTGGGATCGAGCCCCGCATCGGGCTCTCTGCTCAGCAGGGAGCCTGCTTCCCTCTCTCTCTGCCTGCCCCTCTGCCTATTTGTGATCTGTCTGTGAAATAAATAAATAAAATCTTAAAAAAAATAAAAGAAAAGGGGCCATTTCTCACTGCAAGCATGAAGCATGGTTCCTGAAAGACATAGGGTTTAAGATGGGTACAGACGAACATAGATAAAAACACTCAGGTAACATGACTATAAAAAGAACAATTTGAACTCTATTACACAGGACTACTCAACAACTATCTGTAACATCTCAATCATTATTAGGTTGTAGCCAACCTGACTTCCCTTGAAGTACACAGCATGATGCTGGTATAGCTTTCTGATAGACCTGCATCAAATTCAGCTCTGCCACTCATGAGCTGTGGCATTTGCTTCTCTATCACTGTTAGTCAGTAAATGGGGTTATCACACCTCACAGCATTGTCTTGATTCTAAATGAGACGCCATAATAACATGCCAACATGGTGACTGACTGTAGTAGAGTTTCAGTGAGTACCGGGTGACAGAAAAGTTCTTTGGCTAGGGTTCTGGGACCTGAGTTTACCAGCCAAGACTGTGTGTCTATGATACATGCCACTACCAACCATGATTTGCAGTTCTTGGTCTTCACAGCCTTGAAATATCTAGACCTATGTTAAGATCATCTAGAAAACATTCTAAATTACCTCTGGAGATTTCCTTTCTCTTGGTTTTGTTGAAATTCTTACAATTTCTATTATGAAAGAATGTGTTTATTATTTCTGAAGGGCACAATTCCTTGAAAACAACCTTTAGGTGTCTTTGAAAATGCTCTAAGATGCCACTTCCCACCGGTGCATGTGACATGAGCCTCCTAAGGAGGGTAGTGCTAGATAAAAATATCTTAAACCCATATGTAACTGGGCATCTTGCATTTTAAATATAAATAACATTTTGGTTATACTTCTAAAGTTTGTTGTTTATATGAAATGCAAATTTAACTGGGTATCATATTTTTTATTTGCTATGTCTGATAACCCTACTCTTAAGGTTCAAAGTAGCCCAGTAACAGTGGAGTATCAGCTTTGGGATCGTATCTGGGGATTCAAATCCTCTTTCAGTCACTTATTTGTTGTGTAACCTTTAACTTACAAAGTCCTACACTAACAAGGGGTAATTATAGATGAAGATAGTCACTAAAGAGGTAGAATGAAATAATATAGACCCATATGATTAATATACCTTCCAGATCATAACATCTGTTAACTTTCTGTTTTGTTAAAGCACTTTACAAACAGTGCTATCCCTGAAACTGTACAGACTAATACTGTTTTCTCTCTAAAGCCATCCAGTGGGAAGGTAAATTTGAGATCATAGCTCAAGTATCCAAAATTCCACTCCAGGGCTTTCTCTGATGTCCCACTCTTTCTGGAAACCTCTCTCAAATGACTAATTGTTGTCCCCAGTCAACAGGAGGAAGATTTCAAAATGAAACTTATGGCTGTGTTTGCCATGGCTTACTTTAAAGTAGGGTCCTTAAGAGCAGGATTTTATCAGGAAAGCATTTTTATCTTTTATTATTCTATTTCCAAAGATGAAAAATTCTATTTTAGGTGAAGGGATAGGGGTAGAGTGGTACTAGAGCCAGGATCAGTCTCACCCAGCACATGTGATGTCCAACAGCACCAGTCATTGCTTATGAAACATGGACACTCTGTTTGTTATTAAATATATGACCTCAAGGTACATGTTATACCCATTTGCAAAGGAGTGTACTGAGCCTTGGTGGAAGTTATGTAATCTTTCTCCCGATCACATAGCTTCTAAGGGGCAGAGCTGGGCTTCAAATCCAAGCCTGACTCATACCAAAAGCCATTAAAAAAAAAAAACAAAAAACACTGCTCAAGGCAACTTCTGCTCTCTCCCCTTAGTTTTTCTGAACAATGATGAAGAAAGGATCTGGTTCATGAAATAAGAACATGCCTCTTCTGGCTTCCTCCTTCCTCTCACACCCAATCCCTGAAAGGGGAGAAAGAGACAGTGTCTTATGTAATTTCAACAGTTCCCTTAGGCACAGTAGCCAGGAATGCTTTATGGCTGGACATATAATGTTTCAAATGCTCAGAATTTCATTTCTTCAGCCACAAAAGACTTTGTTTGCCACGATAGTCCCAGTGTAGCTGGTCCCTTGTTTCAATCCCGAGTAATTCCCTTAGGATCTTACTTTGCAGGGAGATAGGCCATGCCACACCCTGGAGATACTAATGATGGGCAGCAGCAGATCTGAGAGTTGCCAGTCTCATTAATTACCATGTTATAGTCTGGATAGAAAAAGCTGAACAGGTAAATCATCAGTCATCAGCATGATCAGCTAATGGCTACCTGGTGTTACATGACCTGACCCACAGTCAGAGCACAGTGTGTTCTGATACAGTTACAACAACTGAAGAAAGAGCACTTCTCACATAGTCTGAGAGTTAAGGTTCTGGGTCTACCAGTGAAGTGCACCTAGATGATTATTGCCATTGTTATTACCATTGTGAACACTTATCCATTAAATAGCAAATTCTAGGCACTTGAGAACTGCTTAAACATAAAAATGTGGCCCTGTCCCTCCTCTCCCTCCAAATCTGGCAAGAGATACATACTTTCAGACAGAAAAGGGCTGATAGAGAACCCAGGGCACACAGAAGAGAAGACCTCTAAGTTAAATCTTAAAGAATAAGAAACAATTGTTTTAGGTGGAGATACTGGAGACCATTTTCTGCAGAAAGAGAATACATGCAGAGAGTGATGTCATCAAGATTGTAACAAAGGTTGTTCCCAACTTTATTCACAAAGCAAGAGAGCACAAACAGAGGAACAATAGAGAAAAAGGTTCCCCACTGAGCAGGAAACCTTATTCAGGATTTGATCCCAGGACCCAGGGATCGTGATCCAAGCTGAAGGCAGAAGTTCAACCAACTGAGCCACACAGGTGTCCCAATTATTCCCAAATTTAGTCCCCCTCATGAGACAATGATCCATGGGCAAGACCCAACTATTAAGATTTTTTTTTTAAGATTTTATTTATTTGACAGATAGAAATCACAAGTAGGCAAAGGGGCAGGCAGAGAGAGGGGGAAGCAGGCTCCCCACTGAGCCTGCCCCCCATGTGGGGCACGATCCTAGGACCCTGAGATCATGACCTGAGCCGAAGGCAGAAGCTTAACCCACTGAGCCACTCAGGCAACCCCAACTATTAAGATTTTTAAAACAAGATAAGGCTGAGGCATTCCCCTGTACCACAGAGACCTAGACAGACTAGAATAAGAGTGGGGAGGCTCCACTGACAGCACTCCATAGAGAGGGCCCCTCTGAGCCTACCACACATCTAGTGGCATGAAAGAGCCCAAGGTGAACATCCAGCACCCCTCACATGATCAGTTGCATTCTGGCAGCCCACTAGGGTCTCACTTCCTATGAACTGTGGAGGAGTCTGCAGGACTTCAACATTGGGGATCAGAGAGCAATGGAAAAGGAGGATGGGGCTTAACAGTAACCGTGGTCAGACCTTGGCATACCCAGTCCCTAGTACAGTGGCATCCAACTATAATTCCCAACCTAAGATATTGCCAACAGTGGCCCAATCAGACCAGAGAATTCAGCAAGGTGCAGGTCTTCCAGATTCAGGAATCCAAATAATAAGCCTAACTAACTTTGAAGCCAGTTCAGTCATTCGACCTGGACAGGGAGGCTAATTCATAGAACCACCTACTTCTGAGTATAGATCCCTTCCCTGCCTGAACAGGAAACCTCTGCCCATATGCAGAGCCAAGACAGTGGCCCAAGCTGACCAGCAAGTTTGGTTCATAGTTATACCTGATTTGGTTCCCAAAGAACCTTGCCAGTCCACAGGCCTTTTCTGAGGCCCCACCTGGGCAGTAAACTAATTTATAACCTTTCCCACTATTGAATGCTCCCTCTAGCCTTCCTGACCAGGAGGCCTATTCAGACTTCCAGGGAATCCACGAAGCCCATCCAGCAACTCTGATTATAGTGACGCTGGAAATATAGAGTCCAACAGTCAGGCTAGTGCCCTGTTTCTGCAGATAGGGCTGTCAGGTCAGGGAACTTGGTGCATATTTATCCCTAATTTGGTTTCCGAGTAAGAACTTGAGTTTCTTGTACAACATGGGCAGACTAATTTGAAGCCCCAACATTGCAGAATACAGCATTCAGTCTGCCCACCCGGTAAACCTAACCATATGGGAAGCTGTACAGCTCATCCTCAGCTCTCTATACAGTAGCACTTGAACGGAGAACACAGCCAGTGGTTGTCCCCAGCTGCAGAGCAAACCATTGGCCTGCTATGACCAGGGAAGTAAGTGTACAGTCCTGCCTGATGCAAGCTGTGTTAACCTTAATGCACCTTCTGCTGCTCTGTTGAAGCAGTAAAGCTAATTCATAGCTCTGCTCCTGAGCCATAGATTACCCAATCCCACCCCTCTAAACAGCCCGACACGACAATCTAGGCAACTGTGGAATCTATGCAGTAGCTGCACTAGGACAGAGAATGAAGCCATCGGTCCTATTCAGATGTTCTTCATCAGTGGCACCCGCACTAGGACAGAGAATGAAGCCATTGGTCCTATTCAGATGTTCTTCATCAGTGGCACCCCCACAAACTCAGAGCTTGACTAAAAATTTTCACAACACGGGAGAGAAATGGACATGCAGATCCACGAAGCCTAAAGGATCCCAAATAGGTTGAACCCAAATAGGGTAACCCTGAGACAAACTATAATTAAATAGTCAAAAGTCAAAGATGAAGAATTTTGAAAAACCACAAGAAAAAAAAAAAGGAAAAGTCAGATACAAGGGAATCTCCTAATATTCTATTTCTCAATGGAAACTTTTTATGCCAGAATATGGATGAAATATTTAAAATACTGAAAGAAAAAATGTTGTCAACCCAGAATTAAATACCTGGCAAAGCTATCCTTCAGAAATGGAGGACAGATAACTCCTGAACAAAAGCTGAGGGGGAGGCTCATCACCACTTGACCAGTTGTAGAAATGCTGAAAGGAGTTACTTTGAGTACAAGTAAAAGGATGCTGAGTAACATAGGAAAAACATGAATGTAGTGTCAAAGTCAGAATTTTTTATGATGATGTTGGTGTATAATTCAGTTTAAAAGTGAATATATTAAAAATAACCATAAGTACAACAATCTGTTACTGGATATACAATATAAAAACATGTTAACTATAATATCAATAAATTTAAATTGGTGGTTGAGAGTGAAAGTATATGTTTCAGAATAAGTTATCCTCAGTTTAAAATGGGGGTGTTGGATTGTATGATATCATATATATGCCTCATAACCACAAAGTGAAACTCTGTAGTAGTTGTACAAAAGATCATCATGAAGAAGGCAAAGCATACCGATTATAAAAAGTCAGCAAATCACAAGGAAACAGCAGGATAAGCAGCAAGTAAAAAGGATCTAGAAACAGTCAGAAAACTTAAGTCCTTATATATCAATAACTACTTAAAACATAAATAGCTTAAATTTTCCAGTCAAAAGACAGAGTGGTTGAATGGATTAAAAGTCACGATGCAATGATATGTTGCCAATAAGAGATTTACTTCAAACAGACATAAACAGTGAAGGAATCAAAAACGATATTTCAAGCAAAGGGTAGCCAAAAAACAAAAATCAGGAATGGCTATCCTTTTATCAGACAAAATACACTTTAAGTTAAAAGTGGTAAAAAGAGACAAAGTGGGTCAGTATTTAATGATAAAGAGGTCAATTCTTCAAACATATTCACAGTTTTTTAAATCTTTATGCACCTAACATTGAAGCATCAAAATACATGAAGTACTATTAAAACTAGATGAAATAGGGTACCTGGGTGGCTCAGTGGATTAAGCCTCTGCCTTTGGCTCAGGTCATGGTCTCAGGCTCCCGGGATTGAGTACTGCATAGGGCTCTCTGCTCAGCAGGGACCCTGCTCCCCCCTCTCTCTCTGCCTGCTTCTCTGCCTACTTGTGATCTCTCTCTCTCTGTCAAATAAAGAAAATCTTTTTAAAAAACCTAGATGAAATAAATAGCAACAACGTAATAATTGGATATGTTAATATCCTACTTTCAAAAATGGATAAAGCATCCAGAAAAAAAGTTGATAAGGAAACAATCACATTATAGACAAAAATGTTTTTCTTTTTCTATTTTTTAAAAAGATTTTTATTTATTCATTTAACAGAAAGAGAGCCAGAGAGCACAAGCAGGGTGAATAGCAGAGAGAGGAGAAGCAGGCTCCCCCCTGAGCAGGGAGCCAACATGGAGGCCTATCCCCAGACCCAGGAATTATGACCTGACCAGAAGGTAGACACTTAACTGACTGAGCCACCCAGGCACCCCTAGACAAAATTTTCTCTATGTGACTGTTAGCTCCCTTTTATCTCACAAGTGCAGAATATACATTCTTAAGATCTACTCTAGAGAAATGTTCTGTGTATGCTAATGATAGACCACAAAATAAGTATTAACAATTTGAAGACAACGGAAATCATAACAAATATCTTCTCTGAACACAATTAAGTCATTAAAAGGAGGAAAACTGGAGAATTTACAGGTACATGGCAATCCAACAACACTCTGAGCCAACACATAAAAAATTAAAAAGATAAAGAAGTATTTTAAGACAAATGAAAATGAGAAAGCAACATACCAAAGCTTATGGGAAACAGCTTAACTTTGTATATATTCAAGAACAAGGAAAGAACAGAGTAAATCCAAACAAGGAAAAAAAATGTTAAAGCTTAAACAAATTAAATAGAGAACAGGAAAACAATAGAAGAGATTAACAAAATTAAGAGTTGGTTCCGTGAGAAGATAAGCAAAATTGACAAATCTTTAGGTAGACTTAGCAAGGAAAAAAGAGTACCCAAAATCAGCAAGAAATTATAAATGAAAAGAGGAGACATTACAGCCAATCTTTCAGTAGTCTCTTAGATGCTTTGTGTTTCTGTGAACATCAGAGTAGACATCCTAGAGAAAATGGATCAATGCCTAGAAATTACAACATAATGAAGACTGAATCAGAAAGAAATAGCAAAACTTAACAGCTAATAAGTAGCAAGGAGATTGGATAAGTGATAAAAAAAAAAATCTTAGCAAAAGTTCAGGACTAGATGGCTTCTCTGATTAAGTAAAGGATAATTAATGCCAAACTCTCCCAAAAAGCTGAAGAGGAACATTCCTATATTTAATTTCAAGGCCAGCATTGCATGGATACCAATGCCAGATGAGGACAGTACAATAAAATAAAGTTAAGGAAAAATTTTTCTGACTAGAGATGCAAAAGTTCTCAAGAAAATATTACCAATCTGAAGAAAGCAGTCCATTTAAAAGAATTTACCTCTCAAACCCTGCCCACAACAGGCAGAGAGAGCCACTAAAGATGACTGGACTGAAGGCAAATGTGGCCCAACCACAATAGTAGGGCACTTGCAAAACACACAGCAGATTCAGTTGTAGCTTCTGGTTCAGGTGAACAGGGGAAATTTCACTGGAGGGCAATACAGGACGTTCTCTTCATAAGGCCACTACTTTTAAGAAGAGGAGACATAGCTTAGTTTCTTAACACATAGAAAAAGGAACAGAGAGCTAGACAAAATGAGGGGACAAAGGAATATATATTAATTAAAAAAAAAGAAGACACTATCATTGCAAAAGAGCTAAATGAAATGGAGGTAAGTAATACGGCTGATAAAGAATTTAAAGTAATCATCATGATTGATGATGATGATGATTGATTACATCACTCATTGGCCTTGAGAAAAGAAAGGAAACCTCCAGTGAGTATTTCAACAAAGAGAAAACATTAAAAAAAAATCAGAGATTAACTCAATAAGCAAAATTAAATATTAGACTAGTGGAAGCAGAAGAACAGAAGCAGCAAACCTTGAGGACAGAGTAATGAAAAGCAATCAAGCTGAACAAGAAGCAGAAAGAAAAGTGTAATAAATGAAAATAGAGTAGGGGAACTCAGCAACACCATCAAGTGTAATAACATATACAGGATCCCAGAAGGAGAATAGAGAGAAAGGGGGCAGAAAATTTGAAAAAGTAATAGCTGAAAACTTCTAAATCTAAGAAAGCAAACAGAAATCCAGGTCCAGGAGGCACAGAGAATCCTCAATAATATCAACCCAAGGAGGTCCATACTAAGACACATAGTAATTAAAATGGCAAAAAGCAGTAATAAATAATTCTAAAAGCAGCAAAAGAAAACAGTTACATATGAGGGAAAGCCCATAAGGCTACTATCTGATTTCTGATTTTTCAGAAGCAATTTTGATTTTATTTTGCCACTCCCTTCTGGCCTGCAAAGTGCTGAAAGGAAAAAACAAAAAACAAAACAAAACAAAAAAACAACCAAAAATTGTCACCAAGATTTTCTCTCCAGCAAGGCTACTATTCAGAATAGGAGAGATAAAGAGTTTTCCAAACAAAAATTCAAGGAATTCATCACCACTCAACAAGCTCTAAAAGAAATGTTACAGAGAAGCCTTTGAGTGGAAAGGAAAGACAATAAGAGCAAGAAAAATAGGAACCACCGAAGCAGTAAAATTAAGTGTCTATGAAAATCAGTGGTAGGGAGGAGAGGAGTAAAGAATAAATTCAAACTTAAGCAACCATCAACTTAATATAGACTGCTGTATGCATAGCATGTTATGTATAAACCTAATGGTAACCACAAATCAAAAACTGGTAATAGATGTGCAAAGAATAAAGAGAAAGGAATCCAAGTGTATTACTTTAAAAAGCGAGCAAACTGTGCAAGAGGACAAGAAAAGAACAGAGAACTTCAAAAAACAACCATAAAACAAGTTACAAAATGGAAGTACATAACTATCAGTAATTACTTTGAATCTAAGTGGACTAAATGCTCTGATTAAAAGATATAGGGTCACGGAATGGATAAGAAGTAAGAACCCTCTATATATCCTGCCTAAAGAAGGCTCATTTCAGCCCTAAAGATACACGAAGACTTAAAATGAATGGATAGAAATGTATTAATCATGCAAATGGAAGTGAAAAGAAAGCCAGGGTAGCAATATTTATATCAGACAAAATAGATTTTAAGCAAAGACTGTAAGAAGAGACAATGACGGACACTATATAATCATAGAGAGAACAATCCAGCAGAAAGATATATTATAAATATTTATATACCCAGTATAGGAGCCCCTAAATACATCAAACATCTAATAACAAACAAAGGACATAAATGATAGTGGTGCAATAATAGTAGGGGACTTTAACATCTCACATCAATGGATATATTATCACAACATAAAATCAACAAAGAAATGGGCTTTCTATGACACGTGAGACCAGATGGATCTAACATATATTGAGAACACTCCATCCTAAAACAGCAGGATACACATTCTTTTCAAGTGCACATGGAACATTCTCTGGAATGGAGCACATATAAGGCCACAAAACAAGGCTCAATAAATTCAAAAGAGATTGAAGTCATTTATGTATTTTCCCCAACCCTAACACTGTGTAACTAGAAAACAACAACAAAAAAATCTGCAAAGAACACAAATACATGGAGGTTAAATAAATGGTACTAAACAATTAATGGGTCAATCAAGAAATCAAAGAAGAAATAAAAAATACATGGAGCCAAATGCAAGTTAAAACACAATGATCCAAAATTTTGGAATGCAGCAAAAGCTATTGTAGGAGACCTGTTTATACAGGTCTACTTCAAGAAAGTGAGAAGAATCTCAAATAACCTTTCACCTAAACGAGCTAGAAAAAGAACAAAAACCCTAACCAGTAAGAGAAATTAATGATTAAAGCAGAAATAAATAGAAATTAAAACAAACAAAAAAATGTAACACAAACAAAAACAACAAAACAAACAAACAAACAATAGAATGGGTGAAACCAGGAGTTCATTCTTTGGAAAGGGCAACCAAATTGATAAACGTTAGCTGGACTCAGCAAGAAAGAGACACCAACACACAGGAAGAGACACAGAGACAGAAGACTCAAACAAAATCAGAAATGAAAGCCAAGAAAAAACTGACACCACAGAAATACAAAGGATTTTAAGAGTAATATGAAAAATTATATGCTAACAAACTGGACAACAGAATGAAACAGATAAATGCCTAGACAGCTTAAACCTCCCAAACGGAAGCAGGAAGAAACAGGAAATTTGAACAGACCTATTACCAGCAATGAAATTGAAACAGTAATCAAAAACACTCCCAACAAACAAAAGTCCAGGACCAGAGAGTTTCACAGGTGAATTCTACCAAACATTTAAAGAAGAGTTAATACCTATTCTTCTCAAACTATTCCAAAAAACAGAAAAGTAAGATTCCAAAGTCATTCTCTAAGGCCAGCATGACCTTGATATCAAAACCAGTAGTACAGGAAATTCTAGACACAGCAATCAGACAATAAATAAATGGCATCCATATTGATGGGGAAGATACAACTTCCACTATTCGCAGATGACAGAATAATCTATATAGAAAACCCTGAAGACTCCAACAAAAAGACTACTTGAACTGATGAGTGAATTTGGTAAAGTCACAACATCCAAAACTCAATATAAATACATCAGAAGTCTGTTGCATTTCCAAACACTGATAATGAGGTAGCAGAAAGAAAAATTAAGAAAACAATCCCATTTACAATTGCATCCAAAATAATAAAATACCTACAAATAAACTTAACCATGGAAGTCAAAGACCTGTTCTCTGAAAACTATGAAACACTGATGAAAAAAATTGAAGACAACACAAACAAGTGCAAAGATTCCATATTCAAGGTTTGGAAGAAAATTGTTAAAATGTCTATACTACCCAAAACCCTCTAGAGATTAAGTGTGATCCCATCAAAATAACAACAGCATTTGTCACAGAACTAGAACAGACCATCCTAAAATCTGTTGGGAACCACAAAAATCTCAAAATGCCAAAGCGATATTTAAAGAGAACAAAACTGGAGGTATCATAATCCTAGGTATCAAGATACACTGCAGATCTGTGGTAATCAAAACAGTATGGTACTGGCACAAAAACATGGATCAATGGAACAGAATAGAGAGGCCAGAAACCCACCCATGGTTATATGGTCAATTAATCTTCAACAAAGGAGGCAAGAAATGCAATGAGGGTAAAGATCATTTTTTCAACAAATGGTGCTGGGAAAAATGCAAAAGAATGAAATTGGACCACTTTCTTACACCATACACAATAATAAACTCAGAATGTATTGAGGACGTAAATGTGAGCCACGAAACCATATAAATCCTAGAAGAGAGCACAAGCAATAATTTCTCTAGCATCAGCCACAGCAACATTTTTCTAGATATGTCTCCAGATGCAAAGGAAACAAAAGCAAAAATAAACTATTGGGACTAAATCAAAACAGAAAACTTCTGCATGGCAAAGCAGACAATCAACTGTTCTAAAAGACAACCTACTGGGGCACCTGGGTGGCTCAGTGGTTTAAAGCCTCTGCCTTCGGCTCAGGTCATGATCTCGGGGTCCTGGGATCGAGTCCCGCATTGGGCTCTCTGCTCAGCGGGGAGCCTGCTTCCCCCTCTCTCACTCTCTGCCTGCCTTTCTGCCTACTTGTGATCTCTCTCTGTCAAATGAATAAATAAAATATTTAAAAAAAAATAAAAAAATAAAAGACAACCTACTGACTGGGCGAAAATATGTGCAAAGGACATTTCTGATAAAGTCTTGGTAATCAAAAAATATAAGGAACCTAAAACTCAACATCGAAAACTCCAAATACTACAATTTAAAAATGGGCAGAAGACATAGACATTTCTCCAAATAAGACATATAGATGGCCAACAGACACATGAAAAGATGCTCAGCATCACTCATCACCAGGGGAATGAAAATAAAAACCACAATGAGGTATCACCACACACCTGTCAGAATGGCTAAAATTAAAAATGAGAAGCCAGTGTTGGTGAAGTTGTGGAGAAAAAGGAACCCTCATGCAGTGTTGATGGGAATGCAAATTGTACAGCCACCATGGAAAATAGTATAGAAATTCTTCAAAAAGTTAAAATAGAATTACTATATCCTCTCATAATTCCACTACTGGAATTTACCTAAAGAATACAAAAATACCAACTTAAAAGGATATAGGCATTCTTATGTTCATTGAAATACTGTTTACAATAGCCAAATTATGGAAGCAACCCAGGCATCCATCAATAGATGAATGGATAAAGAAGACATTATATATAAATACAGAGGAACATTACTCATCCATAAAGAAGAATGAAATCTCACCATTCGCAGCAATATGGATGGACATAGAGAGTATAATTCTAACTGAAATAAATCAGAGAAAGACAAACACCACATGATTTCATTTGTTTGTGTAATTTAAGAAACAAGTGAGCAAGAAAATAGACAAACCAAACTGACTGATGGTTACCAGGGGAAAGATGGGTGGGTGTGTGGATAAAATAGGTGAAGGGGATTAAGAGGATACTAATTATGATGAACACTGAGTAATACATAGAATTGTTGAATCACTGTATTATACCAATAAATGTTTTATTGTGTGAAACCAATAAAACATTGTATGTTAAGTATACTGGCATTAAAATAACACTTAAAATAAGTAAAAGGATTATACCCCATGATCAAGTGGGATTCACTCCTGGGAATTGGACATGGTTCAACATATGTGAATATATATGGAATACTTCCCATTAATAGAATGAAAGATGAAGATCATATGATCAAGTCAGTATGTGCAGAAAAGGCATTTGATAAAAATGCAACATTCTTTCATGAAAAACTCTCAACAAATTAGGTGTAGAAGGAACATATTTCCACATATTAAGGGTCGTGCATATGTGACGAGCCCACAACTAAAATTATAGTCAATGGTGAAAGTTGTAAAGTTTTTCTACTATGATCAATAAGACAAATGTACCCATTCTTACCATTTCTATTCAACACAGGACTCAAGAAAAAAGAAAAAAGATATCAGAGTTAGGAAGGAAGGAGTAAATCTGTCTCTATTTGCAGATATGTAATTTTATATGTAGAAAATCCAGAAGACCTCCCCAAATTACTGTTAAATATAATCAACAAATTCAGTAAATTTGTGGGATACAAAATTAGCATAAAATATCAGTGTTTTTATACATTTATAATGAGTTATCTGAAAGAGAAATCCCATTTGCAGTAGCCTCTAAATATTTATGCAGTAAAAGATCTTTACACTGATAACTATAAGACACTGATGAAAGATACTGAAGAAGACACAAATATGTGCAAAGATCTGGTGCTCACAGATTAGAAATTACATTGTTAAAATGTCCATACTACCCAAAGTCATCTGTAGATTCAGTGTAATCCCTATCAAGATTCCAAAGGCATTTTTTTTTTAACATAAGTAGAAAAAACAATCACAAAATTTGTGTGGTTCACTCAAGACCCTGAGTAGCCATATCAATATTTAGAAAGAGGTCAATGCTGGAGGCACCACGCTATTTGATTTCAAGCTATACTATAAGACTGTGGCAGTCAAAACAGCATGGTATTGGAATAAAAATTAACACAGAGACCAAGAGCACAGAATCAAGAACCCAGATATAAGCCTATGCATATACAGCTAAGTAATATTTGAAAAGGGAGTCAAGAGTATTCAAAGGGGAAAAGACCATTTCTTCAATAAATGACACTGAGGAAGTTGGATATGCACATGTAAAATAATGGACCTAGACCCTTATCTTCCACCACTCACAAATATTACCTCAAAATATATTAAAGATTCAAATAGAAGTCCCGAAACCATAAGACCTGAAACCATAAAGCTCTTAGAAGGAAACATAAGGAAAAGCTTCTTGACATGGAACTTAACAATGATTTTTGGATAGGATAGTAAAAATACTAGAATCAAAAACAAAAAATAAGTTGGATTTCATCAAATTTAAAAATTTCTTCAAATCAAAAGAAATAATCAACCAAATGAAACCTATGGGATGGGAGGAAATATTTGCAGTAAACTCTCATGGTAAAATGTTAATATCCAAAATATATAAAGAACTCATACAACTCAGTGGCTAAATAAATAAATTTTAAAATGGGTGAGGACAACATTGATATGCCACATTATTCCAGTCAGAATGGCCAAAATTAATAAGACAGTAAACAACAAGTGTTGGAAAGGATGTGGAGAAAGGGGAACCCTCTTTCACTGTTGGTGGGAATGTAAGTTGGTGCAGCCACCTTGGAAAAGAGTGTGGAGATTCCTTAAGAAATTAAAAATAGAGCTACCCTATGACCCTACAATTTCACTACTGGGTATTTACCCCAAAGATACAGATGTAGTGAAAAGAAGGGCCATCTGTACCCCAATGTTCATAGCAGCAATGGCCATAGTTGCCAAACTGTTGAAAGAACCAAGATGCCCTTCAATGGAAGAATGGATAAAGAAGATGTGGTCCATATATACAATGGAGTATTATGCCTCCATCAGAAAGGATGAATACCCAACTTTTGTATCAACATGGACAGGACTGGAAGAGATTATGCTGAGTGAAATAAATCAAGCAGGGCACCTGGGTGGCACAGTGGGTTAAAGCCTCTGCCTCCCACTCAGGTCATGATCTCAGGGTCCTGGGATCAAGCCTCACATCAGGCTCTCTGCTCAGTGGGGGGCCTGCTTCTCTGCTTACTTTGATCTTTGTCTGTCAAATAAATAAACAAAATCTTTAAAAAAAGAGAAAGAAGTCAAGCAGAGAGAGTCAATTATCATATGGTTTCACTTGTGGAGCATAAGGAATAATATGGAAGACATGGGGAGATAGGAGAAGGGAGTTGGGGGAAATTGGAGGGGGAGATGAACCATGAGAGACTGTGGACTCTGAGGAACTAACTGAGGGTTTTGGAGGGGATGTGGGTAGGAGGTTAGGTGAGACTGGTGGGTATTGTGGAGGGCACATATTGCATGGAAAACTGGGTATGGTGCATAAACGGTGAATTCTGGAACACTGAAATTAAAAAAAAATAAAAATAAAATAAAAACGGGCAATGGATCTAAACAGACATTTTTCCAAAGAAGATTGGCCAAGAAGTACTTGAAAAGTAATCATTAAGGAAATGCAAATCAAAACCTCAAGGAGATTTCACCTCATGCCTGTTAGAATGGCTATCGCCAAACAAGACAAGAGGTAAGAAAAAATGCAGGCGAGGCTCTAGAGGAAAGGGAACCCCTTGTTACTCTTGGTGAGAATGTAAATTGGTACAGCCTTTACAGAAAACAGCATGCAGGTTCTCCAAAAGTTAAAAATCTAAAAATAGTACTGTTTTATTCAACAATTCCACTCCAAGATATATAGCCAAAGGGAACAAAAAATTACTGTGTTGAGGAGCTATCTGCAACCCCATGTCTATTACAGCATTATTTACAATAGTCAAGACATGGAAATGACTTAAATGTCCATTGTCAGATGAATGGATAAAGTCTATGTAACACACACACACACACACACACAGAGGAATATTATTCAGTCATAAAAAGGAGGAAATCCTGCCATTCGTGACAGCATGGATGGATTTTGAAGGCATTATGTGAAGTAACTAGGTCAAACAGATACTGTATGATCTCAATTATGTATGCAATGGTTAAAAAAATTAGAAAAAAGATGAGATTTGTGGTTATTGGGGCAGTGGGTAGGGGCCGGGGAATTAGGTACATGTATTTAAAACATACAAACTTCTACTTACAAGATAAATAAGGGTTGGGGATGTCATATATAATAACTACAGTTCACAATGCTGTATGGCTTAATTCCCAAAGTTCTCATCACAATAAAAAATTGTTCTGTAACTATATGAGGTAATAAATGTGAACTTATTCTGGTAATCACTTCACAGAATATAGACATGTCAAGTTATTATGCCATATACCTTAAACTTCCATGGTATTGGATGTAAATCATAGCAATAAAATTGGGGGGAGGGAAAAATACGTGCAAAGGTCCAGAGTTGAAAGAGACATTTTAAAACCTTTTCACATTCAAGCCTCTCCTGATGGTAGAAGCCCCAACCTCATTCTGTATCAAATATAAATCCATGGGCACAGCTCACGTTATTTTTTTAATTTTTCAGTTTTGGCAAAATAACTTATTGATATAATTTAATCCATATTATTTATATAGAATTATATGAATTGAGTGATAGTTGACGTGTGTGGGTGTTTAAATTTGTTTATTTTGATTTCTCAGTTTTCTTTTCCCATATATAATCTGCCACATTTGTTTTCTGGACCTCAAACACTCTTGACAGTCCCATTGGCCCCGAGCATCCTGTCTCTGGTGTTGAGAGGTTGCATTAGCTCCTAAAAAGGAATAAGGCATTTTCAAGGAATTGAATGGAGTTATTTGCCCAAGCAGCAGACAGTGAATGGGGATGAGGGAGAGCTACATCTTGAAAGATGAAGGGAAGCAGGCGAGGGTCAGGACATTCAGGGGCTCACAGGTCATACTGAGTCTTCAGTCCAAGCAAAAGAAAAGGAGAACCATGGAAGGTTCTTTAAGCAGGGAACGATGGATATAGTTATAGTTCTGGAAAATACCGGTTGGTGGCTTGGAGGATACACTGGATTAGGGGTGGTGAGGAGGCTGGTACAAATCTCCAATCCCAGGAGTGGCAGGGACACTTAGCAGAACACAAGAGTGAGGACAGAGAGAGACTGAGAGAAACCAAGGGAGGCGTGAGGACAAGAGAGGAGCTAGGTCCAGGGTGCAGGGTGTGTGGGGCGCAGGCTGTTGGTACGGGCATCAGGGTGAGGTAGGAAAATCTTCTCAAAAGCCACATTGTGGGGACATCGTATCCTTCCCAGGCTATAACCAGAGGCTGAAAGTATCCATTAGCACCATCAACCTTTTCTTTTGGGAGGAAGGAAAATGGGAGAGCCAGGAATCTGACCTATGGCCCTGGCTGGTCAAAGGCCTGCCGAATGTGCTTGTTAAAATGTCAGCAGCCATTTCATCCGTGGGAAATATCTTTCTTTCTCAGCCCCCAGCATGTGTGTACCCCAGGAGGGAGCCAAAGGGTCATGGGGGATGCCAGCTCCTTGCTGCTCTTAAGTCTGAAATATGGAGGCAGGAAACTTCAGAACTGATGACCAGGAGCAGCCTTAAAGGATCCCAGCGGATGTGTGAATCTCTTGTTCTCAGACGACTGCCATCCACGTGACACGGCAGAGACAACCACGAGGAGGCCATTGACACCAGCTCACGTTTAGGACATCTTCACTGTGTACCTGGCGTGGTGCTAAGTGCTTTGTATGTGGTTTCTCATTTAATCCTCGTGACCTTATGAGGGGGTTTCCGGAAGGGTGGGTAGTGGGTCAGGAACAGACAGAGCTAGAATTCTCACCCAGCCAGCACTTCTAGCACCTGGTTGAACATTGCCACAGTTCTTGTCTTTCTGACTCATCTAATTCAGTCATTCTCATCAGGGATGATTTGGCCCCGACCTGCACCCCCACAGTGGATATTTGACAAGATCAGAGACATTTCCGATCACCACCCTTGGGGGTAGGGTGTCGCTGTGGCTATCTGGCAGATAGAGGCAGAGATGTTACTAAACACCATGCAGTGCACAGGACAGACCCTAAAACAAAGAAGTCTCCAGCCCCAAATTCAACAGTTGGGGTACCCTGACCCAGTAACTGGGGCAAAGGAAGCATCCAAATAGTATTTGTAGTTTTGCAAAGACCCATTTCTCTGACTCCCTTCCACCTTGGTTCAGTTGTTTATTCATCTGTTTCTTCATTCAAGACACTGCTGCCCTCTCCTCAGGGTCTCCTGCCTTCTCTGATACAAACAGGTGGCTTTTCTTGGCTTAGTGTACCTTCTAATTGGAAAGAAAAATCACACCCTGTTGTTTTCACCTGGTTGATAACCAAACGGAAGCGAAGATGTTCTCTCTGAAAGCAATTATCTGTGTGTGTTGGTACTTTAAAAAAATGTACAGTTTGGGGTATTAGCTGGGAAATCTAAGGACAGTGTTGATCCCAAAGCACCGGGGTGTGTGTGTGTGTGTGTGTGTGTGTGTGTGTGTGTGTGTGTGTTAGACCCCCTAAGGAAATCAGTCTGATCCCAGAGAAAACAATTAGAACCATGTGGTTTTTCATTCACCACTGTTTTCAGAAGCACTGCCAAAACATTTGGGATAAAGACAAAGGGGTCATTCATGCCCAGCAGCCCACACTGGGGGAAAGCAGCGTCCCCCGGATGGAGAAAGGCAGGCAGCCTTCTGGCTCCCACTGTTAGGCCTTTATTACTAGGGCAAGCATAATTTAGAGAATCAATGAAGAGGCCAGACACTTCTGCTGGTCGGGGAGAATCCTCCAAGGTAGGCCCCCTCTTTGCCTCAGGAGAGCCTGGCATACAAGGACTCCCCATCTAATTAGTGTCCTTCTAAATGGGCATAGATAGAAACCCACAAAGAATTTCTGGGACTATTTAATTACGGTTGGGTCTCTTTTGTCTTAAAGCAGACTATATAGTCTGCTAGTCCAATGCAGTACCACGGGGAAGCTTTTTACAAAGTCTCCTAATGAGCTGGCCTCCCTGTGTTTCTGTCTTTCCCCAAGGGTGAGAGAACTATCTGTTTGTCCCCCAAACTGACCCGTTCAACTTTAGGAATTAAAGGTAATGGGACGCACATCAGAGCAATTCCATACTTGACAGGTAGAAAAGTCTCTTGCCATGGAAATAAAGAATTCAAGAATGAAATTCAGGAAGAGAGAAGAGGATTCCACTAGATTTAAAATGCTCCCAAGATTGGGGTTTTAACCTAGTAAGTAAGCAAGCTCTAGGTAGACATAATGCCAAGTATAGGAGATTAATGTTTACCAAATGATCAATTAAATGGACCAATTAAAGTATAATTTTGTTGTCTGGAGGCCCAAGGATACTTAAATATTTTATCATAAATTCCCTCTATTCATGCAAAAAATTCCTCCCTGAATCTAAGTTAGGAATCACATCTTCATTTGAAGTTGGTCTTTGGTTGCAGCAAAAGTCCTTGCCTTAATGGGACCAATGGCTTTTCTTTCCTTTCTTTATACACTTTTGTTTTATACACTTTAAACTTCAGGGAAGATATTTGGGAAATAGTAATTTTGAGATCTTAGGGAAAAAAGTATAAGCCCAAGAAAACTATTGATACTTTTTCCCTTGGAGAAGATTACTGGGTAAGTGCTGAGTTATAACAACTTGCATAGAAAGCTGAATATAAAATCCCAAACAAAGGGCAGTCTAAACCTAGGGCAGCATTTAAGGCAAGGAAATTTCCTTGCCTTTTTATTTAGAGCAAAGTGGCTCAGCAGGATGTATGGAAAGTGAAGTTTAATGATGTGAGGTCCAGAGGTTTGCATATCGTCTCCTGTTCTGCCAATGACTTGGAAGGTGGCCTTGAGGAATGACCTCTGCTCTGAACCTCCATTTCCTCTTAGGCAGGATGGAAACTGTACTACCCGCCTAACATAAGACACTGGGTGTTCTTGAATACCACATAAGATATTACCCATGTATGTTATTTAAAGATTGTATAACTCTATAAATTATTTTATTGTCATTTTTATGGCTATTTTATTTCAACATCTAATCTCAAACATCAGCTTTTGAGCTTGGAAAATACCTCTTCAATAACACCCCATTATAGAAATCCTGTTACTTCTAGAAGTATTAACTATATAGTAGTAAAATTTCCATCAACTATTAACATATCTGCATAGTCACGTTTTATTTGTAGCTGTAGCTGGAACAGCCATGAAATGGAAGAAAGGATTATGGGCCAAGATATTGAGGACATGAGAGTTGATGTATTTTTTTTTCTTTTCCCCTCCTTCTTCACTTTTTCCCTCTCTCCTTTTTTTATTTACATGACCACCATGTATTATGTCTCATGATACAAAATAAATGAAAATGATTCCCTCATCTCAGTGACTTCAAAATGCACTGGTGGTGAAGCTCAAGTTGAGATAGAACTGAAATCAAGTCTCAAAAATGCTAGGGTGAAGTGGGAGGTCTAGAGGGGCTTCTTGGAGAAAGAAATGCCTACTTCAGAGTTTGAAGGGTAAGAGTTTGGAAGGAAATAAAGGGTGAGAATACAGGTTCAGGAAATTCCTTGTGGTTCCACAGAACTAAAGGAAAGAGTGTTCATAAGCCTCTACTAGGGAGTAAGACGAAAAACTAGAGACAGGCCTCATTGGGAAGGGTCTTCCCAGTCATGAGGTGTTTTTATTTCATTTGAGGGAACCTAACAAGACTTTAAAATTAGGGTAGTGATGTGATCCAATTGTTATTTTGAAAAATCAATCTGGCATCTACTGGAGATGGGATGGAAAGGTGAGACCAGAGGCAGGAAGACCAGTTTGGGGATGGTTGCGGAGTCCTACGTGAAAGTCAATGGCCAAGAGGTAGACCAAGAAAGGAAGGAAAGAGAAAGGGGGCCTCTGAATACTTCAATGGTGACACATTAAACAAGACCAACTGAATGGCTCTATGCAGGGTCGAGGGAGAGCAGAGGGCTTCCTTGTTCTGCCCTACCTTAAGCTTTGCTTCATTTTGCCTCTTTTAACATTATTTTGCTAAAGTATAAAACATGTTTATATAGTTCACTCTCATAGAGCAGTTGTGTTTAGGGACCATATGTCTCCATCTGTGGGAGAACATTCCAGGTAAAGGGATAATTAGTTTGTTGGTTTGTTTTTACAGATGAGATAACATTTTAAGAAGAAGTTGGATATCTTCCTTTTCTTGCTTTCTGTGTACAGAAGCAAGCTTATATAGATCATAGCCCATCAAATAAGGGGAGGGTTTTAATGGGCCAGTTTCTAATAGCTTATATACTTACTACAGTAAAAAATTTGTCCTTCTTCATAGGATTCCACACTGGACAGTTTCGATAATGTGCAGTAATATGTTGACTGGAAGCCACAGTATTATGATGTGGCCTTTCTAAACCTGATTTACCAGAACTGATACCTTGAATTATTTCCTTTTTTTTTTTCTTCTTCATGTTATACAGTTACCTGTATGACCTCATCCACTACTGTGATGTTTTATCACCTACAATTTGAACATGTACTGTTTTAGACAGATTAGAAACAGCTTTATCTTACTGGCAAATATTTGCATCTTCTTGTGGGTCTTTATTTTCAGAGAAGACCTTACTTTTGAATATATAGTATATTGTTATTTTTCAAGATAAGCCCTTCCCAGCCCCCTGCCTCTACCTATATATATATATATATATATATACCTATACCTATGTGTGTGTGTGTGTGTGTATACATACACACCTGCCTCTACCTGTATGTATGTATGTATGTGTGTGTGTGTGTGTATATATATATATATATGTATATATATATATATATGTATATATATATATATATATATATATATATGCCTCTATAGTCACTCTCATTTGACCTCAGCCAAGAACTTCATCTTGGAGAGATTGCACATGGAGTTAGTTCCATATTTTGGCTCTGTCTTTCCAAAGATTAATGCTATTAAGGGAAGGAACTATCAAAGCTTATGGAAAGGATTCCCTTTGAAGAAACCAAATGACTCTTTCCAGCATCAAACTGAAATCCTTATTTTTCTTAGAAATATGGACCACTGTCTCTTCCAACTGTTTAGACTTTAACTCACTATGTGATTTAAGTCATGCTAATGACTGAACCTCAATTTCCTTATTTAGGAAATGTAAATGATTTCTGTTGTATAGGTATGTTTTGCAGATTCTGTCTCTACTATAGGTCTTGGCAGGCATGTGTATCAGTTAGGGTAGATGAGGGCCTGCTGTAGGAACAATCAAACTTGCTTCTCAGGGGTTCAAAACCACAAAGAACTATTTCTTGTGCATACTACATGATCAGTTAAGTTCGAGAGGGGGCTCTGCTGTCTGTAGTCCTGCAAGGATCTGATCCAGAGACTATACCTCTTAGAACATTAACATCTCCATACCAGGCTTCAGGGTGACTCTTATTCATTTTTCATTAGATAAAGCAAGTTACAAGGCCATGCTGAACTTCAAAGGTGTGGGGAAGTATAACCCTTCCATGTCTTTGGGATGGATAGAGGAATAGAAATCCTGGAGGAATGATGTTACCATCACTGACTTCCTTCTACTTCACAAGAAGAATAACACATATTCACAGACAAGGCCCCGCTGAGAAAACACTGGAACACAGGGGTGAGGCCACTGACACTGAGATGAACTACATTAGAAGGACAAGAGGACTCCCCTGACCCTATACTTTTCTTTAGTATAGGAGTGAAGAGAGAACCCAGGTAGACATCCAGCCCCACCCTCAGCACTGTGGGTTGCTTTTTGATAGGCACACTTGGGTCTCCATGTGTACTATGGGGAAATCTGTAGGACTGGGCCACTCAGAATTGAATTGTAATGAAGAGGTGGCAGGGGTTTGTAGCAACCAGTGTTCAAATCTTGGCAGACTGAGTTCCTACTCCCAACACCCAAAAGAAATTCTCATTAGCAGTTTTGCTTACCTACAGAACTACACTGGTGGCACAGTCTGATCAGGGAACATGGCAGGGCAGAGGTCTGTCTGATTTGTAATCTCCAACAAAGAGCTTTGTCATTGCTGGAGCTTGGTCTACCCCTCTGCCCAGGTAGGGAAGCTAAGTCATAACCCTATCTATTCCTGAGTATAGCTCCTAGATCCACCCAACAAGGAAACCTAGATGGGGCAACTGGGAAGCTACTTAGGCCAGGAAAACTAAAGCTAAGAGCTTGTTCAATAGCACTGACCATCTGTAAACCAAAGTCAGTGACCCTGTTTGACAGGGAACTTGGGTCATGGCTCAGCTTAAGTCAAGACCCCAAAAAGCACTCCCAGCCTTGGAGAAGTTTTTGCCCGGGTAAGGGAATTCATTCATAGTCCCATTCATTGCTAAATATAGCTCCATATTCCACCTGGCCAGGAAGTCTGACTGAGACCTGAGAAACTGCTTGGTCCAGCAACACTCTAGCTATCACCCTGGGCCAACTGTGACCCAACCTGGCCAGAGAGCTTGATACATAGCTCTGCCTGACTTGCTTCCCAAACAAGAGTTTCACCAATATTGGGGACTGCTCTGCAGCTCCCCTCACCCCAGCATGAAAGGTAATCTCTATTCCCATCCACTGCTAAATCCAGGCTTCAACACTGCCAACCAGGAACCAGAACTCTTGGGAATCTTGGTAGCCTACCCTTCAGTACTTGAATGAGGATCCCAGTCTGTGACTCAGTGTCTTCAGAGCCAAAACAGTGACCCCTTCTGTCCAGGGAGTTTGGCACACATTTCTAATTTGATCTGTACAGAAAAGGAAACTTTCCAGAACTGGAGTCTGTTTAGCAGCCCAACAAGGAGGGAAGCTAATTTATAATAATGCACACTGCTTAATATAGCCTATAGCCCAGGCTAACCAGAAATCTAACACGAGCCCCCAGGGATCTGTGTAGCTCACCCTGAAAATCAGATTACAGTGACACCTAAGTAAAGCTACGTAGGTGGACCTGCTTACCTACAGAGCTAAGACAGGAAAGTTGCTGCACAGTTCTGCCTAATTTGATCCTCAAACAGGAAGCTTGCCAACCTTGGAGCCAGACCTGTGTAAGGACACTGATTCATAGCCCTGTGTACTGCTGAATACAGCCTTCAACCCTCCTGAATGGTAAAATTAACCACAGTACATGGAAACCTGCATCCTACAGTCCTGTCTAGACTGTCAGTTGAATGGAGAGCACGGCCCATGGCTTTTGCCATCTGCAGAGAAAACCAGTGGCCTCATCTGGCCAGGTTTTCCACTGCAGTTTGACTTGAGTTGAGAGTCCTCGTGGAATGAGTTGAGGATTTGGGACCTATTCTGATGCCCTACCAGAGCAAGGAAACTAATTGATAGCCCCACCACCTACTGACTATGGTACTCAACTCCAGTGGTCTCAGAAGCCTGAACAGAGAGAGGATTCAGGCAACTTAGGATTCCATCCTAGGGACATTACCAGCTGACACACTGAGAAACCCAAACTAAGCTTACTAGTGAGGACTGTCTCTGCCAAAGTCAACCTGTAAAGTCTATAAGAGATACCAGTTACTGAAATGTTACATTGGTATGTAAGGAATCAGGATCATAAAAAATTCAGGTTAACATGACACCAATCAAAAGGAAACTAATAAAGCCCCAATAACTGACCCTACAAAATGGAGATTTATGACGGGTCAGATCAAAAATTCATAATAATTCTCTAAAAGAAGTTTGGTGAACTTCGTGAACATACAAACAACAAAGTTAAAGAAACAATGCATAGAGAAAATAAGAAGTTTAAAGAAACACAAACCATCAATAACACCAAACAATTCCTAGACCTGAAAAATACAGTAATTGAACTGAATTTGAGAAGGCTTCAACATCAATCCTGGCCCTGCAAAAGAAAGAACCACTTACCCAGAAGACAGGGTTTATGAAATTATCCAGTGAGAGGAACAAAAGGGGGAAAAAATAGAGTGGAGAGATCCTCAAGGAAATATAGAATACCATCAAAAGAATATAGAGAGAATAATGAGAATCACAGAAAGAGAAGAGAAAGGGAATGGGACAGAAAGCATATTTAAAGCAATAACAGATAAAAACTTCCCAAACCTGGAGAGAGAAATGGACATCCAGATCCATGAGACCCAAAAGACCTCACATGGGCTGAATTAAATAGGACAACACTGAGAAATATCAAATTTGCAAAAGTTAAATTCAAAGAATTTTGAAACCACAAACATAAAAGATAAAGAATTTACATATAAGGAAACCAAATAAGAATATGGGCAGATTTCTCAGCAGAAACTTTCCAGGCGAGGATAGAATGGGGTAATATACTCATAATATTGAAAGCAAGAAAATGTTAACCAAGAGCTCTATACCTGCCTTAGACTAGGAAAAGAGAGACGACAGCTTCTCTAAACAAAAGTTGAGGGAGTTATTACCACTAGACTTGCTTTACAAGAAATGCTCAAGGAAGTTCTTTCAGTCAAGGAGAAAGGATACAAATTAATACCATAAAAACATATGATGGTTGTGTTAAACTCCCTGGTAATGCTAAACATATAATCAAAGTTAGATTCTGTAATGTAATATTGGTGTAAGATTAACTTTTAAATTATAGTTGTAATGGCAAACAAATGGAGTAAAATTAACTATGACTACAACAATCTGCTGTTGGACACACAATATAAAAATATGTAAACTGTGATATCAATAACCTAATATGTGAGGAGGAGGGAAAAGTGAAAGTATAGAATTTAGGAATGCTATCAAGTGAAGTTGTTATCAATTTAAAAGAGGTGTTCTATTTTTTATTTATTTATTTGACAGACAGAGATCACAAGTAGGCAGAGATGCAGGTAGAGAGAGAGATGGGGAAGCAGACTCCCTGCTGAGCAGAGAGCCCAATGTGGGGCTCGATCCCAGGACCCTGGGATCATGACCTGAGCTCAAGACAGAGGCTTTAACCTCCTGGGCCACCCAGATGCCCCAGGGTGTTCTAATTTTTAAAGTAGCTTGTTTAATTTGAGATATTTTATGGAAGCCTCATCATAACCACAAGGGAAAGCCCAGCGGTAATTATACAAAAGAACATATTAAGATGTTCAAGCATACAGACACCAAAACACATAAATTCACACAAACACAGTGGATCTACAAAACAGAAAGTAACCTTTTAAACAGCATAACCTTAAATGTAGATGGATTAAATGTCCTAGTATGATTAAAGACATAGAGTATCTGATGGATAAGAAGCAAGATTGAATGATATGCTGCCCACCAGAGACTTACTTTAATTTTAAAGTATTTAATTGTAAAGTAAACACATGTATACAGAGAGTGAAGATAGGGAAAGGTATTTCAAGGAAATGGTAACCCCCCAAAAGTAGGAGTAACTATACTTAGACAAAATACAATTTAGGCTAAAGGGGCAAAAATAGAGAAAGGAGGTCATTATATAATGATAAAGCGGTCAATCCAGCAAGAAGATGTAACAGTTGTAAATACTTTAAGCACCAAACAAACAAGCTCTAAAAGTAAACAGCAAAACAATAATGAAGACTTTAATTACTATAGTCTCAATAATGGATACATTCCAGACAGAAACAGAGGATTTGAACAATATTGCAGGCCAAAGGGACCTAACACACATATACAGAATACTGTATCTGAACCAGCAAAATATACAGTTTTTTCAAGCACAGAACATTTTTTTAGGGTGGACAATATGGATTGATATTTATCCTAGACATCAGGTTAGTCAATAAGACAAGTCTTAGCAAATTGAAGATTTTTTTTTAAAGATTTTATTTATTTATTTATTTATTTATTATTTATTTATTTAACAGACAGAGATCACAAGTAGGGAGAGAAGCAGGCAGAGAGAGAGAAGGAAGCAGGCTCCCTGCTGAGCAGAGAGCCCGATTTGGGGGCTCGATCCCAGAACCCTGGGATCATGACCTGAGCCAAAGGCAGAGGCTTTAACCCACTGAGCCACCCAGGGGCCCCAGGTTGAAGAAGATTAAAATCACACCAAGTAGCTTCAAGGAACACTCTCAAGAAACACTCTCATGACCAACTGAAGAAGAAATTAAGGGAAATTTTAAAATATTCTTAAAATGAATGAAGATATAGACATAATATACCAGAACTTATGGGATACAGCAAAGGCAGTTCTTTTTTTTTTTTTAAAGAATTTATTTATTTATTTGACAGACAGAGATCACAAGTAGGCAGAGAGGCAGGCAGAGAGAGAGGGGGAAGCAGGCTCCCCACTGAGCAGAGAGCCCGATGTGGGGCTTGATCCCAGGACCCTGAGATCATGACCCGAGCTGAAGGCAGAGGCTTAAACCACTGAGCCACCCAGGCGCCCCAATACTTAGGAATAAATTTAATCAAGGGGTGAAAGTTTCTACATGGAAGACTATAAGAATTTGATGAAGGAAATTGAAGAGGATCCAAATAATTGCAAAGATATCCTATGTTCAAGATTAATTTATTGTTAAAATGCCCATGTTATCCAGAGTCATCTATGCATTCAATGTAATCCCTATCAAGATTCACTGGCATTTTGGTTTATTTTTTTTACAGAAGTAGAAAAAACAATCGTAAAATTTACATGGAGCTACAAAAGACCACAAATAGCCAAAGCTATCATGAGAAAGAAGAATAAAGTTGGAGGCAACACACTTCCTGATTGTAAGCAATATTATAATGCTACAGCCATCAAAACAGACACAAAAACAAATGGAACGGAATTGAGAGCCTAGAAATAAACCCATACTGATATGGTACACGAGCATTTGACAAGGGAGCCAGGAACACTCAATGGAGAAACAAATGGTTTCGGAAAGATGGATTTCAACACGTAGAAGAATGAAACTAGATCCTTCCCTTATACCAGTCACAAATTAACCCCCAATGGAGGAAGGACTTAAATGTAAGATTGGAAACTATAAAACTCCTTGAAGAAACAGAAAATAGGCTCTGTGAGATGAATCTTGACAATGGATTTTGGATAGAACAGCTAAAGCATAAGCAACAAAAATAAAAATAAACCAGCAGAGCTACCTGAACTAAATAGCTTCTGCACAGCGTAAGAAACAATCAAGAAATTAAAAAGACAATCTACAGAATGCGAGAAAACATTTGCTCATCATTTATCTGATTAAGTGTTACTATGCAAAATAGATAAAGAAGACATGATGTTAATACAACAAATTATACAGTTAAAAATGGACAAAAGATGGGGTACCTCAGTAGTATCAGCCTTTGGCTCAGGTCATGATCCCAGGGTCCTAGGACTGAGCCCCGCATCAGGCTTCCTGCTCAGTGGGGATCCCGCTTCTCCCTCTCCCTCTGCCTGCTTGTGCTCTCTATCAAATAAATAAAATCTTTTTGAAAAATGGGCAAAAGACCTAAATAGACATTTTCCCAAAGATTTTCAAATAGTCAACAGATACCTAAAAAGGTGCTCAGAATCACTCATTCTTGGGTAAAGGCAAGTCAGAACCTCAGTGACACATGACCTCATGCTTATTATTGTTAGCACAGTTAACATCAAGAAGATAAGAGATTACAAATGCTGGCAAGGATGGGAGAAGAGGGGAAACTTTGTGTTCCAGAATTATAAATTGGGACAGTTATAAGGAAAACAGTATGGAGGTTCCTCCAAAAATTAAAACTAAAATTACCTTATGATCCAGTGATTTCAATTCTGGGTATGTATTCATAGGAAATGATACTACTATGTCAAAGCAACATCCATACCCCCATTCATGTTTACTGCAACACTGCAATAGCAAAGACCTGAAAACAACCTTGTCCATGTGTCTGTCCATGGATGGATGAATGAATAAAATGTGGTGTATATATATATTACACACACAGAAACACACAAAGAATACTACTTATCCATAAAAATGGAAACTCTGCCATCTATTACAAGAATGGATTTTGAAGGCCTTATACCCAGTGAGTTGTTAGAGAAAGACAGATTTTCTGTGATCTTACTTACATGTACTATTTTAATAAAAATTTACAGAAAAAAAGAGGTCAGATGTGGTGTGACTAGATGTGTTGTTACTGAAATTAGGGGAATTGGATGAAATTGTTCAAAAGGTACAAATTCCCAGTTATAAAATAAGTACTAAGAATATAATGTATAACGTGACGACTATGGTTAACACTGCTGCGTGGTGTATTTAAAGGTTCCTAAGATAGTGGATCCACAAAGTTCTCATTACAAGGTAAAAAAAAAAAAAAATCGTATGTCCATCAGAAGATGGATATTCACTAAAATTGCTGTTTTAACTGTTTCACAGTATGTGTACATCATCTGGCTGTGCAGCTTGTACAGTGTTCTCATTGTATCTTAGTAATACCGGGAAAAAACATTTTGTTTTATACATAAGTGTTTGAGTGTCTAAGCCATGTAGCCACCTTCTAGTTTAAAATAGTGCATCACTATACAACACGAGGCATGTTTAAACTCAAGCACACTTGCTTATGCAAATATCCGGAGTGTGAGTGTGAGTGTGAGTGTGTGTGTGTGTATGTGTGTGTGTTGTATACCTATATGCTGTGTGTGGTAGGGGTGATTAGGTAAGGGGAGCAGAGGAAACATACTGACAACATACTGACAATAGTTAGCGCCTTTAGCTGTGTAATGCTATGCCAGCTTTCTATAAATTTTTATAGGTTAATGGGATAAATAATCGGTCTAAATACCATTTAATGATGCAAATCGAATAAATATATTAAAGTAGGTCTCACATAAGCTGCCTGACACACAGAAAGAACTTCTTGGCTCCCGAGACAAACTGAAACCCTTAGAAAGAGAGAAAAAATAATCTCCTAGTTTTCCCCGTGGTCCTGTTGGGTTACCAGCAAAATGCAGAGCTACGTTTTGGTATTAGATGCAATTAGGCAGCCCCACTGTTAGCTGTATGAGAACAGGCACGTTTTATCACCTGACAATTATTTTCCTCAAATGCAAAACAAAAACAGTAATACCCTATTTGGCTTCACAGTCTTGTGCTTAATACATAAATCCCATTGAGTATCAATTAGCCTCCCCGTAACAGGGAACTTATTACATGGACAAGGAGGCTCCTTTCATTCTTGCATAGTATTGTTATAAGCTCCATTCTTAGGTTAAGCTGAACTCAGTCTTCCACTGGTCTGTAAGGACAGGGATATCTTCCTGTCTGTGCCAGCCCTATAAGAGGTACCTTCTTGGATTCTGCCCATATACTATCGGAACATTTTCATTTCTTTTACTTTGTCCTGGTATACATCATAAAGCCATTGAACATTTTTCTTTAAATCTTGTAACTCAATATAGATGCCACACATGCTCTCAACCACTGTTAATAAGTATTATATAAATTAAGGAATAAGGAAGAGGATAAGTAAACAACAACAACAACAACAAAACCCAACAGGGTGTGTATGTGTGTGTGTGCACGTGTGCAAGTACATGCGTGTATTAGCCTTTATGTAGTTGCTCATAAGGCAGTGGTTGCTCTTGGTAACTCCCCTTATCCATGATCTCCACTAATCAGTGTTCTTTTTAAAAAATTTATTAAAATATTTTCAGTGAAGAAAAAAAGATCTTATTTTAAGAGAGAGAGAAAGCACAAGCTAAGGGGAAGGGCAGAGGGAGAGGTGCAGGGAGAGGTAGACCCCCACAGAGGAGGGAGCCCAATGTGGGGCTCAATGCCAGGACCCCAGTATCATGACCTGAGTGAAGGCAAACCCTTCCCTGCCTGAGCCACCAGGTGCCCCCACTCATCAGTGTTCCTTTGGGTTCCTTCCTAGATGGCTTAAACCCTTAGTTGTTTCGCCTTCCATTTTGGCTCCTTCAGCTCTCTATTAACTTAGTATTGTACGTGGGGACTCTAAAACCCGAGAAGATCCCCGAGGTTCCAGACATAGTCTTTTCTGACCCAGGTACATCAGCAATTCAAATTTCTTTTCAATGACCAAGAACAAACATCTAGCTAGGATAGCAACTTTCCCCTTCTTGGTTTAGTAGTATCGGTAACAAGCCTGACATGGGCAGAGGACCAACGAGACCCCTGATTCAGTGGAACATGGTGTCCCCTGGCAAAAACAGTTCTCCACTGAGAAGTAAAACATTCAGATTACAAGGGCGGAGTTGTAGGGACAAGAAGAAAAAATTCTATGAATGGGTATTAAAAAATACTGGAGTTTTTCCCAGCTTTACCTCTTGATTCTCACACCTGTGTTTCTGACTGTGGGAAATACACCATGTACTGGTTGGCTGGATAAAGTATATACAGCATATTTTAAGTTCTAACCCCAAACTCTCAGGGTGTTGTTCCCTTGTAGGTACTGTAACGGACTCCTCAGTAGACCATTCCAGGATACTAGCTGCTTTTGAGGGAAACGGGGTAATATTTTAAGATCACTGAATTCCATATATAAACCAACCACCACTTATTTTGGTATAACATGAGTTCTATATTCAGAAGCAATGTTTTGTGTTCTTCCCTGATGGCAAATAAGAGGTTCTCCTAGTCCATGGATGGTGTTCTACAGTCCATTGTGGGCAGGAAAGACAAATTTGTATCCAGAGCATGTATGTATTGCAGTGAAGACAAATTGCTCTCTCTTCCACGCTGAAAGAACCTTGATGTTATCAACCTGACATAAGGCTGTTTCCCTAAAGAAATGATATAATTATGATGTTACAATAGGCATATCTGTTTATTGCCGTATGAATCTCAATATGATCTTAGCCCAGTGAATCCTTTGGTGGGAATTTATCCTAAATAAATTATCAGCTATAGCAAAGGTCCTTTATGCCCAAAGATATCAATCACAGAATCACATATGTTAGCAAAACTTGGGGAACAGCTTCTGCATCCCACAATGGGGAGCAGGGGATTAAATTATGGTACATAAGGTCAATGAGTCATTACACATTGCTTAATAGCAGTATATAATTACGATGTTAAAAATAAAGAATCAGAGGGCACCTGGGTGTTTCAGTTGGCTAAACATCTGCCTTTGGCTCAAGTCATGATCCCAGGGTCCTGGGATGAAGTCCTAAGCCTGGTTCCTTGCTCAGCTCAGCGGAGAGTCTGCTTTTCCCTCTCCCTCTGCCCCTCCTCCCTGCTTGCTTGAGCTCTCTCTCTCTCTCTCTCTCAAATAAATAAATCTTCAAGAAAAAGAGAATGAAGAATCAGAGTATAACATTTGTTATGCACAACACAATACTGTTAAGGAGAAACCAGTACATGGGAAAGAAATGCTTGGAACACATTTCATGTCCAATCAATCACTAAGCCAGTTCGTTTGCTCTTCCTAAACATCTTCTAAACCCGTAAACACCTCTAATTCTCCATCACTACCTTCTTCCTCCTGGCCACTCTTAACTTCCATCAGGATGAAATCAAGAACCTTTTAACAGCCTCTCCTGATGCACCTTTGCTTCATTTAGATGAAGTCAGAGGACGATTTTTATATGAATTTGGTTATTGAAGGTCTAAAATCTTTAATACACCTCAAAAGGCTTTATGTGTGATTTGGCCGGAGGAAACCTTTCCTGCCTCATCATGTTTTGCCTTATCTACCCAACCACTGTGAGGTTCACTGAGAGTCCTGTTCTGGGTCCAGACGCATGAAGCACTTAAATCTCATTGCTGCTAACACCCAACATTAAGTAACAGGCTATGAGTATTTTTAAGTCTTCCGTCCTACCATTCTGTTTTGTTTTTTAAATATTTCTCATAGAATTAGAACCTCCATTAATGAAGACTCAACAGATACTGAAAGAATGAGTGCTCTCTCTCCCTGTTATTTTTCATGTTTACACTAGACTAGGAAGATTTACAAAGGCAAATTATTCCGAGAGTTGGCTAATCAGAATAGAATTTCAGGCAGAATGTCGACCACTGCACAGAAAGAAGAGGAACTCAGTATCTGTCACCCATTTATAATTATTTCATAATTATAAAATAAGTTGAGAAAACATTACCATAAGGCTGACAGGACTCAGAATAAATCTTCATAAAAGAATATTAAGCAGTTGCTATGACAAAAGTGAAGGAGTGAAAGAGTACCCTCCCCTCTCTTTTCATGCTTTATGGGGAAGTGCTCACCTCCTGCTCCCTCGGGCTCATACTGTGGCCACTGCCTTCCACCTCCCAGGTGACCCAACTCCAGTTCCTATGGGTGGATGCCCAGGCTTCCAATAAAGGGACAAAATCCTGGGTGTCTCAGAGTTCCTTGTCACCAATAGAACTTTTAATCCATAAAAGCAATTTTTGTCTGGTCTAGTTCTTCACTGCATTATAAAAGAAAGCAATTCTCAGATCCTATCCCATTTAGGTCATTGAAATCTATTCACAATTATTCAGAAGTGCTAGAAGTGGCCATTTGTTTTCACACGTCCCTGCACTGGACTGTTAGATCTGGTGGAGTTTCATTCCCCCTCCACCACCCCCACCTACTCTAATCACAGGTCTCCTGATCCATGATGTATTACAGATGCTTTCTCACACAATTGATATCCAAGACAAATCTTTGCTTCCTAGTAACCAGCACATTACTGGACTCCTCTGCTGTTAGTGCATGGTTTACTGGACAACTGATTTCAAGGTTGTGGCCATGGACTCAGCAAAGGGAATTCAGCTTCTCTAATCACATGAATACTTCCCAGGTGCCAGCAGCAAATTTTGATGGTAGCACTGTTATTACTTCTCCAGGGACATCTTCCCGAATCTCCTTGATCAGTTAAAATTGCCCTATTACAGACTCTTATAGCCACATGCTATCATTATACATATGTTTGTGTGATTTCTTTGTGTGTGTTGCTCTCAAATTGGAAGTTTCATGAAGATAGGAATTATAGCTTATTTTTTTTTAATGATTATCTCACTCCCTTTTTTGTTTTTATTCGCCATTGCATATCCAATGTCTAACCTACTTCAAGGTCCATGGTAGGGGTTCAACAAATACTTGTTGAATAAATTAATAGGTAAAAATTACTCAAGGCGTTTTAATTTAGGCAATAGGACAGCGTGCACTGAACTAATCACTCCAGAGGAAGCAATTTAAAAAATTGTGGGTACAATTTAAGCAACAACCACAATAAAACTAGAGTGATTGAACAGGGACCAAATACAGGCTTAAACCAAGTAAAGACTTGATCCTTGGGAGAAACAGAAAGGAGCCATACTGGGTAAGATCCACATTTACATTTCCCTTGAGGATACTCCAGTAGTCCTAGAACCTGACAGCAAGAACTGAAGACAGTCTTTGGGACCTGTGGAATCAGAAAACTCTTTTGGGATTTCCAGAAATCCTTGAATATGGAGAAGGAAAATTCTCAGAAAGATGGAATCACAGATCGGAAACTCCAAAAGTCCACATAAGAATTGTTCTGTAATTTTAGCCTGAATCCTTATTATTCATGTTTAGAGGAGATAGGATGGAGCCCAGAGGCAATATTAATGACCTGAAGCATTGAAAGAGCTAAGAAGAGATTTAACCAGCTGACCACCATAGAAGAATGAGAGTTTGGAGTTAGAATCCCTGTATGTGAGAGGTGCTTATAAGTATCTTTGTCATTTCACTTTCATATTTTGGACTTCACTTCCAAATCTAAGAACTGAGAGGTTTGTCCTAGGACTAAGGGCAAAACCAGCTTACCAAACACCCTAACAGAACTTAAAACTAAGCTGCTATGGGATGAAGGTGATCTGTAAATAATACACTCAACTGCTAAGGGGGGAAAAAGCATCCCAGTTCCAAATGAGCTAGCAAGATTCAGTCTCTACAACATATTACCAATGATGCCCAACACACAATAAGAAATAGATGTAGGCGAAAATAGCCAATGGGGAAACCAGTCAATAAAAGTAAACCCCTCAAATGACCATAAGTTGGAATTAGCAGGCAATCACTTTAAGGCAACCAAGGCCTTCTAGAAAAAAATGGTGATGTAGGAGATTCCAGCTTCCCTGTTTGCCCATAAAAAGTAATTATTAGCCATCCATGAGCAAACACAGCTCCAGAAGAGCTCGAGATTCTCCTTCAGAAATTTTAGCAACAACATGGAACAAAAACAAACAAAAAAACCTAACAACTGAGAATATTCACACAAGAGAAGAAAAACAAGTTTATTTTCTCCACAGCATCCCATCCCCATGCCAGCAATGTTCAACTCCAAGAAGGAGATTTCCACCCAGTGAGAGTTCCTCTCACCAGAAACGAAAGAATGGGTAGAAAGATGAGTATCTTTAGCCTCTCCAGGCACTGTGTGAAGGTCATGCTTCAGTTTTTACACCACCCAAACTGGTAAAGAGAGCCAGCTAGGAATAGGAGGAAAAACAGGTTATTATTAGCAAACACATAGCAGGAATGATTGTGGTTCACAGAGACCTGCTCTTCAGACAAACTCAGCAGCTCTGCCATGGGTACTTACTATTGCTAACACTGGCTCCCCCTCAGTCCCTCCCTTATTCCATCCTCTCCCCTCCCTTAAAACTCCTTCTGCCAAAGCTTGGACCCAACACTGGCAATTATGCAAGATCTTTCTGGCCGTGCAAGTGTAAGAACTCAGCACCTTGGTTCCTTCCCACATCCATCAGGGTCTGGATGCTACACTCACAGTCAGCCCAGGCTTCTACAGCTGTGTGACTACAGGATACCAGTGTAAGCAACCTGGGCTGACCCCCACCAGCATGCCTGTGTCGTTATCCCCTGGAAAAGCACCTGCTTGTCATTGCCTGATGTGTATCCTTGACCCCCTACTGTAGAACATATACATGAAAGGGAGCATGTGCAGTCACCAATAAACACACAAATATCCAGGGCCTCCCACAGTTGCTTGTGGATATGGATCAAGCCCTGCTTTCTGTCACTAGTCACCAACATCACTCCTAGCTATAGATTGCTTTAGTTCTGGCATGCCCCTAACTCCCAGCCTTACCCCTGTCACTGACTCTCACTACAGTGTGCATAACCAGGGAAAGAGAGTACAACTATAGGTGAGCACACTAATATCCAGGTCCCCCACAGCTGCTTACAAGTCCATGTCATGTCTTGTCTTCTGTCAATGGCCAGCACCACCATGCCCACCTGTAGACCAGTCTCTCTAGCTTTTGGCCTGCATGTCCCCCAGCTTGACCCCTGTCACTGGCTTCCACAGTATGCAGACCTGGGAATAAAGTGCAAGGTCATATGAGGACATGCTGACACCCAGGTCCTCTACAGACACCAGTGACCCAGAATTGGCCCTGGTCCCCATCACTACAAACATGTCTACAGGTGGCCTCTACCACCACATAAGAACCTGCAGCTGAATGTGTGCATACCACTGACTCCAGTCACCACCACTACCTGGCCTCATCCCTTGTTACCAGTCCTGGAGATGCTGCTTAGGAGCCCTATAGCCCATGAGGCCACTGCACACTTCCCTGTACAGTGCTTGCTAAGGACCACACAGCTGGCAATACTGTAGACTCCCGTGGCCTGAGCCAAAGAGATGTCACACCACACTTGGGCATGGTGCCACCATGTGTCCCAACACTTGGCACCCTCTATCACTAGACCCAGGGTCATAGCACAATCCAGTGTGCCCCATCTGAGATGAAGGACTTCCCTATCTGAAATTAGTGCATAAAATCTGTGTTTCTTCAAATGCACAGACAACTATTTGAGGCTGCAGAGATCGTAAAGAATCAGGGAAATACGTCTACATCAAAAAATATAGTAAACTTCCAGTACCTGGGCCCAAAGAAATGGAGATCCAGTAATTATCTGACAAAGATTTCAAAATGATATTTCTACAGACTCTCAGATAGCTGAAGAAAAACAAACAAACAAACAAACAACAACAACAACAACAACAAAAAACACAGAACAGAGGAAACTAATACTAGAACTAAATGAGAAGTTCCAAGATAAAACATTGAAAAGAACCCAACAGAAATTGTGAAATGAAAGATAAAACAACTGAACTAAGAAATTCAATAGATGACTTCAACAGCAGACTTAAAGAAGCAGAAGAGAGAGTCAGTAAGCTAGAAGACTGATCAATTGAAGTTATACAATTAGAAGAAGAAAAAGGAAAAAAGAAATGAAAAGGAAGGAGGAAAGCCCAGAGGAGACACCATCAAAAGAAATATGTCTGCATTATTGGAGTCTCTGAAGGAGAAGAGAGGGAGAAAAGAATAAGTTTATTTGAATAAATAATGACAGAGAACTTCAAAAAGATGAGGACATCCAAGCTCATGAAGGTAATAGGTCACCTGAAAATTTCAATCTGAAATATTTCTTCTCCATTACACAGAATAAAACTGTCTAAAACCAAGACAAAGAATTTTAAAAGTAGAAGAGAAAAAAAAATTCTCATGCAAGGGAACCTCCATGAGGCTGTTAGCAAATTTTATAGCAGAGATCTCATAGGCCAGGAGAGAATGGGAAGATATATTCAAAGTACTGAAAGAAAGAAACTGCCAACCAGAATACTTTACCCACCAAAATTATTCTTTAGACTGAAGGCAAAATAAAGACTTTCCCTTATAAACACAAGCTGAGGGAATTCGTCATCACTAAACCTGCCTTACAAGAAAAGCTGAAAGGAGTCCTTCAAGCTGAAACAAAAAGAATGCTAAATAGTAACGTGAAAATATACACCCCACTGGTAAACATACAAGATAGGATACTCTGACCATGTGTTTACCTAATACTGTAAAATGCTGATGTGTTAGCCCAACTCTACAATAAAGGTCAAAGGATGAAAGCACTAATGAGAAAGAATGTAACTTCAACAATTTTTAAACAATACACAAAAAGTAAATGTACATCCTAAATGTAATAGAGGGATAAAAGGATAAAAAGGTAGAAATTTGTGATCTAAGTCAAATTGTTATTGATGTAAAATAGACTATTTTATCTTCATAGTGATTTATATAAACCTCATGGGAAGCATACAGCAAAAATCTTCTGTAGACACACAAAAATAAAGAGAAGGACATCAAAGCATAGCACTATAGGAAATTACCAATATACAAATAGAGTTACCAAAAAAGGAAGAAAAATTCAAATACACAACAGCCAGAAAAATAGGATGGCATTAAGAAGTCCTTACCTATCAATAATTATTATAAATATTAATGGATTTAACTCTCCAATCAAAAGGTGTAGAATGGCTGATTGTATGTTAAAAAAAAAAAAAAAAAAACCTGGAAGACCCAATTATAGGCTGCCTATCAGAGAGACTCACCTCAGCTCTAAGGGCAGAAACAGATTCAAAGTGATTGGATGGCAAAGGTGTTCCATGAAAGTGGACACACGCACACGCGCGCACACACACACATGCACACACACACACACATACACGGTAGATTTATTAATATCAGATAAAAGAGACTTTAGACCAAAAATGTCACTATAGATAAAAATGTTATATAATAAGGGGGTCTAATCATCAAGAAGATAGATCATAAATACATATGCAGCATCTAAATATATTAAGCAAATACCAACAGATCTGAAAGAAGAGATAGACAGCAATAAGACTAGAGGAATTTAGTGTTCCACTAGATTATTCAGACAGAAAATCAACAGGAAAGTTTTATATCTGGACCACATTTTAGACCAAGTAGACTTAACAGATACATTCGAACATTTCATCCAACGGCAGCAAAATACATTCTCCTCAAGTGCACAATGAATTTTCCCCAGGATACAGCAAAGACTAGATAATAAGACAGGGCTCAGAAATTTAATAAGATTTAAGTCATACCATCTATTTTTTCCAACCACAATGGGTGTAAAACTAGATATCAATTCTGAAAGAAAAATAGAGAAAGAATACAAATACACGGCAGTTAAATAACATGTTACCAATGAATGGGTCAAGCAAGACGTCAAAGAAGAAATAAAATACATGGAGACAAATGAAAAAGAAAACACAGTAATCCAAAATCTTTTGGTTGCAGCAAAAGCAGTTTTTAGAGGCAGGTTTAGAGCAATACAGATCCACCTCAAGAACCAAGAAAAATCTCAAACACATAACATAACCTTACACCTAAATGTGCTTGAAAAAGACCAGTCAAAGCCCAAAGCTAATAGAAGGAAAGAAATAATGGATATTAGAGCAGAAATAGTGAAATAGAGATGAAGTATGAAAATGAAAACAGAAGCCGATTTTTAGAAAAGATAAAAATATTGATAAACCTTTACCCACACATCAGAAAATAAAGAGAAAAGACTCAAAATCAGAAATGAAGGCAAAGAAGTAACAAGTGACACCAAAGAAATGCAAAAGAGAAGAGACTATTATGAAAACTTATATGCCAAATTGGAGAACCTAACAGAAATGGATAAATTCCTACAAACATACAATCTTTCAAAACTGAATCAAAAAGAAATAACAGATTTGAAGAGACCAATTACTAGTAATGACGTTGAATCCATATATAAAACAAACAAACAAAAAACTCCCAAACAAAAGTCTAGGACTAGATGGATTCATGTGGATTCTACCAAAAACAATTAAAGAACAGTTAATATCCATTCCTCTCAAACTATTCAAGAAGAAATAGAAGAGGAAGGAGAGCTTCTAAATTCATTGTATATAGCCAATATTATCCTGATACCAAAACTAGATAAAAACACTACTAAAACAAAACAGAACAAAACAAAAATCTTCAGGTCAATATCTCTGATGAAAATATATGCAAAAATCCTCAATAAAATATTAGCAAACTGAATTCAGCAATACATTTAAAAAATTCACTATGATATAGGATTTATTGGAGGAATGATAAAGTGGTAAAATAGTTGCAAAATCAATGTGATACATCACATTAAGAGGAGATAGGATAAAAGCCATATGATCGTCTCAGTAGATGCAGAGAAAGCATTTGGCTAAATACAACACCCATTCATGGCAAAAATTCTCAACAAAGTGGGTTTAGAGGGAACATACATTAATAAAATGAATCCCATGTATGAGAAATCCACAACTTACATCATACTCCATGGTGGAGAACTGAGAGCTTTTCCTCTAAAGATCAAGGAAAAGACAGAATTGTCTTCTCTAACCACTTTTATTCAACACCGTACTGGAAGTCCTAGCCACAGCAGTTCGACATGAAATAAAAGGCATCCAAATTGGTAAGGAAGTTAAACTATCATTATTTGCAGATGATGCTATATAGAGAAGACCCTAAAGACAACACAAAAAACTATTAGAATTGATACATGAATTCAGTAAACTGTAGGACATAAAATTAATATACAGGAATCCACTGCATTTCTATACTAATAAGGAGGAAGAGAGAAATTAAGAAAATGAAGCCTTTTGGAAGCAATACCATTCACAATTATAACCAATACAGTAAGATATTTAGGAATAAACCCAACCATAAATTCTGAGACCTATAAAACATCAATCAAAGAAATTGAAGATAACACAAAGAAATGGAAAAAATGTTCATGTTCATGGGTTGACAGACCAAATATTGTTAAAATATCCATACTGCCCAAAGCAATCTGCACATTTAATGCAATCTTTATCAAAATACCACCAGAATTTTTCATACAACTAGAATAAACAATCCTAAAATTTATATATGGAACCACAAAAGACCTAGAATAGCCAAAGCAACCTTGAAAAAAGAAGAGCAAAGCTGGAGGCATCACAATTCTGGACTTGAAGTTATATTACAAAGCTGTGGTAATCAAAGGAGTATGGTACTAGTACAAAAAAAAAGACAGATCAATAGAACAGAATAGAAAACCCAGAAATAAACCCACAATTCTATGGTCAGTTCATCTTTGACAAAGCAGGAAAGAACATCCAGTGGGATAAAGACAGGCTCTTCAACAAATGATATTGGAAAAACCGGACAGCGAGATGCAGAAGAATGAAACTGGACCACTTCCTTATACCATTTATGAAAATAAATCCAAAGTGGATTAAAGACCTAAATGTGAGACCTGAAACCATCAAAATCCTAGAAGAGACCACAGGCAGTAACTTCTTTGACATCAGCCATAGCTACCTCCCTCTAGAAAGATCTCCTAAGGCAAGGGAAACAAAAGCAAAAACAAGCTATTGGGACTCCATCAACATAAAAATCTTCTGCCCAGCAAAGGCAACAATCACCAAAGCTAAAAGGCCATCTACTGAACAGGAGAAGATATTTGCAAAGAACGTATCTGGTAAAGGGTGAGTATTTAAAATATATAAGGAACTTATGAAACACACCCCCAAAATAAATAATCCAATTAAAAGTGGATGGAAGACATGAATAGACATTTTTCCAAAGAAGATATCTGTATGGCCAACAGACCCATGAAAAGATGCTCAGTATCACTTCTCTATTAGGGAAATGCATATCAAAACTACAGTTAGATCCTACTTCATACCTGTCAGAATGGCTAACATCAACAACACAAGAAAGAGCAGGTGCTGGCAAGGACGTGAGAAAAGGGAGCCCTCGTGCATTGTTGGTGGGAATGCAAACTGGTGGAGCCACTATGGGAAAGAGTATGGAAGTTCCTCAGTAAGTTAAAAATAGAACTACCGGGGCACCTGGGTGGCTCAGTGGGTTAAGACTCTGCCTTCAGCTCAGGTCATGGTCTCAAGGTCCTGGGATCGAGCCCCGCATCCGGCTTGCTGCTCGGCAGGGAGCCTGCTTCTTTTTCTCTCTCTTTCTCTGCCTGCCTTTCTGCCTACTTGTGATCTCTGTCTGTCAAATAAATAAATAAAATCTTAAAAAAAAAATAGAACTACCTTATGATCAAGCAATCAACTCTACTGAATATTTACCCAAAGAGTACAAAATACTATTTCAAAGGGATCCCAATGTTTATAGCAGCATTATCTACACTAACCAAGATAAGGATCTAGTCCCAGCATTCACTGATTGAGGAACAGATAAAGAAATGACACACACACACACACACACACGCACACACACACTGGAATACTACTCAACCAGAGAAAGGATGCAATCTTGCCATTTGCTCCGACACAGAGCTAGAGAGTATTATGCTAGGCAAAATCAGTCAGAGGAAAACAAATACCATATGATCTCACTCATATGTGGAATTTAAGAAACAGAACAAATCAGCAAAGGCTTAAAAAAAATAAAAGAGCTGAAGGCAAACCAAGAAACAGACTGATGGTTACCAGAGGAGAGGTGGGGGTGGAGGGGATGGGGTTAATAGGACATGGGGATTAAGAAGTTCACTTGTGATGAGCACCGAGTGTTGTATGGAAGTATTGAGTCACTGTATTATATACCTGAAACTAATATTATATTGTATGGTAACTGGAATTTAAATAAAAACTTAAAAAAAATCCCTTTTATGTAATTGTAACAAAAATAAAATACCTAAGAATAAATTTAACCAAGGAAGTTAGAGACCTGTTGTCTGAAAACTATAAAACACTGCGGAAAGCAATTGAAGATGACACAAATGGAAAGAAAGCCATGCTTATGGAGTCGACGGATATTGTTAAAATGTCCCTATGACCCAAATCATTCTGGAGATTCAGTGCAATCACTAACAAAATGCCAATAGCATTTTTCAGAAAACTAGAAAAACAATCCTAAAATTTGTATGGAACCCCAAAGGACCTCAAAATTCCAAAGGAATCTTGAGAAAGAAGACCAAAGATAGAGGTATCACGATTCCAGATTTCAAGATATACTCCAAAGCTATAGTGACAAAACAGTATGGTACTGGTACCAAGATAGACACAGCAAAAGAACAGAACAGACAACCAGAAATAACCCCATGCTTACAGGGACAATTAATCTGTGACTAAGGAAGCAAGAATATACAATGGGGAAAAGACAGTCTCTTTCCTAAATGGTGCTGGGAAAACTAGACAGCCACACGCAAAAGAATAAAACTGGATCACTATCTATTCCATACACAAAAATAAGCTCAAAATGGGTTAAAGACTTAAATGTGAGACATAAAATCATAAACATCCTAGGAAAAAAAAAGACAGTAATTTCTTTGACATTGACCTTAGCAACATTTTTCTAGCTAGGCCTCCCCAGGCAAGGAAAACAAAAGTAAAATAAAAAGTTTTTGCACAGGAAAGGAAACCATCAACAAAACAAAGGTAAACCTCCTGAATAGGAGAAGATAGTGTTAAATAAGGTATTCAATAAGGGGCCAATATCCTAAATATGTAAAAAACTTAAACAACAACAACAACAAAACCCAAAAACAAAAACAAAACAAAAAAACGCCTCCCCAAATAATTCAATTTAAAAACGTGCAGAGGACCTAAATAGACATTTTCCAAAGAAAATATACAGATGGCCAAGAGACACATGAAAAGATGCTCAACATCTCACTAATCGTTAGGGAAATGCAAATCCAAACCACAAGGACATATTCTCATATACCTATCAGAATGACTAGAATCAAAGAGAAGTAAATGTTGGTGAGGATGTGGAGTAAAAGGAGCCCTGTGTCCTGCTGGTGAGAATGTAAATTGGTGCAGCCACTGTGGAGAACAGTATGGAGGTTCCTCAAAAATTAAAAATAGAAATACTGCATGATCCAGTAGTTCTACTCCTGGGTCACCCAGAGAAAATGAAAATCCTAATTCAAAAAGACAATATGTACCCCTATGTTCATTGCAGCATTATTTCAAATAGACATGATATGGAAGCAATTCAAGTATCCATCAGCAAATGAGTGGATAAAGAAGTGGTATATATGTGTATGTGTATAACAATGGAATATACACTATGGAATATACTATGGAATATATATACATATATTCCATTGTGTATATCAGTATATATACACACACATATATATATATATACACTCAAACACACTATATACTCTGGAATACGTGTATTCCATATATATCAAATACCATACACACACACACACTATGGAATATATATAACACATATGGAACTTGTGTGTGCACAGACACACACACACACACACACACACTATCGAATATTGTTTAGCTGATATTTTGCTATTTGCAATAACACAGATGCACCCAGAGAGTATTATGTTAAGTGAAATAAGTCACTGAAAGATACATACCATATGATTTCACTTATATACAGAATCTAAAAACCAAATGAACAAACAAAGAACAGATTCTTAAATATAGAGAATGGTGGTTGTCAGAGGGGAAGTGAGTGGAAGGAGAGGTGAAATAACTAAAGGCAATTAAGAGGTACGCATTTTCAGTAGTAAAATAAGTCATAGTGAAGGCAAGTATATCATAGGGAATACAGTCAATAATATTTTAATAATGATGTTTGAAGACAGATGGGGACTATACTTTATCATAGTGAGCACTGAGTAATGCATCCCATTCAACAATGGTAAAAACCAAAATAAACAAAGAAAACAGAACTATCATGTCATCTAGCAATCCCACTTCTGGGTATATATGCAAAGAAAATGAAATCAGAATCTTCTAGAGAGATTTGCACTCTCATGTTGATTGAAGTCTTACAATAGCTAAGACATGGAAACAAACTAAGTGTCCATCAACATATGAATGGATAGATAAGATATAAGATATACAAACAATGGAATATTATTCAGCATGAGAAAGAAGGAAATGCTGTGTTTGAAACGAGTTGGGTGGACATTGAGGGCATCATGCTAAGTGAAGTCAGGTACAGAAAGACAAATACTGTATGATATTCCTTATACATGGCATCTTAAAAAAGAAACAACAGAGTGGTAGTTACCAAGGTTTGGGGTTAATGAGGGGTTATTCCCAAAGTGTATGAACTTCTACTTATAAGATTAATAAGTTTGGGGCTATAATATACAGCATAGGAATTATAGCTGATACTCTATCATATAAAATATACTTTAATATTGCTTAAAGAGTAGATCTAAAATGTTCTCACCACAAAAAAGAAATGGTAACTGTGTGAAGGATGAAGGTGGGAGCAAATACCATGGTAATCATCATTTTGCAATTTATAAATGTATCAAATCAACACATTATATACCTTAAACCTGCACAATATTACTTGTCAATTATATCAATCAAACTGGAAAAAAGCAGCTTCACTTTATAAAAATAAAATAATCTATGTGAAAATGTTACAATAAAGTAATGGATAATTTCAAAAGAGACATAGAAGCTGAAAAAAGAAAGCAATCAAATAGAGATCTTAAGTGAACAAGTACAATAGCTAAAATTCAGAAAAATCAAAGATGGGATTAACAGAGTGTGTGCAACCAAAGAAAGTAGTTATAAACTTAGACACATTAATAGTATTTATCCTAGACTAAGAACAGAGGAAAGGGAAAGCAAACTGGGGGGGAGGGCAGAGGGGGGAAGACCCTGTAATTGAACCCAAAAGAAGAAAGTAAGAATTAGAAAAAAGACACATTTGAAGTATATTGGCCAATTTTTTCAAATTGCCCTCAAAATCATCAATGCACAGGTCCAAGGTCAGAAAACCCCAGTTAGTACAAATACAAAGAAAACCACACCTGAACATACTGTAGTCAAACTGCTGTCAACCACGGGGTGGGGGGGCAGGGGGGCTTAAGAGAATTCATATACAGTAGAACCTGGAGTAGAAAGACAGCAGAGAGAGAGAGGTAAAAAAGAAAGAAAGAGAGAGAACGAATGAATGAACGAAGGAAAAAAAGAGAAAAAGGAAAAAAAAAGAAAAGAAAGAAGAAAAGGAAGAAAGAGAAAGAGTGAGCAATGGAGACTCAGAAGATAAAAGGAGGACATTAAAATATCAGGGCGGGGCACCTGGGTGGCTCAGAGGGTTAAGCCTCTGCCTTCAGCTCAGGTCCTGGGATCGAGTCCTGCATCGGCGTCTCTGCTCAGCGGGGAGCCTGCTTCCCTCTCTCTCTCTCTCTCTCTCTGCCTGCCTCTCTGCCTACTTGTGATCTCTGTCTGTCAAATAAATAAATAAAATCTTAAAAAACAATAATAAAATAAAATATCAGGGCAGAGGGTCGAGTGTGGGGAGGTACTATTACACAGATTCTGCCATGAAGTATAAAAATGTATTTTTTTAAAGTAAAAAGAGACAGTTTCCAGACAAAGAGTAGCTCAGACAATACATTCAGACTGACACTGTAAGAAATGCTAAAGGAAGTTCTTCCGGTTGGATATGAATTTCACCAATGAAAAACTAAATAGGGAAGAAGGAGAGTCGTAGAAATAGTAAATATGAGAAGTTTTCTTTTCTTTTCTCAATTTGTATACACTGTAATGGACTTTTTAGAGTAAAATGATCAATAAAAATCAAGATTGGTAAAGCACGAATAAAAAATATATGGTGATAACACAAAGACAGGATGGGAACAAACTGTTATACGCTTATTTGTTGTTTTTATGTTATATATGAAGTGATATGTTAATAACATATTGGAGTGTTAATAACAGTATTAGAGTAATCATAAAAAAAATTAAGAAGGCTAATAGAAGAGAAAAGTTTAAAAAAAAAGTCCAAAACTTTGACTAACTCAAGAGAAAACAGAACCAAGAACTAAAGAACAGAGAAAACAAATTAGATGTTGCTATCACTAACCCCAACTATCTCAGCACTTCTATTAAATGCAAATGACTTTCATGTTCCAATTTATAAAATATCTTATTTGTAATGAAGATTTTCAAGATCAATTCTCTTAGCCTCTCATTTGCAATACATGATTATTAACTAAAGTCACCATGCTGTGCGTTATCCCCCATGACTGACTTATTTCATACCTGGAGGTTTGTATTCTTTTCCTCTTTTCACCTATCTTGCCCATGATCCCTGCCTCTGGCAACAAGCTATCTGTTCTCTATGAACTTAGCTTTTTAAAGATGTTTTTTAATTTATTTAATTTGGGGGGGCGGATTCCACATACACATGAGAGCACATGGTATTTGACTTTCTTGGTCTTATTTCACTTAGAATAATGCCCTCAAAATCCATGCTGTCAAAAATGGCAAGATTTCTTTTTTTGTTGTTGTTGTTGCAGAATATCCATATGTATATATATATATATATATATATATATATATATATATATATATATGCCAGGTTTTCCTTATCTAATCCTCTGTCCATGGATACTTAGGTTGTTTCCGCATCTTGGCTATTGTAAATAATGTGCCTATGAACGTCAGGATATATATACCTTTCAATTAGTGTTTTTGTATACATTCCAATTTTAAAGCAGGAATTGTCACACTAGATATAAAGGAAGAATCAAGTACCTGTTCTTAAAATATGCACTTTAAATATGAAGACACAGATGAGTGAAAGGAGAAATATAGAAAAACGATGAACAGAACCTTAATGCTCTGGGGTGCCTAGGTGGCTCAGTTGGTTAAGCAAGCATCTGCCTTTGGCTCAGGTCTTGATCTCAGGGGTCCTGGGACAGAGCCCCATGTTGGACTCCCTGCTCAGTGGGGAGTCAGCTTTTCTCCTCTGCCCCCCTCCTCCACTCATGTGCTTGGAGATGCGCGCTCTAAGATAAATAAAATTTTTTTTAAAATTACAAATCAATTCTGTGCCAATATATTTGTCAACTGAAACAAAATGGCAAATTTCTGGGAAGTAACACATAAAACTAACACGAGAATAATTATGATAGTAATTTATCTTTTAAATAAATTGAATTAGGGAACAAATCTACTTAAAAGAAAAATCAATCTGCAAATGTTCTTTTAAATTCCATAAAAGATTTAAGGAAAACAGGCACCTGAGTGGCCCAGTGAGTTGTGTCTGACTCTTGATTTCTGCTCAGGTCATGATCTCAGGGCTGTGAGATCCACCCCCATGTGGCGCTCTGGGTTCAGCACAGTCTGTTCAGGACTTTTTTCTCCCCCTGTTCCTCCCCCCAACTTGCTTGGGTATGCACTTGCATGCTCTCTCTCTCTCTCAAATAAATAAGTAAATCTTTTTAAAAAGCCATTTAAGGAAGAAATCACACTAATCTGACACAAATTCTTTCAGAAAACAAAAATTAGGGTACACTTCCAACCTATTTGAGGTCAATATTACTCTGATTGACAAAACCTGACAAACATACAATGAGTAAGTAAAATTATAGTCTCGTATCCTTGGTGGTTAGAAATGTAAAAGTCCTGGGGTGCCTGGGTGGCTCAGTGGTTTGGGCTGCTGTCTTCAGCTCGGGTCATGATCTCAGGGTTCTGGGATCGAGCCCCGCATCGGGCTCTCTGCTCTGCAGGAAGCCTGCTTCCCTCTCTCTCTCTCTCTGCCAGCCTCTCTGCCTACTTGTGATCTCTGTCAAATAAATAAATAAAATCTTAAAAAAGAAAAAAAGAAATGCAAAAGTCCTTAAAAAGTGTTGGAAAATTTAATCCAGAAACATATAAAGGGACTAAGGCATCACTGGGATTTATTCCAGAATGGTAAATTGATTGGCTTAGGCATGCTAAACCAGTAAAACTTACACTAACAAAATAAAGGAGAAAAATTATAAGATTACTTTAATAGATGTAGGGGAAAAGGCCTTAGACAAAAATTCAATCCTATGACATTCCTAGAGGGGGAAAAAGCTTGCAAGAATCTAGGAATAGAAAGAAACTTTTTCAAGTTAATAAAGAACACCCATGAAAAACCTACAGCCAATACTGTGCTTTAGGTGAAATATTAAACATGTTGTATCTGAGACTGAGAACAGGACAAGGATGTCTCTTCTCAGCACTTCTAATCAACATTATACCACATATTTTAGCCAGTGCTCTAAAGAAATAGAAGGCATGAGGTTGGAAAGAGATATCTTTGATGGGTAGCTATTTACATAGGAATAAGGAGGATATTTAATAAAACCTACTAAAAATTAGCAAGGCCACAGCACACAAATCAACTTATAGAGATCAATTCTACTTCCGTAGACTAGATTAGTAGTCAGTCATAAGATGGCTCCATGATCCATGCCTCTATCTATTGAATCACATCTGCCTTAAGTGACCAATATGGTAAGTCATAACTAATGAGGCATTGCAAGGCACTACATTAGGGATTACATATTTTCCCTTGGTCTTTTGGATCACTTATTGTGGAGGAAGCCAGCTACCCTGATGTGAGGATAGTCAAGAAACCCCAAGAGGAAGCTCACCTGGGGATTATGACCAACACCATTTGAGATAGCTAATTGGTGATGGGATCATCTAGTCTGGGTCAAACCTTCAGATGACAGCAATTCTGTTTGATGTTTTACTGAAACCTTAGGAGAACTGGAACTCACCATCTAATTGACTCCAAAAAGAGAAGGCCCAAAAGAAAAAGAATATATGATTACTGTTAGTTTCAGCCTCTAAATTATTGAGTGGTTTATTGTACAGCAATTGATAACTATATTGTGATTGGAAGATGAACTTTATTTTTTATTTTTTTTTTATTTATTTATCTGACAGAGAGAAATCACAAGTACACTGAGAGGCAGGCAGAGAGAGAGAGAGAGAGAAGGAAGCAGGCTCCCTGCTGAGCAGAGAGCCCGACGCGGGACTCGATCCCAGGACCCTGAGACCATGACCTGAGCCGAAGGCAGCGGCTTAACCCACTGAGCCACCCAGGCGCCCCAGAAGATGAACTTTAAAGTAGTATACTCTACAACAACATTCATGAACATTAACAAACATCAACAAAATATTTGAGGATGTAGTTTTTTTTTTTTAATTGGAAGTAACCTAGACCTCTATACAAAAAACTATAAAACACTATCCAGATAAAAATTTAAAAGAGCTAAATAAAAGGTTTACCAAGTTCATGGATTAGAAGATTTCAATACTGTTAAGATGTTAAGATGTAATTATTCCCCAAATTCTTCTAAAGATTCAACGTGTTTCTCTTTTTTTAATTTTTTATTTATTTTGTTTAAGACTCAGTGTGTTTCTAATTAAATTCCTAGCACGCTTATTTGTGCTAATTGATATGTAGATTCTAAATTTTATATGTAAATGCAAAGGACCTAGGATAGCCAAAATCTACCTTAATAAAAAAGATAGTATTAATACCTGATTTTGAGACTTAATGAAAAGATTCAGTAATGAATATTTTATACAACTGTACTAGGATGATAGATAAATAATTAATTAGAACCAAAAAAAAGGGTCCATAAATAAACTCATCTACAGGTACCAAGGCAATTGAGGGGGGAAAAGAAAGTATTCAGGAAATACTGTTGTATCAACTGGACCCTTGTATAAAAAAAAAAAAAAAAAAGAGAGGGACATCAATCTTTACTCATATCATTTACCAAAATTAATTTGAAACAGATCATGTACCTAAGCATAAAAATTAAAATCAGACAACTCCTACAAGACATATAAGAGTATTTTCATGACATAATATAGACAAAAGTTTTTTAGATAGGACTCTAATAGCACATATAAAACAATTTAAAAAAAAAGACTTTAACATATGTTCTTGAAGAAAATTATCATCCAAAAAGTGGCAGCCTAGAAAAAAAATATTTGCAAAGGACTTTTTGTCCAGAATATACAAAGAACTCCTACAGTATAAAACAACAGATAACCCATTAAGAAAAAGGGCACATCACTGGCAAAAGAAGATGTACACTTAGACAATAAGTCTAGAGAAGCCACATCACACAGTCATCGGGAGAGAAAAATCAAGCTCAGGTGAGACACTGCTTTACGACAGATACCAGTATGGCTAAAATTTCAAAGACAGACAATATTAAGGGGTAGTAAGGATGTGGAACCTGCTGGAACACTCTTGCATTGCTTTTGGGAATATAAAATTGTTCAACTATGTCGAGAAACAATTTGGTGGATCGTTATAGACTAAAAATAAACCTATCTTGCAGCTCAGAAATCCTACTCTTAGGAATTTATCCAAATGAAATGAGGGCATGTCTCTAGAAAAATGTCCATCCAGGAATGTTCATAATAGCTTATTCATAAGAGCCAAGACTTGCCAACCCCAAAGTCTTTCTACAGGTGAATGGATAAACAAACTGTGATATAATCTTGTAATGCAACACCACTCAGCAATAAAATAGAACCAACTTCTACTCTACACAACAGCAGTGACAAATCTTAAAAGCATTCTTTTGGGTGAAAAGAGCCATACATAAAGTGATGCATATCGTATGCTTCCATTTATATAAACCTGTAGAACCAACAAAACTTACCTCTGATGGTGGAGTTCAGAACAGTGAATGCCCATGACAGGGAAGTGGGCTGGGGTGGGTGTTCGCTGAACAGAGCGGGAAGAAACATTTAGGGGTGACAGAAATGTTCCTTGTTTTAATCAGGATGGGAGAAGCATGGGTAAAGCATTTGTCAAAACTGAGCCGCACACTTTAAATCTGAGAATTTTGTGTATAAAGGATAATTCAGTTAGAAAACCTAAAAACCAAAAGCAATATATATCCTTCTAGGGTCAGACAGGCTAAGGAACGAACTGGGTCAGGTTCTCCAAGCCAAGAGCCTCGATTTGAAATCCCACTGTTTTTTACCCCCCGTCTTTGGTATCCTGAGATGCGCTCACCTCAGGAAGGGGTCACCTTTGACTTTGCACCAGCGTCTTCTTGGACCTGTGTCTGACCGGAGGGGGTCGGCAGCCCATGCTGCCGACGAGTGCCTTTCTCTCCTTCTGACTCAAACCGGGTTCTTTGATAAAAGCCTTCCTGCTGGAACAATTTCCTTCCTTATGCCCAAGAACGCTCGAAAATTTGAGGCTGATTTCTCTCAGGGGAACAATCTCCACTTAAAGTCAAAGCCACCAAGGGGCTCCTCTAATCTCAAAAGCGTTTGTGGAGCTGAAAGCTGTTTGCATTCCCGGGTAACTTCCCCACAATCACCAAGCCTGCCTCGACATACTTTTACAGTGAGCGCCGACAAGCCCCCCATTTCCTTAAATATTTCTGTACCTGTTAGATGATCCAAAGCTTCGGTAACAGGATGGCTTGCTGTCGTGAGTTCCCTGCTCTCCAACACAGAAGTAGGATCAACATGTTCGTGTTCCTGAATCCCCATCAGCCCTGTTGGGGATACGAGGACTTTTAGAGTTTGATCGCATACCCCTTCGGCAGTCACCTTCCTTCCTAGCCTCTCCGGGCGCATGTGCTCCTTCACAAACCATCACTAATCATATTTTCTCTCGACTGACACCTGCCTTATTAGGAGCCTATTCCACTCTGCAGCCGCACCTGAGCAGGGCCCGTAGCCTCCAGCCTGCCCAGGGGCGCTCTGAATGGTGATGTCCCTGAGGACATTACGATCCGTGGAGATCTTCAGTCACCGGATTTGACTGTATTTTTGGATTTTGCTGGTTTTTTGTAGGATAGAATACAACCAGCCTTCTCGCTTCAAGCCCATGTGGTTTGCATTTTGGAGGACTCCCTCCTACAGGCAGATGCATTCACACACAGGCTGGGGGAGTCTGGAACTCAGAAAACAACCTTGTGAGAAGGTCCACCAGCGTGCGCGCCTGACCTGAACCATGCGGATCAGTATAGCATGGTGGGGCGGGGCGGTGGGGTGGGGGGGTTGGTTTCTCAGAGGCCTGCATTGAAGCAACAGTTGTGAGGACAGGAAATGCTGCCTGGAGTTCACATGGGAAGAACAGTGAGCAGGGGGGTTGAACGTCTCTCTACTATAATTAGAGAAACAGTGGAGCAAACGTGTCCCCCAGATGTTCTGCTACTAGGAAACCTCAAGACATTTTCATTAACGGATTTCCTTGAACTCTTCCCAGGCTGGCAGCTCCAGGGGGTCCAGCCTGAGGCCATGGGAAGACATTAACGGAGTGGCTCAGGCAGAAAGGACACCAACTGCTATTTCTGACCCCACAGTTGGGGTCCAAGTGCTGGTCTGGCCTGGAGTCCTTGTGCTCAGTGCTGCTGATCAGCAGGTGCCCAGATCTGTCTGCCACCTGCCCTCAACATGTGGCTCCAGTGGTTCTTGCCTGCAGGCCACAGGCCTGACTGCTATGGCCAGCTGCGACTAGAGAGGGGAAGAGAATGGCGACCGAGACCAGAGGAACGGATTTTCCATCCACACCAAATGAAAGCATGGTGATGAACTACCGGGTAATGTAGAGCAGCAGCAAAACTAAAGGGCAGGCTTAGGGGTTAGTCAGTGTGCATCGGAATCCCAGCTCTGCCTCTTGCTAGCTGTGTGGCTTTAGGAAAAATTATTGACCTCTCTGAGCCAACAGTTTCTTGCTCTTTGAACTGGAGAAAATATATATAATATGATTGTTGTAAGAATCCAAGCAGCTAATGGATATAATAAAGAACTCAACTCTGGGCTTGGCACAGAGTAACCGTGAATAAGTGGTAGTCACAGTTTAATTTCATTTTGGGTTGTTATACCTAGCTTGACAGCAGCTTTTACCTAACAGCTATGCTATCTTGGGCCACGCATACAGAATCTTTCCAACATCATTTCCTTACTTACAAGACAAAGAAAGTAATGCCCATTTCATGAAACTGGTAGACCTGTCAGAAGCCTTCCCCAGCTGCCTGCCAGCTGCAGGACCGCTTCTCAGACTTGGAAGTGCTCTTGTCACACCACAGAATCAGATTCATTATGTCTCTGAGGTCACATGATCTTCTGCATTCCTAACCACCCCCAGGGGATGCGCGTGCTGCTGGCCGCGCTTGGAGCAGACAGCATGTAAAGTTGCCATTCCTTTCTCGGGGGTGGGAGAGAGAGAGAGAGAACCTACGGGACAGGCATCACATCTACCTTCTTCTCACTCCCCACCCATGGGTTCACCATTGCCCAGGACTTGAAACAACTTTCACAGGCAGAAGGTTCCGGCTGCTTCTCCACTTCCACCTTAGGAGGCTTTACGTCAAGTCACTCCTGTGACCTGAGATGGAGAAACCCAGCTGCATTTGCTGGGAAACCTCACCATCTACCTTGGATCTCCTCCACTTTGATTCGTTCTCAGAACTAAGTATCCTGGGACACCTGGGTGGCTCCAGTTGGTGGGGTGTCTGCCTTCAGCTCAGGTCATGATCCCACAGTCCCTCCATCGGGCTCCCTGCTCAGCCGGGAGTCTGCTTCTCCTTCTACCCCTCCCCCTGCTCATGCTCACTCTCTCTTTCTCTCCAATAAATAAAATCTTTAAAAAAGAGAGAGAGAGAGAAAGAAAGAAAGAGAGAAAGAACTCAGTGTTCCTAGAGTGGCCTTGCCACAGACAGAGCTTTCTTCTTACCTGTCCCCCAGCCCATAATGGTCTCGAGAATTTGGTCCTAGTCTTTGTGCCTTGGACCCAGTGTCCCCATGCCATGGTTCACTCCTCACCCACAGCCGGCCTCTCAGATGGGGAGCAGTCCCCCATCTGACTCCATCAGACCACTGAGCTACGGTGTGACGTGGCCCTCAGGGTCTCAGCCCTGTATCAGAACCCTCTCCCACCCGTGGCGCCCAGCTCCCTGCCCCACACCACTCTCAGGCCACGGGACTCCCCTTCCGAATGACCCCCTGCTACAGCCCAGGGTGTGGAGTTACAAACCAGAGTCACCAGGCTGTCCACAGAATGACTGAAATGGAGGAAGGACTGATACTGTTGAAGGAAAACAGGCAGAACGAAGAGAAAATTCTCTGAGGCTTACAGAGGTGCTGGATGTATTTTGGGGCAGATGTGGGGGAGGGCATCGTAAAAGCCAGATAAAGCCCATCTCAGCCCTTCTGGTTCTGACTGCCCCACCACACACCCACACCTTCACGCACATCTATCTCACAGACACACACACACACACACACACACACACACACATGCACACGTCAGTGCGTGCTCCAGCACTCCTGCTGTTTCCTCTCTTACTGCCGTCTCTCTCTCTCTCTCTCTCTCTCAGTTCTCCTTGCCTGTCTTTCTCTCCATCCCCCTGTCCCGGTGCTCTTCCCCTGTCCCAGAGCCTGAGTCCTGCATCCCCCCTTCTCCCTGTTCTGTGCCAGCCCCTTACTCCCCCCACTTCCCTTTCTCCCCTGGGCTTACTCTCCCTTGTTGTAACTGGCCCCAGCTTTCTGTCTGTCTCCGGAGTGTGGGCATCGTTTCCAGCTCTATGTACCCAAACCAAACAGGAGGAAGAGTGCAGGCCATGGGCCAGCTCTTTGCCTCTTCCAGAGCCTGACGACCTGGCGCCACGCCCTGGAGCTGGCCAAGCCGCATGCTGACCCAGCAGGCCTCTGCTTTTTGGCAGGAGGAGAGCTGGGAGGCTCTGCCTGAGCAGCCCGCCTCTGCCCCATCCGGTGGGCGCACAGTGACGCCCGCAGCTAAGAGGGACACCTACACACGCTCTTTCCAGGTGTGAGTTTCCAAACCTCACTAAACATAAGCCCCTTCCGCTGCCGTGCATCCTGACACACAAAGCAGTGGGCTTCACTCTCACCCACGACACTGGGGGCTTCTCTGGAGGGGGCACCTTGTCTTCGCCATCTTCACCTTTTTAAAATAATTTTACAATGACTGTGAATTATCTTTGCAATAAGAAAAGAATGTTATGAAATCGGGTCAACGAGTGTGTTGAGGGTCGTCTTCTTCGGACCCACCTTTCCAACATGCAGAGCCCGCGACAGCTCCTGACTCAGCAACTCAGAAGCAAAAGGACACGGCAAGCAGCGGGTAGATGCCGGCTCCTTCTATGCAGAAATAGGCCTGCTGCTCTTGTGGGCCTAGAAAGAAGAACCGGAGGTTTGTGACCAACATATTAGAAATATATTTTTTTAAGATTTTATTTATTTATTTGACAGAGATCACAAGCAGGCAGAGGAGGGGGAGGGAGAAGCAGGCTCCCTGCTGAGCAGAGAGTCCGATGTAGGGCTTGATCTCAGGACCCTGGGATCATGACCTGAGCTGAAGGCAGAGGCTTTAATCCACTGAGCCACCCAGGAGCCCCATATTAGAAATATTTTAAAGCAAGATGAATCAGCGGGTGCTTGTCACCTGCCCAGCAATCAATCACTGGGCTACTCTCTGCTTCTTCCCAAGAAGCTGCTCCGTCGGGCGTGGGAGAGCAGTTACGCAGTGTCCCCGTGCCCAGGGAAACTTCAAAATCCTGTCGATTTTGCAGGTGACATCAAGAATATCAAGGGTGACCTGCGTACGGGGAGCTTAACTTTTGTTTCTGGAGCCAGTTGGGAAGAGGGGCGCAGTGTCAGTGGCACTGGCCGGCACTTTCTCCTCCACCCCTTGTCATCGCATTACAAACACCAAATGTGCAGTCCTGTTCCGTCTGCGCGCCATGGCTGTCTACTCCATTATCCCACAATTAGCGCGGCGACGGGTGATCGGGGCGGGGGGCCGGGGGGGGGGTTATATCGTTGTGAGTGACCTATTATGGGCAGATTACATTTTACAGGGAAATTAAATGAATTCTGTCAGAGCTCCGGGGCCAGGGAGAAAAGAAAATGCCTCATTGTTCAGTTCTGTGAGCCGGAGAGACCGCGCGTGGTGATAGAGAGACCTGTGTTTGTGCAAACAAGGCGTGGGCTTCCAGTTTGAAAGATGCATTTGTTACACCAAAGCTCAAAATAGGAAATCTGTGTGGGCAGACACAACGGAGATGAAAGGGGAGAGAACTAATTATTACTACCACTGTGTATGTGTGTTGGGGTATTTATATAATGTGTTAAACTTCCTCTGCTGGGAAAGTGGTTGTCATATCAGTACGAACCAAACTTTACCCTAGTGTTTTCAGGGTATCATCTTAGGGTATCATCTTCTCCTTCTTGTTCGTTTTATTCTCTCAATAAGCGTGCTTTTTATTTTTCTCTGTCAGGCAGATGGCGGGTATCGGTATTAGCAAAAGTTGCAGCTATTTGGGCTAACGACAGTGTAATTAAGAAATCTGTCAAAGGTCTGAGACTCACAGATACCTTCATGAGGATGGCACAAGAGACACTTAATCAAGTGTTCTAAACTACAGAGAAAGAGATGGAGGGCCTCATCCTATGGGGAAAGGAGCCAAGCTGAGTTCTGATGGACGATCATGTTTTCTCAACTGCGAAAAGAGATGCGCATGTTCAAACCAACCCCATCAAAGGTCTCCTCCAGTTCTAATATCCACACACCATTACCATTAGCACCTTGACGCATTTCTCTGGTCCCTACGTGTGAAGCAATTTGCCATTAATAAGGCATTGTGTTGGGTGTTGGAGAAGCTAAATCCTAAAAAAAAAAAACCTTTTCTACCAAGCAGCCAATAAAACCCTTCCCCAACCACTGTGAGGGCCTTTTTCTCTAGACTAGGGAGATTATCGACATTTCTGCATGCCTGTGGATCTCGCATCTGAAATAGAAGCAGAACGACTCTGTTTGGAAACTCACTTTCAAGTCACAAACAAGACCGCTCAGTAGCTCCGGGATAATTCTGCCTGTTGAGCCCTGCGAGGGGCAGGGTGGGGGTGCTCGACATATGTTTGAACAATGACTAGTGAAAACCAGATTTGGGAGCTCATCTTTTTTAGTTGAGAGGTGCCACAGACACGCTGAATAATTTGCTGGCTTTTTTTTTTCCTTTTAGATTTTCCAGTTCATAATGAATTATGAACAATATAACAAATGGGGATTGGAAAGAGAAGCATCAGAAAATCTTCCCTCATCCACTGTAGAAATGATGGCGCTGCAGTGCATCTTGGCCGTGAGGGGATTCAATCTTTTTAGGAAATTGCTGAAAGGTTGTACTACACGCTCAAGAGAGAAGGTAGTTGTAGGTTACATTTGCCTGCATCACAATCACCAGTGGAAACTGGGACATACGAACATATCCACATAACCCTCCCACCCAGAGAATCTGTGCACTTCACAAACGCCCCAGGTAACCTGGCACGTGTTCTTCCGCCAGGCTGACAGAAACACTGGCACTAGATGGAATCTCAGATTCTGCCCCTTTTCGGGGTTTCATTGTATGAAAGTTCCCATAACATTGAAAGCATTTCCCATTGAAACCCACTGGGGGAAAATGGCCTTGAACACTGAAAGGTAATCTATCTAAAGTACCTATGTCAAAACCGATTTCCACTGTATGCTTAACCATCCTCACTTTTCTTATGTCCACTCCAGTGAGAAGGGTAGAGGTTCTGGGGGTACAGATCAAGCTCATGGGCAGTTCGGAAACTCATTCCATACAACAGTAGAAACGCCAGAGGCCTAGAGTCTCACCTCACAAAGTTAAGCTCAAGAAGGTGACACACGGAATGGAATGGAGCTTCTAACTTAATAATTATGGCTGACAGAGAAGATCAAGACCCACAAAGGATGGCGAGGAAAAGCTTCAAAAGCAAGACACTCTAGTGGCCTTTTATGACATTGTGGGTGGCCTGTTGTGCTCATTTAAAGGGCCGCAAGGAGTGTGACAATAAGTTTTGTGGAGACTGCGAAGACTCTAGATGACGACACGTGTAGACCATCCTGAACTCCAGAAAGATCTTGTGAATCAGCCCAGATACATGCCTTTTTTTCTTCTTTAGTATTAGTCATACTTAATTAGTAGTTAACATCCCAGAATACTTCTAGAAAAAAAAAGTCTATATGTGTTAAGTTCAAGTCAATAATTGTTTTCCAGATGAATCCTAATGAAAAAAAAAATCACTGAAGGAAGCCACTGAGATGAAGTTCACCTTTGAAACAACCACATTCTAGAATAAAAGTCTACAGTTTGATATATAATGCTCATGTCTTAGTTTATTCAGGAATAAGAAACTAAGACATGAAGATTATATACATGGTTTTATAGTGTATCTTATATTGATGGTTTTAACACTGGTCCAACCCCACCAAGTCACTTTATAATTAATTTTCTCATTTTGTCATTAAGATTGTTGATACAAATATGCCTTTTCTGTGAACTTCATTATTTCTAAAATTTTAGAATATGCTTTTCAACTGCTTCTAGCTATCAATTTGGAATAGGCATACCATTTACAATGAGATATTTCCTTACATTCTGGAGTAGAATGGCAATTTTCATGTCATATGAATCTCCACAGAAGAATAAAAGGCCTAATTCTCTATTTCATTTTAAAGTATACACTGGAACAGGTAAAGAACCTGGAGTCTCACCAGTGATAAGAGACATTTCATAATACCAGGCCCCAGATGTGGGCCAGTCTGATTCATCTTTTGACTTCCAATCCATTCTTTCAATTCTAAAAATGCTTTATCTAGATATGATCCACATAACATATAGATCACCCATTTAAAGTGCTCAAATCAGGGTACCTGGGTGGCTCAGTGGGTTAAAGCCTCTGCCTTCGGCTCAGGTCATGATCCCAGGGTCCTGGGATCGAGCCCCATATCAGGCTCTCTGCTCAGTGGGGAGCCTGCTTCCCCTTCTCTCTCTGCTTGCCTCTCTGCCTACTTGTGATCTCTGTCAAATAAATAAATAAAATCTTAAAAAAAAGTAAAGTGTGTGAATCAATAATTTTTAGTACAAAACTATGTAGTCATCACCAGAGTAAATTTAGAAGATATTTATCACCTTCCTCCCCCCAGAAAAATGCACGCCCATCACAGTCTCTCTCCATTCTCTCCAAACCTACGACAACTCTCTATCTATTTTCTCTTTCCGTGCATTCACCTGTTCTGCACATTTCATATAAATAATACCATACATGTATTTTTTTCCCGGACTTTACTCTGAGCATAATATTAGATTGTAGCATGTATCACAACCACACTGCTCATTATCGTTTTTTATCAAATGATCCATTTTATCCATTTGTTTTTGAACATTTCATTTGTCTGCACTTTGGGGCTTTGTGAACATGTGGTTATGAAGGTCAGTGTACAAATTTTTGTCTGGATATATGTATTCACCTCCTTTAAGCGTATAGCTAGGAGTGAATTTGATGAGTCATAGGACAGCTGTATGTTTAACAGTGCACGAGAGGGCCCAACCTTTTTCTAAAGTGGCTGCATCATTTTTCATTCTACCAGCAGTGAAGAGTTTCAATTCCTCCACCTTTTTGCCAACACTTGTTATTATCTTTTCTATTCTAACCATTCTACTGGGTGTGAAGTGGTATTTCACTGTGGTTTTGATTTGCATTTCCCCAGCCCAGATACTTCCCCAGATACCGCACATCTTTTCATGTGATTCTTGGCTGTTTCTGCATCTTCTTTGGAGACAATATATATTGAGACCCTCGCCCATTTTTTAAATGGGTTGCCTTTCTATTGTTGAATCGTCAGATTTCTTTATATATTCTGGATACAAGTACTTTGCCAAATATATGGTTTGCAAATATTTTCTCGTATTCTGTGTCTGTCATTCGACTTTCTTGATAGTATCCTTTGATACACAGAAGTTTTTAATTTTGATGAAGTCCAGTCTATGTAGTTGTTATTTTGTTGCTCATCAAGGAAACCACTGCTTAACCCAAGGTCGCAACAATTTATTCCTGCATTTTCTTCGGAGAATTCTATACTTCAGCTTCTAAGTTTAGGTCTGTGATCCACTAGAATTCTATACTTCAGCTTCTAAGTTTAGGTCTATGATCCACTGCAGTTGTGGACAGTGTGAGGGAGTGGCCCAACTTCATTCCTGGCCTATGGCTATCCGGTTTTCCCAGCACTATTTATTAAAAAGACTCATCTTTCCCACTTTCTTGTCTTGACACCCTTGTGCAAAAAACACTTGATTATGCACGTAAGGGTTTATTTATGGATTGTCAATGCCATTCTGCAGATGGCAATTTTTCTACCAACACCACACTGTCTTGGTGTCTGTTCCTTTGCAATAAGTTTTAAAATTGGAAAGTGTGAGTCCTCCAACTTGATGCACCTCCTACCTCAAGATTGTTTTGGTTATTTTGGGTTCCTTGCATTCTAAACAAATTTTGGTATCAGCTTACCAGTCTGTGCAGGGAAGAAAAAAAAAAAAGCCAGCTAAAATTTGGATAGAGACTGTGTTGAATCTGTAGATCAATTTGGAGAGTACTGCCATCTTAACATAAGTGTTTGCAATTCATAGTCATGGGTTAACTCTCCATTTGATTTTTTTTTTTCTATTTCTTTCCATAATGTTTATAAATTTCAGGATATAAGCTTTGCACTTTTTAAGGGTTAAATCTGTTCTTATTTTATTCTTTCTGATGTTATAATTGGAATTGTTTTCTTCAATTCATTTTTAGATACTTCATTTCTAGTGCATAGAAGTATAATATATATTGTCTTGTGTCCTATAACCTTGCTAAACTCTTATTAGTTCTTCTCTTAAATATTTTATTGATTTCTTTGAGAGAGAGACAGAGAGAGCAGGAGTAGGGGAGGAACAGGCGAAGAGGGAGAAGCAAACACCCTGCAGGGTAGGGAGCTCAGGCGGAACTCAATCTCAGGACCCTGAGATCATGACCTGAGCCAAAGGCAGATGCTTAACCAACTGAGCCACCCAGGTGCCCTGATATGTAATTCTTTCTATATGTTGCTAGGTTTGGTCTGCTAACATTTTTTTGATGAATTTTTTTATCTATGTTCATCAGAGATATTGGCCTATCATTTTCTTACAGTCTTTGTCTGATTTTGGTATCAGGATAATACTGGACTCAAATAATTTGTTGGGAAGCGTTCACTCCTCTTCAATTTCTTTGAAGAGTTGGTACAAATTAATATGCATTCTTCTTTGTTTAGTAGAGTTCACCAATTAAGCCAACCAAGTCTGTGGGAATGTTTGACTAAATTATCTTCCCACATCAAAAAATAATCTGCAGAATTAATAACAGTTAGAGGCGTACCTTTTAGTTTGACAAGATATCCATGAGGTACTGTTGAACTAGAAAAGCACTAGTAATGCAAAAAAATTTGTACTATGTGACTGCCTTTCTGGACACAATTATATAATTTTAATATGTGTGTGTTTATATATATTTGGTGCATCTATTCACTTTTATTTCAAATATAATAATGTTCATTGATTCCAAATACATAAATATAATATTCAAAATATTATTACACAAATCCCCCACTGGAGCTCTATTTCTACAAAATAAATTCCCAAGATTGGTATTGCCGGATTGCAGACAAGGTATATTTCTAGGTCTAACAAATGTTGTCAGGTTGTTCATAATAGAAGTTAACGAGTCTGAATTCCATGAGTAATATATGAGTACCCATTCTCCTGTATCCCTGACAACAATAGCTGTTTTTAAATTTTAAGTAATTATCATTCATATGTATAAATTATTACTTGACTGTTACTTTAATTTGCATGCCTCTGATTCTGACTTGGGACATGTTTAGATGTTTGTGAACCGTTCTGATTTTTTTCTCTTATGTGTTATTTATTCACACCCTCACACGTTTTTCCCTTGGAGTTTTTCTTTGTCAATATATATGGTTACTTTAAATATTATAATATAACCCAAGTGCTGGATGCAATACAAAGACATTTGGGAAGTACTCTTTTCATATTAACTTTGCATACACTATATTGTGCTATACAATTTCCTTTCAATTTCTACCTGAACTAATATGACCATATTTTCTTTTTTTTAAAAGATGTATTTGTTTGAGAGAAAGAGAGAAGAGAATGAGAAGAAGGGGCAGAGGGAGGGAGAGAGAATCTCAAGCGGACGCTGCAGCAACATGGGGCCCAACGCAGGGCCCTGTCTCAGGACCCGAGATCACCAGCTGAGCCGAAACCAAGAGTCAGATGCTTAGCTAACTGTGCCATCCAGGTGCCCCCACCAATATTTTCTAAAAAAAAGTTTCTGGGTTCTCAGATTTTTGGTCGAAATGTGTCCCCAGATCCTGTATTTTATGTTGGTTTATTATTTTTTATATAGGATTTTATTTTTACTTTTAGAATTTAAGGTATATATTTTTGTATATGGTCTTGGATGTTTCTTGTCTTACAGATGGATAGCCAGTTGTGCCAATGCCATTTGGAGATAATCCATTCTTTTCCCAAGACTTGAAATGAACCCCTGCCACCTTTGTGGCTTCTCATAGCTGTTAGTCTTTGGCATATCACTGGTTCAATTTGTTGACATTTTATATAACACTTGTGCTTATATATTCAGGAGTGAAAGTACTCTGTACTTTTTTATATTACCTTCATCAGATTTTGCTGTTTTTCCAGCTGCATGTAAAACTGGGTAGTTTCCCATTTTTTTCTATGGTTGGAGCTAGCTAATATAACATTTGAGTTAGCTAACTTTATGAATGATGGACGAAAGTCAACTCTGTACTCATCGGTCTTGTTGCCTTTTTCAGTGATAAATTTTAATTACCTAATATCATTTAGAGTAATACGGTAATCTCTTTTTTCCTTCCTGGGCTAATTTTGGTAATTTATATTTTTCTAAGAAATCATGTATTTTCCTTGAAGTTTTCCAACTGATTTCCTAATATTGTATGTATGATTCCTTTCATTCTTTTAATCTCCTGTTTGTAGTTGGGTCTTCTTCCTCAGAATATTTCCTATTTCTTTCTCTGTGTCTCTGTCTGACTTTATCCCTCCTTAACAAAACTCCTGATCTATTTTATTGGTCTTTTTAGGAAACAGATTTTGGCTTTCATTGACATTGCTACTTCTAAAATTTTATTAACCATAGATTTTATTAATTCCTCCTTCCTTTTGTTTCTTTCTTTCCTTGCTTATCTAGTCCTCTTTTAAATTTTCAAGTAATTTTCCTTTTGCTTTTTTTTTCTTGGTAATTGTTTCTAATTTTATTGGGTTGTGATTAGGAAATGTGACCTATATAATCTAATTTTTTTTTTTGAGAACGAGTATATGATTCCATATATTAATGATGCTTATAAATTGGCATAGTGGTTTGGGGGAAGAATTTTTCAATATCCAATAATGTTGTTAGATGTGACAGCCTATTCTATTCCACTTGTAAATTTATATGAAATTCACACACACACACACACACACACACACACACACACACACACACAGAATGTATGTGTGTATCCATGTGCATATATACACACACATATGGATTCATATATACTGGAGGAGAGGGTATATTTGTATATGTATATATGTGTGCACCTCTATGTATATGTATATGTGTGTATATACAGACATATATACTTATATAACTATAATATTTTTTTAAATTAGAATCCACCTCATTAACCTATAGGTAATTGTTCTTTATCATGGATTGAATAAACTGGTTAACTCACACAGTGGATTGCTACACAACAACAAAAAGAATTAAAATAAAAAACTTTAACATGGAGTGTAAATAGGTATAAAATGATATATATAGCATGGAAGCATTTATTTACACTTAATATTTTCATACCAGTGCATATGTGTCAAAATATCCACATGTCTCTACATAGAAAAACATGTGTGAAAATGTCACAAATCAACTTCCAACTTGGTCATCACTGGGGAGCTAGCCACAGGTGAAGGAAAGTGTGGTAAGGTTCTAGCCATAATATTATTTATTCCTTAAAAGAAAATTAAAGCAAATATGATTAAATGACAGCATCTGTTTAGTCCTTGAAGAGTACCTGGGTGTCTGGTTCTTGCCTATTTCCTTTCTCACTATATTAGACAAAGAAATTTTTAGGTTGTTCGCCATTGTTCCTCGACATGAAGCGCAGGGATGAGGAGGTGCTTGATTTGAAATAGTTAAGTTAGGAAGTGAAGCTCATATCATAATAGAGCCAGTAGAAAGCCAGTTAAGACTAGATAATACAAGAGAAGACAGCCTTTTCGATAAATGGTGCTAGGAAAATTGGACAGCTATGTATAGAAGAATGAAACTTAACCATTCTCTTACACCATACATAAAGATAAACTCGAAATGGATATAAGACCTCAACGTGAGGCAGGAATCTATCAAAATCCTAGAGGAGAACATAGTCAATAACCTCTTTGACATCGGCCACAGCAACTTGTTTCAAGACATGTCTCCAAAGGCAAAGGAAACAAAAGTGAAAATGAACTTTTGGGACTTCCTCAAGATCAAAAGCTTCTGCACAGCAAAGGAAATAGTCAACAAAACAAAGAGGCCACCCACGGAATGGGAGAAGATATTTGCAAATGACACTACAACAGGCTGATACCTAAGATCTATAAAGAACTCCTCAAACTTAACACTCAAAAGACAGATAATCACATCAAAAAATGGCCAGAAGACATGAACAAGTACTTCTCCAAAGAAGACATACAAATGGCTAATGGACATATAAAAAAGTGTTCATCATCATTAGCCATCAGGGAGATTCAAATCAAAACCACATTGAGATGCCACCTTACACCAGTTAGAATGGCCAAAATTAGCAAGACAGTAAACAACATGTGTTGGAGAGGATACAGAGAAAGAGGATCCCTCTTATACTGGTGATGGGAATGCAAGTTGGTACAGCCACTTTGGAAAACAGTATGAAGTTTCCTTAAGAAATTAAAAACAGAGCTTCCCTATGACCATGCAATTGCACTACTGGGTATTTACCCCAAAGATACAGATGGAGTGAAAAGAAGAGCCATCTGTACCCCAGTGTTCATAACAGCAATGGCCATAATTGCCAAACTGTGCAAAGAGCCAAGATGCCCTTCAACGGACAAATGGATAAAGAAGATGTGGTCCATATATAATGGAATATTATGTCTCCATCAGAAAGGATGAATACCCAACTTTTGTATCAGCACAGACAGGACTGGAGGAGATTATGCTGAGTGAAAGAAGTCAAGCAGAAAGAGGAAATTACCATATGGCTTCATTTACTTGTGGAGCATAAGGAATAACACAGAGGACATTAGAAGAAGGACAAGAAAAGTGAATTGGGGGTAATTGGAGGGGTAGACAAACCATGAGAGACTGTAAACACTGAGAAAAAAAACTGAGGGTTTGGGAGGGGAGGGAGGTGGAAGGGGTGGGTGAGCTTGGTGGTGGGCATGAAGGAGGGCACGTATTGCATGGAGCACTGGGTGTGGTGCATAAACAATGAATCTTGGAACACTGAAAAAATAAAATAAAATAAAATAAATACAGAAAAAAGAAAAAGAAGACTAGGATTACTCTTTTTAAATGATCCCAGTGAGATTTTTCTAAAGGAAAGAACTGGGCTTGTTCTGTGTAGGTAGGAGGGAAGTAGAGAAGCAGTGGATGGGACCTGAAAGGAGAAAGGTTCAGTCCGAGTTACAGCAGATCGATCCCATGGCCAGAAGGTTCTGGAACTGAGACAGAGTGCTCAGAAGCCATCTTCTTGTCCGGAAATATTCAAACAAAAAAAATAAAGCAGCCTTGTTTATAGAATGTTTAGCAGGGATCCCTAATGCTAATGAATATCATTTATTGAGTACGCACCGTGTTTTAAGCATTTTGTATTAATTGTTGAATTCCCATATCAATCCTCCAACGTTGTGGCAGTTTGTCAAAATAATTGCTGTGATGCTTACAAAGCACATGCCACAGTCCCTGGTACCTGATCATCTCTTAGGGAATTACGTAGCTATTAGTTCTCTTCACAAGCTTGATTAGGACTCCATCTCTTGCAAAAACTGCGCGAGTCAGTTGAGAGGTTGTCACCAAGAGAACATACTGAGAGTCTTAACACATTTGTAACTCACAGTCTGTTACTTAATCCAAGTCACTCTTACATGAGGCAGTGAGAGATGGAATAAGAAGTGAAAATAGAATGGAAATGACCAGACCAAGCTCACATACCACTGAGGGGCAACTGTCAGGTTTGGGTGTTGGAGAAAGGGTATCACACTCAGAAGTGTGCAAGCTGATAGTAAAAATGTCAGGCTTTGTGTCCCTGAGTCTCCATCTCCCTATCCTAGGTCCTTTTTGTCTCCAAACTGCATAACCTGTTTAGTTCCCACATGGGGTCAACGAGGGTGGGTTCTTGGAAAACAGATGAATGAAACATGGAGAGGGAAGATAGTGCATTCCTTCATTAAACCCTGTTCCAAACGTGCTGGGCTGTATTTCCCGCCAGCACTCTCTGCGGATGTTTGCCCACTGCATCCCGTGTGGCAGCCCCTTCCCAATGGCAGGCATGGTTTTGAGCTTTCAAACCCTGGGAATGATTTGGGTGGATAATGTCAACCGATTATGAATTTCTGGTGTGTGGCCCATAGCTATTGGTGATGAATCAGGCTGCTACACAAGGGGACTTTTGATCAAGAGCACATTTCTGCATAATGAGAAGTAAAGTAGTGCAGATTAATGGTGTCAGCATTTTAATGGGACCTGGGGAAAAGGCTGGGTGATGGATTCTTTTTACGGAGAGCAGCCCCGTCTTCTGCCTCCCAGATTTGCATCAAGGAGAGCCCAAGGGGAGCCATTGAAAGGTCATTGCATCTCTCTTTGACAGGTGTTGGCACAAGAGTTTCCTCGTTGTGTCCACCTCCTCTTTGTTGCTGACCTTTCCCCCACTGAGTGGGCACTCAGAGCAAGCCATGGAAAATTGTCCAGAGTTGGGGATGTCTGAACACCATCATTAAGCAACTTACAAAATAAGCATGTAGTCTTCAGGTAGTGTTGGGCTCACTAACGTGGCCCTAGCCAGGCAATGAAGACTTCAAGGGTGGTCCATCTTTATGTCTGGGTGACCTGTCCTCTACATGACCTTTTGCTGCCTTAGGCAGACCTGGAGGAGGAAGACCTAATAGGATATACACATGAACACAGCCTTTCAAGAGAAGCCAGGGCCAAGGTCAAGGCCAAGGTCAAATTTGGGCTATTGCTATGAAAACCAGGTAGCATCTGTTAAATATCTACAGGATGCCTAGAGGACACACATGCTTTGCATTTAACATTTCAGTTAATAATGCCCCTGCAATGAAGGTTTTAGTATTCCCATTTTGTGGCTGAGGACCTCGAGCTTCTGGGAGCTTGTGTGCCTCTTTTGAAATTGCTAAGTTGGTAGCAGTAGGATAATCATGATGATAATCATAATTGCTAACATTTAGGTAGCTCTCACTATGAGCTGTGCAGTCTTCTAAGAGGTTTTTATATATCAATTTGAGTATCAAAATAATGCCCCAAGATCTAGCACTGTATTTTTACGTTTTGCAAATGAGGAAACTGAGGCACAGCAAGGTGAAGTAACCTTCCCAGAGTCACACAGGAAGTTACAGAGGTAGGATTTGAACTCTAGCATCTGGTATTCACCGCTCAACCTTTGCTGCCACACTGCAAATGCCATCCGGCTGTGTGAGCTGGAGGATAGCTCTCTCTCCTAATCTCATCTAACCCAGCTCTGCCTTCAAACTACTCAGGATTACACACTCATAAATATTTATTAAATGTCACTGACCCCACCACTGTGTTAGGTCCCTGTTATTTGCCTGCATATCCTTGTGTTCTTCCCTTACTCCAACACTCATCGGTGTTCAAACCACTACTGTGGTTTCTTGTAGAACATTTGTTTTTCCTCAGAGACTTCAAGCTGCAGGAGAACAGGTGTTAGGCCTCCCTTGTTTAGGATGACAGGCTCGAGGTCCAGGACCGTGTCCCTATAAATAAAATCCCATTTCTGTTTGTTTGTTACCACATTTCACAAGTATTTGTGGATGTAATACCAGCAATTTAGAAGGTATGTTTGGGATGGTCTGGGACAAAATATAAACTATTTGTCAAAGCTAAAATTCCCACCAGGTGGGCTCTGGGGTGGTGGGGGCACCATAGGGAGGGGAAAAAAAAAAAAAAGACCACTGCATTTCTGAGCTGTAAACACTGAGATACAAGATGCCCCAGGATAGCCAAATGGAAAAAGAAAATTCCTTCATGCAAGGTCATATGAAATAGCAAATACACTGTGATTTCAAGCACAAGCTCTAAATCAAACGGCTATGTGTTTCGACTTACAATCAAAGTTTCTCATCATGGTGATTCTAGATACCATGTTTAGTGGTAAGTAGCAAATACGGTATATTATTAACAATAGCTTTTCTCAGTCATGGAATAAACATTCGCTAATGAATGTACAAATGATTGGATAAATGAAGGTAAGTCTGCCACGGTGATCTGTGTAACAACTGATGCTTTCCTCTCACGACATGAGGCTCCCTTTTACTTCCCGTGACCCTTTACATGTACTCACTACAGTTTAAACCCATTGATGACAGCCTCTAAATTTAGGATGCATGTTATGAGCTACATGTTAGAAAGGGAGAAAGGGCAGCTCACGGAGGTGAAGAAATTGTTTTATTATTTTTTCTTTGTAGATTGCATCACTGTTGCTGTTGTTGCTGCTTTTCCTATTATCACTGTGAGGCCACATACACCTTTGTGCACCTGGCACACACTAAGGCCTACAAGCCCAAAGAAAAACAAGTGCAGAAGGGATCGTAGGGCTGAGCTGCCTATTGAGAAAAGAGCACAGGGGCCCAGAGACCAAGACAGCTGAAGAGGGGCCAGCTGGGTCTGAGGAACCTGAGTCTACCACCCAGCAACACTTAGAATAGTCTCAGATCTTCCATGCTGACCTAATTCTCATGGCCGTATCTGACTGTGACAGCTTTTCCTGTTCACAAGATCCATGACTCTATGATGTTCATAAGTCCCATGTCAGTCCCTTTGCTCCTAACTTGACTTTGGTATCGAAAAAATGTTTCATTAGATATGGCTTTGTTTATTCAAAATTCATTCCTCCTTCACATCTTCTTAATGATTTGTAAGCTCAGACTATTAATCTTCTTACCCGAGTTAAACCTTTCTCCCAATCTGTTCTTTTAGAGATATTTCCAAACTCAGAAGCTTACATTCATTGCTCTCTATGGGCTTTCTTAAGGGAATAATTAGCTAGAAAGCCTGTTGTCCATTAGAAATGCTAAAGAAAGAGTTCCAGTATTAGGTGGGACTGCAAACATGATGCTTGCTGGCAGTATGCTGCCTGCTGAATGTTGCTGAATCAAACAATTTACATCATTTTGGGAAAGGCACTGATTTTCTTTCTGCACTGGCCACTACCTAAGTCCAGAGAATAAGGTAGATGGAGGTCACCACCATGTCGAGAAGGAATTAGTGACACAGCAGAACTGCAAATGGATAAGCACCATGGAAGAGTCTGAATGAAGAGTTGACAAAGAAGAAGTAATTCCATCAGGGGAGACACTGGGCAAACTTTTAGAACATTCATATTGAACCAATGATGCACTTGATTGAGAAAGGGAACAGCATACAAAAAGACAGAAGGACACAACATTTTTATGCATGTTATGTTGGGAGAACTCTTCCTCCACTGCCAGTGTTCTGGCTTTTTTCATTTTCTTGAATACAGCATGTTCTTTTTCAACATTGAGTCTCCTTAACCACTCTTCCTTCTGCCTGTAACAATGTTCCCAGCCCAGCTCTGGTCACTGCCTAACTTCTACCCATTTCTTCCAATTTCCTGATTAACTGTTCTATTCTCAAGTTGGCCTGTTCTGACACAGGAGACTCAGTGAAATTCTTACATTTATGCTCTTATCACACTTCTAAAATCCTCTTTGTTCACTTGCATTATACTCAACATACTTGCTTAATGTCTGCCTTCCCCAATCCAGTGTGTTAAATTAATTAAACAAGGAGGCCATGAGACTGCTGAGTCCCTAATCCACGAAGGACTAACTGAGCAAATCAAAATCTAGCCTGTAAATGCCTCAAAGTTACAAAACTGAAAAGCTAAGGACAACCCATCACAAATAGCCAACGAGGCTTTACACTGCAGCCAATGCTATAATTTCCTTTCTTTGCTTCTGCACTTCCTCTGTACAAGTCTTTTCTGGGACTTCTGTCAGCAGTATGCTCCTAACCATTTCCAGTTTGATGCTGCCTAACTTGAACTGGTTTTTGGTCAACGAAACTCTTAGGGGCGCCTGGGTGGCTCAGTTGGTTGGATGACTGCCTTCGGCTCAGGTCATGATCCTGGAGTCCCGGGATCGAGTCCCACATCAGGCTCCCAGCTCCATGGGAAGTCTGCTTCTCCCTCTGACCTTCTCCTCGCTCATGTTCTCTCTCCCTGTCTCTCTCTCAAATAAATAAATAAAATCTTAAAAAAAAAAAAAAGAAAAGAAAAAAAACTCTTAAAATTGCTAATATGCCTTGGTCTACCTTTTAACAAGTGTAAATTCATGAGGGTTGAGACCACATCTGTCTTGTTCTGATGGATTATCATCACTTTCTTCAGGACCTGATACCTACTTACCACTTATCTATATGTATCTCTACACAGTGGTGGCCTGGGGGACGGACTCAGGGCATGGTGGAAAGTCATTAGGAATGAGAACAACAAATTAACAGAGGGAGATAAAATTATAGAGCACTTTGACTGAAGTCTTCCCCTTAAATATGCTCCCAGACACCTTGGTTTTGAAAAACTAAACCAAATGTGGAAGAAACACAAACACACCAGATTTTCTTCAAGCTTTGCAGGAACGTATAGGAAAGGATGAAAAAAGAGGAGTAATTGATAAACTCTAATATGATGATGGTTTTCTAAAAATTAATCTCATGTGGGAGATAATGGTGGCAGCCTCAAATATGTGGTAGCCTCTAAATATTCCTGAAAGTGTGGAACAAGTTAGCAATGTCCATACTCTAAAAGCAGAAAGAAAAAAGAGAGGGAAACTAAGGTTCTATTTGTATCTATGGTAACTGGAAGTAGACATGGCCATGTGAATCACACTTGAGGAAAATAGTACTTTGGCTACTGGTTGGTTGGTCAATACATTCATTCATTTGATGAGTGTTCATCGAGCTATAGTTTACCTAGTGTTATGTCAATCATTACACTAGGCTCAGATCTTGTCCTTACAAAATCTGCTATACAACAGAGGAGAAAGACCATCAAACAAATAAATGAATGAGCAATTTATTCACCACAGTGACAAGGCATGCTACAAAGGGAGAAACACAGATTTGAGGGCAGCCTTGGCCAGTAGGCATGACTATCAGAAGGCATCTGAAAGGTCTTATGCTTTGGCATTCACTAAAGGATGTTAGATTTTTTTTAAATTTTGATTTATTTATTTGACAGACAGAAATCACAAATAGAAAGAGAGACAGGCAGAGAGAGAGGGGAAAGCAGGCTCTCTGCTGAGCAGAGAGCTCGATGCGGGGCTTGATCCCAGGACTCTGGGACCATGACCTGAGCCGAAGGCAGAGGCTTTAACCCACTGAGCCACCCAGGCGCCCCGGATGTTAGATTTTGATCATACTTGTGAGGTCTCCTGGGTCTATAGTATGCCATTTCTCTGAAGCCTGTACATAAATATTTACTGGCAAATTGGCAGAATCACATGAACCTTTCAACCTGCAAATCTCCCCAAACCTCACTATAGGCATCCAAAACTCAAGTGGTTTTGTTTTTTCTTCTCATCATGTAATAATGAATGATTCTTATTAAAGATTGAGTTGGGTTACTCTGAATTTTATCATGTTTTACTGAATTTTATGGGGGTAAATTGTGTGTTACTGAGGCATTTATGAATGTGATTTTTTTAGAGGCATTTCTTAGGACATACACTTTATCTAAGTCAAGGACATATGCCATGACTTGCCACCTGTATTTACAAATATGACTCTTTCTTAGGAAAAGAGAAAAAAGTTGGGATTCTCAGAATATGCTGACTAAACGTCTGAAAAAACCCCAGTAGGAACCTTTCCCGATCCAAGGGGAAGGCTGTCCCTCCTCTTATATCAGCTGACCCTCAGGCCAAAAGCAGTATGGAAAAAAAAAGTACACTTTTTTTTAGAATAAGAGAGTAACATTTTAGTTCTAACATTTTGATTTTTGTTTTAAATTTGTTTCTTCCCAGGTCTTTTCTCCCCTTGTGTTATGTCTTGGTCTTAAAAAATAAAGAACATAAAGAGCATTAATAACAAAAATATGAAGCATTCATTAAGAAAATAAAAAATAAAAAGACTCCCAGGACACCTAGGTGCCTCAGTGGGTTAGAGCCTCTGCCTTCAGCTCAGGTCATGATCTCAGGGTCCTAGGATGAAGCCCCACATCGGGCTCTCTGCTCAGCAGGGAGCCTGCTTCCCCCTCTCTCTCTGCCTGCCTCTTTACCTACTTGTGATCTCTGTCTGTCAAATAAATAAATTTTTAAAAATATTTTTAAAAAAAAGACTCCCAACAAACAAAAGTCTAGGACCAGTTGGCTTCACAAGTGAATTCTACCAAAAATTTAAAAAAGAGTTAATATTTATTCCTTTAAACTATTCCAAAAAAATAGAGAAAGAAGGACAGTTTCCAAATACATTCTAGAAGACCAGCATTACCCTGACAGCAAAACTAGACAGACACAAAAAGAGAAAACCACAGGCCACTATCCCTGCTGAACACAGATGCAAAATGCTTCAGCAAATATAAGCAAACCAAATTTGACAATACATTAAAAGGATCATTCACCACAATCAAGTGGGACTTACTCTGCAATACAAGGATGGTTCAATATTCACCTGTCAATTGACATGATACACCACATCAAAAAAGTAAGAATAAAAAGCATATGAGCATCTCAAATAGATGCAGAAAAAGCATATGACAAAATTCAATACACATACATGATAAAAACTCTTCACAAAGTGGGTTTAAACACCTCAACATGATACAGGTCATATATAAGAAACCCACAGATAACATATGATGGTAAAAAAACTGAGAACTTTCCTCTAAGATCAGGAATAAGACAAGGTTGTCCACTCTCACCACCTTTATTCAACATAGTACTGTAAGTTGTAGCCACAGCAATCAGACAAGAAAAGAAATAAAAAGCATCCAGATTGGAAAGAAGAAGCTAAACTATCACCATTTGCAGTTAACATGATACTATACATAGAAAACTCTAATAACTTAACCAAAAACTATTAGAATAAATGAATTCAGTAGAGTTTCAGGATAAAAATTAATACATAGGAATCTGTTGCATTTTTATACACTAACAACAAATTAGCATAAAGAGAAATTAGGTAAACAGTCCCGCTTACAACTGCACCAAAAGAATAAAATATCTAGGAATAAACTTAACCTAGGAGGTAAAGGACCTGTACTCTGAAAACTATAAAACACTGATGAAAGAGATCAAAGATGACACAAGTAGTCTATGTTCGTGGATTAGAAGAATATTATTAAAATGTCCATACAACCCAAAGCACTCTACATATTCAGTGGATTCCTGATGAAAATACCACAGCATTACTCAAAGAACTAGAACAAAATATTAAAATTTGTATGGAATCATAAAAAACCCTGAATATCAAAAACAATCTTGAGAAACAACAACAAATCTAGAGGTATCAATTCCAAACTTCAAGACATACTACAAAGCTGTAGTAATCAAAACAGTATAGTACTGGCATGAGAACAGACACATAGATCAACAGAAGAAAAGAGATGGCCCAGAAATAAAACCATACTTATACGGTCAATTAACTATGACAAAGGAGGCAAGAATATACGATGAGGAAAAGACAGTCTCTTCAATAAATGGTGCCGGGAAAACTGGACAGCAACATGCAAAGGAATAAAACTGGACTGCTTTCTTATATGATACACAAAAATTAACTCAAAATGGGTAAAAGACCTAAATGTGACACATGAAATCATAAAACACCTAGAAAAACAAAGGCAGTAATTTCTTTGACATTGACCTTAGCAACATTTTTCTAGATAGGTCTCCTCAGGCAAGGGAAACAAAAACAAAAATAAATTATTGGGACTGCACCAAAATAAAAAGTTTTTGGACAGTGAAAGAAACCATTAACAAAAAACAAAAAAACTAACAAAGGTTTTTGTTAAAATCATTAATAAAATGGACGGGAGAAGAAAGTCAAATGTTAGATTCAATAAAGGGTTAATAGCCAAAATATATACTTATATAACTCAATACCCCAAAACCCAACAATCCAACTTAAAAATGGGCAGAGAACCCAAATAGACATTTTTTTTTCCAAAAAAGACATGCTGATATGAAACACACACATGAAAATACGCTCAACATTACTAATCATCTGGGAAACACAAAACCAAACCACAATGAGGTACCAAGTTACACCTGTCAGAATAGCTAAAATCAAAATGACAAGATATAACAGGTGTTAATGAAGATGTGCAGAAAAAGGAACCCTCATGCACTGAGGGTGGGAATGCAAACTGGTGCAGCCACTGTGTAATAAAAAGTCAGTTCCTCAAAAAATTAAAAATAGAATACCATATGACTCAGTAATTCCAGTACTGGGTATTCATCTCAAGAAAACAAAAACACAAATTCAAAAAGATATATGCACCCTTATATTCAGTGCAGAACTATTTACAATACTCCAAACATGGAAGCAACCCAAGTGTCTACTGATACATGAATAAATAAAGAAGTTGTGGAATAGGGGTGGCTCAGTCAAGCATCTGCTTATGGGTTTCAGCTCAGGTCATGATTTCAGGGTTCTAAGACTGAGCCGCATGTTGGGCTCCACACCCAGCTTTGCATTCCCTTTGTCTCTCTCTCAAAAAAAAAGAAAGAAAAGAAAAGAAAATGGTATAAATATGCAATGGAATATTACTAAGCCATAAAAAGGATGGGATCTTGCCACTTGCAACAACATAGATGGGCCTAGTGGGTATTAGGCTACATGAAATAAGTTGGAAAGAGAAAGACAAATACCACATGATTTCCCTTATATGTGGAATCTAAAAAAACAAATGAAAAAACAAAAAGCAGAAGCAGACCCATAAATACAGAGATCAAACTGACGGTTGCTATGGGAGAAAGGAGAGGTGGCTGGGTCAATGGGTGAAGGGGAGTGGGAGATACAGGCTTTCAGTTACGGAATGAACAAATCATGGACGTAAAAGTGCTCACACAACCCTATGGTTTCTAGAGTCCTCAACAATCCCCTGCCAAGGGTTCACGCCCGTTATGAAATCTGTGATCCAGAAGCAGAGTCCCGGGTTTCACTTGTCTTATGATTTATGTTTACTCTTGGAAGGGGTAGAATGTTAGCATTAGGGATGATGAGATGGGTGGGGAATGCAGGTAGATCTAAAGTGGCACGTGTTCAACCCTAGTCCGGGGAGGAAGAATAAAAATCCCTGGACAGGACTTTATTCCCAAGACCTCCCAATACAGACTGCTGACACATTCAGTACCTTCTGTGATGGTTAATTTTATGGGTCAACTTAGCTAGACTGTGGTGCTCTGTTGTTTTGTCAAACAGAGGTAGGTTTTAAAAGATGTAATTAACATTTAAATTAGTGGATTTCACATAAAGCAAATTACCCTCCATAACTTAAGCGGGCCTCATCCAATCAGTGGAAGACCTGAAGAGCAAAGAGAGGTTTCCCAGTGATGAAGCAACTCTCAAGACCGCAACATCAACTCTGACCGCAGTCTCTAGCCTGCTAGCCTGCCCTGTAAATTTCAGATTTCCCAGCATCTACAATCACATCAGGTAATTCCTCAGAATAAATCTCTATCTACCTATCCTTGGAGAGCACTGACTAATCTGACTCATGCACTTTCGTTTTAGGAAAGGTTTGTTTCACTTTGATGTACAATATTGGGAGCCTAGAACAGCACTGCTGGAAAGGGCCTTAGCTCTTTGGGCCTGTGGAATCTGGTCCTAAATGATAGTTTACACTCCACTTCCTTTACTGAGGGCAGATAACCCTTGTGGAGTGACAGGATCTCCTAGAATATCCTCACAGCAGGACGGCCACTCCCTGCTTGTGGACCACCCACAGACGCCAGGGCCTCCCAAGGAAGCCTTGCCTTTCTCCCTGCTTTGTCTGACCCAGGCCTCCTGCCATGGGAACAATTAGGAACTTAGAGCAGAAGGAGAAGTAAGGTTTCTTCTAGCTCTGCAGTTGTAAGACTTAAACGTTGTTGGATGTTGGAATTAAAAGGGCAAAACCTCCACCCCCGACCTCTGCAGCTGCCCCACGGATGGGCCACAGAAGGGAGCCTGGCGAGAGGTAATTAACCGCAGATCACTAACGGCTCAATGGGAAGGCCTGTGTCCAGGAATTCCTTTTGCCAGAGGTCCTGGGAGCATTTGCTGCAGAGAAACAAGTTTGCAAATAAGCACTTTTCTTTGTAAAGGCCCCTTTCCCCAGCTCCATTAGCTCCCAGCTCCGTTTTCAACTGCGAGGGCTGTCTTTTCATCTTGAACTTGACATATTCTTCTAGTTTAGCCCAGTCACATGGAGCCCTCTGGCAAGCCACTCTCTCTCCCACTGTGAATTGTTGGGAACCTCGGCAGAGAATAAAATTCGGAGTCGGCCAACTTTTCCCCCACAACCTCCGACTTTGCCTCTCTTTGTGCTTAACAATGGATGGTAAGATCTTTGGTTTTCTTTGTCATTGGGAAAGATGCTGGAGTCAAACAAAGGAGAACAAAAATTCCAGACGTGCTGAGAAAATGAAAGAGAGAGAGAGAGAGAGAGTGTGTGTGTGTGTGTGTGTGTTGGCATAGTCTCACCCACCACCGCCAAATGCCACTGATTAGCATTGTAACCCTCAGGAATGTATGTCATTTGGGGTTGAGTTAGTGGTTTGAGCAATGTTCCTTCCAACTTCCTGCTGGAAAATTTAACCTCTTTTTAGTCTTTAGCCAGGCAAGGAAGCTCAGCACCATTTTATTTGTTCTTACCTGCGGAGTAGCTCCTAAACCAGTTCCCGCTGCTCGTTCCCACTATCCTGGCCATTCTCGTCTTCCTGGATCATCAGTGTGTCCTAACTCTTCTCCTCTGCTTTGCGCCCTCCAAAAACATCTTCCCACCGCAGCCACAGACATCTTTCTAAAATGCCCATCTGACTACCCTGTTGCTCATTTCCTGAAGAATCAAGTCTAGGTTCCTGGAGGGGCAGCCAAGATGCTCCTGGGGTTCTTGTATCCCCTGGCCCCCTCGGCCCGCTGATTAAATCAGCCTCTCTCTCTCTCTGCACTATTTCCTACTTTTTTGGTGCAGTGTCTACTTCTTTAGTTTGTTTTTGCTTTTATTTTTTGTTTGTTTGTTTGTTTGAGTAAACGCTGCCCCTTCCCTAAGTCCCTCTGGGCCCTTATCTACTCTCTCTAGCCTAGATAGTGTGAGAAGTTTCTTAAGTGGTTACTGCTTTTCTATATTGACAGTGTATCACCTGTATTTGCTCGCCTTCCTGGCCCGCCTGAGAGTCCTCTGGAGTGGGAACTTTCTATCCCCATAGGTAGGGCAGCACAGGGCAGAGCACACAGACTATCTTCAGTTAATGTCTCTGGAATATTGGAAAGCATAATACAACAGACCGTGGGAGTGAAGCCCGCTGCCTCTATACCAAGATTTGTGTGGATTTGAATCCTAGCCTTCATTGCTTGAGCCTCCATTTCCTCGCCTGTGAAATGGGCACAACCCTATCAACATCAAGAGCACCGATAGTCAAAATTCACTGAAATAATGCTTACAAAGTATTCAACACATCCCTAAATTCTCCTAACACCTCACTGCTTGGCATTGCTAGGGAGAAGTGTTTCCTCCACTCGCCTGGGCAACCCTCCATCTATGCCCACCCTCTTTGTTCACAGACTTTCTCCGACTCGAATCCCCAGTGAAGTCATCAACCACAGGGGGAAGAAAGAGTTAAGCCCCACTCTGTTCACCGCAAATCCACAGGCACTAAATAAGGCTCCAGCGCTCAGGCTTTAAGTATGGGCTGCAGCTAACTATAAACAGCTGTTGCAAGATAATAGCCTTCTACTGGTAAAATAAGGCCAGCCCCCCCCCCCTCCTTCACAATGAAACCTTTCTTGCAAAGAGCATTGAGAACTGATAGATCTCCGGCTGGCAGTAATCAGAATTAAAAGATGAGGGAAGGGGGAAGGCTGTCAGGCTTCTCAGATCAAGCTGTCATGTATACAGCTATTCTATTTCCATTTCCAAAAGCCAAAACACCCCAGCGTCTCTTATCTGCAGCACATTCCCCCTGTTGTTCTAACGGGGAAAAACAACGCTGCTCCCTTCCTGTGACGGCATTAACTCTAATAACTGGAAAAAGAGCAGACATTAGCCAAGAAGACATATGTGTTGCTTTTCTACGGCAGCCCCTTCATTCAACGAATCCTCCCTTCCCATTGTAGGAAATTAAGTATGAATCAAAGCACAGCAATGTGCCTCCATATGGAATTTGGGAGCTCTTAGGGCCACTGCACGGTGTAACAAAGGTGGGACTCAACATGAGTGACGTCTACTCCGCCGGAGACAGGTGAATGTCTTGGTTTGGGGAATTGATGACGCAACGTGTTGTTTCAGAAAATACCCAGAATTTATTAAGTGTGTATCTAGTGTCGGGCACATCATACATGCTTGATATTTGTGTGTTCTCCTGAGCTTGTTGAACACTTTCCATGGGTGAAGAGTGGTAAAAGAACTCCAGGAGTAAGTGAACTTGCTTTCAGAGAATGGGTTGATGAAGCCACAGAATTTTGAAATGGAAACTGAGTCTTTTTTCTGGTGTTAAATCCTATCCATCTGTCTGTCTATCTTTTTTAGCAAAGGAGGTCGAAGAGACCTAGGGAAACTGAGTGGTTAACAGAGGGGCAACCAGCAAGTTAGCCGCAACAGGAAATGGACCAACCTTTCTGATTCCCTAGCCAGTGAGTTCAGTCAGCTCACATCAAAAATTCTAAGACTAGCGGCACCTGGGTGGCTCAGTGGGTTAAGTCGCTGCCTTCGGCTCAGGTCATGATCTCAGGGTCCTGGGATCAAGTCCTACATCGGGCTCTCTGCTCAGCAGGGAACCTGCTTCCCTCTCTCTCTGCCAGCCTCTCTACCTACCTGTGATCTCTCTCTGTCAAATAAATAAAATCTTTTAAAAAAAAAAAAAAGTTCTAAGACTAGGAGCACCTGGGTGGCTCAGTCATTAAGACTCTGCCTTCGGCTCAGGTCATGATCCCAAGGTCTTAGGATTGAGTCCTGCATCCGGCTCCCTGCTCTGCGGGAACCCTGCTTCTCCTCCCACTCCCCCTGCTTGTGTTCCCTCTCTTGCTGTGTGTCTCTGTCAAATAAATAAATAAAATCTTAAAAAAAAAAAATTCTAAGACTAGGGCGCCTAGGCAGCTCAGTGGGTTAAAACCTCTGCCTTTGGCTCAGGTCATAATCCCAGGGTCCCGGGGTCAAGCCCACATCGGACTCTCTGCTCAGGGGGGAGCCTGCTTCCTCCTCTCTCTCTGCCTGCTTCTCTCCCTACTTGTGATCTCTGTCTGTCAAATAAATTAATAAAATCTTAAAAAAAAAAAAAACCATTCTAAGACTAAAGCAAAGATCTCTTTGGTAAACAAAATTCAGGAAGAACGCTAGAAGCAGCATCATGGAGGAGTTTAATTCTGTTTATGACTGTGGTCTCAGGAGAAGTAGATGTAACTACTGATGTTTTGTCTCCAGCTAGATAATACATCTTAAAAAATAGCAAGGCACAATAGGCGCTCTTTAATTAAAGAATGACATGAACTATGGACTTGGCTATTGCTGTGCAGGCATCTTTTGCATCTAGGACAATACAATAATACCCATGGTTTTCTCACTATTTATGAACCAGTAAATAACAGCCTGTAAGGTGGGTCCTTTAGTTAGTACCATTTTGTAGATTAGGAAACTATGGTATAGGAAGATTACGGCATTTGCTCATTGTCACCCAGCTAAGAAGTTCCAGAGTCCAGGTTCAACGCCTTAATTTGTGACCTAGAACTGGATTTCTGAACTGCTTTAATGCCTTACTGAAAAGTAAATGGAAAAGTCATGACCCTCTTGTTTATGATGGAATCACATTTTTGTTTCTTGCTTTGTGTCTTTAGATTGCCCCAAAATGGGCCATCCTGAGAAGTCCCTTTATATTCCTATCTCACACCAGGGACATCTGTTGGTTTGCAACCTTCCCAGAGCTTCCCAGGTGTAATCTGAAACCAGCCCCCCATACTGGGAGTGCAGGGAGAGGCGGGACACTGGTCCATGTACAGGCTGGTACATGGAGATTTTAATAAGCAAAAAAACCTTAAATGTAAGGCTTGTCATGGGGAGCAGCAAGACAGATGGATCCCTGCCCCTACCTGCCAAATCTCAGAAGTTTATAAAAAGGCTCTAAACTGTGCTCAGTTACATAATCCACGTGGATATTCTCAATACCATGTCACAGTCTCAAGGCTATGTCCTTGGAACAGCCTCTAGGAGCAGGAAAGGCACATTCCAAGGACAGGGGTGGGGGTGGGGATCCTCTGAGTGCCCATGTCCAGCTCACAGGTCAGTCAGCAGTCACCTGTTTTTAAGGACACTCCCCAACCAGATCACTCTGATAAGGCACACGGCCTGTCCACATTCACCCAGTTTGTAAGATATGGAGATTTCTAAAATCAAGTCTAAAATCAAGATTTCAAGATCATGACAACATTACTGTCTCCTTGGATATTTTGAATCCACAAATTTTATCTAGGCGGTTTCTAGCAAATCACAAAAAGTTCGTTATAAGGCATTATTGGTATCAAAATGATCAAACTAATCAAAGAATAAGGAACAAGGTCCAGGCTTGGGTTAGGGCAAGGATGGGAAACGTATCCTGACTTCTAGTCCAATTCCAATCAATTACTCTGAGGTCCCTGGAGGGCTATGCTAAGAAAGATCATGAGATTACTTCTGTATTTTGTTCAAATTCTTAGTGTATGTGTTGCCAAAGTGAGCGCAGATAATGAGATTGCTTCTGATCCCACTGGGAAAACATCTTTTGATATTGAGCTAAGTTGATTCAATGTTGGAATGCCTAAGGGGGACTGGGATGGATAGGTTTTATTTGCCTCCCCAGATCTACTTTCCCTTTTTATTCTGCTCTGTGCTTGACCTCTACAATCTATATCCAAAGGGTCCCTCACCTCCAAGCTTCCAAATGGATTGGGCCAGTGGGGAACCCATCAAGAGATTGAAAGGGGCGGGGGGGAAGACTGTGGTGAAGGGATTTATTCCCTGTGGTTCCCTCACTGTGGGTCACCATGGATGACTTCACCCCCTCAAAAGGAAGGGCACAGCTCCTGTTAGGAGGTCCCTCTACTCAGATCTCTCTCCAGAATCCAGTCACTGTTTCCTTCCCCTTGCTTCTTTAATAGGCTTTGACTACTGTACATATGTCTTGTGGGTTTCCTACATGGTGTTATGTCTTTACTAAATATTCTACTTATGGAATTCTCAAGTCACTCAGTTGGAAGGCACCATGACGATGACTGACAGAGTGGCCATGTTACAAGGGGATGGATTAGCTACTAAGTCATGGATGAATGAGGAGTGAGCACTTGCTTCTCTTGGGAAGGGAATCCTAAGGATGTTCTTTTTATTTTTGTATCACACCACTATAGACACTTCTAGCATCAGTCCAACCTCCTATGGTGAAGGCAATGTTGCATAGGGAAGAAGGCTGAGATATCACACCAAATGAGACAGGCCTGATTCACATCCAGCCCTAACCCCTCCTGTCTGTATTTAAGCTTGGGTCGGATGGTTAGACTCTTGGGGTCTTAGTTTCCTACCCCCACAAAATTGGGATAATAACACCTAAATGCTAACTTACCAATCAGGGAAGGGACAACATTTGTAAAATTCTCCGTTTACAGCATTTGGCTAAGTTTACATGGATCAACAGAATGGGAGTTTTTGGATAAGACTTTTTTTTTTTTTTCCATCAGCCCAAAGTCAGGAAGGTAGCAGTGTTCTTTCCTTCTTTCCTTCCTTCCTTGTTGTATCCATCTTGTTTCTTCTCAAACCTTGTATGTTTGATTCTTGGTTCTCCTATAGGAGTCTCCTGTAGGAGTCCTCATGACTCACAGAGCAGAAAGGTGTAACCATCAGCATTTTATGCCCTAAAAACCTCAGCAATCCAGACCCCTGGGGGCAGATTCTCAAATTAGATGTTGAGCTTCCTGAAGACAGCAATCGATATTATTTATTTCTCTATCCCCAGTTCCCGTTGCACAATTTATACACAGTAAATGTTTACCAAGTTAATGAGCTATACTGAATAATCTTGTTTTCCATAGATTTAAGGCTTCCCTACTTTAAATGAGGAAATGTTTACTTATTCTAATCATTTTGAATAAAAACATTTCAGGTATTTGTATCTAAACATTTACCTTAGCCCAGGTCATACCATTGTGCTCAGTGAACCAGTACTCTCCGGGGAAGTGGAGGCTCCCAGGGACACTGTGCTCTCATCTACACATTCCCCCAGTTTCCTATTTTGAATCCTTCATGCCTCATCCTTGCAGTACCACTCATCTCTCTTCCACAATAAGAGTGAAGAAGCCCTGAATAAGTGTGTACAAATAAAGAGGGAAAGGAGTGAACACCACCTGCTCTGTTCAGAAGTTTTTATTCTTTACCTCTTAGTTTCAGAGTATTTTTAAAAAAAATGATATTGACATGAGAACACATTGATACCTAAGAAGGACTTGGGAAGACAAAAGGGCACATCTGCTTCCTTTGCCGCAGAAGGCCATTGGCTGCTTTGCAGTGCTGTGATACATCCAGGCCTGGCTTGTCTCTGGGGAATTGTCAAGTCCATGTATATGAAATCTCAGTCCCTCTGATGTGGATTCTAACAGGAATCAGAAATGAGGATGCATGCACCCTGTTTTAGATGGCCTTTATTTGGGGTTCTGTCCCCAAAAAGTCATCGAGGTTGAAAAAAATGATAAGGATCACTTTGGGGAGTGGACAGAAAGATGGAACCTGGGATTAAGTTCCTTGTCCTCAATACTCCTCACCAGGACATCAAGCCCCTTCTGACCCTCCACTTATGTGTAAAGTGGGGATGACCACACACCTGGACTTTCTGGGGAGGGGGAGGGCAGGAGCATGAGAAGAAGAGCACACACGAGCATTCTGGAAAAACAGGGGTAACGTGCCCTTTCAAATGTCCCTTATGATGATAGCAGTGATGAAGCCTCTTATCTAAGGCTGACAGCAAATCTCCCACACTCTTGTGAACTTCTGGGGGAGTCAGGTCTGGTGCAACCTAAAGCAATCCAAAATGCAAGTTTCTCTGGACTTAGGGTTTATTTGAACACCTGCCATCTGGGAGTCTGCATGTAGATCCCAAGTCAACCTTAGTTCACCTCACCCTCCCATTAGCCCTTATAGCTGCTCCTCAGTGTTTAGGGCCAGGAGACAATCTAGCTAGCTGATCCTGCTGTACTTCTTTTCATCAGCTTGGCAGTCAGGAGACTCCAAGCCAACTTTAATTCTCTACTGCAGTTAACTCTTCCATGCTAAGTTCTGATAGGGTTTATCCATTCTATGCCTCTCTGTAGATTTTAATCTTTTCTATTCTAAATGCCCTAAGAGACTTTTTTTTTTTTTTAAAGAGTTTATTTGACAGAGAGAGAGATCACAAGTAGGCAGAGAAGAAGGCAGGGGGGGGGGGAGCAGGCTCCCCGCAGAGCAGAGAGCCTGATGTGGGGCTCGATCCCAGGACCGAGATCATGACCTGAGCTGAAGGCAGTAGCTTAACCCACTGAGCCACCCAGGTACCCCTAAGAGATGTTTTCTAAATGTCAGTTAATTCAACTTATTTTTGAGTATGTGATAGGAGTGCTATAAACAATGAATGGCTGGGGAGTAAATAGATGGTGAAAAGTGAATGACTAGTTGAACTGTACAGCACAAAGAATGAACCTTAATGCATGCACATAAAAAAAAATCATTTAGGAAATCAGGAGAAGCTCAGGAAGAGATGTAGACTGTAGATATAGAAAATCCAAGTGTATTCCAAATGTGTGAAACAACTTTGCTGAAGGGGGCCAGGAAGAGAAGGTGCTGACCGAGGTAACTTTGGAAATGAGTAAGGTTAAAAAGGCAAAGAGAACTACACATAAGCACTGTACTCTGGTTGATAATGTTGTTTCCCACAGCGCTAAGGTGAACAATTCTGATGTAGCTCTGCATGCATGCCATAAGGCAACAATGAAGTAAATGGATGGCAGGTGATGGGAGCTACATTTCTCACTGTATAAAGGGAGTTTACAGAGAAGCAAGGTAAAGAGGCTAGAGTGATTCGTGTAGTAATGGATTAAAGCTGGAGATCGGAGTATGAACTCACAAGTAGCTTCATAGAGACAGAGACAATTACAGTAGAGATATTCGTGTGTGTGTGTGTGTGTGTGTGTGTGTGTGTGTGTATTACAGGAGCATATAAATGCATACACCCAGGAGTTAGAATACACAGACATACATAATACATATAGGGTTTTTGTTTGTTTGTTTTTTTTCCCTCAGTTGAGAAGACCTAAAAGAAACAACACCCTGACAACAATGTGTACATCTAGAACCCAGATCTTGGTTGCTAAACTGGAGCTTTTAGGAGAAATGGTTGACTCCAGGGCCAGCACAGGAATTATACAAGATGTACCTGGACCAGAAAGTAAGAAGGTACCCCAAATTTAAAAAGCTTGCATTAACTGGGGGGTGGTGAGTCAAAGGAGCACAGGAATCACTTTAAAGAAATTTCAGTGCCAAAGCTGGTACGATTTAAGCAACAAAATTAAGTAGTGTTGGATTAAAATGCAAAATAGAAAATAAATGCTCACAAGTCCATGCTTTTCTAAATAAGTGATGGAATAAATGTATCAGGCAAAGAGACAAATCTCCTATGTAGACTTCTAAATAATTATGTAGATACTCTGCTCCCAAGAAAGGGGAAGCCTAACTCCAGACCCTTTCTGTATGGTCTCTGCACAGTGACTTCATTCAAAAAAAAAAAAAAAAACATGAAAATGGGGCAAATAAAAGTAATTATACAGTAGAGAAACCTGACAAATACTACCTCAGCCAGGTGATCAAGGTCAATATCAGCAGAAAGAACTCATGTAGATGGTAAGTATCCTTGATATGACAGGATAGAAATACAACTTAACCACTGTGATCTTACTCTCAAAACTCACAACTCTAACTCTGAAAACTATAAAGCACCAATGAAAGCAATTAAAGACAACATGAAGAAATGGGAAGGCATCCCATGCTCACAGGTTGGAAGAACAAATGTTGTTCAAATGTCCATACTACCTAAAGCAATCTATACATTCAGCACAATCTCTATGAAATACCACCAGCATTTTTCACACAACTAGAACAAATAATCCTAAAATTTGTATGGAACTACAGAAGACCTCCAGTAGCCAAAGCAACCTTGAAAAAGCAAAGCAAAGTTGGAGGCATCCCAATTCCAGATTTGAAGCTACAATACAAAACTGTGGTAATCAAAAGAATATGGTATTAGCACAAAAACAGATACACAGATCAGAACAAAATAGAAAACCCAGAAATAAACTCAGAATTCTATGGTCAATTCATCTTCGACAAAGCAGGATAGAATATCCAATGGGAAAAAGGGAGTCTCTTCAACAAATGGTGTTGGGAAAACTGGACAGCAACATGGAAAAGAATGAACCTGGACCACTTCTAACATCATATACAGAGATAAATTAAAAATGGAATAAAGACTAATTGAGACCTGAAACCATCAAAATCACAGAAGAGAGCACAGTCGGTAATATCTCTGACAACTTTTCTCTAGATAAGTCTCCTGAGGCAAGGGAAACAAAAGCAAAAATAAACTATCGGACGCCATCAAAATAAAAAGCTTCTGTACAGCAAAGACTACAATCCATAAAACAGAAAGGCAACCTACAGATAGGAGAAGAGATTTGTAAGGGACATACCCAATAAAGGATGGGTATCCAAAATATACAAAGAACTTACAAAACTCAACACTCAAAAAATAAAAATACTCTAATAAAAAACGGGCAGAAGGCAGGAACAAATAGCTCTTCAAATAAGATAGACAGTGGCCAACAGACACATGGAAAGATGCTCAACATCACTCATCATCAGGGAGGTGCAAATCAAAACTACAGTGAGAGATCCCTCACAGCTGTCAGAATGGCTAAAATCACCAACACGAGAAACAACAGGTGCTGGCAAGGATATATAGTAAAAGCAACCCTTTTTCACTGTTGGAATGAAAACTGGTGCAGCCACTCTAGAAAACAGTATGGAGGTTCCTCAGAGAGTTAAAAATATGATGCAGCAATTACATTACTAGGTATGTATCCAAAGAATCCAAAAGAATACAAAGGCACTAATTCAAAGGGATATATGCAGTCCCATTTTTTAAAAGATTTTATTTATTTATGTGACAGACAGAGATTACAAGTAGGCAGAGAGACAGGCAGAGAGAGAGAGAGAAGGAAGCGGGCTCCCTGCAGAGCAGAGAGCCCAATGTGGGGCACAATCCCAGGACCCTGGGAATATGACCTGAGCTGAAGGCAGAGGCTTTAACCCACTGAGCCACCCAGGTGCCCCTGCAGGTCCTATTTTGTAGCAGCATTGTTTATAATAGCCAAGATACAGAAGCAGCCCAAGAGTCCATCCGCTGAGGAGCGGATAAGGAAGATATGTATACATATATATATATACACATATATACACACACACATATATATATACACATACATACACATACACATACATATATATGTATATATGATGGAGTATTAGTCACAAAAAAATGAAATCTTGCCATTTGCAATAGTGTGGAGAGAGCTAAAAAGTATAAAGATAAGTGAAATCAGAAAAAGACAACATACGATTTCACTCACTCACAGAATTTAAGAAACCAAACAAAAAAGGGGGACAAAGAAAGAGAACAAAACACAGACTCTTAACTATAGAGAACAAACCAAGGGTAACCAGAGGGGAGGTGGGGGTTGGGGACCGAGGAGTGCACAGGTTGTGATGAGCGCTGCATGTTGCAGGCAAGTGTTGAATCATTATATAGTGTGTGTGTGACACACACACACACACATCTAACTCTGATAGAGCACCCTATGTTAACTAACTGGAATTAAAATAAAGCCTTTACGACACTAACCAACTCCAGACTGTCATGAGAAACACATCAAATTCCTATGGAGGGGCATCTACAAAAGACCTGAGCAAGTCATCCGTCAAGGTCATCAAAAATGAGGCCAGTCTGACAAACTGTCCCAGCCAAGAGGAGCTTAAGGAGACATGACGAGAGAATGTACTAGGATGTTCCGCATGGGATCCTGGAGTGGAAAGGACAATAGATTAAAAACTAAGGAACTTTGAATAAGCCATACACTATAATTAATATTCCTGTTTAAATATAGGCTCATCTATTATAGTAAATATAGGATACTAATGCATGATGTCAGTAATAGGGAGAACCAGGTGTGGAGTAGATGGAAACTTTCTGTACTCTATTTTCAATGTTTTTGTAAATCTAAGACTGCTCTAAAAGAAAGCCTATTTTAAAAATGAATGAATAAGGGGTTATCAATTTAGCTTTATAAATTATGGAGTCGTTCTAGGCTTACTATGTTCCCGGTACCGCTACATTTGGGAAGCTTGAGATTTTCGTTGTTGTTGTTGTTGTTGTTAACTTCAAATCCCACAGAGCTGTGTGAATACTTAAAATGAGAGCACACATAAAGTGGTCAGAACAGTGGCTGGAACCTAGTAGACCTTCATGATTGCTTGTGCGTGGGGGGTGATGAGAATGATGACAGACATATGCTTGAGGTGGCCCCTCTGCTCTGCTCTGAGACTGGTCCGAGATGGGGTTTTGGAGGTGACCAACAGCTAGGGGAGGAAGGCAAAGGCAGCATCCCAGCAGCAGAACTGGCACCATCCAAGGCCCCGAGGGGCAACCCGCTGTGAGTTCAGTAAGGGGGACTGTGGCTATATGTGATTTGCTTTTGCTGAAGAACATTAGGGAAGACTGGAAGGAGAGAAGGAATATAAGGCTGGCGTGGTCAGCGAGGGCCACGCCACAAAAGGCAATGGCTGAGGAGCCTGGACTTTCTTCCGAAGATGAGGGAGCCACTGCGAATTTTTAGCCCCCCAGAGAGGCCATCACATTTGCATTTTGGATAGACTCCCTTGGCTGCGGGTGGGGGGCGGGGGCTGGAGCGCAACCAGACGGCGGGCATGCGGTGAGGCCGGCGAGATTGAAGCCCTCGGAAAAGCACAGCATTTTCTTGGGGGCAGTTACAAACCTCTTGACTTACTCAGCCAAGCACGCTTTTGTGAAGTGCCTGTCTAAATATTCTCTTTTTTATGTGTATTAGCTATAAAGGTAGAAGCTAACTTTGGCACAGAAATGCATCTCTGAGGCAGAGTGAAACGTTTCCTTTACGACCGATCCTAATTCCAGCCTTCCTTGCCAGGAGAGAAGAATGCGAGCTGGGAGTGAAAACTGAGTGAGACTTCCGCAGTCACCTTTGTGAAGTTCTCCCTCTCTTATACGTGGAGCCACAGTGTTTGTAGATCCGGGATTTTTCATTCATCTTTCCACCTGTGTTTAGCACGACCAGCCCCAAGCTAACCTTGAGCGACTGGCTCATGTTCTAGTCCCTCAGCATGGCCAAATGAGCAGCAAGTCGAGCTTGGAGTTTGAGCATCTGAGATCTGAGTTCTTGCCCCAGCTTGGCTAGATACCAGCTGTGGGATGTTTCTATAACCCTTTGTCACGTAGGAGCCCATTTAAAATTTTTTCTTAGGTAGGAAATTTATCCTAACACCTACCACCATCACCATCATCAGCCACATCAACGGCATCACCAGCCTGACCCCACCATCCCCGGCCTCGGTGAGGATTACATGTAACCATGAATAGATGAGCAGCTACTTATCACCAAAAGATGAAAGCATTGGAATAACCATCAAACTACATGAAACTTCTGTCGAAGTTAGTGCCTGGCACACAGGAGGCACTCTGGGAATGTTTGCTGAATGAAAATCAGGCTGTTTATTATGGCTTTTTCCCCCCTTCTACTACTTAGATGCTCACTCTATGATATGGAAATGAGGCATCATACCTTGTGCCTTCCCAGGCATTCTGGTACAAAGTAGCTTAATGAAATGTGAGCAGACTTGCACCGTAAGCATCAGGATGACTTTGGTTCTGTTATTATTACTGGGGGCTCTGGCTATGCCCTAAAACATGCTAACGATCTCTTAGAGTGGCCTTGACTCGTTAATCATCCAATCGACTGCAAAACCAGGAGATTCTTCCATGAAGCATCTTTACAGCTGTGTAACATCATGCGGATCCTTGTCTTATCCCCAAGCACTAGCTTCTCTGTTGTCTGTTTTTGCTCAGGGCCACGCTGCTCTCGCCTCACACACACTACATGTTCTGCTCCCATCAGCCTCAGCAATGAGATGGGAAAGCCTCCCTTCCTTCTATGTCAAACGGCCTCAGCCCCAGACTTGAATTGGCTTCTCTCTCATCAGGCAAGCCAGTTGCCTTTTCAATAAGGACATTTTCTTAAAAACCATAACAAAACAAAAATCCCTGATACACAGACTTGCAAATACAACTAAGACAATATAGTATGTATGGGCTAGTCTTCTAGCCTCTCTCAAGTTATAGGGCTACATGGGACCCTCCCCCCCACATACCCATGGTAGAAGTTTATGAGATTTCTTTGCCTTAGCATTGAGCACAAGGTCAAGGGCAGAGCAGAAAATAAAAATCTGCAGAGTAAATATTCTCTTTCTTAAAGTCTTGGGGCTGGACTAGAACTCAGGGATAATGCAGTGCTTTGCTGCTCCAAGTACAATCTGTGGACAAGCCGTGCTGACAGCACCTGGGAGCTTGTTAGCCCTGCAGAACCCTAGGCCTCACTTGGAACCTATTAGATCACAATATTCCGTTTCACTAGATTCTGATTTGTGAGTCATTTTTTATGTCCAATGGTTACAAACCTTAGCTGAAATAGGAATTATCTAAAGAACTTTAAAAACAATTGGTACTAGGATCCCATAGAGATTCTGATTTATTTGGTCTGGGAATGTTGCCTAAATATTGAGATTTTTAAAAGCTCCCTATGTTATTCAAATGATAAGCCAAGGCTGAGAACCATCGATCTTGTTCAACTTTCTCATGTAAAGATAGATACTTCTCCGAAACTGGATGTATACATCTGGGTATTCAATAGCGCTTTATAGTGAGTGGAGACTGTGTAACATTTAATCGACTACTACTTCTTTTGAAACCTCTCTCCTTCTCCTCTCTTGCTAACATCATCAATCTGCCTCAGTATCACAGACTGAGATCTTATATGCCTGACGCCCAAGAACCCCCAGTACCCATTAGTTATTTGATGACTCTACTTACCACCCAGAGCTGATTAGAGCAAGGATAGGCTCCAGCCGGAAAATTCAGATTCCACCTCCAGGAAACTTCACACGGAGACCAGGCATATAGCATTGATGATCTCTGATTCCTGGTCCGCAGGTAAACACAGGATTTGTGGAGCCAACGGAACTGGGAGCAGAAAGGAGCTGTAAGGAAAAGAGAAGCAGCAATGAATTGAGCACATGAAGGGAAGCAGGGGATAGCAAGTGGAGAGAGCCGATTATCAGATTTACTCATAACTTCCGGTCCTGGTTCGCAGACACTTCCGTAGCTAGGCTCCGTTGTGATTTCCATCCTATCGTTTCATGAAACATCAGTATTGCTAATACACCATCTGTGTTTTTCCTTAAGCCCGCTCAAGTTGGGTTTAGTCTTGGCAAGCACAAAACGTCCTAATTAATTCATTTTATTTCCCCAGCCTAACTCTTATTAGCACATATGTGAGAGCACCAATGAAACCCACAGTTAAGGGAAGCGCTACTAAGGGGGATTAAGAATGTCCATATGTGATGGCAGTTCTCTTCCCATGGCATAAAGGACACTGTAAAAAAATAAATGCATGTGACTGACACTTTGAGCTGGACCCTTCCAAAAATGGTTACTGTTTAATCCTCTCAACATTATCGCCATGATACAGATAGAGACACTGGGGCTCAGAGTGGCGAGCTGACTTTCTTCTGGTTGTGTAGCTGCAAAGTAGCATTGCTTGGATGGAAGTCAGTCAGACTTTGCGTCCATGCTTGGGTTGCCGCAGGACTGGCTGGCAGGGAAACACAGTGGGTGGAAAGCTGGTGAAGTGAGCAGGGACCAGGGATAAGACCCTGCTTGTTATCACTCAGGGGTCTGATAATGGGGCAGGTTAATCAGAGCACCTCCAAGATCTTCTTCTACCTATTTTTTTTTTCCTGAGATGATAGTTTTAGAATATTTGGGGTTCAACCTGAAGTTAGTATCTGCTGCTCTCATTCCTTGCCAGTGGGCCACGCTGTCTTATAAACTGCAGCTCAGTACCAGCATCCAAGTCCACCTGCAGACTGTAAAAATGAAACACACCTTTCTAATGTGTGCTTTCCAGTGCATCTTGGGACATATTGGAAGAGCAGCCTGAACCAGAACACTCTTTGTCCCTTGAAGCGAGTGATAGCAAATGTCCCCTATAGTTCTGATTCATATCTCCTCCTTTACCGTTGAGGTAAAGAGTTTGCAAGACCCAAGTGTTGTAACTAAAAGGTTGCATACGTGTCCAGGGTTTCAGCTGACTGTGTAAGTAGACCTCCTCAACTGGCAGAAGAGTTCAAGCAATGTCTAATGGCCATCAACCAGGGAATGGAGTCTTTGGAGAAGGGAGGGGCTAGGATTACTCTACACTCAGTCCTGGGGCTTTTCTCCAGGGCATAGATAGTGCAGGCAAGGCCAGACTGATCTGAAGACTATTTCAATATGTATATTCCAACCCAGTCATTAGAGGTGTAAGAAGACAGATCTTGTCTTGATTGTGTGAATTAAGAATTCATTACTATTCATAAACCTAAAATTACAGTTAGAATGTAGCAGCCCTGTCTGTAGGAATTCTTGGGTCAGAGAGAACATAAAGCACTGGTTACTGTACATCGTACACCCCACGGGGCTGAGACTATGTTCAACTAACACTACATGAACACCTGCTATACATCGGGTAAGGTGCTTCCAAACCTCCAGGCTCTCACATGTACTGTCCTTAATCTTGCAATGCCCTTCCCTCCTGTCCATTCTTACTCACTTCACAAAAACTCCACCTCATCCTCCAGAAGGTTCTGATCTCTATTCACGTCTTATGCAGTCTTTGATCTGTACACATTACCCTCTAAAGGCATCTCTCATAGCAGACTGTAATGCAGCTGTTTTCTTGAGGGATACCTTTCTGGAGAAGAGCTCCTTGAGCAGAGAGAGTGTGCTTTAACCCATTCTGGATCCTTGGCATCCTGCTCTATGCTCAACAAGGAGCTCAGAGACAAATGACCCTCCATATGCAACATTATTTGCTTTCTCATTTTCAGTTGGAAGACGAAGACCACAAAGCCCATAAGCAAACACCATTTACCCTTAGGTTGTTCCATCAGGACTTCTGGCAGACCTATGTTTAGAGATGGATGTAGCCTTCCCAAGAACACACATTTTTTTTTTTAAAGATTTATTCATTTATTTGACAGACAGAGATCACAAGTAGGCAGAGAGGCAGGCAGAGAGAAAGGAGGAAGCAGGCTCCCCGCTGATCAGAGAGCCGGATGCCAGGCTCCATCCCAGGACCCTGGGATCATGACCTGAGCTGAAGGCAGAGTCTTAACCCACTGAGCCACCCAGGCACCCAAGAATATGCATTTGTATTTAAGTTTTTGGAAAATACACATCGACTTTGGCCTAACAACCCCCTTATAGGAATTTACTCCATGAATATGCTGACAAGGTGTGTGTTGGGACATGTGCGAGGACACTGCTACCCACACCGGTCACCTTCACGAGCACCTGGAAGCTAGTGTGGCCACTTTGAGGGCTGGTAGATCCTCCAGAACATACATCTACCTATGATTTCATGTGAACATAATTCAAAAGGACTAAACATATCTGTATGTAAGAAGGTGAAGAAATCAACATCGTGAATAAAGCCAAGTATTGGTGTGTATAGAGCTTTATTCCTTTTGTTAAATTTTAAAAAATTAATTTATTAAATTAAAAAAATTACAGATTAAAAAAATTACATTAAAAAAATCACAGATGAGGGGCGCCTGGGTGGCTCGGTGGGCTAAACCTCTGCATTCGGCTCAGGTCCTGGGATAGAGCCCCGCTTCGGGCTCTCTGCTCATCGGGGAGCCTGCTTCCTTCTCTCTCTCTCTGCCTGCCTCTCTGCCTACTTGTGATCTCTGTCTGTCAAATAAATAAATAAAATCTTTAAAAAAGAAAAAAAAATCACAGATGATAGCTGGATACTTATTTCCAGAATGGTATAGGTCTAACAGTAGCAACATGGCATCATTCATAATATGCAGGAAATTTCTAATATTTTGAGTCATTTAAACCTAACAACAGCACAATGAGCCCCATTTTACAGAAGAAAAGGAGGCAAAAGGAGGTGGTCTTTGAAATCACGCAGCTGGAAATGGTAAATCTGAGATTGACTATCCTCATTTAGCAACTGTTAAACAGGCACTTCTGGGGACCTTTGACCAGATCTGCTGAACCAGAATCGGGAAGCTTGGAGCCCTGTGATCTGCGATTTAGTGAGCATTCTAGTCCACGCAGGTGAGAAAACCACCTCTCTAAGCCATGACACTCAGCCCAGTAACACTATTTCTAGAGGAACCACAGAACCCTATTGGCTGTTGAGACACTGAGCTTGGGAAGGTAGCCAAGAAGACATTCACTTTAACTTTCTTATGGAACCTACTGAATTGTCTAGACCTAGACTGTATTACTTCCATTTTGATTGGTTTTAAAGGTCAACGGAAATCACTGTGTAGGGGGATTATGGACCATTTTTATAGGTTTTTCCCCCCCCTCGACACTTCTCTCTATTTAGACAATAAGAAAACAAGATTAACCAATACAGGCTACTAAGATAAAGCCCCCTCAGAATGCGCAGCATTCAGGAAAATGCCAGGAGGGCTCCTCTGGAGAGCCGTGCTTGGGGTCTGCCTCAGGAAAGCATCTCCTGGCAAAACAAATGATTCTCTCACCACCCGAGGAGCTGCCCCTCCTCTCCCTGAATTGGTAGCATCCATCTCCGTCAGCCCAGGCGTGGTGGCTTTTCAATCCTGAGCCCCGGTGTGATAATTGCTGTAATTTCCCTGAGATAATGTGGAGGTTAATGAGGTACAGGGAGCTTTAGGCCATCCACTTTCATCTTCAGCTCAGGGAACTCCAGCTCTGAGGAGTTAGGAGAAAACCAACCAAAAACAAGACAGAAAAGGATCACAGGAGAATGTGGGTGCAGACCCGTGGACCAGAGGGCAAGAAGAATCGTCCCAGCCCTCAGGTGATGGCATCCCCAGCTCTGGAGGGAAGCCTCCTGCTCCCCTAACCGGGAGGAAGAAGAGTCTTTCTCTGGGAGAACCAGAGGACACTCCAGCATGTTCCAACTTGGTTTTGTAGTAGGGTTCGTATTCCTTAGGACTTTTGGGAAAAAATAAGACCAGTTTTATTGATTAAAAAGGAATCCTACATATCTGGAAAAGACTATCTAGCTTTAGCAATTCCTAAAGCACCTGAGAGTATTTAAGGCTTTGTGACATCCAGCAGTAAGAAAACATGTTGAATGTTGGTTTCCCTAGAGTTATCCAGGCTAATTTGATTATGGAACAACCTTTCTGTTGTGATTATAATTTGATTCACTTCTTAGAAAGCCACAGTGCTGTAGTGTCTTTATGGCAGTGCAACTTGGGGATTTCTGGTAGAAAGAAAGGTCATGTCTTCAGACCACACTGCTGAAGCCATGAATGCATTCATTCATTTGGCCAACACGGGTTGGTTGTGCGTGCCCTGCCCTGGGGTAGGTATGGACACAGCATAAACACTGTATCCACCCTGAATGCCCCCATTGTCTCCAAGGGAGAGAGGAATAGAAACAAACAAGAATGAAGCTAGGAGAACAGGGCTGGGGCTGAGGCAAGTGTTCCACAGGACGAGAGCACAGGGAGGAGCTCAGGCCAGGAAAGCCCCCAAGAGAAGCAGACATGAGGAAGGGGATGGAGAAACCCCCAGAGAACAGGGATTATGTGTGGCCTGGGGAATCAATGGCCCCAGCTCTGCCGTCTACCAGCACTGCAACCTGGGGCGCTTCATGTATGCCTCTGCCCCCTGGTTTCCTTGTCCGTACACAGAAGCAGGAAGAATCCCTTGCCTCTGGGATTGGTGCGAGGATTAAATGCACACAGACACCTATGGGAGGCTCCTGGTGGAAGGACATCTCCAACACAGAGGCAGCTTCCTCAGGTAGAAACGGACAAGGTGCAGGTAGCAGAGGGAAGGGGGGCGAGGAGAGGCAGGTTAAGGAGCTGCCCCCCAGCATCTGGCTGAGTGATTGTGAACCCACAGGGGACTGTGGGAGAAGAAGAGGAAAGCAGGTTTCTTTGCCCCTTTTACTTTTTTGTGGGGGGGGGGGCAGGAGTAAGAATGATGAACTTCCCATTAAACCAGGGTATAGTGGGTTGAATTGTATCTGCTACAAAAGATAGATTCACTTTCTATCCCAATACCTGTGAATGTAACATTTTTTGAGATGTGATCAGTTGAGTCATCAGGGTGAGCCCTAAATCCAGTGACTGCTGTCCTCCTACGAGATGAAGAAACAAAAACACACACAGGGAAGGTGACAGCAGAGATGGGGGTGAGATAGCCCTCAGCCAAGAGCACAAAGGACTGCCAGCAACAAGCACCAGCCAGCACAGAGGCATGGGACAGATTTTTCCTCAGAGCTTCCAGAAGGAACCAACCTTATCAACACCTTGATTCTGAACTTCTGGCTACTGGAACTAAAATCTAATAAATTTCTGCCATTTGAAGCTGCCTAATATGTGGTGCTAGAGAATAAACTGTCAGGGCTTCTTACACTTAGCACTGCTCATGGGGGGCAGGGGCAGGTCTTTGCAGGCGGTGGGGGGATGGTTCGGATTCTGTGTCTATTTGATGCTCAGCAGCACCCCTAGCTGTGAGGTACTGTGCAGGCAGCAGCACCACCACCCCTAACTGGGACAAAGGACTGCTCACTTACTGACTCGTTAATTTATTCATCTATTTATTTACTCACTCATTGGTGCCTTTGTTTATATTTAGCAACTATTTACTTAGAACTGAATATGGGCCAGGTATTTTTTTAGGCTGTGAGAACGCAACAGAAATGGTCTTTGTGTTCACGAAGCCTACAGTGGAGTGGGGGAACATAGATGCTCATCAAATAATCACACAGCGCCTTACAAACTGGGGCAAATGCTCAGAATAAAAGGGCTCTGGTTCTGGGCAAACACTACAACAAAGAGGTCTAACCCAATGGGGAGCTTGGGGAGTTTAACTGGAGGTCTGGGAACTAAAGGGTGAGTAGGCGTGGATGGCAGGGACAGGTAAGCTTTACAGGAAGAAGAAGAGCACCTGCAAAGGCCCTGTGGTAGAAAGAGAGAGCACAGGGAAGATGGGAAGGAAGACAGTGGCTGAGGGAAGTTCACCACAGGACTCAGGCTTGGGTCTGCATCCCAAAATCTGACCTCGTTATAAGGCACAATGAAAGAGAGCAAGAGAGATAGAGAGGGGCCCCTGGTGATGACTTCAGTCATCTCTAAGGTTGAACGAAGACAGCTAGCCAAGGATTTCCATCCCCCCCAGACAAAGGGGGGGGGCTCTTTCTACCATGTGGCTGTAGGCTCCAGCTCTACCCTGGACACAGGTAGATGTGCAGTTTCTGAAATGGGCTGTCTGGCTTTCTATGGTTTAGTGAAGAGAGGACCAGAGGCCATCATGTCAGCTCATAAAAAATGTTCTGAAATCTATATTTATGCCTTGTAGCTCTCTCGTGCAAATAGCATATTGTCCTACAAGATGGATGCATCCAGCCCCTTCCAGGCAGTACGATTTTCTCTGGAAGGCTCTTTGCAGATGGATGTGCTGCCTCGCTGCCCACTGATCCAGGTTCGTGGAGAACAGTCCTGCTGCTCAGAGGTCGGAGGACCTGAGGTCAGAGCAAACAGCACCCACTTCTGGCCACACCCTTATCTCCACAGCAGGCCTCTTGCATTTTTGTATCAACACAACTGATCACAGGACAGTCCAAGCAATGGATTTTAAGCACAAAACGCTGGCCTTCTCCATCCCAGGTCTGCAGCTCCCTAGATGCAGCTCACTGGGGATGAGAATCCATTCCTTTGATTCTCAGCCTTCTCTTCTATAAAATGGGGTGACTCATCCTGGCCCTAGACAGTTGCAAATTCTGCTTTCAGGTCAAATGAGAGTCCTGTGTGGGAGCGACTCTAGGAACCGTGGCACCTTTTGCAGTAAGGGAGGAGCCCAGGATCTGGTGAAAGTCAGGCCAGCCTCCAGGAGTCCGGATGATGCAGGGTTAAATGCTGAATTCCAACCCCCCCCCCCCGCCCCCGGTACCTGCTCTGAGGCCACTTTACCACCCTGGGCCTCAGTTTTCTCATCTGTAGAAGGGGCATAATCATGCTATCCCATCAATGTATGGAAAGGATAAAAAATCTAGCCATGAAAGCTTTTTAGCACAATTTTGCCTCCAACTGCAGTCGCCATCCTAACTGTGAACTTCGGGAAGAGCAGAAAGGAACACAGACCGACCTCCTGGGGGCTGAGAGGCCAGTGTCCAGGGACAGGTGCTCTAGGGTCCCTGACAGTCACTCGGGCAGTCTCCCGGCTTGAAGCCCCTCTGGCAGCTTGCACCTGCGGACACGCAGCACTGTCTCCAGCTGGCCCCACTGGGCGTCCTCTGCAGGGCCTCTCGATGGGCCCATGCCTCCCATTTTCCCATTTTCACAAATGCGATGGCAAGGACAAGGCCTTCCCTCCTCTGTCCAGGGGATTCAGTCGCAGCTGTGAGACCCATCCGATGCCACTGTGGGGCTGATCGCCCCCATCCCTGCTGGCAGAGACCGTCTCTTGCATCTCTCTACTCCCCGAGCACTCTGTCCACCCATTTCTTACAACTTCTGTTTCCTTTTTACCCCCCGGACTTTGTGTTGTAACTTCCCCAGCGCGTGCTGGGCTCACCTGGCGAGACTGCGAGCTCAGGGGGAGAGCTCCCCACGTCCCTCTCAGACCCGATGCGCCCTCCAGGGTCTTGGTCAGAGTGCTCTCCCCCCTCTCATTTCCTCCAAGAACATCTCATCACCTTGGCACCCTTCTGTGCCCAGCACGGTTCCAGGGGCAGGTTCAGAGGCATGCTGACGAGAGAGAGAGTTACTGTACAAAATTAAATCAGACAAATAGGTAGAGGCCCCATGTAGGAAAATGTTGGCAGAATAAGCCAAGGCAGAGAGTCAGAAGAAGCTATTTTAGAAAAGGAGGAGGATCATGGCCCACAGGTGTTGGGGGCTTGACACGGTATCCCAGGTGGGGTAGGGAGGGCTGCGTGTTCTCTTCCCAAATCTCAGAGTCTGCCCCTCGTGCTGGGAAGCTGATCTGAGGCCACCTCTGTCTCTTCCGCAAGAATATTAGTACCCTAGGGCTGCAGCACTAAATTTGACCAAATCGGTGGCTAAAGCAATGGAAATCTATTCTCTCACAGTTCAAGGGGCCAGAAGTCTGAAATCAAGGTGTCGACAAGGTCATGGTCCCTTTGAAGGCTCCAGGAGAGAACCCTTGCGTGCTTCTCCAGCTTCTGGAGGGATCACTTCAATCTCTGCCTTTGTTGTCATGTGGCTTTCTCCCTGTGTCTTTGTCTTCTCTTCTGACTCATCCGAGTGTCTTATAAGAACCTCGCCCTTGGATTTAAGGCCCATTCAAATACTCCAGTATCTTCTCATCTCAGAATCCTTAACTCGTTTATATCTGCCAAAACCTTTTCCCAAGTAAGGTTGTGTTCACAGGTTTCGGGGGTAATCCAGACACACGGGGGTATGGATAAGTCTTTTTGGGGTCACCAGTCCAAACCTTACAGCAGGTGAAGGGAAGGACCGATCCCAAAGTTGGTATCTGTTCACGCAAAGGATCCCAGCTTCTATGCATGAATTATCAGCATTTTTGAGTTGAATTTACTTCCAGTTTTATTTTAAAGCATTTAAAACTTTCGTGCTGCACCACATGGGTTTCCTTATTAGGCACTGTCACTTTCTTCCTCTCCTCTGAAGGCTTGTACAGCTCCTCCCCACCCCACTGCTCCCCAAACATGCCCCCCTCCCCCCACCCCTTGTGCTCAGACATCAAAACAACAGCACCTGCCTGGGGAGGGGATGGCTGTCCTCCCTCGGCCCAGGCCTGTTCAGCCTCCTGCTGGATCTGGGCTCATTCAGGACTGAAGGCAAGAAAATGAAATGATTCCCAGCTGGAAAAATAAGTGCGTCTGAGAGCTGGCCCAGAACACAGGAAAGGAGCTCAAGGCTCAGGGTTCAACCTATGCTTGTTTGCCTTTGTGTTTTAATGCAAATCCCTTTTGTTTCTGTTCCTGAAAATCTCTCTCTCTCTCTCTCTCTCTCTCTCACACACACACACACACACACACTCTACACATACAAACCATTCATGCGAGCATGAAATAAGGTGGGAAGTATAAAATGAAACAGAAAATTCTTTTTCCCTTTTCCTTTTGCCAAATCCCACTCTTCTAGGTACTTTGGCCAGAAATGTATTTTCTCTAGAAAACATACGCATCCCCCCCAAGGAGATGCACATTGGTATGCACAGCTAGACTGTGGTTTTTGGTTTTGTTTTACATTGTATCCATGTACACATTTACATGTAAATGCTTTCCATCAAGGAGAAGGGGCATCCTTCACGGCTGGCCTTGCACACTGCTTCTCCTTCTACTGATGTTGTGGAACAGCCTTCCTTATTGGGATAGCCGGAGAGAGCTTAGTTTTAACAGCTACAAAGAACTCCATCCAAAGGATATACCGTCATTTGTATAACTGCGTCCTTTATCCATTAGGCTGTGCCTTCCCCCACCCCAATCTTCTTTCAACAAATTTGGCAGAAACCACACCCTCTTGGTTTCCAGCCCTAGCACAGTGTCTGGCCCCATTTTTCTTTTCCAAGTCGGTTCTCTGTTCCTGAATACCAGTGGGAATGCAAACATCCTCATGTCTGAGTAAGTGCACAGGGGAGGAATGACGCGTCAAGCCTGGCTGGCTCCTGATGGACTGTGAATCCCACACCCTCGGGGGCCCACGTGGGTCTGCATCACTTCCCGTGCAGCCTTCTCTTGTGGCTATCATTCGCGAAGGGGAAAGAAAAATAAACTTGGCCCAGCATTAGCCCGTCTTGATTCCTGGGTGGGCCTAAGAGCCGTCGGCCTTCAGTCCCTTAGTTCACGGGCCTGGTTATAACTTCCTGCACTTTGAAGCGAGCACAGGAGAAGAGCACATTGAGTGAGCTTTATTTATGGCTGCAGTAGATGCCGATTTGTTCAAGCCCAGCAATGGCCCACGATGGCCTCATCTGAGTCTGTAGGATAGAATGGTGGACCGGCGTTCTGGCCTCTATGACTGTGTGCGCTTGGGAAAGCCCCTACCTCCCTGAGCCTCTGTTGCTTCAACTGCCAAAAGGAGCTGTGGACCCCACATTGTAGGGCTGTTGGTGAGTTAATGGGAATGCAAGGAGCTACCAGAGCAGCAGTTCTCAACCCATGCCGCACAGGTGACTTGCCTAGAGGTCCTCACAAACCCGAATGACCAGGCCACGTCTGGAACAATGCAATCAAAATATCTGAGACTGGCTCCCAGGATTCAGTACTTATAAACCAATTGACCACCCACTCACGGATCCCTGTGTGTAGCCGAGTCCGATTCAACCACAGACTGAACCCAGTGCTTGCCCCATCGGTAGGCATCCCTCAGTGAATGCTAGTAACTGCCTTCTCTTTCCTAAATCCTAAAGAAAATGTAAATCTCCAAGCGCTATTTGAGAAACCACCCATACATGAAGCCAAACAGTCCAAGGGGCCCCAAGGCAGCCATTTTACGCAAGCTCCTGGACTCTCCATTCACTCTGAGAGCAAGGGTATAGTGTGAGGTCAGGGTTTGAGTTTTTGGAAGCTTCTGGAAAGTGAGGCAATGGCATTTCTGAAATTCCTGCCCTTCCTTCTTATCACAATCCCTTTATCAGCTGAGCTCTGAGCCAATCTCTCTGACAGGGAGGGTGTTGAGTGAGAGGTTCCGGTAACAGAGAGCCTCCTGGGTGGGGGCAGGGCACCTCTGTGTACAGACACTAGGCAAGACTCAAAAGCCCATCAACTCCGGGTCCCCCTAAAGTCTCTATTTGATCTTACCTCCAAAAGTCAGCTGGTTACTTAAAGATAAGCCTGTGAATTAAGATACTGAGAATAACCATGAATTCAAGGACACTTGTAAGGATTCATGACTAACCACTCCTCTTAGGGAAATTACTTAGACCCTCAAATCCTCAAGCAGCAACCGGGTCATGCCTGAGTTGGTCTCCATTGTCCATCCAGTACATGCCATCCCCCAGTCAACAGTGTCCATGCAACCTAGACACGGGTTTCCCAAACAGTGACCCTACAGGGTACAATCACTTCAGGTTCAGCCTAGAAACTCTGGTCTTAACATGTTCCTCAAGCAACACCTCTGTTCACACAACTGAAAATCCCTTTCCTAAGCTTCTCCCAGGGAAAGGTGCACGAAGCTGATCTGGGTAGGAGAAGAAAAGAGCAATAAAGGAAAGCTGAGCTGCGTTACCTATGCTCTTGCTCCCCTCTCCATCTGGTTCAGCATGGTGCCCTCGCGTCTGCTCTGCAAAGGCAGGAATGCCCACCCTGAACCTGCTCCGAGCTGAGAGGCGGCGAGCCTGCTGGGGAGGAAACCAGAAGCCAGAGCTGCCATTGAAAAGAAGACGCCCCCTCGACTGAGGCCTTTTATACCCACCTGTCCTGAATCACTTGGAATGACTTCCACCTGTGTAAGAACTGCATCAAGGGCCAGGTTCCAATTCTTTTCCTGCGGAAGTTCTTTTTCTCCAAGTGCGATCGGTCCAGAACATTCATTTCCTCAGATGTTCTTGAAGGTATGTCATTCCATTGTCAGAAGAGCATGTTAATTAGAAGAGACCACATTTCTCATCTATGCATTCAAATGCATCTTAGCCTCTTAAAGATGCTGAGAAATCCTGCATTAAAAAAAAGAAAAAAGAAAAAAGAAAAAGCAGGCTTCTTTAGTTCAAGATTTCCCAAAATTATTTGATCAAGGAATGTACCATCTCTTTCTCTGCCCTTCCTCCCTCTTCGTATCTGTTTTCTAGTCTAACATTAACAGCCGGCCACAGGAACAACGTTCTTCAGAGGGAACACTGGAAGCACTGCCCTAGAAGGGACAGTCCTTCATTCAGTGAACGAATGAATCAAAGAAATGCCCCTTTCAGTATGTATGCTACAGTCTTGCACGGAACAGTGTTCCTGCCTCTGCGGAGAAGCCTAACCTGCCCACAACAGGCTGCCCCAGGGTCAGTGTCAAAGGCTTTCACATGACCACGTCCAGTGAGGGTGAGAAGCCCTGAAAGCAAACCTGAAGAATTAGATTCACGTGTTTCCTCTGACAGCGCAGGGAGGGCTCATGGGGTTAACGTGGCGAGTGGTGGCGATGGGGAGAAAAGCTGGCGCTAGAGGCCTTCTGCTCTGCAGACCTGGAAAATTGATAACATTTGACTTGGGGCACCGGCGAGCAGGTGCCGGTGATGCATTTCTATCAGGAATTAATTGGTTGACTTTCAGAGATGGAGACCAGTTCCAGGATGCTCAGTGGTCCCTGTGACCTGCGGAAAACCGGGCAGATTGGAAGGTCTCTCTGTGCTGTTGGGTCCCTTGGGGAGCTGCCCCTCCTGTGCTCTTTGAGATCTTTCCTCAACTTACTAATGAGGAACTGGGGACCCAGAGAGGGGAGAGAACATGTCCAAGGTCACAGAACTCATAAGTGATGGACTGATGCATCTTCAAAAGCTTTATTTTGGGGGGTAATTTAGGCAATTACCCCCACTATAATTGCCAGTTGCCAAAAGCAGGGTGCCTGCCACTTCTTCTTTCCGTGGCTGCTGAAGCCTGGGTCTGAAGCCACATGTATCTTGTAAAAACAAAACAAAAACAGAACAGTCTGTGTGTAGTGTGTATTCACATGCCCATTAGTTTCTGCAGGCTTCCAACACATATACGTCATTGCAGAACAAATATGTGCCACAAATATGTGGAAACACAAGCGAGAACAAGGCCGGTATCCCTCTTGTCCTCAAGGAGAGGCCTCTTGGTATAATGCTACAAAAAACCCCAAACATTTGTATATGCTAATATCAACACCCTGTTTGAAATACACACTACACTGTTTGAAACTAGAGAGGTGGGCTTTCCCTTATCAGCTCTGCTTTCTTAACTTCCCGAGTGACTTTGATAACCTCACTCCCTACGCCTTACTTTTCTCAATTAAAAATGGGCATCAATTTCAGGGTTGTTAAGACTGGCTTAACATCAGCAAAGTTCCCAGCACTATTATAGCCAATTTCATTTAGTGTTTCCTGGAGTAGGAGCTTTTGGAGGGCCTCCCCTGGAGCGAGCAGAGGAATCTTTCTCCAACAGGAAGAATGGGAGGTGAGAGAAGATGGTGTTCACACGGCGCTGCTCAGAATGGTCAACGCACATACTGTGTCTTTGTGGGCACGCATGCCCGTGTCGATCGAAGGAAGAAAGTTTCAAGCCGTACCCACACAGAATGGGCTAAAAATGTGCAGAGGGATGTAGAGAATTAAAATCCTTCCAATTACTGTTTGTCACATCCTTAGAGCTTACGTGAGCCCAAACTGCCTTGAGTGAAAGATTCCAATGGGAAAGGCAGGGAGAAAAGAATCTTCTAAGAAAAGGACTGAAATGCATTCGCAACTTTTGCCTTCGCAACCAGGAGTGGGGTTTAAACAAAATCACATGACCACCGGATGAAAATGATGTCGTGGCTTGCACACGTGGCCACGGGACTCCCACAGGCATACACTCACTTGGGGAGCACTACACACGCCCTCTGGCAGCTCCCAAAGTTCTCCGTGTGGATCATCATCCCACGTAAGGCTCACATCCACTCAGCGTCCACTGTTAATACCCCTGCTTCATAAACCAGGGAAACTGTGGTTTCTTGAGCTTCAGTCATTTGCTGAGTGTGGGCTCCAGCCCTCCCTGCCCTTGGGGTCCAGTTTGAGCTCAGCACCTCTGGTTGTAAGGTGGTGGGAGTCACCCACATATTATAACCCAGGAAGGAGGGGAGGTGAACTTTGGAGAAAGGTGGCTCTAGGGTCAGAAAGGCTGCTTCTATCCTAACCTTGCGCCACCAGCTGTACCCACCCTGGGCACCAGGGGTTCCCAGCCCAAGAGTTAAGAGGAGGACCTTAACAGTCTGTGTGTGAAAGCGGGTGCACAGCCAGATCCAGACTGTGGGACGTTTCCCTCTTGTCCTTTCTTCCTAACCGAAGCACCCCATCCTTGAGCACGAGGACTTGGTTTTACTTTCTTTGGCTTAAGAGCAGCCTTTGAGCGAAGTCAACAATCCAGAGACAGGGGAGACAGCCAGGCAGAGGAAGACAAACAAAACCGACACCCAGCAAAAATGCAAAGGTATTCAAAATGCAAGCTCTAATTTCCACTCCCCTGCCTGAAGCCTGCCAGACACAAGGCTTTGAGAAAGAAAGAAAGAAAAAAAAATCTGATTTGTACTGAAAGGGGCCAAAAATAACCTTGTTTTCTCCTGAAGAAGAAAACAGAAAACTCCACGGTTTCCTCCCACTTGGATGTCCTTTTTCCCTGGCCCCCAGTCGGCAGGGTGAACTCGGAGCTCTCTGGGAAGGAGACAATAGGCCAAACCCTGGGGCGTGACAAGGGGCAGAGGAGGACAGTGGGATGTGAAGCCAGGGTCTTGCCAGGGACATGGTGGCTGCTTGAGAAGGAGGCCCTCATGAGGAGGGAGGTCTTCATTTGCATATGCTAATTTCTAGCTATTTCTAATCAGTAATCGGCCTGTTTTTTTAGCCTTCCAAAAAAAATTCCTGTGCGTCCCTACTTTCCTTCCCCAGGGTCTCTGCACTGTTTTGCCTTCTTCTTCTTTTTTTTTTTTTTTCTTTTTCTTTTGGCCCAAACCTCCTCCCTGGGCTCTCTGCTTCCAGGCTATTCCTATCTTCCCCACATTTTCTAAACTACAACTCTGATGTTCCTTTCTGTTTAAAAGCTTCCGGTGACACCCCATCAACCACAGAAAACAGTTTCTATCAGATCGCAAGCTGTATTTTGTCTCTGTCTCCCTCGGGCCTCAGCCAGCTCTGGGTATGCCTCTTTTGCTTTGTTTAGGTCAACAAACCCCACTGGTTCTTCCTTTCTGGGTCCCTGCCTCTTGTGCAACCCCGCCAGGATAGCTCATTTCTTCTGGGATGTCCTCCTCAGCCTCAGCCCCCTCCCCTCGCTCCCCCACCCCTCCCCTCCCCGCCTCAGTTCCTTTTCTCTGTAGGAAGAAGTCTTTCCGGAAATGCTCTCTCAGTGAGCTGTCACGGTGGCTCTGAAAACGAAGTACAATTCCCCCCAGCTTACTGATGAGGAAGACACCCAGAGAGGAGAGGACATTCCCGAGGTCCCATCACTCATGAGTGATGGACTTAGCGGACACCCAGCTTGGAGGGCGGGGGCGGGATCTCGCTGTGATTGACAGCTGCCAAAACCACGTGCGAGGTTCCCCCCACGATGCTCCTGAAACCTCTAAATTGCGTGTCATCGCTTCTGAAATAATTAAGCAGCCATTCCAGGTGTTCCTGCTTCTGGAGACAGGGTTGATGTTACCTTGTACTTTTTTGGCCTCTAAGTTTCCCCCACAATGCTGAGAATCTATTTTTAGATCGGAAATCAAGCAGAGTGTGATTATTCCTGCCAAAAAAAAAAAAAAAAAAAAAACTTTTTTTTTTTTTTTTTTTTTTCCCCCAAGTGCATACTCATTTGCTACACACGGAGGAAAACCCTGGCCAGGCCAAAGAGACATCGAATTCAAGTACGGATGGCACAGGGCAGAGAAAGGGGCTCCGAGGGGGAGCTGAAGTGTGTTGAAATATTCCGACTGATAAAGACTGTGTGTGGAGTGATGGTGGAAACAGGCCCAGTGGGAAAGTCCTGGGGGCGGAAGTGAGCATCACCAGGACAGAGTCTCCCTTAGGCCCCCATCTGGGTGCACAGCAGACCTCGACTCACAGAGGGCTCACAGCTCTGGCATCTTCCCCCAGCCAGGAAGGTCGTGGTTCTCACCAGCGCAGCTCAGAAAGGGTCACTGGCCCTGACTGCTGTCTGGCCCTAGCCCTCATGTCCGCCCCTCGACTTGGCCAAGGTGTGGCCTCCATCCAGACGGACATGTGGGCTGACTCAGTCCTTCACCACAGCCCTCAGAAGTGTTTGAGGATTCCGGAGATAAGGAGCTAACTCCCCCAGGAGTTGCTTTGGAGTAGTGGTTATCAAAGTGCCTGATCAGCAGCTTCGGCACCACCTGGGAACTTGTTAGAAAGGCAGATTCTCAGGCCACATCCCGGACCTGTTTAATCAGAAGTAGAGAGGGGCACAGTCTGTCCCAACCAGCCTTGCAGGCCATTCTGGTGTTTGAGGACCGCTGCTACAGAGAAGTGCGGACAGGGCAGGAGGCCCTCTGCTGCATCCCTCCCCACCAGACAGAAGCCTCGTGGCAGTCCCCCTCAGAGCGACAGGGCCACCAGAACCTCATAGGATCTCTTCTCCCAAGGTTCACCCAGTCACTGATGAGCTGCCTCCTCAAGCTTTCCTACGGCTTCGGCTCTCTCAGCCCAGGGGGCTTGCCTCTCTAGTTAGACACCGGGTGCCTTGTATGGGCGAGGCATTGTGTTAACCTGTCGAGAAGTGGAGAAGGAAAATAAGAAGGATGATAGTGCCGGACTGTGTGGAACCCAGGGCCCGGCCAGAATAATAGAGATTATTAAAAGAGAGATATGCAGCCTGTGTGGTGGGAGGTTGTCGCCCTAAATGAAGAAGGAGAGGGAGCCGGATATGAATGCAAGACAAGAGGACCCAAGCTGACCAGGGTAGAGTTCCCCTTATAGAGAGGAAAGGGAGAGAAAAGGAAAGAGGGAGGGAGGGAGGGAGGGAAGGAAGGAAGGAAGGAAGGAAGGAAGGAAGGAAGGAAAACACGAGGCTAAACTTTGGGCCCTAAGAGAACTTATGGATATCTTTTACATTTGCCTTAGATGAACATCTTTTTTTTTTTTTTAAATATTTTATTTATTTATTTATTTGACAGAGAGAAATCACAAGTAGTCGGAGAGGCAGGCAGAGAGAGAGAGAGAGGGAAGCAGGGTCCCCGCTGAGCAGAGAACCCGATGCGGGACTCGATCCCAGGACCCTGAGATCATGACCTGAGCCGAAGGCAGTGGCTTAACCCACTGAGCCCCCCCAGGCGCCCCTAGATGAACATCTTTGAAAGGGTTTGCAAGCAAAGCCAGCTGGCGATTCAGCCTCCTTTCTGCCCCGTGGACTCTTACTTGATGGAAATCCCATCATTCTCCTGCCACCCAGCAAACTTCCCTACAATACAACAGGATTTCCTAGGCTGTGTAAAAGCCTTGGCCATCACCCCCTTGCGAGCAAGGAACCCAGAATCTTGGAGGTGTGTGATGGAAACAGGAGCTTCCCTAAGAGCATGTGGCTGCTGGGAAGCCTCAGTCCCCACCCCAGTGCCTGTGGATCACTGCCCCTCGCCATGCTGGCCGTGGGAGGTGGGGAAAGGGGCGGGGATTGCTCACTAATACCCACCCCCTTCTTCCGGTTTCAGCATTACCTCAGTTGGTCAGTGTATGGTACCTTGTATCTCAGGGGAGTCTCTAACCCTTTGAGGCTCAACAAGTCCATTTACAGTAGTCTTGACCAGTGGCTCTCCATCCAGTTTGGGAAACCATTTGAGGACCTTTTAAAATAAACAAACTGAGGGTTTTGAGGTGGGGGGGGGTGTGGGAGATGGGTGAGCCTGGTGGTGGGTATTATGGAGGGCACGTATCACATGGAACACTGGGTGTGGTGCATAAACAATGAATTTTGGAACACTGAAAAAATTTTAAAAAATAAAATAAAATAAATCTCCACTTGGGATTATTTGTTTGAGATCCATTTTTGGTCAATGAGCTATGATGGCAGATGTGCCGAATGGCTTTCTCATTCTTAATAAGAGACCCGTGGAGGGAAGACAAAGCCCCTTTCTGCCTTAGGACAGATTGTCTGTTTTGAACACCTGGGACTTCAGTAGCCAGCTGGAGACAAGCTGACCCACTGGGGATGGTTGAAGAGAAAGATGGAGAGAACTTAGGACATGGAAGATGTCAGTGAACCCCTAGTTAACCAACTCTGAACCTCTCTATTTCTGTATTTAGTAGTCAAGTGGCTCTGGGCATATCAACTAAGTCTCATTTTCTTTATTTGTAAAATGAGGATAAAATCCCTCATCTCATCGTGTTGCTGTGGAGATTGATGAATTATGAATTAAACCATCTGAAATGCTTAGCAGAGTGCTTGACACTAAAAAAATGGCAGATGATTATAATAATAATGTTATTATTAATATTAATAATAACGCTGCTGATGATAGTTTATGTGAAGAAGAATGGCGTGCCGTTATCACATCCTTACATCCACATTTTGGATATTCTGCTTTTCATAATATACTTTAAATTTATCTTAGGGTTTTACTTGTTTGTGGATTTGCCCTTTCAAATTTTAACAATTGTCATTATAATATAATTATGCATGTTTTCCCCAGTGGATCATGCCACTGATTTGTTCTGGAGGTAAATTAGGTCTTCATCATATGAACTGTTGCTGGACCAGCTCTCTTCTCCTTCCTGCTTTCTCGGTGAATGTGTGGACAGTACCAGGACTGGGTCCAACATTCCAGTTGTGCAGGATGGGCTGGACTGCACTGGACTGCTGTGACTGATGTTGCCCCAGGAGACCGGCTGCCTTACCCTTGGCCCATACCATTTTCATCAGACACACTAATGCTCATTTGTATGGAACACAACAGTTAGATGTGAACTCTTGCAAGGTAGTTTCAGAACAACCTCATATCAAGTGTTTTCCACTCCTTCTGGTCCCCTCTCCATTGTGGGTCAGCCAGTGAGGGTTCTGGTGGTCCTTCTTGTCTATGCCCTTGGAGCGTCTCAGGATGGAGAGCCAATTTCATATCATGGCCCAGAAGGCGACACTAACGGCATGTTGCAGATGTGAAAGGAAACTCTGGGGCAAACGCTCTGGGTTTGAAATTGTGTCTGGTGACCTTATGGTAGTCATGTCCCCTCCTGGGTCATCAGCTTCTGCACTGTTAAAATGAGGCGGTTAGACTTTCCAGCTTCAAGATTTGAAACATCTATTTCTCATGAAGGCATGTATTAATTTATTTATTTTCACAGAAAGAGGTTTCTCTCAAGGTAAAGGTTCTTGGTATTTAGATAAAATAGGATTTCCTCGAGTGGGCTGTGCATTTTTATAATATTCAATTGTCTTCACATCTGGATGAAAGACCCCAAATTTTACACAGTAAAGTTTGCATCAATCTTTTAGTTCTACCAGATAGCTCAAGGTTATGATGTTCTCTTGTCTTCAAAAGAAAACAAGGCCAGACAAAGCAGAATATATGAATCAGGCTCAGCTTTCCCCTTTGGAGGAGCAGGAGGGTGGGGGTGGGGGAGTTGCTATAGCCCCCTTTTTTTTTTTCTTGTTCATAATTCATTATTATAAAGACTTATAAAGGGCCTTTTCATAAGCGCTTCACAAAGCAGATTGGAACAGAAGTGTCTTATAATTTAGTTAAATCTACTAAATTGTTGATGTAGGGGAAAAGTTGCGTTGCATTTGAGAAACCAAGTGTGATCGATAATATTTTCCTGAGATATGGAGACGCTGTCCTTGGTGAGGCCTCCTGGGCTCCGTCCTGGGCAGCAGGAACGGTGACGGCAGAGCAGCTGATCTGTCTAAATCCAGCGTCCTCTTGGATTGCTGCCTCTTGCCTCCACACCCCTTGCTTGGTTGCTCAGCATGCTTCCCAAATTTCGTTATAGACTCTTCCAATGCTGTTGTCTCCGTGTTGCACTTCTTCCAGAAATCCTCCCTCAGCTAGCCGCCTCTCACAGGTCAGGAGCCCCTCTTCAGTGTCCCCACCCCACACTGAACTCGTCCTATTAGAATCACCTGTTGACTTGCTGAATCCCTCATTAACTTGGGAGCTCTGAAAGCAAGAAGGGCTTGACCCCCACCCCTGCCCCACTGCTCACCACTGCGTGCCCAACATCTCACATGAGGCCACACATACTTTGCAGATCCTAAGTAACCGTCTTTTCAATGAGTGAACAGATTTATACATTCATACCTTCACTTTTACTAGAGACCCATTCTAGAATGGCCAGCCTTTCTCCTCCACTTGATGACTTAACTCAAGTCCATCTTTTCCATGAGACACCCCCAGACAACTCTACCCACCCATCTTCACCAACTTCACCTCACACTTACCTAGAAAAAAAAGGTCAGTGTGGGCTGAGGTATGTAGGGTTCACCATGATGGATTTGGGAGTGAAATATTGTTAAGTTTACCAGGATTCCCCCATCTGTGGGATCTTGGGCAAATAACTTACCCTTTGAATTCTTGCTTCCTCCTCTATACAATAGGAACATTAGTACCTATTCCTCAGTATTGCTGTGAGGATGAAGTGAATTAATATTTGCGAACCCCTTTGCATAGTGCCTCACTCAATCTAATTGCTTATTGAAATGCAGTAGCCAACACCCAAAGTATAATTTGGGGTTTCTAGAATGTTCGAGCTCTGCTGTGGAGGAGAGTTTGGGCGCTCCAAACTTGTCCTCAAAATGTGACACCCAAATCACCATGCTGGAGGCAGCCACGCTGAGCTTCAGCAAACACCATTCTTAAAGCCTATCCTGGCCCACTGTGGAATGATGTTTGAACGCCTTTCCCCCCATGAGGGCACAAGTTCTTCCAAGCCAGGCATCATGACATTTTATTACTGTGCTCGAAAGCTTCACATGATATTGGGACCAAAGCCAGTGCCCAGTAAATGTTTGTTGAATGAGTAAGTGAGAAGAACAGAAACACATCCCACCTCAGATTGGTATTCATTGCTCCTTGAGTGAGCTCTGAGCATCATTACCTTCCCCTATCCTAAGATGTTTTATACTATTAGACTAATCCACATACCTGGACTTTTTCTTAAGGGTCTTCTTTAGGTCTCCAACCATGTACTAAATCCCACCTGCAAGTCTGAGGCCGTATCTATTGCCTCAACATTGGCTGCATCCTCTCTCCATCTGCAATTTGGCAAATATTTCTAGAAAACTAGTGTGCTGACCCTGTCTGTACTGGGTACTACAGATATAACATGCACGAGAAAAGTGTGGCTCTTGTGATAGAGATTGTGTGGGCCATGATAGAGATTATACTCTAGCATGGATAATCAGAGGTTCTAAGTCCTGGGAGGAATGCATACTCTCCCTCCTGCCTCCTCTCTGGGGCAGACTTCAAACCACTTTGGCCCTAATCACATCTCAAGTGCAGCTGCTCTCTGAAGAATCCTGATGTTATGTTATGGTGAATATTAGCACTGGGCCAAGACCAAATTTCAGCCTACCATGCTTCCTTGGACACTGAGACTCTTCATAGATTAGTTTGTTAAACTTGACCCAACCCAGCCCCACCCCCATTCACCCTCTTCTTGGTAGTTGGGCAGCCAAAACCCACTCATCACGTCCTGGGTTCTGAATCTCCTGCCATCTCCCAGAAAACATATCAAAGTAGCATTCAAGTTAGCCCTCCCAAAATTCAGCTTCCATGGAACTTGGCTGCACACTAGGCTAAGAGAATTTCCTAGATTTAAATATCACTCTCTATACTATTCTCTAATAATTTCCTCTTAAATTCAAACAGGGAAGTGTAATGACTATACCCCCCCAACAAAAAAAAATTAATATGGTCCAACTGGTTATAAATTTTGCTCTCATTTCCTCCGTATTTACAGATGTTCATAAAAAATTGAGAAATCTCATGAGCTATATGGATGGGTCATTGTATAATTACCTACAAAGAAAGGAAAAAAAAAGTATTTAGGATATAGAAGTGAAAGAATTATATATAATTCATAATAAGGAGATGAAAGGTGGGTGAACATGAAGTGGCTCTTCCCTTGAAAATGTTTAATCAGTTTTAATATCAACATACCTTATTATAAAGACAACATGGCTTATCCAAATACAATCAGTAAAGTACTACAGTCTTTAATCAAAAGATTACAGAATCCTCAAATAGTCGCTAGGATAGAGCATCTTATGAATATGGCTTGAATATTAGTTAAATACAGATTTCTTAACAGTTGAGCCATTATGTAATAATATTTATATAATGACAATTGCATACTCCATAAGTGAAAGTTAGATTTAATGAGATATTTATTGGCACAAATGATTAATAATAAAGCTCTCCCTGCTGAAGATAATTTATACACATATGATATGGCCAAAATGAAAAGCTCCTCCGGTGCTTACTTTATGTGCCATGTTACCTAATCCTACGCAGTTCAAACCAATTTCTTGTTAAAAAACATCAGCCCAGGACTTACGGGCAATAAAATTGTTAGGAGTGAAACAATGGACAAAGCCACCTTTTTAAAGATGTTGAGGTTAGAGCAGATTTGTGCTAAGATTTAAATTTTGTTTTGCTAGTAAATTGGTACTTTTTCCTCAGTAATTTATGGAAATGTCTCAGGGACCAAAATAAGTTTAGTCCTGATTTTGGGGGGGGGGTATAGGTATATATCTGAAAAGTAGGTAAATTGGTAATAATGTGTCATAATCTCAAATGTGACAAGTGCGAGAAAATGTGACATATGCCCAACACTTGTCAAGTGCCAAGTGCTATGCTAGGTAATTTAATGCACAATTCCCAAAACAGAGGAAACATGGGCTTTTTTTGGACTCGTAACCAGAACATTCCAACAGCTGACTATCATGATCCTCTAACTAAGTAGTTAGGAAAGCAAACTGGGCAGGACAGGTCGTTCGTTTTAGGTATAATGTATCTAAATAACCATTTGTAACTCCCTGCCATGCCTTCATTTACATCACAAATCCCAAACAAAGCTGTGAGTTCTGGACTGACTACTTTCTATCTATGCTTCACCCTCAGTCAGTCACTAAGTGCTTTATGGGTCTCAGTTTCCTCCTCAGCAAAATGAGGATATTGAAATGTCCCTGTTACCTTTCATACTTAAGAGGAACAAATGTAACACGAGTGACCAAGGACAGAGTTCCCATTGCTCTTTTCCCAGACTCTAAGTAGAAAACATGCCATGGTATACAATTTTATCTGTGTTGTATCCTTCGTACCTGCCATGGTACTTTGAACAGAGAATACAGTAATAATGGAGGAATGAATGGCTGTGTTCATAGCACTGTATTTAAATGTTGTTCAGTTATTTCTATTATTCCGTAATAAGATGGAAAAGAGAGATGTCACAATATTGGAGACAATGCACCCATGTTGGAAACAGTGAACTCAGCCTCCAGTTGCCATGACTTTGGTCCCTTTGGAGAACTGCAACATCACTAGGACACTGTCACCGACCACACCTGTAACATCACCCCTGAGTTTGGAGTTGCCAAAACTGTTAATTTGCATTAAACAGACTTAGTAAATCAGTCTGGACTGACCCTGAGGTTTATTTGGCTTCTCCACATTCATGCTTCGAAGGGAAGATATTAAGGGTGATTAAAAGCATAAAGAAGGACTGGACAAAGTTAATAATTTAATAAGGAAGATTTCTGAAGGCGGGATATGGAGCATGGGATGGTTAATAAATATTTGCTCTCATTTTTGCTAAAATTTTAGCCATGGTTGTGGTTGGGTAGAGACACTATGGAATTTCACTTACTTTACTTCAGCCTAAATTTTTAGACAGTAGCATACAATGGTTGCAAATGACTTATGTGCATTTTAGAAAGCAGTATTTTCCTACAACAGGCAAATACCTCTAAGAGGTTTCAGAAAACATACTGTTGATGATGGGTTTTCACATAGGATTTGGGGGGTTTTAGTTCTACCACCATCAATTAGTTGCTATGTATCTTGGAGGCAAAATTCTTAATGCCACTCAGCCTTGGTTACTCACCTTTAAAATGCAGATGATTATAACGATCTAATATGGCTGCAGACCTTAGACTCGGCTCTGTTCTTAATATGGAGAACATAATTTCAGGTCCTCTGACTCTAACTTAGAGATTTTTCTAAGACACAGATATTGGGGATATGTTCTCACTTGATATATCTTGGTATCACCTCTCCCAAGGTCTTTTGGGCATACGCACACACCCACACCGGCGCATGCACACATGCAAGCACACACAGTTTTTCTGAACTTTTCCCCAAAACTAAAGCCTCTTCTGGAGCCAAGAGGAAGTCCATTCCTTGACCATCACTGATTGTTGCTTCTTGCATTTCCTAAAGTGAAAAAGGTGGTTTGGACACATCCTCCAGTAAGTCTTCCTATGAACACATTCATTAGACTAGATCAATGGGTTCCAACGACTCAGCTCCTCAACCTCATTGTCAGTGAAAAAGAAGAAAATGTGATCTTATCAAGAAAGAGTGCAGGCGGGGCACCTGGGTGGCTTAGTGGGTTAAAGCCTCTGCCTTCGGCTCAGGTCATGATCCCAGGGTCCTGGGATCGAGCCAGGCATTGGGCTCTCTGCTCAGCGGGGAACCTGCTTCCTCCTCTCTCTCTTTGCCTGCCCCTCTGCCTACTTGTAATCTCTGTTTATCAAATAAATAAATAAAATCTTAAAAAAAAAAAAAAAAAGGAGCGCAGGCGCATTCCACGGGCCAGAGAGAGAAAACCACATTTGGTTATTCTCCCACAGCCTCATCCTCTCAAAATACACCTTGAAAAGTATGGGAGAGAACCCTAGTTCCTCAAAATCCTGTTATCTTTTCCGCCTGGGAACACAGCTGGACCCGACTCTCCCACCCCCTTTCGTTTCAGTGGGGTTTGGAGCTGAGTCACAATCAAGGCATGAGAGCAGACATGGCAGAACTCTCCAGGCTCAACCAGTGCAGCCCCCTTGGCAACCTGAGACACCCTTGCCCAGGCTGCTGGGCGGGGTGTGGAGCCTCCAAGGGGAGCTCTGAGATGCAAGGAAGGGGCAGAACCGCCAGCTGATGAGGTCTGGGTCTCTGAATAACAGTATGGGAAGACCACCCATCTACTGCTCACTGCTACTTCATGTGAGCAAGAAATAAACTTTATTCTCTATGAAGCCACTGAAGTTCTGTGGTTGGGGGTTACAGCATTCAGTGGCACCGTGACAGAAGAGACACACTTGGAATCTACTCCAGGATCACAGTTGATAGACAATTTGGCAAATCCCTCCCAGGGTTAAGCATATTTGCAAAAGAAAACAGAGTTTCTGACAATTGCAGGTATGGATCTTGAAAGACAGAGGTGAGGTTTAGAACTCAGAGGCTCTGTGGGGGTGGGGGGGGGTGGGGGGGTATCTGCTCCCTGAACAAGACTGCTGGCCCCTGGGGACTGACAAAGCTTTGGCAGACAGGAAACATCCCGGGGCCAAGCCCCCTGCTGCCCTAATCACTGCTTCCAGAAAATGAGATCACCTCCACAAGAGTATTTTTAGATCAGCCTAATTTCTAGAAAAAGCCACATCTGAGCACCCACTAGATGTGTATGCTGTAACAGATGTGTTTGCTATTCATTCTCATTATTAGTATTGCCTACAATACGATTAGTCTCATTCTGAGACTTTGAGTTAGAGGGTATTAGAACTTCTCCAACTATCAAGCCCACAGACTTGTATTCTGCCTCTTCTCAATGATCTCGCAGAGTCTTGCTGTATGTGTCCTTCTTCCCTTGGATTATGTGCCCTGTGTGATTAGGCTTCAGGATCACTTCCCTGCAAAGGTTTCCCTGATTACTCTTTAGCTGGGTTCAGTACCCTTCCTAAGACCTCATAACATCTGATGCTAATGAATGACAATTAGTTCAATGAGAGTATATTTTAAATATTTCAATTTGCTTCTCCCAGCCTGTGAGCAGGGACTGAGTCAGTAACAGTTTAATTTCCAGCATGGGAGACACAGCCTGGCATGCCCTTTTATTCATTTAAGAAAGATTCATTGAGCACCTGCTCTGTGCCAGGCACTAGGTAGTCAATGGAGAACTAACAGCTGCCAGGGTCCCAGTTCTCAGGGAGCTACCAGTCCAAAGAGGGAGACTGACAGTTCGCCCAGATTGGCTCTAATGCATGTGTAATCACTAACGAGTTCGGTGATCTGGAAGAAATGAGTATGCTTCTGTGATGATCTCTTACTTTGTCCCCCCTCAAGTATACCCTTAGACAATGGTTTGGGTACAGATTATTTATTTAGGGAGGTAATTTTAAGGAGTTCAGTGAGAGAGTAGAGGAATGAGACAAAGAACTGAGGAAAGCCAGTAAAGGTTAGGTCAAGGACAGATTAATGCTGTGGGCAACGGCAGCTCGGCTCTGCTCGGGCCCTCTGAGAGTCTGTTTAGAACATGCCTGAGAACTGCCCCTCTATGGCGCAAGACAGTGACTTTAGCCAAAAATCAGATGTTTAGAAATGCAAATGGCTGGCTGGCTGGCTGGCTGAATCCTGCTAAAATGCTACAGTCTAACTGAGAAACTGAAGGGGGGTAATGAACTAATAAGGACTGAATGAGAAACGAAAGAATGATGGACGCAGGATGAAATCCAGTGGTCTGTGCAAGGGAATGCCTGACTGTCACTTGTGCTGTATTACCGCACGGAAAGCTGCTTCGAGACTACGAATGTGCTCCTTCATGTGCTGACTCTTGGAAGGAGATGCAAACCCAGCCCAAGTATTCTCATGCACACAGGTGGACCTTTGAAAAACCTGCAAACTTATTCACAACCAATTACCTTCAGTTTAATGATGCTGTGTCCCATATGCTCTTCATGGTCTGGAAACAGTACTTGTGGTTCGAAGTCAACCTTCCTAGAAGTCCCAGAAATGCAGACATGGCATGGTCAGGCGCGTAGATGGAGGCACCTTGGCAAGTAAGGAAAGACATGCAGTGAACCTCCTGGGGTTGTCCGGAGGGGACAGAAGGACGAGCTATTTATACAGATGGAAATGCTTATGTATTTGTTTGTTTTATATCTTAAAATTGTTTCTATGCATATATTAGAGAACCATGGTTTGTTCAGTCCCTTATTCATCCCGTTTTGTACATATGTATGGTACATCTGCTAAACACCACGTGGTGGCAATCCCATGGTGAGCAGGAGAACGCATTCCCTCCATCTCAGAGATTTCCCTGCCAGAGAACATCCCTGAAGATGTTCAGTATGTGGAATTATGATATTGTAAAGAGGGAAACCGCCCAGAACCCCACTGGATGATACATGTGGACACTCAGCCTATACCAGAAAGAAACAGAAAGCCTCCTTGAAGAAAGGGTGGGTGAGTCGGAAGTAGCAAGTAAACATGGAAGCAAATGGAAGCCCAGGGGGAGTTCATGCCAGCACTACCACACAGTGAAGGTCTAGGGCCCCTTCACAATGCTGGGAAGACGCAGCGCAGAGAGGCAGAGAGAACCTGGCAGCACACGAGGCTGGAGAAATGGGTACGGGACAGATGGGCACGAGTTCCTTTACATGATGCTTCACATATTTCAAAAAGTTATTCACAGGCAGGCCATTTGGCAGATTTTTATACATGAACAGACCAAGGTCCAGAGAACACTTGCATTAAAGAAATAGAAGGCACCTCGAGGAGTTTCCTGCCCTCTGCGTTCATTTCTTTCAAGGGCACACATCTACTGAGCAGCCGTCCATGCTAGGTCCTGGATAGGACCCAGTGGATGTGGATTCCAGAGGCCACAGGGCACAGAGGCTCCTGTGTCCCAGTGTGAGATTTTGGGGGACCTTGCCAATTAGAGAGGCCATCTTTTCCCCACCCTCTGTATTCTGCATGTTTGTCGACATGGGATCTTGACTCCGAGACACAGCTAGAATCTCATCCCTGCCACACACCATCAGTGGGACCTAGTTATCCCAACTCACTGAGCCTTAGACTCGGCTCCGTTCTTACCATGGAGAACATAATTCCAGGTCCTCGGACTTTAACCTAGAGATTTTCTAAAACACAGATATTGGGGATACATTCTCACGTGATATATCTTGATATCACCTTTCCCAAGATCTTTTGGGCATACGCGCCCCAAATATTGAATAGAATATTCAACAGAATATTGAGAACATTGAGAATCCCTACCTGACATACCTGTGTGTTGGCGGGGGGGATAGGGGTTGGTGTATGAAAGAGGTTGGGGGACCCTATAGCTGGTGCTCCCTAGAGGCTAATGAAGGTCTACGTAGATGATGGGTTTTCCATGAGACCACAAAGACTATAAACAGGGCCAGGGGCCATAAGCTTCAGAGAGGTCTCTTGGTGTGATGCAAAGAAGGTTGTTCTCAAGGTCCTACCTATCTGAGAATGGCAAAGTCTGCTCTCAGAGAGACTTCTAGCCTAGCCCTGAAGTATTTAATCAGAAATTGTAAAAACATCAGTGGGGTTGTTATGAATAAGGAGCCAGGCCATATCAGCATCTTCCAAATGCCCTTTATCCTTAAGCCAGGAAAACTTTTGTCCTATAAGACTTACAACAGCCTGATATAAAAAAGAGAGAAACATGGCTATTCTGATCATACTGGGGTGCAGGGCCAGATCCCTGCTTGTCAGCACCCCTTTTTCCCTCACCATAGCTTCTCATCTTCTCAATGTGGCCCTATGGAGCTCTTAGAAAATCTCGGTTCTCCACTCCCTGCTTCTTGTGGTCTTTGGAAGTTCCAATTCCACTCAAGCCCACATCAGGGCCAGCTGTGGTCTGCTGAGAATGGCACCGGCTGCCGTGAGTTGGTTTCCCCCAACCGTTCTGCTGGATCCTGGACAAAGGTCTCACTCCTGTCAAGCAGGCTCTTGCTTCCTGCTATGGTGAGGATGCAGGTCCATCTTCCCCATGGTTCCTTAGGCCCTGCTCCCAAAGCTATGGACCCAAGATTTGAACACCTCTGACCATCCAAGGTGACTCACCCCAGCTGCACACCCAGAAGTTGGGCCCTGCACACCCAAGGGAAGCCTCTTGGATGGCAGCCTTGTAGGTCTGCGAACACGGGATTCTGAGCTGGGAATTTCAAGTCAAATTGGTTCCTTCAGTGCTTTTCTGCTTTAAAATCCCCTGCATTTGTCCTGAAATGATGAAGATGGTGAAAAGGATAATCCTTTCTTTCTCCTGTTCCAAAAGGGTGTGCTAGTGCCTCTCAATGCAAGAGGTCCAAAGTCTCCCACAGAAGCTTGCTTCTGTCCCTCAGCATTGCCTTGCTAAAGTCAGGCTCAGGTTTCTCAGAGGGAGGCAACGGAGCAGCATTTACAGGAATAATCAATTGATAGATGACATCCCAAGAATGACAGAGCTATGGCAACAAAAGTCAGTGACTTGGGGATATATTCTTTGGCAGGAGTTGGCAGTGGGGAGGGTCAGGAGAAGGTGAAGGCTGATAGCAGACATTTTTTTTCAGGGATGTCTAGAAAGGGCCTTGAAAAGTTTAAAATATTTGGGGTTCTCTACCATCTGAACTAAAATTTCAGCTCAGATATTTGCTGCCTGTGTTAGCTGACCACTTTGTTTTATTTGTTCACCTTAATAAAAAAAATAAAATAAAATAAAATAAATAAAAAGAAAAAATATTTTAGCTCCCAGCATGAAGGGCTATGAGGAGAAATACATTTTTTAAAGTTCCTTCAAAGCATGTGACACATGGTAGGTGCTTTGTAAATGTAATTTTATTTTATGTAATTTTCTCTTTTGCTTGAATTTAGAATGTGTGCAGATCTGTTCTGTCCATTCATTCACTCATTGGTTCATTCATCAAACATTACCTCTGCCTCCAACATCCTAAGCTGAGAACGAAGGGTGGAAAGACATGTTGCCTGCCTGGGGCCTCAAATCTACCCTTGACTTGAGCCTCTGGTTAGGATGAAAATCTCAGGTGTCAGACAAATTTCAGAGATTTTATTTCCTCTTGTAGCTTTATGACTTTCAGACTGTTCCCCCAAAATTGCGCTTAATTTTAACTTCATTAACTTCCTGTTCTGTCACAACAGTTGAACAAGGATTTCTCCATGAGCAGTATTCAAATCAGCTTTTAATGAGCTATTTAATTAAAGGCTAATTGAGGTGAATTCATTAAAGGTTTCTAAATTATGCTTATCAGGGTAGCTATGTTTTAAGATAAGTTTTAAATATTTGTTTTATATTGCATTGTTTGATCATAAAAGTATGTATAAAATTACTTTTTAAAATTACTAATTAGAATGTGCATGCATCTTTCTTCCTTAATACTTGGGTGGGGCAGTTATCAAATCAACATAATATATGTCTAATATTGGGCTGAGATAATAAGTGGTTGGTAGTGACTATGGTTGAAGATGTCTTTGGCCATGAAACATTCCCATCTTGTGACGTGAGGCTCTGTTGAGCTGTTTTGGATCTGGGGTTCCAGTCGCATGTAAATGCTTAGATACAGGGTTTTGGCTAAGCCCTTGGGTTTCAGTGGAGAATGGTACCCCAACTTCCCCATGCCCAGTACTACACAGGAAATGAATATGTGACACATGATATGGCCTCCCCAGACACGACAGGGCAGTCCTGATCTTCAAGGCTCCATGCACTGGATGATAAAAGTGGAGCTCAGCAAACATGCAACGAGTGTTGCCTCCATTCTAGGTATGGTCCCAGACACCAAGGACACAGATGAACCACTCTGTGGTTTAATGGGAGAGATATACAAGTCACCAGATGTGTATACTCCACTGTGATATGGTTCTCCTTCAGGGCCAGGAAAAAGCCTCATGAGAAAAGGATGGTGTGTTACCCTGATGTGGGCCATCAGGACTGGCCCCATGAGGGGTGGGGCTCTAGTTCTTGACAAACAAGTAGGTGTTGCCCTGGAAGGAAGTAGGGCAGGCCATTATTGGCAGCAGGTGGGAGAACATGACGAGGCTGAGGATTCATGGGGTGTTCAAAAAACATGGTCTGGAGATAGGGAAGGGAGATGGGGCTAGCTAGGGAATTAGGTGACGGATAGAGCACCAAGGCAGTATATGAATCTGAAGTTTGAGCTTAACAGGTGTTTTAAAGCCATTGGAAACCTGTTGCCTCACCACACACACACACACACACACGTACATGCGCGCATGCATACACACACACACACACACACACACATACACATACACAAATCAAAGAGCTTTTAAAGAAAGGGCAAGCTCAGATTGCACAATTTGTAGTCCTTGGGGAAGTGTTGTAACACTGAGGCAAGAGTAAAAAGACTGGAGATAGGATTATAGTTTAATTGGAGATTTTTGTACTCTTTAGGCAAGAGAAGAACAGCTAATAGATTAGAGAAATGAGGGGGAAAAAAAAACAACAGAGAAAATGAACAGACACCTATCACAAGGTTGTGTGGTTTGCATGCAGAAAGAGAATGGTCTCAGTCAGGGCAGGCGGCTCTAACAGAACCCCACAGCCTGGGTGGCTTATAAACAACAGACGATTCTTTCTCACAGTTCTGGAGGCCGACAGTCTGAGATCAGGGCAGCAGCATGGCTGTGTTCTGGGGAGGCCCCTCTTCTGGGATACAGACTGCCAACTTCTCACGGTATCCTCGTACGACATACGGAGGGTGACAGAGCTCTCCCGGGTCTTGTCTGTAAGGGCAAAAATCCCAATCACGAGAGCTCTACCATTTTGACACAATCCCCTACCTAATGTCCCACCTCCTGATACCATCATGGTGGCGGGGAGCATTTCAGCACAGGAATCTGGTGTGGGGGAGACACAAACATTCAGTCTTTAATAAGAAGGGAAAGGAAAAATTCCTCTCTGGGAGGATGGTGGTTCCAGCAACCAAGACAGAGACTTGTTGCCAATACACACCTGGAACACTGTTCAATGCCTGTACCTGTTTAGAAGAGAAGATGACCAAACTGGGCCTCAGTTAGATTGATGCCCAGGCTGGTGAAGGCACCCCAATCATCTGCCTCTTGCATCTACTACAGGAACTGGGGCCGTTAAACAAGCAAACCTTGCGAATGGTGCCGTGGGAAAGGAGGGGTTGAGTTGCGTGAATACGGGGAGGACAATCAAATTTTTCTTCTTCAGGGCAAAACTAACAGTTTGAATAAACGGGCAGGAGCATGGAGGAGAGTGTTGTAAACGTGGTAAGCTCCCTGTCCTGGGCGTGGTACAAAATGAGACTGGGGTACCTGTCCCAACTTCTCTAGAGGAAAATTCTGATCGGGATGGAGTAGGGATGGGTGGGTGGACCTACATGTCATGAAGGCCCCATCCAGAGCTGCAAGTGAACGGTTCTGTGAATCCCTGATTGCACTAATTAATCAATCACTGGGACCTCTTTTGCAAGGAATGGCTCCCTTGCTCTGTGTGTACGTGTCTGAGGTGAAGGAAGAAAATCCACATTATAAGTGCCGTGGAAAATGGTGCTTGGCTAATGTCACAAACCCAACTGAGTAAAACCACTTTCTTTAAAAAAAAAAAAAAAAAAAAAAAAACTACCTTGCAACTGACATTGGAAAGACATTCTCAAAGACAGGGGCTTATCCCAAAGCAGAAAGGCTGATGAATGACAATTACAGACACCAGTGTCCCCAGTTAAGTGTCAGCGAGGTGGACACTGCCTTTGCTTTGCATTCTTCTCACTCAAACAATGCATGTGCAATGCCTGCTGTGTGACAGGGAGAGGGAGAACAGAGAGCTTGCCCCTTTGCACACAGAGCAAGAGGCTCCCCCACACAAAGGCACCACACAAGGCAGAGAAGTCTCGTTCCTGCGGGGGACAGAGACAGAAAGACAAGAGGTCTCATTTCATTGACTGTAGGGAAGAGACAGGGTTTTCATAAATGTGTGTGGGGTTTGATTTTTTTTCATCCTGTAGATTTCACTAACTCATGCGTTCACTCATTCATTCACTCATTCAAACCACGGCATCTGTTTCCCGGTTTCATCGTGAGGCCCTCCTCTCCCTACCCTCACTTGCATTGATCTCTTGTAGGCAACTGCAGTAGATCCTAACTGGTCTCCCCGTATCTATCTCTGCCATGCCATGATCTCTTCTCCATACTTCCCTCAAAGCAGTGGCTAGAAAAGCAAATTGGACCTGGGACTCTTTATTACCCTTCAATGGCTCTTGCACACTTAGACTGAACGATCCAATCCAACTGGTCTTCTCCAAGGGTTGTGGGATAAACAATATCCCCCCAAATTCACATGTTGAAGTCCTTAACCCCTTAGAATGTGACCGCATTTGGAAACATGGTCTTTAAAGAGGTGATGAAGTTAAAATGAGATAATTTATTTGAGTAGGCCCTAATCCAATATGACTGGTGTCTTTCTAAAAAGAGGAAATGTGGACACAGATGGGTATAGAGGAAAGACCATGTGAAGACATAGGGGGAAGACGGCCATCTGGAACCCAAAGAGAGAGGCGCCAGAAGAAACTAACCCTGCTGACACCCTGATCTCAGACTTCCAGCCTCCAGAGCTGTGAGAAAACAAATTTCTGTTGTTTAAGCCACCCAGTCTGTGGCACTTTGTTATGGCGGCCCTAGCAGACTAACACATGAGACACGAGTTGCCCAAACTTGCCAAGTTCTGATATAGCCAGCCCTGTTTGATGCCAGGAGTTCTCTTCCTTCTCTTGTGCAATGCTTGGGTCCTTCTCACGCCTCCAGTATCCACAGAAATGTCACCTTTCCGTAAGTGCTTTCCCTACCCCCAAATTGAATGAAGCTCCCCTCTCTCATTAGTGTCTCACAGAGCCTGTCCATTTCCTCTCTCGCTCTCCACGATTGTCTGTTAATTCAAGTCTCCCCCACATAGCGTGAGCTCTGTGAGTCCAAAACCCATGCCTGTTATATTGATTGCTGTCAGCCAAGGGTTGAGCACAGTGCTTACTCAGAGAAGGCCCTCACAGTTTGTTGAATGAATGAAAGAATGAATGAATGAAGCACTGATTGTGTGGGTTGTGAGGCCCACCATTAACCTGGCACGGGGAGAAGGAGGATGATCAAGTCAGACTCGGGCTCCGTCAGTGTGTGGCGTATAATGCCACAAGTAAGACTGACATCAAGCAGGTAAATATGCTGAGTATATCCCACGTCTTGGGAGCCGTGCCCCAGACTTCACCATCTATGTAACCTTTGGCTGTCTTCACGTGCAGAGACTTTCTGCAGTCGTTGTTGGAGAGGGCACCTTGACTGAATAATTTCTGATGAGCTGCAATTGAATGAAATATCATGGCTCTTAATAAGCTGTTTTCTCACTGAGAAACAATTCAACACAAAATTGGTGAGCTTGTGTTTGGGCGCCCCACGCTCTCCTGGTGGTGAATTTGCAGATGCTAATTCCCAGAAGTGTCACAGATGGAGGCGGCCAAAGGAGGAGGATCTATCATGCTCTAGCTGGAGCAGAGCTCAGTTAAGAGAAGGCCAGGGAGAATTTACTACCTCTGGAGGCAGATTGATTAGAAAGAACTGCCAGGCAATTTCCATTTGCATTTTTGCTGGGGCAGGTCTGGGGAAAGGGAGATGGTTTTAAATGAGAACAGCCCAATCATTTTCTCCTAAAACTTGCTCCAATTTGTCTCCTGCTCCCAGAAGTTACTACCTTGCATAATCCAGGGAGCAAGGTAATCAGCACTTTGAGTTACATCGGTTTTGCCTGTTCCCTTGATAAAATGGCAAAATTCGCCTATGAAATCCTGGAGTTCATTATGGTGTGGTTTTTCTCTCCCCCTTAAATCAAAGCCATTTTATCTCCGTTAGTCGAACCAGGCTCCAGAAACAGCATCTTTGCTTCTTCTTGCTTTCAATTATTCATATTCCTTTGCTGACAAAAACCCAGGCAGTATGATCGTTGGGTGAGTTTTAGCTCAGACTCTGCCAACTGCTCACCAGAGCCGGGCTGGAGTTCCCATCATTCACCACCAAATGGAGGAACAGTCACCCAAGGGAGAGCCATAGCACCGTGAAAACGCAGTTGTGTTAGGAGCGCCTATGGACACAAACTCTCGCAAATGCAGGCCTTAATTGAAAAATAAAACAATTACCTTTTAATACTTCTAAAATAACAGAGGGAAGCACATTTATAGGATGACTGGGAAGAAACAGCCATACGCGGTTTCTTTTTTAATAACATTGAGTTGTGCTCACTGTTAAGCTTATTAAAACCCGAAAGCAGAACATAGCAGGACCCTGGGATACCATTCAATTGATTATTGGTGAACAGACTTTGCTCCTGATTTGTTTCTTACAAACAAAACGAAAAACACAAACTGGAAGAAAGACTTCTGTACGTAGGGGCTTGTAGGTGTTTTAATCTGTTGCAAGGTCTACTTACAGGAGATTGGGCACGAAGGGGCTTTTGAGATCCACAGGACAAGGGGGCAGAACTTAAGATGTTGAGTTCTGGTCCATCTGTCTGTGAGATAGTTTACTGATGTGAGCACAGCCCTTCGTCTCAGGAGGAGAGAGCCCCAAGGTGCTCCAAACCAGAGACCTAAGCCTCCAGCCAGCCAGTGTTTTTCAGTGGCTCTTTATTTTGAATGGGAGGTAGCATGAGGGGATGGGAACCATTACAACTATGTGAAAGGAAGGTCTACACTCTGTTCTGGCATGTTATCTACTCAAAGTGCATCTGGAGATCATCCAGCTCCTCAGCATGGCTTACAAAGTCCTCAAAGAAGTGCCCCCTAGTATCTGTTTACCTTTATGTCTAGCCACTCCACCTGTAATTCATATCCTTCGGCACCCATCCATCTAAGTTGGTTTTGCAACTCAATGCCTTGGCACAAACGGTTCCCCCTACGCTCAGGTATTGCCTTCCTCTTTTGACAAACTCTTAATCATCCTTACAGGTTCCCCTCAGATAAGACCTCAGATAATGTATCCCCTCCTTCCGACCTTGCAGCCTTTGGTTTTTCTCTCTCTACATCTGTTGGTCTCTGTGTGAGGGTCACCTCACTTCTCTAGAATATTTTGAGAGCAGAGCAAGCCTTGGCTCAGACATCAGGCATGGAGTGGTTTCCCAACAATATCTGTGAATGCAACAGAAACAGAGGCAGACTGGGGGGGCCTGCTGCTGGGAGAATGTGCTGGGGCCAGAACAGGGAGTCCTGTGGGGAGTTTTGTTACTCTTATCATCCTTTAAGGTGCCTTAGAGAATATGGCCAAAGACCACATGGAAAAGTCTATATTATTACCATTTCTTTCTGTATTTTTTTTTTTTTTTAAGTAGGCTTCATGCTCAGCATGGAGCCTAAGGCAGGGCTTGAACTCACGACCCTGAGATCAAGACCTGAACTGAGATCAAGAGTTGGATGTTTAACTGACAGAACCACCCTGGTGTCCTTTTTGTTTGATCTTTAAAAATTGATATTGATTAAAAATAGTCATCAAGGGAAGGATATTTTAAATTAAAAGATAAATTGCTACAAGTCTCACTACCCAGAAATCAATGATTTTATCTTTTCAATGTCTGTCTGCGTGGACATACGATTTTGCATAACTATCATTACAAGTCACGCACAATCAGACATTTTGCTTTTCTCACTTTTTAAATTATTTATTTACTTTCCATTTCACCTAGTTCTTCAAAGTGTTTAAGGCAGATGCTCGTGTTCCCCTTTCTACTATATGAGTAAGTGTCCCACTGCTGCATAGTCTTCACACTTGCCTTCCCAAGGAATGGGGCTATATGGGCAAATACAGGTTGGGATTCAACTATCTGCATTAAAATCCCAGCATCATCACTTTCCAGATCTGTGGCATTAGTAAAGTTACTTCACTTCTTGAAACTTCAGTTGCCTCCTCTATAAAATGGGTATGATACCAGTATTTGATAAATATTATTGTTATAAAAATTAAAAAAAAAACAGAATTGTGGAAGAGTTTAAGAATAATGTTCAGGACATACTAGTAGATCAGTAAATGTTAACTATCTTATCATTGCCATTAATACCAGCAGAAGAAAATGGCAACTTACAACAAAATCTCACGCTCATCTTCTGTAAAATAGGGTCAGCCCCCGGATAATGTGTTTGTTGGTTGTCATTTTTGTTTGCAAGAGGATCAGAAGAGATGGCACAGTTAAAGTGCTCCTGTTTCTTTTCTAAGATTTTAATTTATTTATTTTACAGAGAGACACACAGTGAGAGAGGGAACACAAGCAGGGGGAGTGGGAGAGGGAGAGGCAGGCTTCCCACTGAGCAGGGAGCCTGATGTGGGGCTCGATCCCAGGACCCGGGGAACAGGACCTGAGCCAAAGACAGACTCTTAACGACTGAACCACCCAGGCACCCCATTACCCATTTTCTGAAAATAATTATGGAACAAACGTCTGGTCCTTCAATTAGAGGGCAGTGTGTGTGTGAAATCAGAGAGAAAGTCACACACATTTAAAACCACTGCAGGACACTGCCTAAATAGGTATCTGATGATGAGGGCAATGGAGTGGTCACAGCATCAAGCCAGAGAGTATTACTGGTTTAGCAGAATAGGAATAGCCTTCCATTGGTGGGTCACAGCTCTATCTGGGCTTTGTTTTCCTCATCTGTACATCAGGATGGTGGGCCAGGTGATCCGTAGAGATAATCCCAGCTCTAAGAGTTCTTCGTTTTCCCCCAAATCTTCCCTTTGCACATGGATGGATTTTCAATGAAGGTTTTTTTTTTTTTTTTGAGTTGTCCCTCCTATCTTTTACATCCCAGCGAATATACATTATTAAAGGGGACAAAAGTCATGTAAGTATCTGATGTTCCACTGAGTTGCCTTATTCAAGTAATGCATATTTAAATATGAAACAGTGGGTCACTTTGGGAAATCATAAGTCTGCTTCCCCTAAAATATTCCACTAGTCATTATGATACCTTGAAGTTCTTCTAAGGGTGCCTACACTATCCCATTAGGAATTGGACTGGATAACCCTAGAGAACTTATTGTAACCTCAGAACACATGAAAATGCTCCGTCCATACTCTGGAAAGATATTCTACATGAGGAATTGCAACAATTAACTTTTAATTGCACTTAGTCTTCCTCATTTTTAAGCTAAAGGGGAGGTAGGTCCTCATTGCTTCTCCCATGAAGCTGAGACATAGACTTGGGAACACAGACATGGCTGGTTTGTATTTTTGCAAAAATGCAGTGTATGCAATATTCATAGATCGAATCCATACATTGGCCCCTCAGTCTGCCACTTGCGAGGATTTATGTACCAGCCACCTGCCATGTAGACAACAGTGGGCCATTATGGTGCTAAAGTTCAGCCCTTCTTAGAGCCAAAGTAAAGAAAGGCAACTGTGTTTATTTTAAATACATAATCAATCATAACTCTGTGAATAGCCACTTTTCTATTAATGCTTTCATATATCATCTAAAGCCCTCTTGATTCCACATAATTCTCTTTTGTCTGGGTCCTTGTCTTTTCACTTTACAGTTTCACACAGAGGGTAATATAGAACTGTTCCAAACAAAACTTGCCTCTATAGTCTCTCTTTAGGTTCAGTGTTAGCAAGAGAGTATTTTCTGTAAATAATGCAGATGAGAATGATTCATGAACTAATTCCAGCTACAGGGGATTTGTGGAGGAAGGGAAAGATGAAATGACTTTTGGGGAGGGAGCTCCCAGACTTTCAGTGTTGACTCTAACCTTCAGTGTCTGTGTGACCACAAGCCAATCATTGCCTCACTGAATCACAGTTTCCTCAACCCTAAAGCAGGAACCTTGTAGAGGTTGCTCGTGAAGACCCAAGAAGTTGAGCACAGTGGTTCATGAGCATTACACCCATCTGTTGATGTTACTTCTTATTTACTTTGAGTCAAAGCTATAGAAATATTTTATTAAGAGGCTCCTTGACTGACAGACATCTAGAGATAAGCGAACAACAGGGAGAAGAGGCTAAACCTTATATCAACAACTCGAAACAATCATTTAAAGAAAAATAGGTGATTAGCTTTGGGGGAAGTCTTAGGAGTTAAAAAACAAAAACAAACTACCTTCAAATATAGAAAATGGAGATGGCTTGCTGTTTCTGCTTCTGAGAGAAGCTCAAGAATGGGTAGACAGCTATTGGAGGCATATTTTTTTTTAATTTTTTATTTTTTATAAACATATATTTTTATCCCCAGGGGTACAGGTCTGTGAATCACCAGGTTTACACACTTCACAGCACTCACCAAATCACATACCCTCCCCAATGTCCATAATCCCACCCCCTTCTCCCAAACCCCCTCCCCCCGGCAACCCTCAGTTTATTGGAGGCATATTTTAAGATCCAATTCCTCAAACTGTCTACTCATAGAATGGGCTGCTTTGTAGGTTCTGAGCTTACTTTTGCTAAAAGTACATAGATATGAGCTGTACATTTTTGGAGGGGGTCCCAGTATGGATACAGAGAGAACTTTTTGGTGTCAAAGAGTGTGTCTAACTCTCAAAACCTAAGTTTTCCCCATGACAGATGACAATTCCTTGGCCAAAAGGTTGACTATAAATATAAAAACCTGAATAAAAATTCATGAATGTTATAATATTCATCTTATGAATATTCATATTACCTGGAGTCTTACAGAAAGGAGAGAAGGACCTGTCACTATGCACCAGCCATTGGCTACTCACATTATTTCAACCTCTTAAGCCCTAGCGTAGGATGAGTCACCTGGTAGGTAATCAGCAAATGAAGAAATGAATGAATGGGCCCCTAAAATGCCTTATTGTGCACATTTTACAAATGGGAAAAGACAGTTTATAAATAAGAGGTAGCCGTTTCAAGTGTCTTACAAAATATGCCTATAATTTTAGGATATCTTTGAGGAGGAGCTTTTACCAGCGAGATTCAGAAGTCAAATTTCATTTCATCTTAGTGGAAAGTTCTGAACTGCAAAATCAGCAGTTCAGAGAATCCTGCTGTTTATCAAAAGTTAGAATGTCAGCCATCAGCAGACAGGACAACTGCCCTAATGAAAATGTATGGTTTTTCGTTATTAGGCCAATTTGCACAATGCAATTGGAATTGAGTAAGTTGCAACAGCTACAAGATTTGTATAAAACACTAGGATAATTTTAATGTTACAATTACCATAAATCTTCAATGCTTTCTGTTTACAAATATGCCTCTGATAAAGGAAGCTTCCAGCAGGTGCAATGTTAATATCCTCATATAAGTAATTTTTTAAAAAGTCACTGAGATCAGATGCTAAACTGAGTGAAATCCATGAGCTCATTTTCAATTCCCATAACTAGGAGAAAGCTTATTGCTCTCCTGCTGGTCCTCTCTGTCATTCAGAAGAACAGGTTCTCCCTGATTGAGCTTTTAAGCTTTTACCTTCAGAAAGGCCTCTATCCTTAGGAATCTTTTCCAGTGATGATTTTAGGAATTACCCTTGAACAAACTTCAGGTTAGAACTCCCTGGAGCTGTGGCCAGATTAGAAACAGAGGCAGAGTCTGTGGAACATACCCCCCTTACCCCTGCCCCAAGTTCAGCAAATATGAGAGTGAGGGCACAAGGTCTCAGATGTCACAGGGATGCAGAAATGGGAGCCCACAGACTTACCCAGAAACCATTTTCTTTCTTCCAGGACAGTTAATTTTGCATATAGCATGGGGTCAAAAAAATGAAGAAAGCAGAAAGTAGCTGATGATGAAAATTGCCTTCCATTTTTTCTCTAGTGAAGGTGTGTGTGGCAATCTGGGCACTAGATTGGAAAGATGACAGTGAATTGAAGACAAAGTTCTTTTTTTTTTCTTTTTTGGTCATCTGTTAATTTACTGAGTTGGACAAATGTGCAGTTTCTAATTGGTATGTTGAGTGTCTTTCAAACATCAGTGGTCAAGTCAAGAGTAAGACCCCAGTGACTCCGTCTTGTTGAATTCCACTAGGCTGAATGATCCACCACAGCTTATATTTTTCTTCTTTGGACATCCCCGAAAAAGCATTCTGGACGTTTAACTGCTGTTCTCAGTCATTGACCCAGGAATTCTTAGCAAGGAATTAAAGAGGATTAAGGTTTTTTTTGAGTGTGTATATGGGGAAGAGTATGTGGAGGCGTTGGGGGATGGAAGGAATTCATTTCTTGTATTTTCTCATTTCTGTACTTTTTTGAAAGAGCTTACAGTCTATTTGGAGATGCAGAACATACAAACAAGCCAACATGAATATACAAAAAATAGTTATCAATTGTAATTACGAATTATATGGTTTATTGAATGACTACTCATGTCATTTCTTGGTATTAAGAAAGTACTTCATATTATTTACCTAAGCACATGTGGGAAAACCCTATATAAGGAAATTGAGAGCTTGTGATAGAGTCTTACGAACAAAGGTATAGAGAAGAAAGCTGATTGTGTTGTAAAGTGTTAATAAAGGTATGGCTAATCCTTGCAGGGGACTTCCTGGAGGTGGCACTCACTGAGTTGGATCTTAAAAGTTTGGACAGAGATGTGTAAGCAGAAAGTGAAAGCAAAAAGTCAATTCTGGAAAGTGGGGGTGCCACGGGCAGATACACGGTGTTAGGAAGAGTATGGAGTCTTATAAAATGAGAGAAATTTGCGATGATGGTCTCAAGTTGTATGGGACAATGATGATGGAGAGCTGGAATTCGAGTTAGCTGGTTAGCTGGTTAGAGATATCTAATAAAAGTCTTGGGAATGTGAACTTTATCATCTGGGTAATGGGAAGCTCAGAATTTCCAGAAGTAGCCAAGCACGCCATTGCCCAGAAAGAGAGACGAAATGACTCTGGCGTCCAGATTCAAGGCTGGAGTGGACTAAGAAGGCATTAGAAGCTGATATCAATGATCTTCATGATTTGGTTCTGATCAACTCTGTAGCTTTATTTCTCACCATCTCTCTCTGGAGCACAAACAAAAACGACACCAGATTTCTTTCACTGCACCACTTTTGGCCCCTGGGCCTTTGCACATTCTGGAGCATGTCTTTGTAACACTCTCTCTTCCCTCTATATCTGGCTTTTCACTCATCCTTCAGGTTCTAGCCTAAACACTAATTCCTCCAGATGGTATTATTGGATTCAACAAACTTGAGTTAGGACCCTGGCACTGGGCTCCTCCAGCTTTTGGGTTTTCATCAACAAGGATATGTGTCACCCTGTAGGTCATTCCTGGTTATTTATCTGCAGTCTACCTTTCCTTTCCCCTTATCAAGTACCCATAAATGAGCTGTGGGCTCATGAGGACAGGGGCTATGTAAGTAAATAATGGGGCCATTCTAGTTGGCTTATATTCTGAGTCACAGAGCTTGGTTAAAAAAGAAATTTCGTTTTTAAAATTTTACTTATGTATTTATTAAAATGAAAGCCATGGAAGGCCTTCTGAAGACAGAGGGTTAAAATGCATGAAAGACAGACATGGTATGATATATGGCAGCGTGGCTGCCTTTTAAAAAAATGTCACCAGCTTTCTGATCCCAAAATGGTAACAGCTGTAGGACCATACACTGCCCAATCCCTTCCTGCCCTTGTGCTTTCTTGCGTTCCTGCCATTATGATAGGATTTAGAAGGATCCTTTTCAAAGGACGGAGATCAGGGAGAGCTTTGACCGAAGGGTAAAAATAGTGTTGGAGCTGAGTGAACAGAAACCATAACCGAGGCGCTGTTAACATAAGACAGAGAAGGGAAGGTGGCAGGGGCACAGGTGCTGGAGGGAAGCGGCTGGCATTTCTATGCCTGGGGCCACCCAGAAAGTCATTAGTACAAACCTACATCGGCTTCGTTTCAGCTGTCGTGGGTTTAAAAGTAAATGAATTGGAGAAGTGAGTGGGGGGAAATCAGAGGGGGAGACAAACCACGAGAGACTGAGCCTCTGAGAAACAAACTGAGAGTTTTGGAGGGGGCGTGGGGGTTGGGTGAGAGTGGTGGTGGGTATTATGGAGGGCACATATTACATGGAACACTGGGTATGGTGTATAAACAATGAATTTTGGAACACTGAAAAAAAATTAAATTAAAATAAAATAAAACAAAACAAAAAAAAAACCCCAATAACTGAGGCTGAAGTATGGAGCTAAGACATGGGGGCCAGGTAGCAAGTTAGGCCTGAAGATAGGGTGCAGGGAGAGGGTGCCATCCTCTGATGGGAAACACATTATTTCAGTTTGTTTTTCTGTCCCTGTCTTTCCTTGTTCATTCGTGTAACGAAAACCAAATGGCCCCAATTATTGTGTTTTCCTTTCTCACTCTACATTAGTGTGTGTGCGCGCGTGCGCGCGCGCGCACACACACACACACACACACACACACATCCCCCTTCCCTTCTATACCTGGGTTACGGTGAGGTCAAGGTTGATCACCATCAAGCTTGATGGGGATGAAACAGGAAGTTCTCCCCATTCACATTCTATTGCAGTGATTTTTCCATTCCCAGGAAAAGCAATCAATAGCCACAGAGCCATCAGAGGAAGGCGGCAGGAGGTCCAGAGTAGCAAAGCACACAGAGGAAGTCCTGCCCAGGGCTTGATTCAGATCGACTGCTCTTGTCTTATGCCCTCTTCACACTGAATTTAAGAAGACAGGGTCACAGGGTATTACAGGACTCCCAAACAAGCGGAACACAGGTTCTTCATGTATAAGACATTGGGAACACATTGAAAAGAACTTTCCTGTTCCAAAAGAAACCCTTCCCACCTAAGAGCCTTGATATAATTGGACACTCACCTACTCTACTTGACTTTATTTAGAGTTCAATTCTATTCACCATTCCATTCATGGTGATACATATGTATACTAAAACATTTGGTTATATATGAAGAACTCCTAAGTCAAAACTCAGTGTAGCATGAAGCATCTAATATGCTCCTGTGTGTTCCTTGGAGGACTCGTCTATCTCTCTCCTCTGAGATCACTGAGGAAGGGACAATGAAAGGATGATGTGAGCCCTCCCACAAGATAGGGGAGCTTTGTAAGTCTATGAAAATAAGTAGGTTTTGTTTGGAAAGGACGTCATTCATGCTAGCGTCTGGTGTAGATGCACAAAGCAAAAGATTTTGCCAAGAAGAGACTTGTCCTGAATGCCTGGTATTTTCTCTCACCCTAGAGACATCAAATTGTTCTTCTAGTCTAAAAGACCTGCTTCTCATCTCATGCGTGGGGAGATGGAGCTCGTGATCAAGCATCAGTCAGGGGCCAAGCTGGTGGTAAGAGAATGGGAGAGAGGGTTGTAAAATGCATGATGCTGGGCATGAGAACAAGGGATGTTCCTGTGAGAAGCGAAAAACTCTGAGGGCAGGGAGCAAACAAAGCTAAAATCATATGGTGATATCAGTATAAGCTCCGGGGGTGGTGGTGGTGGTGGTGGGAATATATGAAAAATGCCAGTCTGGTGTTGGGTATAAATAGAGGCAAAGAGATGTGGGGTTTAAGGTTGCCAATCTTCTCGACATCAGCTTGATGTTAGCCTCAACCAGGTATTTACTGAATACATGCTTTGAACCAGGTCCACTGCTGGATGATGAGGTTATAGGAGTGAACAGAGATTTCTCACTCCCTGAATGGCATTTACATCCCAACAGTGGCGCATAGGGAGGCAGAATGAAGTTGGGACTAAGTTAGGCTCAAGCCTCGGTTTTGTTATTCACTGGCTGGGTGCCTTTAGGCAAATCACCCAATCTCTCTAAATCTGTTTTCTCATCTGTAAATTGGGAGAAAAATGTTGTGAGGCATGAACTATGCATGGAGTATGCACAGCGCCGGCGAATGCTATGCTCCCAGTACATGTTAGCTCACACATATCTTTGGGTCCCCAAGGATATGATGTCCAGGTCTGGGGCAAGTGCTTATGGTAGAGAGCTAATGGACAATTCTTGGTGGTACATTAGCATATGCTGCTTTCATTTCAGACCTTCCTATTCCTCCCATGCTATAATAAAAGGAGAGTCAACTGTAGGTCACCAAGGTGTATTGGGAACCCCAAGGCATCCGGATAACCCTTCACTGCTTCCATTTCAAAACTGATCAAATTTATTTGACAATCACTTAATGGAGTCATTTTTAGCAGCTGCTATTAATTTACTGGTAACAGCCAAGTATCTCTTCTTCCTTATGGTAAATGGGTTCCCACATTTTGACACTCAGGGGGAGATGAAATCTACAGGGGATGTGTTCTAGAACCATATAAAGGAAAGCTTTTCAGTCTGTAAATAGCAGATCAATAGAAATGAATTGTCCTTGAGGAATTTAAAAAAAAAAGAAAACAAGAAGTTACCCATCTTTACTTGGCTGCTTGTTTTTTCCTGTATTAATTATTCCATTCCTGGGGATGAAAATATTAACGGATTTGTAAACACTGAGATGCCTATGGGGTTGAAGTTATTTATTGACCTAAAGTTATTTCTTTTAGTCAATTTTTTTCTTTGCTGTCTTTCCACAGAGAAGAACATGCCACAAGCTAGTAATGTCCAGCACGGTAGCATTAGAGTAAGATGCCACAAGGCCCATGGTTGGCTTCTGGCACTGTTCTTTCTCCATGGATTCCTGTCCCTTTAGCATTTTGTTACCTTAATGACATGACAAAAGAACTGGAAAAGTGACTCCTGCTTTTGATCTAGGCAGACCTGCTCTGATTCAAGGGTACCAGTAGGAGTATGGAGTCAGCATTATAAGATGTCCCATCTGACTTGGTACTGAACTTCCAACTGTACCATTTTATACACATCATAGTCCTTCATCTGTATGTGTCTTTAGCATAAATGTCTGGCTTGTATTTCCAAACTGAAAGAATTAACTATTCAACTTAAATTAGACCATACCCTATATATTTAAAGAATTTTTCTACCAATTAAACTAGTAGCCATTGTTTTGGCAACCAACTATGTGTTTAGTAGATACTAAAATATGTGATATAAAAACTCTGTAGCAACCCTACAGAGGCAGGGGATGTGATGGCCACTTTCTGATGAGGAAAAGAAGGTTCATACTTTTCTCATTAAATGTCAGATCTGTAGTGAACAGATCCAAACCAGGCAAAAACCTGGAAAATCTTTAATCCAAGCCAACACAGGCGTCTCTTGTCTTTATGTTTCAAGTTTCTGCATGCAAATGACTCAGAGCCTGCAAAAGGGTCGCATCAATCTGTTCTCGTGTCTTGGGTTTCTATCTGCTCTAAGTCAACACTGTGATCATGTTGATCTGTACCGGAAGCTTAGAGCTTGAGCAAGCTGGAGTCCCCATCGCCGTGAATGATGGGACCAACCACCGAACTTGCCATTAATAAACTGAGCTGTTCACTTTTCTCTGTGGCATAGCTTGACATTTAGGCTGAGGGTTTGTAATTCCAATCAACAGCTCAGGATGCGATGCGTGTGTGTGTCTTTGACTGTCACACAATTAAAACCTAAACCAAGGGGGCTACGGATTTCATTAAAAGCCATTCGCTTTTATTTATTTAGTGTTTCAGGGACCTGGAGAGAGTACAAATCAGGAATAGGCCTCCAGGGGACAGCTTTTTACACACTGGCTGGTGATACCATTCTAACTATTAAATGGCAGACAGTCGGATTGTTAGGTTAAAAAAAAAAAAAAATGAACCAAAGAATGTGGTCATTTGAAGAAATCAGACATGTGATTATTTTTCCCTTGCTACAGAAGTACCTGAGAGATCTACTGGCCCCTTCTTTGATTAATAATGCTTGCGGGGGTTGCACACGGCTCAGCTTGGCATTGCATTTATCAAAATTTGCCAGGGCAGACAGGCATTGCCATGCTAGAAGAATGATCATAATGGGCCCTCACGCCTTGCAGGGGCTATCTGGGTTCCTTGAATGCTAGAGGTAGGCTTGCCAGGATGGACTCGTGGTCTAGGCTCTTGTTCTTTCTTCCCCAAACCATTATGGCCCTATAAACAGCTTTTAAGATAAAGGCTTCACCTTTTTTTTTTAATAAGATTTTATTTTATTTATTTGACAGAGAGAGAGATCACAAGTAGGCAGAGAGAGAGAGAGGGAAGCAGGCTCCCTGCAGAGAGCCCGATGCGGGGCTCCATCCCAGGACCCTGAGATCCTAACCTGAGCTGAAAGCAGAGGCTTAACCCACTGAGCCACCCAGGCGCCCCGAAGGCTTCACCTTTTATCTTCCACATACGGTGACCCACGTGGTAGATATTCTTCAGGGGTCCAGTCTCCTGACCTTTGCTACATGGTTCCTGCCAAAGGCCCGAAGAGAAAAGGTCTTCAGAAAATTCTTCGTTTTCAAATGCTGACCCAAATTGTCTGCTGTTGACTCATCTGGAGAGTGAATTAAAAAACAAAAAACAGAAAAACGAACCAAAAAAACCCCTAAAACCAAAAAATAAAAACACACATTCCTGAATATTATCCCAGCTCCTCTGATTCAGTGTGTAAAAAAGAAAAAAAAATGTCCACAAGTGATTCTGATGTTTAATCGGTTTTGTAAAACTCTGATTTCTAAATGTCATGCTGACCTTGTCTCTTGACACCGAACCTTTGTCTCGATGGACCCTGAGCTAAAGGGTCATTCTCTGGAAACCTGAATGTGATATAGGTCTTCATGGTACTTTTATTACACACCTGAAATATATCATCCTTGTCCTCACACAATTGCCACCGCTGAATTGGATGGCAGCCAATCCTCTAACTTTAATTGAAGGTTGTGCTAAAAGCTCAAAGAATGAATTTAACTTCTGCATTTGCAGTAAAATGTTGGCAGATAATATTGACCTTCATATTACCCTATGCCCCTTGCATAAATGGCCCAGAAAAGAAGTTTTACTCAGCAATCAAGTTTCTTTCTGATTCAGTTATAGAATCTGGAGGATGTCTAATGTCCTTCTTTATTTTGGATGCCAGGGAGCTCAGAGCCTTACTTTTTCCTTAATCACAGAAACACCTGAACACTTAACAACCGTTCTTTTTTTTTTCTTTTTTACTCATAATGGTTTCTTTTCCAATTCCTACTTCATCAATGTCATCTGAATAAATCATTTGAAAACTTTTGGGGGAACAAATCATGAAAATCTGAGGGTTGGAGAGTGCAGTGTGACATCCGTGGGAAGAGAAGAACAGGACTGAAGCATCCCACTCGAAGGAAATACGGACAGTTTGATGCTTGCATCCTTTCTTTTTCTCTTTTGTGCGCTGCAGTATGTTCCCTGCCTTAAATTCCTTCTTGCGCCCTTCAAGAAAATGGTTGTGCTCTTGGACAAATCCTTCTCCAGCACCCAGACCACATCATAGATCTTCTTAGATTGCGAGTATTATTCACCAGCCTGAGATACGTTTCTAATATTTTCCAGGTTCACGCACATAAAACTTTAAAATTATATAGGTCTATAGATTTCTCTTATTACTTTTTATATCCAAATCCATTAATATGAAAAATTTCAAAGCCATTTTAGATTGGAAGTAATTCAGTCAGATAGGATTTGAATATGAAGTCTGATTTCAGTTGGTTTAGAAATATTGAGAGGGTCCTGCATGTGGCTGTTCTTATCTTGAGAGCCCGGCTAAGCTTGAAACCATAAAGCTTGCCTTCCATAGAACAGCCTCTCCCTGTCAATCTAAAGTGCTCACTTAAGCCAAAGTTGGACATGAGGCCAAAGTTTTCTGACCTCTTCCCAAATAACCTTGCAACACAAATCCAAAATAAACAACAACAACAACATAAAACAAAAGAAGAAGGGTAAAATAAACTTGGGAAGTAAAATGTACAGTTTTTATAAGGAAAAGCTTAGGAATTATTTTGTCACCGGCCTTAAACATGCCCAGGTCTATAGACTTAGTAATTCTACTTATAGTATTAATTCCAATAACTTATTGGAGATATTCCAAAAAGAGAAGGAAAAATAAACTATGCACAAACACTGCTTTGTAGTGATATTTATAACATCAAGGTTTTGGGAAAATATCCATATTCAGTGAAGTAGGAGTGATTACAAGCTTTAACATATGCCCACTGACTGATGTTTAAAGACAACAGTGTTATTCATTGGCACAGAGGTACATGAGCGAATCATTTTTCATTTTTTGATAGTCATTAATATTATATTAATATTCTTGGTGCAGGAAAGACATTTTCACTTAAATAATTTTCACCCAGAAGCAAAAGTGCCCATAGCTCAGAAATTTAGATTATTTAATAATATTAAATTTAAAGAAATTATTTTATTGTCTTTCAATGACTTCAATTTCACATGATCTGGAAAGGGGAATGAACATGGCCTGTGCCTTTATTTTCCAGAAGTTTCTTACATCCATTTGTGATGAGGTCATCACAAAAGATTTCAAAATACGTTTCTTAGCTATCACCTGCCTGCGAGGGAAAGCAGGGTCACGGCTACTTTCCAACGTGGCATTTTTTTCTGTGTGCACTAACCCACTGTGTCGGAAACTCGGGGTGTTCCAGGCCCTCCCTAAATAATTCCTGGGAATCTTTAAGTGAGGGATGTCTGTATCTGTGGGCTTCACCAGGCGATTTATTCAGCTCATGTAAAATCTTCCAGGGTTCTGGTTTTTGTGAAGGAGATGCTGCTGCTGTCCTATCCTGCTGCAGCCACTGGAAAAACCACCAGCGGGTGGTGCTAAGGGTGCTGGTCCTAGTCTTGACCCACCTGTGCCCATGTCTGTTGAAGCCATGTGTTCTGAATCCACTCAAAGCCTCCTGGGTCTTTGGGAAGCCAGTGCTTTAGACGTAAGTGAAATATTTTCTTAGAAGAATCATATATATATATATACACACAGAAAGGTGCATGAATCATACCTTTAGAGTTCAAAGAAGTTTTGCAAAATGAAAACACCTGTGTAACCACCACTTGCATCAGGAATTAGAACCTTCCAGTGACGTTTTCTGTATGTCCTTTCAGTCACTCCCGTTACAAAGCAAGCACTATTCTCATATGGAAACCCATCAACTGGTTAGGCTTATTTTTGAACGTCGTAAAAAGGAAATCACAGAACACACTAATCATTCTCCTGTTGACGGACATTTAGATATTTTCAGTTTGGACTCATTACGAATCACATGGGTATAAACCTTCTTTCACTTGTCCTAGCTTTTAGGTTTCACTTGCAGCAAATGCTTTCTTTGAAGCCCTTCACCTCAGTAAAGTGGTTTCCAACCTCCTGCTGGCATCTACCATTGATCACAAGCCCCCAGGCCATCATGCCAAGGACAGTCATCAGAGCTTTCTAGAGCAAAGAGCTCCAGATGGAGGGAGAACATCTCACTCAGCATGTCTTTGATAAGAGTCTTGGGAAAGCACCTTCTCCCTTGGGTGGGGACATGTGCAAAGGATCAAAGAGCTTTTGGGTGACAGGCACTGAGCTTCCCCCAAATCTCCTTTCTCTTCTGCTCCCACAGCGTCCCATGGGTGGACCTCACTTTTCTCTCCTCTGGGTGGCTTCTTCTCCAGGGCTCAGAGAGGTGCTTTCCCACTAGAACAGGGATAAATACAGCTTAGATTCAAACCAGGGCTCCTGATCAGTATTGAAAGTGGGTTCTGGAGATGCAAAGGTTAAGAAAAAGTAAGTTGGTCATTTATAGTTGTGGACATTTGCTGCCACATTCCTAGGTGAGGTAGGTCGGTATAGTGGACATTTGCTGCCACAATCCTAGGTGAGGTAGGTCGATACAGCAGACGAATTTTCTGCTTTTGCCTAAAGCGATGATTCCAATAAGGGTGACAGTTGAAAAGTACTGAACATTCGCTCTACATATCTGTTGTGTTATTGTGCAAGTCCTTCACCAGCACCCAAGGTACATCATAGATCTTAACACACATGTATCATAAACTCCCCAGTAGCTTTATGAAGTCAATATGATTGTGTCCATTTTATGTCCATTTTCCAGAGAAGGAGCCTGAGGCTTTAAGACTCTTTCCAACAAGGTCATTCACCTAGAAGATGAGAGCCAATAGCTGAACTTGGGTTTTTGTGACTTCAGAGGCCACAGTCTTAACCTCTTTGCCACTTTGTTTTCTACTCAGGGATGCCTATAAATTTGTTTTTCTTTCAATAAAGAAATGTAATGATGTCCAACACCAGGCTCCACTATAATTGGATTATAAGACACAGGATTGTTTTCTATGAGAAGAGAATATAGTGAATGATGTTCGCACAAGTCTCTTGTGTTTATTTTTCATGACTGAGCGTTCCTCCTTGTCCCTGATCTCTGTGCACAGTGGATGGCAGCATGCTTATTCGTGTTAGGGTCGAAGGAGGCAGAGTCCATATTAATGGGATCAGAGCACCTTCTCCACAAAGTCACACCCACAGGCCTGGCCCACGCTGACCCCGCAGCATATAAAGTCAGGCTGCTAACAGGAAACCGGGTGATTTCCGACTTGCTTTCAAGTCTACTGTCATCTAGTGTCGGAAGGACCCTCGTTACCATCTCAGAAACAGAGCTACCAGGATGCAACTCTTTCTCCCTCCTGCTGATACAGGACATAGGATGCAAGTCTTTCTTCCCTGGGATTGATGACTGCAATTTGTCTTTCTGGGGCTTCCACCACGGCTTGGGCAGGCGGCAGCCAGGCCTGGGAAGCCCTCCCGATGCTTCGAGTCAGCAGATTGCTTCTGGACTGGCCACGCTTCAGCGCCTTCCCGTTAAATACTCTATTGATTTCAGGGCCTTTTTCCTTCTGTGCAGCCCAGGACCCCAGGTTGGCTGGGCTAGGAAAATGGGGAGGAAGATGTAATGAGGAGAAGCCACCTAGCAGGGCTGCACATACAACCTGAAGCTATCTGATGCTACTGACTTATTTTATTTATTTAACAAATGTAATAAGATACAGATGCCTCCGGTAGAATAGAGGGTTCAGTGGGAGGAGAGACGTAGGGATGAATCAGTGGGTACAAGGAGTAAATTAATGGGAAACAGAAAAAGAGGGTGCATTAAGAAGGAGCAACAAGGCGTCAAAGAATGGATTTCCATTTGTCTTTGCAGGATCCCATGGCCTCCCTCCTCTTCGGAGCCTCCGTGGTCCCTTACGCAGACGACTGAAGCCGTCTCCATGCGGCCTTCCTCACATCTACCCCCTAACTAATGCTCCATGCAATTGTGAGGCATCCATTTTTTTTAAATTGTAGTAAAATACATATACTATAAAATTTACCATTTTCACCATTTTGAGTACAATTTAACGGCATTAGATCCACAATATTGTGCAACCACTATCACCACTGTCTAATTCTAGAACTTAGAGCTCCAGGTCATCACCCCGAAAGGAAACCTTGCACCTGCCGGCAGTCACTCCCCATTTCTTCTCTCCTCCATCCCTGGCAACTACTCACATGCCGTCAGACTCCTTGCCTATCTCGGAGATTTCACATAAATGGAGTCGTACAATACATGGCCTTTTGGGTCTGACGTTTTTCCACTTTGCATAACATGTTCACGTTTCATCCACTTTGTAACACGCAGAGGATGTGAGAACCCTCTCACACAGATGTGGGAATGGAAAATGGTGTAGCCATTGCCGCAATTCCTTAAGAACCTATTTAATTAACCTATTTAAGTCACTCTCGGGTATATGTCCAAAATAACTGAAAATTGGTATTCAAACAAAAGATTGTCTACGAATGTCCATGGTAGTGCCATTCACAATAGTCAACGACAGAAACAACCAAAGCATCAATCAACGAATGAATGGATGAAAAATGTGTTATAGACACACAACAGGCATCCTTCTTAACAAATCATTCACTTTTTTGCTTAAACCCCCCAATGGCTTTCCCTTTCATTTCGTATTACATTGGAAGGCACCATCCATAGCTATAAGGTGCCAGGTCACCTAACCTGCCTTGCTTTTCCTGTGTGGTCTGATACTATTCCTCTCCTCTCTCACTACTCTCACCTTGACAGGACATTTTATGAAAGTGCGAAGTCCCTTCTTGACTCAGCCTTTTGAGGATGTTATGTCCTGAATTTTCTGGTTCCTCAGACTCATGGACACTATCACCTCTGTGATATTCCTATTCCCATGACCCGCACGTTTCTTTTTTAAAACACTTCATAGTGTGAAGCATTTGCTCATTTTATTATTATTATTATTATTATTATTTTAAATGATGGTCTTCCCAGGTTCTCTCTGAGCAGGAGCTCTACGTCTGCCTTTCCGTTGCAAGGCACATGGTGCTTGGAACACAGCTGGGTGGCTAGTAGATGCTCAAGAAACACCAGCTACGTGCATGAATAATTAATTTAGCTAAGCTTTTATTGGATGATGAGTGAGCAGTCGGGCAATAGCTGCTATGTGGTAGGTAGATATCTAGGAAAGGAAAAATTCAAAAGATTTGAGCTGGTTAATTAGCTGAGGAGGCAAAGCCACCATCTGTGTTGAGAAGCTGGGAAGGCTCAAACTGTGGCACTTCTAAAGACTCAGTGTGAACTGATTTCTAGGGCAGCACCGGAGGTAGAAAGGTAGACGTGGACACGGGCCCTGCCACCAGGAGAGAAATGAAGCCCCATGAGGCAGAAGAGGGGACTGGGCTTGAGCAACGGAGTCTGAGGGCAGACTTCGGCATCAAGTTCTCCGACACAACAAGCATTTATTGGGTTACTGGTTGTCGTGCTCTCCCTGCCCGCAGAGATGACGCAACACCAACACATACACAAGTCAACACCAACACACACACAAGTCGATGCACAAGCTCTTGTTTATTCCCTGGTCGATCTTTCTCCTCCCCTTGCGGGGAAGTTCCCTTGCCTTATAGAGGGCATAACAGCCAATCACAGAGGTGTTCATGTGAACAGGAGGTATCTGGGGCTCTAGGCAGTGGTGGCATGCGGTGTTCATGTGACCAGCATGAGGTCACGTGTGGCCAGGGCGGATGTTTTTCAGGCTGTCTGTGCTGCTCGGGCTATGTAGCCCGCGCCATCTTAGGGGCGCGACCCCAGCAGTTGGTGTTCTTGAAACCTCTTACTATGATTTTGATCTAGGTGTGCTTACCCTTCATATCAGTATTTCCAGGGGTTCCAAAAAAGCGGACTCTTTCACCCAGCGACACGGTGCAGAAACTACGCTGGGGAGGAGAGGGGAAGCCTTCTGAAACATGCTCCTTGAGGAGTGCATGATAAACTTGGGACTAAGCATTTGTCTGTTTCCGTGGTGTGTGTGCACGTGTGTTTGTATGCAGGGCTGCTAGTGGCCTGCCCGCGGCAGCTCAGAGCGCCTGTCCTGAAATCCCTTTCGGAACTTGTGAACAGCTCAGGTTCCCAACATCACCCAGAAGGCCATCTAAGACTCTGTGGCTCATGAGGTTGCGAGCCCCATGTTCCCCTTTCTCTACCAGTCCCCTGGGGTTTTTCATACACTGCAGAGTTGGTGCACCCCGACCTCCCATGCACACTAGCCTAAGGGAGACTGAAGACCACCTCTCCTTCAGCATCACCTCTAGGGGACCTATTGTCCCTGCTGTGTGAGTGTTGGGGTTCCTTCTGTGTTTTCTCTCAGCGCCTCCAGATAGTTCAACTGTACCCCCTCCTCTGTCAGCTGAGGTACGTCTGCCTGACACATTGTCTTCCTGTGTCAAGCGCTTCCTGAGGGGTTTCCTGCCTATTACTTCACACCCTCACCCTCCCTCTATGGCTAGGCACCTTGACAGAGTTTAGGATCGAAGTACACGCCTTAGGAGATATTTGAGGACTCAGGACTCAGCCAACCAACCAATCATCAGTCAATCAACAAGTGATCAATAACCAAATAAAGGAGTTTGAGTATAATGGAAGAAATGCATGTCACAGCTAATGGTGTGAGAAAACAATGACTTTGATGGGGGTGGGGGGGATTAAGAAACGGGGCAGAGGCAGTTCTTAGCGCGGGGCTGAGAAAAGCAGCAGAGAGGGTCAAGATGGCAAAGGTGGCCACTGGGTTTGAACACGTTGTCTTGGCCCTTGAATGGCCAAGGATTTCCCTGGTCAGGAACAGAGCCAGGGAGCAGGGCTGCTCTTAAGCTCTGCCCCACACAGTCTATCACACTGGTGGAGAGCAAAGCTCGGGATGAGGACACTGTGACTGCGAATCCCGGCTGTAGGTTCCTGATGAGATTTTAGCACTGTAGCACATTGGTCCTTCTGTGAGGTGGGAGTCGTGACAACACCTGTCTCTGGAGCTGAGTGACTTACAGGGAGACGAAGCCCAGCACGACGGCTGGTGCCTCCGCTGTCACCATGATCATTCCTACTTGGAGCCGCAGCGGGAACGGGAAAGCCCGGGATTCCTCTGTGCTACCTGCCGCATTTTACTGTTTCAACTTCTACTTTAATATCAAGGGGATCTCTCTTACTTTTTTTTTTTTTTAAACTTGCTGCCATGAGGGATTTGCAGCCCGTCATCCATTTGTATTTATGCCTAAGGCTTCCTGCTTTAATTTGGTCTTTACCTCATTTTCAAGTTCGTGTAATTATGTTTTCAGCTCCAGGTGATTTTTTTTTTCTTTTTTCCCAAAGCCCCTTGTGAGCAGTGCATGAGGTGAGGCAATGAGCCTCTTGCTCCTGTTCCTGGAGCAATCGCAAAAGAACGTGAGAGCATCTCCTGCCCGTCCTGAACCAGCAGTCCCTACTCTATCTTCCTGAGACTTGGGTCCAACGAGGAAAGTTCCTTTCAGCATTAATGTTTAAACCTGGTGATTTTGCATCTGAAGGAGTTCAGCTGGAGTGCTTACCCGATGGTGGCTTTGTGTGTTCTGTCCTTGTCTGTGTGCAGTGGGAGCAAACCTTGCAGGACGAATCGAGATGGAACAGGCGCTGGTCAGCCCGGCAGCCCATTGAAAAGGAGAGAAGACTCATGAAGGTCCCACCATGACTTAGTAGCCAAACCAGGTTTCACATCTCTGGGTTCATTACTGTTGCTGTGCGAAGCCTAGGGCTATCTGGTGTGGTTTGCATGGGGTACCGGGAAGAGCAAAAAGAGGCTGAAAGATGGGTGTTTGAATTACAGCTCTGCCACTTTTAGACTATCACAGGGAAGCCATTAAACTTTCTGAAACTTGGTACTTTTATCTATAAAGAGAAAGTAATAGTTCCTACTTGATGAGGTTGTGGTGAAAATTAATAACTTATTGTGTCTGAGATTTAAATAAAATTATATGTGTAATACACTTAGAGTGTTGGCACATACTTACATTTATTAGGTGCTAATATTAATAATAAATATTAGTGTTAGTATTAATTATATCAGTATTATCATTATAATTGCTATTAGCACCCACAGAGGCCCCTTGAGTCTACTGTGCATTACAAATTGTGTTCTGCCGAGGTTTGAACTCTCCAGCTCTGTGACTCAATAACTAAAGGATCTTAAACAAAGTACATGACCTTCCTTTCAGATTCCTCTTCTCTCAAATGGAAACAAGAGCTCTTGCTTTGTTCTTGGAATTATAACAAGGTTCAAAGAAAATGCAGTTATTGAAAGCTCTGTACCCCTGTCCCTCAATCATTTAAGAACAAATGCTAGTTAGGTAAATGCTGATAGGCAACCCTCAGCCACAGCTGCCCAGACTTAACCTTCTGTGTTACTGATACTGGATGAGGTTGTTTTATTGTGGTGGCAAACGGGCAAAAGCTGTCTCTATTGTGCATGTTAAGCCAATAAAATATTATCAGGTGCATTTCCATTGTCAGAAACAATGGAGAAGGAGAAAAATATTAAGATTACCTCCTTACACACACAAACACACACACAATAGCTACCCCCCAGAGAGTTGACAAAGGTGAGACTTGTTCCTTACGCTGGTGTTATTGCTTCAGCTGGCAGAGGGCTGGTCTGGCACTCTGTCTCCTCCAGGGCACACTGTGGGCTCGAGTTCATCCCCGCTTGTGGCCCTCCATTATTGATAATGGTGAGAACCAACTGGGATAGGTGAACCACTATTTGATTATTCCATTCTGCAAGAATGTGTCTCCCACCATCATATCAGGCGCCATGTTCTCCCACAGGGGCCACTTCCATTCTGTTTTTAATGAAATACCTGAGCAAAGAAATTACTTCTCTGAGCATTCCTTTTTCTTTCTCCAGCATGGTGAAATAAATGGTTTAAGGTCTGGAGGCATAATTTACTGACTTCATTTAAATTGGACTGGAGGTGATGCTATTTACACAGCTGGTTTTGTACCGTGCCCACTCGCCTACTCCTTGCCACATCACAGAAGGTGAACTCCAAGTCACCAACTCCCATGTTCCTTATTAGGAAAAGTACATCTCGTCCAACCTTGTTGGTTTAAACATGTGTGAATAGAGTGAAGGCAGAAATGGCTAGATTGTATTGGAAAAAATCAATGAACCTGGACTCAGAACAGTGGAGTCAAAATACTTGAATACAATTACAGGGCTGAGCATTAATCACTTAAACCCTTTGAGTTCATTCTTTCTCCTTCATTCATTTATTCAAGCAATGTTTATTGAACCAGACCCTCTTACAGACACAGGGGGGATGGTAGTGAATAATAGCATGGTCTCTGGGCTCTCTGGATCCTTCATTAAAGTGGGATAAGACCAACAACACACACGTCAATAATATATAACCAAGACTGTAAAACATGCTTCCAAAGAGATAAACCAGAGAGTAAGTGAGAATGACACTAAACATGACATCAGATGAAGTGGCCAAAGTAGTTCTCTTAGAAGAGGAGGCATTTGGTTGAGACCTGAAGAATGCTAGTGAGTCATCCACATGAAGAGCTGCTAGAACCAGCATTCTGGCAGAAGGAAGAGCCTGTGCCAAGGCCTCAGAGTGATGAAGCCACTGAAATACAGCCGAGGCACAGAATGAAGTGAGGATGCTGAGCTCTAGGGAGAAGAGACAAAATGTCCTTTACACAGGTAGCCAGGAGCCCAAACATCCAGGCTTTTGTAGACCACACTAAGGAGACTGCAGTTTCTAGATCAGTGATTCTCAGACTGTGTTTTACACTGGAACCATCTGGAAGACTTTGAAAAATACAGGGCCTTCTCCCAGAGGTTCTAATTTAATTGGTCTGGAATAGGGGCTGGGCATCACGACTTTAAATTCCCCAGGTATTCTGGTGGGCAACCACAGTTGACAGACACTGCTGTAGGTGGTTGGAAATTAACTGAAAGGTCTAAAGCAGGTGTGTGATCATGATCACAATTACCTAAGAAACTTAATGTTTCTCCTTTAATAAAATGAGCAAGAAGAGACCAACTCTGCACCGTTGTTCTAAGGACTGAAAAAGATAACCCATGGAAAGCAATGCTGAGTAGAAGATGCTCATCAAAAGGGTGGTGATTCTTAAAAATTTTTATAGCACTTTATGGTTCTAAAAACATGGCCATTTCATCTGTCTACAGATTTTTTTTTAATTTTTTAAACGGGAACAACAAAAATCTCTAATGGATCTTAGAGTCTTCTTAGATATCCAAATTATTTTTATAGCTGAAGTCAAGTGGATTGGTCTGAATATATTTTCCCACATTAGGTAGGGTCCTACAAGGTATCTGTACTGGGTATCTGTCAACTGGTTTGTCACGAAGCACATGAATGCTCAGAGGGAAGGTGACAAAGCTGTCTTTTTAACTCCCCGTCCAAGTTGTGGGTCTCATGGGGATACCAATAAGAACATGGCAGGAGACATACTGTTCTCAAAGAAAGTGGGTTATCCTACAAAGCCAACCGATCTGGATTTATGATCAGGAAACCACATCCCCTTTTATCCTCAGTGTCCTCAAATGTACAGTAGAACTAAGAAAAATGTTTTCAACATTTCCAGGAAGAACCGCTGAGATAATGAATCTGAGCATTTGAATCAACCAGAGGGTTTGTTAAACCAGATTGCTGGCCCCCCCACCCCTAGCCTTTCTGATCCGGTGGGTCAGAAGTGGAGCCTAAGAATTTGTATTTTTAACGAGTTCTCACATGACGCTGATGCTGTCATTCCTGAGACCACACTTTGAGAACCGCAGCTTTAAAATGTAGATAATTATAAAGAACACATGTTAAATCAAAGGAGACTCCGGGGTTGTGAGAGAGCAGATGGCTTTCTAATTTTCTATCTCTCTCCTTATATTCTCAAGCTTTTGATTATTAGACACTTTTGTTTCCTCAATGAATTTGTCTAGGCAAGCTCTGGCCCCAGGACCACAGTTCCCAAGCAACCTCGGTGATAGAAGCTAACAGGACAGGGGAACATATGAGTGAACACCGCCAGGCATCCTCTGCTTGCAGCTTTCCCTATCTTAGCCTCATGAAGTCATACAAAAGCCTCTGGGGATACCTCCACTTGATCTCTCTTGTCCAGGAGCCAGTAGGGCAAAGAGCACGATCGTGCCTGTCTTAAAACTGAATTGGCCTCTTGGCTCCGACAGGGACAGGCTCTCCTTGGAGAGCTTCTGCCCTTCTGAACCTCAGATCTGTCCCCTGCGAAATGGGATCAACGGTGGCTGTAGATCCCATTATGTAGATACGGGGAGTAGGAACCTGGGTGCTGTTCTGACATGTAGAAGGTTCAAAAATTCGTATCCCCTTCTCTCTCTCTTTGTTCTCTCCATCCTTCTCTTTCTCCTCTCCCTCCCTCCCTTTCTCTTACTCTTAGTAAAGATATTCGATGAAACTATGAACTCTGTGTGCAACCCCCCCAAAATGGAAATATACCAACATGATACAGAATTGAGGGTGCTTTCCTAGCCCCTCACATTTCACCCATGAATTGCAGACTGGGGACTGCTGTGCCTCCTGGTCACCTGTCCCTCTTACCTTGCACCCTTTCTCTCTGCCTTTCCAGCTGCCTCAAGCTCTGGTCTGGATGCAGTTTTTCCAGCACAGGATGCTCCACTCCATCCTCTCCCCCAACCTACCACAGTGTTGTTTCCCTGCTGTTTCTCTGCCTGAAACACATTCACACGCTCTCCCTCGGATAAGTTTATCCCAGATGTCCTTCAGATTTTATTGTGATATGGTATGTCACATCACAGGTGTGTAAAAGGTGTTGGGGGAACCCATGGAAAGCCGAAGAAATGGCTTTCCCAGAGGAAGGGACATTTGATAAGAGCTTTGATGAACAGGATTTTGCAAGGTGGACCTAAATAGAGGAGACTTTCTTTCAGACAAAGAATCACATGTAAAGGAACAGAGTTGAGCAAGCGCCTACCTGCCTGGGGGGATACAGAGGCATTAGTGGCGGCAGAAAATTCAGGTGCCTGAGACAGGGAGGTGGGAGATGAAGCCAGACACCTAAATCACCCTAAATCACCCTATCTTGGTTAAAAACCCATAGGTCAGGGATTAAAAACTCAAATGCTTTCAGGGGCTGGGCGAAGAAGGTCCGTAAACAAAATAGGACTAAAATAAAAGAGAAGGAAGTGGTAAGAACTAAATTGGGTTAGTAAATGCAGTTTAAAAATACTCAGCTTGAAAATTAAATATGACAAACAACGTTTCGATCTAAATGTGGCCCATGGGGAGTGCAGTGTTAGGTCAGGTGCCTAGAAGTGGATTCTGAGATGAGGATTCGTATGCAAGTGCCTTATTAAGAAGGAGAAGCCAATGGGGGGGGGGGGGACTGGGGGATGGCATGGGGCGGGCCCGGGGTAGAAAAGCAGGAGTGTTTGCAAGGAAGGCCTGGGGAAGGGAGCTTCTGGCTGCTTCTACCCAGGAGCTTTGGAGGGGAAGTGATGCCTCCCAGTGCTCCTGACTTGAGGCACGGGGGGCTTGCTTTCATATTTTCGCACTTCATGCCCATGTGTCACTGGTTCAGAGCCCTCCCGCAGGACAGAAACCTCTCGGTACTCCCTGTGCTCGTAGCTGAAGAGGCTCCATCCCAAATGTAGGGAGCAAAAGCACCTGGAAGTCAACAGAGGGTCAAGTGAAAACCGCAAAAAGACATGTGCAAACCTGAGAGGTGTCCCATCAGCATCCCCGACAGGCAGCCTGCTTGCAGCCTCTGTCAGACAATGGGGACTACTCAAGATTTTTAAATCAGTTATGGGAGTTCAATTCCACCTGAGAGCTTTGATGGGGGACAGCATAGAGAACGGCTGGGAATGCACAAGAAGGAAGGCGGAGTGACCCGAAAGAAGTCATAACTAGGGCTAGAATTCAGGCAGGTCAGAGAGTGGAGGCAGAAGAGGACACCATGAGCCAGAATCAGCCCCACTTTGTCAGTAAAGCCGAGGGGAAGAAGAGGAACATTATATCATGGTCTCTGCCTATTATTATTACTACTACTACTACTATTATTAAAACATTTGTTTTTCAGAGATAAAAAGACACAAAGGGTGAATTGATAAAGAAAAGACAAACAGGGGTGCCTGGGTGGCTCAGTGGGTTAAGCCTCTGCCTTCTGCTCAGGTGATGATCTCAGGGTCCTGGGATGGAGCCCCACATCAGGCTCTCTGCTCAGTGGGGAGCCTGCTTCCTCCTCTCTCTCTGCCTGCCTCTCTGCCTACTTGTGATCTGTCTGTCAAGTGAATAATAAAATCTTTAAAAAAAAAAAAAAGACAAACATGCAAAAAATGCCAATTTAGAAAGTCCCAGCGAAGTTTCCATCAGAATGGGGAATCAGGCAGAAGACACCTCCTCGATGGATGGGACATTTCTTACCTGCTGACCCTACCCTGGGCCCCTGCCTGGCTTGTAGCCCTCAGTTCCAGTTTCCACATTCAACTGTGAAAAAGAAAATGGGGCCCTAAGTCTACCAGGCAATGGAGAAATTTTCCTCTAGGTTTTTGGTTCACCCTTCCAAGTAGGTAGGAAACTCACAGCCTGGGCAGTGTTCCCATCGCTATAACAGAAGCCACTGTCCTTCTGAAATGAATGGGACCTGGGTGTCTTGAGACTCAGCCACGGACCCCAGGACCATATCGAAACCGTTGTGTCTTATTTTTGGTCATGCTGTCCATCCTTAACAGCATCCTTTCTCATCAGAGCTTACATAATTCCCTCGGGTACAGCCTCTTCTTTTACATTTAAACTAATATTTCTGGAACACTGCGTCCAGGTTAAGCACTCTGAGACCACGTCACAGAACGCTGATTCCCTTTCTTCCTGATAATCTCATGAGCTGGGGCAATTCTGCTCCTTCCAAGGTGCGTAATTTCAGGTGCGACCCCAATCCATGATCCTAAGACAGTCCAACTACCCCTTCACGATGTTCGTAGGTTCCTTGAGAGCTATGTTCTCATTGACAAATTTGATTCAGAGCCCTGATATTAGCCCCACTCTTTGGTCCATACCATGTCCTTACCTACTTTGATTTTCATGCAACAAAACCTAAATTAAAGAAAAAAGTACATGTGTGTTTCTGTAGAAGATTCTGATGAGGAGTATATAAAACCAACCAAAGCCAACGGCTTATGATGGAAGAGGACAGATTCCTGTTACTAAAGCCACTACAAGAGATCTCCCACTGCCTACAGCAGCCTCGTATCTCTAAGACTTTCCTATTATTAACATCTCTTTTCCAGGCCCTACTACCCAGCTTGCTGGGGTAGTCATTCATGCTACTGAACATATATTTCTTTTTTTTTTTTAAAGATTTTTATTTATTTATTGGACAGACGGAGATCACAAGTAGGCAGAGAGGCAGGCGGAGAGAGAGAAGGGGAAGCAGGCTCCCTGCTGAACAGAAAGCCCGATGAGGGGCTTGATCCCAAGACCCTGGGATCAAAACCTGAGCCAAAGGCAGAAGCTTTAACCCACTGAACCACCCAGGCGTCCCTGAACATATATTTCTAACTCCGCCTTCTGAACACAAGGAAGAACTATGCTCTCCAACTCCCCTTGTGCTGAGTGGACCATGAATAAGTTCCTGCCAATGGGTTTTAATGACCAAGTATGTTGTGACATTTCTAGTCTTGAGTGTTTCTCCTTCCTTCCTTCCTCCCCGCCGTCCCTCCCTTCATTTTCTTAAGTAAGCTCCATACCCAACACGGGGCTTGAACTCACAACCCTGATATCAGGAGATGCCGGTTCTTCTGACTCAGCCAGCTAGTCGCCCCCAGACTCAAATGTTTAGTACAAAATCCTCTTAATTCTCCTTCTGGATAGTGGCTCTTCCTTCAGCCTGACTGTAGCAAAGCCCTCCTGTGAACTCACGACACACACACAACATAAGCAAGAAACCAATTCTTGTTTTAAGCCACTGAAATTTTGAGGTTACTAATTACCCCCCCAAAACTACCTAGCTGTCCTAATAGACTGCCTCAGTCCGTGCACTATCAGGCTGCCCCTTCCCTGCTTTGGGCACAAATAGAATCATACAGCATTTACTGGCCTGTGTGGTTTATTTTGCTCCACATAATTTATTTGTTTATATATATATATTTTAAATTATTTACTTATTTGAGAGAGAGAGAGAGAGAGAATGAGAGAGCATAGTGGGAGGGGCAGAAAGAAACCCAAGCAGACTTCACGCTGAGCACAGAGCCTGATGTGAAGTTTTATCTCATGAGGCAGAGATCAGACCTAATCTGAAACCAAGAGTCCACACTTAACCAACTGCACCACCCAGACGCCCCCACTTAACATTTTAAAGATTCACCCAACTTGTTGAGCATATTAGCTTGTTCCTTATCATGACTAAGTAGGACTGCAGCATTGCCACTGAATGAATATACTGCAATTTGTTTATCCATCTTCTTACTGATGGACACCTGATTGTTCACAGTTTTAGGGTAAAAGATGAAAAAAGATTCTGTTGAGCATGCTTGTACAAGTCTTTGTAAGGGCATAGGGCTCTTTTCTCTTAAATACCTAGAAGTGGAACGACAGACTCAAAGGTTAAATATATGATTATTTTGCCAGAAACTCTCAGTTTCCAAAATGGTAGTGTTACTTTACACATCCACTAGCAATGCATCAGAGTTCCACTTGCTTCACATCGTAGCAAATACCCGGTGTTATCAGACGTTATAATTTTAGCTATGCTGTGGGGTACAGTGTGTTACCCCATGGTGGGTTTTTTTTTTTTTTTTTTTTTAGATTTTATTTATTTGTTTGTCAGACAGAGATCATAGGTAGGCAGAGAGGCAGGCAGGGGTGGGGAAGAAGACTCCCTGCTAAGCAGAGAGCCTGATGTGGGGCTCAATCCCAGGACCCTGAGATCTTGACCTGAGCTAAACAAAGGCAGAAGCTTAACCCACTGACTCACCCAGGTGCAACACCACCCATGATGGTTTTAAATCTGAATTCTTTTTGTTTTTTGGTTTTAAACCAGAATATTAATTTAACTTAATTTAATTATTTAATTAAAATTTGTATTTCTCTGCTGACTAATGATGAACAGTATTTCATATCCTGTATTACTCTCTTTCCTTCTCTCCCAAGGTTTTTCTTTTTTTCCTTTTACATGAAGGCCTGTTATCTACCTCAAAAAATGAATGGTGTTAGGTAAGGGTTAAGACTAATTTTTTTTCTTTGTAAGTATCTAGTTATTCCAGCACCATTTACTGAAAAGATTTCCTTTCTATATTGAATCATGTTAAGTATTTCTTTTTTTGTTGTTGTTAAAAATCAAATGACCACATACACGTAGGTTTGTTTCTAAACTTCCTTCCCAGTTTGGTTAATTCATTTGCCTATCCTCACACTGAGAGAGCAATGTCTTAATTATTGTAGTGTTACACAGTGCATTTTAACATTCCAAAGAGTAATTCTTCTTGTTTTGTTCTTTTTAAATATTGCATTGGGTATTCCAGGTCCTTTGAATTTCTTTGCACTGTATATTATTAATTTCTATAAAAAAAAAAACAACAAAGCAAAACAAAACCCCTATTGGATTTTGAGTGAAACTAGACTGAATATAGAGTAATGTGGGTAAAATGATCTCTTCAGCATCAGGTTACTCTATCTTTGAAAATGATACACCTCTCTTCATTTAATTATGTTTCCTTTACTGTGTCTCAATAAGTTTGGAGATTTTAATTTCCCAATTTTTTGTTCCTAGAATATAGGAACACAATTTGTTTTTATATCTTGACCTTGTATGCAGTGACCTTACTAATTCTACTTATTTAATCCTCATAGGTTTTTTTTGTTGCCTTTTGGTTTTTCTATGTGCCCAGTCATCTCATCGTGAATAAAAAGAATTATAACTCTTCTAATGGTATGTCTTGTAGTTCTTTTCTTACCTCATTTTCACTGACTGAAGCTCTAATACATTGTTGAGATGTAGAGATGAGGTACGAGTGAACATATTTGCTTTATTTCTATACATAGAGCATAAAGCATTCCATATTTACCACTAAGTATTATGTTAGCTACTGTCTGTCTAATGTCCTTTATCAGATTAAGCTATTTACCTCCATTCTTAATTTTCTGTGAGATTTTTTCATTTATCAGGAATGAGGACTGTCTTTCACAGACGCTTTCTCTGCATTTACTGAAACATTCGTATTTTTTTCTCTTTATTCTATTAAAATGGTGAATTTAATTGACTGAATACATGGTGACTGTCCTATTATAACTGCTTCTTTTCCCCTCTTAATTATATTTCAACACAGAGAAAACTATAAAAAAAAACAATCAGATATTACTGTGCCTATTGGCCACATTTTAAACTGCTACCATTCTGCCATGTTTACCATATTATTATTATTATTATTTTGAAAAGAGAAAAAATACTAGAGAGAGCGCTAAAGACCCACCACTCTTCTCTCACCCTCCTTCCCTGGTCCTAAAATTGATGAGAAATCCTCCCAGGAATGCTCTCACATTTTAATTTCATATATATGTCCCTACAACTATATCTTAGATTGTTTCATGCTTTTCACATGGAAATCAGTGCCATCTGTCTTTGACATTTTGTACCTCTGGTGGTTATTTTTGAGTATTCAGTGTGAGACAGTTACCTAAATGTCTTTCATTTTGTCTATAGATGACAATCTGGAACCCCCTTTCCCCAACTTCATGTCATTTATTAAACCGTATATCCACTGCTCACTCGTTATAAAGCGAAATGTGAAATATCGTGGAGCACCTGGGTGGCTCAGTTGGCAAAGTGCCTACCTTCAGCTCAGTTCATGATCTTGGGGTCCTGGGATCCAGCCCTGGGGTCAGGCTTCTGGCTCAGCGGGGAGTCTGGTTGTCTCTTTCTCTCTGCTCCTCCCTCCTGCTCGTGCGCGCTCTCTCTCTCTCAAATAAATAAATCTTAAAAATGTGAAATACAGCAAGTACCCATTTACATATGGCCATGTTTGGGGGCTCTTGAATTACAGCATATAACTTACATCTTACGATATTGGTGCATAGGTAGACTGACCTATTTCTCCACGGCGGCAACGTACTGCTTGAAATAATGATCCATATTAAGTGTTGTTGATTGTTAATCCTCACCTTTTTGTTTCTCTGTCACTTACCTCTATGTATTAATTTGGGGTTAAGCTTATGCAGTTCTCAAGAGAAACACTTTGGGATTTTGATAGTATTTGATGGGGTAAAGAACATGTTTTCGTATAAGAGTCACATCAGATTAATATAAGAAAAATTGGTATATCTAAAACTTCAAATCTTCCCATTTATTGTTATTTATTATTATTACATTATACTTCACCTTTTATTTAGGTCTTCATGTCCTTCTGTAAGGTTTTGCAAATTTCTCATAGTATTTTATATTTTTCTTGCTACTATGAATCTTTATAAATTACATTTTCTAATTTGTTTCTATTATTCATAAAAACCCATTTTTTAAAATTTGTATATTTTGACATTGACCTATTACCTAACAATATTGATAAATACTCTTACTAGGTCCAATAAGTTATCTTTAAATATTCATGTCCTAATATTTTCAACAAAGGCGATATCATTTGTGAACACCTTCGGTTCTTCCCTTTCAGTGGCTTCCCTCCATCCCTTTTCTCCCTTTCCTTTCTTCCTAGGCTAAGATATGTAGAACATGGTTGATGTAATAATATGAATTCACATCTTGGCCCTGAGTTTAATAGAAAAGCTTCTAAATCTTCATTTACCTTTTGTCAGGTTAAAGGAATTCCTTTCCATTGCTAATTTCCTAGAAGTGTTGTTTATTTTTAAGATCAGGAATAGGTACTAAATTTTAATTAATGTTTTCTGTACCATTTGGAACGATTACATAATTTTTTCCCTTGATTTATGTAATCTGGTAAATTACATCAGCTTTTCTAACACTTAACCATTGTTTCATCCTTCAGTATACCCTATTTGGTCATGACAATCTAGAATTCGTTCTCCTAACATGTAGGATTTTTACATCTGTGTTATTGAGTAAGATCAGTTAATCATTTCCCATTTAACTGAATTACTGGAGACAGAAATGTCTGGGCCTTTAATGTTATTACAAATATGAGATAGGAGCGCCTGGGTGGCTCAGTGGGTTAAAGCCTCTGCCTTTGGCTCAGGTCATGATCCCAGGGTCCTGGGATCGAGCCCCGCATCGGGCTCTCTGCTCAGCAGGGAGCCTGCTTCCTCCCCTCTCTGCCTGCCTCTCTGCGCGCCTCTCTGCCTACTTGTGATCTCTGTCTGTCAAATAAATAAATAAAAATCTTTAAAAAAATGAGATAAAAGGTATATTGTACAATTAGGTGTTGTGTGGCTAAACTGTTGATGTATTTCTATAATTTTGATGGCTACAAATGGAGTACAATTTGAATTTAAAAATCAGTACTGCTATTTTTAACTTTTCTTACATTGCTCTGGAGAAGTAGGTCTGATAAAAAGATTTCCCATTCTAAGGGCTACAGGAAACTATGGGTATAGATTCTGAGAGGGGATGGGGAAGAATTAAGCACTTTTCCACCCGGAATGTTTAATCTGGCTCCTGCAACATGACAGCAGGCCAGAGGCTAAGTGGAAAGATGGGGAGGAGATATTTCCTTGTAGAAGCACGGGACCTGAAGAATCCAGAGTACACAATCTAGCTTGAGGCTTATATGCCTTTATTATATTGTGGCTTTAAGTCCTGAGGTCACGGGCTTATTTTCAAACAGCCTGGTTTCAGCTGTGCAATAGGGGATTAGGAGAGAGTCGACGTCTACTTCTTGGGCTGAGAGGAATGGGCAGAGCAACAGCATGAAGAAACAGTGAGAACTGGGCAACAGGTGATCTGCTGTCCAGCTGTCCAGAGAGTGCTGAAGCAAAAAGCAAGGCCAGAGACTGAAATGTGTCAGCTGACCCAGGACTAAGCAGAAAACACTGGAGTGTCCTCTAGGACTCCAACAGAAAATCTAATTCTGCTCTCCTCCATGATGGATCACTTCTCACATAACACGTGGCGGCAGAATGGCTGCCAGCACTTGAAGGCTCATATCTTTTCAAGTCTAATTCAAAAGGAAAGAGGATACCTCGCCCCAGAAATCCCAAGATGGAACAGAAGGTGACACACTGCTTCTTGAACCAATCACTGTGGCCCAGGTGTCCACCTGGGCTGATCCTGGAGACCTGAGTTCACACCAGACACTGGAGATCAGATGGAGATAATGTCAACCAAAGTACACAGTCATCAGCGTTGGACACCATGGGGGAGATGGTGGGTATCAAGGGAAAGTCCTTGACTTTTTAAAGCTTCTTAAAGTCATTCAGATGTTAAAATAGTTTCATTGCTAAAAACATGCAATGAAGTCAACACATTATAAAAGCTTGGAAGCTGTGTTGCAGAGATATGTGGGATCAAGTGGTTAAAAAAAATCATGAAATACCTGAAGGCTGAGAAGAAACCATTAGGTTTGGAAGAGACAGTGACTTGCAATCCTTGAGATAAAGAATTTAAAGATTACAGAGAGAGCATATACCAGATTGAAAAGGTTGTGGAGTGATAACGCTCTATCACTACCCCACCTTTTGCTGAATTCCTGGGGGTAATTCCAGCCTGAAAATAATTCCATTAGTGGCAGGAGTTTCCTCTTCCAAGGTCAGTGGTGTTTGTAGGTCTATTCATAGATGTAAACTGAAAACAACATTGTACCACTGGGACTCGGAGGAGAAAAAGAAGGTCTAGCCAAAGCAGCCTGAATAATAGGCTGTAGAAATAAGACCATTCTTCTGAGAATAAAGTTCTAGATGACATGTAAACAAATTGTGCTCATCATATGTACAAATACACTGCGTCTATGCTCTGAACTTTACCTTTTCTCTGAGTATTTGATTCAAGGTGTTAACATTCCAATGTGATTCAAAATGGGTTATGGCGGGGGGGATAGTGCTAAAGTCATGGGATTTTTTTTTTTTTCCCTCTTTGGAAGCAACTCAATTGTTTGTGGTCCTTAGGAAATTTTATTTACCTTTTTAAATTTTTTTTTTCCTTATTTCTCTGTCTCGGCTTCTGTCTCTCCCTTCCTGCTTTTCTTCCAATCTTTGTTTATAGTACATTTTCCCTTTTCTCTGGGTAGGATAAATTTAAGGTTCAGCATGTTAGAAGGCTAGAGAAAGCCTGTTTCGATTTGACTTTTAGCTAGCTACATGGTTGCTGTGTGACTTGGAACAGTTGATTTAAGGGCTACTAAAATCTGTTTTCTCACATGTAAAGTGAGGGTCAGATGTTCCTTGCCTCTAATGTTTTGAGGACTAAATAAGATCCGTATATGAAATTCTTAGCCCACTGCCTCTCATGTAAGAACTGAATTTGTATATGTCATATATAAGGTCACTTCTACTCTCTATTTTGAAAATTGTTTTGACCATCATCTTTCTGGATAAACATTGTCTTTTACTCTCAGCTTTGACTTAACAAAGTATCTCACCTGATGGCTAAGGGAGGAATTCGTATGAGGTCAGAGAGAGAGAAATTTTCTCAAGTGAGATGTCATGGAGTTAACAACAGTTTATGGAGAGTAAGATTCCACATGGTTCCAGGAATAATACTGCTTTGTGTGTGGGGAAAACAAACAAACAAACAAAAACAACCTTTGCTGTTGGACAACCTTTGCTCTTCTGTCTGTAGTGCCATCTTTCTCTTCAAACTCTCCAAACTCTTCAAATGTTACTCAGCTGGGTTTGGGATCATGAAAATGTTGGGAAACTAACATGTATTAGAAGCCAACAATGCACTAGAAGATATGCAGGACATTTTTTTTTCTTTCCTTTTTAAAAATTTTATAATATATTCATTTTCCTCCAGCCTAATGAGTTGTGTATAACCCTACTGGGTATGTATAATTAGCTTCCTTTTCTAAATAAGAAATTGCCCTTAGAGGGTTTCTTACCCAAGGTTATTGAGTTAGAAAGAGATCTTAGAAATCTGAGTCTTGAGATTCCTGACTGCTTTCTCTACTTCAATTATTATGCTTGGTGCTGTCATTAGTACTATTATTATCATTTTTGTAATATTTTGCCATTGTTATTGGTGGAGGTAGTGATGATACCAGTACTACTTTTTTCACCAAGTTGATATACATTTATTCGAGAAATTAAATGTTGCCATACCATTGGCTCAACTGACAGGAATAATAGGCTGTCATGTCAATGTAAACAGTATTTAAAAATTCACAGAAAGGGATGCCTGTGTGGCTCAGAGGGTTAAGCCTCTGCCCTCAGCTCAGGTCATGATTTCAGGGTCCTGGGATTTGAGCCCTGCATCAGGCTCTCTGCTCAGCAGGGATCTTTCTTCCCACCCTCTCTCTCTGCCTGCCTTTCTGCTTACTTGTGATCGATCTCTCTCTCTCTCTCTCTCTCTCTCTCTGTCAAATAAATGAGTAAAATCTTCCAAAAAAAAAAATCCACAAAAAAACAGGGGAGGGATAAATAGTTTTTAGTTTACCAAGTTTTTATATTATTAAAATACTTAAAATAATGTCTCATCTCATAAAAGTATAAAAAGAACAATGTATATTAGTATAGCATTTATCCTCTCATTGGCAAAGAAATGGTCCTAACAAACTTTCAATGACATTTTGTTCTTTCATTCAACATTTTTTGAAAAATATGCATGTGCCCTTCCTCTCCTGGCTCCTGCCCTTGCCAGCATCATGGCTTGAAACCAAACCAACCCACCCATATCTCAGCAGCCAGTACAATGGCACACTGGAGCCTTGAGGACATCCAAGCACATATCCAAGACACATGCATGTTATTTATCCCAAGCCCCCAACTTTCCTACACCTTACTTAACCCATAGCCCAATGACTCCTGAGTCCTTACTTTGTTTTCTTTTTGTATTACTCCCTGATTCTCCTTGTAACCAAAGTCTGCCTTTGAGTTCAGATTCTCTGAGTTGACAATTGATGTTCCCTTTGACACGGAAAACCCCTTAGCCCTTTCTGGCTGTGTTTGGTGAAAAAAAAAAAAATTAACCTGGTTCTAGAACCTTGAACACTAGCTTAGAATATCATGTGTAGCTGCATGCTGCCCTCACCCTCCAAACTCCTAAGGAAGGATCTGATGGCTGTCTCAGTTGAGGAACCATTTGTGAACAGCTCAAGAGTCAGTGCAGATATTTCTAACATCATATTCCTATCAGTTCAACTAGAATCATAGCAGGTGGCTTGTTGTGCTGAAGCACTGAGAACATTAATTGTGCATGCATGTGTGCGTGTGTTCTGCTTCAGACAATTTTTACTCCTTGAAAATTCAGAGAGTAGATGGATCTTTCTAAAAACATAATTTTTGTTTCTTTACTCTTTTCTGCAATTGGATGTCAATTACAGGTGTTTTTCACAACTATAAACATCCATTCCTCTCTCACTGTTCTTCAGAAGACAGGGTCTCAAAGAATGCTTACTTTTTATAAGTTAAAGAAGGTTCACATTTTCTTTCCATTTCTCACTTACTGTCTGTCATATTTCTCAGGCTCCAAAGTCCGAGTGTGATGGAATACAGTTTTTCATCCTCAGCAGGTAGAACCAGATAAATCACAAGTACAGTCTGATGATTAGAAATGAAGTTGTCCTGTACCTACTTTGAAAAACTCAGTTTATGCTCCTTTTCTATGTAGGGCTAATTCAACATGAGTTTTGGGCATGGGCTCTGGCAGCTGATAATCTTAAAATAGTAGTTCTCAAACGGATGGCCAAAATATATGGGATGATGGTAAAATGCTGTTTTCCCATCATACTGCAGGAACAGGTTTTGAGCCATTTTTGTTTGAGATATCAATAGAAAAGCTGACCCTGAAGGCTAGATAATGTGACCTCTGCAATTATAAATAAATTGTGAAATTAAAAGGTGCCCAGTATCCAAAGATCAGGAAGCTCAAGACTGTAAAGGGCTTCACAGAAAGGGAGATGAGTGATACCAAATGGTTCAGCAAGTTCCAGGAACATGATCACTGAGAAGAGGCCATTAATTTTGGTGAGAAAAGGGCCATTTGTGATCTTTGAAAAAGGAATTTCAAGGTTGTGGTAGGAAGAGATAAACAATTACAAGTGATTGCAGAATGATTGCATACCATCTGTACTCATAGCTTTGCTGAATTCCAGGTACGATAAGAAATAATTGCATTAGTAGGACTACTTTGAATTCCAAGGCCAGTGGTATATATGTATCTATTCATAAGCCTGAACAGAAAACATCCCCTATAGATGAAAGAGGTATCACGGTCAGCCTGTGCAATTAAGGATATCATTTTGAATCTAAAAGCTTGAAAAAACATTAATAGAAACTCTTACAAATTACACGTAATTTGTCATTGAGGAGAAGTTCAGCCTTTTCTCAGGGTATTTTATTCAAGTGCTTAGCATTTCAAGGCACTTTAAATAGATAATATTGAAAACAATGAGCCCAAACGAAAAGTAGGGATAGAGCAGTCCAAGTATGCTACTGTTCAGGAAATGAGGTCCCTGTCTTGTTTCTTCTGGATCAGCCTTTTTCTCTTCCTATTTACCACTTTCTCTCTCTCTGTGTGCCTGTTAGCAGAGATACACAGTTGAGGTTTGAGAGCCCTGGATATACCTTCCATGGCTCTGAACACCAAATTCATTACTTCCTAGCCAGCTGACTTTGGCCAACCTTCTGATATATCTAAGCCATGTTTTTTTGGCACCTGTGAAGTGGACTAGCAAGTGTCCTTACCTCATAGAGTGTTGTAAGTTCCTAAATGAGGTAATCTATATAAAATGCATACCAGGCTGCCTGGTCTATACTCAATACCCAGTAATAGTCCCTTGAATTGCACCAAAATTCACAGTAAATCCACAGGTACATGACAAATATGTGACCGAGTAGGAACCATGGTAACATTATGCTTTTTTTGTGGTTACTAGAATTGGGTCTAATTATTTAGGAAGGCAAGACTGGACCTAGAATTTTTCAGTTATGCCTCTTCTTTTAAACCCTGATTTATCCAATGATTTTTTCAATATCCATTTTGTACCTCTGTGACAGACATTAACTCAACTTTTTGGTACAGAGTGTCCCTCAGACTTCCCAAGCCAAGCTCACTGCAAATTTATAGTGACCCATAAATGACTTCTCCATGTCTCAGTTTCTTCTGTGAAGTAAGGGTAATAATAGTAGATTCTTCCCAAGACTAGCGTGAAGATGAAATGTTTATTACATATGAGGTGCTTGTCAAAAGTGCCTAGTCGTAGTATTTGTTAAATAAAATCTATTTATTATCACTGTTATTCTTGCTATTATTACTTTAAATAACTAAAATAAAATGTGACAAGAGCTGGTGAATACCTATGCATAAAGTATCAAGTAAATAAAGAAGCATAAATAATTTAGGCTTAAACATTTGAGAGACGTTTTTCAGGTAATGGTATCTCTGGACTGGGATTTTAATAACAGAAGCAATTTTCCTGGTAGAAAAGGGTATTTTGGGATTAGTAATAGCAAGAGCAAAAGTATGAAGGATAGAAGAGAAGGAAAGATTTGGAAGATGGAGACACACTTGATACTATGAAATAATTCTATCATTTATGAATCCACGATGCCTAGCAGATTGTTGGACATATATCTGTTGAATGGATGGATAGATGGATGGATGGATGGATGGACAGATGGAGGAGAGGAAGGACAGATGGAGGGATGGAGGCAGAGATAAATCAGTGTATGGATGGATGGACGGACGGATGGATGGGTGGATGGACGGATGGATGGACGGACAGATGGATGGGTGGATGGATGGATGGATGCATGGATGGATAGATGGACAGATGGAGAAGAGGAAGGACAGATGGAGGGATGGATGCAGAGATGAATCAGTGTATGAATGGATGGATGGACGGACGGATTGATGGGTGGATGGACGGATGGATGGATGGGTGGATGAACGGACGGATGGATGGGTGGATGGATGGATGGATGGATGGACAGATGGAGGAGAGGAAGGACAGATAGAGGGATGGAGGCAGAAATGAATCAGTGTATGAATGGATGGATGGACGGACAGATGAATGGGTGGATGGACAGACAGATGGATGGGTGGATGGACGGACGGATGGATGGGTGGATGGACAGATGGATGGATGGGTGGATGGATGGACGGATGGATGGGTGGATGGACGGATGGATGGATGGATGGATGGGTGGATGGATGGATGGATGGATGGATGTATTTTACTCTGGTCTCATCCTCCTTTTCAGTGATGGTTTCAGAGGGCAAGTCTGAGATGACTTTTTCGTACCTCAGACTGGGTTAAACATCCCTTCCTAAGGCTTCCTGCACTTTTACTCAAAAAAGCCAAATATAATCGATGAGCAAACTTGATCCTACAACCCTCAAGAGGCAACTGTGTGAAAAGTGCCTTTGAATTTGTGGTAATACTACAAACCTCAAGATTCCCATAATGAATCTGGCTGTCAAATTTTAGAGGTTGCCAGAACTAATGGGAGAAGAGAACCCTTACTTGCAAGGAGCCTCACCTAAGTGTGTGTTTTACCTTCTGGGAGACAGCCAAACACTGACAATATAAAACAATGGACTCACATCCCTGTCCTTCGGTGTTGCTTCCAGCCTTAAACTGCCATCTCCATTTACGAAGGCCATCAAGGAAAGAGCCCTCACTTTGATACATTTTGGAGCATAAGCCCTTAAATGCCTTGCATGGTGGACAGTGCTAAATGCAATCGGTTGCATTTTTCCCCCCTTCTTGTTTCTTTCCCCTTCTGATTTTTTTTTTTTTTAACTGCCTGTTGGATGTTTGGTGCCAAGTTAAAAAAAAAAAAATCAATAAGCCCAAACATTACAGCAGCAAGTTTAATATAGCTTACCTTCCTGGAACAGGCCTCGGGGAAAGCGAGAAGCATCACGTTAAAACGGTGCTGAGCTCACATCTCGAAAGATGCTTGGGATGGAAGGGACTTGCTCAGCAAGATTTTGATACCTCCAGATGCAAATGAGACAGCCCCTGCAGGACCAGGCTTGGTGTAAGAGCATATTGAGATATTGTGGGGAAATGATTCTCCAATAAGCTCCGATGGCCATCCTGGGAGCACGCAGATGGCACAGAATGCAAGAAAATCACAACTTCTCAGTCACTGGAGGTCTGCTGGAAGGTTAAAGGCAGAGCCTGTGGCTTGAGTCCTGTGGAGACCTGTCTTGCCACAGAGAACAAACTGCTCCAATTTTTACCACGCCGTTGTTCACTTCACAAGCAACGCGCTGAGTTTCTGCTTTTTCTTTTCTTCTTTTGAAGAAAGGGCCAAAAAACATTGATCATTTTGAATAACTAAGAAGAATAATGACTCCATTCATCCATTCCTTGCTTAAACCAATGTTCCTTGAAGGTCAGTATTGTGATCCCCTTTACCACTACAGGATAGAAACACAATGGCGAGCAAACCCGGCTCCCGTGCTGCCTTCACAAGGGCTCCAGACCTGGTGGGGGCAGAAAGACAACGATCAGGTGATCATCCAAAGCAATGTGAAATTACAGCCGTGACATGTGCTACCAAGAAGAAGGGTTATGGCCAACAGTTGTTCAGTATTTACTCCATCAGGCTCTTAAGAGGCATTATCTTATTGAAACCTCACAATGGCACTTCCATTTGATGTGTTCATCAAGGCTGCGGGTCAGTATGAAATGTAGCAATTATCACAGGCAACTTTGGGAGAAAGGGAGTTTTGAACACAGAAACAGGCATAGATACTGCAGACAGCACGGACTCTGTTGTCTCCTCATCCCTGCCTTCCTCATCCCAGCTCCGTATCTCAGCAGTAAGGCACGGTCCACTCATCGTGGACTACATGCAAAGCCCTGGGGATGCCACCTCCCACTTCCTGACGGGTCCCAGAGCCCTTGCCCCTCATAGTCTAATGGAGATGCTACCTAGAGTCCGGTGAAGGACGCAAACAAAGATCAAGCAAAGAAACCATTATTTTCTGTTATTCCATCTGAGTCTCTGGGTCTCTACTGAATAGAAATTAAATAAGCGTGAAGAAAATTCTATAACCATCGTGTTTAAAAAACCCATTCACGTAAGCCCGTAATTGATTATTAATTTTTATTAAAAGGATATTTGGATATCTTATTTATTCTGCAACAAAATATTTACATAGTTTGAAAGGAGAAACCCTCTGTAAACAGGACACTCCATAACTACACTGATCCAGCACTCTGTGCAATGGGTGTTTTTAACAAGTCATATTATAAATCATCTTCTGAAATGTTAATTAAGTGGTAAAACATTTGCTGAAAGTTAAAAGTTACCAAGGATTTAATTATAACCTTGCGGACACCATTTCCAGTTAATTATATACCCTTCTTATATTCTTGATAAACCACAAAATGCACCCTGTTAATGATCAATTGGTATTAAATTAGCTGGAATTAGTTTTTATTAAATCTAAATTAGATTTTTATTTGCGATACAATAAAATAGTGCACCCAGCCCTTGCCACTATGATTTGGGATATTTCTGTAGAGAGTGATTACCAGATGTCTAATTGGGCAATTAATAGATACAGTTTCCAAATTAACATAATTGGGGGACCTAAAAAGAAAACAAAATGACGATTCAGCCAGCCGACCATCTTTTTTGCATCCTGCCATTCAGTCAGGGATGTCAACCAACCCCTCATTCTTTTGGAAAATTGTGCTTCCCAAGGCTGGCTTCCCACCAAAAAAGGTCATTGTGACCCTAAAATGAACAGCTTCAGAGTGCTCTGATGTGGGGACAGCAACTGCCAGGGCCCCCCAGACAGGCACCTCTCACAGGTGTTTTTCCCCAGTGTGTGCTGCACCCGTGGGCAGGTACAGCGAGCCCGCATGGGGCTTACAGAACCGCGAAGATAACCAGCTAGATAATGGGGTGTTTACACAGCTGACAAGAGTCCAAATGCACAAGCTCATCTCTTTCCAAAAACAATTTGCCAGATGAGTTTAGTTTGATGTTCCAAAGCTTTTTCATTTTACCATTTAATATACCACAGAAGGGACCAAGACTTAACCTCTCCATTTCTGCTATCTACTTAAATCCCTTCTTAACTGCTTTCTCAACATGCTCAGTGCAGAGTCTCAAAGTGTGTCCTCTGCCATCTGTGTTCTTTTAAGAGATGGTCCTGTCCCATACATGTAAGTAGGCTTCGTTCATATCCAAGCTGTAAAACAGAGCGTCAGCTGCTCTGTTCACTCTGGGTACCCAGGCTTCATTTTGATTTTGTTTGTCTAATGGTTTCCCTAAAACTCAGGATACTCTATTAGCAATAACAACACACAAAAACTGATACACGAACAAAAATTGGTGAAAATTACCGCAAGCAAATGTATAAGCTCTTTATATATAGTATTTATTTATTTATTTGTGGGGGGGGAGATTTAAAAAAAGAGAGAATTCACACTCTGAGTTACGTAACGTTTATAAAGAGGTAGTGAGGAGTATATCGTGTTCCATGAGTACTCGTGGCCTCATCATGATTCCCTGTTATTGACTTCTTCCGGGGACATTGGCGAAGCTAGGCAGGATGGACTCTTACAGTTTAGTGCTGTTTTTATTTCTAGTCCCTTTCTCTTACCTGCTTCCCAATGGTATGTTGGTCCGCCCCATTTCTCACTCATCCAATGGATCTGTGGTTTCAATCACTTCTCCCTTTTGGAGCTCATTCATTTTACAAACAGACATGAACTGCCCACTTTGCCCAGCTGTGCACTTAGACACAGGCATGCAGTAGTAGACAAGGATGGTCACCATCCCTGTTCTCATGGGGTGCCATTTGAGTGGGAGAAGTAGACTAAAGGATAAATGTGTATAATTATAAGTTATCATAGGTGCTCTACAAGGCAAGAAGAAGTGAGAGCTATATGGAAAATAGCAAGAAAATCTTTAATTAGGTGGATAAGAAAGGTGTGTTTGAGGACAGGTGATTTAAGTTGGAAGCTGCGTGGAAGGAAGTGTGCTATAGGCAGGAGAGGCAAGATTCAAACACGCCTTGAGGTGGAAAGGAGCTTGGTTCTTGAAGAATCAGCTTAAGTGGAGCTGAAGAACACTGTGACTGTGGCATGGTGAACAGGGGGAGGTGGCCTGAGTTGAGAACTGGAAGGGAAGAGAAAGGGAGAGACAACACAGGTGACTCAGGAACACGAAAGGAGCAGCTGGAGAAATTCGAAGTTAAGCCACAGAATGACCTGATCTGCTTGGGCTTTGCAATCTTCAATCTTGCTGATCGGTGGAGAACACACAGGAAGAGGGGCAGAAGTAGGAAAGCCAACGGGAGGCTGTTGAAGTTCTCCAGACATGAGAGATGGTGGCCTGGAGTGAAGGATGGACGGTGGGAGCAGGGAGAAGGGGACAATAAGAAAGAACCAAAAGGATGGACTGGATAAGGGGCTGAGGCTACAGAAAACTCAAGAAGGGTCCTAGGATCTGGCTTGAGCAACTGAGTTTCTTTGCTCACTTAACATGTATTCCTTGGGCACTTGTATGTGCCCGATGTTGGATGTTCGTTAGTTGGACCTGACAGCAAAGGTATCATGCTCTTGAGGAGCTAATGTCTCTTGAGAGGGGACTTGATAGGCGATTGCAAAGATTTCCTTCCCTTTCTAATCATGCAAAATCTGGTTTTAGGAGTATAGGACTTTTATCAGCTACAATTCTGACACAATTTGCTTTGGCAATGATTGTGACTTGCTCTCTTCCAATACGAATTTAGTTTTCCCTGAAATGACTTTGTTCCCTCCTGCTGGTACGTGGAGGATTTCAGAGACCTCTCTGGCACTGTCATATTACAGATGATTACTAGGTCTGGGATCACCTCTGTAAGTGTGACTGGGGTGACTCCATCAAATGCCCTCTGCCACTTCCAGTCCAAGCTGCGGAAGCCACATTGTAAGACTCTTCATTTGGGGCTTTGATGATAGAAACACTTCACAATGGATTCTACATTTTTGTTTTAAATAGGTTCTTCCTAATTATTTCAATGATACAGTCTGCCTTTATAAAATCTCAAAATAACAAAGAAAATAAAAGAGAAGTATAATCACTTATGATTCCGTTCAAGGTTTTGTACAGTAGTTTTATAATTCGGATGACCTCTTTATATGCCTATGTCAAGGAAGTTTTGATTCTAAAACACTTAGTTTTGAATTCAACAATAACAAAATTTGTTTTTAAGCTATTTTTCATGGATACAAATTTAATTCTTTGGCTATGCAAAGTTATTTTCAGTGTGTCACTATCGTAAGTATCATTTCCATAAAGGTCTTTATGCATGAACTTTTTGCGTTCATTTTTGTGTGTATCCTGGAAGTAGAATTAATGGGTCAAAAGGTAGGAATGTTTTAAAGGCACATGATACATATTGCTAAAATGTTCCTAAAAGGGTTGTGCTAATTAATACTCCCTAGCGAAATACAGAAAGGAAGTTAAGCCAAACTCTTTCAAGCATCATTTTCTCTTCTCTCTTGTCTCTTAAATTTTTAATGCGTGTTAATTAGATGGGTGAAAAACTGCCTCTCATTTTTGCAATTGCCTCTTTTTAATTTTTATTAGAGAGTTTTAAAATCCTCACCATACCCCCACAAAGTGCTTGTTAATCATTTCTAATTCCTCTTTCATGAATTGTTTTGTTTACGTCCTTTCTTTCTCTACTGGGGGCTTCATTTTAGTTTTTCTTTCCTTATTTATTTACATGAAATCTTTATATATGTGGCATCACAGAGGTCTCTTCTTTTTTACTGGCTTTCTCCTTCCTAGCCTCACCCCTGGTGAAGAGGGCTTGTTAAAATGTCCTGATACATCAGTTTCTATAAAAGTGATCAATGTTAGCAACAGAGAGTGTGTGAGTGTGGGTTTTTTTTTTTTTTTTCAATGAATTAATCCACTCCTTAAGACACTCTGAAAGTCAGAAGTTTATCCCACTGGGAACTGTAGGGAAACACGGGCAGTAAGCTCTGCCATTGTTACTGATTTACTATGCCTTCCCAGAATGAGATCCAGGAGGGCACTGCCCTGCTCTGGAGTGCACTCTCTCCATCACTGATCGTGCAATCGAGGCAGGAAGAATAGGGAAGCTCTGGATATTTGCAGGAGAAACAAAAACAAGGAACTGAGTCTGACACCTGACAGTCTGCGGAGATTAAGTGCCCTTGTGATACATCTGTGATTTGTAACGGCCACAAGCATCTTGAAGCTCCCGGTGAACTGCGGCATGCATGAGCACAACCACTGAGAATGACCCCTCCATTGGGGGCGCTACAGGACTCCTAGTAGATCTTGACTATGGCGTGTCCACAAGAGAAAAATCCAACTCTGCCTTGCACATGGTAGCTAACAGAGCATGCATAATATTACGTAGAGTTCTAGGAAATCCATGCCTATTTCCAGAACCCCCCATGAGTATTTCGTGCCCATATTGTAACCATCGATAAGAAGAATCAGAGCCTCATATCTGCCCTGGGTGACTCAGATTCTCTGAGTTCACCCATACTGCCTCTTCTGGAGTGTGTACATTTGTTTGACAATAAAGCTGCTTCGGGTACGCTTTACTCCAATGCGCCTTTGAATTCTTTGTTGGGCAAAGTCAAGAACCTGGCACCTGCTGGGGATTGAAGTCTCGGGCACCAAGAACTCGCCCAGCTTCCCATATCAGGTGAGCACTAATGGGGTTCATGCCAGGACTCACATGGAACCAGAGAACTAGAAAGGGAGGTGGAACGTGGTCTGAGGAACGGCACCTTTCCCAAACCAATGAAAACCGATAAGAACTCAAATAAACAAACACCATCAGCAAAATGCATAAACTAAGAGCTATTTATACTTTTAAACACTAAGTTGTTTAATGATTAGTTACCAGCAAGTAGTGTTTTTTCCAGAAATAGGTGAAGTTAGAATATCCTTCTAACCACAGTGCCCACAGCAGTTCCTTTTTGTCCGTAATCAAGCAAAGAGCAGTGGTGATTGCTTTTTTCTTTCTATCTCTGGGAGTTTTGCCCTTAGCTGAGTCTAAATTATAGGTGATCTCAATTGTAAAGATTCCTCCGATTTCCTTTATACACCTATCTATCTATCTGTCAACCTATCGATAGATCTATCACTTCATCTATGATAGTTCATTTTATGTGCCAACTTGACTGGGCCAGATATCGGGTTCAACACCATTCTGGATATGTCTGAGAGGGGTTTCTAGATGGGATTAACATTTGAATAAGTAGGCTGAGTCAAGCAGATTGATTTTCCTGATGTGGATGGGCCTCATCTAATCCTTAAAAGAACAAAAAGTCTGAGTAAAGAATTCGCTCTCTTGGCTTATCCTCAAGTTGGGGCACTGGCCTTCTCCAATCCTTGAATTATAATTTACATCATCATGGCATCCTAGAATCTCAGGCTTTCAGACTTAGACAGTTATTGACAGGTGATTGTGTTTGGTTGATGATCTCTTCATGAAGGTATATAGTTTGAGTGTTCATGCTCCAGGTGTGATATATCATTCAGGAGAAACCAAATGCCATTTTTGCAATAGACCAAGGAGTGAACCCTGATGCTTGTGAGGGTAATTAGCAGCTGCAGTGTGTCAGGGTTGGGGTCACTGGACAGAGCCACCTAAATTTGGATCCCAACTCCATGGTTACCCTGATTCACATGATTCCTACTAAGCCCACCACGTAACTTAAATGTAGAGTTCTTCCTGTAAAGTGTAACAGTTTTCTGTTACTGCTGTAACACATTATCACAAACACGATGGCGTAAAACAACACAAATTTATTATTTCAGTGTTTTGTAAGTGATAAGTTTGACTGGGCTGAAAGCAAGGTGTCAGCAAGGCAGTGTTCTTCTGGAGGCTTTTGGAAAGAATCTGTTTCCTTAACTTCCAGCTTCTGGAAGCTTCTTACATCCTTTGGCTCATGGTTCTCTTTCTGCTTCTTCAAAGGCAACAATGTTTCATCCCTCTGACAATTCCATAGTTACATCTTCCTCTGGCCACAGCCAGCAAAGATTTTTCACTTGGAAGAACTCATGGGATAGACTGTATCCACCTGGATGATCTTGTACGAACTTTCCATCTCAAGGTTCTCAACCACATCTGCAAGGTTCCTTTTGCTATATAAGGTAACACATTCACAGTTTCCTGGGATTGGGATGTGGACATCTTAGGGAGCAGGAGTGTTTTGTTTTTTTGTTCTGCCTACCTGTCCTAGTTCAGGCTGCTGTAACAAAATACCTCAGACTGGGTGGCTTATAAACAATGGAAACTTATTTCTTTTAGTTCTGGAGGTTGAAAGTCCAAGATCAGGGTGCCAGTATGGTCAAGTTCTGTTGAGGATCCTCTTTTGGGTTGCACATTGCTGATTTCTTCTTATACCCTCACATGATGGAGAGCAGAAAAAGGAACAGCAGGCTCTCAGGTGGGCCTTATAAGGACACTAATCCCATTCATTAGGGTTCAACTTTCATGACCTCAACCAATCCTAAGTACCGCCCCAAAGGCCTACCTCCCGATACTATCACGTTGTGGAGTGTGGTTTCAACGTGTGAATTTGGGAGAGACACAAATACTTGTTCCACAGCGCTACCACAGAAGGTAAACTCCATTAAGAAGAGGGGGAAAAGGGGCGCCTGGGTGGCTCAGTGGGTTAAGGCCTCTGCTTTTGGCTCAGGTCATGATCCCAGGGTCCTGGGATTGAGCCCCACATCGGGCTCTCTGCTCAGCTGGGAGCCTGCTCCCCCGACCCCGTCTCTCTGCCTACTTGTGATCTCTCTCTGTCAAATAAATAAATAAAATCTTAAAAAAAAAAAAAAAGAAGAGGGGGAAAAATGCATTCTATATTTAGGGTAGATTCTTGGTCTAAGGTCATCAAATTTGTGGTCCTGAGAAAGACTTCTTGATCTTCAAGATCTCCTAAGAGGTTATATACTGGAGTATTAAACATGATATAGAAGAAGATGTATGGACTTGATTTAAGTGCTCACACTGAAACTCTTTTCTGTGTGGACTTAGAAGAATGGCCCCGCCTCCACGATTAGCACCTCAAAGAATGGCACCACTTCAGTCTTCCTTGGAGTGGGGTAATAAGCCTGATTATGCAAGTTTTCTAGTGTAGTCAGAGTGTCAAAAATATGAAGCAGTCCCCCACTCATCCCAGAGACTTCTGTTCTCCTTTGGACTCTCCTGGATGGTAGGCCAGTTTGTTCCTACATTTCTGCATATTACCTTTTGCCCTCCCAACTTTCTGGAGAAGGTATAAACATTGAGGACTTGGATTACTCTGGCCCAATGACTAAAATTTGCACATACCATGAAATCTAGATTTATTTCTGTGCCTGCCTACCCTAAATCTCAAAACTGCCATGTCCAAAATCAAATCCAAAATCAAACCCCATGCTACTTTAAACTTGGGTCTCCTTTTGAGACCTAGTAAGACTCCTATTACAGTTAATGGTACTCCTCTTGGAGTTGGAATGGAATTCTTCCATTTATTCAATACCCCCGTGGTCTGAGCAGCAACCCTTGCCTGTTGCCTTTAGTGACCACCTCTCTGGTATCTCCATACTACCTCTCACTCCTGTCAACCCGTTTTCCAGAAAACAGCTAGAAATCTTTTTTTTCCCCCCAAATAAGCATCTGGTTGTGTCATCTTTGATTTAAAAAAATTCAATACCTCTTTATGCTGGCTGGTCATGCTTGATATGGGCAAGCCCTGGAGTCACCTTCAGCAAGCATCCCTTTGCTCAGTGCTTTCAGCCATGCAGAATGTCATGTACAGTTCACCCTGCTAAGATTTTGTTGTCCTTAATGACATTTGTGATTGTATTCTCATGCAGGTGAGGGAATCTGTCCGCTGAGGATTATAGCTTCTGCACATAGCACAGATATGGCATGAAGAAGCTCTCAAATGTGTTATTATGTATTATTTGCCTAATAAATGCATAAAATCTATAGTTTCAACTAAGGTTGCCCTGTATCACCTTCACATATATTATTGCGTATATATTACTGCGAAAGCTTAACAGGTTTCTCTTTCTCTCTCTCCCCACAGCACCGCCAGAATGTTCTCTCAAATGCACAGATCTGATGATGCTAGTACTCATATATATATGCATATATATATATATAATATGCCATGAATATGATTTTGCATCCCTGCTGAGAATATTCTAACATCCCTTGACTTTATACATAGCATTTCCTACCTGATTCCCCTCCTTTCTCCTCCCATACATCCATAATTATGGCCAATCTGACCTAGTCATTGTTGCTGGGACTTGATGTTGTAATTTTCAATCTTACCTTTCCCTCTGCTGCCTTAGCTGCCCTCCTTCCCAGCTCTGCATGCCCCAGGCTTATGCACAGGCTAAGCCCCCCAGACCAGCTCTGCTTGTAGTCTGTTTGCATCCTCCCCAGGTGGTCATCCTCTCTCCAGCCTGTAAATGCTCGCATCTCTCTCCACCACTCATCCAGAGCAGCAAGATAGAGTTGTAACATGCACATGTCCCATTCACACACATCTTCCAGCCAGTTAACACAAGTTCACGGACCTCCCAGAGCTTCTATTACATAGCGGGCACTATAAATGTAAGGATGGATACACATACTCCCTGCCCTCGGGGAGCTTGCACTCTAGGAAGCAATAGATAGGCAAGTGGTAATTGAATGTAGTCTTCAAATTACTATGATGAGCCCACATTGTCTATGAATTCTAGAAGAAATAACTCCCTCATATTCTTGACATCCCGTTCACTTACATGGATCTTAATGAAGAAGCATTGTCCAAACAACAGTCAAGCCCTCAGGAGCTTGTGGTAGAAAATGTGACTCTCTCTGTGTCTAAATGCAACATTAGAGACCATAGCAAAGACGTTCGATGAAGTCCTGCACATTAAAGGTATTTCTGCCTCAGGAATAGGGCCAGACCCAGTCCCTGCAGGCCAATCCCACGTCTGTCATTAAGAGCCAAATGACAACACTCTTTACTCAGAAGAATAAGCAGCAATGCTGATGACCAGTATATCACGTGGCAGCCAAAACCGTTCTGAGAGGCTCCTTGAGAACACTGCCTTAATGCACTGTCCACTTCATCAGATACTTCTACATCGATTGCTTATAGTTTAAAAAAGTGCTGTTTGCCTAACTGCCCCTAAGGAGAGCTGCTGGCTGTGGCAGCTTTATCATGCCTTTGCCCAAGTCAACCATGATGACCCAGATCCTGTTGTAATCGTTGTTAGAAAAATAACCCCAAAATATGATCAACAAATGAGATCATACATAAGCATTTAAAAATATTAAATAATTTTTTACAAGGCAAAAATGAGAAAAACTGCAGCAATTGTGAGAATTTAGACGGTATTCTCATTTCTTGTGTTTTCTAAATATACACCTCCCTGGCTTAGAGTCTCCTGTTTCAGCTACCTAGACTGCTCTCTCCACACTGTTTCCTGGACAGGCACGTGGTGTCCTCAGCTCGTGCCCCCTCCAAGACCACCCCACCCTTCTTGAGCTCATTATATTCTGTACTGCACTATCTTGTGAACTCAAGACAGGCAACGGTCAGGTCCCTTCCTCCTCTCTGTCCCTGCAACATGCCGTAGGTAGGTGTCATTCCGATTGGTTGGAAAACTAATAATTCAGTGGTAAAAGGAGAGATGATATCAATACTCCCCACAACAGATAACACAGTAAATTCACATTGGAAATAAAATATTTAAAGTTATTAATAAAAATAATGATGACAACAAACATCACTACTAAATAAACATGGTCTTAGAATGATAACACCAGATGCTATAGGACTCATGGTAAGACTGGGATGGATCCCCACTGCAGTAACACAAGGATGAGTATAGTTTTATTCATGCTTGGAAAGCACATGGAGCTGAATTAGTAAATCATGGCCTATCCATCCAATAGACCATTCCACAACAATTACGAAAGCTAGTTACGAAGACTATTCTGACATGAAACTGTGAAACTATATATTTCATAATACACAAGAGGTTACAAAGAAGACAGAAATAGTTTGATTTTGGATACAACACTATGAGTGAATTTTTAACATGTTTTATGTTTATTAGTGTGTTGTACCACTTTAAGAGCATAAAAATTGTTCATCTCTTTTAGGACTATGTTCTAACATTTCATATTAAAAAATACAACATGATATCTAGCAATTTCATTTCTGAACGGTACTATGACTCAACACATGTTTTTTTAATTTTGAAAATATCCCTTTCACCTCCTCACACAAATACTGTATGTATGTGGTTATGGGTCTGTGTGACTGTGACTAGTTTATTGTATTTATGTAAAGAAGAAAAAGTTACAGGTGGATTCCAATAAAGATGGGAGATTGAAGATATACATATACTTTTTCTCCTTCTCAAAATCCAATTAAAATGACAATAAAGGGTTTCTTTAAAAGGCATAAATAAGAAACAGAGAATGAAATATGGGGCTACATCCACAAAATTCTGGAAGCTAGAAACAGACGTATAAATAGTAATTGGCTTGATAGTACTGAGAAAAGTGAATCAAGCTGGTAATAGGGGAAGTTGAGAAGTAACCCAATTTAGACCACAGAACCCCCATATGGATTTGGATTAGACAACGCATTGGAAAGTGAAGGTGAAGATAACAGCTGTAAGGAACAGGACCACTGCTAAATGTGGGCCTGAGAAACAGCTGGATTTTCAGATTGCTCCCCTCACCCTGTAGGGCAACTTTCTCTCCTTTTTATTTTAGGGAGTGTTTAATATATATTAATTAATTAATATATATAAAATAATAATTGTATCATGAATAATAATTAATTAAATAATAATTAATATATCAAATACTTACTCTTTGTAGATATTCTATATAAATGTATATATATTTAATATATAAATTTTATACTTTATAGAATATAAAGCAAAGATTCTGCTTTGCAAAATAAGAAACCTTATAAAATAGATGTATATATATGCCTTGTTTTCCAATGCAAACTTTTTAATTTAAATTCAATTAGCCAACATATAGTACATCATTTATTTCAGATTCAGTGTTCAATAATTCCTCAGTTGCCTATAACACCCAGTGCTCATCACGCCACATGCCCTCCTTAATGCCCATCACCCAATTACCCCATCTCTCCACCCCCCTCCCCTCAAGGAATCCTTAGTTTATTTCCTACAGTTAAGAGTCTCTCAAGGTTTTTTCTCTCTCTAATGTCTTCCCATTCAGTTTTCCCTCCCTTTCCCTATGATCCTCTACACTATTTCTTATAGTCCACATATGAGTGAAACCATCTGATAATTGTCTTTCTCTGGCTGACTTATTTCACTCAGCATCATACCCCCCAGTTCCATCCACAGTGATGTCAATGGTAAGTATTCATCCTTTCTGATGGCTGAGTAATATTTCACTGTATATATGAACACAATTATTTTATATATTTGCCTTTTAGAGCCATCAACCAGTGTCTGGGGTGAAAGACTGAAAGGCGAGTTGGAACCAGAAGGCAGGAAAACCAGTTGTAAAAACTAGGTAGAAGGTGCTTTGGATAGGGAAGTGATGGGGAGATATTTTGGCGGGGTGGGGGAATAGAAATCACAGGCCTTAGTAAGTGATTTGGAGAATAACAGCTCACCCCATCATCAAACCTGTCCTTAGTATAATTTTTCATCCAAGTTGTTGATAATTCTTCTTGGATAATATTGTTGGAGAGCCGGGCACAGGGAGAGAGAAAGAGCAAGTGAATTCTTGCTTTGTCTAATCTGGGCAGTACTTCTTTTAAGTGGCCTTTACTGGTATTTGACAGTAGAATGAAATACATTTAACATCATGTAACATTTAAAAAAAACACCATTGTCTATGTTTTTACATGTCCTTCCTGTAGTTTCAGAAGGAACCAAGAAATGAAGAGATGGACCTTAACAATGGCTGAGTATGGCACCTAGACTCAGTTTACCCATTACGAAGACAACCTATCTCATTGCTGTGGACAGTTCCTGAAAGCCTCATGCAGTTGAGCCTTAAAAAAAAATAAAAATAAATAAATAAATAAAAATCCCTTTTCATTACGGCCAGGGAACAACTGCAGAATATCTGCATGGCTAATGCTGCCACATCTTTTTTTAGGAGAACAGCTGGTAGCTCGATGGCTTTCTTTCTTTACAACAAAAAAGTGCCTCTTGCTCTGAAGTTTTAGCAGAAAGCTGCTGCTTCATCGAGTCATGTCACATATTTTATGGTGCTAAACTTTGCCGTAGGAGTTGAGAAACAAAAATGAAAGAAAATTGATGCACTGTATGAATTGGTGGCAGTGAACAGAAAGTAATGGGTGGGCATAAAATGCGGCATCCACTGAGAGTGAAGGGTGCACAGTCCCTGTTGACATTCGAAGCTTGAACATTAGAACGATTTAAGATGCCTGGAGGAACAATAACGCTCAGCACAGGGCTTATCGGTGGTGGTAGGATGTGATCATGGGTTTCTGGTGCAATTTCAGGGGAATGGAGTGTGGAAGAGAATGAACTCAGATGAAAAGGCTTTGACTCTGAAAGGAGATCAGAAATGATGTGACAGATTCCTTAGAAATGAGAAACAAAAGTCAGCTATGATACTTTCCACATGGTCACAGGCATGAATGGAACATCATGCACCTGCTTTTAATACATACGAAGACAGAGAACTCGGTCCCGTGATTTTAAAGGGGAGACATTTTACCTGAGTATTTAATAAAAAAGAATTAATATAATTTATATATAAAGAGTATTTACAAATGATTAAGAACACCCTAACGATACATAGACGACAGAAATACTGAACAATACACAAGAAGAGATCCACCCAGCGAATAAACATTTAAGAGGTTTAGCCTGAGTAATAAACAGAGTGCTAAGTAGAACCACCACAAGATATCGTTTTGTATCTTTTATTTTGATAGAAAATGGTAACACAAAAGATGCATTGGAATGGTCCTGCTTTTATATTGTTGATGGCAGTAAAGTTTTATAAATCTGTTTTTTGGAAAGAATTTGTCAAGAGTTATAAATACATTCCTACGTGGTAATCAACTCTGGGGATCTCTCTTGGGTTTAATAATCCAAAATGCAGGAGAAGGTGCATGAATGGAAATTGCTAATATGTGTGTGTGTGTGTGTGTGTGTGTGTGTGTGAATTTAAAGATGGAGGCAGCCTTAATGTCCAACACAGAACAGGTTAAATAAATGGTGACATATCCATTGCCTAGATGAATTACTGAACATTCTAATGATGACAATTTTGTAGCAACATGAAAAGTATTCGTAATACCCAATTAGGTGGAAAATAAATAAGAAGAATATTTAATAGGAACTATACTGTGATTAGAGACATGAAAAAGTAATAGCTAATATTTATACTGTATTCTTTATTGCCGGTCACTTCATTAAGCATTTTGCATTGACTATCCTATTGAATCTTCCTAACAACCCCATGAGGTTAGCATCCCATTTACAGACAAGAAAACTTTGTCACCTTTCCTAAGGTGACAGAGAGAGTAGGAGGACTTAGGTATTCTAGTCTTAGCGCTGGACTTTTTAACCCGTACTCCATATCTCCCTTTCTGTGAGCACAGAAGAGAGAACTGGACAAGAACATGAAGAAATTAAAATAAGTATATTCAACCAGTGGGACTGTCACCCCAAATTTCTTAGATAATAGATTTTTCATTCTGGCAATATAAATCATTCTTTTAAGCCCATGTTTCGGATGAAAAGCAGGTGGAATCAAATAGCTGCACTAAATGGATGTCATGAAGGGATAGGCCATCTTCGTCTCATTCATTCATCTCCAAGTGTTGGGAAAAAGAAGCTCTAGCCATTGGGCTCAGCCATATGTAATAGAGGAGAAAGGTGTGCCCACTAATTACCCTAATGCAGGGATCTCTATCTCAGCACTATGACATTTTGAATTAGAAATTTCTCTGTTAAGGGGGTGTCCTGTCCTGCGATTTGTAGGATGCTTAGCAGCACACCAGCCTCTATCCATTAAATATCAGTAGAATACTCTCTCCAGTTTTTGACAACCAGAAATGTTTCCAGACATTGTCAAATGTCCCCTCGGGGGCAAAAGCGTCCTTGATTGAAAAGCACTGCCTTAGGTATTCATTTCCTTTCTCTTGGTCTCCGTGGTCTCCACATGGCCTTTTGAGAGTAATACAGCTATGGAGAGTGGTTTTCCTACTGAAAAGAGGACATCCAACCGGCTGACACAAGGATCACCCTTAGGACAAGGATATTTCTATTTCTCTAAGAATGTTGACCATGGACATTTATATGGATCAGTTGGAAATTTCTCACTTTTAAGTTCATTCTCCAGGGGCAGCACGGGACACTACTAGCACTTAAAGCTTGACATCTAGTATACCATGTTTTCACATTAACTAAGTGGGAGTAATTTTGTCTCTTTGAACCTCAGTTTTATCATCTTGAAAAGGGGATAATAATAATAATAGCTACTTTGTAGAGTTGCAGGATTAGAAAAGAAAGCGTGCAAAATCATTAAGAAATTTTAGGGTCACCCGAATGAGTTTACAAGGTCGCGTGGGTGGGATACTGAGACAAACAAACATAAAGGCAGTTCTGGGTGAGATCCTTTGAGGATTTCCCTGCTCCAGATTAGCTTTCCCCAGCAGGCGTTCCCTTAGCTGGCTCCTCGTATCCCTCTGGGCATTACATTCATTACAGTTTAAGTGATTTTCCATCATCCCCTAGGTTACGAGGGCAAGGACTAGGTCGTAGTAATATATATCTGTAGTATCTGGCACAATGTCGGGCTTACATTAGTCATTCAAAAAGCAATGTTTTAAAATAATCAAGTGAATAAATAACTGCTGAATGTACAGAGTGTAATGAAAAGAGAAGAGAGGAGGGAGCAATTAATGCTGCCTAAACCTACGGCAGAAATGCAGGCAAGAAAATTTGGTTGCATTTGTGTTGGGTGTTGAAAGATGAGCAGAATTTCTCCAGGCAGAACTAAAATATAGAGAATATTCTAGGCAACAGATAGTACATGCAACGGCCTGGCTGTGCAAGACTATGTCCCATGTTAAATGGATTAGAATTCAATCCGAAAACCACAGAGGAGCTCATTGAGAGGTTTAAACGAAGATCTGTCACTCTCAAGTTCATAAATGTTACCATGCGGTCTCTGATGATTTTTTAATAAAGCTTTTTTAAATATAGAAAAGATCAAGCATATATAAGAGTAGGAAGAATAATATAATGAACCCCCACGTATCCATCACTTAGTTTCAAAACATATTAGCTCACAGCAAACTCTACCTCATTTATATCCCTCCCGACCATCCCTACCCTGGACAATTTTGAAGCACGCTCTAGACAACAATTTATTTCATGTGTAAATACCTCATTATGTACCTCTAAAAGTAAAGAACTATGACTTCAGCACAACTATACTATCGTCATCAAACTCCTCACCCTTCCTTCCCCTTCCTCTCACATTCTAGCCTTCCCTAGCCTGTTTCTTCTTCCATTTCTGCCTCTTTCTCCAATTCTCCAATTTATTTGTGGAGGGATCCAAATCCTTTTCCTACAGAATTTCTCACATTCTAGATTTTGTTGACTCGATCTCCAGGATGTTATTGAACATGTGACACTCTTTCCTCTGCTCCTCTACGTTGGAAGTTCGATCCAGAGGGCTAATTAGATTCAGGCTTGATTTTTTTTTTTTTTTTTTTTCAAGACAACTTCACAGGTAGTGTGTAATTCATTGGGAGGTTCTTAATGTCTGATTGTCTCTCCTTCCATGGTATTAACAACCCATCAATGATCATTTCTCGGATGTATTATTTCACTAGGGGTAAAAATGGCTGGCACTGCATCATTCCATATGGATTCACATATTAATGGAAATATTCTACAAAGAGAAATTGTTCCTTATAGACTACTTCATAACCCTGAGATATAGTTTATACAGGAAAGACTCTTCCTTTCCTTATCAGTACTCAGAATAAATCAATCAGTTCTATAACACCATCCCAAAGTAATCAAAGTGTTGTGTGTCTTAGATAAAATTATGGTCTCATGGATGAATTTAAGTGTGGTTGATGTATTTCATCCCATTGCTATTATTATCCTTACTAACTTACTGTCTTTTACCAGTGGACTCAATTTGACTCTTAAGTTCTTATGCCATGACGGGATGACTAGAAGTCTTTGAGAGCTCCCTTGTTTTGTGGTATGATAAGATGATTCAGACTTCATCTTGTACCTTTCTTGTGTGTGTGTGTGTTTATGGAAAATAGTACTTAGAGACCGTACTCTATATACCTAAAGTCCTCATTGCTATTGAATTGGCCATTGTTTCTACTTCTTTGAAAATAACGGAACTGGGGGTGCCTGGGTAGCTCAGTGGGTGAAAGCCTCTGCCTTCAGCTCAGGTCATGATCCCAGGGTCCTGGGATTGAGCCCCACATTGGGCTCTCTGCTCAGCAGGGAGCCTGCTTCCTCCTCTCTCTCTCTCTCTGCCTGCTGCTCTGTCTACTTGTGATCTCTATCTGTCAAATAAATAAAATTAAATTTAAAAAAAAGAAAACAACAGAATGAAGATATACATTTCTTTATAGGAGAAATGCACTATGGGTTTTAATTTAGAAATACAGAATTTTTTTTTTAAGATTTTATTTATTTATTTCAGAGAGAGAGAAAGAGACCCAGAGAAAGCACAAGGGGCAGGGCACAGAAAGAGATAAGCAGACTCCCTGCTAAGCAGGGAGCCAGAATTGGGGCTTTATCCCAGAACCCTGAGATCATGAGCTGGAGGCAGATGCTTAAGACACTGAGCCACCCAGGTGCCCCTACCGTTTTTACTTAATTTCTTCAATAATGTTTGTTTCCTTACCCTTATATTGAAACTCTTAGTTCCCACTTACCACTCTACACTTAATTCTGCCCCCACTCTATGCAACAGTCTCATTATAGTGATATCACCATTACCACAAAATAAATTACCAAAAAGAACTGAAGATTTTTTGGAGTTAACTTTGTGCATCTTATTAGAGATGTACAGTCAAACCGCTGTCTTAAAGTTACTAAAATCCTTCCTGTCTGTGCTAATGTGAACAACTTTAAAACACCATTAATTTGTTTTACTTTTCATATCACTTTTAGAAAAGTCCTTTCTAAGAGTTAATTCTGTTTTATAATCATTAAGATAGTGATGTGTTTCCTGAGTCAAGCCTATTTCAGTCCAGAGAGTTTAGATTATGGCTGTCTCTTCTCCCCTTTTTCTCCCCTTCTGTAGCTTTTTCAAAAAATATATTTAAAATATATATATATATATATATATATTTCAAATCATGTTCATATCTGTGTATTTGTATCTCTTCCTTTTCTTATATACCATGGACCTTTCTGTCACTTTCCTTTTTCACTTGAAAGTACATTTTATTTATCATATATTTCTCATACTGACATTGCACCTGCATTATACGGCTATATGTTAGTGTTCAGAGTCCAATTTTCATGGCAATTTCTCCCCCTCCTTTGCTATTATAAATTGTGCTGCAAGAATTGGTCTTTTGCCTATTTCTTTTATATTTTTGTCTATGTGTCTTTGAGCGGAGTCACTGGGTCAAATTTAAATGGCTAAGTAATTCTGCTAGAGATTGTCAAATTCTCCTGCAGACCAGTTACACATTGTTGCATTTTCTCCAACATTGCAGGCAAAGGCCTATTTCTCCACAGAGTTGCCAAAAGACAATGTTATCACTTGGATCTATGCCAGCCTGATAGGTGAGAAAAAGTATCTCATTGTAGCTTTAATTTGCATTTCTGTGATCAAGGTTAAGCATCTTTTCACATATTTATGGAATTTTGCATTTCTTTCTTTCTTTCTTTCTTTCTTTCTTTCTTTCTTTCTTTCAACTGCCTGATTCTATTTTTTGCCCATGTTATTATAGAACTGTTATTTTTATTCGCTATTTTTATTCTCTATTTTCTCTATAAGGGATATTAATCCTGCTTGTGTGATTTCTGGTGAAAAATGTTTTTTCTAATTTGTCATTTGGTTTGTGACTATCTTTTAAAACAGAAATCCATACACGCATTTGTAATTTCTAAGCCAGGTTTGTATTATAGATTTCATATTGATGTGGTGTTGAAAGGCTGCATAAAGTACTCTTCTTAAATCCTTGAAAAATAAGTATTCCCCAAAGAGATTATTGCATCACATGGAGCTAGATAAATTATTTAAAACATTACTTGAGTTTTCTACCACTTGTAAGGTATTTCTAAGAAGAAAGCACAGAAAAAGCAGAATTTCATGATTCCCCAACTACAATTTTTTGTGGATATCATCAAAAATATGGTGATTTACAATCTATATGTTATTTTCATGTCTTTTAAATCATTAACATTTAAAACACCTGGAAACCGACTTTTGGTAATTAACCTTTTAAAAATGAATCATCTATTTACCCATGTGTTTCAAAGGTCTTGGCACATCACAGTATTTCAAAAATGTTTAAAGATAGAGCAGAGAAGGGAGAAAATAAAGAGGAAAAGAAGAAAGACTAAATGGCAAGTGAACAGGAACCAGAGAATCAGGCCCATTTTCTCACGAAACATGACATTTTCCACCAAGATGCCCGTGGCAACGAAGAACTCTCTGGATCCTTTCCCTAGGAGAGCAGCATCGCATAAAGTCCATAGTGAAGATATCCCTAATAAGACACTACATCAAAATAAATACTTATGCTACTGGTGCCCAGAAATGTAGAACGTGGGGCGGAATCATTGCTTTTTAAATGGGAGTGGATCTGGGTTTGAGATTGGACACAGCCATCTTTTTCTTGAGAAAGGCTCTCTCCCTTTGACTGTCAAGGACTCTGGCAGGGGACTGATTATGACAAGGACCTTGCAGAGCCTGGGAAGGTGAAAGAGAGGACAACCAATGATTCATCAAAGCTTTGCTCATGTGAGTTATAGAGGAATATTATGCAGGTTGAACTGTTATTAGTGGCAGAAAGAGGTGAATTTTAAAGAGCATTAAATCTGAAAGAGAAAGACGTACACATTCCATGTAAAGTAGAAATCTACATAGATTAGACATATATAGGGATATACATTTAGTATGTAAATAAATACATAGATGGTTGCAGTGAATTCCTCTTTAAAAATCTAGCAGACAGTTGTAGTATTAGAGCTCAGAAGATAAAGGAATAAATAATTTTTATTGTGTAATACTATATGCAAAATATTTTGCATGCTTGTTATTATTTCATGCCTTCCAAAGATCCTATGAGGGTCAGCCCATTTTATGGCTGAAGAAACAAAGGCTCTGTGAAGTTAAATAATTTTCCAAAGTTTACGTACAAGAAGTTAGGAAGCTAGAACCTAAAGCTGAGACTTCAGCTTTTCATTATTTTTTTTTTCCACTATACCTGCTGACTTTAAAATATATTGATGGTTTCCCACACTACTGCAATGGATTTGTGTCTCAAATCCATTAGTTCTCAACAAAGAGCCACAAGACACTAAGAATCCAGACCAAGTTCTATTTTTCATTAAGTGGAGTTATGAGAATAAACAAGAAATATTGCTAACGTAAAATACAATGCACCCTTCTGCTCAGGAATGAGTTAGAAATCCAAGGAAAAACCAAACCGAGCCACAACTAATAACTAGATATTTTTTTGGCCAAAGCAACGATACAAGGATTACTTGGTATTGATGCTCTTATTCATGGGGTTGAGGCAGAGCCTGGAGAAGTCTTGGATCTTTTATTGGAATAATACATAATTATCCTGTAAGAGACAGATCTCTTTTGTTTATAAGAAAAACTACTTGGGTTACCTTATCATGACTCTATAAGGATCTTGGAAGTATGATCTTAATATAATTGTGAGATGTAATTTGGGGATATTCCATTATGTTATAAAGTTTCCTTCTACATTACTCAAAGTATTTTGTGAACAGTAACTAAGTTATTTAATCATTGACAGAAATCTGTCTCTGTCTGTTCTCCAACAAATTACCCTATCTGGTATTTTAAAAATCTTTGCACGTGATTAAACTAATACAAATATTTTGCACAGAAAAACTGAGTACTCCCCACATGTTTTTAGATCCTTTCAAAGAGTAGATCTGAGGTATAATTTTTGAGGGAATAAAAATAAAAATATAATTTTTGAGGGAATTTTGATCCTAGGTCTAATTCTGGGCTGCAAGGTTTTACTTGACCTCTTCAGTCTCTGTCTTTATGTTTTTTCTTTCACACTGAAAATCATGCTTGCTGACCTAACATTATTCCTCATTTATTTCTCCATAATACTTAACAGTCTGCACGAGACTCTCAACTCCTTCTTTATATTATTTGATTTTTTTAAAAAAGCACTGGCACAGTTGTGATCCTCAAAAGTAAGAGAAGCATTCCCAGATGTCTGGGGATAGTGTTTGAAGTTTGGACTCAGGGGACCCATGCAGGGCTCCAGGCTCTCCACCACCTGGTCAACTGGCTAAAGTCACGTAACCTCTCTGTACATCAGTGTTGTTACTTTCAGAGTCATAACAACCACATGTCTTTGTGTGGCTTAAACAGTGTCTTTCAAAAAAAAAAAAAAAAAAGCAGTTAGAGTAGACGCTGTTGGTGAAAAGATGCACTTGTCTAGAAGTCTTCTACAAATACTACTTCTTTAAATATGATTGACCCAACCCTAAGCTTTTCATAGGTAATGTGGTCCAAAGCTTCATGAGGGTTGACACTGTTTCTTTTTTGCACACCCAGCAATCACAGTGCCTAGCAGATGGCCTGGCATCACATAGGATCTCAAAGTCAGAGCTTTTGATTAAGGAGAGATGTCAATTAATCAATCAATGTCAGTCAGTCATTGGATATTGATTGAGTGCCTAGAACGCACATGTGTGTGAAGCAGAAGGGAAATGTGTGGCCACTTCTTTATTCTACTGAAAGCTCTGTGAAAACAGCTCCCAGTCCAGCTGGCTCCGTTCTATCACTACAGCTCCGTAGTATTGAAAGCAGTTTCTGCTCAATAAATATGGGTAGAGAATAAGTGATTCCTATTTAGTGTATGTGACCATAGTAAGGGGAATGTAGACTCACATTAAAATGTGGAGAACCACATCTCTCAATCTGGGCATTTCAATCTTGGAGATGCAGAGGTGGGCAAAGCTTTCACTGAAGAGCTTCACAGCCGAGGTGAGAACCAGCTACCATGATAATGAGAGTAGATCTTCAGGAAGTGGAAAAGAATCAGGATAACTTTCTCTGAGGGGAATAAGCAGGAGCAGACACAGGGACGTGGATGTAAGCATGGTGTGGCTAGAAAGAGATGAACAGCCGTGGAGCCATTCCGCAGCACCACACGGGGGGGGGGGGGACTTCACCTCTGGTGAAGAGCTTATCTGTCCTGGCGTGGACTGATGGATGGGTCAGCCATTTAGAGTTTCTCAATCTCAGCAGTTCTGGGATGTCCTAGTTGTAGCACTTATCACACAGAGTCCTGGATATGACAGTGTCTCCAAGATTTTTAAAACATGAAAATTGCCATTTCGAATGTTTAAATTGTTCTCTGTCTCTTAGACTTAATTGCATTTATCATTGTAGCAGACTGTCTCTCCTTCCATGGAAATCACCTCAGGGGTCTCTTAGATACCACAACATTAAACAAAGTCCCACCCAAAGACCCTAGAAAAAAAATGGAAACCCTGACCCACTTCAAGACATGTGATTTGGGCAGAGAGTAAGTTCTACAAAGCTGTGTAGCGGACCATTCTACAGCTCTGGAGGAAGAAATTATGTTTTCATTATATATGTATCGTATGATACATATGTATCAGTTTACTTTGGAATTATGGGTGTTCTTCTGAGGGTCTATGATTAGAGATGTAAAATATTGCTACAAGGATGTGTAGGTGCATGCCACCTCTTATGGACTGGCTTTGATGTGCCCAGATTGAGAGATGTGGTTCTCCACATTTTAATGTGAGTCTACATTCTCCTTACTGTGGTCACATACACTAAATATGGAAACTCAAATGGACTGGCTTTGATGTGACTCCATGAAGATTTAATTCTTTGAGATGCAAAATGTGATGATTTTAATAGCAAATAAAGTACTGAGGTGGCACAATTCTTTTCTAATGTATTTTAATTGCAGGGAGGAATTCGGTTTCCCTGAAAGAACTGGACATTGCAATTATCAGTCTTCCTGGAAGGAGGCTGGAGGTACTACCAGAGCCAACAAGTGAAGGCATTAGGTTGGAGTGAAGGAAAATTTCATCTCTCTGGTCCTCACTGCATTTGGGGCTTGGACCTTGAAGAACAGTCATGCTCAGGATAGTCGTTATGTAGGAGGCCAGCTGTCCTACTGTCCCCCTCCACACGGTAGCCACAAGCAAGGCAAGGCGGCACTCCTGCCCAGAGTAGTGCTGTTGCCGCTGGTTGTTGGCCCACATTGTGGTTAGCAGCATGGCTTCTGAAGTCAGATCCCTTGAGCTAAATTTGGACTTGATAATTTGCTAGTGGGGCAAACTACTTTGCCTCTCTGTGCTTCTGTTTTTTCAGTTAAGAATAATATAACATCTGTCTACTCAGTAATGGGCCACTGAGTTAATACATGTAAATTCTCCTCACTGTGTTCTATTTCTTTTTTTTCTCATTAGCACATGTCATAATCTGCAGGTTTTTATGCTTATCATTGTTTTTACTTACTCTTTCTTCCTATGGAAATGTAAACTATCCAAGTACAGGAATTTTTGACTAATAATTAGTATAACTTTTTTTTGGTATCATTCGTAGTGTAGTGTCTGGCCACAGTAGGTGCTTAATGGATGTTTCTTGACTGAATAAAGAGCTTAGGAGGATGCTCAATCAATATAAATGGTTATTATCATTGTTCTCCCCTTCTCTCACCCACAGTGTCCAGTAAAGTCTTGTACATTTGAGCCTGGTCTCTGGTATGTGGTGGACAATATAGAGCACCTTCTTCATGGTTCAGACACAATGCCCCCGCTTCCTCCACTGTAGCTCTTTCTTGCCTGTGCCACGGAGGAGCCATCAGCAATTCAAAGGAACTCTATTTAGAATTGAATTCTGGTGGATAAGCCAGCAAAGTCCGGACATTTGTCTTATATAAGGTAAGAGGGAGAAAAGAAAGCTAATGCTACTTTACTTTTTTTTTTTTTAACCAAGGATGTAGATCTTATCCCAATAGCATCACAAGGAGGCCAGGTCTACACCAATTTACTGATCCTTTATGGCAGACATTTTGTTTCACTCTTGAGATAATAACATAATAAAAGAATAATATTAATAACAACAAAAGGGTGGCTAATATTTTCTGAGTACCCTTCTAAGTGCTTCAGATGCATTATCACATTTAGTCCCAACGACGTGGAGTTAGTTAGTGATGCGTTCATTTTAGATGAGCAAGTTAAGACCCACGCAGGTACACAGATATACTTGCTGTCACTGAGCAAGAAGGCCACCAAGAGAAAGCATACTATGTGTCTGTGGCTCAAAAAAACCAGTATTACATTAACTTTAAATCCTCATGTGGTTCCAACTTATGGTGGACTTATGGGGATGACTTACGGGGATTGGAGGGAAAGCATACAAATCAATGTTCGTAGGGCATTGCTTTAGGACAGGGGGTAAGGCGCCCTGAATGGGGGAACTGAACACACCTTATAGGAAAATAAGAGTTTTTCTAGAAGTAGTGACATCTCCTAGACAGCAGGAGGGAAGCAACAGTGTCGTTCTCGCTAAATCCCGCAAGGACGACAATCAGCCTGGTATGGTGTTAATGCTTCATCTCTCGTTTATTTCGTCAACTTCCTTAGCTTATATGCAGCCGGGTGACCAATAAGGGGCCAAGCAATGGGGAGAGCCAATGAGAGTCCTGTTACTATGCTGATTAAATTTGAAACAGCCAATGACTATGTCCTCCTTTAGGCGGGCTTCAACAGAACGTTCGTTGTTTACTTGCAGCGTATATTGCTGGCAGTGAGCCAAGCGCCATCTTGTAATGGTGGGGACTTTCCCGGCCAGAGGCGGTCCCCGACACAACAGTAATTCACAGGGCAAGAGCATGCCATGGAGAAAGGGAAGAGGGTCCATGGCACCAAGATGTGAAAGACAATCCTGCTTCCAGAGGATGCTGACAAGGACAACCGGCCTGTATTTAAGTCTTGGCTGCTGAAACTTGGGTGTGCACAGAAATCACCTTTGAAGTTACTGAAAAATGCAGTTTACTCGGGCTTGAGTCTAGGACAGATCTCAGGAGTCAGCATTTTAGCAAGTACTCTCAGGGTTTCTGATGATAATCCCGTGGATCAAATTTTGGGAAATGTGCCTATTTATGGCTTTAAGAAAGGATAAAATAAAGAATGTGGACACATCCCTGTTTTATGAAACCACTCTCATGGGAGGCTTGAAGGATGGCCAAGAAGAGAAGAGTGGGACAGAGTTAGCTTAGAAGGCTGACCATAGTAATCCAAGTGTGAGAGGCAAGTGGCCCAGTCCGGGCAGGTGGGAGGTAGGAGCTGAGGAGGTGGGAGGTACCACAGAGGCAGGCTCAGGGCTGTGGGCAGCTTCCCTTGTTGGGATTCCTCATTCGGCAGAGTCGTGACCTACTGGCTGGGACAAGAGCAGCATGATGGTCAGTGCATTCTGGAGGAAAACTCCATGTCAGCAACAGGAATGAAATACACCAGTGGTTAAAAGGAGGCTGCCAGGCAAGCACATTGCACGATCCAATCAGAAATGTTCTGAGAAGTAGGAACGCTCACCTTGCATGACATTTTAGCTTTCAAATAACATTTTGGAGTATTTCATCGTCATAGGTATCCTGATTAACTCAGCAGGAGGCAAAGCTAAAGTGGTGGCATCGCGTCATCATCCTGAGGGATGAAGTGAGTTGTATTTTCAGGGAACCTGCTATGGTACAAAGGACTAGAGACCAGAACAGCCATGGTTCGTAGCATGCCCTTTAGGCTGGGAGAGATGGAAAAGAATAGCACAGCTGATAATGCAACCAGGTTCTGGAAGAGGCCCAGGTAGAAGTCTACAAATGTCCAGAGGTAAGAGGGATGGCTCCTGGCTGAGATGTGAATCTGGGAGGGAGTGAGCCTCAAAGAGCGACCTTGTTGTGCATGCAGAAATGAGACAGCAAAGAGATTTCAGGTTGAGGAAACTGTTTGAGAGCATGACTTAGGGATAGCCAAATGAGGACTGCAAACACGGCATAGACGCTCATGCAGACTAAACTTAAGGGTTCACGAATGGGTGAAGAACTGGAAACAAGTATTTACTGAGCACTTACCATGTACGGACAGTGCTTTAAGTCCTTGACTCTACTGACCATGATTCTTACCGCAACCCTGTGGGGTGGCTCTCAAGCCTGCCAGACAGAAGGGCTGAAGGGCTTTGGCTATTTTGCTAATGAGCTGGGATTTACTTCTCAGGCCAGTGATCTCAAACTGCTTGTGTTGCCCTAGTGTTTCACGGAGGCTCCTTGGAAATGCTCTGGGGCCCGAGGAAGGAAATCCAAGCTCCAAAGTCCTCCCACTTCTCAAGTCTTAAGTATAATTGATCTGCTCTCACCTGTTTTATTTCCTAGGCTTCTCAGCAGATTCTTTCTGATAAAATATGACTTACATTTTTTTTTAAGTTTGTACATCCTTTGGAGACATGACGTGTCATGACAAAGACCACATTTATAAACACAAGATCAATCTGGGTGTATGTGTGGGCTGAAATAAAATGGAAATTAACTTAAAAGTTGTTTCAATAGTGCAGGCTAGAGTTGGTAGAACCGAGTGCTGGGGCGATGGCAGGGGTTATGGTGGAGTGGGGTTGCTCTATGCATGGATCCAGAGCTAAGGCACAGGTAGGTTCCTAGTGACTTGGAAACTGAGGGGGAAGAAGACTGGAGGAGGGAGGAGGACTAGAAGTCTCCGGCGTAAGCAGAAAAAGGAGGGGTCAAGGGATGAGAGGAAGAGCTCAGGTCTGGCTGTAATCAGGTTCTATCTCATCATACTCGACATCTGTCTGTACAGAGGAGTTAACTCTCCCACTGGGAAGGACTCTGTCATTACTTTACACCCAGCATGGCAATTCTAATGAAGTAAGACCTTGATAAATCTGTACTGATTTAATTTGGCTCTCCCATGACATCATCTCAAGTTCAGCTTTTAGACACGGTGGAGACAGAAGGTGCCTTTGCTTTTCATTTGAAATAGATGGAGGGAGTGAGTCAAGCTTCCAGGCAGCTCTTGGGTCATGGATTTATAAAGCAGAGGGATGCTTCTCAGAAAGAAAAGGTCTTTGCAACTAGAAGGGCCCAGTTTCAGATGTACCACTCTGGGAAGGTCTCCTTAACTGTTGAGCATCTGGTTTTACATTTTTTTTTTTTTTAATGAGGGAAATAATGTATGTCTTCTAAAATGTTGAGAGAATACACTGATATTTTATGTAATGCTCAAAATACTCTTTGGGTATTCAGTAGGTGCTCTGCAGATATTAGCACTCCCATTTCCCACCAGACCATGTTAAAGAATTATTCCCTCACATACCCCTGGTGTCCAAGGTCATATGGCTCAATCTCCTTAAAGAGTGTTTGTGTGTACTGAAGACACTTAGGTAAATTAGGTAAATGCTAGCATCCATGATACTCTTGAAAGTGGATGCAAAGACGATAAAACCACCAGGCCAAGCCCTGAATGAGGGTGGTGTTCAGCTCAGTACTAGGAAAAGGTAAAACCTTCATTTAAAGATGAGGAACCCCCACCCACCCACCCAAAGACATGACATTTTATTACAGGTGCCATGTGGGAGGTCAGAAATCTCAGAGAACTGAGGTCATTTCATAAAGTGCTTATTCCATAAGCATTTAAGATTATTAGCATATTTCAGATATGACATGATTCTTCCATTTTTGTTTTTTGAAGGGCAGTATACATACATACAGAACTTGATTTTGAAAGCACACACACACACACACACACACACACACAAACGGAAGTCCAGCTTTTTGATTTAAAAAACAGTAACTAGGAAGCACTTGAAGGTGAAGTTAAATACTGAGGATTTAATACCAATGTCATTTGTAATTTGCATAGACTACAAAAGTAATCAGTCTTGTATTGTTTTAAGTTCAATGAGTACACAGCAGTTGATGACTTTGCCCAGGATAATCCTTTTCAAATGTTATTTTCAATTCAAAAGTGCCTGCTGAATAATACTGAATTTCCCAATATGACAATGCTTTGCTGCCCACGGAGGGTGGGTCTTTTGTGGAAGTGAAGGAGGTGATTCATAAGCCCAGAGAACCTGGGTTACCTCCAGGAGGTGCACATAGATGGTGGAGGGGGTAGGCATCTACTGAGAAGCCTGTATTTTGGATTTCTCCAGGCACAGCTGAGGCGTGGCAGCAACCCAGAAGGAGGGCAGGTAGGATGTGAACATGTTCTTCCCGTGGTTTGTTGAAGCTGACTTGCATTAGCTTGCAAGATTTAATTGTTAGACATTCCGAAATTTGCGGAGCTAGTTGTTGAACTGCAGGTAGCTTGAAACAGAACGTGGTGGGAATACTTATACCAGGGAAACAGGCAAACTCTACAGGAAATGGGCAGGTAGGAACCGAAACTGAGTTCTGCCCAAGCACAACCCCTCAGGAGCAGCGATCATCTTGAGAAGTGAAGATGTCTCAGAATGAGCAAAGGACTCCAAGATCATTTCCTGCACGTGCTTCAACTTTCCATTCCTCTTGACTCTTGAAGACAGGAAAGAAACAGCCCTCCCTGCTTTTGCATCTTACTTCAGGGGAATGAAACCTGCATCATCAGACTCTGCTTCGCTTTGAAGTGCAGTGAGGTTCTGCATGGCCATTTTGATGAGTTATTTCTACGTTTTGACAGATTTTCTCAGAATATGATCTACCTCTGAAGAGCAATAACATCCCAGATGGCATCTTCAATGAGGTATCTGAATGGCCGTTAATTCCGAATCAATATGATTACTCAGAGTGAGTTGTGTGTGTTTGCAGAGAGCGTCTGTGGGTGTTCCCAACAGCAAGCTTACACGACTGAAAGAGCAGAGATTCTGAGATTCTTTGAGAAGGCAGCTGCAGGGTGGGAAAATGGTTAGCAGGATGGGAAGGGTAGAATGAGGGGTGTGTTATCTTATATTGCATGGTACCCATTTAATCCCCAAAGGAATCATTATTTATATATTCGTTCACATATTCCTTTTCTTTTGTCCAACTAATACTTTTGAACTTTAATGGCACTGTTTCATGTGCTCAGGAGTGAGTAGTGAAAAAGACAGGTGGTCTTCCCTAGGGGGTGTCCAAATGGGGGAGATAGTTAACCAACTAATTATTACACTCATAACTATTTAATTTCAACTGCAATAGGTGCTCCAGTGGATAACTCTGGGACGCAAAAAGAACAGATAATGGATCCCACTTAGGCCTAGGGAATCAGGTAGGACTTCCTGGAGGAAGTGATATTTAGCACTGACTTGAAGGAGGAGGAGTTGGCCCAATGAAGAGAGAGGACAAAGAGTTCCAAAAGTAAGAATGTAAGTCAGAAAGGTTATAGGTCTGTTCAGGGAGGGGAGAAAGTCAGTATGGCTAGGGTGCAGTGAGAGAAGAGGAGAGGTACAGTACGAAGAAACCAGAGCAGTAGCCTTGGGGCAGTCTTGCAAGGCCTGGTGGGTACCTTCTGGTGGGATGTTTATCTTGAGCTAGGAGTGATAGGTTGAGGAATTTGTTTTTCAAAGATATCTTGTGCTATAGGGAAAACCAGTAAGACGTAGGTAAGGAAAGTGAGAAGATCTGGACTCCTGAACTGACCCTCACCGTTCATTCACCAATTCCTAGACATTCCTTAACTTCTTTACAGCCTGATCCCACTCTGCCATCCTAAAACATTCTGTAAGGAAGAGAGGGATGCACAGAAGTATGGGCACTGACCGAACAGTAGAGGTATGCGGCATTTTTAGAAACAGACCTTGTAATGGTTTACGGACTCCTGATTTCTCTTTTCAATAAGCTTCATGAAACCCAGACGCAGATTTTCAGCACCTCCCACAGACTGTCCCCAACCTTGTTTGTATGGTGTGTTTGGGGGAATTAGTTATGGAATTAAAAAAGAATTATTTATTTGAGACAGAGAGGGAGCACAAGCATGGGGAGGGCAGAAGGAGAGGGGAGAATCAGACTCTCCAATGAGCAGGGAGCCTGATGTGAGCTCAATCCCAGGACCCCGGGATCATGATCTGAGCTGAACGCAGACACTTAACTGACTGAGCTGCCCGGTGCCCCTGCAATTTTTAATAAAGGGACCTAGACTGCTTTATTCCTCGTATGCCCTGCCACTTAAAATATCTCCATTTTGGTTACTGGGGTTCAGAAGCAAAAGGGTATCTCCTCACATTAGGACAAGTAAGTTTTAGCAATCCAAACGACGTATGTATTCATTCAACAGTCCTGCATCAGTGCCATCCTTGGGGATCTAAAGATGAAAAGGCTCTTCCCTGTCCCTGGGGAGTTCACTGTCCAATGGCCCATTTGATACTGGTATGAAATGACATCAATGCAATAATAAAGGAAAACATGGGGTCTGGGGGAGCAGAGAGGAAGAAACCAGTAACTAGGTCTTAAGAGTCCTTCTGGAAGAACCAATGCTGGTGTTGAAGCTTAAAAATGCATTTAACCATGTATCTTCATATTTGCGCATTCCCTCTAGAGTCTCAGTTTCAAAAGAGTGCAACATTTTCAGGTGCCTGGGTGGCTCAGTTGGTCATGTATATTTTTCTTTCATGTTTCTGGCACGTAAACATAGCCTTAGAAGGGATTTAAGCCTCAAAATCAACCTGGTGAAAATTCCTTCATCTGTACAATGAAGAGCTCTGTTTAGGTGCCCTTCTACTCTTGAAATCTTTAGATCAGATTCAAAGACAATCCTTGTTATAAGTACTAAGTACTGAGTAATGCATAGAATGATTGAATCACTATATTGTATGACTGAAACTAATATAAAACCGTATGTTAACTAAAGTGGAATTTAAATTTAAAAAACTTAATATAATAATAATAATAAAAGACAATCCTCATTAATGGAGCCACAATCTACTTCTTTCAGTGGTGGGATGGATTCTTGTGGTCAAGAGAACTCGAGAAATGCATTTACTAAGCTGTTACTAACTTTTTATTGGGATCTTCAATGTAACATGGGCAATTTCCACTTTTGCTGTATATTATTTGAATTTCTATTTTCAATGAAATGAAACTTCAGAAAATTTTCTCTTTCTAAATATTGGGTATTGACAGTAATTGCTTGCATAAAGGTCCTTTCTCTAATTGGCTTTGCATAATTAATTTGCGATATGTTTTATAAACTTGAATTCTGACACTTGTACCCAGAACACAATTTACTTCATTGTACCCAGGAACTATCAATTTTAAGGTATATCATTATTATAGGTAAAACTAAAAAAGAAAAATTGCTTCTAATTAAATTATGACACAGTAATTTCTTACCACTGAGCACTGAGTTTTTGAAAAACTCATTGAAAGACCTTCTTTAGACTTACTAAGACATGAGCTTTTGTCACATATAACTCTTGTGCATTTATCTGGAAAAATAAGTGAAATTAATTGATTAGGGTATTAATAAAACTGCTTCACATTCAAGATAAATATTTTCAGGTTTGCTTTTCAATTGAGAGCTATTGATACCTGGTCTTCCCCATACCACGACCCAGGTGATACAGCATTTCTTGAAAGAGTATGCCATTATGGCAATGGGGATTTCCTAAGGTACTGATCCTTATTCTACAACTTTTAATACATTTGGATGGGCAATGACAACTACATCAAGATTTCTGCCTGCCAGACCAGTAGCATTTGATTTTAAAGTTAATATGTAAAAGAAAATAAAAGGTAAGTCAAATGTGTCTGAGAATTACTGAAAAACAGTAAATATATGGTGTAGAATGTGCCTGAGACTCATCCATGGGTTTGGACCTTATTTTGATCAGTAGGAATGTGCATAATTGTGCAAGGATAAGCCAGGAGTCATATTTTCAACTCCAGGACCAACATTTCACTTCACGATGCTGGGAAAGTTCCATCCCGACTGTTTTATTGTTTCTGTTAAAATTCCATTCCAAACCCCAAACTCTACTGCATCACTTAATGCTGATCGAATTGCACCTTGGTGACATGCCCAGTGCCATGTGACTCTTCCAAGAAAACAGGAACATTCATTTTGCAATAACAGTAACGGCGAGAGTCCATATGATACAAAGGGAAACTTTCTTCCCTGTGATTTTATATTTTATCTCATCAATTTCCCCCTTCTATTTCACTTCGAAAATTGCTGCACAAATCTCAGGTGGAGCTATGTGTGTGAGAAAGGCTTTTTACTTACTTTCAGTTCCCAGCATTTGTACTTCCCATTACGCACCTGACGTACCAGGTAAGTGAAATGACCTGCAGAAGGGGGCCTCCGGGAACAGCCTGGGCATCATGTAGCAGCCCCGGAAACTAGAGCAACATTACCCCGTGTCTCCCTGGTGAGTTATCCATGGGTTTCTTACTCGCAAGCTGACTCTACTATAGCTTAGACATTTATTCTTCTATATATTCAGCAAAAATTTATGGACCAGGCTCCATACAGTTTCCTGGCATACTGTGGCAATAAAGGAAATATCCCTGTCTTCGATGAGTTCAGAGTCTAGCAGTAGGATATAAAAGATAATGGAAGAAATTCAAGTAGGATTTCAGTGCCAAGATCAAGGTAAATATGGGGTATTATGAGAAGGTGAAGGGGGCTGGGACACTGAGATATGAACAAGGGGAGGCAGAAGAACCATGAAATGAAAGAGTACAAACACACTGGGTTCAAAAAATAGCACAGGGTGGTCCCACGCACACATCACCCAGATCCCTCCAAGGGTGGCATCTTATAGAACCACAGTGCATTGGGTGCCTGGGTGGCTCAGTGGATTAAGCCACTGCCTTCATCTCAGGTCATGATCTCAGGGTCCTGGATCAAGCCCCATATCAGGCTCTCTGCTCGGTGGGGAGCCTGCTTCCTCCTCTCTCTCTGCCTGCCTCTATGCCTGCTTGTGATCTCGCTCTCTCTCTCTCTCTCTGGTGTCAAATAAATAAATAAAATCCCTTAAAAAAAAAAAAAAAGAACCACAGTGCATTATCAAACCTGGGAAGTTGATATTGGCACAATGTGATAATCAGTCTATAGATCTGACTCAAAATTCACCAATTTCTGCCTGCACTCACTTTGTATAAAATCAGTGCATTTTAAGCCTGCAAAACTTTAGTGGAATAGTTTGCAGAGCGTGTAGGAAGAAGCAAAGTTCAGAATTCAAGCAAAAGTTGCCTTCTTTCTCCAATACGCTTGCTAGTTTCCTTCTGTGTCCAGGAAGCAGAGGTAACCTCGCTCCAAAAAGTGGCAGAGACAGGAGACAGACAAACTGAGAGCAATCAATCCCAACCTCCATCTGGGTGCTGTGCCAGTCAGGAGATGAGCCAGCTGTTGAGTGCTGCCAATGGCATCCAGCTAGATTTACTTCATAATATGTCACGGGTGTCAGCTGACATGGAGTGTTTATCTGAATTTTGATGAAAAAACTAATGTGGTGCAGTGGAAAGGTGCTTGGGTCTCGGGGTCAGACCCACTAGTATCTTAATCCTAACTGCCATTTATCAGCTCGATAGCCTATGAATAAACCACCGTATCTGAGGGGCAGCCTCTTCATCTGTGAAATGGGCATGGCTATAGCACCTCCCCAGAAAGAGGAAAGGTTTTTGGCACCATACCTGGCAATTAGTAGGTGCTCAGTGAATGGGGAATGCGATTCTCTTAATCACTGACATCTTGTGTGATTTTCACATTCTATATCTTCACGATATGACCCAATGTTTACTTGTTTTCTTCTAAACTATAGAGTGCCTGTGAGTTTGCAAAATGCTTACACATACATATTCCTTGCTTGTTCCTCTCAACAGTCCTGCATGACTCTAAGGGTGACTCGCCTGAGGTTACACAGGTAGTAAGAGGCAGGGCCAGATCTAATCTCTGGTCTAATGATTTCAAATTCCATGTTCTTCCTGCTGTACCTAGCCATCTCCCAGGTGCCAAAGGGGTTGTCAAGATTCTTCTGAGGGAGGAAGATGAAATAGCTCTGGATAATTTAGGGGCAAAGGAGAGAAAGCTTTCAAGTTTATAACCTAGCCAAACCTGGAGTGTGAGCTTGTCCCTTCAGGGGAGCACCCAAGAGCATTTGACAGTGATATTGAGTTTTGTTTTGGTTTATGTATTTCCTGTGGCATAGAGAGGATATTTTTTGTCCTTTCTCCTGTTCTCTGCCAAGTCATCTGTTTGGTTGCCCATTAACTGAAGATATATGGTGTGTTTCTCTTTTCTGCTCTAACCCAGAGTGTTAAGAGTGAAAGGTACCTAGATAATACATCACTCTTTAGTTTCTGTTGAGGACCTGTTGTTTCTGGGGTAATTAGCAAACAGCTTGGCAAACGTTATTGGGTAGAGGACAAAAAGGAAACACATATAATTATTTCTCCTAGTTAGAGACCAGAAGCTACATTTGTCCCTTTGGGAAGGGAATATAAAACATCTCTAGTAAACATATCTTGTCAGGTAGCTCTTCTCCACCAGGGAAAATCTCCACATCTCCTGATGCAGAAAAACCAAGAAACACAGCTCGTCCATCATACTTATTAGCCTCCACTCCATCCTGTCTTCACTCATAAAAGCGTGCTCTCTTTACCTCATGGAATATGTTGGAATTGGAGCCAGGGATGGAATGTTCTCTGGTGTGAGGGGACAGTGTGGAGTTTGTGCAAGGGAGGCAGGTGGACTGGAGTGGTATCCTAAATCCTTGATTGCCTCTGTGACCCTTGGTCATCTTTCCTAATTGCTGACATCCCTTCTATTCTCAATTACATAATGTGGGTTCCAATATATCCTTTACAGTGTTAATGTAAGGATTCAGTAAGACTATGTATACTAAATGCATATAACAATAATTTGGCATATAGTAGGTGTTTGATAAATGCAACCTCAACTCTTTCTTCTGCTGATGTTTCTGTTCATTCTCTATAGGCAAGCAATAAAATTATATCTATTATGTCTTAAAGAGCTGATACAATCTTGCCTGATTATCTACTTAATCCATTTTTGTACCTCTCAGGGCCCTAGCCCCCTGGGCAATGAGGTTCAGACTCTCTCTGTCTGCTAAGTGCTGAGCCGCCATCTTGGAAGGGCACTTGGAGCTTCTGCCTGGTCATTATGCCTTAAGCGTTGGCCCCTACACACCACTGGATGGATGGGAACAATTCTCCAGATAATTGGCCAGTTACATGGAAGAGTATGTCCCAAATCACAAGGCTGTTGAGATTAAGTTGGTAATTACTAAATTCAGATTTCCTAAAGTGTTCACTTGTCTGTATCCGACACTAACTGAGTGGCTGGGATTCTGAGTGGCCTTTGAGCCAGATTTAAATTGTGACAGATGTGAATAAACATCAAGACTAGGGAGAAGTTATTAATGATGACAGACTCAGCCATGGGGTGTGGGGAATGTCAGCCTGGGCTGCAGACCTTGGAATGCAGGTCCCTTCTTCCTGTGGCTAATGCCCATTATCCTTCCATACCAAGCACAGACATCTTCCCGTCGAATACTTCCATGACACCCCGTTCCTCAACCCAAGCTAGAGTAATTGCTCCAGATCTATACACTGCTAACATCCACAGGGATCTCCACGCCCTGTGATGGTTTTTGATGAATGTATGAGTTGTTGGCCTCTACCAGATGATTCTGCTCTGTGACACAGAACTATATTGCCACCACAGTCCCAACTGTGCTGCCTCCTATGAAGTAACTGCCAGAGTCCTCCAGAGGGACAGTGGATCAGGAAACTTTACTCCCAACAGTATTCTCCCTGGAACAGCCCCCACCCCCACACACCATGTTTCTTGGTTCGCATTAGAGATGGCTACAATCAAGAGGGAAAAACAGTAGCAATGGCTGAGCATTGGTTTGTATCCCAAGTGAAAGAAGTGTGAAGACTGAGAAGTCCAAAATGTTATGATGGCTCCTTCCTTTGGGACCACAGAGATCTAGGGTCCTATCTTTCTTCTCTATCATGTCTTCCAAGTTACTTTATGGTCCAAGATTAGTACTGATGCTACAGCTGGCAAGGAAAAGGTTTAGGCTGAAAGAAGGAAAACAGGCAGGAAGAGCAAATTGGAGGCATCTCTCAGCTGATTTGACTCTCTTTAAGTAGGAAGCAGTCTACATCATTTCTTCATACACCTCTCGGGCCAGAATGTAAGCACATGGCAGCATTTTGATAAAAGGGAGGATGAGAAACATAGCCCCCCTCTTTTTCCCAAGAAAGCAATGTACTGCACCAAAAAATGGGGGTTCTGAGATTAAGCAGCTGACAGAGAATGTACCTCGAGGTGGGCAACTAACAGCCACAGTATCAAGGATAAAAATTAAAAAGAAACAAACAAACAAACAAAAAAATGCAAGTGAAGGGAGCTACATTTCCTTCCTCTATAAGGATTCAACTCCCTAAATGCCATTTCTTCTGATAAAGCACAAATCAGATGTCTGTCTCAGGGAAAGAGAAAGAGACGGGAAAAAATGATGCCTCTTTCTCAGTTTCATGGACACAGCCCAAAGAAATCAATCAGTGGGAAAAAAATTAAGATATTAATATGTATTAATATCCTTTTTGCCCCAGGCACCAGCATACATTTCATCTTATTTAATTCTCACAACATCCCTGAGAGATAACTACTATTACTTTCATTTTGTATATGGAGACTCAAGTTCAGAGAGGTTAAGTGACTTGCTCAAGTTTGCAGAGCTAGTAAGGGAGGAAGCTGAAATTTAAACTAAATCCTCTCACAGACAGCTCCTGCTCCCGAAGTAACTTGCGACACAAAAGTAGAAGAGGGAAGAAGAGGCATGACAACATCTCTGATTCAAAGAACAAAATGCCCTTGAATTTTGGTTTCAACATTTGGTGTAGAATATTAAATGTTCATAGTTCCTTTCATGTACAGACATTTGTCTGATAGACAACATTTTCTGCATACATGAATTGTGAAAATATTTAAAATCTCCACCAAGAAGCTCTCTACTGATGGCGGAGGGGAGAGAGGACTACGGAATGCACAGCTTCAAAGTCTGAATGTGAATGGCCTCCTGGCCACTGAACTCATGGGGATTTCATCTTATGCTGAAGCAATGCTAATGCTTACTGAGATTTGGGCCACACAGGGCTTCTAGGATGGGGGCGGGGGACATGTAAGGGAGACAGCGTTGGAGCTGCAGAAGGAAGCTGTAAGTGCAATCCTTCAGGGACCAAAGGGAAGTTAGAGGACACTGCGGCCAGCCTCCCACATATGGCAAAATGTTCTCCAATATATCTCATGAGTAATCACCCAGCCCTGAAAGAAGCTAAGTAAGATAGGGGCTTACTGCTTCCTAAGGTAAATCATGTCACTGACAGACACCTCCTTTTATTTTTTTAAGATTTTATTTATTTATTTATTTATTTATTTGACAGAGAGAGAGAGATCACAAGTAGGCAGAGAGGCAGGCAGAGAGAGAGAGAGAAGCAGGCTCCCTGCTGAGCAAGAGCCCAATGTGGGGCTCGATCCCAGGACCCGGGGATCATGACCTGAGCTGAAGGCAGAGGCTTAACCCACTGAGCCACCCAGGCGCCCCTTGACACCTCCTTTTATTAAAAAAATTTTTTTTTAAAGATCGATTGATTGATTGATAGAGGGATAGAGGTAGAGTGGGGAGAAGCAGAGGGAGAGAGACAGAATCTCAAGGAGACTCCCCGATGAGAGCAGGGCCCATGGCAGGGATCCATCTCACGATCCTGAGATCATGACCTGAGCCAAAATCAAGAGTTAGTTGCTTAATTGACTGAGCACCCGGGAGCCCCTGGACATTCCCTTTAAAAATAAGCCAAATCTATAAAGAACTTAGCAAACTCAACACCCAAAGAACAAATAATCCAATCAAGAAATGGGCAGAGGACATGAACAGACATTTCTGCAAAGAAGACATCCAGATGGCCAACAGACACATGCAAAAGTGCTCCATATCACTCGGCATTAGGGAAATACAAATCAAAACCACAATGCGATATCACCTCACACCAGTCAGAATGGCTAAAATCAACAAGTCAGGAAATGACAGATGCTGGCAAGGATGCGGAGAAAGGGGAACCCTCCTACACTGTTGGTGGGAATGCAAGCTGGTGCAACCTCTCTGGAAAACAGCATGGAGGTTCCTCAAAATGTTGAAAATAGAACTGCCCTATGACCCAGCAATTGCACTATTGGGTATTTACCCTAAAGATACAAACGTAGTGATCCAAAGGGGCACGTGTACCCGAATGTTTATAGCAGCAATGTCCACAATAGCCAAACTATGGAAAGAACCTAGATGTCCATCAACAGATGAATGGATCAAGAAGATGTGGTATATATACACAATGGAATACTATGCAGCTATCAAAAGAAATGAAATCTTACCATTTGCAACAACATGGATGGAACTAGAGCGTATCATGCTTAGCGAAATAAGTCAATTAGAGAAAGACAACTATCATATGATCTCCCTGATATGAGGAAGTGGTGATCCAACATGGGGGCTTAAGTGGGTACGAGAAGAATAAATGAAAGAAAATGGGATTGGGAGGGAGACAAACCATAAGTGACTCTTAATCTCACAAAACAAACTGGGGGTTGCTGGGGGGAGGGGGGTTGGGAGAAGGGGGTGGGATTATGGACATTGGGGAGGGTATGTGCTTTGGTGAGTGCTGTGAAGTATGTAAACCTGGTGATTCACAGACCTGTACCCCTGGGGATAAAAATATATGTTTATAAAAAATAAAAAATTATATATAAAAAAAATAAGCCAAAATTCAAACTCCTGAGTTTAATAGCAAATAAGTATTGAGGGTCTTCCCTGCACTGTGCTTTTATATAAATTATCTTCAGTAAACTTAACATTGTACCTATAAGCTTATGAGGGTGATAGAGATCACCCCCTTCCTTCTGTAAGCGAGATCACAGTCTGGGCGTGTAAGACTCTCCAGAAACCCCACAGCCGGGAGGATCCTCCAGGTCACCCAGCTTCAAAGTGGACGTTCTTTCCATGCACGGTGACCGCATTTTTTGCCCTGGTTTTTGGCAACTGTCCTTAACCTTTGGTCCACACGTCCCTGGTTCTGGCTGGCTGGCTGTTAATGGTACCGCCGTCTCTTCTGCATGGGATAGAATCTGCAGACCACTCATCGTTTAACTAACTCCTCCAGGATACTGGTCAGCTTCTTCAAAGGTTTTCCTGACCAGAGCTCCCCAAACTGAGCATTCCCTGTGGGCCATGGTTGGGAGGGGAAGGGGTTTACCCTCCTTGTACTTGAAGACACATGTGTACTTTCTGCTAAGCTTGTCCTTCAGTCACCTTTCATCACAAATGCTTTGGAGCGGCTGGGTCACTCAAGTTAACCCATCACAAGGTGGATTCAACTGACAAATCCATGTTGAAGGCCCTCACGCCGTTGGCCTGGGGCTCCATCTCTGTGGTTGGCAGTGAACACTCAGGATTTCTATGTGCCTTCCTCAAGGGCGCATTCAAGGAGGGAACGGAGGATCCACTTTTTGCTCACATGGGTTTGCTCACATGGCTGGCAGGTTGGTGGGACTGTGGGTCAGGGCCAGGGGCTCTGACTTCCCTCAACGTGTGTCTCTCTATGGGCTTTACTTTTGTCACAGCACAGTGGCTGGGTTCCCAGGGCGAGTAACCCAAAGGAACGGGGTAGAACCCGCATGGCCTTTCCTAACCAGGCCTGCACCCCTTCTACCTTACTTTGTCTCTTGACAGATCACAAAGCTTGACTCAGATTCAAGGGCCACAGACACAGACCCCACCTCTCAATAAGAGGTGTGCCTAAGAATCTGTGGCCCACAGACCTACCTCAGGAAGCCATCAGCTCTAATAAGTACTTTTGTATGATCTGGAGCAAGTGATCTTCCTCCCAACCCACCCTTTCCCTTTCTGGGGTGAGAAAAAGAGCAGAATCTGTGAAAAGGGGTGCTGCAGTGCTTGCCAGCACCTCTTCTCAGACTTGCAAACTGGCTTCCTCCTCTCTACTCAGTGTCTTGTTATTATTCATTTCATGGCATCTGAATAAGTTAGTCCGTTTGGAAGGATCCGTTTATTCACCCCAGCTTCTCCCAAGTTTTTAATAAAACTTTCAGGCAGGTCAGAGTGCTGGGGCATGCCATTTGAGGCCTCTTTTCAGACAGGCCAAGCGAACCCTTCCGAGGCAGCTACTTGGCCCACTAGGAGTCCTTGTTGGCTTCTTGGAGTTTGTATCTTCTTAACTCTTCTCTTCCAAGTGTGCCGTCCTTGGGGAAGTAGTGACGAATGACGGAACAGGCAAATCAACAAAGGAACCTATACGGATAAGCAGATCCAATGCTAGTCTTGCGACAATGGATTCCAATCCTAATTTCAAGATGCAGGTTAAGAATTTATTTGGTGGGTGGTCATATGAGATGAGTTCAGCTAGGAAATTTCTCCAGAGAAAAAGCTTCAAAAATTCTGAAAAAAAAACTTTTTTTTTTTTTTTTGACAACAACAAAAAAAAAATCATGTTGGAATTTTTTTTCCTCAGCAGTATAATTGGATCCCAAGTCAGCTTCACATCAGGCCACCAAGTCCTTACCCCAGTGTGAGTGATTACCACAGAGAGCTCTCTTGATAAAACATCTGCAAAAGATCCACTTTCCTTTGTGTCTTGCTATCTCGACATTATATCATTTGATACTTGGAGTACTTGAAGTGGTTAGAAATCTTCAAGGAATTATTTTATATATTTGAATAAAACTGTTAATTATTGCATTCTGTTGTGAAGGCATGAACCAGGGAAAAGATAAAAGCATCTTTCAAATTTAATGTCCCAATTAATTAATTTTTACTTATAAAATTGGAGCCTTTGCCAAGGTTTCTGGAAGCATTATAAAAGATTGATGTCATAAAGATAAGAATTTAACTGGGTCAAGCCCAGTCATCAGATTATTCTTAATTAGGAATGAATCTCTCTATAATTTCTATAAAATTGGCTGAATAACAGACGACACACTAAATTGCTAATGTAATTCAAGGGGTATACGATTTGAAAAGGGGCTGCTCCTTTTTGCTGATTTTATCAGTGGTGCTCTCTGTCCTGATTCATTCAGCAGGTTGTTGTTTATTTTCCAAGTTCAGAAAAAATGTCATCTTTAATTATAGATGGTGCCCAGGACATGTATTCCCCTTTGTGCCTACTTTCAGGATTGAATGTAAAGTATTGGCCTGGATAGGAAAACATGTGCTTGTGTCAGAAGAGCCATCATTTCAAAAAGGTCACATCTGAAACTTGTTCAGTGAGTCAGCTCGGAACTTGCGGGCTGTGTGCTGTGGTTTTCAAGAATCAGAAAGGTCGGTCCCTCTAGGCAATTCCAGACACTGCTGAGGAAGGCAGCTTTCATTGGGGAAAAGGGAGAGAGCATGTTTGAGAGATTTAATGTCTATCATGTCACCACATCATGGGTGAATCCCATAAATGGGATGTTGATAATAAAGAATGTAGGATTCCACTTATACAGTTCATTAACAGGTAAAAACTAGACTATGATGATAAAGGTAAAAATAGCCCTGAGATGGACATTAGTGGGAAGAGACATAAGGAAGTGTTTTGGATTAATGGAAATGGTCTTTGTCTTGATCTGAGTAGTGGTTAGACACATGGACACACAAATGGTTAAATATACATATGTAAAATATTATATGTGTGTACTTCTCTCTATATGATTTTCACATCAATGCAATGACACACATATGCAAAGGCATGGTATGACAATAAAAGGTATCTATGTCAAGTAACACTAAATTAATGGCTTGAGGGATGACTGTGTGGCTCAGCTGGTTAAGTGTCCGACTCTTGGTATCAGCTCAGGTCCTTTTTTTTTAACATTGTTTTTTGATTTTTATTTATTTATTTGACAGACAGAGATCACAAGTAGGCAGAGAGGCAGGCAGAGAGAGAGGTGGAAGCAGGCTCCCCACTGAGCAGAGAGCCCAATGCGGGGCTGGATCCCAGGACCCTAGGATCATGACCTGAGCTGAAGGCAGAGGCTTTAACCCACTGAGCCACCCAGGCACCCCTCAGCTCAGGTCCTGATCTCGCAGACATGGGATCAAGCCCCAGGTTGGACTCTGTGCTCAGTGCAGAATCTACCTCAGATTTTTTTTTTTCCTCCCTCTTTTTTGTCTCTTTCTCTCAAGCAAAGAATAAAATCTTTAAAAAATAAATAGCGGCTTAAGTTCCCCGTCTTAGAGTGAGTATTATCTCTGCTAGGTCCTGTTTGTCAAAGGGTGTTCCCTAGACTTCCACATCAAAATCAGCTGGAGTATTTGTTAAAAATACAGATTCCTGGACCTACCCTCTTCCAACCTACACATACACAATCAGTAGAAATGGGAGACAGAACGATCTGCCTTTTCAGTAAACATCCCATGCTATCCTCCCATCTTCAAAAAGAAATCCTTGCTGAAGTGTGTTTTGAAGGAGTGACCCACGAACCCCTCACTTCGTATTTCTTGCTAACACTGATGGGCTCATCGGAAGTATCAGTGGATTTTAAGGAGCCTCGGTTCAGAGCCAGTATGGAAGGCTGCAATGAGGAGTTATGAACCCTTTTACTGAACATGTGCCATGAGTCTCTGTTTACACTATCTCTTAATTTTCACAGCTAGGATATAAGACTTAGAGCATGGTCGTCGGGTATTCAAGCAGTGCTCACTCAGGGGAAGCTGGATAAGTTAGCCTTCCAAGGTCACACCCAGAAAAGGAGTCGTCACCAAGATGTAGCTGACCCCACAGCTCAGACTTTTAGCCATTTTGCACCCCCAAACTTGTGAAGCCTCTGGTGTTCCAGGCTTTGGGGACTGGGAGGGTCCAGGGCAAGACAGGACTCAAGCTAAAGAGGGCACCTTCTGAGCCTTGGAGTAAGGATGGGGTTGGGGAGAATGTGGACGGTTAAGGAGGAGCCAAGAGAGACACCAGAATGAGAAGAGGAAGCTGAGGGGCTCCATTCCATACAGCCAAGATTCAAGAGCGATTGGACGTGTACTGGATTTTAGAGGGAAAGGAGGAATAATAAATGGGAACAAGGGCAGGCTCTGGAGCATCTTGACTGCCAAGTCATCAGGCTGCCCTTTTCCTTTGGGCTATAGGGAAAAATGAAGGTTCGTGAACAGGACTTTTAACAGATGACACCAGGTACTAAGGGAGGTCACTCTGAAGGCAGCATGGACTAATGAGCCATTGCCTGGGAATACTCTTGCCTTTTCTCTCCACCAGGATCTTCCCTCACCCCTAATTTTTTTTTTTTTTTAATCTCTCTCTTTGGGCACCTGGGTGGCTCAATGGGTTAAGCTGCTGCCTTCGGCTCAGGTCATGATCTCAGGGTCCTGGGATCGAGTCCCGCATCGGGCTGTCTGCTCATCAGGGAGCCTGCTTCCTTCTCTCTCTCTCTGCCTGCCTCTCTGCCTACTTGTAATCTCTCTCTGTCAAATAAATAAATAAAATCTTAAAAAAAAAAAAAATCTCTCTCCTTCGTTTTCAGCATCAGGGCCAGACCCTTTTTCCAACAATATGGTTAGTCTACTCTTTCGAGAGCAGAGGTATATAGTGCTTGACTAAATCCTACTTTACATAAAGCACATTCAGCTATTCAACTATAGACTGATTTGGTATATGCATATTGCATATAATTTGATTCCCTACATTTCTTTTTATATCATTTATTTTTTTTTGTTATGGACTGTAAAGGTTATCTATTATTCTGTTCAGATTCATAGGTAGGTGAGGTTAGCCCATTTTGCAATATGTAGATGAGTTTACTCATTTCTACTTCATTTTCCTATAAAGTGGCAAATACTGGAAAGGGGCAATGGAAAACCAACTTCAATTTGGAGTTAGCTAGGGCACATTTAATTTTGCCAAAGCTTAGGTCAAATTTAGAATATCTTACACTGCTGAGTTGCAATGATGCACCTAAAGAGTGTGACAGGCCACACGGAGCTAGGGTAGGAGAGAGCACATCTCAGAAAGAATTATCTTCCAAGCTAAAGGAGTGACCTATGCAAAATTTGTAATTGTAAAATCTGACCTTATGAATCACATAGCATTATGGCCACTGGGAACATGAGCTTTTGCTTATGCCTGTGTCTGTCCAGATATCTTTTTTTTTTTTTAACTCTTTCACAGTGAAATAAATTTCGACTTTGCACCATTTTTCTGTTCTTCAGTGCAAATGAAATTTCTGCTCCTTTGTTAAATGAGTACGGGTGGACTTCAGCATGTACACATCTTTATTTTGCCTTCTGTTCACAGGAGCTCATTTCTGGAAATCACCTTTATAAACAACCCAGAAAATTGTGCAACAGGATCATAACCCACATGTTTACTTCTCAGGGCCCCATTTCTCCAGGCTGAGGTAAGGGTAACTACAGCTCTTGTCCCATCAGTTTACCGAGCCCACGATTAGTCATAAAGTTTGTAGTGTGGCTGTGAATAAATACATGTTGTATAGTGTGTGGGGTAACTTACATGTATTTTTCTTAGATAGTCCCCCAGCAACCCAACACATGTGGAAGAAAATGAAGCTCAGATATTTGTGTGACTTGCACAAGGACATAAGAGTAGTCAGGACGGTAATGTGAGGTGTAGAACAGGGAAAGAGAATCAGGTGCCAGAAGAAATTAAGATCCGTGAGACAAAAATGAGTGAAAACTGAAAAGCAGCTAGAAGATCCAAACAAATGCAAACATAGGAGCCAAGATGGTAGAGTACAGCAAAACTGGGAAACTATCTGAGTCCATTAAAGAAATCTGAATATGGAAAATGGGAAGACCTTTAGTAGTAACTGTAACCATTGCCTCTAGGACATACCTGCCAGGGCCAACCAATGAACTAAATTGGGGCATGACAAGGAACAAAAGAGATTTACTTTCTGCCTTGGCGGAGTTTACAGTCTTCGGGGAAATACTGCTGAAAAATAGCTGCCAGTTAGTAAATTTTAAACACTTAATGGTGCCTTTTAGACAGCTCAAAAGGGAACAGAACCAGCGGCAACAAGTGTGCTTGCGAAAACTCCATGAGTGGGACCAGGGGCAGCTCTGTTTCATCTCCTTCTTTGGCCTCAATCTGTTATGGATTTGTCCAGAACTCATATTAGCTTCCACGATTCTACAGAAGTTTACTTCCAAGTGCTGGTCGGGTAGCATCTACTCTACATGTGCACTAGCTCTGACATTTGAGCTCTGTTACTTTGAAACCAGCTTTTGCTACATCTCTGATCCTGGTTTGGAGATACTCAGCAGCTGACGAGTGGCTGGGCTGGAATTCCAGTTCAATTCCTCGGAATCTCTGTCTGCCCGTGCCTTCCCTAGGACATGGGGCAGGAAGCAAATTTACAAATTTACCCATCTGTCTCCCTTCTAGATGCTTTACAAACAACAGCATTCTCCCATCCAAGCGTCTACCTCACCAGTGCTGCATGGAGTTGTGTTTCTTTTAATAAATAGAGAAATCAATGAATAAATAAGCAAAACTGAGAAAATCACTTTCATGGAAACATTTTTGCATCTTAGGAAAATAAGAGGTTTGGGTGAACTTGGCCCCGAAGGACTGAAAATAAGTACTTGCTTAACTATAATTAAGCCCCTCCAGAAGAGCAGTTTGGTGTTTGAGTCAGAAGAGTAATTTAGCTCTGGGAGCTTCCCAAAGTGGTTTATACCCATGTTGCAGCATTAGTCATTTTAGGAAGATCATTGTGTAATGCCTGTGAGTCTTGCTTGGATACTCAATATTGAAGACCCCAGAGGTTCTAGGTGGAAATAATGATTTCTACCACCATACATGGTCCCTGCACTTGGATCTGTTGTTGCATTTTATCAGTATGGAGTTCAGAAGCAAGAGGGACAAGATGTGCGAAGGGATAGATAGTGAGCAGATTTGTGAAGACAGATTCTGGCTATAGTTCTTTGGGCAGGAAGAGTTAGCTCAAGCATCGTAAAGGTGACCATGGACTTCGATTTCTGAGTAATTTGGGTTCAGAACTCTGCACTGAACCTCACTAGTTGTATGACATTAGGTAAGCAACTCAGGTCTTCAAGTCTCACACGACACAAATACAGATAATAAGAGAGATATTATGGCATCGGCTGTGAGAATAATTAGAGTTAGAACAAAAGAACACACACTAAGAAAGTAATTATACACCCGGACTTTATCAGAATTACTTCTTCTATCGTACTAATTGCTCACATCCCCCAGTCCATGTAATCCCCAACCTAGGACACTGGTTGGCTTTGAGAAAACAGGAAGATCTGAGACACATAAGATCCTTTTTGGAAGATCCTCTTCAGATGTTGACATTCTCCCAATAAGTACCTTAAATGAGCATCCCAGAAACACGTAAAAAATGAGCACTTGGCAAGGAGTCAAGAGATTGAATTCCAAATCGCAGCCCTGTCACTTGGGGCACAATTTACGGTAAGTCACCTGACCATCTGGATCTCAGTGTCATGAAAACAAAATTGGTGGCATCAGGGGACCACAGTGTGGTCAAAACAAGCCTCAAAATTTTCTCAGATTTCACAGTCAGTAATTAAACGATTATAAACCCCAGCCATTCATTTCATCAGCAAACTGACACTCAGCATGTACGTCCATCCAGCAAAATAATGAATAAATTTGATATAAATAAATAAATGAATAAATAAATAAAAAATAAAGTGAATATCCCAGACAGCTGCCTAAAGTGCTATTTTTTCCACAAAGAATAAATTGGTATCTTGATGCATGGGCATAGCGGGATGTTTTCTGTTTCCTTTATGAAAGAATGGTTTTAAGGAGGATAAGTATATGGTCTTTGTCAAACACGTATGTCTGTATTTTCATTTAAATGTAAATGCAGCAGTGAGTCTTAGGAAACACACATACACACTCCGAAGCCTTTGCAGAGAAGCACCAGGAACAGTGAGCTTTTCAAATTGAAATTCCTTCTTAAATTATTTTTTAAGTCTCTCAAGATCACCTTGATAATTAATTTCTTTTACATTTTAAGCATCCTTTTTTTTTTTCCACCCTGCAAAGAGGGAGAAAGCACCAACATCAGTGGAAGAACTCCGATTGTCAAGAAAACACAATGTGCTGCTAGCTAGGGAGACATTTGTGCAACTTACATGGAGATATAAATATATTAGTTTGGGGATTCCTACTTTCAGAGCAAATATTACATTGTCACAAATATCATACCCTCAAGCCAAGGTATGTATTAATGGCTTCATTATTAAAATTTGGTTACTGTTTCAGAACCGTAAATCCATCAGTTATGATAATTTTATAAAATGAAACCACAAATATTAATAAAAGTTTTCAGTTCAGTGGAGCATCAACAATAACCAGATATATTATAATTCTGGGAAAGTTAGAAAACAGTATTTTTAAAGTGTAAGAAAATAGTCCCTAATTCCAAACTTTCACTGTGTTTTCAAGCACTAGTCTGGACAATAAATTTCCCCCCCTCCCCTTCCTACCAAAATGCATCACTTCTCACATCTACAAAATAAAGCCCATGTTTTCTTAGGCTGGTGTTCAAGAGCTTTACCCTCTTGCCCTAGATTAACTTTCAGATTGCCTTCTGGATGCTCCTCCTTATGAACCTTGTGTCTGTCCGTCCCTTGCACAGACTGAGCCTCAAAGTCTGCCTCCCTTATGACATCACACTGTCTTCACTTAAAGCATCCCTCACCTGCCATGCCATGCCCTCCCTTTCTTTGTAATATTTTATGTATTTATTTGACAGAGAGAGACACTGCAAGAGAGAGAACACAAGCAGGGGGAGTGGGAGAGGGAGAAGCAAGCTTCCCGCTGAGCAGGAAGCCAGATGTGGGGCTCGATCCCAGGATCCTGGGTTCATGGCCCGAGCTGAAGGGAGACGCCCAATGACTGAGCCACCCAGGCACCCCGATGCCCTCCTTTTCAATTGCTGTTCTCAAATAGACAAATGAAATTTTGTTATGGTTTGAGCTCTTTACCCACTGTCTTGCACACAGTAGGTTCTTAATAGTGTATCTATGATGAATGAGTACGTAAAACAAATGTGTTTCAGGATTCTATGCAGGGGCCACGGATTTTATGTCTCGAAAGTAGACAATAAAGGTTTTAAACACAAAAGAAGATTAAAGTCCATTAGGGAAATCTCACCAAAAGACAATCTGGAGAACAGGCAGGCCTGCTTTATGCCAGGAAATTGTCTTTCTTTTTAATCAAATGTACAGCCATTTATGCAGTTATTAAGGAGCCAAAATGTGTAGAGGGAGTTGGCTGGTCCCTTCAGATTTAAGGCCATTGGCTATGACACTTGCATCACAGACTGAACAGGATTGCACTGGACCCACAGAAGGAAACAACAGCCTATATTGTCTTTCCTAAATCACAGAGGAGTCTGTCTTTCCCCCTTTTATCTCCATTCTCTCTCCATTCTCCTCTGGTCTCATTTGCAAAGATTACATAGAACCTCAGCAGTCCTGCACACCACACATGCCTTGGCTTCCTCATGTAAGTATTTCAAAGTACACTATTAAGGCAAAAAGAAAATCGAATCTTATTAACAGGATTAACTTCTGAACAACAAGTCTCAAAATCCATTAGAAATAGAAGTGACGGTGTCAGCAATAAGGCTCTGAGAAATCATTTAATTAAAACTCCTTTATTTTTAAAAGCTGATTACTTATATGTTCTAGTGGCTTCTAGCATTGCAACCTGGCAGAGTGGATATTCCACCATGGGTCTCAATCCCTCATGGTCCGTTCGCTGAAGATCGTTTCTTACGGTCACATATCCAACGATCTGTCTATCTGGCCCTAGCAAGCTGATTTATCATCTGAAGAAAACACATATAATGACCAGGCACCCAAGAGGAGGAAATTAATACCATAAACCTGTCATGAAACATTTCAAGTCAAAATAAGATCCGGTAAAACTAGAGTTCCTTACAGTGGATGATGGAAACTGTGTAGCCCAGTTACAAAACGAAGCCATCCAGCTCTCAAGTTGCTCAAAATAAAATGCCAAAGTCTTCCTGAGAAAGGGACCAGTGCTTTTTTGTTTGTTTCTATGATTTCTACTATTCCCACTAAATTTAAGGCAGTTCACTTGTCCATTCATTTATTTTTGACTTAACAGGCATGGGATCCATGGGAAGACCTGGAGGACATACCAACAAACGAGGCAAAGTCCCCATCCCCAGGCAACTGAGGTGCTCTGTACAAATAAGTGGTTCCAATTTAATGGCCATTTGTCAGAAGAGCGACCTCTGCTTGGCCTCCGGTAGATGTGGGCTGGTTGGGGAGGTGAGGTTTTCTAACTGAAGAACCTACCAACTCCCTATCGTAAATAGGCCAATGATGTGAGAGGGATCAATATTTTGACCTTTTGCAGGTGGGATTCCTAGAGTTCTCCTTTATGAAATACCAGCTTTATGAAAAATGTTGGTTATTTGGTTCGTAAGTTCAGGTTCTAGAAGGAAAACAGTCAAGTGGCTCCAAACCGACTTCAGCCCTTGTGTTAGATTTCAATCAGGGATATTTTGGTCATGTTGAAGGTCAGTAAAGTACTGCCCACAGGCTCCTTAGCGTAGGCTGAGCTGTTCAGTGGTGAGTGGGTTCACATGGATGAGTTCAGTACAAAGCCACTGGCTGTTGTCATCCTCCTGAACAAGCAGCGTCTTTGGGACTGAGGTCTTTGGATGGGAATGATTTCTTTTACTTTGATTTCTAAGCCTTATTTGAAGAAGAAAAATGTTCCAACTCGTCTAGGGACTAGTAATTATTGGTAATTATTATTATAATAAATCATAATAATATATTATTATATTATATTAATTTTTTATTTTATTTTTTAAATATTTTATTTATTTATTTGAGAGAGAGAGAGAGAGAGTCTGAGAGGAGGGAGGGTCAAAGGGGAGAAGCCAATTCCTTGCCGAGCAGGAAGCCTAATGTGGGACTTCGATCCTGGGACTCCAGGATCATGACCTGAGCCGAAGGCGGTCACTTAACCAACTGAGCCAACCAGGCACCCAGAACTAGTATATTTTTAATAGTTTTGCATTGCAATTCTCAATAACCCATTTATGAGTTCTCTTGGAATAAACATAAAAAAAATTCCTCAAGCTTCTACATTGCTTTTACTATTATAAGCTGTGGGCTTATAATAGTATAATAGCCCAACTGTGGGCTGTGGTCCATTTGGTGATACCATAGATATTGCAACAGTTTTCTACCTATGTGTATTTTTGCTGCTACCCATGGATGGTAAGGTCTCTCACTTAGAACAAAATTCAACAACCTCTGATAGTAACATTTAAATACAATACAGAAAATAAGTAAAGAAAAAAATCTATTTAACAATGAATTGTCCTGGGGCGCCCGGGTGGCAAAGTGGTTAAGCGTCTGCCTTCGGCTCAGGTCATGATCCCAGCGTCCTGGGATTGAGCCCCGTATTGGGCTGCCTGTGTGGTAGGAAAGCCTGCTTTTTCCCTCTCCTACTCCCCCCTGCTTCTGCTCTCTCTCCTGCTGTGCCTCTCTCTGTCAAATAAATAAAATCTTTAAAATAAAATTTAAAAAAAAAAACAATGAATTGTGCTTTGGGTACATTTCAAGGAATTATTAATGTGTTAGTTGCAGTAATGTGTAATGTGTTTCCAAATGGCGTTAAAATGCCCATGAGAGGGGGCACCTGGGTGGCTCAGTGGGTTAAGGCCTCTGCCTTCAGCTGAGGTCCTGATCCCAGGGTCCTGGGATCAAGCCCCACATTGAGCTCTCCACTCGGCAGGGAGCCTGCTTCCTCCTTTCTCTCTGCCTGCCTCTCTGCCTACTTGTGATCTCTGTCTGTCAAATAAATTAAAAACAAACAAACAAACAAACAACAACGTAAAAAAAAAAAAAAGCCCATGAGAAGACTTTATCTGTATACATATGATCCCTCTTTTTCTCACACATACCCACATACATTAACAAGTATTCAGTAAGTTCCACCTATATTACAGGAAAGTTATTTTTATAGAAGTTAGAGTTGAATCCTAACAGCATTTAGCAAATTCCAAGGAAACTGATTGGTCTACATTTGTTGGCAGCTTTTTCTCTCACTCTTCTTTCTTTTCTTCCCATGGAGGATGACAATATTCAAAGGCTAGGTTTGAACTTGGTAGGAAAGGCGAATAATATTGACTGTGAACTGCAACTCAGCTTACCAGAGTTTTCTGTACTGAGATCTGGGGCTGGCGCCCAACTGAAAATTAAGGCTCTTGCACTTCCGTTTCTCCTGTTCATGTGTTCGTCTTCCCTGGAGAGGTACGGAAAAGGAAGGGAGTGTAGGGAACAAGCCCAGAAATACCTGGTCCAAAAGCTATCTTATCATCGTCAGAGAGACTGAATCTTTACATTGTTTCTCACATCTGCTTTCTTCCCTAAACCAATGCCTTCACATTCTCCTGGATGAGAAGCAGCCCTTGATTTGGGCACAAAACTAGTAATACAACATATCTGCAATCAATTCCAGTTTTAGGTTTTCACTACATACCGATCATAGTAGACCTTGTGTTCTCAGCAGGACACTCAGTGGACTCAGCATTTGAAAGCAAGAGATCAGAGAGCAGGAGGTGGGATGGCTTTTGGCCATAAGTAGGAATTAGCTTCATGTGGAAAAGTGATTCTGACCTCACAAAATGGTTTGGGTGCCAACCACGCTCTCTTTTGAGCATTTCCCTTGAATTTGATCTTGCTTATTGGGTTTTGTGATGAAAGGCTTTTATTGATTAGTACTGAGCACTTGAAAGTTAAGTGGCTCTGTAGAAAATAGGGAATTAGATGATCATTATTTTTTATCTTTTCTGAAAAGTGCAATTTCTAGTTAGATGGCTGACTAAATAAAACCCAGGGCATCTTTATACCAGAAAGTAAATGAAGAAGTGAAAAGTGAATCTCAAATGCAACATTTCAATGAGATTGGATTTAATTAAATACCTTATATGAACCTAGGGGGAGAAAGCTAGATCTCACTAGAAGTGGGGTGGGCATTTCCTTTTATGAACTGGTCTAGGATATAACAGGCAAGTCCTGTTGACCATCAAGGCTCCCTTCACCTATGCTCTATCAAATCCCAGGAGGGGCTTAGGCTAACACTTATTGTCAGTCTGTTTCTGTCCCCAGGTACTCCCTACAGGTATTAGGGAACTTCCCTAAAGCAAGCCTTGCCTCACCTTGCCTGTAAGCCAGTCTTCAGAGAAGCCAACTGAGAACTATAAGTAGGGCAAGCTGGTACACTCTCATCTGGGCATCTTCATCTTGCCATGCTTTGTTGATCTTTTTAATCTTTGACTCCCAGCCACTGGCTGATGTCTCACCAAGTGTCTTTGCTGCTCGCCATGGCCATGTCAATGTCATTTTTAGAGCTGAGAAAATAAACTACAGCAGACCCTCTTTATCTGGACACCAAGATGGGTAGATGGGCTGATGCTGTGGGTAAAATGGTCTCTTTGTGTTTCCATGCACAAGAAGAGACAAGGTCTCTGCTTGCCTGGAGCTTAGACTTTGATGAAAGAAGAAAACCATGAACTAAAGCGATCAATACCCTAGACAAATGCAGATTGTGACAAATTCTGTAACAAAAAACCTACAGGGTCTTCTGACAGAATTTCAGGTGGGTTTGTAGGGGCAGGTGAGACACATTGTGGTTCCTCAAAGTTCTCTATCACTCTTGAAGAGTAAATGAAAAATGAAATGACCAAAGAAAGCCTTTTTTTTTTTTAAAAAAAAGGCTAATGTTGTTACTGTTCCTTATTACAGTCATGTTAATTTCAACACAGAATTTACTTTACAAATGGTCAAGGAAAGTTCAGAACAGAAGGATATATGCCATATTTTCTCTCCTACTTTTGTGTCTGTGGGCATACAATGGACTCTAACCTGAGAACAAATTTGGGACTAGTATTGTGCCACCCTCCACAATGAAGGAACCTTTGGGCCATTAACAATAATAGAACCACATCACAGGCTGTGCCACCTCCTTGGATATGGTGATTTGGATATTGCTGGAGCTATCTTAGTCATCTTATTGCTTGGCCAGTCTGCTCTCCCTACCCCTTTTGCAGGCTCTTACCTAAACAGGCTCTCACTGTGTTACAAATGAACTCAGGTAAAGATCCTTTGAGTCCTAGATTGCTATGTTTTAATACTGTTTAACTTCATTGTTCAAGAAATGGACTTGTAGGAAATTCTGGGAATATGGCACTGCTTTTCTCCCATTCTAATTGTTATTATTTTTTAAATTTATTTCAGAGACAGAGGGAGAACATGTGCAGGGAGTGAGGCTGAGGAAGAGGAAGAGTGAGAATCTCAACCAGACTCTGCTGAGCAAAGAGCCCAACACATGTTTGATCTCATGACCCTGAGATTGTGACCTGAGCCAAAATCAAGAGTTGGTTGCTTAACCAGCTAAGTCACCCAGGGTCCCATCTTCTCCCATTCTAATTCTGTTGGTCTAACTTGAGTCATAGAGTATCAGAACCCATGGGCGGCTGGGTATATATGTGGTTTCCCTTGGGTCCCCTTCATTCCCAGGTAATCACTTTAGAATACTTCTTCCAAAGACAGGAAGTTACTTTTCTTGGGATCAAGTATAGCCCCCTAGAAATCTAAGGTTCAGAAAAGGTAAACAGATTAATATTTGTTCCTCATATGTGGTCAATAAAGTAGTATGATTTAAGATTTCTGATAAATCCGATGGTATACAAAGGAGTCCAGCCATTGCTTACTGGTCGAGGTTGTGAATGAATGGCTGTTGCAGGATACACAAGTTCTGGGCAAGATAATCCATGTTCAGTTGCCCCTACATGGACCCTGGGGGTGGTGCAAAGGTTGAACTGGAAGGAGCCTGGAAATATTTGGGAATTAATGCTTAAAGTCTCCCATTCTGATTCAGACAGAACAAGGGCAGAGCTTGATTCCTCGAGCATGATAACAACAAGACAGTGAACACAGTATCTTGTCTTTCAGTGAAAAAGAACATAAATGAAAATAAAGTCATGGCATCTGGAGTCAACAATCTAGATTCCAATCAAAGCTCTTCCATGAAGTGGGCAAACGGCTCAGCCTCTTTGATCCTCACTCTGTCTGCTAAGTAGATGTAAATGGGTACAGAAACCCTTGTCCTGTGAGCTGACTGAGCGGTACATGAGAACCTATGTAAAACACTAAGCGTTGAGTGACGTCCATCTAGCCTATTCTTCTGCATGGAAATAAGTGTCTGGGGAGGAAGCGTCCTGGCCTCAAACGCCAAGAGTAAATGGGGAAGCTTAGTATACAATGAAATCTCCCTGGAGTATGTTTGAAAGTGTTCCAACGCAAACGGACACTAAGTGGCAAACAAAACGCCTTGTCAGCCTTAGCCCAGAAGATGCTGGTAAGGAAGTCATTAATTACTTGCCAGTCAGCCATAAGGTGTTATGGAGCCTGCTAAGTTTAAATATGCTTTATTATCTGACATCCAACATATGGCACATGGTTATGAGGTGGGTGACACTAGTTTTAAAGGTCATCGTAACCCAAATGAGCAGATCTGAAATGGAGAAATTAGTTAATGCTTTCATCTGCTGATTTAGTGTGAACACATCCAAGAGAGCCGAGGCACTCCAGATGGCAGGCAGCAAAAATAGCTAAGAAAGATGATGTGTGTTAACTGTTTCTTAATGACACCAGTAGTTCACCGGGGGGGAAGAGAGAGAAGGCGTCTTGTGTAAGTGCTGGTTGAACTCATGAGCAAGACAGGCATCTCCTTACCTGGTTGTCAGGAGATTAAATCCCACGTGTAACAAATGATAAATATCTCCTTCCAGCCGCATTATTAGTATCATTGCTCATTGTTCTTATTATTTTTACTATTATTATTATTATTCATTGCTTCAACTGGTATTTAATACATAATTTTATTCATGTGCCAAGCACCATTTTGTGTTTTACTTATTTCTCTTGACAGCTCATTAAGGTAGCTGTGGTTAAGAATGCTGGCTTGGACTACTGGGTGTTTACCCAAAGAAGATAAAAACACTAATTTGAAAGGATATGGGCACTCCTATGTTTACTGTAGTGTTGTTTATAATAGCCAAGATATGGAAGCAACCCAAGTGTCCATGGGTAGATGAATGGATAAAGAAGATGTGCTATGTTGGAGTTATGGACATTGGGGAGGTATGTGCTATGGTGAGTGCTGTGACGCGTGTAAACCTGGTGATTCACATACCTGTACCCCGGGGGATAAAAATATATTATATGTTTATAAAAAATAAAAAATTAAAAAGAAAAAAAAGTAAAAAAAAAAAAAAAGATGTGCTATGTAAATGTAATTGAGTATTACTAAGTCATAAAAAAGGAAGAAATTTTGCCATAACCTCGATGGACAATTCAGTAGAGGGGAAAGACCTGCCAATCCCTTGAACACTGACATAGCTCAAGGAGAAAAATTCAGAAGCCTAAGCAAGGCCAACCCCAAGTTATTTTCTCTTTTATCAAAAAAAGAAAAAAAAGCAAGCAAAACAATTCAAACTCTGAGTCAGATGCTGAAGAACAAGGTTGGAAAAGTATTCTTCAATCTTTAAATCAGGGGCACCTGGGTGGCTCAGTGGGTTAAAGCCTCTGCCTTCGACTGAGGTCATGATCCCAGTGTCCTGGGATCGAGCCCCACATTGGACTCTCTGCTCGGCAGGGAGCCTGTTTCCCCCTCTCTCTCTGCCTGCCTCTCTGCCTACTTGTGATCTCTGTCAAATAAATAAATAAAATCTTTAAAAAAAAATCTTTAAATCACAGTCATGACAAATAGCACCTACCAAGTCCCTACTATGTGCGAGGTATTGGGTGAAATGTTTTATCAGTATTTTTTCATCCTCACAGTGACCTGAGTGTGTTGTCATTATGGCCACTTTGCACATGAAGGAACTGGAACCCAGGCTTGATGACTAACATAGCCAGAGGTACACGGTTAGAAAGTGGGGGAGTCAGGCTTAGAACTCAAGCCATCAGGAACCAGAGCCCCTACACCCCCACATTGCACATTTCTAGCCCTGTCTTCCAGGCCTGGGCCTGATTTGATGGTTTAGGACTGGAGTTCTCAAACCTAAGCATGCATCTGTGTCACATGAAAATCTTATTACACAAAGTTTGCATGAGTTTCTGATAAAACAGGTCTGGGGCAGGGGCCCAAGAATGTGCATTTCTAACACCTTCACATGTGATGCTGATGCCGCTGGTTTGGAGACCTCCCTTTGAGAGCCACTGGTAAATTAGATTTCAGAGCCTGAGTTAGAGTCACAGACAGCTGGTTTAGGTCCCAGATCCCCCACTTCTGTAGGGGGGGTGACATGGAACAAATCACTGAAGCCCCATGAACTTTGGTTTCGTCATCTGCTCAGCAGGAGTTCTAAGTCATTACAGTCTGATTGACTATATAAATCGTTATTATAAAGTAGCAGTTAATGAAACCTATCTTCCAGTACTGTTAAGGAGATTAGATAAAATACCATGTATAAAGTAACTTACTTAGTAAGTGGCCTGGAACACAATAATCGTTCTCACACGATGGTAAATAAATAAACTTGTCACAAAGTTATTAACCCGTCCTGTGTACATAGCACAGAGAGAAAGAGATGAAGCCACATTTTCTGTCTGGGACAAGTAAATTTAAAGACCAAAAAATCTGAGAAGAAACACAGACATAAACACAATGCACACATAAACACTGGGGCCTACACATGCCTGTGCACACACGTGTGTGTGCGCGTGCACACACATACACACACACACACACACACACATCAAATATCACAGATACAAAGTAAACCATGACTGTGTCTGCCCAGAAACTGGCAAAGTGCTAAGCGAGCCTTGGAGAATGTATACAAACTTTCAGCTGGAAAAATTATGAGACTTACATGGAGAGAGGACAATCTCAGCTGCCTCCTAAAGTATCTCGTCATGCAATGATATATATATATATATATATATATATATATATATATATATTTTAAAGAATTGAGTGCTGACTACGTCTCAGGCCCCATGTTTGGCATTTTGTACTTAATTTCCATACCCCACCACCATCCTGATGGAGTCTGGGCATTGCTCTTCACCTTTGGCAGGTGAATAAACATGTCTGGGATGATTAAGCAATTTGCCTGAAGTCGTGTATGTGTGTGTGTGTGTGTGTGTGCATGTGCGTGTTTTGGGGGTGACAGTGGGACGGGAAGGAAGGTTCGTTTCCTTGTACTTAAGCCCTGGAGAGTGATCCTGTCATTCTGCTGCATTATTTCCTCTAGAGGAGTGTTGGCAGGCTGAGCTCCAAAACTTCCAATTCAGAATCTCCTCACTTTAAAGCATGTCCCCTGAGGAAGGCAGAGACGATGTAAATGCACATACCAAAATGAGCTTGGAACATCTGAAGCAAAGCTGGGAGAGTTCCAGGGCATCTTGATGAGAAACCTTCTGGAGCCCCAGGAAAGCTGCACCTTTTGATGCCTCCCACCCCAGCTCGGACAGGACTCTCCCTTTGCAACCACCCTTGCACTTGCTTCTCTGCTTCCTTCTTCAGAATGTGTGAGCACTCTGGCGGTTCCTCTAAGCAGTAATGTGTACGGAAGGTGGTGCATCTCTCTGCATTCATACAGAACATACTTGTCCCTCTAGAAGAGAAGCTCTGGGTATATTTCTCTCTCTCTCTCTCTCTTCTTCTTCTTCTTCTTTTTTTTTTTTTTTTTTTGCAAATAATATGTGGTACAAGAGCAGTGACGATGTTCTTCATTGTGGACATGGCAACAGTTTACTGGGGTCCCCGAACTATTCACAAAAACACATACGCTAGTCATTGAAGAGATGCAGAACATATGGTTTGCTGGCTATTCGATATGTTTAAGAACAGTTATGTTTCACTTACTTAGATGTCAGACTTCTATTACTTAACCGAATTTATTCTTGAAATTAGAAATAAGTGACATGGGCTTGAGATAGGCGGAAATAATGGCTTTCTGAAAGTCTTTAAACATCCCCCAACCGCCATATAGACTTTAGAACTCACTCAGCATTGATGGGCTACCTTTAAACACGATTCTAATAAACTTTCTTATATGGTTTCCAACCTATAAAACACTTCGAAAAGTGCCATTTACTGTCTGGTGCACTGAAGGTGATGAGACAGATTATCTGCCCATTTAAAGAACAATCCAAATGCAAAGAACTAGGAACTCTCGTCCCCCCCAAACAATCATAGAAATGGCCAGCGATAAAGAGATAAGCCACGGCAGTCTGGGGCAGGAAAACTCTCTAATGGTGTTAGTACAGGCAACAGAGAGACCTGGCAGGCAGAGGACTCAGTGGATGCAAGCCTGGCTGAGCCAAGAAGTACCCTCAGGGCCTTGGGGCGGCATCTCCAGCTCAGGAAGTTGGATCCACTTCCTGTGAGGTTGTGGCTTGGCATGGTATCATCAGGAGAGAAACGAATCACTAAAGAGCAGGAGTGCAGACTGCCCTCTATGTACAACAAAGGTGGGCTTCACAAAAAGCCACTTAATGTTTTTCCTGGCAGAATAATGCAAACTAATCCACATCTTCATGATCACGAACCCGGGAGTATACCCTTGTGCGTGGACTGATACAGACTATTTCATTACATCTAAAAACAGCACCTTGAGGCAGAGACCAGGGTTTCCTTGGGGTTACTAAGGTCTCTGGATTCTTGGGCTTTTTTTTTCTTTCTTTTTTTTTTTTTGTACATCTGAGCACTCCAGAGCGGCTCCTTTTGTGCAAATTTCTATGTCCAGGATATGGACATCTATTCCCTGCTATGGGTAAGGGATCCAGGATGTTTCATTTGTTTATTTTTGTTGCTATTTGCAACAGGGATAGTTCTGAATGTGGGCAAAGGCAGGCTGCCCAGACCCTAGTGGGATCCAGTAGAAGACTGAGAGGTGGAAAACAATGGTCACTGCTCAAGGCAAAGGAGGGCCATTCTAACCCCAGAGTTTGGGATGGGAGCCCCTTAAAATCCTACATTCTGAATTCAGGTATTCCATGGTTCCCTAGCTCAGACACCTCCATGTGAAAAGTTCCTCTGGTATCAATAAAAGAGAATGCGCAGCTAGCTTCCCTTGAAAAACTGATTCTTCTTTTTCTACTGTCTCCCGTCTCCCTCTTTCCTAGTGTATTACAGAAATTGAGAATCAAGTTAGCAATCATGTTTCCTGCTTTGGTTTTCCCACTGGGAAGCTTAAATGAAAATCCAGCCAACACTGAGTATTTTATAAGGTCCTGTGGAATGCTTATATAATGGCTATTGTTTTTGCCTGGGTATCATCTCTTTTCCTTATCTAATAACAGACTCACTTACTCTGGAAATAGGCACTGGAATGTGACTGGTTTGATCATAATAAAAATTTCTTGACCAAGAAAGATTTGTCTAAGGATGTCCATGTGATCTGAGCTGGGCCAATTAGACTCCTACTCCAAGACTTTTTTCCCCTAGAAGTGATAGAGAAATGCACTTTCCTGTGAGCCAGACCACCTTGCCCCTGTTACATAGTGGGAGAAATAGGACCCAGTGCACAAAGAAACAGAGTTTAGGGACCTATAGAGAAGGTCCGGACAGTGTTCAGGAGCTAATTCTGGTCAACCGTAAGACCATTTCCATCATTCCTCACTAATGCAGTATTATAAATGTAGCAATTAATTCCTCATTTTGTCCTCAGACAATTCCAAGGTAGATTTCCTTCACTTGCAGAACACTAAGGCAAGTCCCTGTTTGTGGATATCTCCTGTCTTTCATATTTGCAAGTTTGTATTTTCCTGTTATGTTTGTTCCTTCAATTATTTGTCTTTTTCCTATGTATTCCATACAATTTTGTAAACTGCTTCAAATTCTTTGTGAAGAGAAGCAAAGTATAAACATGTACATACTATCAAATAACTTCAAACTGTACTTTTTCTCTCTGCCACAACTGCTGATAATGGTAGCCTGTGACATTGAGAAAGGTTAACCTGGTTTCTGTATTTTCTGTTTGAAAAGGCAAAGATGTATGTGATACATTAAATAATGGTTTCCCCTTTACAATAGTTAAAAGAAACAATTTCCAATGGGGTAGAGGCTAAGCCTTAGTTATCTGGGAAATTCACTTATGTGGAAAAGTATACTCTGTTACTTGGCCAAACATGTTGATATCCCCAGATTAAAAAAAATATTTTAAAAAAATGACAACTCACAGGACAACCAAAAATGACTTGGTAACTCTTTAGCCTGGGTATCTTTTTGGAAACAGTTCTTGAGGCCCCGGAGACTTCCTAAAGCATAATAATATTTCATCCCAGACTCTAATTTCCTAGAGACCATTGTGCATAATGATTTTGTATGTATGCCTCTGTGTACTTTGCCTAGTCAAATAAATACCTCTGTGCAATGATGTCTTATTTGATAGAGCAAAGTAAATGATAATAGGACCAGTTTCTTCAATGATCAACAGCTTAAAATACAAAACCTGCTGGATTTTTTTTTTTTAAGATTTTATTTATTTATTTGACAGACAGAGATCGTAAGTAGGCAGAGAGGCAGGCAGAGAGAGAGAGGAGGAAGCAGGCTCCCTGCTGAGCAGAGAGCCCGATGCGGGGCTCGATCCCAGGACCCTGGGATCATGACCTGAGCCGAAGGCAGTGGCTTAACCACTGAGCCACCCAGGCGCCCCTGGATTTTTTATTTTAAATTACATTCTGTTATAAAGAAGTCATCTCAAAGGTGTACTTATTCTGAAAGCAAATGTTGCAACTGAGCCAACCCACTAATGGGCATACGGTGATTATACTGTCACACCCCCGAGGCACTGCTGAGCCTTGTGACAGGGGATATTTAAAGGGGTTGAAGAGGAAAAAAGGGTTATGCTGGCTGTATTTGCCCAATGGATAACCTGGTTTTGGCATAAATTTCCACATTGGATTAAGTCTTCTCTCTGAACAGAATCTAAAATGCTCCTATTTAAGCCATAGTGGTGGGAATGAAAGGGAACCCTCAAACCCAAAACCACCAATGGACGGTTCAGGTTAGCAGGACAGAGAGCAACCTCTGAACTCTCAAACAAGTACAACCTGCAGTAGGTAGATATCTTGGGGAGTTGTATAAACTGAGGGAGATACAACCCTACTGATGTAAACCGACCTCAGACTGAGGGACAGAGAATGGCATATAGTGATGTGTCTCACACACACACACACACACACACACACACACACACACACATGTGCAGACAGACTATGGCTCTTTCCAGATGGGCCAGACCTCTTCCATCCCACACAACAGTCCAGACTTTCTACCAGCACTTCTGGGAGAAAGAATGAGAGGCCAAGATTAGAATAATTTGCCTGCTGGATCCATTAATCCTTCATTTAAAAGACCAGAGTTAAAGATGCTTCTGTCTCTACATGCATATATTTTATAAAGCTCTCAGTACAGAGTATAGGATCAGTCATACTTAACAACACAAGCCAACCAGGGACGCCTGGGTAGTTCAGTCAGCTGAGCATCTGACTCTTGATTTCGCCTCAGGTCATGATTTTGGGGTTGTGAGATCAAGTCCCATATTTGGGCTCCATGCTGGGCATGAAACCCACTTAAGAATCTCTCTCTCCCTCTCCCTCTGGCACCCCCCCAACCCATATGAGAACTCCCTCTTTCTCAAAAACAAACAAACTAACTAACAAACAAAAAACTACACAAGCCATCCAAAACAGTGTGGTAAGGAATAGGACCTCCACACGTGGACCTTTTGGTCTGTCCTTCGCCCTCTGTGCAACTTTGACAAGACTCTTCACCTTTAAAATGTTTTAAGTTCTTCATGTTTAAAATAGAGATACTAACGCTACTCATTAGAATTGTGAGGATTTATGAGATTCTATGTCTATAAGGAGCTTAGTTCAATTCCTAGAGCATTTAAATGTTCAATAAATGATTATTTCATTATCATCATAACCATTATTAGTATCATTACCAGATTATCACGCTCGTAAATCCCTTAAAGGACTCCATCATTCTTCTAGATGTTGAGTTAGGAAGGAAAGAAAGAGTGAAGGTGAGGGAGAAAGAAGGAAGGACAGAAGGAAAGTCAAAAGAAAAATTAGAAGAATAAAGGAAAATATGAAGGAAGGAGGGAAGGAAGAAGGGAAGGAAGAAAAGAAGGAAGGAAAAAGAAAGAGGATGGAAGGAAACAAGAGAAAGGAACCAAGGAACAAATTAATTAGGATTGGGATTCAATCCTGTCATTTTTAACAAGATTTGGATGACCAGAAAAAGACAAAGCATACAATCATCTCTTGCATAGTCTACTAGTTTGGATTATGTCTATTTGGGGATTTTTAAGCTTTAGAATATCTCTCATGGGTTTCCCTCTGAGAAGGCATGCTGGTGGCCCAGGTTGATGCTGACAGAAAGAGCAGAGACCCATACAGATTCTGGGGCTGACTCTCTTGGTTCTTTAACCACTATTTACAATGAGACAAAACAGAGAATTCAGGGATAGCCAGGGCAATTATGTGAGCTTATTAAAAGGAGGGGAAGGTAACGGAGAAGAGAGATCTAGAAAGTGACGATCACCAGGGGAAGGAGCGCAACCAGGAAACAACCAGAGGGGAGTCATGAAACAACCAGAATCCCTGGGGTCAGGATGGGATTCCAGCTCCAGCCAGAAAGTAGACAAGTCACTCTATCACTCTATAGGAAACTCCTCCACGAGGTAGAGGTTAGAGAGAAGACCCTATCTTGAGTATGGAGTGAGACTCCATATAAATTAGGCCATGTTACATCTCTGCTTGCAACCCTTCAAAAACTTTCCATTGCATGTATCTTAAAATCTTAAACTTTTGCTACAGTTGGCAAGTGCCTAAATGATCTGAAGCTGTTATTCCCCAGCCTCATCTTCTCCCACCTGTTCCAGTTCCTCAAACATGCAAAGCTCTCTCTCATCTTGGGGTTTTTTCACTTCCTTTTTTCTTCTCACTGGGAGGTACCTCTACCCAACCCCATGTGACTGACTTTGCCTCATCTCTCAGATCTGAACTCCAACGTCATCACCCTACAGACACCCTCTATTGTAGAGTAACCTTCTACTAGATCACCATACTTATTCCTTCCAGAGCACAACCCAAAATCACTTTGTTCACATTTTTCTTTATGGATTGTAATGTGTCTCTCTCCCATGGTCACCAGGAGCATGTCTTTCTTGGTGCATTCCAGACTGTTACATGCCCAGCACCACGCTCAAGGTCTAGCAGCAGGTAGGTGATCCATTAGTTAGATAAAGGCCCTAAGGGTAGAACATGGTATCCCAGATCTCACCCGCCACTCACCCTACAAGGTCAAAGCTCTAACCTGGTCAGTTCCCACCTAACTGGGGCTAACCAGAATCAGTCAAATAAGCAACGACTCTATATTAGAGTCACAGGAAATTTCTCCTCAGTTTGGCTGCACGTTGCAGCTTAAGGATGGATGGAAAAAAACAGAGAACCTGTATAGTTGCCTTGCTCGAGAACAAAAAAAGTATGAGTCGTGGCAGTAGAAATGTGTGGCATGCAGGATACCGGAGGAAGAATTCAGCTTCTCGCTCTCTCTCTCTCTCTCTTTTTTTTTTCCTTAAAGATTTTATTTATTTATTTGCAGAGAGAGAGACTGCGAGAGAGGGAACACAAGCAGGGGGAGTGGGAGAGGGAGAAGGAAGCTCCCGGTCAAGTAAGAAGCCTGACTCGGGGCTTGGTCCCAGGACCGTGGGATCATGACCCGAGCCCGAGGCAGACACTTCACCAAAGAAGCCACCCAGGCGCCCCAAGAATTCATCTTCTTTTCTACCTCTGGCAAAGAGCAGAGTAACTTCTTTTCCCAAGTTACCACTGAGGGCCGTTTTGTAGACTTCAACAAGTAGCATAAGGCTGGTGAGCCCCTAACGTACAGATGATGCCCAGAAGAGGATTCCGACATTTTTCGTCCACATTGACTGCATCATTTGGAATGGTCTTTAAAAATATTTTTAGAAATACGCTGATGCTGTGTGATATTGTCACACTGAATTCCTTCTGATACCACATAATACTCAAGAAAGGCTTTTAAGGCTCAATTTCGATGTTTGAAACGCCAGTTTGCAAACCAGCTTCAATTCTATTCTGATTTAAAAACAACAACAACTTATATGAGAATTCAGTATTAGAGAAATATGGCTCCCAGTCACACAGACGAGCCGTTCAGATGGAAAACATGTGGGGTGAATAATACATGCTGTGGACAAGGCAAAAGATGTGAAAAACTTATATCTGTCCTTTTGTTTTTGCTATGCAGTTTACACAAATCACTGCCTAAGCATTAATATTTATACTCCGGAGCATTTTTTTCTACCATGCCTATCAAACTGTCACATAATCAGGGTAGTCAGTATATCATAGAGCACAGGGGAGAGAAACTTGCCGGCTTCAGTTCCTGTAAATATTTTTCTTTTGTGCTGGATTAAGATTATCCTCATGGTAGGAGTTCTTGTGGAAGTAAAGTTTGCCAACATATTTTATGATTTAAGAAAATATGGACACTTCAAGTTTGCACAAAGTTGGCGTTTATGTTCTGTATCCAAGAGACATTTCTGACCCAGACCCTGAAGTTTTTGAGGTTTATCCATCCTGAATTTATTTTTAAGCTAAAGAGAGGACCACTTTCTACAGGCAAATATTTTTCTTGGCAGAAAACACAAATATCAAATTCATTCCTGGGCTACGGCTTGCTCGAAAGTGCTCCTGCTGCTTTTTAAACTTCCTAATGAGATACCCGTTCCTGCACTGCCCTCATTCAGAGAATTTTAGGGCCACTTACCATCTACAAACATGGGGACAGCTCTTCTGGCCTGGTGTGCAGAAGCCCACATGTTTTGACCTCAACCTTCCTTTTCCAGGACATGCATTTCCAAGTATTTCTTTTCTGTGGGGGAAGGGCTAGCGGTAGCAGCAAAAGCATGAAGTTCTGAAGTCAGGCAGACGCAGCTTTGCAGCTTCGTTTTGCTACTTAGTATGTGCCTGACTTTGTCTACTTCAAATTTAACCACAAAGTTTGGATCTTAATGGCCAGTCCATACAGTGAAGTGATTAAGAGAACTGGCTCCAAAAAAAGATTGTCTGAATTAAAATATGGGCTCTTATACTTTAATACATGTGACTTAGCATAAGTGATTTAATTGTTCTAAGTTTTGGTTATCTCTTCTGTAAGATGAGGATGAATACTAGTACCTACTTAACAGTTTGTTGTGAGCTGTCTAGATATACCCACTAGCTATTGCTGCAAAACAAATGAAACTCATTTTTTTTTTAATTCGATGTTTTAAAATTTAAAAAAAAAAATTACTGCTCATGAGTCTGTGGGTTAGCTGGACAGTTCTGTCTTACCTGAGCTCACTTCTGCATGCACAGTTAGCTACAACATGGGTAGGATGCTTCCCCGATTTTGTCTGTGTTCTCTGAAATGTTTGGGAGTTGGATAGCTCAAGTATTAGTCTAGAATGGACTTGGCTAGAACAGCTAGATTCTGTTCTACATGGTTTCTTATTCTCTAGGAGGCTATCCTGGACTTGTTCTTGTGGTTTGGGCAGAGTTGAGAAAGAGAGAGACAGAGATAAAGATACACACACACACACACACACACACACACACACACAGAAAGAAAGAATGAGAAAGAGGGAAAGGTTCTAAGTCAATTGAGGCTAGACTCAGATCTAGTATAACATTATTTCCTCCACAAAGCCACCCCAAAGCAAAATAGAAGGGAGTTGTAAAGTTATGAAAAGGGACAGGGAAATGGATACAAGGAGGTCAAAAATTAAGGCCAACAGTACAATCAATCTAGCCAAAGTACAAAGCACTGACAATAAAACTAGTCCATAGAGTAACTGCTTAATAAAAATCAGCCATGACGGCAGACTGGATATTGCCCAACAGTGTTACTGGACAAAAATTGAGAGAGTCTGGGTGGCTCAGTGGTTTAAAGCCTCTGCTTTCTGTTTGGGTCATGATCCCAGGGTCCTGGGATTGAGCCCCGCATCAGGCTCTCTGCTCAGCGGGGAGACTGCTTCCCCTTCTCTCTCTCTGTCTGCCTCTCTGTCTACTTGTGATCTCTCTCTCTCTCTGTGAAATAAATAAATAAAATCTTAAAAAAATTATTTTAAAAAATTGAGAGAGACAACCATGAATACATTGACATAGTCTACCAACAGAACAGATTCCCACAGTGATAGTCCCTGTGTTCTGACCACCATTATATCTTCTGGTTTTTGTTTGTTTGGTTTGTTTTGTATTGTTTTTTCCTCGTATGTATTTGCTATGGGTGCCCTTAGGATGACCTTTCTGCAACTTCAAGGTTCCTGATTGTTCCTGATTGTTTCCTCTTCCCAGTGAGATCATCTTCCCAATGACCCTTCACATTGTGGCACTGGGCACCTTCTTCCTTAGATTTTGGCTTTTTGTTGTTGATAATCATCTCCCTGGTGGTTTCTACTGGTTCCTTGAGAGCAGGCACTGTTTAGGAATCATGTTCTAGGGGCACCTGACTGGCTCAGTCAGTAGAGCATTGGACTCTTAATCTTGAGGTTGTGAGTTCAAGTCCCACATTGGGCACAGAGATTACTTAAAAACAAAATCTTAAAAAAAAAAAACCATGTTCTATGTCTTCCACAGTTAAATGCTCAACAAATATGGGTATTTGGGAGTTGGGGTGGGGAAGAGAGAGTGAGAGAGAAAACTAAATTGTATTTTCTTTCTCATTTAAGGAATATTGGTTAATCTATTAGTCTATTAAATATTTTTTGCACTAATAACTCCATGGCTTACTTGCAGATATGGAAAGACTTACAATTAAGTTCTGTATATTATTTTCTCTATATTTGGTCTACGGTTTATGTTTAAAATTTTACCGTTAGAACTTTCTTCCTTATGCTTAAGGCATTATTACTGCTTAAAATGGCTCATGTATAAATTACTTTTATGATAATTGATGCAGTGTTTCAGATGAGGTGTTTGCATATACTAATTTATGCCTAATAACTCTCTTATGCAGATGTCAGCTCTTCTCTTAATCCTGCTCATTCTCACAGTCCTGGCTGTGAGTCCGCTGGTACCTATAGGACTTGGCATATGTTTACATTTCCCAGAAGTCATTACTTTTATATCCAAAGCCTTAGAGACTAATGTGTTTTATTTAGCATCCCTTAGAAGGGAGGCATGTAACATGGCTTCACACCGTTCACAGGGCAGCTTTTGAAAATTCCCTTTCAGTGGGTCCCTTCCCCTCTGTTCAGACCACCAACCTACTACTCTGAGTCTTTTCTCCAAGGTGGTAACCTTGCCAAACTTCACTGTGTTTTCTTTGCTTTCCATTTCTCTGCTTTTCTCCAGAGTGGAAATGAAAGCAACATCAACCCTGATGGTAGGAGTTAGGACTAGTCACAGGTGACATATTACTTTCTTATCATCCTACAGGCCAGATTTTCAAGCTTTGCAAAACCATTCATTCCCAGACTATCAGAGAACCTTATATTATGCATTCTGGGGTTTTTTTTGGGGGGGGGGCATCATGCTGGTGTTAATTCAGGGGTCTATTTTTTAATATCTATGTTAGACTTGATTTACTCTGCCAATGTCTCCAGAGCAAAGGCTGTGGATAAATACGGAGCATCCTTATTAACTATTATTATGTTGATGTGTAAAACATAACTATTATTCCTGATAGTTTGGTCTGCTGGAATCAGATGACGTTTAAATATTTCTGTCCACCTCTCAGGACCTGTGATATTTTGCTCATGCTTTTGAAGCTTTCAGTGTTTAGAACCCTAGTGAGGCAGGCCAACTATTGTGTGGATGCAGGGTATGGTGGGGTGGAAACCGCATGGGCTTGTCTAGATGAAGTTTTAAATTCCACTATTCAAGCACTGGATGGAGAGGGTCTGTCTAAACAGCAGCGTCTGCAGACAAAGTGGGTTGTTTCAGTTGACCTTGTTCTCACAATGACTACCAGCATGAAATAGCTGCTGGAAAAAAATAAAAAACAATTATGAACTTAGTTTGAGTAATAAAATCAATGAAGAAGAGAAGAAATAGGTGAACCATCTTCTTCTATAAAAAGAGTGCAGCTGGGGTGGTAGGCCACACTGGGGGTACTCCTGTGTTTGAACAGGGCGCTGGGAGAACACAGCGTTCCCCCAGGAGACGCGAGGCCATTAGGATATTTGGGCTGCAGGAGAAGAGATCTGAGCAGGGTGAGGAAGGCAGAAAAATGGCTGCATTCCCTCCTGTGAAGGATAAGCTGGTGAAAAAGACAATAGACTTGTTCTTTTCTTTCAAAAGGCAGAGTGGAACCTGAGTGAACGTTGTTCCAGGGACGTGAATTCTGGTGGCAGAAAAAGAAATTCCTAGAGATAGGAACAATTCAACGACTAGTACTGCTTCCTGAAAAATCCTGGGATGGTTCTTTTTAGTGAATGTTGAGCGGGGATGGTATCCGTCATCATCTCAGAGGTCGGCAATGGAATTCTGAACTAGAGTGAGCGTGACCAAAGGTGACTCAGTCAACTTAAAGATTCCATGGCCACAGGTGAGGTAGATCTGGAGAGAGCAGAGTCCAGAGCTGGGGCTTAAGGGATGATTTGGAGGAAAAAGAACAGGTAATCAGTGTGAATGGGTTTTCCTATGACCATAAGGAGACAGATGAACCCAGCTGTGTGGGGTGTGAAGTTTATGGAGGGGACTATGGAGGGTGAGTCTTGATGTGTATCATGGTCCTATAGCATCAAGGGCATCCTTAGAATTTATTCTTGGTACTACAGGTAATAGGGATCCCTTGACAACTTGCCAATTAGTAGATTAGAAGAGGTTGGAGAAAGTAAATACTTGGTATAGAATGTAAAGACGATGATCTAGGTTGCAGGATGAAGAGAAATGTGAAGTATGACAGAAAAGATGAGGAAACGTTAAATTAAGCAAAATGAACTACCTCTGATATTCACAACTCCACCCCATCAAGAGAAATGGTCAGGACTCATCATAATATAATTGCATTAGCACATTTTTCATGTCTAGACCTCACCATGAGCTGAGGCTAACAGAGTCCCTATTCTACTTTTTATTCTATTTACTCTATTTATTCCATTATAACAGGTACTTAGTTTATGATTATTGAATAAATATTCCAGTTGCCATATGAAATGAAGAGAGTCTACACATCTGGCAAAGTCCAGAACAAATTTTCATTGGGAATATTTCATGAAGAAATAATCTTAGAATTAGGGAACTATGCCTAATTCTAAGAGACTTGGATTGGTGGTTCCAGTGTAGTGATAGGAACAGCCCTCCATCTTTAACCCACATTTATCTGTGCCTAAAAATTCTGAGCCCTTGGGGCACCTGGGTGGCTCAGTGGGTTAAAGCCTTTGCCTTTGGCTCAGGTCATGATCCCAGGGTCCTGGGATCAAGCCCCATATCGGACTCTGCTCAGCAGGAGCCTGCTTCCCCCTCTCTCTCTGCCTGCCTCTCTGCCTACTTGTGATCTCTGTCTGTCAAATACATAAATAAAGTCTTTTTTTAAAAAAAATCAACCCTCCTCTTGCCAGAAAGGATATGAGACACTTTGTTATGCCTAAAATGGAATAGAAATGGAGTAAGAGATGACAATGCCAAAAATAGTCTCTCACCACTTTAAAGATGGTCTCTTCCCAGCTGTAGAGCAAAGGTAGGCTGTGGTCAGAGTTGTTTGTTTAGGTCCAGTCATAAATTTCCCCTCACAGGAAATCATAGCCAGAAAAGTGGAACTGTAGTCAAATGGGCACTGGAAAATTTGTGTAGCAGGTGTATGGCTAACAAGCCAAATTTTCAAGGCAGGTGAGGTGGCTGGGGTTGAAATATCTTGTTTTACTCATGAGAATAGACACAAATGCTGTACATGAGTCTGGCACTTGCCTGCCCTGCTCTTTTTGGGCACTTTCAAAGTCAGGGAAATCTCTGGTAGACTAAGCGCTCTGATCTTTTGGCTGGCTGCAGACACCAGTGGTCTCCTATGGCCCAGAGAAGCACCTTTGAAATTTAGTTGTCCTTGTCAGACACACCATTAGAATGTCAGATCACAGAGGGACCTTCCTTTATATTCAACATTATTATGTTCAAAGTTGCATCTATATGAACTACAGTAAAATCTTTCAGACAATCCGAGATAGGGGATATATATTGTAGGAAGAGCATGGATTTGAAGCCAGACACTCCTGAATTTGACTTGCAACTTCCCCGTGGTGTGACCATAGAAACTTTTAATCTCTGTGACCCTCCATCACCTCTTTTGATAAACAGGAATAATTTTATTTTTATTTATTTATTTATTTAAAAGATTTTTATTTATTTATTTGAGAGAGAGAGAGACAGTGAGAGAGAGCATGAGCGAGAAGAAGTTCAGAGAGAGAAGTAGACTCCCCATGGAGCTGGGAGCCGGATGTGGGACTCGATCCCAGGACTCCAGGATGATGACCGAGCCGAAGGCAATCATCCAACCAACTGAGCCACCCAGGCATCCCAACAGGAATAACTTTAATACTTAAGGTGTATAAGGGCTCTAGGACAGAAGCTGAATTTTAGCAGGGTCCCAATAATTATTGAGCATTTATAATTAACTATATGTATACAGCTTTGTATGTGTGTGTTGGGGGGGTTGCATGCACATACTTGTGTGTATTTAAATAGCATACCCATTTTTTAACTCATTTCACAAACGGAGTCTCGTGACTTGGGTGACTTAACAAAGGTCATGCAAGTAGCCAGAGGCAAAACTGAGAACAAAGAGCTCAGGTTCAAGATCTGCAAGCCAGTGCTTTCCTACCTCACTGCCCTCCTCCGGGAGCTAAAGGGCAGCCAAGGCCATGAGAATCTGGACATGAGAGAATGACATTCACAGGACTTCTTGAGGGGTCTAAAGTGAGTAACAGGAAACCTCATCCTAAACAAGGGGAACTCTAACAAACACTCAGACTTCCAGGACTATATCTCTTACATGGTTCTTGAGAGATAAGATCTATTTCATCACTTATGAAATGAATTATTTTAGATCCACAAAGGCAGCAATAAGACATCAGGCCAATGAATGAACAGATGTTTGGTTAAAATGGACATTTTATGGCTTATGGGATCAGAGTATATAGGAAGAGGCCAATCAGCCTGCCATGGAATCTAAATGAATTGCTTAAATTTGGCAAAACTGCCTGACTCACTCAGGTCTCAGTTTCCTCATCAGAAAAATGGACAATTAAAAATTGTCCAATTAAAAATTTGGATGCAGTATGAAACAATGGGCATTACATATCAAGTAACCCATTATTAACCCATAAAGATGAAAACATTTTATTACCTTCCTGCCTTTGAATGACCTTGCTATGAACTCTGTTGTTGACAACCATTTCTGCATAATCGTTGAAAGGAAAGCACCAAAGACAAACCCAAACTGCCCAGTATCTTTGGCATTTCTGGTGCCAAGACCCAGCCAGGGCTGTATTTGGTAATGTGGGTAAAAGGTCTCCCATTTTATTCTTCACTTTTCAAGTCAAGAGCACAAGGGACCAACACATTAATCAATCAATCAATCAATTAATAAGCAAAAAGAAAAGGAAATAATGCCCTGAAAGCTTTAACAGGTCCAGGAGACTGAGGCAGCGCCAAACCCTGGGGCTGGTGCTGTAGGAGGAAGTCAGCTTCATTTGGGAGCTCCCATCTGGGCTGGCTCAGGGAAGGCGGCTGCTGTTTTTCTGTATCCCTAAAATCACACCAGGGTTTGACAGGTCCCTTTATATCTCCCACTGAAAGTGCATTCACAAACCCTGCCCCCTTTGAAGGGAATTATAAAGATAACTCCTTTTTTTGTGACTATACATCAAAGCAAGGATGGCATTTTCCTTGTTTTTATGTGAACTCCTATTAGCCTACAAACTCAATCTGTGGAGGGTCTAGTGGGTAAATTAACATTTCATTTTCAGAAGGAAAAAAATGACAGCTTTGGTGGCTATCTAGGTTCACTGCCTAGAAGGGAAATGCACCTTGGATCTCTTTTATTGCCGGGCTTGCCAGAGCTGCGCGAAACTGATTATGAGTTAATATTGGGGGAATCTGGAAGACTTGGTCCTTCCTCTAATGGAGTTGAGCACTAAAAGTCACAATAGCTAGTCTTTTGCTTGAGATTCTGCCTGTCTCATAAAGGAAACAGGAAACACCTAGACATGATCCGATAACAAACAGGTATCACCGTTCTGGGGTATCATGCATGATGGGACTATTCCAATGATCTTAGCCATATAATCTGATGCAAATAGCTACACCTCCCTGGGCCTCCCTTTCCTCTAAATGAAATGTGGCTGTTGACTGCATCTTTATAATGCCTTGGGAGGTCACATGATAGTAAGATCCAGTTTCCTCTGCTGGGGAGAAGGTGTTATGCACTGGATTGTGTCTCCCCCCAAATTCACATGTTGAGGTCCTAACCCCCAGTATCTCTAAATGTGATCTTATTTGGAGACAGGATCTTTACAGAGGTCATCAAGTTTTAAAGTGAGGTCATTAGGGTGTCCTTATCAAAAAGGGAAATTTGGACAGAGAGACACAGAGAGGGAAGATGATGTCATGATACAGAGAGAACACCAGGGGAGCGTGAAGACCGCATCCACAAGCCAGGGAGAGAGAGGGGGGCCTGGAAATACCCTTCCCCCTCACCACCCTGAATGGAAGGAATCCTGCCAACACCTTGATGTTGGACATGGAGCCTCCAGAACCATGAGACAATGAATTTCTGTTGCTTAGTAAATGCAATTTGTGGCACTTTAATATGGCAGCGCTAACACACGGACACAGAAGGGCTGATGGATCCTAGGTCGTCAGAGATAAAGAACTGTGAGGGCTAGGGCCCGAAGTTCAACAGGACTTTCTTTCTCCATCAAATTCCACTCCAGAAATGACTGGCCCTTCTAGACACTCGGGTTAGTATCTAATTATCTCAATAACACAGTTGTCATGGCAACTGGATATAAAGTTTAGTTCCAGAATTTTAATCTAAACATGCTAAAATCTCCACGGGATACTTTCTTTGACTGAGAGTAAATTAGGCAAACCACGTGCATGCACACACAACACAATCTCTCAAAAACATTAAAAAAGGGTCTACATCCTCTGACTCATACCTCAGCATTCAAATATACGGGACATTCATTGCCATTCACCATCCATTCATTCAGCTCACATTTATTTGTTCAACTGGCATTTACTGAGCAACTACGATATGCCAAGCACAGGAGGATAATTCTTGGCAGACTAACTCTTTATGTAAGTGAAAGCTGGACATCGATGCAATGTCTGGATTGAAAAGTGACATGTTTGTGCTAGGACAGGGAACACTACAGGCTTCACAAGAAGGGAATCGGTGTCTTGCTCATTCATTACTTCCTCCCCCGAGACGTAATACAGCTCTGAGTACTGCACAGATGCTTAATAAATATTTATTGAACAAATGAATGAATGAACAAAAGAAAATTCGAAAAGAACGTTGAAACTGGTCCGAGAATCATGAAACATTGAGATATGTAGTTGGGGATGTGACACTAATGTTAATTAATATTTATCAAGTACTCAATATACTTCTGGCACCAAGTTTCCCCCTATACTCTTCTTGTTATTTTATTTAACAACAACAAAAAAAAAAAGCAAACTAAGATCGACCTGCAACATTTCCAGACAGGAGCATAACCTGGCTTCCAACGAAGCCCGACTTGGCAGGATTTTGATACAAATTCCAAAAACTGCCAACAAATGTCACTGGTTTGAATCCACATAACTGATAATGTAAGGTATTGATTCATGTTAGTAAACAAGTAGAAGCCTTGAACTTAAGACGTGAATTAATTGGGATTAAACTGTGTCATCTCTCTGTGGAGAGTAATGCTTTAGGCTGGTTCCGTTGGACTCTTCAAATGTGGCTGCTTTCCAAGCCCCAAGTAAGAGGGGACTTATCTTCTGGAACTGCTGAATGTAGATCAGATGGAAGAAAGAGGGGGGATGACAGAGTCTTTAAAAAAAAAAAAAATGACAGCAAAGCAAAATGACCCTCCTCCCCAGTGGTGATTTTTTTTGGGAATAAGGGAAAAATTGCAAATGATGATACTTTGAAATTCAGGTATGTGTGTTGGGGGTGGGGGTGCCCCGAGTGGGGCAGAAAACTAGGAATATCTGGAAAGGGCTAACTTGTTTTTAATGCACAATATAAACATTCCCGCGAGCCGCTCTCCATGCATCATCAACCTGGTCTGCTGCCATGAGGTATGCATGTTTCTATTCATTTACTCATACAATTGTTCTGTATCCCTTACCCGCTGAGGATCCTCACCCGGCTGAAAGCTCCGTGAGAACAGGAATTCTAACTGGCCTGGTCACTGCTGACTTTCAGGAGCTAGAACAGTCCCTGGCACGCTGATTGTCACTCTCGGTGGAGTAAGGGAGTGACTGCGCGTGGAGGCATATCATGAGAGGAGATTAGAATTTCACCCACGTCAGATCACAGGGAGACTTGAATGCTACTGTGTAGGTGCTCATGTACTCTAGACACGTGTACTCTATACACGAATGAATGAAAGTTTAAAATACTTGAAACCATACTTGGAATCATGAAGTCTACAGTGAGAAGGAAACTCTGAAGGATTCTAATGAGTTTTTGGAATGGCTTTTCCTACCCCAGGAATCCTTTGTTTGTCCTGATAATATTGGTGTGGTGGTTTGCTACATCTCGCTAATTTCAAGACAAATCAGATACAGTACTCTTTTGAGGAGGATTATAATCTAGGGGAGAAAGAATAGATTTAGCTATACCTTTAAGTATTTTGAAGACTTCTCTACAGGGAAATATCTAGCTGTGTTCTGGAATACAATGGAAAACAGGACCTGTGCTAAAAAAGAACTCTCCTGTGGCCAAAGGAATATTTGCTAATAGTTCAAACCACACAGAGAAACAGTTACAAGTATTGTACTCTGCACCAGGGAACAGCAAAGTATGGCACCAGGGACAAATGCAACCTGCCATCTGTTTTTGTAGAACTGTGAGCTAAGAACAGCAATCTACATTTTGAAAAAACAAAAAACAACAACAACAACAACAAAAAACACAAGATTTTTGTATCATGTGAAATGTATACAAAATTCAAAGATCAGCCTCCATAACTAAAGTCTTATTGGAACTTGGCCACACCTATTCCTTTGTGTGCCATCTATGGTTGCTTTCTTGATACAAGAGTAGGGTTCAGTGATGCTATAATATGGGCCACAAACCCCGAAGAGATTTACAGCCTGAACCTGTACAGAAAGAAGTTTTCTGACCTGTGCCCCCTAGACTCACAGCAAGTCAGAGTGGTAAGGTTGATACCTGCATGCGTTTTGATGACCTTCCTCTTAAGAGATACTGCTCCTGAATCAGTGGTTCCCTGCAAATTAAAATGTAACTACACTGGGGAATTTCATTTCCTACTTTTTAAAAATGAGTGCCTTCCAAATGATGATGGATTATGCCTCTCATTAGGAAGAAGGGGACATAGAGCTTAGTAGGAATTGCAAAGCTATTTTAGGTCTGTGCAGGGTAGCTGGAAAAACAGCCGCTTCAGGTCAGGAAGCCAGTGTTTTCATCCTGCAAGCTTGGGCGGTGCACATCCCCCATCTATGTCCAGGACCCCCTATTTATCAAACAGGGCCTGGAAGGCAGTCATGAAGATTCTTTCCAAGACTAAAAGTCCCTACCTAAATCTGCAAGTACTAGTCACTATTTGTACTCAGGGCTCTGCCTACTCCATATGCATTTGCAGAGAAAACACCCACTGACCACTCGATACGTTTGATTATTTACACATGTGTGGAGTCTCCAAGAAATGCATGGGAATGAAATGCAGGCTGGAATTTCAAATCTGCAGGAAGCATGGGAACGATTAGGGTTCTGCATTTCATCTTATAGCTTCCGGATACATTCTGTCTCTTCATTAGGAGGTGAATGGGTAAAGAAAGAAACAATGTTTTAGAATGGGCTAAAGAGGGGAGGAATGAATTTTGAAAAGGTAGGCAAAGTTGCAATCTATAGTCAGAATACCTGTGCCTTTCCCCGCCCACTGCCAGCTTCACTTACCTTTAAGAGCATCAGTCATTTTTCTTGCTTCACTCCACGATTAGCCTACCTCAGAGTTTAATAATAAGAAAACTGGTAGCTGCCGGCCAGGGCAGCATTCAACAGCAAAACTGAACACTGGGCACATCTATGTGGTTTATCTGGGCCACTAAGTGATTGATCCCTCATTGTTGTCCCTTTTAAGCCTGGATAGCTGGTGGGAACTCTGGAAAGGTGCTTGCAAAACATTAATGCTTAAGTGACTGTTCCAGTTGTTAAATCATAATACAGTGTGATTTAGCTGAAATGAAGTAATTATAGGGGGAGAGAAGAAAAGTCAAATGATATAAAAACAGGTCCTTTTGGATTGTCTAAGTACTGATGTGTTCTCTGATGCATATGCATTATTCGTTTTTAATATGCCCATCACACAAAAGATTCCACTATTTTAAGGGTGGAGATTAGTGTTATTTTGGCACAAGCTGTTATTCACAAATTTGGGCAAAGATGCTGCACTTACAATCTCAGAGAGGTTGTAATCATTCTAAATCATCACATCTCGTATTTTAATATTTTGATCTGAAATCTTCAATTTAGTCTCCCTGCACTCTGGCCCTTATCTTAAGCATCTTTGTTCAAATCACAGCTCTCCCATGTCCTAGCTGTGTGATCTTGAACAAACTGCTTAATGCTTCTGATGCTCAGGTTCTGCATCTTTAAAGGGAGGATAATAACAGAAAATACCTCCGTGGCTTTTGCTGTCTTAAATATAGATGAAAAGCACTTAGTGCCGGGCACACAGTAAGCATTTAATGTATATTAGCTGTTATTCAAAATAGGTTAGGAAAACTCAACTTGTCTTTTGGGCTCAACTGTCCCCCAGCTGGGAATCTGGGCTTGCTCTGGAGGTTCGGTGAGGAGACCCCGGTATGAGCTCCTCCTAGCTTTTCTTTTTCCTACCATGGTTTGCACGGTTCACAATTACCGGTTTACTTTTCTCTCTTGTAAACTGTGGATTTCTTGAGAGTTGCAAAATTGTCTAATTTATTTAATTTCTGGTTTCTTTCTTAAACCAAGATATACAGCTCTGATCATACTGTTGTGAAGGGTTAAGGAAACAAAAGCCATATGCATACTGAAGCAACAAAATCATGGAACTTACTTGTGTATGGAAACTCACTGTTCTTCGAACAGTAAGAAAAGAATCCAAAACCTTAGCAAAGCATCCATTTGGCTCCCTCCTTCCTTGTCTTTTAGCCTCTTTCTAGAATACTTTCCCCTCTTCCCTCTACCTGGTTCTTTGTAACCCCAACCACAGTAGAGATCTTTCAGGACCCTAGCCACAGGACTTTCACACAGGCTGCTCCCACTGTTTGAACTGCTCATACCATACTCATCCTTCAGATCACAGCTCAAGACTTATCTTTTGGAGAAGCCGTAACCCACCACCCACTGAGTCAAGGTCATGTCTGCTTGTATTTGCATTTACAGAAACTTATTCCATCCTCTTTGAGATTTAATCTCAATTTCAATTATTTAGTTTTGGGATTATGTCCTGAATGTCTATCATTCCTCAGTAGACTGTAAATTCCATGAAACAGGGATCGTGCCCTTTTTTGCTCTCTCTCATGTATCCAAGCACTGTCTCACATGCAGACAGCGCCTGACAGATAGAAGATACTCAGTGAATATATGTTAATGAATTAATGAAGGAAGATCTGGCAACTTGCATTTCAGAAGAGCATGCAAAACAATTTTACTTGCCTGATAAGGAATTCGAATTCTTCATTCATTAGGTTCAACCGATGGCTTCCTTTTATATATGTTTATTAAAAGGCAAGCCTTTATTTTCCTCATCATTCAATCATTAAGAAAACTGTATAGCAGCTTTTCTGCAAATGCAGGGAAAGACATGAATGCAGCAAAGGTCAAGGGTAGACTAACCTTTACCTACAAGGAGAAGTCCAGACTAATGGAGAACTGGTTTCTGAACTGCCCACTTGACCTTGCATTTTATCTCTTGTTTTTTATTTTCTAAATCTTTTTGGCCACATATTGTCTGCTGGTTCTCCTGACATGCCTTGGTGTGAAGCATAATAATTTAGCTATGTCTGTGTCTTGTTGAGTCATAGCCCTGCTTCCTCCATATGTGATTCTAATCTCTCTCTCCCTTCCTACTCACTCTGCTGTCCACCTAAAATGGTATACATTTCCTGATTTCAAGGGATACCCAGGCTGTTGAGACCCAGGTGCCAGAGTCTTCCTTTGGATACCTGCAACAGTCATAAAAGAGAGAATCATGAGTAGCAAAATCTTCATTGCTGTCTGAGTAAGGAGCCTGAGTTGTTGAGAGACGGTGGGAGAAGAGAGCTAGGATATGCTCTGTTACCTTCTTCACCGTCTATCCAAGATGGTTGCTGCACACCTACACTCACGATCCCATAAGGACCACCCTTTTAAACCCAGATGCATGATCCTGAAGCTACTTACAGATGATAGTCCTGACCTAGTTCAGTCAACACCACAGTCTTTGGTTGTAGGCTCTGTAGTCCTGGCCATCACCTGCTTACCCAAAACTCACTATGTCTCATTTTGGGTTCTGACATATCCATTTATTTATTTATTTTTAAAGATGTATTTATTTATTTTAGAGAGGGAGAGGGACAGAGGGACAGAGGGAGAGAGAGAGAGAGAGAATCTCAAGCCGACTCCCCACTGAGCACAGAGCCTAATTCCAGGACCCTGAGATCGTGACCTGAGCCGAAACCAAGAGTCAGATGCTCAACAGACTGAACCACCCAGGCACCACCCCTACCCCCCGCCCCGGCCCCAACATAGCCCTTTAAAATGTCTGGACTAAGTTCCCAGCTTTCTCAAAGTTCTATAACTTAACTAATTTTATACAAAGCTGTGTAAACCTCTTCCCCCCTCAGTCTTTCTCTGCTCCTCCTCATCCTCACTGACATGTCTGGTTTTTTTTATGTATTTGATATTCTCAGAAAGATCACAATAACCTTGAAAAGCCGAGACTCTCTTTCTGCAGCCTCTTCCGTAGCTTTAGTTCAACCGTCATCACTTCATGCATCGCAAAGAATTGGCTAATTGGTGTTCCTAGCCTCTTTTCTCCCCATTCTCACCCAAGAGGCTGACAAGGTCATCTTTAAACATAAACACTGTATTTATCAACCTATAATTCAAGGGTCTTGGCCATAGGCTATCTTTTGGTTTCTCCAGCTTTGTCTGCTTCAGCCCTTCCATAAATTGGGCACCCGGCCATATGGTATTCTCCATCAATACCTTCCATAACCCCAGATCTTTGAAAGCACTGATCGCTTCTTCGGACAAGCTCCAGCTGCCTTTCTTCCACAGGAAAATCTCTCTTCACTCAGCCCTCAAGAATCAGATTAAAAATCATTTCTTCTCTGAAACTATTTCTAACTCCCCAGAAAGAATCAGTCACAATACCATCTATAAAACCATAACTGTTCATACATTAAGTAGAAAAATATATTTTAAAACAATGATCTTTGCATCTTTCTCCTTTGCTAGATTATGATGTCCATGAGTATAAGATCCAACAATTTCTTACCCAGATATCTTCTTGGTGATTAGCCCAGTATCTGGCACACAATAAGCATTATCATATAGTCAGTGAATAAATGGTTTAGCTTAAAATATATGTCCTTTTTCCCTTTGATAACGAGCATTTACCCCACAAAAGAAATGTGTTCTCCCTTGACATTGAAGTGGTATTTTGTTGAAGCGGCGAACAGTTGAGAAGTATGAAAAGTGGGTAACATCTGCATTTTGATGTGTGTACGTCTGTAGTAAATTTTCATTTATGATGATCAAAAAGGAAGGGAGTTTAAGGAGTTTATGTTTTAAGACAGACTATAAAAATAACCTACATTGTGAGTCTGCCATTTTAATTTTATCTCAGCTCTGACAAATATTTCACTTTAAAATGTTTGCCCCCTAAAGAGTGCTGATAAGCCTTGCAAAGGGATCCCCCAACTCCTTGCATTTCTAAGACTTTGATTTGGTTTCTTAGTAAACGCAAAGTGATAAAAAAAAAATAATGCTCGATGATGTTTTTGAGGTTCTGGAAATACTCTTTTCATCTACTTTTGGTTTTTATAGACATAATATATATTAGCATTCCAATTCTTCAGTTTAAGTATGCTCTTTGTTTATTTCAAGAATCCAAGCATTTCAATTCTATGAACATTTATTCATTTCTATTGTATCTATTGTTGGGTGCTGGTGATCCTGAGATATATAAGACAGGGTGTCTAAGCTTTAGACTTTCTGAGTCCAGGATTTAAAAGAATAAGGTCTTCATAATGATTGCAGTCGAGAGATTATGTTTAATATAATGAGAAAAGATTAGACTGACACTGTTGGAAAGGTGGGTGGCAGAGTTGACTTCAAAACATGTGAATTTTAAGCTGGGCTTTGAAGGCTGAATAGGAGTTTGCCATTAGGTGGGCTAAGTAGCAAATCAGAGTATTTTTTAAAAAAATGTTCTTTTAAAATAACATTGCAGTTGATTTCAATCAAGACCAGAGCATGGGTATTATAATGTAGGGAAGACAGATAGTAGAGATGATGTGATTTCAAAAACACTTTCCCCTTCTGGCCTTTTTGCTGTTGTTTCATTGTCTTTGAGGCTGTAGAAAAAAATACTTTGTGAGAGCCGCTTTGATGTGTATGAATTATTCATCATTAAGAAGTCAAGCAGCTGACACTATCCTTTGTTAAAGCTCCTGAAGGTATTATGGCCCCCCTGGAAAAGCCGTGTGTTTTTTATTCCTTCCTGTCTGGTGCAAGGGTCATCTGTATGTGTGGGAAGGTCTTGGTCAGCTTTTCTTTGATGGATGCAAATAAGAGGATATTTTGAGCCTTCATGTCCTGTCGTTTCTTTCCATTCTCTTTTTAGGACAAAAATCATTTGTCATTGGAGACGCAGGCACACACACATCCCCAAACCGCCTGGGTGTGTGGGCTGCTTGCTTCATTAAAAAGCCAGAGCTCAGTCAGATGGAAAGACACAGCCACCTCGTCCATTAGCGTTCTTGCTCTGACACAGGCAGCTTGACCTGGGAGCAGCCAGAGTCAACGGGATGTCTCATTAGAGCAGACTGTCACGTTTTTCCACCATTTAACGTACTCCTGAGTATTGTGCAGGGTGTGGGGTTGGGGAGTCTCCTGTCTCCTCTAGGGGAGAACAGGATCTCTAACAGAAAAGCTTCCATGTGCGGAGGACCCACTTCGCGCTGGCATTCCCCATGCTCTCTCGGTAACCCTGCGTATACGTGGAGCTCCATGTGTCGTTTTACACATGCATCACAAAGCTAACATTTTATGCATGCCTTCTGGATCTCAGTCACTAAATGAAATGCTTCAGAAGCATTACCCCACTTAACCCTAAAAACTCAATGACATTTGCATGATATTGTTCCCAACTGCAAATGAAAACACACACACACCAAGACTAACGCAGATGAATTCGTTCAAAGGTTAAAAGATACTTTTGGATGTAACCAGATTCCAGTAGGTATGATCTTTCTACTGTCCTTCCAGTTTGGGTGCTTTTATCTCCCAAAAGGCTAAGAAGCACTGAATAAATTCAACTAGAAGAATGATTGTGGACATGATTGTTGTAGCTGTTACTACTATTGGACAAACGTTTGCTGAGGATTTGCTATGTGCCACATCCTAATTACTCTACTTACATATCTCATTTAATTCTGTTTAAAAACCCTGTGACTAGGCACTCTGTTTTCATTTTACCAATGTAGAAATAGAGGCTTAAACTGGCTAATTAACAAATATCAGCCAGACTTTGGTCCCCAAATCCATCTGACTTCAAATCAGAAGGAAGGAATTATATAGACTTGGACAGCGTGATGCATGGAGCTAAGTAAACAATCTGAAAGACATTAAAGCTTATAAGTGGTAAAATTTGATTATATTTTGTTAAAATGTAATTCAATGTAATAGCCTTTTATTGGGTACCAACTGCTATGAGGTATTACGCTAAGACCTAAAACTATTACAATAAATATCGATCATACTATCTTATCCTTATAAAATATATGCTTACAAACAAAAAAATCTACAGATGCATGAACAAAAATGATATTACTGACATATTTTATTAGAGGAATATGCAAATAAAAATACTAGCAAATACTTAGATAGCCCTTGCTATATACTACCAATCTTCTCAATATGATACCTATGCATTTATTTCTTTAGTCTTCTTAGATATTCGATGTGATAGGTGCTACTATCATTCCCACACTACAGATTAGGAAAACGGAGGCTCAGAAAGACAAGTTCACAGCTCTACAAGTTAACAGAACTTGCCATACACATGGAGAATAAAGAACAGGTAATGATTATTACCACCTAGCTGGGAAAAGATGGAGTCATGGTCTGGAATCAATTCCACAGAGAGAGGAAATTTAAAAAGGGATGAGGAGGGGAAGTGAAACCAGTCCCCATGTAAAAATCAGAGAAGTACTAGCAAGAATTTGCAGTTAGTATGAGCTGACAGTTTGCTGCAAAGCTTTGGACTCATGCAAGTTTACATTAAATAGAACTAATGACGTGGTTTGACTTCTAGGTGCACAAGTTATTGGTTCTTAGACCTTTGGCATCAGTTTCAACATGTGGCAAATGTGTACACTAATTCCATCATAGGGTAGTGGCAGGAGTGACGTGATAAAGCAGGAGCCAATCCACAGAGCCTGCCTGGGATACAGTAAGTGCTTACTGGATGCTGGTGTGGAGGACACTGTGATAGGCCACACTATGTCCCCTTCCATGAAGGGCTGGTGGCCACAGCAGCTTGGAGGGCTCTCGGCCAACCTCCTTCAGCACACAGCCCCTTGAGGGATTCTCTCAGGCATAGGCAGAGTGCCACCTTAGTCAAGGTCATGACTCTGGGGCAGCCTGCATCCAGCGACTGACTGTTGCAAAAGTATACAGCCTTCTGTCCATTTAGAAATGAAATCTTGCCATTTGCAATGACATGGAACTAGAGCGTATCATGCTCAGCGAAATAAGTCCATCGGAGAAAGACAACTATCATATGATCTCCCTGATATGAGGAAGTGGAGACGCAACATGGGGGCTTAAGTGGGTAGGAGAAGAATGAAAGAAACAAGATGGGATTGGGAGGGAGACAAACCACAAGTGACTCTTAATCTCACAAAACAAACTGAGGGTTGCTGGGGGGAGGGGGTTTGGGAGAGGGGGGTGGGGTTATGGACATTGGGGAGGGTATGTGCTATGGTGAGTGCACAGTGTAAACCTGGTGATTCACAGACCTGTACCCCTGGGGATAAAAATACATTATATGTTTATAAAAAATAAAATTTAAAAAACTTAAATTAAGTTAAATTTTAAAAAAAGGTATACAGCCTAGGCCACCAATGCTGACTCAGAACAACTCTGATGGGCACAAATATCGAATCAATATGCTGCACATATTGAGGCCAGCTCTCCCTCAATTAAAAAATAAATAAATAATAATAACTCCGACAGACCATTTGAGCTCCCGGGTTCAATTTGGCATCAACCACACCTGTCATCGTGCCTCACATTTTCCCACTGTGCCAAACCCTGCTTTCTTCCCCTCTCTTCCCCAGAGTGCCCCTTGGTAAACATCTTACATACTAAGTCCCCACCTACATCGACTTCTCCATCTACTTGGATCCCCTTCCAAGCTATCTTTGAAGTCATATTGTCCATGTCAGTAGTGGGGAGGCCTAAGGCAGGCAAAACCAGAAGGTCACGGAGCTAGGTTTGTGTCAGGATGTGTGGTAAGTGCTCACTTGTTGGAAGACAGATTCCATCGGATGCCGGCCACTTGACAACAGGGCTTGCCTTTGGTCCTCTGCATTCCCACTCTTCGTTGAAAATGTTAATTTTTAGTGTATTCACTCTTCCTCCATTTTACAAGATGAGGGAAGACAGCTTCACACAGGTGAAAAGACTTTACCAAAGTCACACAGCTTTCAGGAGTAGCGCTCTCCTTTCTCTCACCAAGATGGCCCACGTGCATACTTTTCCTTCACTTGAAATTCTCTGAGGCTGCATCAGAGTTGTGGCATCTCCACACAGAAATGTTGTTTTCTACCTTACAGGACCTTGGGAGTCCAGACAAAGGTCTTTTCTATCATCAGCATTCTATCCAATCTCCCAGAGCTGTCAGCCAGAGATGGCCAGGTAAGTGATGGAGCCTTAAAAGGTTAATTACCATTAATCATTATGAGAAGGTGGCTTATTATCAATTCATAAATTCATAATAAATTTATTTTGCTGACAAGCAAAATGTCCCAATTGCCCTGTGGACCTGGTTTCCATTCTAAAAAATATTTTTTTTCCTAGATTATGGTCTTTGTATAAACTGCTGTCTCTTCCAACACACTATGTGGAGAAAAACCTAATTAAATTCATAAGTTGGTTAAATTATTCCAAATGTTCCAAAAGCCTTTAGGATTATGTGTGTCTGAGTATCTGACCTAGATGGACAGTCGTATCTCTATAAATAAAGATGCACAGAGGTTGTTAGCCAAAACCTTTAAAAAATGTTTTACAGGAGATTGCCTCATGGGTGAATCTTATTACAAAAGTTCTCCAAAGCTTTCGTGCAGGATATTTCTGTAAACAAAATGCGTAAATGCTCATGGTTCTAACCTGCAAAACTCAATCTCACTAGACTCAGGTTATAATTAAGGTATTACTAAAACCATGCCTTCCCATCATCATCCAGGATTTGTTTAGTAACTTTTTGCATTTTCATTAAAGGAGGTATGAAGCAAAATGAAATGATCCAAAATATTAAAAATGGGAAGAGTAATCAATACTCACCATTTGGAATTCTTATTTTATGTCAGGTACTATCTTGTGATGGCTCATTTTATGCCAGCTTGACTGGGCCATGAAGTGCCCACACATTTGGTCAGACATTATTCTGGGAGTGTCTGTGAGGATGTTTTTTGATGAGGTTAACATTTACGTCAGTAGACCGAGTAAAGCAGATGCTCTCCATAACGTGGGTGTGCATCATCCAATCAGATGAAGGCGAGCTAGATCAAAGGTTGACCCTCCCTTGGGTAAGACAATTCTTTGTAGTTGACTGAGTTTGGACAGGGGCATTGGCTTTTCTTCCTCCCTGGGATTTGAGATGAGACAAATCCTGGATCTCAAGCATGCTGGCTTTTCAATGGATCTCCTTGGTCTCAGGTCTTAAGACTGGGACTGGAGCTACACACTCAGCTCTCCTTGGTCTCTGGCTTGTGGAATCACCAGGTAGATCTCAAGGCCTAGCCTCCTACAATATCATGTTAGCCAATCTCCTATAATAAATCTCTTTAGAACACAAACATATTCTACTCATAATCCTAAACATTATACTAAACATTATGTTAAATATTTTATGTAGCTCAATTACTACTTAAGTGTCATTGAGAGAAGAGCGCAATATTATTCTCGTTTTACAGAGGATGAAACTGACATGTTTTGTTGCATTCCCTCCATGGTTAGCCACTCATCCAACTCACAACCTTCTTCAACCAAACCTCAGGTTGCAACCACATGTGGAATCCACCTGCTAAAGCTTCTGGGACAAAAGAACTTGAGAGGAAGTTTGGGGGTAGCCATACCCATCTACTGCAAAGTATGAGCATCCCACACACTCACTGCCTGTGTCTGGCTTCCTGCTTTGGTACCTGAAGGGCAGGGCAGAAATCTACTGAGACCTCAGTATGGAGATTTTTGTGCTGTCTTCCCAGTCTTCACTGATGACTGTCTTGGTCCACCCCATCTTTTTTTTTTTTTTTTTTTTTTTTTTTTGGTTTCAGGGAGAGGTAGCATCCGCTCCCCTTTTCCAGGGACAGAATAACATCTAGGAACATTGACCTCCCCTGCAAACCTGCATCCAGTCGTCCTTTTATATAATCAGAGAACATGGGGCTGACGGGTTTGGTGGAGACCAAGCTCTCTGAACTTCTCTCTCAGGAAGCCCTTCAGGGAATGAGTAGCTCAGAAAGCTGGCATTCCTTTGCAATATACTTAGAGTACTTACTAACAGGATCAACATATAAAAGGCATTCCATCCTTTTTCTTCTATTCTTCTTCCCTCCATGTCTCTTTTCTTCCTTCTCTTTCTCATCCACCCCCCCATCCATTCCGTCTCTTTCTTCGTTGTCTAGCAATTAATTCTAATAACAAATACAAAACCACAGCTCTTACGTTTCCTCTCCCTGTCCCAGATGTTTGAATGAGAAGGATCCTTCCAGATCTGCTCTCTCTCTTCTGTTCTCTGCTCCCATAGTACCAGAAGGAGGGTATTCTTTCCCTCCACTCCATACTGACTGTGAGGGTACAACAGACACACACTTACTCAACAAAGGTTGTAAGACCATTAGGCACGTTTGCCTGAACATCATGATGAAGACACTTAGTGATGAAATATCTGAGATCTGGGGAGTTTCAGAACATGGTATCACCAGTACTTTTTCTGATGTTGGTACCTGAAACTTCTCTTTTCTTTTTTTGGCATCTGAAATTTTTAAGCCCATTATTGCAGGTGTTCTCAGAACGCCCTTCTGATTTGTTTGGCAGAAGACCTTGTTTAAACCTGAAATAACAACAGATGTCCTTTCCTGTAAAGACTCGCCTTTCAGTCTCTTCATGTCCTGTGGGGGCCCCAGGTGCAGGTTTCAGAAGCAAGTTACCTCAGGGAGTGGACTAAGGCCTCATCCTTCTTGAAGGAACATGCCTTCCACAGGGAGGACGAGTAGCTGGGAAGATCAATAGATTTCTGCATCCAATCTGCCCTCCATTGCTCGTTCACAGTGTAGCCCTGGAAGAGTTTCCTTCCCCTAGGCTGGGATTTTCAGATCTCCAGATGAGGCGAGGTAGTAATCTTCTGGTTTTAAAATTCTGTGATTTCATACACTCTTCTTCCAAATGAAACCCAAACCCACTTTGCTCATATTCCTTCTTTCATTAAGAAATACATTTAAAGAACTTAAATTGATAATGTAAGGCAATGCAAGTATCTATATGATAGCTATTAAAAACGTTTTTGGAAGATTTTTTTATCAACATGGGAAAATGAACGGGAGAGGATCTTAAAAGGAATATAAGAAAATATATAAAGTTCTATGTGCACTACGAAACCCGTTAAGTGGGAAAAAAAATGATAAATGAAGTCAAGACAGAGAGAGAAAATTTACTGAACGATTAACACCTGCTTCTGAGATGTGAGATGATGTGTGCTTTTTATTTTCTTTACTTTTGCAGCAGTTCCCAAATTCCTCAAAGTGACTGTGTATTCTCATCAGAGGGAAAAAGGTACTTTTTTTTCAAAGAGGCTATTTTTCATTTGAATTGGGAGTGATTTTATTTTTATTATTTATTTATTTATTTATTTTTAAAAGATTTTATTTATTTACTTGACAGACAGAGATCACAAGCAGGCAGAGAGGCAGGCAGAGAGAGAGAAGCATGCTCCCTGCTGAGCAGAGATCCCAATGCGGGGCTCGATCCCAGGACCCTGGGATCATGACCTGAGCCAAAGGCAGAGGCTTAACCCACTGAGCCATGAAGGTGTCCCTTGGGAGTGATTTTAAATCAAATTAGAATATCACAGAAAAGCCTACTATTTAAGCTTTTCTGTGTCTTTCTTTTATGATTAAGTTCATGTGAAATGTATTCTACTTTTTAAGAAAAGCAGTGTGTCCATCATATTGTATATTTAGATATGCAGGTACTTATTTTAAAGTTGCTCATGGAGCTGATTTCCAGATATCCAATGATCTTTTGTGAGAAATCTCAAGGAGCCAAGAGGATAAGCTGGCATGAGGCAATGATATTAAAAAGCTTGTTTTTATTCCCTCTAATGGAGAGAAATGCAAAAGCATCAGTGACCTCAATTTTTAAAATTCATTCTTCAAAATGTATTTCTCAATGTAATTGTATTAAAAATTATAATCTATCCAAATTCCTCTACTCTTGGAAAACTCTCAGCAATTAGTGCTCTGGAACCTGAACTCCCTCACAGCCATCACCGACTCGCTTGTTATTTGCTATGATAATGCCCACACCTTCATTCCTGCCTCTGGCCATGACGCCAATCTCAACCTGTTTCCAGAGAATGTGAATTGTGTTTGATAAGGACATATGTGTGCAGGAGGAAATCTGAGGGAGATATTAGGGTTAAAGCAGAACCTTGCTTTGCAAGCCAATTTTTTTTTTAATTTAATATATTCCTTTAAATTCATTCCTTGTGCCGGGAAAAAAAGATTTATTCAGAAGAAGCTGCTAAGGTAATGAGAAAATACAAATCTTTTGGCTGATTGTGGAGATTCCTAAATGATACAGAGAGAGAAACTGAGCTCAGGTTACCAGGTAAGCTAGGACTCAGAGGTCACAATCAACTTTCACTCCCAATTCCTCTGTAGAAGCATCATATTCTCTAAGCCTCATTTTGCCCATCTGTGATGGAAGCAAGGTGTTTCCTCTATCACAGGGTGTAGGGAAAGTTAATGGAATCATGGTCATGAAGAGCTTTGGACAAAAGCCCCATCCTGATATAATGTGGTATCAAGACTAAACAATTATCTTGCCTGCAGCCTAGAAACAATTTTCCTCTTAGGCAAGTGTAGACAGAATGATGCATTGGGTCTTCGTCATCTTTGCATACCTGGACTGAATGCACTGGAAAGTGGTTTTCATCCAGCATGAACTCTCTGGGATGTGAGATATCGCCCTCCAGGAGGACAATGGCAGATGATGGGCTAATCTCTGTGGCTGCCTCTTGCTGTCTCTGAGAATATAAATCTCACCTTTCAGGTAAATCTCAAACATAGCACTGTTCGAGAAAAGGCATATTGAGACTAGCCACTCCTCTGACATGGGTAGGTGGGGTGACGGCCCCAGGCCCCTCAGTATGGAAACACCTTCGATATAGAGTCAGTTGGAACCCACAAATTACAACCCTATTTCCACACCTGGGAGCTGACCCTCACCAGTCAGCATCTCCTTTCTAACATCTTTAGATTCCCACTCTCTTCTGTCTTAGACTGCGCTCTGGATGACTGAAAATGAGGTCAAGAAGGAGAGATGTTTTCCGCTTAAACTGCCTCAGCTTAATGCAAACCTTCCTGAAGCAGCTTCTCTTTCCCATCAGTTTCCACCAAACAATCCACAAATGTTGACTCAGTAACAAAGCTGCTAGAAGGTGGAGTTACCAGAGGAGGTGTGTCCATATAGAAGGCACATTACAGATGGAGTCTGGATGGCCTGGGAAGATTTGGACTGTCAGAGAAGTGTGGCACACAGTCCTGCAAAGTGGGCATGACCAGGTGTGTCTTGGGGATAGGGAAGCCTCCATGTGCCTTCCTGGAAGAAACATTCCACTCACCCACTCATTTACTTTCCATTCAGTCAACATTTACTCTCTCCTTACGGTGGGTTAAAACTGCCCTAAGCGTGGGGGTTGGGGAAGGGGAGGGGGGTGATGTTTCAGCCACAGACTGCCTTTGAGCTTCTCCCAGGTTTAAACATATTATCTGAGTGTCGTGTACACGGTAGGGCAGGTGTGGGACATAAAGAAGCAAAACCCATCCCAGTTGCACAAGGCTTAGCACATAACATAGGAGGCAATTGTTGAGGTGATTTTTGCGATGGGTGTATGGGGGAAGGGCAGGAGAAAATAACACAGAGAGTCAAGAATTGCTGTAGGAGACAGGATGGGGTATTGGAACAGGTTTTCAAGCAAGAAGCTGATAATATTGGAGATGGGAGGTTAAGAGATTCTTAGATACGCAGATATTTGCTGAGATAAAGACTCTTCAAAGGATACTAGATTTTCAAGGATAGAAATTTCAGGTGAGTCCCCAGTTTTGCAGGAAGCACTGACAACCCCTCCCCCAAGATTAGTATATTGCTTTGGGCAAGATAATAGAAGACCCAGGAGACAAAAGTATCCACAGAGGGAATGCAAATTCTTCAGAGGCTTGCTCAACACAGGATATCTCCGTATAGAACTTACAGGCAGTGAGGCAGGAAGGTCACCTCGCTGTGTAACCCCCTGTTTGAAAAGATTATTTAGCAGCATCCCTAGGGATCTGAGTGTAATTTTGTTCAAACTTTATTTAAAAATCCACCTCTATGACGACCAATTTTTACTGGCCCCTTAGGTGATAACTTAAGACAGATTTCTCTTTAATGGTTTTATAACTATTTAAGTCTCCAGCTCATTCATCTCATTTTATTTCCCACATCCATAAAAGGAGGCTGGGGTTCTCACCAGGGAAGAGAGAGGAAATCCGGTACCTGGAAGGGAGGGGAGGATTCCTAAAGCCTCTCTGGCTGGTTGTGATTCTTCCTAGGGTATCATCTCCTTGAGGTCCCTGAGCCTGAGCATTTCTGGGTTTGTGGCTAGTGACCTCTAAATGGGTATCTTAATTCTGATATTAAATGACAGTGTGACCTTGGGGAGTCATTAAAACACTACGAATCGGTTTGTGCACCTGAAAAATGGAAATAAGCATGGTAGATATGGGGTGTGACTCAAATGAAACAGCCATGAATGTGCCCTAGGAAGGTGAGCAACTCAAAACACAGACTATCTCTTGAGCACTGATCAAGACATGCCATGCCACAAAGGGCCATCATCAGCATTTCCATCCTACTCTCATTTTTGGTCCACCATGTCTATTTCCTCTACTATCTACAATCATAAGAAAGAACTGGCTACTATATATGCTGGTTCTTCAAGTTTCCAAAGATTCCAGGGAGACCAGTATTTGGCTGGTTGGATGCACATGCACTCTCCCGCTCAGGGCTGTTCCACAAACACGCCTACTTCAGGGTTCACGTGTAGGGATTAATCTGTGTGTGCTGCAAGTATACGTGAATCAATTCTGAATTCATCATCAACATGAGGTCTCCAAGGAAGCATACCCCCGTGTGCGGAAAAGTCAAAGGGCCAAAGGGAAGAAAAAAATTAAACTTCTCCATGGTTGCATAGTTTTCCATTAGCAGAAGACCCAGGACATCTCTTCTTCATTGATCAAGCCACAGTCATTGTCTAGAGTTATGGGTGAACCAGTGTCCTTCTAACACCAATGGTGGGGCATATCCTCTGTTGAGAAAAAGAGACTAGAGCCAGGCTCTGAGAATTTTAGCACCTAGAAAAGTGGAAAGTGAATATAAGACACTGCTCCTATTGCCAAGAAATGTAGCTCAAGGCTGAATTTTTAAACTCTTTCAACCTTAGCTAAATATAACTCAGAGGTTTGAATTACTATAAACTCATGTTGCATTTATCCACAGGATGATGGGAGGGTCACATACTAAGTGCTTTTCCACACCCAAAAAAGTCCCAGGCCATGAATTCATTCTCTTTTCAGAAAATTTCGCCAATGTTCCTTTAGTTGTAAATAGCAGTGATATTTCTATTAAATTCATTTTCTCACTTGGTGGCATATCTATTCCAAATATGATCTCATTATCTACAAGGAGGCAGATTCCCACTGGACCCCGCCAAATTAGGCCATCAGACTCCCTTGTTTATACCTTTTAAACTCATTCATACAGGAGCAACGCTATCTTGTCCTTCGGAGAGCAGAAACTCACCAATCCACTCTGCAAAAGGTAAAGAAAAATGAAGCTAATATTTCTCTTTGCTGAGCCCATATTTACTGCCTCACCACCATGTGGCTCTTTCTGCTACGCTCGCCGATGGGCACCAATGCACAGCCTTTTGTTGCAAGTGCAGCTTAATGTGCCCACAGATAAATCTTTTGCCCTGCTCTGTATCAAAAACATTTTGCAAATCTAGGAAAATTATTTGCCACCGCTCTGGTTTTGTCTACTAATTTTTTAATGTACAGAGTGATTTGTGAGGCATGAAATACCTCTCCTGAATCCATCCCGACACCTCCCCCACAGAGAACACATTTCTAAGGGCCGCCCGTGTCCATCTGGGGCAGAAGTCTTCCATCTAAATTAAAGATCTCCTTGCTGAAAGGACTGAGGATGGAGCAGAGAGTCTCCTCAGGGCTCTTTATTCTAGTCTTTAGCTTTCCTCCTCTGCTTCCTAAATGGTGTCTGGAGTCTAGGCAACTCCTCTTTTTTTCCTAAAGATTTTTTATTTACTTATTTGAGAGAGAGAAAGAGTAGAGCAGGAACACGAGTGGGGGGAAAGGGGCATAGGGGGAGGGAAAAGCAGACTCCCCCCTGAGCAGGGCACCAGACACAGGGCTGAGTAGGGAGCCGGATGCAGGGTTCGATCCCAGGACCCTGAGATCATGACTTGAGCTGAAAGCAGGCACTTAACCGATGGAGCCACCCAGGCGCCCTCCTCCTCCTGATACTTTCCTCCCCCTGGCATGTTTCCTAGGATGGAGAATTCCGAGTTGGGATAATTTTTCAACTTCACGGACTCTCAAGACCCTTTATAAACGGAAGGTCTTTCCCCTTGGAGGTGAAAACAAAAGCATGAAAACAAAGTTCTTCGAACGTAAGAGAAGAAAACGGGACTCCACAGCTAGAGTAAGGTCACGGCTTTCAGGCATCTGAACTGGACCCATGAACATGGCACCTCCATTTTAACTGTCTGGTGTGATGCCAAGAACAGGACCTTTTGTTCAGAAATTGGGGCTTGATTTCTAGATTTATCGGTTATTAGTGAAGAGACCAAAGAGATTTCACTTAAGCTCTGTGCACCTCAATGTGCTCTTCTGAAATGTGGGGGAAATGAAGGTTACTGCCATAGAGTCACTGCGAGGACGAAACGAGTGTGTACCGATGTCCAGAATAGGACAAGGGCTCAACCAAGGTGAATTTCCTCCCTCCCCTCTACGTCCAGTTTTGTAATCACTCTTTCCACTCCACTACCCTACGTTGCAATCAAAAAAGCTTTCGTGTGGGGAGCTATTGGGCAGGCCATTCACACGGAGTTCTCAAATCTGATGCTCACAAGAGGGTACCACATTGGGCCCTAGTATTCCCACTTGACAGAGGAAATACTGAGGTTACAGAGATTAGGGAAATTGGCAAAAGGTATACTTTCCCCGCATCATAATGCCAAGATTCTAACCCCAACAGTATTGTCCCCAAATCCATTTCTGTTCTTTCAAATACTCCACTGCATTCTTCAACCTGCAGGAAGAAAAAAAAAAAAAAACAAATCCCTAGACTGTAACATCTCCATTCTTTTTCTGCTACATTGTGGCACTCTCTCAGGTTGCTCTGCATGTCTAATCAGATGCCTTTGGGGCTACCCCATTACACTTGAATTTCGTAGTGTTTTATGAGCTACATATCTCTCACCAATTAGAGATTTCTTACATTGTTTTAAGATATTTTTTATCTCCATTTTTGCCATATGCACTCTGTTCTTGCCTTTCTATTTTTTTTTTTTTTTACATATCCATTCCCGTATTTTTATTATCTTTGATGGCAGCTTAGGATTTTAGTATCCAGCATTATTGGCCATTTGTTCTCTGCTTTATTTATTCATTTATTTTCTTCTCCTTCTACTTCTATTTATCACTCTAGAGCTTTGCTATTTCTTCAGTGCATTAAGTTATTAACTCCATCTATTTCTTTCCTGTCTCCACCTACAATAATATGACTTCACATATTCATTCCGTTCAACATTATCTACTGGAAATCCAATATCTGCAGCGCTCGTGTTCCCTTAGCTCCCGTATGCTCTTATTTTTAGCCTAATTATGAGCATATTGAAGTTTTGATCATGATTTTCCAGGTTTCCCCTTCAATGACTTGAGTCATAACCTCCCTTGTTGCCAAGTCTGGAACTTTTCCTCTTGGAAATCTGAATAAAATATTAAATTAGAAAGCCATCCTGTGTATCACAAATATTCTGCCACTATTACTTCCCTTTTTCATTCTCTGCCATCTCAGCTACATTTGGTAATTAGAAATGACCCAGTTTGAAGACCCTTGTTTTTCTGTTCTGTTGTGAAAATGGATTTTCACTGTGGTTGGGTTTTTCAGCGTGCTGACCATGTTTGGGGTCACTCCCAGCATGGTACGGAATTAGAAATGAGTCCTCCAAGGCTCTTCGAGGATCAATTTGAAAAAGTGGCATAGAATTACGGAATCTAAAATAAGGGGCGGGGGATATTTGAGAATGATCGTATACCATCTCTGCCATCCTGAGGAAGTCCCTAATTCTGCTAAACCTCACTTTTATCCCTATTAAACAGGACTACAGAAGTAGATACCTATCGTATGGAGCTATGGCAGGGCACATACAAGTCAGCATTTTGGAACAAGTCCAACAAAACTCCCGGCACAAAATATCTTCTCAAATAAATGTCAGTTAAATAGGACACTCGTGCCCCCTCCCCCCATACTGTTGATCCCTAACAAGAGTGGAATGCCAGCACCATGGGACCAGCCGGTCTACAGCTGACCCAGTGGCAGAAACCTCACAAATTTATAGGTGTGCCCACTCTACCACATGACAGTACTGATTCCTGGAGTGTTCTTTCAGTTTTGGGCAGAGCCCATATCACAGTTCAGGCAGTTTACTCAAAACTGTTCTCCCGTGGAGAGAGCCATCATCTGGCTCCATCCAAAGTTCATCCATAGTCTCCTGTCTCTTTGTCTCTTTTAGGACACTTAGGACACTTTCATTACAAGTGTGAGAGTTCTTCAGATTTTTTAATAGAGTTCCCAAAGTACTTCCCCAACAACTTCAATAATACCTCATGGTTTCTACAGTTTCTAGCTCCTCCCTCAGCATCCTCTTCTCTCACCTCTGGATTGTTCCAATGTGTGAGGTCCCAGATCTGACTAAACATTTCAGGAACAACTACACAGCGCAGAATGGAACAGCAATGCCATGTTTCTTATTCTGGACGATCTCTTTCTCTTTGCAAATCCTGAGAACAAAATCACTTCTTGAGCAGCTATGCCCAGCAAGAATTCATTTTAACTATGTTTTTAGTCAGCCAGAATCTTCTGTTTCTTTTCCTGCATCTACAATCGGAAAGTTGAATTTTCGGATCCAGGCTCAGAACCTCACATTTAGCTTGGGTCCATCTGACTCATGGGTATAATCCACTGTGATTCCAAGAAATCGAAGTCCACACATGGCATTCATTGGCCCATTTTACAAATGCCTTTCTAGTACTCAATTTGAGATGCTGCTTCAGGCTCTGAGGACACCACTGGTCAAGAGGACACATCCTGTCTTGCATGAATGGAACTTAGGGTAAATAGTCACTAAATTAACTTCAACAAAAATGATAAAAGTGCTGGCAAGGCAGCTTGTCACAGGAGCCTGATTTAGTCTAGGGGGATCCAGGAAAACTTCCTGTGGAAATAATTTTGATTTCTAAGCATACGGAAATCACTTTGAGATGTAAGGAATGAATACGAGAGTTCCATGCAATGGGAAAGACATGTGGGAAAGTCTTGAAGACAGAGCACCAAGACAAATCAAAGGATCTACAAGGAGAACAAATATTAATGCAGGTAGGAAGAAAAGAGGGGCATAGCTAAGTCTAGGGATAAGTCAGTGTTTTATTGCAAAGGGATGTGTAGGTCCATTAAGGATTTTGGTTGTTTTCTTAAGAGCAATGAGACATTACTACGATGGGACAGGGTGGGGGACATGATTAAATTTATGTTTAAAAAGGCTCATTGGGCAGCTGAAGTATGAGGACATGAATTGAAGTGGGAACAAGAAGGATACATGGTAGCTGGTGATGGCAGCAACAGTCAGGCTGAGTGACGGTGGCACAATGGTCACGAGTGGTGGCAGTGGAGAGAAACAGAAGTGCATAGATTCAAAAGTGCATTTCAGTTACTGGACTAGATAGAACACCATCATTGCTTTGAAAACGGGGGAGAAAGGAAAAGGTATAAAGGATGACACCCAGGTCTCTGATGTGTACATATGTATGGATGCTAGTACGATTCACCAAGTTTGGGACAATAGGAAGTAACAGGAGCTGTGAAAGGAGAACACGAACTAAGTCTGAGCGGTGCCGAGTCTGAAGTGCTCACTAGCTATTCAAATGGATACCCAGAGCTGGGTGTTTATTCTTCTTTTTACCTTCCTTCTAGCTGCAAAGAAGCTACTACACTTTTGTGGTCTCATCATGGGTCCTGGTTTCAATGACCAAGTATGCTAATAAAGCTACAGTGGTGCTCAGGGCGCCTGGGTGGCTCAGTTGGTTCAGCATCTGCCTTTGGCTCAGGTCAGGATCCCAGGGTCATGGGATCGAGGCCCGAGTCAGACTCCTTGCTCAACGGGGAGCCCGCTTCTCCCTCTCCCTCTGTCCCCCACCCCCTTGTGCTCTCTTGCTTGCATTCTCTCTTTCAAATAAATAAATGAGATATTATAATAGTACTCCTGATAGTGTGTTCATGTATGTCAATGTGTGTTTGTGCGGGGAGGGGTGATGGGGCAAGAGAGAGAAAGTTTAAGTTGATTTGCATCGATCTTGGTTTTCTCTCAGGTTTGTTTTCATGAAGATTTCCTATAAGCAACACAAGAATCTGGTTTTCCTATACTAAATATGCCTTAAAAAATCTTATTTAATGAGCTAATGCTCACACCAGACTCCTAGACCCTCACCTGCCAAGTTGATTTAACCAGTCAGGTATCTTGACAAAGTAACTGCCCAATTACCACATTTTTATAATTGCTACATTGGGGGCGTTAAGCCTGAAAAATATGCATGTCCACGACCTCAGTGCCTTCTATATTTTTCATCCCTCCATTCTGAGTTTGAAAAATTGGCATGAAAATTGTTTTCTGACACTTCTTTTGAACCCTTAAATTATGTATCTATGACTAATAGCGATGTCTCAGGATGTTCTTGCAGAGAGGAAATCTAGTTTGAAAATCTGTCCTTTGTTTTTCATTCTGTAATTTCCTAAAAAGATCAGTTCAAGGACATCCTTTGACCCTCACTCTCCCTGCCGTACACATAAGCCTACCCCACCACACTCCTAAAATGCAATTTCTTCATATTAGCAGACAGTTTATTTTCATTCAGCATCTACGATACGTTAGCAGGAAAACGAGAGGGCCCTCCACCTTGAAAGAATTCACCATGGGGTTTAAAGCAAAGACAAGGCTGCATGTTGCCCATATCAGACACAGGTGCCCTTTGGAGGCAAGGTGCCCCACTAGCTCCTGGTGGTGAAGGCTATGGCAGGAGTCCTGAGCAAGCCACATTGCATATGAAGTCACTCATCACACGCAGAACTGTGAATGAAGTCATACTGGGTCCCAAATATTCCTTCCTGTGCCTGATTCCTCTGGACTCTGTCCAGGCTGGCCTGCTCCCTTTAAACCCTACACCTTCACTCTACAGACCTCATTCATAAACCAGGCTCTGAGAGTCTCACACTCTACGGTCCCTCTCCTGAGCCTTTTTCCTTAACCAGTCCCGTACTTGCAGTTTCAACCTGAGAGCAACATGCAATCAGAATCCCCCCATCCTCAGCCTGGACCTCCAGGTATTTTGATTCAATCAGTTGCTTTGTCCTAACGCTTAATCTGACTTGTTACTTTCCTGCTTTTGTACCCAAATCCCAGTAATGCAGATACTGACTTCCCAAAATGCGGCTCTCGCTGTGTAGACACAACCTGCCCCCATAAAGTGAGGTCTCGACCACGTTCCCAAGCTCCATGCACACTGGTCACTCACTACCTGGACACACTTGCCCGGCATCCAACCACCTGAGAGCTGAATCTCACCTACACACTGACCTACCCCAGTCCCTCCTTTGTCCCTACTGAACTGATTAGTCCTTTTATTTGGTCAGATAGTAAGTTCCCCCTCACTACACATGATCAGAACCTGAGCAACCTGTGACGGGAGTGATTCAAGCATCAGCCGAAAGATCAAATTAAATTATTTTTGATGCCTCTTCTAATCTTGAACTTCTGACTATATAAAATACACCCTGTAAAATATGCAGAAGCAAAGTTTGCCCAAGACACCCTATTTTATGCAATGTGATTCAGAACTCTTATTACAGGATGTGAGCTATTGAGCCAAGTTTATATAGGAGGATTTTGTCCTTTACTAAGTCCTTTTCCCTACAGGGTAGATTTTCAGTGAAGATGGCTGCCTACCTATCCGGATGCCTGAGGGACCCTTTCTGACAATTTTGTAATGCCTATTTGTATCACAAGATGGCTTACTTTATCACAGTCCTCCCCATAGAGATATTGAGGTGGTGTTCTATGTGCCGTGCATTCCTTCTTGTCTTGCTAAGGTTCTGTGGCTTTCTGGTCCCATGGGATAATGTCTGAAGTCCTAAAAATGGCCTTCAAAGCGCATGAGGACAGGTCCCTCCTCACCTGCAGTTCCAGCTCACATGATGCCCCCATCTGGAGCAAGGCTTTGAGCATCCCAAGCTGGCTATACTTCAAGAAGCACATCAAGCTACCTAGCACTTTCTTGGCTTTGCCCTCAAGGATCCTTCTGCTTTGGATTCTCTTTGCCCACCACCTCCCAGTCAAAATCCCACTCTTCCTCAGCATTTAACTGGAATGTCATCTCCTTTATGAAATGCTTTTTAAATATGAATTCTCTTCCTCTATAAAAATTAGTCCTTGCACTGCCTAGTTTCTCAAAACCAATGGTCTACTCTTAGAGCTTATCTCACTGAACTGAGATTTTGTTCGCTTCCCTCTCTCTCAGTGAGCTCCCTGTAATAGAAGTTCAGGTCTCCTTCTATACCTCCTTCATCCATCCCAGCTCCAGGCATTGGTAAGTACACGGCACATGTAAGCTGAGGAATATATATTAATTGATTAAAAAATAAAGTACAAACCAAATCTCCAAATTGTGTCCTAACTGCTATAGCCACGGATAAAGATATTCGAAAGTACAGATTTCTTGCCCATTTAACAAGACACAACTCTAAATATTCAAAGATAACTATTTCATCACTTTTCAAAATTATTGGAACTCAGGGTCCTGAAGGGCTTTTTCTTTATCTACTCAAAATCAATCTGAATTTCAAACTTACATCACCAAAACATTATGCCCTTGTGATCTTCAGCAGCTTCAAGGTTAATTAAGCCCTTGAAACTCTCTCACCGATACTGACAGTGTTTCCCAGAAGTCTAAAATTATAGCCCACAGATGCCAGAGAGATGACAGGACCATTTGAGGCCATTGGGGATGGACGTCTAGGGGAATCTCGACCATTTCTTGTATACACTTGATGGACAAAATCTTGGCAAATGGGACAGTATTTTAATCTATATTAATCACTTTGAACTTTACATTGGCTAATGAGGCATGTCATCTGCCAGCCTCTGACAAAGTCACAATATTTTGCAGAATTCTGCCAAACAGTGACATAAGGAACCACCTGAGGGCCTCCGTGGCTGTCAAACACAGCCCAACTGTCTCAAATCTCATTCACATTCTGACTCTGTGAACTGTGCCTCTTAATTATCTACCTACTTGCCTATCTTCCTCCCCTCTCTTCAAGGCCCGCAGGACTGGTCATGGATTCCATACTGGGACGATGAGGAACAAGTTCTTAGTGATGAGTAACAGTCCAGAAGTTACCAATACTATGTTCTTTTGAGGGAGATAATAGTGGATGAATTTCCTCCTTTTCTAGCACTGATTGATTTGAGATAGTCCCAGTCCTCCAGGAGACTTACTTTTCTCATTTGAAATCCTCTCTTCATGGGAGTGTCTAATGGCTAAAGGAGGTACAGCAAAAGGTAACTTTGGACCTGCAGTATCAGTTAAGGTGAGAGCTCTGTTCTTGGTTTCCCAACATTTCTTTCCAAAGAGATGTCTAAGCAAAGACCAGACTTCAATTTGGAAAAAGATTTAAGATGCTGCAAACAGGAATCATCTACTTATGGCTGTATTTCCAGCTTCTTAGAGGCTGCAAGACATAGAATGAAAAGAAGAAAGGAGGTCTTGTGGATTTAAACCTACTATGTGCCAGAAACTTCTATGATCATTTTGCATATATTTTTCCATGTAAACCTCACAGTTTTCCTACAAGGTAGCTGCTATTATCTTTACTTTTCAAAAGGTGAAAGCAAGGCTCTGATGCTGAAACTGCTTATGATGTGAGATCTCAAAGTTTATTTTGTAAGTGCCAGATGAAAGCCTAGATACATCTGTCTGCAGGTTTATGTTTTATTTTTCCAAAGAAAAATGGATAATGAGTAGAGACTAAGGTTCTCTCTCCTGAAGTATGTTCTACATGATGTTAAAAGGAGTGACAAGATGGGACATTTTCTGGGATTAGCTTAATTTGGGAACCATTAGATTACACAAGCAAATAAAATATATTCTCCTTTGGCTGGAATTTTCAGAGCCTTGAATAAGTGATGACAGCTAACCTCAAGTCTTCTACAGTATGAAAGAACTACTATATGTAATCCTTTTCCATAGAACATTCTGGAATACCGTGATCTAGGGAGATGATTGTCGAGGACTTGTCCATCTGTTCCACTAAAGAATCTAAAGTTTCAGTATAGTCTACATTATTTAGTAAAATAACCTCTGACCAAGTCTGTCCTTTGGGTGCCTATACAATGCCCATTAATGAATCTTAAGAGGCAAATAGATATCTTCAGCAAATATTACAGTGGTGTTTGTGAAAGGCAGATCTACGCAAAACATGCGTTTTCCTGTAGTATTTTCTCCTAGTCTCTTGTGCACTGCATGGCTCCTGGGTACCAGAGCCCCAGACATCCAACTGCTGTAAATCACCCAAGAAAGGTGATCATTAAATAGATTAAAATGCATGGAAATTACCTAAATGTGGACCATTAGATTAAATGAAGCAGCTACAGTATAATGCCCTGATGGCTCCAGGAACTTTATTTAGATTATAACTGTACCAGTGTTGTGCAAATCACATGATTAAGGGGAATATTACAAATCTTACTACTCCCCCCTCCTTCCACTAAGGGTTTGCAATTGAAATTCCTCCAAGGCTTAATAAACAGTTACCTCCAAGAAGGCACTTTGAAACTGACTTTCTAGACCAATCTGCATTTCGATGTGGTTCAGAGCAAAACCTTATCTCTGTGTGGCATGTTTGCAGGAATAACAATGTTTAAATAATGTCTGAAATGGAGCATAAAAATCCTTTGTAACTCAAATGGACATATTGAGAAATCTTAAGCTTCAGCTCACATTACCTTTTTGATATTTCTTTCAAAGACTGACAGTAAGACATCATCACTTGCAGAAAGTAACTCTCCAAGAGCCCTGTGCATATTTTTTGATGTAGTTCTCGCTTGCAAACTCTCTTCATAACTCTAATAAATGCCAATTTGGGGAGCAGGAGTGGTTAGAGTTTTAAATTTTTCATGAAATTCTGTGTGAAATTGAAGTAGTCTATTTCTTTCTATCCTGATCACTGAAGAGAAAGGCAATAAAAATAGCATACATGTGTGTGCCTTCAAAAAACACCTCTTAATTGGAGTCATTTAGAAAGCTCTGGGTTAGATCTTTTCGGCAGAGAAAAACCATCACCCAAGGTGGGCTTCTCTCTCCTTCACATCAAGTGCAGTTTTGTTTTCTTACTAGATCGTTGCATTTTATTGAGGCTGAATGCAAGAAAGCAAAGGGAAGAGAAGGGAGCCCATATTGGTGAAGTGTCTTTTGAGTGCCAAGTACTGAGCTTGGTGTCCTTCCTAAGGGTAAGGATTTAATCTTCACACAACCTTCCAGGCAGACACTGTGGACTCACTTACCAACTAATAAAACTGAAGCTTGAAGAGATTAAGTGATGGGCTATGATGGTAGAATCAGCTTTTGAACCTGTTACTATCCTGAGTAGATCCATGCTCTTCCCACTATATTCTGCTATTCCTTTGAGGGTCACACCTGTGCCAAAAGAGAGCACCAGTCAGCAAAGTCATGAAACACTGGGACTGCTGTGTAGGTGGGAGCTTTGTTGGTAGATGTGAGAAAGTGGACCTTGTGACTAAGCCTACATCCCTTTTGCAAAATAGAAGAAGAACGGGGGGGGGGGAGCAAAAGGAAATAAAAAAGTACTCAGGTACATCAGGTACTCTTTTAAGCATTTTATACACACTATCTCATTTAATCCTCATGACCATCTCATGAGATGGCTGCAGTTCTTTATACTTTACAGATTTAAAAAAAATTGAGACTTGCAGAGAGATAAGCTGCTAAAAGTCGCAGAAGAATGAGTGATAGAACTATACACAAATCTAGGTTGTGTGAACCCCAATCCTACTGCAGAAGCACAATGTACTCTTTAAAAGCTATAGAGTAAAACAAGCATGGGTTTTCTCTGATTATTTTTCTTTTTCATTATTTGCTTATTTATTTTTGTTCACCTATATTTTTAAACAGTTTTACTGAAGTATAATTCACTTATTATACACGAACCTTTTAAAGTAAAAATATAACGTTCTTAGTAAATTCAAAGGGTTGTGCAACCCTGTGAATAACCACAATCTAATTTTAAAACATTTGTATCCTCTGAAAAGAAACCCTATACCCCTATAGCAGTGTACTCCCTATTCTTCTCCCAATCCCCAGTGCTAGACAAGCACATGTCTACTTTCTTTCTCTATTGCGTGGCCTATTCTAGATACCTCAGATAAATGGGACCAGAAATGTGTGGTCTTCTGTGACTGGGTCTTTTACTTAGGGTGTTTTCAAGATTAATTCTGTTGTCACGTGTATCAGTACTCTGTTACTTTTTATTGCCAAGTAATAGTCCATTATATGGATATACCACATTGCCACGTAATGGTCCATTGTATGGATATGCAACATTTCATTTATCCAACCATAAATTCATAGATATTTCGGTTGTTTCACTTTTGACTATTATAAATAACACTGCTCTATGTATGCATATGTAAGCTTTTGTGTGGATATACATTCTCAGTTCTTTTAGGTACATACCTGAAAGTGGAATTGCTGGGTCATATGACAACTCTGTTTGACATTTTGAGGAACTTTCAAACTATTTTCCAAAGTGACCGTACCATTTTTACATTCCTACCAGGATCGTATGAAGGTTTTAATTTCTCCACATTTTTACCAACTTTGTTACTATCTGTCCTTTTGGATTTAGCTATCCTAGTAGGTCTAAACTAGTATTACACTGTAATTTTGATTTGCATTTCACTCATAACTAAGAATGCAGAACATCTTTTCATCTTTTCTTTCTTTACTTGTCATTTATATATCTTTCTGCAGAAATGTCTATTCAAATCCTTTGGCCAATTTTTCAATAGGCTGTCTTTATTATTGACTCACAGTTGTCTTTTCACTTAATGAAAAGTGAAAAGTATTTTTGTACTACAAAAAATAGTAACTCTGATGTCATCCAATTTGTCTAATTTTTTTCTTTTGTCATTTGTGTTTTAGTGTCATATCTAGGAAACCATGGCTAAGTCAAAGATCATTGAACATTTATATTTTCTTCTAAGAATTTTATATTCTTAGCTCTTAAACTTATGGCTTTGATCCGTTTGGGGCTAACTTTTGTGCATGGTGTGAAGTAGAGGTCTTACTTGATTCTTTTACATATGCATATCCAGTTGTCCCAGCACTATTTGTTGAAAAGAACATGATTTTTGAGAAAAGATAGCTATGATTATTGTTGTCCCCCCCCCCCCCACTAATTCCACTTAAATAGCTGTGGGAGCTTAGACAAACTGCTCAACCTGGTTGGTTCTTCATCTGTGAAGCTAATAAGAAACCTACATCACAATGTTGATGTGAAGAAGAGAGCAGAATGTGAATCTCCATTTGGGTCCTTTGAACCATCTCCAACACATAGTCATCACTAAACAAATATCCAGCATCTCATATCTCTAGGATATCTTACTGAAATCAAAACCTCTAACATACTAGAACACTATGTATAAACAGACTGAGTTCATGAGTTTGATATGACCCCTCCCCCACATCTCACCTTACCCTCCCAAGCCCCCCCCCACAGTGCCCCCAAGAGCCCTCTAGCCATTGTACATTGTTCAACAGTTACTCAGATGGCATACATATGGAGAAGTTACTGGATGTCAGATATTTGAGAAGGAAGGCATTTTCAGGAAATAGATTCCCATGTGATAGTATTCTTATCCCCTTTTGCAGACAAAACATTCCAACTCTCTGTCCTATATATGAACCCACCATACTCTATTGACTCCACTTTTTTTTTTTTAAGATTTTATTTATTCATTTGACAGATAGAGATCACAAGTAGGCAGAGGCAGGCAGGGGGTGGGGGAAGCAGGCTCCCCACTGAGCAGAGAGCCCGATGCAGGGCTGGATTCCAGGACCCTGAGATCATGACCTGAGCTGAAGGCAGAGGCTTAACCCACTGAGCCACCCAGGTGCCCCTTGACTCCACTTTTGAGGGAGATGCTGGAGAAAATTCAATGACTTGAGCAGCATTTAGATTTTGACTTCTATACAGTATCTTGTCTTCAGGATCCAATTTATTGACTCTGAGTATATATTTTTGTGTTGTGTTCCTTTTTTCTTTTTCTTTTTTTTTTTTAAGATTTTATTTATTCATTTGACAGACAGAGATCACAAGTATGCAGAGAGGCAGGCAGAGAGAGAGAGGAGGAAGCAGGCTCCCTGCTGAGCAGAGAGCCCGATGCGGGGCTCGATCCCAGGACCCTGGGATCATGACCTGAGCCGAAAGCAGAGGCTTTAACTCACTGAGCCACCCAGGTGCCCCCTTTTTTCTTTTTCTGAGAGATTGATTTTGCTTTCCAAAAATAAGGTGTATATTTTTTACTTTACTTCCAAAATGGCTAATTCTCCTGGCTATCAAAATGAATAGACCCACACCATTCTTAGACAAGATTCCTGAGTCAGGAATATTTGTCACCAAGAATGGAGAAGCGTATGCACATTAATGCTTCAAGACCTTGAGATGGAATGTTGGATCTAGCCTCATGTACTCTGCTGGGGACAGGGGACTTCTTCTTCCAACTAAAAGAGGCATGCTTTGGCTTGATTTACATGTGAAAAAAAAATATATGGTAACTCTTCAGTCACAAACCCTGGGCCTTTTCTCAAACTCAAACAGGTGTTTCACACACTCTACCCATTTTCTCCCCTTCATGAGGTTTTGCCATGATAGCCTGCCTAAATACTGTTTTTTGGGTTTTTTTGTTTTTTGTTTTTTGTTTTTTTGCAGCTGCCTTGACCCATTCTCCCCCAGGGAAGTCTATACCTCAACCTGTAGCATCTCCCCTATTCCTTTATTTTTTCTTTCTCCTGATGAAAAAAGCTTGAAGACCTATTTTTTTTTTTTTTTAGCATTTCACTGATGACTGACTGTTTTAGGGAAACACGTAGGGATTAACATAGAAGGGAAAGTAACAGAAGTTCTGGCATTTGACAACTTCTTTACCCATCTTGGATCTTGGCCTTTGATAATCTCAGAAATGTAACTTAAGCTGCCCCGTGCTTCTGTCCTCCCTTTTAGCTGAGGATGGAGTTCACCAAAAACCACTGTTTCTTCCCTCCTTGGAGAAGAACCTGCTGGCTGCCGGCTTTCTCAAGAGCTGCACTTCATTATTTGCTTAGACACCACTTTATGCTCTATCGATACCAAACTACTTAGATTTTTATAACACCCAACATTCCCACGACCATGCCTTGCAAACGTGCTTGTCGCTTCCTGGAGTGCCACACCGTTCTCCTTGTTCAAGCTGTAAACTCATTTTATTAGCTTCTTCAAAAAATGAGCTCAAAGTGTAAGCACTTAAAAAAAACCTTTCCTGAGTAATCTCATCACGATATAGAGCTAATTTTTCTCTATTCTGTGCTTATCCATCCTTCTAGGACTAAACTTATCACTTAGCCTGGCAATGTCTTTGTTTGGGTGTCTGTCTTCTATTATAGACTGTATTTCTTGAGAGCACACTCTATTTTATTTGTTTATAGAAAAAATAAATCTGCCGCCAAAATGAATGACATCTCTGAAACATTCCCATAGATGAAGCTCACCAGGCTCTAGAAAGTTACTTGTACTATGCACACCCATTCAGTTCCCTAACACACCCAGAACCTACAGACACTGTGCCCCGGGATGGCCTTTCATAAATGAACATTCCCATCTCTACTCATTCCTTTAGCAGAAACAAGCTCACAAGTTAATCGGAATAAAGCAGAGGGAAAGGGAGTATGAGGAGAGGTGGGCAGAGGGAGGCATTTCATAATTTAGTAAGATGTGAGCCCTGGCACCTCATTTATTTTACAAAAAGAACTGATGTTCACATTTTTATGAGCTGGGACTTAAAACAGGATTCCTGCTTCCCCTCTACCCATCACCATCTTTGCAGCCTGTGGGCATGTTGCTGATTCACCAGAGGGTTTCCTGGAATCGCCCTTTGCTCTCTTACCTGGGCCCTCTTCATTCCCAAAGGCTGCTACAAAAATCCTGAATCTATCTTGACTCAAGGGCACTGAGTTCCATGCTCCTTAATCAATACCAAGCACAAAACCAAGGAAATGGCGCCATGGATCTGCAAACCTCCTTTGAAGCAGATCGCCCCATTTAGAATGAATCAACATCTAATCGGCAAGCAATCACACCTAATAATTTTTAGATTTGTTTATTCTTTGAAGTCACACCTTTCAAAATACTGTCAATAGAACAATTATATGGGCTCTTCTCACTAGAAGTTACCTAAAAGAGTGTCTTGTTACATGCCTATAACTATTACTCAAGACAAGTCCATCCAGCTCAGTTCTCTGCAATAATCATAATCATAATAAACACAATAAAACAAAATTGGAGATCTGAATGAAACTGGAGAAACAGTACTTTTTAGGCAAGTCTACATAAATAGAATGTATCTGACTATCTGCCAGAATTTTTTTTTTTTACTCCTGCCAAATTCTAATCAGTTTATATCACCTCTCCCCCTCCCAATTTGTGTCCTGAAGGGCCAAAGCAACAGAGCTTACAAAACAATCCTTGGGCCTCTATCATCCTTTGCAAGAAATACCCTGGAGTCTTTCCTTTAGATGTCAGCCATCCATTTCATTTTTTAAAACAACATTTTTTTTTTTTATTGAGTCTGGAGACAAAAAAGAACAAAGGAAAATGTCAGATGCAGAAAGATTAGACCAGATCAGCCTAGGCTTGGAAAGCACCAGAGGTTGCAAGGGTTTTTCTGAAATGCTGCTCTTACACAAAATACTTCTACATCCCGTAAGGCAGGCTGTTTGAGTTACTCGTTGCAAGGAGCAATGACACAGATATGATCTTTCCTTTTCTAGACCAGAGCACCATCAAGGATAGGTCTATGATTTATAACAGGGCTACAAATGGTAGTCTGTACCATCCCTGGTCCAAGTCAAATCTCAGGGGACTCAAGGATTCCAAGCCCCACCTGTTGTCCTGGAAGAACACTGAGAATCTTGGAGCACTGTGAGGCTGAATTCAAAGATGTGCTCTAGCTACCATCCGTTCTACTTTTGCTCTCCCTGCTCAGAGTGGTGTTGGCATGTGACAACTCGGGTGGAAGAGAGCACTCTGATGGCTGCTGATGCCAACCTTTTTGAACCCATGCTTGTTGATGTTGATCTGGCTGTGTTTGTTCCTCACTACCACTAGAGGTTACTAGGTTACTCTCACCAACAAGCACCAGTACTCTTTGATACTTCTTAGAAATTACAGAAATGACTCTCGGTCTTAATCGGAAGTCAACTGAGTCTCTATATCATGACACACAACCAGAGACTTTGACAAGATTTCAACCCTCCATGTTTTAGAGTGAATCTCAGGGTCTCAGAATACTCTTTCCAAACAGAATTTCTCCTCTCTCTTTGTTTCATTATCTTAAGCCCTGATGATTTAGGTCCTAAACAGTAGTTTTAAGGGATTCGTCAGCACATCTTCAAGAAGACTCAGTAGGTAGGAATGCAGACTGGCACAGTTACACTTGAAAGCAATATGAAGGAACCTCAAAAAGTGAAAAATAGAACTACCCTATGACCCAGAGATTTCACTACTAAGTATTTACCCAAAGGAGACAAAAATACAGATTTGAAGGGCCACGTGCACCCCTATGTTTATAACAGCCTTATCAACAATAGCCAAACTATGAAGAGAGCCCAAATGTCCAACGACTGATGAATGGGTAAAGAAGATGGTGTGTGTGTGTGTGTGTCTGTGTGTGTAATGGAATATTACTCAGCCGTCAAAAAGAATGAAATCTTGCCATTTGCAACAACATGGACAGGGCTGGTGTTATGCTAACTGAATAAGTCAGTCAGAGAAAGACAAATATTACATGATTTCACTCATATGTGGAATTTAAGAAACAAAACAGATGAACATAGGAGAAGGAAAACAAAAAGAGAGAGAGAGAGAGAAACAAACCATAAGGGACACTTAACTATACAGAACAAACTGAGGGGATGGACTAAGTGGGTGATGGGCATTAAGGGGGGCACTTGTTGTGATGAGCAGCGGGTATTATATCTAAGTGACAAATCACTAAATTCTATATCTGAAACCAATTTTACCATACATATTAACTGAAATTTAAATAAAAAGTTGATTTTTAAGAATAATTTAAAAAATAAATTTAAATTTAGAAAAATGAGTAGCTGAAAAGAAAAAGAAAAAAAAAAAGGAGACTCAATAGGTCCTGATGCAATTTGGATTCCTTTTGGATATCCCTGGCACGTCAGAGTTCCCAAGGTGCAAATAAAGATTAAAGCCCATCCCTTGGATCTTCATTAAGGGGCGTGCATGTGTTCAAGAGAGACATAAGAAGGAAGTAGGACAAAGATGAGGAGGAGGAAAAGGAAGAGAAGAAGGAAGAAGTGGAGGAGAAGAAAGAAAAGCCATGTCTGTACTCTGTACACTTGTGAGTTTAGCTAGGAATCTATCGTCTCGCTTTTCTTTTTCTGGCTACATAATATCAACAAATACTTCATGATTTTTCTTTTTCTTTTTCTTTTTTTTCTTCTTCTTCTTCTTTTTTTTTTTTTTTTTTGCATAGAAATGAGTTATCTTTTGTGATTGGATTTTCCAAAGGTTTTGCCCTGTTGAAAAAAAGCACTGCCCCTTCCCCCCCTGCCCCTTTAAACATGACTTCAGCAAATATCTTCAAGCAAGCAAAATACTTCTCTGACTCCTTTCCATACTCACTTTCCAGCATTTGCTGCATCCCTATAATCACTATCAGTAGAAACCTGGATGTCCCAAACCCCTGACTGAGATGTTCCAGTGAGCACTGCTTTCTCTTAAAATACTTCATTTTATTAAAAAATCACCATGTTCTTCTTTTCCCCAAGGAAAAACATATGGTAATAACTCAGTGATAAGATTCTTATGACCTTCACCCACTCAGTGCAGATCACTATCTTTCTCCTTTCTCTACTTTCCTCCCTCTCTCCCTCCCCTCCCCCTTTCCTTACTCCTTTCTATCCCTCCTTTCCTCTTTTCTTTTAGTCTTTTGGTCATTTTTTTTTAAGATTTTATTTATTTATTTCACAGAGAGAGATCACAAGTAGGCAGAGAGGCAGGCAGAGAGAGAGGAGGAAGCAGGCTCCCTGCTGAGCAGAGCGCCCGATGCAGGGCTCGATCCCAGGACACTGAGATCATGACCTGAGCCGAAGGCAGCGGCTTAACCCACTGAGCCACCCAGGTGCCCTTTGGTCATTTTTTGAAAACACTCCCCTGAGAGTTCCTTTAGCCGTCATTCGGTCCTCCTGGCCTTCATTTCAGTCCGATAAAAAGAGCACGTGTGAGGAAATCTTCAGAGTGCCACAGTATTTACCGTTCCTTCCTCGCTCCCTCCCTCTCGCCCTCTTCCTTCCTTCCTTCCTTAAGATTTTATTTATTTGACAGAGTGAAAAAGAGAATGATAGAGAGAGAGAATACAAGCAGGGAGAGTGACAGGCAGAGGGAGAGAGAGAAGCAGGCTCCTGCTGAGCAGAGACCCCAATGGGGGACTCAATCCTAAAACCCTGAGATCATGACTTGAGTAGAAGGCAGATGCTTAACCTACTGAGCCATCCAGGTGCCCCCAGTATTTACTGTTTCTTAAAACCTTAAAAGTTCCATGTTTATTTCAAATTTCTCTCTCTGTAACTGACCTCTTTATCACTTTATTGTAGATTCTCCTGAGGTTTTAATAACTAATTGATACCACAACTTGTTTTTATTTTTGGCTTTCATGAGTTTTAGCCTGATGTGTCTAGGGATAGTTTTATTTAACTTGATCCTTTTAAAGTTTCCTGAGCTCTGAAACTGCAAATTTATATCTTACACCAAATTTGAGAAAGTTTCAGCTCTTATTTCTCCAAGTATTTTTTTCCTGTACCCCGTCTCTTTCTCCTTTCTTCTGGGACACCAATGGCACAAGTATCAGGCCTTTTTCTTTTATCTCATGGTTTCTGCTACTCTGTTTTCCCCCTTCCTAATCTTTTCATCTATGTTCTTCAGTTTGCATAATTGTATTGGTATATCTTTAAGTTCACTGACTTTTCCTCTGTTGTCTCAATTGTGTTACAGAGTCCATCTAGTGAATTTCTAATTTCAGATGTATTTTTTTTCAGTTTTTAAGATTTCCATTTGGTTTTATTTTTATAGTTTCTCTCTCTCTCTCTTCTCCTCTCTTTCTCTCTTCAAGAGTACTAATCTTTGCCTTTTTGACCATGGTAATAATATCTGTATTAAATCCTTTGACTGAAAATTCCAACATCTAGGCCATCTCAAAAGTTGTTATTTGTTTCGATTGTGTTTTCCCTTGTAAAAGTCAGCATATATATATATATATTTTTTTTTCCTTTTTTGTAATAATAGGATTAGGAATTGTTTCCGCTTTTGTGGCTTAGCCATATGGTTTCTGTTACAATGGATAATTGGACACCAGCATGAAAGCTGCTATAAACAATAGAGAAATTAATGAAAGCAGCTGTATTTCAATAAAACTTTATTGATGGACACTAAAATTTGAATTACAGAATATGTTCACATTTTTAAATATTCTTCTGATTTTTTTCCAACTGTTTATAAATGTAAAAATATCTTCTAACCTCATAAGCCATACTAAAACTGGTGGTGGGGCAGTACTGGACTGTGGACCATAATGTGTCAATGCCTACCTTGAGAATTCGTCACAATTTTTTGGTTCCTTTTAGATAATTCATTCAAATTGTATCCCAGACTAGTCAAATATGTTGTGAGATTCTGACTACTGTTAAAATCTTCTGGAGAATATTGATGCTATTCTGTTTGTAGCAGAGTTGGTTAGGGTACAAAGCACCTTTCTGTGGGAAGAGGTTCTAATACCAGCACAATTTCCAGTCTGTGCTGTGATCTTTGGATATCCATCATCTACACACGCACTACTAAGAAGTTAATATGGCCATACACCGTCACCAAATATGGGTCATAGTTGATATTCTAGTTCAGCTCTCAAAGCTTCTGCTAAGCTTCCTTGGATCTCTTCTGTACATGTGCCTCTCAGGGTGAGCTTGCAACTTCTGAAGCACATATACAGAATTAGGAGATCTCCTTTCCCAGCCGTCTTCTCTCCATGATTCCCCTATACTCTCCAGCTTGCAAGAGCACCTTTTCCCTGTTCCTATTCATCTGACCAGGAAAAAAAAGAAAGTGTTTTTCTCAGAATGTATCTGCTGTTGGCCATTTCCACATACCTGGGGGTAACTTCTGGACAAAGTAGTGAGAGAAAAATATAGAGAAAAATAATAAAACAATGTGGCTTCCCCAAACATATGTGGCCTTCATAGCTCATGTTATCTGACTGCAGAAATGGGTTTTTCTCTTGGAGTTTAATTGCCCACACCTCCACACTGCTGTTACTACCATGTAGTGACCCAAGTTGGCCTTTGGGCACAGCCAGGAGAGAAAAAGGTAAAAAAAAAAGGGGGGGTTAGTTTATAAACTTGAAAGTTTTAAAGAGACTATATATTAATATACTTACATATTATACTTAATATCATTACAATAAAAAATGGTAATTATGTGAGGGAATGGAGGTTTTAACCTTACTGTGGTTCACATATACGTGTATCAAATCATCACATTATACACCTTAAACTTCTATGTCAACGGTATCTCAGGGAAACTGAGGGAAAAAGGATGAATAAAAAGTAGGTTTCAAAGTATTGACTTGTTGAATTGCTGTGTTGTACATCTGAATCTAATATAACATTGTAACTGTATTATTACATTGTATACATAACTGTACTTCAATAAAGAAAACAAAAGGTGTCTTTCCAGCTCACAGTGACTGCATACACTCTGGTTGGTTTGCAGTGGCCTTTCTTCTAAATAAAGAGAATTTCCTTCAGCTTTTGCTGTCTCTACCTGCTATGCTGTTCTGTCCTTAGCTCAATGCTGGGAGAGAAAGGAGGGGAAAAAAAAAATCCCCCATCATACTGCTCATTCTTCAAATTCTCAGTTCCTTCCCCAATCAACCTACAAGGTTTGACTTTTCAGAGACTTCAGGTAGTTCCTTTTTGCATTTAGTGTATAGATTTCAGTCATATTCAGTAGGAGAGAGAGCATATAATGAATTGACTCCGTCTTGGCTAAAATTGGATGTCTCCACTTGCTCCTTTTAAAGAATCTGTCCAGTATTAAATGTTCTTACTTAACCACAACAAAACCAGACAGCTTCTGCACAAAGTGCCTCCCACTGGAAAGAAAGGAGTGCTGTCTCTGTCCCTACTTCCCAGCCATATATTCTCTTTGGAATGTCTGATTATTCCATGCCATCCTTACAGATCCCTGTTTCCAAGGCACATACTTATATTCTGGCATTAAATCTACAAAACACAGCCCAGCGCACAGGATTTCTTCTAGGAACTAGGAAATGAGGAGGAAAAGCTGTTCTTGGCTTTATTTAGATCTTTGGAATCAAATACTTTTATTAGTCCACATATAAACGGCATTGGAAGGCTAGCACTCAGGTAGCATACCCTTGGGTTGCAGATTTTATGGATAAGGCGTTAGTTCAAAATCCACTTTGGGTGCATCCAATCAGCCTGTTTTGCAATGTTCTCTGCTGCAAAGGGACTCTGACTTAGCTAACACCAAGTTTGAGAAAGCAAAGACTATTCTAATTACTTTGTTTTAGTAAAATGGCTGTGGCAAAAGAAGGTTTGGCAAGAGCCAGTTGGTGTCCCAGCATGGCTGGGACACTGGGTAAGCAGGATCTCTTTTGGTGTATGCCCAATTCAAGGAACAGGAGTAGATGTTAGTATTATTTCATCCAGGGGATAGATAACTGAAGTTCAGGGAGTTAAAACAATAGACTGAAATTACAAAAACTAATATTCATGAAACTAGATCTCATATTATACCACTCACGAAAATAACTCAAAAAGGATTAACACTTAAACCCTAAGGCCTGAGACTATGAAACTTCTAGAAGAAAACATAGGAATAAAGCTCCTTGGTAATGATATTTTGTATATGAGATATAAAGCACACAACAAATTAAAAGAATAGGTGAGACTGTATCAAAATAAAAACTTCTGTATATATATAACATTTATATTTAATATATGTATATATTATACATACATATATATGTATATATTATATGTATACATATATCATATATATGTATATATTATACATATATATTTTTTTCACACACACATATGCACATATAGGCAGTGGAATATTACTCAGCAATTAAAAAGAGAGTAAATCCTACCATTTGCAACAACATAGATGGACCTGGAAGATACGTTACGTGAAATCAGTCAGATAAAGAAAGACAAGCACTGTATGATCTCACTTATATGTGGAGTCAAAACAAAACAAAACAGCAAAAACAAACATCAAAAAAACCAAACTCATAGAAAAAGATCAGATTTGCTGTTAGCAGAAGCAGTAGGTAGGGGAGGAAGAATTGCATATAGGTGGTCAAAAGGTACAAACTTCCACTTATAAGATAAATAGGTAGGAGGAATGGAATGCACAATATGATGACAACACCTAACACTGATGTATGATATATGCAAAGTTGTCCCAAGAGTAACCCTAAAATGTTAAAATGTCTCAACATAAGGAAAAAATTATTTTTTCTTTTTTATTGTATTTATATGAAATAATGTTAGCTGAGCCTAGTATGGCAATCATGTAATAATACATGTAAATCAAACCATTATGCTACACACCTTGGATTTATACAGTGACATATGTCAATTATTTCTCAATAAAAGTAGGAAAAAAGCCCTAATATTCACTATCCACATGAGTTTGAAGCCCACTTCTGGTATAGATCTTGTGTTTGTTACTTTCAACAGAACAAACTACCCCAAATAGGTTAGATTATCAACTGCAGATTATTTGCTCAAGATTTTGCATTTTGGGATGAGCTTAGCTGAGCAGTTGTTGGGATACTCTCCCTAGGTCATTCATGTGCACTCATCTGGTATGGCCTAAGTGAGACTGATTACTTTTGGTCTAAAAAGATACTATAGCAAACGGACAGAGAAAACAATAGGACCCTAATACACAGATGGGCAAGAAACACGAATAACATAAACAGTAAAGTTCAACAACAAATAATAATCGTCAAAGAACTTTTATTTTAAAAATAAAAACTATTTTAAAAATGATAATATCGTGTGCTTATTAGGAAGTCTCACAAGAGTCACTTACAAAGTTGTAAATCGACTTGCAACTGAAAAACTCCTTCCATAAAAATATGCTCATTCCTTTTTTTTTTTTTTAAGATTTTATTTATTTATTTGACAGACGGAGATCACAAGTAGGCAGAGAGGCAGGCAGAGAGAGGAAGAAGCATGCTCTCCGTGGAGCAGAGAGCCCCATGCAGAGCTTGATCCCAGGACCCTGGGATCATGACCTGAGCCAAAGGCAGAGGCTTTAACCCACTGAGCCACCCAGGTGCCCCCAAAATATGCTCATTCTTTTCTTCATAGTAATTCCATTTCTGTTAACCTTCTCTTGGAAAGTAATATACATGTAACATATTTGCCATAGAAAGATAATCACTATAGAATTATTTATAAAGTTGCAAACTTAAAGACTACTTTAATTCTCAGCAACAGGGGAGTGGTGAAACAGTCCTTAGTTACATATGTCTTGTGAAAAGAGAGGAAATAATGAAAATTACATTTAAAAAGGTAATGTAGTAAGATGGAATAGTGTCTATGCAAAAAAAAAAAAAAAAAAAAAAAAATGTTAAGAGAAGTGGCCAAATATTAAGGTTAACTACGTGGTGTTTTAATGCCTACATTAAACAATGCATAACCATAGAAGATAAATATACCAATACTTATAATACCTTTATTTGCATTTTTGAGCCCAGTTGCTGCTTTTATTTTTAAACTGTCCTAGGGGTGCCTGGGTGGCTCAGTGGATTAAAGTCCCTGCCTTCAGCTCAGGTCATGATCCCAGGGTCCTGGGATCTCTGGACAGAGCCCTACATCTGGGCTCTCTGCTCAGCAGGGAGCCTGCTTCCTCCTCTATCTCTCTGCCTGCCTCTCTGCCTACTTGTGATTTCTGTCAAATAAATAAGATCTTAAATAAATAAATAAACACTCCTAAATTTCAATGTACAAACAAGTATTTCATTTGAGCAATAACAAAAGTTACAAAGAAAATAAAGAAATGTTTTAAAAAAAATAAATAATAAAGACTTAGAAGCAGCAACAGGTCCAAACCTAGTCACCTGTCTCCAGACAGCAAACCAAGACTTAATTGTAGCAATGTGAAGTTAACCTGTCAATTTGGAATTTCCCTATCAGCACTAGCGAGATAATCTGCATGATAAACCACTGCCCTTCCCTCAAAGGAAGTTGATCTTGCCTGAAATAATCTTTTCTTTTACTAATAACTTCCTTGCCCCCCCCCCCCCCGTTCTGCCTGTAAAAGTCTTCCATTTTGTAGAGCTCCTTGGAGCCCTGCTCCTTTCCACTGGCTAGTTGGAATGCCGCCCAATTCATGAAGCATTAAATAAAGCCAATTAGATCTTTAAATTTACTCAGTTGAATTTTATTTCATTTCTTAAAAGAAGAAATTCCAATTTCCCCTAATAGCAAAATCTTTTTGTATTTGTCACATGGGGCTTTGAGATGTTCCTTTCTGTTTTTCTATAGTTTCGCTATTTTCTTTAGTTGGTAGATACTACACTATAATTGGATATATATAAATATTATCTATAAACGTTAGCACCTGGGGGTGCCTGGGTGGCTAACGCATGATCTCTGGGTCCTTGAGCCCTGAGTCCAGCTCCCTTCTCAGTGGGGAGACTGCTTCTCCTTCTCCCTCTGCTCCTGCTCCCACTCTTGCTCTCTTTCTCTCTCTCATAAATAAATAAAATCTTAAAAAAAAAAAAAGTTAGCACCTGAGGAACTGATATGTTTAATGCGTCCACAGAGCCTGATATATACAAAAAAGGGCAAGTTGGTGGAAGTGAAAAGTAATGGCCATCTGTCCGTTTGAAATCCAGCTAGCAGATCTTTAAATCAGCATGAACACGCACAATGAATACAAAAAGATCTGTGGGAGCCCCTCCCTCTCCCCAAAAAATTATGTCTTAAAAACTGTCTTTTTGAAAGTTCTTATGTTGCCTTTTCATTCATGGACACAAATTATGGACTGTTTACAGTCCATATTTTTTTCCAATTATTCTAAAATTGAATATAAATTTTTCTTTCTAGTGTTTGGGGCCCTCCAAAGAATGGTTGCTTTGCCACTGAATCAATGCTAGAATATTCTCCAATTGTTTCCTGAACTTAAATGTTACCTCTCAACTACAACCTGAGCATCTTAGCAGAGAACCCATAGGTTGATGGATGGATTGATTGATGAGGTTTGCCCCAGTCTGAAGGCAAAGGGCTGGACCAGACACTCTGTGGAGGGCCTTTCGGCTCAAGGGTTGAGATCACATCCCAACCAGTCTTGACGCTGTCAGTGAGAATCCCCAACAGACATTATCCCTTTTTAAGACATCAGTTGTCACCAGAGCTAGGTAGCAGCAGACAGAAGCTACTGATAAAGTTTTTTTTTTTTCTTTTTATTCCCCATTCTTTTTTTTTTTTTTAAGATTTTATTTATTTATTTGACAGAGATCACAAATAGGCAGAGAGAGAGGAGGAAGCAGGCTCCCTGCTGAGCCAAGAGCCCAATGTGAGGCTCAATCCCAGGACCCCCAGATCATGACCTGAGCTGAAGGCAGAGGTTTAACCCACTGAGCCACCCAGGTGCCCCTTTATTCCCCATTCTGATAATGTGTCCTAGACACTCAGAAATGTCTCCTAACACACTGACATACATTTTCTGAATACAAGAGAGATGCTGTCTTTAAATGTCCACAATTTGATCTGTATCCCCAAATCCTTTGGTCCAGATTTAAGACATTTTGGGGAATGGGGGAGACTCTTATAGCCAATAGACCCCTTGCGGCAGGAACCTATGACCAAGTCAGCACCAGTACAGAGTCCAGGTGAAGGGATCTGATTCTGGTTTATTTGGGGATTAAGTGAGTCCCAAATAGGGATAATCACAACATTTCCCGCATATCGTTGCTATAAAAATTTCTCTTTATTTTTTTAATTAAAAAATAGTATTTATTTGAGAGAGAGAGAGAGAGAGAATGTTTGCGTGTGAGCAGGGTGGAAAAGCAGAGGGAGAGGGAGAGTGAATCCTCAAGCAGACCCCCCACTAAGCAAGGAGTCCCACAAGGGCCTCGTTCCCAGGACCCTGAGATCATGACCTAAGCCAAAATCAGGAGTTGGCCACTTGACTGACTGAGCCACCCAGGTGTCCCAAGGACTTTTTTAAATAGTGAAAAGAGATATTGAGGGGCACCTGGGTGGCACAGTGGGTTAAGCCTCTGCCTTCAGATCAGGTCATGATCTCAGGGTCCTGGGATTGAGCCCCGCATCGGGCTCTCTGCTCAGCAGGGAGCCTGCTTCCTCCTCTCTCTCTGCCTGCCTCTCTGCCTACTTGTGATCTCTGTCTGTGTCAAATAAATAAATAAAATCTTAAAAAAAAAGAGAGAGAGAGAGATTGATACAAATTTCTTAATGAAATGCATGACAAATAATAAGTACTCAAAAACACAAGCCATTATAAGGCAGAAACACAGCTTTGGCCTACGAATGGATCTAGCTTATCAGAACTTCAGGAAAATTTCCATGGAGTACAGACTACTGTTACCTCCGAGAGACAACATTCATATTCTCAGCTTTTTTTTTTTTTTAAGGGTGTTTATTTTCTTATCTTGCTTACAGAACGGCAATAAAGAAAACAAGTTTCAAAATATATTGAACAACATTTGCCACAGAATAATTTGAAAAATAAATCTGAAAATGTCACTTCTCTGCATAAAATTCTTTGACCATCTAAAAAATCCCTAGCAGATCTCAAAGGGCCTTCACCTCTGGCTACCCCTCTAAGGTCTGGAGAAGCTACAGCCACAGTGAGACGAGACTTTCTGATCTTCCAAAGTCCTCTACCCTTTCTGGCCTCCAGGCCTTTGTTCCTGCTGTTCCCCACCCCTGCCCCCCTGGCGAGCCCTTTCCCTGTCCCTTGAGGGCCTGGTTCCTATTCATTCTTCAGATTTCCTTTAAATATCACAGTGTCAGTGGGCCATCCCTGACCCTGCAGACTAATTTTCATCCTGCTCTGTTATTGTCTCTGTATAGAACACTGTCATTTTTCTTTCTTCAACTTAGCGCTTAGAACAAGATTTAATTATGTAATTATCCTGGTGTTAAAAGTCTGACTCCACCACTGGTTTGTCAACGTCATGGGGGCAAGACCACGTCTGTTGTGCTCACCATCACGAGCCAGCACGCGGGGAAGTGCCTGGTATATGGCCGGCGTTCGATGAACAATGGCAAGAGAATGATTTTATGGAAAGAAGATGGAAGGAAGGAAGGAAGGAAGGAAGGAAGGAAGGAAGGAAGGAGAAATGAACTCAAACAGGCAATGTCATCACTATACTTTCAGTACTGAGGATGAGGACACACTAGAAGATAGCATTTTTGGCCACAAGTCTTCTGTTTTCTCTCGTGTTTCTGAGCTCAGGTACTCTCTTCCTGCAATTCCTTCACCTTCCCTCCGTGGCCTCCTGGAGAGTGGGGTCAGGAACTCTCTCCCGGCTCCCCACCTCCCTCCCAGGGGCATACATCCTGCACCAGCCCTCCCCAATCCTTTTTCCTCCCTGCTAGGAATCTCCGTTCTGGCAGCCTGCTGGATAGGATCCAATCAGCTTGCTCAGGCCATGATTTCAATTACAGATAGGAGCTTCGCATCGTGCCTTGTCCTGCGGGTATCTACCTGCTAATCCATGCATCGACGGTAACACGGCGGCTCTCTAATGGAGTTCCTGGCATCCTAGGAGATTGGGGAGGGATAGTCCAGGGAATGGGGAGGGGGGAGTGGGAAGTAAGGCTTTCTTGTCCTCCTCAACTCATCTCTGGAGACTCCAAGAATTTTACCAACAAGGTTAGAGATACGGTTAAGTGGGATGAAAACCACACAAACATAGAAAATAAACCACCAGATAATATAAGCAGTGGGATCTTATTATGGTGACATGGAAAACGAATGTATCTATAGTGTCTGAGGGCTCTCTCCCTGGGAGTTTAATCAGGCTTGTCTGTTAGGGGCGGAATTAGGGGTTTTACATGTATTATATATTTGTATAATTACATATTTGTATATATCATATTATCAAAAATCCTACTGTGCTTTTGAAAAAGGAAAAGAATAAAAATGTTAAAGGAGCTCAACAAAATGAAGGAAAATAGGCCAGACAGTCCTGTGTTCCCTTCCTCATTAAGAGGTTTGGTTTCTTTCTCCCTGTAAATGCACAAGCAGCTCCATCTTGACCAGAGTCCCAACCTCTATTATTCTGGCTTCTCTCTCTCTCTTTTTCTTTTCTTTTTCTTTTTTAATAATGCAATCACTTCCCTTTGAGGACCATACTCAAATAGAGACAGTGGGGAGACCGACATGAGAATGGACCAGTGTCCAGGAAACTTGGTTACTGTCCCAGATGTGTTGTAGGTTCACATTGGGTTGAACTTACTTCGAGTCAACTCCCCCTTCTGGGCCTTCTTCTCTGTAAACTGACCTGGCTTAGATCTTCTCCCAAAAACCCTTTCAAAGCTCAAAACTTCCATGTCTCTGAGTGAGTAATGACTCCTACCTCCTATTGCAACTTTATGGGTCAGCAAACTGTTTATTCCAGAAACTTTTTTTTTTTTAAAGATTTTATTTATTTATTTGACAGAGATCACAAGTAGGCAGAGAGGGAGGCAGAGAGAGAGGAGGAAGCAGGCTCCCCGCCGAGCAGAGAGCCTGATGTGGGACTCGATCCCAGAACCCTGAGATCATGACCTGAGCTGAAGGCAGAGGCTTAACCCACTGAGCCACCCAGGCACCCTATTCCAGAAACTTTTTAAGGCCCCGCTGCACTGCAACATTTGGCTGCTACCCTGCTACCCTGTCCTAGTTTCATCTGGGTGTCCTAAGACAGCTATAAGTCTTAAGAGGAACCCTGGGCATCATTGGTAGAGCAAGCATATAATTTATCATTCAAACTAGTACAATGGACATTAGTAATTATGCTTGAAGATCAGCCATCCACTGGGACTATCCTGGGTGCAGCAGGACACTGGAAAGTGTCCAGATTTCAGTCCAGGGAGCCTGGCTTCCTAGTTTAGATGCTTACATTTCAGCTCAGTCATTGGAGTAGACACTCCATGAAGAAAGGGGAAGGGGTTGTTCTATTCATAATGGCATCTTCCCTTAGTAAGTGTCACAAAAATATGCCTTAAAACATGATTAACTGGAAAAGCCTTGATTTTGTCAAGTGGAAGGAAAATCAGGCTAATGACATGTTCTCTTAAGTTTCACGTGGAGTCTGGCATATGATCGTGCAAGTATCAATTTGGGTTGTGGTTGGTTTTTTTTTTTTTCAATTGTATAGATGAAAGCTCTAAAGCTTAAAGAATCTAAGCGGCATGTCTAAGCTCCAAGTAGGCTGTGATTTTTGTCTATTTTTCCTTTTCCTTTATTAAAAAACCCACTCAGGGGTGCCTGGGTGGCTCAGTCAGTTAGGTGGCTGCTTTCGGCTCAGGTCACGATCACAGAGTCCTGGGATTGAGACCCACATCGGGCTCCCTGCTCGGCGGACAGCCTGCTTCCCTCTCCCTCTGCCTGTCTCTCTGCCTACTTGTGATCTCTATCTTTCTGTCAAATAAATAAATAAAATATTTTTTTAAAAAATCAACTCAATCTTTAAACTTCATTTTGCTTAATATATATTCTTATTTAATTTATAAGATCATGCTACCTGTTGCTGGTTCGGTTTAGACGAGAATCCATGTGGCTATTGATGTCTACACCAGGGTTTTTACAGTTATCCCTCAAACCATGCTTCTTTTCTGTTCCAAAGACATCCTTCTCTCAACTGTTTTTGAACATTTATTTATTTATTTGAGAGTGAGAGAGAGAGAGAGAGACCACAAGCCAGAGAGGCAGAGGAAGAAAGAGAGAGAATATCAAGCAGCCTTCACACTGAGCATGAAACCCAACACGGGACTGGATCCCAGGACCCTGAGATCCTGGACCTCAGGACCTGAGCCAAAATCAAGAGCCAGATGCTTAACCGACCACACCACCCAGACGCCCCTGCCGCTCCCTCAATTTTAAGCTCCATGAGAGACAGAGAACCTGACATTTCCCTAGAAAACATGGCTCCAGTAACAGCTTTCTCCCTTTTACTACACACACACACACACACACACACACACACACACACACTCTTTCAATATGTAGTAGAGAACTGTCTCTAGCAAATATTATTTTGGCCTCTAAAATAAGGCCCCTCCCTTCCCTGTGAAAAGGAAAAACTGAATAATGTTTCCTAAAAAATAAATGCAAATGTTTCCCTGAATGACATTTCTATTGTCTGAGACTTATGTGGCTTTAATGAAAGTATTTATATCAGAAAAATGAGAGAGGAAAGCATAAGGTAACCCAAATCTCTTTCTGGCTGAAAAAGCTCTCAAGTCACTGAAGATGGTTATGCCAAAAAGGCTTGGCAAGAAACAGTGATATTTGCAAATTGTTCAGTGAAACTGCTTTTATTTAGTCAATTTCATTCTGGTGTCCAATGGGTTCTCTGCACAGGGATATGTTTCTTAGACAATGACAAGCTTTACACCAAATTATGAGCAATAGCTGAAAATACAGTAACAGAATGTCACTCCTGATTTGTTTTCTGAGCTGGAGCTACGTGGTTAGAAATATCAAAGGGGTGATCCATGGGAGAGTAAATGTTCATTTTGGGGAGAGGAAAAACTTGAAATGGCTGTGGAATTGGGCACCAAAGCAGACAAGCATGGCCAGACGTAATGCTGCTTGCTCCAAGAAAGGGAAGAGAGACGGTCTCCTGAGCCAGCTGGCGTCTGACCAGTGAGCTCCCCACCATTCCCCAGCAGTGATATTGCCTTCGTCACACATGGGTCCAGCTTTGCAACCAAACTCAGCATTTGAGATCTGAGGCAGGACTTCTCCCAGAGGGCAAAAATGAGCTCTTCAGAGTTTATAGTCAGTTGGCCAGAGGAGAGCCACTCTGTACTGGCTTGAGACACCAGAAAGATCATAAATGCCTAGAGGAAATAGTGGGGAACAGTGCTGAGAGAAGAAGACTGGCTCTGTGGTCAAGCAAGGTGAATGCACAATCTCAGATGTAGCCTGGAACCATGTGGAAGCATTACCACCTCTAAAATCCTCACTTTGCTCATCTGTAAAATGGGGAGACTATTTGTCTCATGAAGTTGCTCTGATATGTGCTTAATGTGTGTAAAGAGCCAACATGTGCCAGCATGCCCCTTTCTGTGGTTGGCAAGTAGGAGGATTTCCTTACTGTCCCCCACTGGAATATAAAGTCTCTCTACTCAGACTGGCTTCTTTAGAAAGGATGGCGCATGTACTCGATACTGGATCACATCAGCAAAAGACAGTGACGTTTCTTTTATTTTTTTTTTTTTAAGATTTTATTTATTTATTTGACAGAGAGAGATCACAAGTAGGCAGAGAAGCAGGCAGATAAAGAGGCAGAAGCAGGCTCCCTGCTGAGCACAGAGCCAGACGTGGGGCTCGATCCCAGGACCCTGGGATCATGACCTGAGCCGAAAGCAGAAGCTTTAACCCACTGAGCCACCCAGGCGCCCAGATAGTAGCATTTCTTGGGGGGTAGGTATGTGCTCTGCTGGGCAGACTGGAGTGCTCCAGTGAGAATGGGAACAGTTTGGCATCAGACCAATGTGGGCTTCTGAGAGGGGAGACCTTGACCAAGTTATTTATCCTCACTAAGCTTCAGGTTGTTCATCCCTAAAGTGGAGATATTACCTATCACATTTTTATTAGAAATAATGCTTACAAAATGCTTAACACATTACCATGTATGAAGCCCTCAGTACATGACTATTATAAATATTCCCATTATAAATATTCCAGGTTTTGAGAACCCTCTAACATTCTTTCTTCATATCCTCAATTTAACCACACACACACACACACACACAATTTTACAATTGTTTTTATAATTCAAAATTGTGAGGGGAATAAAACTTATTTTAGATTTAAGACGTAAAACAAATAATCTTCTAAAAACCTACATGTTCCAAGGAACTGTTTAAATCACATAACCATTTTTACAGAAGAACAAAGGAATGCAAAGAAGAAAAGTATCTTGACTACATCATAAAAAGAACTATGTGACTGTTTCCAGAAATACTTGGTCATTTGCTCTTTTTGTTAAATGAGGCCATTTTCAGACAGTTATACTAGTGCTGTATGTCTAATGTGGGTGTGCTCCTGTTCGTCTTTGAAACTGTCCCAAAAGGGACAGTCCAGTTAGTATCCAGTGTTGACTGAGCCATTTGTGTGCCGAATCGTATCAACATCGTATTTATGATGACGGAAAACAGTCCCGATTGTCTAAGGTTGTGCAATCCTTACTAGGGCTTTAGAAGCAAAATCTTCCCTTAAGACCTTGATATATGATGAGATCTTGTCTGAACGCTAGTCAGGAGGTCATCCGAGGTGCTCTGTTTTCTTAAATCCTATGACATCTGCCTATTTCATCAGGAAGATACAGTTGCTAAATGTAAGAGTAGTTCAGTTCCTTCTATCTGTGTGGTGTTTAGAAGCAGGGACATTTCTGTTCTTATTCCAGCTCTGCTAATTACAAACCCTGTTACTTCAGGAACATTACACAATCTTCCTCAGCCTTAGTACTCTCATTGGAGTACTAAGGGAAGGCTTGAGTCAGTAACCCCAACTTCACAGAGCTTCTGTGATGGTCAGATATGATAGTGTGTAGAAAGACCTTAAGAGAGTGCCTGGTGCGCAAAGGGGTTTGATAAATGACAACCATGATTATTAGCATTAGGAGTTCCTTAAGAAATGTTCAGTTCCTTTGTAATTCTTAAATGCTGTCAGGAATAAATGATGGAACAAAGTGAAATCGTTTGGTAAATTCTGCATCTAGGAAACCACTTAATGCCAGGCAAATTGGTTTGCTGTTGACTGTTTGAAACATGATTCATTTTCAAAACTTTGAACTATTTTGAGAAGTTAACTATATCATGCATTTTTAAACAATTTTAGCAGCATAGCTTTTGCCAAAGAATGACATAATTTGACCTTCTTTGAGTAAAGGATAAGGACATAAAGATAGTGAAGAAGAGAAGAATGGAAGAGCTTTATACCAAAGGGACCAACAACAACAATAAAAAAAAGAGTTCAATGAGGATCTTTTAAGAATTCTGTAACCTTCACAAGTCCCAGCTTTTGCCATTTTGCTAATTCATCTCCTTTCCCATGCATGTTAGCAAAAAAGTCTATAAAAGCTCAACTTCTTGCTGGATGTGTACTATTAGGCCAGACATGTAATCTTCTGGTTCCGCTGCTTCTTACTCTATCAACTGGGAATAAAATAATGTTTACTTACCGAGTTATTAGGAATATTAAATAAAATAATCCATAAACATAACTTAGCAATGAGTCTTTTTAAAAATCATATTTGAAAAGGAATTAAAATCAATTAAGAGTAGTTAAATTCCTTCTTCCTTCAGATTTCCAGGTTTAAAAAAAAATAAACCAATAAAAAAGGAGTCCATGAGCTTAACCAGGGAACAAGGATCATCAGGAGACAGTGACGGATTTGACCATGAATAACTGGGAAAAGTGAAAGTGGAGGAGTCTGAGGACTGGCAGGAAGCAGAGGACGAGACAAAGAAGAGAGGCCTAAGCCTGACACTATAGCAAGACACAAGACCCTAAGTGATCCCTCCCAATGGTACAGATGCCCCAGATAGGGTTGTTCGACCATTTTCTCTTTGGAATGACCATCACCCAAACCACCAAAGGGTCTTTTAACCAAACTCTGTGTGAATTTCACGTAAGTCTTCCCAGAGGACATTCTCCCTGTTGTGAGCAAACATGTGATATGCGACCTCTCAGAACAGCACCATGGGCTGATTGACAGGGGAAGGGGGGTGGTACTTAGGATCAGGCTCCAGATAGAAAAGTAATGCCCCGTGTGCACATGTGCACAGGCACACACACATGCACGAAGTGCTTATCTAACACTGGAGTTTATTTTAAAACATGGGCTTCTGGATGAGTAAATTTTACTCTTCAACTAAATACCTCCATAAAGGAGAAATGTCTTCAGCATTACAGTTTAACTACTGCCCAACTGTAATTACTGTCTTAGATTATTGTCTTAGAAAGGGTGATGCCCAGGGAACCTGGGTGGCTCAGTAAGTTGAGTGACCGACTCTTGATTTTTGGCTCAGGTCATGACCTTGGGGACCTGAGGTCCAGTCCTTGTTCTACATCCAGCACAGAGTCTGCCCATCTTTCTCCCTCTCTCTGCTCCTTCCTCCACTCACACACACTCTCTCTCTCAATAAATAATAAAATCTTAAAATTTTTTAAAAAGATTTTATTTATTTATGAGAGAGGAACCCCATGTCTGAGCAGGGGGGGAGGAACAGAGAAAGAGGGAGAAAGAGTCTCAGGCAGACTCTGTGCTCAGTGCAGAGTCTGATGTGGGACTCCCTCCCATGACTCTCAGATCAGGACCTGAGTTAAAACCAACAGTGGGCCCCGTAACTGACTGTGCCACCCAGGCACCCTGGGTGCCTTTAAAAAATAAATAAAATCTTTAAAAAAAAAAAAAAAAAGAATTCCCTTCCTATCATCTTGTTGAAGACATCAACATTTTAGATCAGATTGATACTCTCCATGTCTTCTCCTCCCTAATTTTCCCTAGGAGAATTGGACCTTTCTCCATGTAGACCATGAGCTTCCTAAGTAGGGAGGCCAATCTACTAGAAACCAAGGCCAACCAAGGCCTCCTGGTGACATTTACTCTTTCAGGTGCCCTGGGCATACCACCCTTACTAGGACCATGATGGAAGGTGAAAAGCTCTTCTTGCCTGTTTTGACAGGATTTCAGCTCATTGGAAAACACACAACCAGGATCCTAGAATCCAGTCAGAGCAGAGCCAGCATTAGAACTCAAAGCTCTAAACCAGCAGGACGATGTTTTTTCCTACTTTATATATGTGACCGCACATAGATGTTATCAGGGATCTAGTAGCTGCTCTATAAACAGTGGTTGAATGAGTCTCAGAAGTGAAATTAACTCTTGGGTTTGGGGAAAACAATTATGATTAAACACTTCACCTGGGAAGAAACCAAAGCTCTAAGAGGTTAAGTATATTCCTCGAGAGGACTGTAACCGCACAGCCAGCAGGGTTCCGAGCACAGTGCTATGTTAGCTTGTCCCAGTGGGAACCAGTGAGAGGCATCCTGCCCGCAGTGGGTGGCACACAAATCAGAGAGCTAAGGAAGAAAAGTCAGTGTGGAGTGGAAGAGCCATGTGTCCTTGCTTACACCTCCAAGGTCTTGCATACTTTGCATATTCATAAACACAGAATAGTCATGCCCGAATAAATATGACTGTGTGGTGTCAGGCCTCAGTGCTCCTCCCCCTTCTCCCATCTCTGATTTCCTGAGTGACATTGACCATGACACCTCATCTTTTTTCCATCTGTAAAAGAAGGGCAGGGGGAACCAGCGATCTCTGCAATCTCTTGGTCTCCTTTAAGTGATTCTGATTCTACAGGATGACTCCATGTTTTTATCTCCTGGGATCACTACTGCCTGAACAGCTGCAGAGATAGCCAATCTTTACTCCAGACAACTATCTTATCACAGTACACAGAAGAGACAGTACAGAGTGATGTGTTATGGTTCTTTAAGCTTTATCATAAAACAACCAAAAAGGGGGATATTTAGTAAATCCTCTCAATGTCTTGTCTATACCAGGAAGAACTTCTTAACACAAGTGTTGTGAATTCAAAGCAAACGATTCAAGCTATTGGTGAGGTGGGAAGTGAGAGAAACCCTTCTAGAAATTCTAAGTAAAACAAAACGTACTATAATTTGGGTCTGGAGGTTTTTTGTTGTTGTTGTTGTTATTGTTCTTTTTTCCCTGGGAGCTATCTGCTCTGGCTTGATGCTATTGTTTTTCCCAAGAGAGAATGCAGCTGTTGCTATATGTCTGGGGGGAAGATATCCATCATCCAGAACGTATCACAAGCTATTAATAATGTATCATAGCAAATCTACCTTGTCTCAATAAACACCCTGTCTCCAAGTACAGATAAAAGGTCCAGCAGGCAGATGTTGGAATTTATTATCCTTACATTTCCCATTTCCTATTTCTCTAAGGATGGTGTCCAGTATCGGAGTTGTCCTGTGGGGATGGCAGGAAGAGGAAACTAACATTTGCTTAGAAACTTCTGCGTGCCGGATGAGAACATCTACAACCCTGAGAAGTGGGTCTCATCAATCCCATTTTACAGATGAAGAAACTGAGGCTTAGAGAGGAGAAGTAACTTGTCTAGGAACACTCAGCTTGTCAGTACCAGAGAGAAGAGAAGCCTCCCAGATGCCTCGAGATAGATAAAACTCTTGCTCTATCGTCGGTAACCCAGGGTTTGGGCGGCTGCTGTGTTCTCTCTCCTATTCCACCTGCTATAGCTCTGTATATAGTAAGTGCTCAGGCAAGCTTCGCCAAATTTAATTTCTGAGACATGAACATGGAATTGAGCGATGAGTGAAGCAAGGAAGACTACTCTCTGAAAAGGGATTCCCACACAGGAGCAGGGATTCTTTTCCTCACTCTTTGTCTTCTTTGCGGTGCCTGACTGAGCTGATAGAAATGTAGTCCCTCCCCACCCCTTGATTACAGAACAGCAAGTTGCACTCATACTTGTCCATTTCTGTCTAGATAATGTCCTTCCTGCTTGGATGAGGAGGGGGTGTTACATGTGTGTCCTTCAGCTCATATTTTAGCACTTCACAAAAGGGATGGGAAAAATAAGCAGATCAATACTTTTGTCCCTGTATGCCTCAGCCCCTCCCAACCCACTACCACATGCCTTGCTCCTTTTCAAGAGAGACAAGGGAGTTGCCTGACATTCAGTTGGTGGTGATTCACTGCTATTTGGGGTCACGCTGTGCTGAAAAGTCTTGGGAATCTATTAGGACGCCGTCTAGAATGAGGGGCCACACCAGCCCACCTCAACCATGCACGTGATCTGGTAAGAGGATGCAGCACCCACTCCACAAGCCCAACTGTTACAGACTCAAAGAAGAAAGATAGAGACAGTTGTATCTCCAATACTCTTTCCTAAAAAATTCTAAACTGGAAGCCACAGAGTAATATCTGAGCTAAGAATATCCTTGACATTATGTTTCTCCATAATTACTGCCATTGTGGGTGGGCCTTCCTACGTCCACAAATCCAGAATGGAAGAGGGGACATAGGCACTGAAATCCCATCCAAATTTCTCGCTACTGTCACTGGGTTCTATTCCCCATGAAGGAAGGGAAGGTGCTAACATTTGTAGCAGAGTTGTGTTAGTGATTCAAATGGAGTGTGCTGACAATTTTCATTCTCGAATCAGCCGTTTTAGGTTACATTTATATAGATGCGAAAACTGAGGCTTGGAAAGAATTCAGGTAGCTTACCCAACTTATAGAGCTGATTAAGGGCAAAGTTGGGATTTGACAATGACTTAAAGACAAAACTCATCTCTTAGAATCATGCTTCAGCTGCAGCTGTTTAGAAAAAAGCAGTGTATATTCTTAGTCCTCAAGGAAATAAGAAGTGAAACTCAGATTCCCTGGGTATCTGTGTGCCCTGAAAGGAAATCACTCATCCATTTCCCTTTGAAGCACCTCTCCGAGATAGCCAGAGTGCTGTGCAAAGGAGTCCTCGTAAAAATAGGCATTGCTCACCAGGCTCCATTTCCACAGCCCCAGGAGGAGGAAAAAACCCCACATGGTACTAAGAAAAACTGAACAATTTTACTGACAAATTAAAGGTTTGGAAAGCAGCGGCAGAAACTGGTCAGCTACAACTTCAGAGAAAAGTGCACTGTACATTTCAAAGCCTCCACTTCAATTATGGAGGGAGAAGCTGAGGTCTGGGAACTGGTCCCCAATGGGTGTGCGCCAGCATAAAATATGCACTCTTGCACTCACCAGGGCTTGAGGTCTTTTAAGGAGGGACTGGATAGCAGGAGAGGGAGGGGTGGCAAAGAGCAAGAGTGAGAGAGTAGGGGTGCGGTCGTTCTGAGAGATCTGCCAAAGGGAAGTCTTGTTCTGTTCATCAAATGGTACAGCCTAAGAATGGGATTTTAGAGATGAAGTTGGCAAATTGAGGACAGGACTTAAGAGAGGACCTGGCCCAAGCTCAGCTTGGCAATGAAGACCAGCACGGGCTGAAAAAAAATAAATAAGTAAGAAATACTGATGAAGCACATTCACACAATTTTATTGCACATTTTATATGTGTAATAGATAATATATATAGTCATCACAATCTATATTCTTTAATCCATATTTTATAGAAAAGAGACTATAGTTCAGAAAGTTTAAATAAGATAATTCGTAAATGGCAGAACAATCCTCTTTTTTTCTAAGTCTTTTTTTTTTTAAAGATTTTATTTATTTATTTGAGAGACAGAGATAGCGACAGAGATAGTGAGAGGGGCGTGAGTGAGGAGAAGAAGAAGAAGGCTCTCTACTGAGCAGGGAGCCGGATGTGGGGCTCAATCCCAGGACTCCAGAATCATGACCTGAGCTGAAGGCAGCCTTTTAACCAACTGAGCCCCCTGGCGCCCCATCTTTTCCTAAGTCTTATGAATCACTTAGTACTTGCCAAGATGCAACTTCCTCCAGGAAGTCTTCCTTATTGCTTCAGATATGAGTCTAAACTCAGCCACCATGGCTGAGTTTCTACCCCATCCTAGTGCCTGCCTGTTGTATTCTAAGGGCCATTACATCTCTGTCTCTGCCATTAGACCTTAGGTTCCCTAAACCAGGCACCTGCGGAGCCTGTTTATTTTTTCACCCCTACCTCCCAGCACAGTCTATGTTCAGTATAAAAATGAGGTTTTTAATGAACAATCTCAGATCTTCTACTCTTCAGGAGGACTATGGATGACTTTCATTCTCACCCAGGGTCCACATTCTGTCTATCCTCTTCCTCTTCATCCTCCTTCCTATTCCCCCATAAAACCCTGTCAGTTCCAAGTCAAGAAGATTACTGAGTATATGATTTCATTACGAGGCAAAAGTAATAGAAAACAGTATTATTCATTTTCCATCCCAGTGATGTCTGCAGTTGGAATAAGAGAACTAATTGTCATTTGTTGAGATGCAAGTGGTAACATCAGGGCTGATAACAATAGCTGATTTCACCTTGAATTTAGTCAGCCCCTCTTTGCAAGCATTTCCTCATTTAATTCTTGTAACAGTGATGAAACGTACAAAGTATCGTTATCCCTGTTTCATTGACGAGGGTCATAGTTGCTAAATCCCTAACCAAGAACACTCCCAATAATTTGAAAGTAGTTGTATCTAATTCTGAAGTCAATCGGGTTTCTCTTACTCTGGCTGCCTTTCCAAAAATATACATAAAGAATAATAGAAACGGTCATATACTGAGCATCTCTTATGTGCCAGCCACTATCATACTCTCCATGTATATGTCATCTAATGAGTTAATGCGCCCAGAAATAAAGCTAGTACCTCTTTATGGATTGATTAAAAGGAACTTAGGGAGCTAAGCTGATTGAGAGAGGTTAAGGCAAGCAGCTACATCTAATGACCTCTTGAGTTCCATTCCAGGATTAACAGACAGCATGTTGGAGATTTATAAGCAAAACATCAAGGAAAACACACAGGTCTTTACGTGCAATTTTATCATATAATGAAGGCAGGGACTCTGTCATCATTGCTTAAGGGTTGGTCCATGGGGCTTCACGATGTGGAAACTCGGGCACGTGGTCCCTCCCAAAGGCAGGCCCTATTCCTCGTGACTGATGGGCCATGTCTCAACACAATCTCTCTAGATTCACGGTGGAATGGCAATTATTTAAAATTGGCTCAGGTCTGCATACTCCACTGGATTCTTTTATCCCACTTTAAGTCTTTCCCTTGGGACAGCTTAAACAGCTCTTTTTAATGACAAACTATCCGTCCACAGGACTGGAAATGAAATCAAGCTTTTGTTTAGCAACCAGTCTGTTTATTTATTTTCCAAGTTCATGAGTTTATATGTATGCTGCTCTTAATGGGCAGTGCATAAAAATGCCTCTTTTTATTTTCTTTTCATTTGCATTGTTGCTGATAATGGCTGTTATCAAGCCATTAGAGGCAGAAAAGTACCGTTTTTGCCTTCCAAGATGGGCTGTATTTGTGTATGTGTGTTCTATGCAGATTGGCCAATATGTTAAACTTTCTTTTTTACTTCTTCCTCTGATACAAATGGCTCTATGTCAGCCACATAATTTTTCTCACTGATGCATGGAATTATATATATATATATACATGCGTGTGTATAATTACATATATATTTGTATGCACATATGTGTGTATGCACACATACATACACACACATGTGTATATACACAAGCACACTCCTACACATATACATACACACATACACATAGAAAATCTGCTTTTTAGATCAGAATGAAAAGTCTGTGCCAGGGATGTGAAATGAGTTCTATTCCACATCAAAATCTGAAGCATTGTTATGTAAATCTGTAACATCATGGTCTTGTTTTGTACAAAAGGCTTGATGGACTGAGTCCCATACAGAGCCCATTTAAGCTTTCATAGTTAAACTAAAATCACTGTCGAGTTGTATTTGAGAGGCGCAGCCATATGAATAAAAACTAAGGGAAGTTATTCTTTATTCAGATGTTTCCAAATGTCTACTTATTGTAAAAACACAAAATAGTCAAATTTGGGAAGTGATGTTTTAAAAGATTTCATCGATTCTTGGGAGCAGCCTGCATTGAGTAGAGGTTATGAGATTCTTTCATTCAAGAGTCAGAAGAGGACATTCATTTTTGTTTTCATTAGCATTTTAGGGAAGATGGGTAAAATGACATTAACTAGCATTTATTGGATATTATCATGTCCTAGGTCTTTTCTAAGTATTATTTCACACTGTCCTCTATAAAGAAGGTCATGTTTTAAAATTCACATTACTTCTGTGAAGTATTATCTTCATTTAATTTGTTGGTGGAGCCAGGACCAAGAGTGACTGTTGCCAACACAGAAAGATTAGAGGGACAAGGACCCCAACATGAAGGAAGGCCCAGGTGTTTGGTAGATTAAAAAAGCTAAGGTCAGTCTTGTGATGGAATGAAGGCTTAGAGAGACAGAACAGTGTCTCTCCATTAGAACAGTGGTTTTTTTAACTGGGGCATTTTGCCCTCCCAGAGAACCCTCGATAATGCCCAGAGACACTTTCCTTTGTCATACTGTAGGTGGGGGTGCTGCTGGCAGACCGTGGGTAGAGGCCACGAATGCTGCGAAACAACCCAGGATGGATAGAAAGCCCTGCACAACAGAAAAAGTATCTGGCCCCAAATGTCAATAGTGTGGAGACAGAGAAACCCTTCATTCTCCACCCAAGACTCCCCATGCTCCTCTGTAGGAGCCATTTTTATAGATCAGCATTCTACCCAAGATCTGGGAAACAAATGTGATGTCAGCATGTGTGTTGGGAGGAAGCATATGGGAGGGGAACCAGATGCAAACCCCAACTCTGCTACCTATAACTGGTACATCTGGGGGGAGTGATTGACCCTCTTGATGATGGAGTTTCCTCACGTGCATGTTAGGGAAATACTAGCATAAACACCATGAGGTTCTTGGAAGGATTAAGTGAGATACTGCTTACGAAGCTTTGTGAGACACCAGGTAGAGAGTAAACATTCCACCACTTCGTTGTTTTTATTTTCAAGGCTGTTATTAGTGCTTCATCTTTTATTTCCATTTTTCTGGAGAGCACTCAGTTTTTAATACTACCTTTTCTTTTTTTAAAAAAAAGCTTTTATCTCCAGGTTAGGTAGACCTGCTTTCACTCACATTTGATGACAGACTACAACAGAATCAGAATGAGGAGAGGGCCAGGCTGCAGGAGGAAGCTGCGGGCTATTTTTAAAAGAAATGCTCTTCTATGCACAACTCCACAAACACTTTCAATATGGTGTTGTCAGTATCTTATGGACATATGCAAAGCTCCCTGAGAATCCCAGTCCTCACTACATAATCAAGCGGCATCTCTACGTAGGACTCATCGAGCACGGGGACTGGAGCTTGGCCTTCAGCCCAGAGCTGTTGTTACCCGACTAAACAGAGCATCAGACAGCCTGGGAGGGCACAATGCAGACATCTTGGGTGGCTTTAAATCACAGTCATCGAGCATGAGGAAGACCGGACCGGAGAGATAAAATGGGTGAGGATAGCAGAAGGGAGACAGAAAGCATGAACTGGGTATTAGAGAATTCAGAGGGCTCATTCAAGAAATTTGCTCTCAGTCACACTGCAAATGCAGGGAGCTCCAAAAATACTTTCCTCTCGAGCCTTCTGCTATTCTTCAAACTAAAAGGAGTCTCCTGATTAGAGACGCTATCAACAGGATCCTGAATCCGGGGACTTACAAGAAAGGCAGATCGTGGCAATCTTGTTATCGATAAAACACTGTAAAGAGTGAAATGGAATGTGTTGTTTACTGCCTGGTACAGAAAACAGAGAAATAAGAAATATCCATCAAACTCTCCCATATAGCAAATAAACTTTCTGTTGAAAGATAAGAGGGAATTCCTGTGTTAGATGTCAAATCCTTCTGTTAGTTGTTTTCTGCCTGTGGGTGGTGGGCATCAATCCTGCTGGGCAGGTGGGACTGGTCCTCTTGTTTGCCATTTGGGAGATGCTACTCCATCATCTGGGGCCTTGTGAATGCCTGGAAAATTCTCTGGGCAAACTGTCATTCTAACTAGTGTACATCTATCTCTGAGAGGGAGACTTGAGTTATTACAGAATTCTGAAGCATGTTGAAAGGTTATCCATGACATTTATGCAAATAGTACAGTTGACCAGGACCATCAGCTCCACCATCCCAAATCATTATCCTTGTCTTCCGCCTCACCAAACCACAGCTACCACCACTATCATCATCAACATTATCACATAATCCTGACCCATCACTACCATCATCTTCTTCATCTTCAGCATCATCATCATCACTACCCCCACCACCATCAGCAGCAACACCAGCATCATTCCCCTCATCAACATTGCCATCACCATGATCATTGTCATCATGATGACCACCACCGCTATGACCTTCATTAGCACCACCATCATCATGAACGTCTTCAGGATCACCACCACTACTATCACTATTGCTATGTATCAGGGACTGGGCTTGCATTAAATATTTCATTTAGCACTCACAGAGGAGGTGATCTTATTCATTAACATTCCTTTATTTATAGTTGAGGAAACTCAGACTCAAATGGGTGAAATAGTTTATCAGGGAGCATACTTAAAGGGACATTGCCCAGTACATAGCCCCTTGTTAACATCATGCCCACTCTTCTGGGACTGATGCAAAAGTTCTGTCCTTCATGAAGCATCCCCAGATCCTCACTATTTTTTTTTAAGATTTTATTTATTTTTTAGAGAGAGGGAGGGAGGGGAAAGAGAGAGAGAGGGGGAGAGAGAGAAAGAGACACTGCCAGTGAGGGAGGGGCAGAGGGACAAGCGGGCTCCTTGCTGAGCATGGAGCTCAATGACCTGGGGCTCCGTCCCAGGACCCTGAGATCATGACCTGAGCCAAAGTCAGATGCTTAACTGGCTGAGTCACCCAATCATCCCCTTCTCCAAATCCTCACTGTTGGTATGTCTCTTATGACAACATAGTCTGAGCTGCATTATGGTTGTTATGTAGAGCAAATCAGTGTCCCATCTAGTCAAGTAATGAGAGGGTGGGGTTGATTATTTCCCAGCACACAGTAAGTACTTAATACATTGAACGGTTGCAATACTGGTGGCCTTTGAATAAATTTTATGAAGGTTCTGAATCTCTTCCTGGATCCAAATTAAAGCACTAAAATACACATTTATCTCTCTAATAATGTAGTAGCTGAAACACTCCTAACTTAAAAGACACAAGATAAGGAAAAAATTGTGGTTAACTCCAAGGCTGACCACGTTAGAGGTTCTCTGTTAAAACCAGAAACAAAAACAAAGAACTTTCTGCTAGAGATAGAACTCTTGATTTAGCCTTTGTAGGAGCCTTGGGCCCAAAGCCAGGCAACTCTGTCCCACTTCACAAAGAACTATGAGTCCCTTGCAAGGTTAGAGCCCCTACCAGGCCATGGTTAATTCACTTGTTTACCAGACAGTGAGCTCCTTAACGGCAAAGACTTTTACTCACTTTTCTCTGGTTCCCTATCTTAGCACAAAGCCTACCACACAATGGATACTGGATGAGTTTTTGGATGAACGAATGAATTTGTTCTTTATTTATTAATTTTCCCAACTGTGAAATGCAAGGAAGTATGTTAGGTGAACCCCAGGGAAGAGCTCCAGATCTCACATGATGAAAGGGGATGAGAATCCATTGTTATTAAGTCTGATTCAGAGCAGTGATGGCTGAAGTAGCTTTTGCTCCTATGCAGTTTTAGAGAAGATGGGGGAAAAAAATAATAAAGGCTTAATCAGGCTGGTTGAGCCATTAATTTGGCATTATCTTTATCTTTGCTAGTAGGAGGGCACAACTACTGCTTAGGAAAGAACCCAAAGGATGCTTTAGTTTCTTTTTCCCTTTTCTTGAACTCCGATACTTTAGAGCAAGGTCAACTCAACTAATCCAATCCACACCCCTCCATCCCCATTGCATTGAGAAGGAGAGGTAGGAGAAAGGAAATGGGGAGGGGGAGGAGGGGGGAGGAAGAGATGATGAGGATGAGCCTCATTAGGCATAGACAACACATTCCGTTTCATTCTTTACAGTGTCCTATGAATAACAAGTGAATGTGAGTGCCAGCAAGACAAAGGAGGGAAAGAGTAGAGCTGAAGACACCCTTGCCCTCTACCTGAGGCAAAAAACAAGATGGAGAACTGGTTTCCATCAACTTCCAGATATAATAAATCATATATATATATATATATATATATACACACACACACACACACACACACACACACACACACACAGATATAATATATAAAATATATAATATATAAAATAGCATTTAATTCAACTGGCTACTCAGGCTACTCCCAGATGGGGGCCTCTCAAATCAGATCTTCACCAGCTTTGGGGAGGAAAAGCTCAGCCACACCCATTGGTAGAGAAAGGAAATCGGTATCATGAGATTGGTAGAGAAAGGAAAGTTTGAGAAAGGCCTTCAACGCACACAAGCCCAAAAAGCCCAACACACATTTTCTCCATACTTGTTGCCTTGAAAGAACATTTGGGAGGACAATGCTGTACTACTGGGGAGAATTTCTTTAATGGTTTATGGCCCAAACTAGAGGACAGAACTTTCTCTTGTCTACAAAGAGAGACCAAGATAGCTGGCTCTAGAGATTTAGAGATTATGGAGACAGGCCATTGTCCTCTCTTCCCTGACCACTTCAGTGCTGCCTCATGACTGGTCTTCTAACACCCACCCATTCTTACAGCCTTCCAACTTATTCCCCTCACACCCAGGAGAGAAATTCAAGACTGACTATATTATTCTCCAGCTGAAACACTTCAGTGCCTTTATAGTGCTTTTCGAGAAAATAACAGCATATCAGTAATCTTAGCAGGGTCCCCCATGACCTGGCCTCTGGCCGTGTCTCCAGTGTGCCCATGCAGCTCTTCCTCTTGATCTCTGGGTTCCAGTTACATCAGCTTCTTTTTAGTTTCTCAAGCACTTCCTGGAACCTTATCCCTTCATCTACTTCCTTTTGACACAGATATCATCTGTCCTTTAGATCTCAAATCTGTCTTCACTCCTCCAGGGACGTTTGCTCTGAAGAACCAGCCTCAGTCAAGGCTCTCTCTATCATACATCCTCAAAGCAGCCTGCATATCACTGAAATTCAGATGTGTACGTTATAAGTCTACATGTTTTTGTATCCTGTGCATCTGCCATATTGCCGGCAACATGGTTAAGTATTCGACAAATATTTGTTAAATGAGAGTTGTGAAACGGTGGAATGCTAGCTCAATGAGAGAGAGAAACAGAAAGAGAGAATCAGGGTCACCAGTGTGGCTAGCTGGAGAATTACCATGTTAGTGGTCCAAACATCTCAACTAAGGGATGAGTAGTTGATCTATGTTTCTATGCATGTGTGTGTGTATGTGTGTGTGTACGCATACACCTTTCTGATTCCGCCTTGGTAGGCTAGTACAATATATCCAGAAACATCACAGAAACATTATTGAATATACAGGAACAAAGTCCTGTCAAGAGATAGGGATTTTAGATTCTGGTTCCAAAGGGACTGGTTGTTTGACCTCTGTTTATTTATCATCTCTCTGAGTTGCCTAATTTTCATTTGTAATAACGATACAACCATCTTCCAATGACTTGACTGAGTCCTCTTCTGGGCAAAACTAACCTAGATATCTAGTGAAAATAGAAGGCTCCATCTCAGTACTAGGGAACCTTCCAGTTTAACAGGAGAGAGACAGAGAAATATTTGAGAGAGAGAGAGTGAGCGAGCATGTGCACAAGTCGTGGGGAAGGGGGGCAGCAGTAGAGGGGGACTTCCTGCTGAGTAGGGAGCCTGACATGGGGCTTGATCCCAGGACCCTAAGATCATGACCTGACCTGACAGCTGATGCTTAACCAACTGAGCCACCCAGGTGCCCCAATAAATCTTTACAGTGACCAGGAAAATACCATTTTCAAGATGTGGATAAAGGAAGGAAACAACTTCATGGCACTGCTTGGGAACGTCAAGGATAGCTCTCCTGACAGGGCTGCTCTGAGAATTAAGCTAAAGGAAGAACTCTCCTCCTGCAGATAGAACAGCCGTAGACACCAACACTGGGGCTAAAGAAGACTTAGTGGAAATCCTACTCCACCTCTCCCTCACTGAAAGCAGACTTCCACTTAACTCTCTGGGACCACTTTCCTCATCCACAAAATGGAACTTAACGACCCCTCCTCTGTCACGTGGGGGTGGTATCAAGAGATACTATGCACAAAATACTTATTAAAAAATCCGACGCACAGTAGGTGCTCAGTAAATGGTAGCTGAACTTAATCGCTTTTCTTATGCTCCATTTCAATGACTGGCAGGTCAGGGAGTATGCTTTTTAATGGCTTCATATTTCTGTGGGGAATGGTTGGCATAACTACACCAAGGGGCAAAGTAAGACAGCTGAGTGTTGTCTTTTGATGTGTCTTTCCCAAGGCAATTCTCACAAGACTCCCGCATTATCAGTTTCCTTGCAATACCAGGAAATTACAGAATGCCATGGGGGTTTTGCAAGGGAAGCAGCCATGATGAACCTGGGGAGATGAGATGTATGCAGATTCCTGCCAGGGCTTATGCTGGGGCCTAGGAGAGGCAGTGTGGCAGGCCTTGTTCATTACCTCTAATAGCTTGAATGGACCACCCTGACCCCCTTGGGAAAAATGGAGAAGGGCTGAATGACATGGAGAACCACTGGAGTGTTTTTAGGCAGCAAGAAAGGAGAGAATCAGGCAGAGATGACAAGAGTGTGAATATCAAGCATCCAAGTAAATTTGTAAATTTCTAGGCTCAGATTTCTGAGTAACCATAGGAGGGACACTTAGGGCTTTAAATGATTCTATATTAAGAACAATCAGATCTCAAGCATCTATCAGTTCACTCACCATTCAAGACTCATCCCATTCATCCTCCCTCTAGGACACTTTCTCTAATCCTTCAGGTCAGACCAGCCCCTATTTCTTTCCCGAGTGACCCACTACCGATTCTGTGCCCTTTGCAGCCATCATATTGAGTGAGGAGGACGGGGACCTCCATCTCTGTCTCTCGTGGCCTTTCCAAATCTGTCCGCTCAGTGCAATCTCTTTCCCTGCCACTGGATAAATACAGCAAGCATCCAAATCTTTCTTACCAGTCTTAGCCCAGGCAAACAGTTCTCAGGTGAATTCCATTCCCCCCAAAGCAATCTCATTCTAGCAAGTATAATATCCAGCCCCACTAAGGCAATGTGAAGGAAGGAAATATCCCATCACTTCCACTAAGGCAAGCCAGAGAGACTCGCAGTTAACCCAATCTCTCTCTCTAAAAGTTGCCTTCTTTCATTTCATATCACTTTTGGTGTAACTGAATCGTTTAATAACTATCATCCCAATTTCCCAACTCTAAGATGTCTCTTGTCTTGAGATCTCAGCTGAAGTTCCTATTTTGACATTCCATTTTACCATAATCATTGATTAGTCGGAATAGCTCCGTGCCAAGGGGGACTATTTTAAGGGAATGCAGCATATGGATTAGCATGTACACTAGTTTCTTATTTCTTAAACTGAAGAGTACAAGATTTAATTCCTTTCAATGGTAATCACATTGAAAGAAAAAAGAAAACACAGGAGAGTGGGGTTCTAAATGAATAAAACTCTGCAAAGAGGTTTGAGAAATACTTCTAGAAATTTGTTAAATATACATTACAAAGTCTTCTAATTATTCTGTAATTGGCCAAGGCTATGGTATTCAAGCATGTTCCATACAATCAAAGGGAAATAGATATTTGGCTGATGGGCCAGACACACTCTTTAATCCTTTTAATAAGCATGCCCTCAGCAACAAAGCAACATAAATTTAAAAGCATCTCAGTAACATTGTATGAAAGGGATTGTAAAAGGAAAATAAATGTCAATTAAGTGCCTGGGATGGGAAAATATCGATACCACCTCTATTTAGTTTTCTATCTTAAACATGAGACTTTACACATAAAACACTGCATTTTAACCCATTAGCATATTCCTCAAGCATGAATCATGGGGTGTTTCAAGGACCTGGCATTCACTCTTGGGAAAAGAATCTTAGTTTTCTCTGTTTTTCAGACTAAACTGGGCACTGTTTTCTCTGTTGCCCCCATGCCTGGAAAAATATACTTAATAAACAGTTGTCAAAGAAATGGATAAATTTATGAGCACATAATTTATGGGCACAAAATCACTGTGGGCACAAAGTGATGCATACACAGAGACCCTGAACGCAAGAACCTTGGGTCTAAAGGAAAAGAGAAGCCAGGGTTTAAAAACGATGCAGAGACAAAGCGGACAAATTTAGAAAAGCCTCCCTGAAAAGAGTCTGCAGCTTGTCAAGCCTTCTCATTTCTTTTGGAGTTGGTCCTCGGGATTCTATCCTGTCCCTCAATCTGGGGCTTCAGTGCAGAAAGATCACTGAGGATGATCCCTACACCTGACTGACGAGGGACTGAATCATTCCTCCAAGGTCTTGCTTTGGAATGGGGAAAGGATGGTGGAAGAGGAGTGATTTGCTCTCCAGCTGTCAGCTCACCGAGAAGGAAGAATACAGACAGTGGAACACATGCCTCCAACACCATGACAGATGAAAATTGATCATCCACACGTTCGTTCGACCAATGTTAATTGAGCATCTACTGCATGCCAAACTTGGTTCTAGATTCTAGGGATACAGAGTGAACAAAAGCAGACACAGAGAGTCCTTGCAGTTAGCAGGTTTTAGTCTAGTGGAGAAAATAGGCACTAAGTGAAGAAGTAATGAATAAATAAAATAAACAAAGTGAATGTAAAGTTGCAACTAAGACACATGCTCTAAAATTAATTTTTAAACTACTAAGAGAATGGGTGGCTTTAAATTAGCCAGAGACAGTAGGCAGTGTCAGGAGGTGAATTTCCTGATCCCAAATCTGAACTATTTCTAGGCCACAATGTAGCAAAATTGGTAGTCCCCTGCATGGTCTCTATTTTCTTTATTTTTCTTTTCCCTTTATAAGATCTTCCTATCCCCATTCACCTAATCCATCCACTGGTTCTGAGTAAAATTTTCTTTTCTTTTTTTTTTTTTTAACCATTCGTGCCACATGTTGTAATGCTTGTGATTTCATTTCACAGAAACGCCATAAGGTAGAGATGAGAAAGCACAGGGGACTCGGGTCTTAATTTGAAACCTAGGTCTATCTCTTACCTCCTGTGTGTCTTTGGCAAAATTGCTAAACCTCTCTGTGTCCCTTTCCTTACTTAAAATCACTTTTTTTTTTAATAATGGAATTTTATTGTGTAAGTCACATAAAAGCAACTTCAAACAGAATTCTGAAAACTAAAAAGGGAATCCACCATCTCCTCTCTCTCGTGTTTCTGTCATAGCTCTTTGCTACGAGCTTTTTGCTATACCTCTTTGCTTCCCATCCTCATAGGTGTAGAATGCCCTTGCACAGATACCTGAAGTATCATCTCAGTATACCTGGACTTTGGAATTCTAGGTCCAATGTTTCTCAGTAATTTGCACAATTAACATCCATGTGCCTTTTAAGTCTTTCTAAAGTTTGCGTTTTTATAGAGGAAAAACAAGTCCAGAATCTACATGTTGAGATAGTGAGTTCCCTAGGACATGTCCCTAGAAAGCCAAGACAGTGACCTGGCTCTGCCTGCATCCCTGAGGTGCATGGAGAGGGGAAGGCACTCTAGAGGAGGTTTCAGTGCTACAGGAAGGACATAGAGACAGGCCAGAGGGCACGAATGGGGATTTCAACTCCAGATTGATCTAGGATTCTTCCCTGATTTTGCCTTTGCTCTCTGAAGTGGTGAGAAGGGAGGGAGGATTTGACTTTTTAAGGAAGAGGGAGGGAAAAGCAAGCAAAAGAGCAAGAGAGACAGATAAGCTGGTGGGGTGGGGCGGATGTGGGGGCAGAGATTTAGGAGATCAGCCACACAGCCCCGTAAGAAAATGGGGAAGGGCAGTTTCTGGGCTGGGGTGTGTGTGAAAAGCAGGATCTGCAGAGCTGGCCTCACTCCCTGGGATAACTGGAGCCTCATGTGGCTATTTCAGGTCTTTCTTCCATTGAGAATTGTTTTATTCATTGACAGGAAATCCCATAATTAGCTTCTCAGGTTTTTTTTTTTTTTAATTTTTTATTTTTTATAAACATATATTTTTATCCCCAGGGGTACAGGTCTGTGAATCACCAGGTTTACACACTTCACAGCACTCACCAAATCACATACCCTCCCCAATGTCCATAATCCCACTAGCATTTAATATGAAAATTGGAAATTGGAGTTTAAATTAAATTTGACCTTTGAAAAAACAGCAATGATATCCTATTTCAAACCAATACATTATTGCTAAGAGCAACGTGAAGAAGTCATAAACACATTAACAGAAAAATGAATTACACGTGAATACACATATGTGGGAAATTTACAAATATGTAATATTTATCATCGTATGGTGGGGTACTGACAATTTTATTCTATGTTTGTATGCTGTTGATACTGTTTTTATATATAGTATGATTTTATTTGTAAACTTGGGAAGTGCTATGTATACCCACACACACACGCACACACATATAGGTTATTTTTTCTTTTTCTATTTGACATTATATTGAGAGAATTTTCCTCTGACATTAAATATTCTTTGAGCATAATATCCCTAATTGATGAATTTAGATGCATTATTCTTTATTGAAACATTCACTGAATCATTTCCTGTTGTCAGGGATTTACATTATTACCAGCAGTTCTTTACTATAGGCAACACTGTGTTGAATAGTCTTGTGCATGTGACTTTGCCTGCAATTCATTCTTTGGATAAATTCCAAACAGTGAGATTAGTCAATCAAAAAATATGGGTATTTCTCTTGATACTTGATGTTAAATTATTTTTTTGCAAAAATTTATATTTCTATCAGAAACATATGAGTATCATCTCCTGGGACCCTTGCCCACCCTGGGGGTATGTGTGTGTGTGTGCGCACGCGCGGAGTTTGTGTGTGTGTGTGTGTGTGTGTAAAGCATTACCAATTTAATTCTTCCAGTAATATATCTTATTAGCAGGCTAATTCTCATTGTTCTTATGTATTTTTTACCATTTGTACAGTGTTTTTTTTCCTTTTGTGAATTTCCTGTTAATTCTCCATGCTCATTTGTGAGATATCTTCATTTACTTTCTTTCTCTGCCCATATCATTTATATTCTACCAGCTTTCAAACGGATTGTTAAGTAACTTGCAGCAAAAGACAAAGATGCAATCAAAACATTAAAATCAAGCCAAACAAATCACGCCTCACACATGCCAGAGGAATACTGCAATTTAATAAACATTATCACCTGCATCCTCCTATTCAAACGTCACCAGCTATCTGGGAAGTCTGGGAAGTACAACCCTCCTTATATCGATGGAGGAACTATGACTCCAAGAGAGGAAGTGCTGGTGCTGGGGTGGATAGCTGATGGCGGCCAGCAACAGAACTGTCACCACAGTGGACTTCATCTCAAACTTAGGCTGTCAGTTTATTCATCCCATAGCTCTTTATTGAGGACCTGCTATATGCCACACACTGTTCCTGGCACTGAGGATACAGCAGGACACGAAAGAGAGAAAGTATTGCTTTAAATTTTAGAGGGGATGGAGGATAGGCAACAAGCAAAGATATGTATTTTGTTAAGAGGATGAGGGCCAGGAAGAGAAATAAAGGAGTGTGGGTAGGAGTAAGAGGCTCAGGGTGGCGGATGCAGGCATTATTGCTTATTATGGGATCTTATCTCTCCCTCTAGTGTGTGCAAGATCTCCAAGTGTTAAGATTCTCCTGAGCAACCAGGCAAGTGCTCTTTAAATGAAGACAGGAGAGAGCTAAGGGGCTGCAGACCACTGCCACACCTCACCCCTCCCCGGTGTCACGCAGCTAAAATGTATTCAGAAGTCAGAAGTGAAATTGTGCAAATCTATCATCGACACTGCCTTCAAGGTTACCTCCAGGGGAGCTAAATGCGCGCCTCTGGTGGGGGGACAGAACTTCTAGGGGAGTTGTAACTGACAGCAGCTGCTTCTGCAGGAAACCCAAAGAGAGCACAGCGGAGGAAGAGGCGGCGGCAGAGGACCTACTGGCCTCTTGGAGGGTTCAATGTCGTTTCTTGGACACAACAAATAGCTTTCCTCTCTTCCACATGAAGCAACGGTCTCTCTGATTGATTTTTCCTTGATTGTGTAACTCTGATTACAAGCACGACCAAGGGAATCCCAAGGCATTACTGCAAAGCTCAGGAGTCTCTGAAGAACCAGACAGTTGGTTCCACAAAAATCCCAATTCCTAGCATGAAACTGGAGAATGAAAGCCAAAGGTGCAAGAAAAGGAATGTGCATTCACGTCACATAGCTGCGGCTGGAGTCCAGAGCTGAGTCTGGAGGCTGCGAGATCACGTTCTGAGGTGCTGATTGGCTTCATAATGACAGCTCAGTCTCAGAGGGCAGTGAAGCTAATCTCCATGGTCAAAGACAATGGTAACCCCCAGGAGACCTGAAAGGCTGTCTGGTGTTCTTGTAAGACACCAGGTAGCCATCTGGTCCTTACCATGCAGACCACGTAAGTAGACAGGACATTCACTAAACCTTTCTAGGTCTGACCCACGAAAAACAAGAATTTTCTTTTAATTAAATGAAAAAGAAGTTGCTTTTTAAATTGTAGTTAAAAAAAAAAGAGATCCACCCTCTTTAGCAAATTTTCATGTGCACAGTACAGTACTGTTACGGACAAGCACTATTTTGTATAGCATTCTCTCTGGAACCTTTTTAATCTTGCACAACTGAAACTTTAAATGCTTTGAACAGCAACTCCGTATTTCGTTCTCCCCCTTGTCCTAGCATGATTCCACTTATATGAGGTATCTAAAGCAGCCAAACTCATAAAAGCAGAAAGCAAATTAATCTAGGTTTTGAAGTTTCTAAGTTTTATTTCCACGCTCAGATATTTTAAGAGGCAACCAACTTAAATGAAGAGACAGTGCATGTCCAGCTTGGAACAGGGAGCACTGCAGAAATACACATTACTTACTGGGAAGGAAGGAAGAGCTTCCATGAGAACACCATAACAGCCACCACACTCATCCTTAGTGGTGAGCTCAAAGGTCTCTCTCAGAGAGGATAACAAGTCATGGCCCTAAGTTTGCACACTTAACAAGACGGAAAGACTAAGTGGTACCTGCACGGGCCATAAGAACCCTCAGCTCACCGTCTCCCACCCAATGGCAGCCTTGCAATCTGTAACCCCGTCTTTTCCGGGGCTGTGACCCGTTTGACAGTGGCTCGTGCGTCCGTGTACGTGCACGGGTGAGTGCGCGCGCGTGGGGCCTGGGGAAGGGTGCGCCAAAAGTCTAGGACGCCTGGGTGGCTCAGTGGGTTAAAGCCACTGCTTTCTGCTCTGGTTATGATCCCAGTGTCCTGGGATGGAGCCCTGCATAGGGCTCTCTGCTCAGCAGGGAGCCTGCTTCCCCACCCCTCTCTCTCTGCCTACTTGTGATCTCTGTCTGGCAAATAAGATCTTAAAAAAAAAAAAGTCTATTTAGTGAGGCCTCCTGTGTTCAATTAAGGCTGCCATACTTGCATATTCACTTATTTTATTCATTTGGGTATCAAACGACCCTGCAAGACATTGTGCTGGGGACATAATGCCAAATAAGTCATACGAATCCCCTGCCCTGATGAAATTTTCACTGAGATGGGAAAGCCAATAATAGGGCAGTCATTTTAAAATAAGATCCATCTTGTACTCAAGAAATGCATGGTGTTGTGGGAATGGTGATGGGTAATGGGAATGCCTGGGGTTATGTGGGGCCCAAGAAAAGATCTCTGAATGGGGGATGTTTAACCTGCTGCTCGAATGGGTTGTGTGTGTGCCTGTGTGAGTGTATGAGAGACACAGACAGAAAGAGAAAGAGAGACAGAGGGACAGCCCATGTGCTTGAGTAAAGCCAGAACACAGCCCCTATTTCCCATGAAAACTCCCTGGCCAGGGTCCTGCTAAGCTGTTTGCTTAGCACAGGGCAGCACGGAGGCCCCTTCCTCCAGGTGTCCCTGACCTCACTCTTATTGTGGAAATCTCACACTTCAAAACATTGGACTGCTCCAGCCAGATTGTTATCTACATCAAAGAGAAGGAAAAGCTGAAAAGGATGAAGGGTGGACTGAAAAGCATGAACATGGATGTTGAGTGAATGCAGATGGTCAGTGGGGAGCTTCCCTCCAGGACTGTTCTGTTTGTTTGTGAAAAGAGATAGGGGCTAATCCTGACTGCCAATCCCTCAATAAGCACCAGACAGGGCTGAACCCAGCATTCCCGTCTGTCTATAAAGCCCAACTCTCATGTGTCTGCTGGGCTTTGGTTCCTGGACACTTCTCTGTTTGTTTTTTAATATCAAGACACGATACACTATAATATTATAGACCATACTAAATGGTTGCTTACATTTTCTGTTTTAAACCTCACAGCATTTATGTTGGAGGTGCACACCCCTATATATTGCACAAGAAGAAAATCAGAGTTAGGAAGGTGAGTTCCATATCCAATGTTCCACAAGCCTTGCCAAGTATAAGAACCCAGATTCTACCCTATACCCTACACCATACTGGAATGCCAAAGCTTCCAAAGGAAAATGTAAAGAAATAACCCGGAGATTTAATCAGCACAGTGATGCATTTCTTTCCAATCTTTTTTTTTCCTTTTTGCTTAATTTTTTTAAAAAAAAGTTGATAGGTTTGAGCGTGAATAGAATTTTGCATCCTGCTTTTTTCTTAAAAATTGTAATATCATGAACATATCAGCATCAGAAACTCTTGGTAACCACAACTATATATGGTTTTATAGTCTGTGCAGTATTGATAAATAGCATGGATACGTATACCATCATTTATTCAGCCCACTAAGCTCTGGGTACATGTTTGGGTTCTTTCCCTTATTGTTTTTATTGCTTTGGGACTCTAAGTAATGCAGCCATAAGCTTCTTTCTATATACACTATACTTCACTTATCAGAGTCCAAAAATAGTAACATGTTAAATGTCTTGAAGTGATTTTAAAGCAGGACCTGATCCCCTTCTTAATAAGAACCACATCTTAGTAATCATTTCCTCCAGTGAGAAAAATACTAGTACCTAGTTTATATGTTTTATAATTGTTAGAGGATTAGTGTGCACGCGTGTGTGTGTTTGCAAACATGTGTGTGGCAGGGTGTGCATCTGACGCATGAGGAAACTGTGTATTGTTAACTGCTATGATGACAAAGTTGATCATGGTGATCCGAGGCTCTCCCTGGCTCTCCCTGCCTCCCCAAGCTCCACTCTGCTTTCCCCAGCGTGTGATGGAAAAGATAGACCTCTGTATCAGACACTGCACACATCAGCTTCTTGACTCCTCACTGCAGCTCTGCAAGGAAGAGCTTTAGAAGAAAACAGAGCTCAAAATGAAGCGATGGCTCCAAGATTATACAGCCAGGAAATATGAAGCTGAAGTCACACACAGGGATCAGAAGCCCACTTCTCTTCCAGCGCATCCTAGCGCCTTTCTGAGAGACCCCGTTCCCCGCCCCCCGCCATGTCTTAACAAAGCTTTAATGCCGGAGTTGCCTGTATGAGCCTGTAGTGAATATAATATAAACATATATTTCCCTCTTTCTGTGACAAGTCTGACATAATTCTTTCTGGAGGCTTTTCCTACACATCTTCATCACACGTCAAGGATGTTTCCTCTTGGCACCCTGCGTTTTTGGCTTTCCTACACCTCAGATGTCCCCCACCCCCACTTCACACTTCACATTTTCTCTGCATCCTGCTAAGCTTGGCTGTGGTTTATGGGGAGGGAGGTTAAGCCGAGAGGCGCCAGGCACTGCTTCAATTACACTTAGCCTGTTCCAAGGGCTTTAATCATGACCTCTTTCTCAATGGATCCTTTCAGAAAGGCCGGGGGAGGGGGCGGGTTGGAGAACAGGCAATTGGAAACCCTAGTAGTAATCAGGGTCCCAGACCTCCAACTCCTCGAAGAAACACAGCGGGGCCTACGATTCATTAAAGGAGAAAGAAAACTGGAAAAGTCTAGCCATTCCTGTTGGAACCATGTGTACTGGGGGCAGGGTAGACAGTAGACCCAGATCATAAACAATAAAAGGAAAGAGTAGGTGATAATAATGAGTCTGTGGTTTTAATTAGGAGGTCTCTTGGGCCAGATGTTCACTGACAAAGAATGAAGACCCCTCCTGAGATACGTAATGAAACTCAGACCCCTTTGGCTGGGGAAGGGGTTGGGGATGCTGGGAATGGATGCACTGTAGGTTTTCAGGCCTAGAGCCTGAAGCTTCTGTGATGGGGGACTGGAAGCGGGCGCGTGTGACTTCGGTGGAGACCACTCTCTAACCCTGCTGGCTGAGGCATGTGTAGTCTCTCCTGAGCAACCCATTCAACAGAGCACTCCTGCTTCTGATTAATAGAAGGAGGACAGCCAGGCGACCTGAATCCCTGCCTGGGCTGGGCTGTCTGAGGAATCTGGGCCTCTGGGCACTGTCTGGGTCTCATTGTCATGAGAAAAGACTGGGTGAAAACATCTCCGGCATCTTTCTTGGCATTTCCAGCCATCAGGCCCCTGACCTGAGTAGGGTCTGACACATGGCTGGCTTTCACCATGTAAAGAGGGGGTGAGCTACAAGTATAATTTTGCCAACCTTCTCATTTCCCAGACATCTACCTGTACATTAATTTCTTTGCCTAGGCCAGATAATTATTGCAGTATGACCTACCAGCTATTAAGTGCCAAACTCCTAAATGAAGAAACATGGAGATGGACATCTGCCCAGAGGGGGTGAATGAAGAAAAGACAGTCATTGTAACAGTAGCTAACATCCATGGGGCACTTTCTAAGCAGTTTCCATGGCGTATCCCATTAAAGTCCCAGGAGAATGCTGTGAGGTAGTTCTAGCCAATCTCGTTTTTACAGAGAAGAAAACTGAAGCTCGAATAATTTATGGAATGTGCCCAAGCTCACACCAGTAGTGAGTGGCCGAGCTGGGATTTGATCCCAGGCAGAATATGTTCAGAGACTGGTCTCTAAGTTCTCATAAAAATAACTGAAGAAGAATAGTATCAAAGGAAGGCAAGATTTGGGGGCACAAAGAACATGGGGGCTGGAGGCAGAAAAAAATTACTTTCCTCTGGGCCACAGGTCAACAAACTGGTTCTGCATTTTACACTTTGCAGGCCACATGGTCTCTGTTCCTACTCTACTCTGCTGCTGTAGCATAAAAGCAGTCATGGAGAAGATATAAATGAATGTGTGTGTGACCATGTTCCATGATATCTTTATTTACAAAAATACATGGATTTGACCTATGAGATAGAGTCAACCCCTGCTCTAGGTCATCATCAGAAATTGAGACATGGAGAGGTTCTGCGAGAATATATAATTCAATGCCCTCATTTAGATATGACCACCTTGAGGTTCCTAGAATCCAGGGATTGAGTACTGTCAGAACCAGTACTTTGTTCATCCATTAATGAGCTTGCCCAGATTCTATGGCTGGCGAGAACTGGACTTGAACCCATGTAAGTCTAATCATGAAATCTGTATCATTGCCTACTGAATTCCATTGACTCCATTAATATTAACTGAAATGAATGTCTGAATGGACACTTCTCTAGCAAGTTCCAGTGTTGCGTAGAGTTCTTCTGTTGTGAACCATACCCTTGTCCTCTTCCCGCTAACCTTGTGACCTTAGAGAGGGATTAGCTTCTCTGAGAGTCAGCATTATCCTATTGTTACCAGGTGTGTTAGGATGATCAACATCTCTATCCAAATAGACCTTGCTCTGATTACAGGCTCTGCGATGTATAGCTCTGAGATCTTAAGCAATGTCACACTCCCCTAGAGATGCCAACCATTGCCCCCTACTCACATCCTGTAGGGATACCCCCACCACCAGCCACAATCTGCACACCTGGCAGACCAACGCCCCTCACAGGAATGACTTCACACATCTCACTGTTCACTGGACTTGATCTAAGGTGAAGGCGAAACATTCTAAAATAAACCAGTTAAGTGTCTCTTTCCCTAAAACCTGCACTAAGGAGGCATACTCTGAGTTGCCAGGTGAATTCTACTAAGGGAGGTCAGGAGTGTAAGGACCCGGAAACTCTGTTCATACCAAGGACTTCTGTAGTTTAATTTTTCTTTTTTGAATCTTCTATATATTGGACCAGTTTGGTTATAATTCTGCTTTTAGGAGAAAATGTGTCCTAAGACTTCCCATCTGTAATTCAAAGATAACTGGTACATAATTACAAAGTTTGTCCTGGTAACAGCTAATGAAAAGCAGAGATCTGACACATGCACATGAGAAAAAAAAAAAAAATGTTAGGTCCGTTCTTGCTATTTCTTTCCTGAAACAGTGATTCAAAAATCTGATTTCAAGAAAAGAAGTGCAACAGCTATATTGCAATCATGGGTCCATGCACACTTATGAATAGGAAGAGATATGGTGAAAGCTATCCTTGACCAACCACTGACATGGCCTACAAAACCTCCTGGCAGCCTCATTGGTAGACTCCTTTCCAGTTCGTACCTAGATACTTCCATGGGGAGTGGGTGGAAACTCTTCTCCAGCATGGTGTCTGACTCCATTGCTACATGACTTTCACTGTTAGGTCCTTGTTTAATTGTCATGTGCTACATACTGGCAACCTTTTTATTAGTAACATGGTACACCTAACCTCCCTGCAATTTTTACCACTGGTCCTCTGAGTTTTGGAGCCATAGGGAAGGAAGCACATGGGCATTGCAACTAAGTTTAGTTGCTTGTTGCAAGCCACATGTACCAGGGTGTTCAAGGAGAATCTGCAAATACATATGCAAATATATAAAGAGGCCTCATGTTGGAATGGTAAAACCATGAAGGTTTACATTATCTATTTTCAAATGTTTCACACTTGGTCAAATGTCTCTTATAATTTTAATAATGGAGATACTTTAAGATTGAAACATTTGAAGATGGGTTTTTTTCCATGCCCTATCTTTCTTATGCTATTTATTCCTCAGTCAAAACATGTCCAAGTCCTGCCATTGTCTCTCATGAGATATAATTTCCATCTTTGGGTTTCATCCAGTTTATCAACATCTTTTTAAAACATGGAATTCAGAAAAAAAATGCCATAGTCAAACTGTGAGCTGACCAGGGTTATCACTTTTGTTTATTTTTCTACCTGCCTTGCACTAATCAAGAAGATATGGGAGAGTGTAGCTCCCCCAAACCCACGCCCTCATCCTGTGACTCCAATGGGTTGTACCAATAGATAAATAACAATTTGTAAAAACAGAGAACAGCCTTAACTTTAACAACCACCCAGGAAGTCTACGCCAATGGCACAACAATAACTTCATTTCCCACTAGACCTCATTGTCCTCAAGACCTGTCTTCCTCAAATCATCTCCTTATGTCTCATTCTGCTTGATGAATCTGTAACTTATATTTTCTCATAGGATTTGGTACTGGTTATTGCTTGGATACCAGGTAGTAGTAGTATCCTGGGACTTCCTGAGCTTTTTTTAACCCAAATTTCTAGTTTCTTAATTTGAAGTCTTTTTTTCTTTTGGTAACACTCTGGAATAGATTATAACTTTTTTGATATCAGGTTTGCCATGTTTGGTTATGAAAGCTGCCAGTTTCCATGTCCTAAAGTGGGTATTCTAATGAAGGCCTAACACAACTATAAGAAAGTCACCAATCTAAATAGGACTTCTTGGCAGAAGCTAGTCCCATCACAGAGATAGGGATGGGCTGGGACATTGGTGGATGAGTGCTTGTTTGTTGACTATGGCCCAGGAGGGAGGGTATGCATTTGGACGGCATATTTCTGAAAGGCTGGTTTCTTTAGGACCTAGGGTCATCCACGGTACCTGCTGAGAAGTCAGTGGGTAAGGAACTCCAGAAGACACGAGAAAAGTTTGCCTCAACGCATGTTGTCATGTTTTGCTTCCTTGCCTCTTTGCATCTCACCGCCTGCAGCCACTGAACTGGAGGGAGTCAGGCTGAGCCATGTGAAAAATTATTTCACTAGGATTTGTTTTCATTGAAGACAGGCAAATCTCATAACGTCTATCTCAGAAGATTCCTGAAGGGTTATTCCTCTGTTCCCAAAACTAGTGCTTTAATTGAAAGGGACTGGAAGAGACCAGAAAACATCCAGAGGCTGGTCTCAGGGGCTACTTCAAAGGACAAAAGCATGGTGTAGGACCATGGTTCATAGACTTTAGTGTGGATCCAAATCCCATGGAGGACTTCTGAAACTCAGATCCCAGGGTATTCTGAATGTCCATGGGTCTGCCTTTATAACAAACTCTCAGGAGATTCTGATACAATTGGTATCCTCCCAGTATAAAGGGAGGAGAAGGTTCAGAATCAATGTCACATAAGCTCAAGACCCACTGTTGGCACTTAGAACCATGTGGTCTTAGCCACGTCATCTTGCCTCTTCGAGTTAAAGAGTATTATTGTTGCTACTGCTGCCTATAAAATGTTGAAACTAGTCCTTACTTCAAAATACTATCCAAAGGAATTGATCAGATAATGTGTGTCAGAGATAGCTGTACACAGAGCAGGTCATTAGGTTCTTTGTGTCCTCCCATACCTGCACAGGTGGGGCACAAGGAAATGATGCTACCACTTCATGTCACAACCACTTCCCCTGACTTTTTACTTAACAGAACTTCTTACCATGACCTTCATAAGCTCAAATGTCCACCACAGCAAAGAGCACTCAAAGCCACTAGCCTGGCCAGTGGAGACAGGATGTCCCTGTTGTCTCGACATCTGGCCTCTCCAACATAAGCCTCTAATTTTCTGTGGCTCTCTGCTGGCCTCCCTTCAATGTGGGAGAGTGGTGTGGATAACAAGCCCCATCTGTGAGGCAGCTGAGTCCCAGAGGCCCCCCTTCTCCAAGCCTTTGAAGAATCCATCCGCCTTCTGCCTGGAGGTCTCCCATTGTGGCCAGCACCTCTGTTCTCTATTAACAGTGGAGAGAGCATCCATATATTAAAAGAAGGAAGCAAATTAATGTCCTATTCTGGGATATGCTGAAGCTTACCAGGATGGAGGAGGCTGCAGCAGACAACAGTGTCTTGGACACAGACTCTACTGAAGTTGCATCCAGATTGACACTCATTTCTCCCATCACTGTGGAGCAGGCGGCGCAATGAATGAAAAAACGTATGATCTGGAGTGAAATAGTGGGGTCTGAATACAAGCTCTACCAAATGGCCTTGATCCCAAGCCTTAAGGCCAGGTGGAAAAGTTCCAACAAGGTCCACAGAGACCTTTGAGAAAGATCTCCACCCTAAATAAACCTAAGATTATTTTTAAAAACAGAAAGAGATAATTAAGAAAATGAGTCTAGTTTATTTTAAGATATTAAAACCAACTGACCATTCTAGACTTACAGGCTTGGGCACTTCAACGGTGAAGCCCATGAGTTGATTTTCTTTTCTAATCTTTACATTTATCTGTAAAATGATGATCTCCAAATCCCTAGGAAGCTTACCTGAAATCCTTTCTGAAGCCACACCAATGGTATTATGAGTTATTTCCATATGAATGGTTCTGGGTGGATTTTGCCTGAATTCCAGGACTTTGGTTGCATTCTATACCTTCAAAAATTGCTGAATGGGGCAAAAACATAAATGGTGCTGACCTTTCAGACTGTTACTAAGCAATGAGCTTCTGCTGCTTACTATTTTTGTGAGTTTGGGTATATTGTTTAATCTTGCTGAGTCAGTTTCCCCAAATGTAAAATGGGGATCATATCAATCCCTGAAAGTTGTGGTAAGGATTGTTTTAAGAGAGATATTTCTGGTAAGCAGAAGATGCCTAAAACTTACTTTCGGTAAACTCCTTCCCCTGCCAACAGCTTCCTTGAATATGAGTTCTTTTCCAAGTATGAAGTATAGGTGAGCTCTTTCAAAGCTATACGATCTAATTCTGTTTTAAACAAGAGAAAATTATTCATGCTAATGCTCTGTTTAGGAAGTGGTTACAGCAATGGTGTGCTGGTAAATGTTTGGCAACTGGTTTTCTGTGGAGTGAACGGGTGATCTGTCATTTTACAGATGAATTCTGTAGCGTGATACTTCCACCACGGCCCCTTCTGAGCAACTAAGGAGATATCGCTGATCACAGAGCTGGAAAGAAATAGGCACAGTTGGCTCTTCCAAGGTAGTGAGGGTTAGCGTATACCAAAGGGTTCTGGGGTGAAGAGCGGATCATTGCAAGGTAGTGATGGGAAAAGGCAAGAATGAGGGAAAAGCAGAGACAAAGAGGAAGTAACAGACAAAAAAGAAAGAAAAGGAAGAAAGCAGGAAAAACAGAAAGGGAAAGGAAGAACTACAGACCTTCAATACCAACCTTTCAATTCTTCCATTTCATTTTTACAGAAAGGGAAACTGAGGACTAGAGAGGAGAAATAACCCTCCTAGGGTCACCAGTGGTGGACTCGGGACAGCAAGCCAAGAACTTAATACTTGTGCCCAAAGATCAAGCATTCCAGAAGGGAGCTAGAATTAATGAGTATAACTAAACAAAGAACATGATAATTTGGTAAAATGGTGACTTCCCTGGAAAGGCTCCATCACTCAGTCACTTCCAACTCTGCTAGGCAAAAAGAGGTAAAGACTGGTCTTTGGGATCAGCCTATGTGGGTGGAAAAGGGAGCCTGACCTGCACCTAATGTTTCCAGCCCCTAAAGTCTGGAGTTCTGTGACCATTTGGTACTTAGCTGTCACACAGAAACTGGCAGTACGAACCTGTAGCTACAAGCAATGAACATGCACAGTCTTGGGAGAATTGCTGAGAAATCTGGCAGAATTGCTCTGTGATTTCTCCCTCTAGCATTTGTTTTGCAAAGGGAATAATTTCTGTTGTGTTTCAGGTTTTATTCCTTGTGATGTCAACATGCATTTAGACCAGATGTTCCAACCATCTTAGGAAATTCAGAGCTGCAGATCCTTCTTTCCCAAATTGAAAAGCTCAGCATTCCAGTTAATGACACCAGACTCCTGTCTGTCATGATGGTGTGCAATTATTTTGAGACTGAGAGGAAGAACTTAGTTTTCGGTATCCCCAAGGGTCAGAACTCCTAGTTGACCTCAGCCTTCCCAGAATCATGATTCTGTCACTGACTAGGTAGCTCATCTAAATTCTCTAAACTCCCTCTTCTCCATTTGCAAAATAACGATATGGAACTAATGGTAAAATAGTGTAAAGTAAGAATTCCACACCAAGAATATGAAAGTTTGAACTCTGCCTCTGCCACCAACCGAATAGCACAGTAACCTTAGAAAATGGACTTAATATCTCAGAGTCTCAGTTTCTCAGATGCAAAAGCAACAAGAATAGTAGCAACAACCAAGGAAGGAGGAAGACAGTGTAGTTTTGTGAAGATTAAATGAGATAGTATGTATACAGTGTTTAGCCCTTATGCCTGAGCAGAAGAAACACTTAATAAATGTTGGTTTTAAAATAGTATTTCATACGACACACAGGATTTGTGATCCCATGACATGGATGAGGACAGGAATACTTGAAAGAAGTGGCTTGCCCAAAGACACAGAGCCAAGGATTCAAGCCCCAGTCTATCAGACTCCAAATACTGTGTTCTTTGTGATAATACATGTTTAGCAAAATCTTCTCATAGGAAACAGAGGAGGAGGTATTCTTAATAATTATTACCATTGCTCTTCCTCCCATTTCCCTATGGTTGGGAATTCCTGAATCAGATGGTAACTCAAGAAGTGAAGCAAAAAGAATGTTCCAAGTTTTGGGGACAAGCTACTTAAACACCCTCCAGGCAGTAGAATTGCAGGAAGCTGGGAATCAATTTTATCATTGTTATTTCTGTCATTCTGGAAGGGAATGGGCAAGAGACAGGGATTGGGGAGAATTCTTAAGCTTAAGCCAGTTTCTAGTCTTCAAATGACTGATCTCATATTACGGACAAGTATAAAAAATGGTAACAAGCACTTTGTGAAACCACTAAGCTGTGTCTTGCATAGCTGGTGAAGTTCTTGAACTGGTCTCTGCCATTTATTTATAGGGGAGAAAAGATATTCTGATGAGAACCATTTTCTAGTTTGACAATTTTATTTTAGTGTTACTTGATCTACTTGGAAGCCTCCTGGGAAATCAATGCTACATTTGACTTCTCTTCATGTCATCGTGTTAGCTATTAGACGGCTAATTCGCTTCACAAGATATGCCAATAGGAGAGGCACTTGGCTCACATTAGGAGTAGAATTTCACCACTCGATGGTCAGATCTTTTATGATTAAGACAGAAGAGCAATCCAAACACAGCAGCCAATGAAAATGCTCTCCAATCACCTGCAATCACTGCTCTTGGGTTTCTAATGGAAGTGGTCCCACTTAGCACTGATCATGCAGTTCTAATTTATCCTAAAAATAATAATGTGGCTTGGTTTGGAAGTTGAGACTATGGGAAGCCCTTCTATTCTCTCTCTCAAATGCCTCCCTCCCTTCCCCTCCTGTTTTTTCTACATGTTCTTTAGGTAGCACAATGAAGAAGTGAAATTAAGGGAGACCATAAAAGTAGCAATACGTAAAACAAAGGCATTGTTTTCTAAGGCATTTTGGTGTAACACACCAGCTTGGAAGTCAGATAATAAGCCTGAATTCTAAATTGCTCATTTGTTATTTATTAGGCATGCAGCTTTGAACTAGTCAATAAATGTACTTAGCCCTTAGTGTCCTCATGTGTCAAATGAAGATACTTCTGAGAATTTTTGCAAGGAACAACTGAGATGATGAATAAACAGCATTACAAACATGATGGGAACTGTTATCGAGCTCCTGAAGAAATATATGGCCTTCACCACTCTGCAGTTAAACAGAACGATATGCCATCAGGACAAGGTGAGCCTTCACTACACAAAGTTCATTTTCAGACTGTGAGGTCTCTGAGAACTGAAAAGCATGCATTTTAGAACTTCTCATCCCCTTGTTTAGGAATCAGGAGTAGCAAGGATGGAACAAATCTCAACTTTGTGGTCATGAGACATTCTTCCCGAGACAGAAATGAAGGAGAAGTTCTGTGTGCACGTGGGGTGTGTGCAGGCGTGTCTGCACATTTCAGACTACCATGAAAGAAGCCTTTGAACAGACTATATTGGGGTCCACTTTTGCCCCATGGCCGTAGTTGCTTATGAGAGAAAAAGAGAAATAAATCACAAAGGAGGGGGAAAATCCTGGTGTTCTGAAATTATATAACTTTTACGGAACCACAGATGAATGTCTGACTTCAGTTGCCCTCTGGCCTCCATTTCATTAAGTAAGAACCTTCCAGCATCCTTCCCAACTACCCACTTCAGCCATTCTAGAATAAGATGAGAAAAATGTGTACAGAAAGCATTATGATTCTTGAATACTTTTCAAGACAAATTTCATGAAGTCTCCTCATGGAGAATCCAAGGAAACAAAATAGGATGATCTATACCCTTGGCCCATTGCTTGATCCTTTACTCTCCCAAGCCTTGTGTGGAGATGGTCTTTGGTGAGTAAGAATAAAGTAACAGAGATGTTATGGCAAAAACAAAGAGGCTGTTCCCATTAAAAATAAAAAGATGAGTCTGTCAAGGGAGCTATTCTGGCCTGAAGTTTCTGAGAGATGTAGATCCTTAAGCCTGAGTGAAGACTAAAGCAGAGAGTAAGACCCACCAGCATAACAGTGGCAGAGAAGGTAAGAGAGTCAAATCACAGGGAGAAGAGGAGTTTGGGATATATGTCTAGGAGGGCTTGTATGGACTGAGAGGTTAATTTATGGGAAATACAAAATGGCATATTTTATAGACATTCTTTAGATCCTTTGTGGATAAAAAATGTATTTCAGCTATTAATTAGATTTTCACTATTCTAATGAAACATACCAGCATTAGTGAAAGGATTCATCAGAATTTATCATCTCTACTATGGGCTGAGCCACCACACAGGTAGACACCTGGGGAAGGGCAGAGGGCAGAGGGTCAACCTAAGGCAGGCTTCTCAGAAAATGAAGAACAGAATAAAATTAAATAATGGTGGTGGGGAAGGGCCCTGTCCTATGGGTGGGGGTACCTTAGGAAGGGTTGTACTTATATTCATAAGTTGCATCCAGCCACCATCGGGTGGGGAATCTGAATAGGGTGGCATTCATTCATTCATGCATCCATCCGTTCAATCCCTTATTCAACGTTTGAGTGAATGAAAGAGTGTCGGCAGCATCTAGGATGTGGGATGGATGGACGAGATGGTCCCTCACTGGTCAGGGCTTGGTAACTCCTTAGGAATTAGAGTGCCAACCATGTAGACCTGTATTCAAGGAGAAGTAAGATCAAGGTTGGAAGCTGTCATCAAAGCCAAGGGGGGAAAAAAAAAACCCAATGGGTTGTTAGAGTGCATGTGAGTGAGCGCTAAGACGCTCTCTCACCCTGCCCTAGACAAACAACCTAGAGGAACAAGATGAATTAGAGACTGCAACAAAAGCAGTGACCCGGGGCCACCTGGATGGCTCAGTGGGTTAGGCATATGCCTTTGGCTCAGGTCATGATCTCAGGGTCCTGGGATCGAGCCCCGCATCGGGCTCTCTGCTCGGCAGAGCCTGCTTCCCCCTCTCTCTCTGCCTGCCTCTCTGCTTACTTGTGATATCTGTCGAATAAATAAATAAAATCTTTTTAAAAAATTAAAAAAAAAAGTATACTTTCAGTCATGGTCAGTGCTGGTCTAAACAGTGGGTGGGACAGGACTCCAAGGTGAAAGTCTTCAGCCCCCTAAGCTAGGCCAGCCTAGACTGGGCCACAAAGCCATTGATGCATTGATATACACTAAAGCACAAGTCCTACAAATATGTCCTCATGTCTCCAAACAACTACCAGAAAAGAGCAGAAAAACAAAACAAAAAAGCCAGAGCGATGTGTTTGCAAAGAGAAGCTGAGCTATTAGCCATGCTGTCTTTGTTTGTGCAGGCTCTCCTGCTTGGGGCAGGGTAAAGGTGCAGGACTGGATGGGAGTCCGAGATGGCTAGGGGAAGAAGCTTCAGTGATTAATTGGGAAGAAGTTCTGAAAAGGCTGAAGGCAGAAGCAAAGTGTGTGACAGCATCCACCCTGCTCTGAGTGGTGAGGCTGTGAGGAGGAGAATAAATAGATTAGTGTCGTTTTAGAGATGTTCATTCTCTCCGTTCAGCCACATAATGCAATTATTTAGTAGTTCAGGATTCTTTTAATTCTGTTTGAAGAACTTAAGAGGTTAAGGGCTTGAAATGATAAATGCATTATTAATGTTGCCTCATAGAAACATCCAAGTCTATAATTTCTGAGGCAGAGAAAAAAAAATCTAATAGGTTTTTACTCACTTTTTTTCCCCCTGGTAAATTAACCTACAGGACCTGTGAGAAATGTATAAATTAGACATTATTAGAGAAAGTAATAATGGACCAAAAGCCATCATCTGAAGGTCTGATTCTTTAGCAAGAGTGATATGTGCCTCCTTAGTTTTGGGGTGTCTTCTTGTACTGAGCCCTGTACAGCTGGGGAGAAAGAGGTTACTGGCACAGGAAGAGGCAGGGTTCTCACCAGGAAGCATACACATTCTTACATATGACCTCACACAGTCCCACTAGTCCATGTGATCATTACGGAAGACAAAGTATACCGACATACAGAGCTTAGGTTTGAGAATACAGACCTAGGTTCACATACCAGTCCAACCAACTATGAATTGTGTGGCTTCACAAATCCAGGTAGGCTGGAAATAAAGGATGGAAAAGAAGATATGTGAAAGAGCCCTAATCCTAAGAAAGATGAGTTTCGGGCTGTGTTAATACCAAAGTAAACTTTAAGACAAGCAGTATTAGCAGAGAGAAGATGTTTGAAAACCTTCTTTTGAGTTCTTCATTGTTATCTTTCAGTGTCATAACCTCAAAATTCTTCTTCATTTGGACATCGTGTGTCTATAAAATATCTGCATCACTCTTTATTCCTACTCTAAACTACTCTGAGTGTGACTACTGAAAGTGCAGGAGAACTGAGGCTGAGAACAAGCCCTGTGTAGGATTTCCGTTAGCTCCCTCCTGGTGAGTGGATGCGGAGGTCACACTGATGGGCTAAAGGCATTTCTTACCACGAGAGACTGCTTTGATACAGTTGTGGGTCTTATGAATCAGCTAACCAAATTTCATAAACATTCTTCAGGCATTGTCTGTGTAACAGATATCAAAGTACATTTAATGTATACAGAGACAAACTTGGTCAGGATCACTGTCTTCAGAAAGCTTACAATCTGCACTATAAGATTATATTGAAACATAATACGCTTACAACAAACTTTGGGCAAATTTTGGGGAGATTTTACTTTGGGCATTCCCAAATCAGTATGGAGAATGAAACTTCTTTTAAGGTGGGACTACCCAGTGTGAATCAAACTGTGTTTTGAGTTATAGCTTTGTGTTCTGCAACCTGGTTTGGGCCACTTTTACAAGATGATTCTCAGTTACTCTCACCAGCCAATTTCATACATGGCCTCATTGTTCTTTGACTGGATATTACATTCCCCCTCCCTCTCCAGGCCCATCATAATCCCATGAGTCTACCAGGGCTTAAGGCACTTTTAACTACCTGACTCTAATTTTATTTACTATAGTCTCTACCCTGCCTATATCCCCTCAACACAACCCATCTCCATGTTGATGGCTTCCAATGCAAGCAGTTGCAACTCTGCCCAAAGATTATCTCCAGCCACCAAAGCATGCCCAGCAAGCCAGAAGTGCTAAGAAGTTAAGTGCTCAAGGAAGCAGTCCTACACCAATGGCTAATGGGAGCTGGTGGAAAATACCTCAACCTTCTTGCTCTTTAGGAACATAACTCCAAAGGTTATTTTACATTGTATCTGAAAGTCCTCCAGAGAGAAGGAGTCCTGATTTCTCTCACCAGTAACCTGGGGGATAAGCCAGTCTTTATTGTCTTCTTTCCCTTTCCTGAGTTATTTCTCCTCCCTTCTAATAGTGCTTCCTGAATCATCTACCAAGTCAACTGCTTTCAGAAAAACAATTTAAGATTAGACTTGACTGTCAGGAAAATTAAGAGGATGAGCAGAAGCTGGTAACCACAAAATGAGGAAGCCAGAGATGCTCCTTCCAAGCCTCTCCCAAGGACCCAGAACAGGTAGCTAGAGCCCTAAGTTTGTCTCCTTCTCGTGACAGAGATCCTCAACAGAATACCCTGAAAGCTAAGGTCTGGGGAATAAGGACCTCCCATGCTCCAGTGAGACCTTGAAAGTCAGAATGTCTTTGATGAGCCTGGATACTGTGGTCATGACCAAGGTTCCCAGGACCTTAGTGATGTGGAAGCTCTTGGAGAGGTAAGTCTGAATATCTGCATGCCTGTGTCAAATATGTTGTGTTCCCTGGGAGGTACCCAGATTTTTCCACCAGGGTTTGTTTCTGGAATAACTAACCTAGGATAATCTACATCTAGAGGCAGAAGTATTTGTTCTTCATTTGCTCTTTCTTTGGGTCAAACAAATTTAGATAACTGTCCAGTTTCTATAGTCAGGTATCTTTCTACTGTGACTACCATACACTTCAAATTATTTTCAGCTAAAAAGGGGACTTATTTACTCATATAACCAGGAAGCCAAGGGGTTTCATATGGCATCAGGTAGGGTTTGATATAGTCCCTCAGTGATATTTCTTAGTTATCTCTTGGTCTTGATATCCTCTTTGTCAGCTCCATTTCCAGCTGGACTCTATCCACAAAATAGTCAAGTAGGCACATGACCTAGCAATTCCTTCAGTGCCTAGAATCTGTAGAGGACTGTCTTGGCAAAGTTTTGAGTTACATGGAGGAACTCTGAGTCTGGGATGCCAGTAGATGTTCTACATTTTAGGTCATGTCTGGATCACATCTCTGTTCCTACAGCCTGCAGCAATGTCAGCCTCACAGAAATGACGTAGACTAAGAATGAGGGAGGAGAGTGTTCCAAAGGGAAAAGAAGGAGCTCTGTTACCAGAAGAGAGAATAAATGTGGGCACAGCACATTGTATGAGTGACCAAATCATTTAGTCTTATTGTTCAATGCAAAAAAGGAAGGAAAGGAGGAACACCTGAAGAAATGACCCAGAGCATTGGATCTAACTTTCTCAGTTATGGTGATTCCTCTCAAGTCTGACTTCTGTGCCCTGTCATTCTGACCATGTGGTCTCATGTTTCACAAACATCTCCAATTCGAGAAGCACAGAGAGTATGAATTGACTTAAAAGGTCTAAGAGACAGGCAAGAATGAGCACAGATTCTTATTCCCGTGACTTAAAATGTAACACACAGCTGACTCTTGAATAATGCAGAGGTTAGGGGTGCTGAATCCCTGTGCAGTAAAAAATTGACATATAACTTTTGATTTTCCACCAAAACTTATCTACCAATAGACTAATGCTGACCAGAAGCCTTACTGAAGACATAAAAAGTCTGTTAATACATATTTTGTATGTTGCACATATTAATACTCTATTCTTACAATAAAGTGAGCTAGGAAAAACGTTAATAAGAAAATCACAAGGAAGAGAAAATAGATGTATAATACTGCGCTATTCTGAAAAAACTCCACAGAGAAGTGGACCAGTGCAGTTCAAACTTGTTGTTCAAGGCTAATGAAGCAGTAGCTATCATGGGCTGAACTGCCTCCCCCCTTCCCCAAATTCATACGTTGAAGCCCTAAGCTCCAGTGCCTCCAAAGGTGACTGTATTTGAAGATCTTTAAAGAGACAATTAAGACGGTTAGGGTGGGCCCTAAACCAATCTGACTATTGTCCTTACACGAAGAGGAAATCTGGGCATTAAAAAGGACACTAGAGGCTTGTGCACAGAGAGAAAAAGACCGTATGAAGACACATTGATAAGATGGTCATCTGCAAACCCAGGAGAGAGGCCACAGAAGAATCTAAACTGGCCAGTAACTTGATCTTGGACTTCTGGCCTCCAGAAGTATAAGAAAATAAATTTCTGTTGTTTAAACCTCCCAGTCCAGGGAGTGTTGTCTTGGCAGCTCTAACAAACGAATACAGTAGTACCAATGACTGAACATTTACAGGACTGTAGTCATTGCCCTAAATGTTTTCACAGAGAGGTTATTTAAGTTCAATGGCAGTCCTAAAAGGTGGAATCATGGGTATAAAAAGTACAGCATGGGGCATATGGTCAGTAATGCAGTAATAATATTATACGCGGCAATAGATGGTAATGGCACTCGTCCAGATAAACACAGCCTACTGTATGAAATCGTCAAGATGACACTGTATGTTAATGATCCTTCTATTTAATGAATTAATTAGGTAATTAATTAATGTTTAAAAAGCATGATTAGTTTACAGATTGTAGAGATGGACAAACTGACTTTTGGAACTACTTAAGTCCTATTTAAAGCCATGCTGAGAGCCCATGGTTCTAATCAGACTGTACAACTGTCTACCTGAAACCTCTCCTTGAACATCCGAACGTGACAAAAACCAAACTTGACGTCCATTCAGCAGACCCAGTTTTGTTATCTGAAGTTTTCTCCACCTAACATTTATAAGCCAGACTCCCAAAAACCACTTTTTTTTTAAATAAGGATCTTTTTTAATTTTTATTTATTTATTTATTTAAAAAAATAAATATATAATGTATTTTTATCCCCAGGGGTACAGGTCTGTGAATCGCCAGGTTTACATACTTCACAGCACTCACCATAGCACATAACCTCCCCAATGTCCATAACCCCACCTCCCTCTCCCAACCCCCTTCCCCAGCAACCCTCAGTTTGTTTTGTGAAATTAAGAGTCACTTATGGAAAAAAACCACTTTTTTTTTTTTTTAAATTAACAACGCCCTACCTTGTCCTTCAAATCAAACCCATCATGAAGTCTTGCTCATTGAACTTCATCTTTTCAAACAGTGTGTGACACAATGGATGCCCAGTAGGAAATTATTAACTTTGTGGAGGTAGAACTGATATGCTTAGCAAAAGAAGAGATGGGCATCAGTGTACATTAGAAGGAAGATCAAAGATTATGCCAAGATTTTAATTCAGAGAAAAAAGGCAGTCTGCAGGAAGTTCAGTTAGATCAGCCCTGAAGAATGCATCAACCTCACAGTCATTCTCCCTCTGTTCCTATGCAGGTCTCTCTCCTGTTCTCCGTGCCTGAGAATCTGCTACAGTCTAGACCATTATCTCTCATGTGGATTAGTTCAGCGTCTCTCTGTATGCTTTCTCTGATGTCATTTCCACTACAGCCAGAATAATCAGTTAGACTAATTCTCCTTAAAACACATCATGGGTTCCTTCACAAGGTAAATGTTTGTTGTATGACCCAAGTGATTTTACTGACTTTCATTCTAACCTTAAATAAGGCATAAATGGAAAAAATGGGCAAAGAACTTAATTTGGTCAAGGTTGTAACCACAATTGTGGCCCAGTCATTAAACCACAGATTATTTTTAATGTGTCACACCAAGTCATTTCCCAGGAACCTTGGTATAATACAACAGTGATATTGAGAACAGAGTTCTCTTTGTCTGTGCATGGAGGAAAGAGACTTAGGTAGGACTCCCAGAAATCACATCTTGCTTCTGTTATGATCAGAACTGTGATTTTTAAGATAAGTCAGTCTTTCAAAACTTGATTGCCTTACCTATAATGTTAGGGTTTGTGTACTGATCTCTGTGTACTTTTCCTGTTCCACAAAGAAATTATAAAATCACTGGTCATGTTACTGAGAAGAGACAAGAAGATCTCAAATGAACTAGAGACAGAAGAGAACATGTGGTAGACAATTTGAGGAAAATACTAGTACTGAAAAAGGAATGTGTGGATGCATTGCCTCGGAAACCAGTGATTAAGAAACTTGGGTTTTTCCCCACCCTCTGAGTTTTCTCTACACTTGCCCAAGGAATGCCAAAAATAAGAGCTGAATTTTCTCTGGAAGCAAACGGGATAGAAACCAGGCCTCAACACCCACCAAGACTGAGTAAGGATCCACCCAAGAGGTTGTGGCCAGGAGAGTAGGAAGTTGGGGCCAGATCCTTCCCTTTCCATTAACATGGCTATCCTTTGGGGGGGAAAGACCTCCCAAAAGGATCACTTGCTAAAAGAAACAAAACAAAACCAAACCCTAGAATCAGATTCTAAGAGCAAAAAGCTATCTTGGGAAACAGCTGGAACTACATATTCATTGCTCAAATGAGAAAATTAAGGCACAGGAAGGTCAGATAACATATCCAAGTTCACAGAGCCAGGAGGAGATATTCAAACCCTGGTTATTCTGACTCCAAAATCTGTGTTCTTACTGTGATACATCTTCCCAATGAAAGGTGCTATGAGAATGTCTGGCTGACACCTCTGTCCTTCTTAGATGGGTATAGATCTCATTTATTATTGTCATAGATTTTTCTCCCCATACAAATGCAACTCTTGCTCTTTAACTCTTTGGTATTGAGGAGCTATCCAGGAAATTCCAGGATCTCATAGGACTCATACGAGTCCTAGTATACGAATAAGTTATTATTTTTAAAATGATTTTATTTATTTATTTGACAGAAAGCGATCACAGGTAGGCAGAGAGGCAGGCAGGGAGAGAGAGAGAGAGAAAGAGAGGAGGAAGCAGGTTCCCTGCCGAGCGGAGAGCCGATGTGGAGTTCGGTCTCAGGACTCTGAGATCATGACCTGAGCCGAAGGCAGAGACTTAACCCCCTGAGCTACCCAGGTGCCCGTGAGTGAGTTATTTTTGATGCTGACACCCAGTTCCCTATACTGTTCTGTTTCTTTCATCAGGATATTGGAGCTCAAGTTAATCACTTCCCACATGGGTATGGCTATTTTCTCATTTGATAGCAGATAATGGTCACATCAGTAGGTAAGCATTTAGTATGCAGGAGAAAAAAATAATCAGAAAATTTTAAAAAAGAAAATAATTTGAACAACTGGATGAATAAACTTTATCCATCCTATCTCCTCTCTGGGGGTCAGTGTGCCCATCTGGAACAAGGGAAGTGTGATCAGATGATGTCTCAGGATCTTCGTGTCTCCAGCCATCTTGAATCCTGTTTATGACTGAGAAGAGGAAAGGAAGGGCTCCATAGCATCTCAGTAGAGTAGCCAGGAACCCAGGTGGCAGTGGACCTTTGGCAGCTCTGGGCATAAGGGACCTGACCTTTGAATTTCTAGAACATTCCCCTCTCCTTCTTTATGAAGGTTATGTGCTTTCCCTTTAGCCAAAGTGACATAGCCAAATATTCTGGACCTGAGGTAAAGAAGAAAGCCAGCCCCTGGCATTCTTCTCCAATAAGCTTACAATGAAAACAAAATTACCCATCGTTACTTTGTAACTATAGCCCATTAATGAATAAACCAACCTTCCAAGTCTGACCTAATTGGGCAGTGGCACCATTATTTACCAAGTATTAGATATAAAGTTTCACCTTGTTTTACTAAATAAAAAATTTTAAGGTTAATAAACATTAATATCTTAATCAAAATAGCTTGACAATCACTAATAGCTCAGTAATCATAACAATAGCTATTATTCATTGAGAATTTTAGTAGATATCAGACAGTTTGTTAACTGTTTTACATATTTTTTCACTGAATCCTTTCCAACATTATAAATTAGGTTCTTTTATGATTCACATTTAAAACACGAGGCAACTAAGCCTGAGAGAGGTTAAGTAATCAGCCCAGAGTAACATAGCTAGAATGTACTGGAGCCAAGATTCAAACTTGAACTGACCTAACACCAAAGACCACTCTCTAAACCATTCCGCCTTTCTAAAGCCCCACAAAAGTTGCTCGCCTTTAGGATTAAAAAGGTATTCTCTTCTTTGGTATGCCTGTTCTTGTTGGAATGGAATTATCTTTTGAGTTTTTCTATTTGCTTTGGCCAAGCTAAGAAGCCATCACATTTCCTGATCTGTGATTTTACATATCTATCTCTTCCAACAGAAACTAAGCAAGTTAGTCTCTCAACCGCCAAGTTAGTCTCTCCAAGGGTAGGGTCAGATCACACAGGATGACAACTCCAGCAGCTAGGGAGACAGAAGCTCAGAGCTTCACGAGGCCGAGGCACAGCTAAGAGGCCAGGAGGATCTCAAAGGTAGGAGGGATGAGCCTGGAACCTCCAATGTCACAACATGGATCCAAATCACACAATGGATATACATGTCAACTACACATTTCAGAGGAGAGGAAGGAGGAAGGGTGGAGGATTTCCACTTGTGACTCATTGGCTAGCACAGTGTTACATGGTTATCCCTCGCTCCAGAAGAGGCTGAGAAATGTCTCTAGTGTAGACAAAGCCAACAGAAAGAAGAAAGCCAGAAAGAGTATTGAAGGAACCAACCTACAGTTCCTGGCACCTTCCTTGACAGTTATCCTGATAAAATCCTCAAATAATGAATGATATCATGCATAGTATGCCCAACCAAAGGAAAAGTTGGGAAATGGGGAGCTAAGGAAATGTGGGAAGGTATGAGTTTATCAAGATGACTAGGGTGTATCTGAGAATGACATAATTGTGTTGTTATATTCCAAGTTTTAATAGAAATTACAGGGTGATCCATCATTGGAGTTAGACACCTAACTCCATCACTGACAATAAGAAAGGGCATTAAACATTGTCCTGGTTTATTTTATGTTGCATTAAATGTACGAAATTCCCTTATTCAACAACAGACATAATGCCGTCTTCACCAAGAACAGCAGAGGGAACTAAAGGCAATTAATGTAGTGGGTTTCTTTTGTGGAAGTGAAACTGATCCAAAGGACCCATTTTATTCCATCCTCTGAGAGGCATCCTCTGATGTGGTGGAGGATTAGTTCAACTACCTCTCAAAAGCCTCAGATAAACAGGTCTCAAAAATCATCATACTAAACTACTAAGATACTTTCTGAAGTTCAGGCTGACTTATATGCCTAGAATAACAGACGGGTGTATTCTGGCAAGAGGATTCTACAGTTAAAGTAAATAATTTGAGGGGCATCTGGGTGACTCAGTGGGTTAAAGCCTCTGCCTTTGGCTCAGGTCATGGTCTCAGGGTCCTGGGTTTGAGCCCCACATCGGGCTCTCTGCTCAGCAGGGAGCCTGCTTCCTCCTCTCTCTCTGCCTGCTTGTCTGCCTACTTGTGATCTCTGTCAAATAAATAAATAAAATATAAAAAAATAAAATAAAGTAAATAATTTGTGATCAAGCCTGTAACTTTGGTTGTAATGAATTATTTTCCTAGGTCTGGCCAGCTCTGAATGCCATCACAAAGCTCAATACTGTTCCTTGGACCTTGCTGACTCTATTCTATAACATCTTGTGCCCCCACCCACCCACCCACACACTCAGTGGTTTTTTCCATATGGGCACTTAATATCCCTAGATAATAGGTCTATGTGCCTGTTGCCTCTTTTAATTCCAACAGAAGGCAGACTCAGCTCAATAATAATAATAGAGGGAAAAACATTTTCACAGTCATAGTTGTCCCAAGTGAGATACATTGTCTTGGGTGGCACTGGTTCTCCATCCCTTGGCAGAGACTTGCAATGTTAGATTTTCCGTATCACAAGTGGGTTAGATTGTAAATCATTTTTGTCTCTGAGGTCCTCTACTGTCCTGAAAACGTTTACCTCCATATTCTTTGAGTCAATTCAAACTTGGAAGCAGTAGGAGGTGTGTGTTTAATCACTCATTGACCTGTTCACTCATTTTTAAAAAATTTATTCAACTAATAAATATGTGCACGTAATCCACCGTGGGCCATGCCATGAGGTAGGGGCTGAGAAAACAGAGAAAAAAATTAAGCAGTCTCCCTTCCTTAAAGAGGTCATAGGGATGCTTGATGGTGGTTAGGTAGAAAGTGCTCTGACAGTTAAAACCCATGCATATACACTCTACCAGATGGAGATGAAAGTTGCTAGTGGGAAAGCTTTCCAAAAATTTAAGTTAAGAAAACGCATTTGTTATCTAATCTGAAATCTTCCAAGTATTTAATAAAGTTCATTGCTACTATGTTTCTACACAGAGTTTCTGTGTTTCTACAGCACAGTCATTGGGTGGTTATCCAGACATTGGGTGTTTTCCAAATTTTTAAGCAGGCATCAGTCTTATTAAAAAAAAAAACAAAAACACAGGTTTCAGAACTAAAAATGTTCATCACTAGATCATCAAACATACTCCTCTCATGTATCATAGTGAGAAACTAAGGCCAGAGGAAGTCCAGTAACTTGTTCAAGGTCCCACTGTAATTTTTTTAGAGCCAAGGCTGGAATCAGGTGTTGCATCTCTCATCCTTGTATCATAACAGCTTGACTTATTTTATGATTTACTTTTTATTTTAGAAGATGATGATAAACATGTATGTACTGATCACTTTGCCTGTGTCAGACTACTTTCAAAGTGCTTTAAGTCCTTGCCCTGTTGCATCTGCAAAATAAGCTTAGAAAGCAGGTGTTAGGGTCTTCATTTTTTAAGTAAGGAAACTAATGACCAAATAAGTTACAGTTGACCTTTGAACAACACAGGTTTGAATTGTACAGGTTTACTCATATATAGACGTTTTACAGTACAGTAGTGTAAAACTGTACAGTACAGTAGTGTAAAATATTTTCTCTTCCTTATGCTTTTCTTTTCCTGTTTTTTTTTAAGATTTTATTTATTTATTTGACAGATCACAAGTAGACAGAGAGGCAGGCAGATAGAGAGGGAGAAGCAGGCTCCCCACTGAGCAAAGAGCCCGATGCGGAGCTCGATCTCAGGACCCTGGGATCATGACCTGAGTGGAAGGCAGCGGCTTTAACCCACTGAGCCACCCAGGCACCCCTCCTTATGCTTTTCTTAATAGTCTCTTTTTTCCAGTTTATTGTAATAATACAGTATGTAATACATAGGCAAAGATTATGTTAATTGACTGTTTAGGTTATCGGTAAGATTTCTGGCCACCAGTAGGCTATTAGTAGGTAAGTTTTGGGGGAGTCAAAACTTATATGTACCTAATACCCACACTGTTCAAGGTGGAACTATAATTACTTTGTAAAGACACAGCTAGGAAGTGGCAGAGGAAGGATATGAACCCAGGTCTGTCTGACTCTCAAATCTTGTTATCAAGCATTATACCTTATGACCTTCTTCTAGTATGCTCTGATGGAATGCCTGTTGATTTGTCCTGGATATCCAGGATAGGAGGAATCAAATACAAGTCTTAGAGCTCAGCTTAGAGCAGGCTAGTGTTCATGGAGTCTTAGTGAGGGGAGACCAAGGTTAGCTGATACTCAGTAGCCTTCCCATCCCCTTCTCCCTGTGATGACAGCTCTCTCCAGCCAACTGAAACAACACCAAGAAATGGAACAGTGACAAGTAATCTTGGGGCATGACCCATCCCACTGGACACATTCGTAGCCGTTGCCATAACAAAAGCAGGAGCTGTGATAAGGAGCTGGGAAAAAATCTGTTACAAAGAAGACTACACCCAAATCAGACTATGGAAACAGACCATAATCAGCCTTGGAACTCACACCGTATGGGAGAGCAGGCACAGATCCCAGGGTGCAAACTGTGTTTCCCTTTCCAAATGGCTCCTGATTCCTGAGGGAGGCTTGGTCTTTGCAAAGCCAACCCCTCAGGGTTAGGAGGGGTGAGGAGCCCTTTTGGATTTGGCTCCTGGCGGACTCTTTCCGCTTCAGATCTTGTTCCTCCGATACATTCATTTTATTTTCAGCCATGAAGAACTGTATTTGTAGGTGCCAAAATGCTCTGTGCCATTTCTTAGCTCTCTGCTACTGGATATGTTTCTTTCTACCACTGTCATTCTCGTTCCTTTCTTTAAATTTGAGACTTTCTATTCATTCTCCAAGGTTGATTCAATGTGGCACCTTATCTAGAAAGTCTTCTATATTCCACGATTGGTATCAACTCCCTCATTTCAGAGGAGAAGAATTTAGTTCCTCTCTAGGGCTGTCATAGTACCTTGGGAATATCAGTATCAGAACACTTCCCATATTATATTAAATTAAAATTGAGGGTTTGTGTTTTTGTCCTCCTCTGTAGACAGCTGCCTTTTGGAAAGCAGGGATGATGCTGTATTTACAAGAAGTAGTAAAATAAACATTACATTCCCAATAAATACTGCATGAATGAATATATGAATGTAAGAATGAATAAACTGATGAGCTCAAATTAATTTCATAAAAGAAACCCTGGTCTAGGAGATGGAGCCAAAATTAATTCATCTTTTATGTCTTTTCTGTGGGCTGGATCCACGGTACCAGGCACAGAAAGAACAGTTCTTGTATCATCATGATTCAGAGTGTAGGAGGGTCCACGGAGAGGACGCAACTCTACACTGTCCACACAGAAAACAGGTCTGGGAAGGTCAGCTGACTCTCTAATTAGCATTCCTCTCGGGGATGAATCTCAACCAGGCACCAACCTAGTCCGTGCCATCAGTCAGGGTGGTGATATTGCTGCCTTTTTATGAAGCAAGTATATTAACTGAGTATTTATGATGGGCCAGGCTCTATGTTGGAGCTGGGGGTCCAGTAGGAAGCAAAACAAAGAAGGTCCCTGTGTTCTAGTGTTTACAGTCTGGGCAGGGGAAGGCAGATGAGTACACTGAAGTATACAGGGCATGAAGGAGCGTGGCTGAACCTGGAGCTGGAGAGTCTAAGTTTTCTTGGAGGAAAATTCAGGCTGTGGGGGGGATTCATAATTTGATTCATGTGAGCCCTCCTGGGTGTAGTAATGACTATTTCTTTCTACTCATTCGCTAGGACCTACTAACGGCCAGGCCTGTACAGAGTGTTTTACGTGCTTTACCTTTTTAAATGCCCCCAGTTTCTCCTAAAGTTAAGTTTGATTGTCCCTATTTCACAGATGAGGAGGAGACGGAGGCCCCAAGCAGATAAGTGATAGTGAAATCACCCAGCTAGTAAGGGGTAGAGTTAGATGATGGACCCAGGTCCACCTCTGCCTAACTCTTTACCTCCCAGTCTGCCAGGGCTCACTTGGAAAATGTGCTCCAGGTGTTGGAAGAATTGTCATTCCCAGATTTCACCAAAACGTCTGCCTCTCCCTTCATGACTGAGTGCTAATCACCGGCAGAGACTGCTGCTGGGCTCCAGAAAGAGATATGAAGAGACCAAAAAGGACTCGAACTGCTAAAGGGCCAAGAGTCCTGAGAGAGAAAGGGAAGGAGAGGAAGAGGAGAAGGACAGGGAGAACAATTAAACGGCAGAAGTGCCAAGAGAAATACCTCAAAGCACGGTGGGAAATACAAAAGGAAGTGCTTCACTTTGTTTTTCAAGGTCAGAGAAGCGAATCCTATCATGACTGCTTGCTCATTAAAGGTCAATTTCTAGAGATTTAACTTCAGAATAAAAACCAAGTCCTCCTGGTGAACACAGACTCAGGAAATACAAAACAGAATCCAACTGGTGAGTTTTACCAAGGGTGACTGTGGGAAACCTCTTTCAGGTTCAAGAGCTCTCCCTACACCTGAGCAGCTAATCTATTCAAGAGATAGAGGCGAACTGATCACCTAGCAGCTGGGTGGGTTTCAAACTCAGCTCTACACTAGAAGCTTCTGAGGAGATCTTTTTTTTTTTTTTTTTTAACATTAACAAATGAAAAAGTTTTTCCCTATTATAGACAGAAAAATGAAAATAATCTGATAATCACAAAATTCCATTTTCATCTATCAAACTGACACAGGTTAGATACGGTAAGGAGAATCATGGCTGGCTAGATCAAAGTAACAATGACACTGATGGTGGTGTAAACTGCCACAGGTGACCTGAAGGGTAATACAGCAATATATACCCAGAGCCTTTGACATGACTTATGTACCTTGATGTAGAAATTTCATTTCTAGGAAACTACGGTAAGAAAATAACATGTATAACATGTACAGATACAGATATATTGTCAGGGGACTTATCCAAGCAGGAATTCTCTCTCTCTCTCTCTCTCTCTCTCTCTCTGTGTGTGTGTGTGTGTGTTGTAGAAGAGCAAAACTTTGGAAACATTCCATACGTTCAGAAAAAAAAAAAAATCATTAAAAAAATACACGAGGCATCTATGTGATAAGCTTTTAAAAATTAGCAATACTCAGGCCACACTTCAGACCAATTAATTCAGAATTGTTGAAATAGGAGCCACAAACTAGTAGCTTTAGAAAGAATACACACTACCCTTACTATGATTTTAACCTATAGCCAGTTGGGGAACCTGATGCTGTGTGGAAAAAGCAAATGGTTTCAGCAGCACTAAAGCCATAAACAGGCTTAAAAAATATATTTATGTTAAATGTAGGTAATCCTTAAGATAAAAGGTAGGTAATGGTCATTGTTTGGCCAGCTCTCTTCCCACAGGGCCTTTGCACAGTCTCTTCCTTCTGAATGGATCATTGTTTGCCACTTCAACCCATCCTTCCCCATTTATTTATTTAAATTGCAGTAGAATTAACATACAGTGTTATATTAGTTTCTGGTATATACCATAATGATTCAATAATTCTATGCATTTCTCAGTGCTCATCAAGATGAGTACATCCTTAATTCCTTTTATCTATTTCACCCATTCCCCTATCCCCCTCACTCTGGAAAACACCATCCTTCCCCGATTTTTTTTTTTTTTAAGATTTTATTAATATATTTAAAGAGAGTGAGAGAGCATGCATATGCATGTAAGAGCTGGGTGGGGCTGTAGGGGCAGAGAGAGAACCTCAAGCAGACTCCATTCTAAGCATGTAGCCTGCTGTGAGGCTTGATCTCATGATCCTGAGATCACGACCTGAGCTGAAATCAAGAGTCAGACATTCAACCAACTGAGCTACCCAGGTGCCTCTATCCTTTCCCATTTAATTAACTCTTTATTCGGCTACATTTAATATCTCTTCCCCAGTGGAGGTCACCAGCCAAGTTCCTCTTCTCATCTGTCCTCAAAGGACCTGTTTCTTTACTTCATAGCCCTCATGTCATATTATAATTATACAAAACCCAAAAAGGTAATGTACTGAATAAAGTCCATCTTTCCCACTAGACTGAAAACTTCCAGAAACAGGGACCATACAAATGGTGATTTCCTCTGTCCATAATCAGGACCGAACTCAGCAACTAGCACAGAGGAAGCACTCAATATTTGTTGAATGAACAAACAGATGAATGAATGAAAAAGGAAAGGAATGGATTACACTTTAGGCCATAAAATAAAACCTGTATAAAACTAGGCATTTTTATTTTTGTTGTTTTTCTTCTAGTCTCCAGGCAATTTTTTTCCTGTTTTCTCAGCATTTCGACATTAAATAGTTTCTCCCATATCCACATTTCATCTTTTAAAGCCTCATTCCTAAATCTCCTGCATCATGCTTCCCCAAATCATCCCACAGGAAGTGAATTCCCTCTTCTCTACAAACTTGGAATTCTAATCGGAATGTGCTACTGTATGTTGTCTTGGATACATACCACCACGCTCAAGGGAATATAAGCAATTTAGAGGTGGTAACTGTGTAATTCACATCTGCCTTTCCCCACACAGTGCCCTCTGAAATACCTGCCACACAGTAGGTATTCTATAATTATTTGCTTTAATGCTTGTCTGAATGAATGAATATATATCATGGAAAAGAGGGCAATAGACTTCTGCATTCATTTTTCAAACTCAAGCAAAAGGACAATCACAAAGATTTTTAAGCTCATATGTATTCCAAGGATTTAGTCTAGGAAAAAATTACTAATCAGCCTTCTTTTCTCTTTTCCTTTTTAGACCACACTCTAATTTTTTTTTCTTTTACTGGAACAGAGGATGGAAATAAGACAGTGATTCTGGATAAGTTTGGATAATTACATTTTTCACATTGCTTAGCGTTTAGGATTGACAACTACTGATTATCCAAGGCAGTGTGTATTTTTCAAAATAATTCACAACACAAAAAGTAATAATTGGATATAATTACGAAACCAATTAATATAGTCTTAGCACATTCTTGAGTTTATGGACCTCAGTTTCCTTGACCTTAAAATAAAAGGGGTGGAATAAATCAGTGTCTCTCCGTGTTTATTCCCCTATGACACACATAACTCATTCAAAGTTCACTCATTCATAAGGTAAATATTTAATGAGAATCTACTAGGATAAGTGAAAAACATCTTCTGGTAGAGACAGGCACTTGTCAATAAACATATAAATATCTTTATTATTGCTACATCTAAGAGATAAAAATATTTTAACAGAGTAGTGGGTAGTATGGAGGTTTGACCTAGATAGAGAGGTCAGGAATTACTAACAAAATGGCAAAAATAAGACAAAACACACAAAAAACTTCTTCCTAGAGTAAGGACATGTATTAGGGTTCTCCAGAGAAACAGAACCAAATGGTTGTCTTATTTTAAGAGAACAAGAGTCTTATTTTAAGGAAATGGCTTATGAGCTTGTGGTTGCTGGCACATCCAAAATCTATAGGGAAGGCTGGGCAGCTTAGAGACCCAGAGAAAAAATGATGAGGTCAAGGGTAGTCTGGAGACAATTATCTTCCTCAGGAGACTTCAGTCTTTTTTCTTAAAGCTTTCAATGGATTGGATGAAACCCAGCTACATTAGGGAGGGCAATCTGCTTTACTCAGAAGTCTACGGATTTAAATGTTAATCTCATCTAAAAAATACCTTTGTAGTGATATCAACACTGGTATCGACCAAATAATCTGAGAACCAAGGCCTCACTAAGTTGACACATAAAACTAACCATTACAGAGCACACAGGAAAGACAAGAAGAGGCCAGCTATGGGGGTAATGCCTGGGGAGAGTATGGTAGGAGACAAGACTAAGCACAGACAGAGGCATGGCATACAGGGTCTCTTGGGCCATGTAATGCATGCCTGCTTTTTTTTCCTACAAGTAGTGTGGAGATTTTCAGGGGTTTGATGTAGCATTTTTTCATGATCAGACAATGCTTTCCAAAAGCAGTTCTTTGGTGAAGGTGTGAGCACAATATTGTGTGGCAAGACTGATTTATTAAGTTGAGCAAAGGAGAGGTGAGGATGAAGATGGTGGTAGGGAAGATAGGGAGACTCAGTACAAGGCTGGAAGAGCCAGGTGATGGGACTGATGGGAAGGGTGATGAACCAACAGTCCCATTTTTAGTACAGAAAGTCCTGTGTCCTGGGGCACCTCTTAGTACCTGGAAACTGGGATGGTTGTTCACGACGGAGGAAAATGTCAACTATGGTATTTATGTTTCTGGTTATAGAAGGGTCAATCTGAATACTCTCTAGCTAAGTTAAGCGTTTTATGTAGAAAAGCATGTGTGATGTCACCTACTGGATAAAATGTCCTCCAAGTTCACTTCTAGCTCCATACTCTGTATCCTCTAAGCATGCAGGAATGAGTGCAAAGGCAGGATCTCTAAAACTAGTAAACAAACAAGCATCCTGAGATCTGGACTTTCAATGGACAAAACTCTTCCACCTGATATACAAATTATAGCCCACCTCGTGATTTCATTAAGCTCTACAGCGACTGCCTCAGTCCAGCACCTAGCTAGTATTGGATAAGGACATTTAGAAGGGGACACTGAATCCATCTATTTCACGCACAGTTGCCATTGTGGAAGGACCAAGTTGACAGAGCTTTGTCTTCACCCAACACAGAAAAACTCAATGAAGGGTTTTCTCTACCTCATATTATTCTACATGTCCTCTCTCTCTTCCTCTCCCTCTGCCCCTCCTCTCCAGCTACCTTCCTGCCTCTCTCCTAGCTCTCTATATTATAATATATGTATTTTACCTTAAATATTTTGAGTTACTTGGAGACAATTTGCCTCTTTACCCTTAAACATTTAATGTGGATCTTCTAAGAATAATGACATCCAACACTGATACATCTCCAAATGTCACCAATGGCCCCAATAATTTCATGTACATGCCTTCTTCACCATTCTTCACATCCCCACCCCCAATGCCTGCCACCTTTATGTACACGTTAATTTATGTACTCATTTTTCATTTATCAATTTCCAGAAAGTTTTTTTTTTCATTATAAAATCAATTGTGCTCACGGGAGAATGAGAAAAGAGAGATGGAAAAGAAGCATAACCTCAGGACCAGAGTTCAAGAACAGCTTAATTCTGTTCTTTTTTATAAACATTTTAGTAAATCTTTATAAGCCACTATATTGCATTATACTGTTACAAATATAATATTACACTTGTTTATTTAGACTCATATCTTAATTTTATCTCTCAGCACTGGAATATTAATATTGCTTGTGTTGTATCAAAGCCTTTAAACAGTGTTCTTAATAATTATATGATAGCTCAGCAAATGTGTATTGCACAATTCACTTAACCATGCTGTCTATTGATGAGCATGCTCAGTTTGATGTTTTCATATACAAATGAGACAACATATTTATGCATAAACTCTTCTGTATTTCTGGTGATTTCCTTAGGTTAGATTCCCAGAAGTAGAATTTCTTGGTCAAAGGGCCGTTTAATGCTCCTGATATATGTTGCAAAACTGCCTTCCCAAAAGGCTGTAGCTATTTCCATGCCTGCCAAAATGCAAGGCAGTGCATATGGAACATGCGAAAACCTACACTGGAGGACATTACAGTTAAAAAGGATTATATGAGGGACTCCCTAACATGTCTTTCCATAAACAGAGCACCAGAATTTACATTTTCCAGCCAGGTGAGTTCTCAGTAATATACACATTACTTTAGAATAATTCCTAAAGGAAGAATTTTATAGCAGCAATGGGATTCACAGACAAGTTTCATGGAGTCTTTGACTTCTTCGATTCCTATATAACCTTTGGCTTTGGTTTTGTGCTTATATATTTGCTGATTTCCTAGGAAAATGCTCAGTTTCATCAGATTCTTGGGAATACCTGTGGTTAAACCATTGTTGTTTTGCTGTCTATGATTCAACATTCTTCTAGTAAAGAGTACTTATAATCTTCCTTGGGAAATGACCATTTCTCACACTTACCCTCTTGGTTTGAATGGAGCTGACCTCTCTAAGAGAACCCTGATTGGCATAAGGCTTTTGGTGTTTTCAATATTCCTAGATACAGTGATTGGACCAGACTGGCCATATGACCCAACTCAGGATAATGATATTCATGCACAGAATCCCTGTTCAACTGTTGAAACAGACAAGCTTGTTTCCCTAGATGGAAACTCTGGACTTTATAAGCTCATCTGACCCTTCTATGGCATTTAGAAAAGAAATCTGCACATCTTAAAAAAAAGGCTTACAAGTGAGAGGAAGATGCTGGGCTCTGATGACATCATCCTTGTCCCCTGGATCAGCCCTGCCTGAATGTAAATCTACCCTGAGCCCTTCAGTTCATTAAGCCAATGATTTTATATTTCACTAAGTGGGTTGGGTTCTGTCATTCACCCTAGCTCATTTAAGATGCATGAAAGAAGTAAAGTTAGGACATAATGAATTTCAACTTCCTCATTTTATATCTATGAACATGCCGGCTCAGAGAGTGTCACTGGCTTGGCCAAAGTCACCTACAGACAGAACTGGGATGTAGTCTCCTTCTTTCTAGTATAATGCTCTTACCAAAACCTTGATTCCCCTTGCATTTCAAGAAAAGATCAACAGTTGTACAGGAAATATTTTCTAATTATTTCTGTGTCATTTACAAAGCAGAGTGGTCTACACAGAAGACTCTGTACATCCAGAAAATGTACTACACACATTACAGTTATTGGAAACACAACGTTTTGAATTTTCTCAGGATCTATTTTTTATAATCAGAAAGTTTCTTTAAGAAAAATTAGAAATTCTTCAAACCTCTCAGAACCCACTTCAAATCATCCCCCTTTATGGGCTCACCTTGAGCTGGAGAAAGACATTTAAAGAGAAACCCAATAGTTTCCTTACATCTTTGGCACAATCTAGGCATTGTTAGGCAGTTGGTCATGAATGGAATCAGCACCTTGGGTACCCCAGGTTTTTCTTGACACCATCCAAGGGGGTTCTTCTGGAACACATTCTAGCACATGATGCAAGCTCAGGATCTTTCCAATTTCTGGTGCCATGACTTACTGCTGACTGTGGGAACTTTAATTTTCAGGATAAGCTGGAAAACGTAACTAGTTATATAACTCAGAAGGACTTACTACTGGACAATGTTCCAAGGACAGAGAACCTGACTGCACATGTAAACAAGGGGTAGCTTTCATTCTCACCAACTGATAAAACTTTCACCATAGAAGAGCTGAGTCTTCCTCATTGGGAGGAGCAAATCTCATTGTTCAGGGGTACAAGTCAGGTTCCAAAATAAGAATGAAGGCACACAGGGAATCTGTGGTAGACCTAAGACGATTTTGTCTTTTTTTTTTTTTTTTAAGATTTTATTTATTTATCAGCGAGAGAAGGGGAGAGAGCAAGCACAGGCAGACAGAATGGCAGGCAGAGGTAGAGGGAGAAGCAGGCTCCCTGCTGAGCAAGGAGTCTGATGTGGGACTTGATCCCAGGACGCTGGGATCATGACCTGAGCCGAAGGCAGCTGCTTAACCAACTGAGCCACCCAGGCGTCCCCGATTTTGTCTTTCTGTCTAGGAGTCTTTCCAGGGAACTGGCTATTATCTCTTACTTACTCCTCTGTTAATTTGGCACAGAGAGAATCTCCATTGGCTTCTGAAAGTGCAGCTGCACTGTCACAGTCTTGGGTTATTGAGCTAAGAGTGTTGTCTTCTCTTTTCATAGCCCTATGAAAGATGAATTCATCATTAAAGGTGTGTATAACTAAGTTTTCACCCTTTATTTCTATGCTTATATGGGTCCTGTGTGGCCCCCAAAAGCTACCAAGCCTATGGGGCAGGCTTCTGGAAGCCCACACAACTAGTCTGTTGTGATTCATCAGGCTGGAATATACTAGGGGCTCCCAGCCAGTGCTACCCACACTAAAGAGGCAATTTGGGGATATTCTTTACTGCTGTTCATGGCTAAATGTCTCTATTCTGTCTTGTTGCTGCCTTAAATTCCAGGATTGTAAATATTAGCATTATATCCCAAATGCTGTATGTTTTGTGTCCTTCATTTGCCTAGTTATGATTGAGAGTGGTTAAAAACACATACACAGAAAGGGAGAAGTCACAGGTGATAATTTGATGTGCAAATTTTATTTATTTAACATTAAAGTAGCTTTGCCTAGTGATGCTCTTCTAGGGAACTAATTCCTAAATTACTGGGGTTCTAGTAGCCCTGAGCTCCAGGACAAGTGACATATTGGTGCCTAAGCTGCTTCTTTCCTCTGAGACCCCACCATCCCCATCTGACTAGCGTGGTGGTAATCATGATGGATTTCACAACCTTAAACAGCTTTTTCTAGATACTTTTTCCAGAAGTAATGATAAGAGACAAAAAATGTGAGGAAAAAAAAAATCACAAAATGGAGTAATTTTTTAAAGTCTTTGTTGGTATACAAAAGGCTTGAGTCCATTTCTATCTAGGCTTCTGCTGAGTGACTGCTTCAATGGGTAAGAACAGGACCCTCTCTGATTTTTTATGTTTCAGTCTACAGTGAAAATTCTTTTCTTCACTCTTCCTTTTTTTTTTTTTTTTTTTTTGAGAGAGATAGAAAGATGGACAGCAATTTGGGGGTGAGGGTAGAGGGACAGAGAGACAATCTTAAGTCACTTCTGCACTCAGCATGGAGCCCAATGTGGAGCTTGATCTCATGACCCTGAAATCATGACCTGGGTCAAAATCAAGAGTCAGACACTTAACCTATTGAGACACCCAGGCATCTCTCAGTGACAGTTCTTGATAGACTTTTATTAAGGTTAAAATAAATGATTTTTAGAGTTAGAAAGAACATTAATTTCCACTACCCCAAACCAAAATATAATCTTAGAAGTATCCATTTTTCAATCTAATTCCAGAGTGGCTAAACAACAATGTGTTTAGCCATTGGGGAATGGGAGTGGTCAGCAATAGATGAAGACCAGTTCAGTCCTGAGGGGCTCAAAGTAGAGACAAGGCCTTGGCAAACAGGATCAAATCTCAGCTGAGGAAGAGCAAGAGATGATGAAGGTCTCAGTCAAGGGATATGGGCTTCCTGGTGTAGTCACTGCTCCCTCAACAAAAATCAGCTTTTTTCCAAACCTCAGTGGTTGGGCTCATTTCTCATGTCTTTTCAGACACAGCCATATTGGGGGAATTGAATGAGATCTATACTGGCAGAGGAGGTCTTTTCCCTACAATTAAGGGAGACAGAGAGGATCCAGATTTCAGGTTCAGTTGGAAAGCCAGAGTCAAACAACTCAAAGATCCAGCTTTTACATGACCTTTGGAACAACAAGGTTAAAGTGTAGATTTCAAAGGTTCACAGCTAGGATGTCAAAGGTGAAGACAGTAGGAATACCCATTTCATACCAGGAGGAAGCAATCTTTAGAACATTCTGTGCGCTGATGAGTTTTCTGTTATAGTCAACATAGTAGATGTGGATGGGTCACAGTTCCTAGCACCTAAGATGGGACAGACACTGATAGGGCCTCTGGGATAATCAAGACCTGGAACTTAGATAATCCCATGAGAGATGTGATCAAGCAGAACCAGAGAATAAAATCTGCCATTGTCTTGGGAACAATTTAAGAGGATAGGGAGAGATGGCACGTATAAAAACATGGTGTCAATGAGCTCCAACTACTGGAAGGGAATTTTGTTCTAGTCCCCCAAATGAGCCAACTGCTCAAATCCAAGGATATTCATGGTCATTTCGCCAGTGTATGATTCTCTCCAATTCCAGAAGAAAATCCTTGTCTTTCACCCTTTTTCTCAGTATGTCTTGTGTCCTTCTTTCTCCGTCAGCACTTCCAGCTCTTAAGGGTTTGATTGCCCTGTGATTAAGGAGGTTTGTTGGGGTCTAACATACTGAGAAAGGGGTGTGGAGAAGGAAATAAATATTTAATGAGAATTTTGCTTCTGAGCCTTCCTTTTAGAGGGGAAAATGGAAATCAAAATCTTCACTGGAACCCCTGTTGTTGGAGGACAAAGAAATATTCTTGCACTGCTGTGAAAATGAGCTGCTGGCACCTCAGCAAGAGGCAGCTCTGAGAGGGGAAGTCTTAATGAATCATGGAGCAAAGAGCCCTTTTCGAAGGAATTATCCCCAGTGCTTTCCCTAATAACCAACCCAGGCCTCAGCCTGATGGATGTGAGGTGATGTCTTTGGAGTAGAAACTTCCAGGTTATGAGGTTGAGATTCATGCAGCATTTCTTACCAGAGCTTTGCACCCCATCAAGATGAATCATGCAGCTTGCTGGCCCACACAGAGGGGCTTTGGGAGGGCTTCAAACAATGATAGACTACAGGACAAAACTTTCCTAGAGGAAGCCTCAGAACTGGTGAGGAGTTGGATTTGTGACTATGGATAAAGTCCATGAACCTCTCTATTCTTTGGATTTCCAAGCCTATAAAATAGAGATAATACTAGTACCTGCCTCATGAGGACTATCTTTGAGAATTTAATGACATAATATTAAAAAAAAAACCTAGAATGACTGACATATAATAAACACTCTATATAATATTTATCTATTTTTACTGTTGTCATTGCTTTGGTGGTGGTGATCTTGGTGGAAGTTGGGGTTTGGAACTGAAGTGTTGGGTAACAGCTGCCATGTGAAGAGGTGGGAATGTGGCTGATAGCAGGAACACTCCAGATCTTTTTAATAGTAGGAGTTGATATGTATTGATTCCTTACCATGCTCAAAGTATCTGTTATTCATTATCTTGTTGAATGCTCACAGTAACCAAAGATAAAGATATTACCACCATCCTCATTCTGAGGGTAGAAAGCAAACTCAGTTCTGACTGATTACAGAGTCTTTTTCTGCTCTTTCTCCCATAATCATCTCTGCTGACTACTTCAAGCCTTCCATTTATTCTGATATTGAGACAGCCAGATGTTATTATTATAGCCTCTTGCCTTCCTTCCACCATGTCCTTTTTGGGTCCACTGCCATCACTGGTAGTATTCACTGGAGCTCTCCATTATGTTCTTACCCTGAGATAACCTTGACCAGGTCCATTATCACTGTCACACTAAAAGGTGTCTTATTGCCAAGAGCCCTAGCTCTCCTAGGTCTTTGGAGAACTCTGAACATCAAATCCTTTCTTGTCCTTCTCCTTGCTCCTATGACCTGTCCCAGATCTCAGCCTCCTCACTATGACTGCAGGTATCTTGGCATTTATTATCAAAACCAAATTTCTGCCTGGGATTTTATTCTCAATTGTATTAAATTAGGTCACTATTACTTGTCTTGCTACTTGTCCCTATGTACGCTGCACTTGAGACCTCTCGATGGGGAATGGTCTGATAGAGTGCAAGATCACCCAGCATCATGGGCCACCATGAACTCATGAACAGTGTCTACTGTTGCCCCTCACTTGACAGCTTCAGACTTCAGTGTCAGTCAAACCCCACATCAAACAACAGGACAGCTCACTTGTTTCCTCCCTGCTTTATTCAGATTTAGAAGAGGCATAAGTAATACTTACTGAATGACAGAGAATTTAGTCTTGTCTGAGGATTGATTTTCCTCTATCTAGTCTTTGTCTGGCTTCCTTTGTTCTATTTCAAGATGTCTCCCTGTATTCCATGTCCACATCCTCCTCAGTCAGCCTGATCTTCTAAAATTTCATCACAGAGGATGACCCCACCCAACTGAGTCATTTTCATGTCACCAAGAATAACCAACTACCTGAGTAGATGCATCTGTACGTGGCCCTGGGTCAATCCGTCCATGCTATATCTTTGTTGGCTCCTACCATGTCACTCCTCAAATTCTGCGTCCCTATTAGCTCTCCTTCCATGTTTGAAAGTTGATTTGATATGGAAAGGTGAAGCCCATTAATATAAGTTCAGTATCTTCAAGGATTTGGTCTTGACCTCCTTCCTATAGACATTTCTATGCTCACGTTGTTCATAGAATAACATGCTCTGGACTGTGAAATTCTTGGGGGGCAGAAACCCTGATTGATTCATCATGGCATCTCCTGTAGGACAGTGCCCATGACCTACTAGAATCTTGGTTCCTCATTTTACCTTGGGTTCAACAATCTCTTTGAAAAGGAGATGACCTGATACCTGACCTGATACCTATTCCTAAGGCAGCCTGAGATGGTTAAAAAACTTAGGCTGTTTGGACATGGTCTGTCTGACTTTTCACAGGTGGTCTTCAACATTAAGGGCTCTATTGAAAGGTTCTTCCCTGGCGATGTCCCTTCCCCCATGAGAATAACACACTCGTTGTAAACAATTTATTTAATGAACATATGAATGTCTGTATACAGAGTCTTTGCTAAAATGGTCTGCTCAGCTTCAGGGGCACCCCTGAGTGTCATCCATTGGGGAGGAATAACAGATTGAGGGTCTTACAAGTGAATAGATGGGAAATTTGGGGGAACAGATGCGAGGCCAGGAAGGTCAGATTTAAGAGGCTCAAGGTCTCTTGACTGCTGGTGGCATTCAGGGTGGCTACAATCATACTACCTTACCAGAAACTCTGCAAGGCCACAGGGCACGTATCTGAGTCTCCCCCCTCTTTTTCCCTCCAACACGTGTTCCCAGTTCTCTGAAGGGACAGCTGGACACAGTCCAGGTGAACCAGGAGCCTATATTGTATTCACCTTTCATTCCACTACAACAGCTGGCTGATTGCTCTGGGTAGCAGGGGTTTATGGTGACCCTGTTAATTGATGGACAAAACAACCCATCAAAAGGTAAAGTGATAGCATGGCTTCCTGAGGCAGCAGGAAACCTTAGTCTTTGCAGCCTGCCTTCTGTTGCTTGTTCTATACCTGAGGTAATAATGACTCCCCAGTAAACACCAGCAGGGAAACAGTTAAGCATTGTGTGGTGTGTTTCACTCCAGGAGGGCAGTTCAATGTGTGATTGAACATTCCATCATCATTTGCCGTCTTCAAATTGCCCATAAGAAACCCCAACATCTAGATGTGGTGTTAGAACAAAGAGGGCTGGTTACTTTGCATTGTAGGCAGTGGGCAGGAAAATTTGAGTGAAGGCATTAGGATAAATGGGATGATTGGAGAGATGATAGAGAGAGAGATTTTTCATAGACAGCTTTTGTTGGTCATTTTTCTTTTTAATGTACAAAGGCCGTATTTTGTAGGAGGAAGAGCAAAGAGTCAAGAAATGTGGTGTTGAATCCCAGTTTCCTTTGATGAATACAGCATTCACCCTGACATCTTTCTGCATGTATATGATAATGTGGAATACATATAGATATTCAAGAAATAATTTTTTTTTTCCTACCTGAGGGGCTGGAGTCAAATCTTCCTTTTAAGGGAAAGCTAAAGTATTTCCAATGATTTCCAACTTTTTTTTTTTTTTAATTTATGCTATGTGCATGACCCAGTGCTATGATTTTTATGGTCATCAGTTCATTTAATCCTGACAAATAATGCCCCAAATAAGTATTATAATGCCCATTATAAAAAAGAAGAAACCAAGGCTCAGAAACAGAAATGGCTTATATTGGTCATAGTGTTAATATAATTTGAAGCTAGTCTTCTAAACCAGGATTATTAATTTTTTTAAAAGATTTTATTTACTTATTTGACAGAGAGAGATCACAAGTAGGCAGAGAGGCAGACACAGAGAGAGAGAGAGGGAGAGGAGGAAGCAGGATCCCTGCTGAGCAGAGAGCCCGATGCGGGACTCGATCCCAGGACCCTAAGATCATGACCTGAGCCGGAAGGCAGAGGCTTTAACCCACTGAGCCACCCGGGCGCCCTAAACCAGGATTATTTAACTCAAGGGTGGGTAAGACAGAATAGGAGTAGTCAAGGTCATTGGTTATCTGACCAGGTTGAATTTTGCTGCTACCACATACCATCTTGTGCATGTCAGATTTACTTTACCACTCCAAGGCTTAGTTCTGTTACTGAGTATATCAAGATAATGAAAGCACATTTCCCACAGAGTTTTCTGATTACTAAATGAAGTATTAATGCCATGCACTAAGTAAAAGTCCTGACACAGAGTAAATACACAATAACTCGTAATTATTGTTGTTTTCATTACAGTATCAGGATACTTGTAGCCTGTTAGGGAAAGAACCCTCTTTTTCATAAATCTTGTATTGGAAAATCTAAGTTTAGGTGATTCATAGTTAAAAGATTATGTACATTTTCCCTAAGAGATATGATAAGGCTAACATAGTAGGAAATGAGAATAAAGGGTAGTGTCTAAGGCAACTAAGGTGCAAAATGAGAAAGACCTTGTGTACTAGCAATGCATGCAAGAGAGAAAAGTCAAGGACATGTCCACAGGTTGCTGGGTGAGTCAAGTTGTTGGCTGGTTTGTCATTAACCAACATGGCTAACACAGCTGGAGGAGGGAGCAAAGGAGGCATGTCTTATGGACATGGAGATGTCTTATGTAGAATGGTATAAATCTAAGAACCATTCTTTTGTGGAAATATTAATAAAAATCTATCCTTAACTAAATTTATGTTTTATTATAAATAGAAAACAATTAGCAACTGGCACCCAGCTATGGCAGAAGTTGCTGTAAGAGGGGCGCCTGGGTGGCTTAGTGGGTTAAAGCCTCTGCCTTCGCTTCGGCTCAGGTCATGGTCCTGGGGTCCTAGGATCAAGCCCCGCATCGGGCTGTCTGCTTGGCGGGGAGCCTGCTTCCTCCTCTCTCTCTGCCTGCCTCTCTGCCTACTTGTGATCTCTCTCTCTCTCTCTCTCTGAAATAAATAAATAAATCTTAAAAAAAAAAAAAAAAGAATTTGCTCTGAGAGACTCAGAAGAAAATACCCATGGGTCAAGGAGTCTACTACATCATACACTCTGTTCCTGGAGCCATGGACTCTGTGTTCATATTTAATAATGAACCAAAATTCACTGTAAAGTTCTTAGGTACCAGTTTGCAAAAGCCCTCATTTAATTAAATCAGATTCACTTTTGCCCTGCAAATTGAAGGCAGACCAAGGTCGAGGTATAAATTGGGCTTGATCAGAGCAGTCTTCTAATGAAGGCAACAGTTGCGTCCCTGCCTCCTCTGTGTAATCGTTAACGCAAATCAAAGCCCTTTCCTTCAGCTGGAAACTTAAAAATGATGCTGAAGTCTAGCAGCCTGAAGGAATGGATGAGGAACCATGGAACCATTTCTTCAAATCAAGAATTTCTCAAGTGAGGGTTTTCCTAAGAACCTGTCTTGGCCATTGTTCCACAAAGGCACATGATTTGCCTCTTTAGGGCAAATCTTGGACTTGAAGGATGGCTGGCCAACAGGCCAGGAGAATTGATTGTGTGCCAAACCCAGCAGTGCTGGGTTCAAAGATTCAGTGATTCAACATCTATTTATTGATTCTTTTCAAGGTGCCAGGCATTGGTACCCATAGTGGGATACAGGCTTTTGCCTTCATAGAACTTCTGTTCTTTGGGGGAAACACACTACTAACTAAAATGTAGCTCTTGCCAGGGTGCCTGGGTGGCTCAGTCAGTTAAGCATCTGACTCTTGGTTTTGGTTCAGGTCACGATCTCGTGGGTCATGGGATTGAGCCTTGTGCCCATCTCTGGGCTCAGCCCGGCATCTGCCTGAAAAGTCTCTCTCTCTCTCTCTCCCCCTCACCCCACTTTCTCTCCTTCTCTCTCTCAAATAAATAGATCAATATTAAAAAAAAAAAATGTAGCCAGCCCTTGCCTTCCTTGAGCTCAAAGCTTAAGAGATGTTGAGCTTTCTAGCAAGAGCAAGGAGGGATAACAACCATCTTGACCGAGGGCACAGGTTTTGGAATTAAATAGACATGGTTTGAGCTCTGGGATCTGCCAGTCATTTGCTTACTGATCTTGGAAAACTCACCTTAATTCTCCGAGTCTCTGAGTTCTCACAAAAGGCTACTAGGAAAGTCATGTGAGCTATTCTGGGAACCAGCTGATGCATGGTATCTGTTTCACATTATGTACTGCATAAACTAGAATGCCATTATTATTAACAACATAGCCTCCAGCAAGTTATTTAACCTCTCTGAACCTCAATCTCCTTATCTGTGAAGTGGGGATAATCATCCCTCCTGCAGAGTTGTGAGAAAGATTAAATTTGGTACTTTCTGTAAGGGACCTAGCCATGACTAGAGTTCAATAAATAGCAACGATTATTGTAAGTATTAAAACACAAAATGCTATAAGCTAAACGCTCCAGAGTCAGCCTTCTGTGCCCCTCTACAGACTGTGGGAAGTTTAGAAGGTGTTTTTTTTTTTTGTTTTTTTTTTTTTTTTTTTTAAAGTCTGCAGACTGGAAAGTTCTTTAGAAAATCATCTCCCTGGGTGTTGTTAAAGATATATTTTGATGAGGACATAAACAATTCACAGACCAAGAAATTGTATTTCCCTTGCGGTAAGTGTCATCCAAAAATCTAATGGGAAATGGATTGCAGCAGACATTCGGAGCACGTCCACTCAGAGAGTAGCGAGTTGTAATAAAAATCACCATCTGAGGTTGGAGCTGTTTGGGGTTTTCTCTGAGAGGATAGAAAGGGCCATTTTTTGACATATATACCTGTTTCTCAGAAAAGCAATATTAAGTAACTCCCACTTCCATTTCCAAGAAAGCAAAAGAGACCCTTTTAGCAGCTATCATTTATGAGTTGGAGATTTTTCATTAAATGAATCCTGTTACTACAAACTCACACTGGGTCACTGCTAGCAGGAGCAGAAGCCAGAACAGACTTGGGGTCTCAGAGGCTGCCCACCCCGAGGGCCTACTGTCATCACCCACGTCCCCAGCTATGTGGGGTGGTCTGGGGCCCCTTTCCGCAGGAGGCCCTGCCTGCATGTCTCTCTCCTCCTGCCCTGCCTGATTCCCTTTGTCTCCAACTTCTCTGTTTGTCGTCTTTCTCACTGGTCCCCTTCTCCCCGCCCCCCCTCGCCCCGGGGCCTCTGGGCACCTCTGCTTTTTTGCTTCCCTCCCAGTCTCCGTCTCCCACGAAGGCTCTGTATCTCTGACTGTCATTTTGTTTCTCTGTTAGCCACTCTGTTTCTCTTTCTCTCCCAGGGTGGTGGTGTCTGTTCTTTATTTTTTCTCCTGTTTTCTTTCCCCCAGACTGGTCTCCGCCAATGACTTTTTCACGACATTTTTCTCTCTGCTTTTCAACTTTCCCTTTTTCTCTTTGGCTTTACTTGTTGGTTTTTGTTGCCCATAAACCTGTTCTTTCTCTCTTCGTCTCCACCTGTCTGCATGTCTTTTATCATGTAACTCTCTCTTTCTACTTTCCTCTTCCTGTGTTTCTATTTCTTTTGGCTCTTTTCTTTTGCATTCTCTCCCCCACTACCCCTCATTCCCCACTCACTGTATATTTTTCTTTTTTCTTTCTTCCCTTGCCTCTCTCTCTGGTTCCTTGAGTTTCTCACGGTTTTACTATGTCTCATTTTCTCTCCCCTCTCTGAAAACACACACATACACACACCACCACCACTCTCCCCCTTCCTGTATTCTGACCTGCTGGACCCTTCCACACAGAGCAGGCTATAAATTTAAAGGGGCTCCATAACACCACTGGGTGTTGTTTGGTTTACGGTACCTTCATGAAATCACAGACACATATTTCATTCCTGCAGCAACTTCTTTCTGGTTGAGTCAGCATCGCACTCAGTACCCAGACTTCTGCAGCGTAGCTGCCCCCTACCCATATTTCTAAGACCCCCCTAGGCCCAGCACCCCTGGGGCCTCCTCCCTCTGCACTGGAAGGCCTTCCTCTCCTACAACCCACTGCACAGTCCCTAAACCAGACCCGACTCGGAGGGCTTCAGGGCAGCCTTGACTTAGTCAAGCCAAATTAAATTGAGGTTGGAAGAGTCAAAGTTAATAAATAAAAAGAAGCCTTATTTATATTTTTTTAAGGGTGGGGATAGGGGCGCCTGGGTGGTTCAGTGGGTTAAAGCCTCTGCCTTCGGCTCAGGTCATGATCCCAGGGTCCTGGGATGGAGCCCCGCATTGGGCTGTCTGCTCCGCAGAGAGCCTGCTTCCTCCTCTCTCTCTCTCTGCCTACCTCTCTGTCTACTTGTGATCTCTGTCAAATAAATAAATAAAATATTTTAAAAAAATAAAAAAATAAAGGGTGGGGATATCTGCTCCAAGAAGGTAAGCTGCCTCACAGATAGTTACTCCCTGGGAGTAGCAGTCAGAAAAATGCAGACAGGGTAGGGTCCCAGCCCTCCTGCCCACTTTGTGACTCTGCCTTTGCCAATCTATGTAACATTTTCACTGGCACCTGGCTCTGATGGCAAGAGGGTAGGATGTGACTTTAGAAGAAGTGGGTTGGAACCCTTTCTCCATCCCCAACATGAGCAATTAAGCCTGGACAATTTTCTTAGTTGACTTTGAGTCTCAGTTTGATCAGCTGCAAAATTAATTCCAGATTCAAGCCTCCATTTACTGAGCAGACCCCAGACATCAGGACGCATGCTCAGGACTACAGTCCATCTTCCCTTGAAAGGGCCATTCTCCCCCACTGACCTGTGGCCAGCTAGGATCACCAAATGATTTCTCTGGTAGGCTCTAGTTCTTCCTTCAAGCCTCGGCGTTAATGTTGCCCTTTGTGCCGGGAGACCATCACGAAACAGATCCCTCCTTTTCACACTCTATCAGAGCAATGTGTTTATTCTCTTTTTAGGGCTTTGGCAGTTTATAGTTCCACATTTATGCATTTGTTTACTTATTTATGGCCTACTGGCCCTCGTGAGACTATAAGCTTCATGTGGGAAGGAGCCATTCTCCATCACACACCCAGTGCCTCCCACAGTAGATATGGAAACTGAGGCCAGGGACAATGAATGAAGTCACCCAGGGATACCCATCCTGAAAGGGCTGGCTCTGCAACGGGACATGAGCAGTCATGTGCAAGCTCCTCCTCACCTTCTTGACGGATGACATTTGCCACCCAGAATCCATACAAGGAACCAATGAGATGTTATATATGCCAAGGACTTTGCAAACTGTGTCTTGGGAAGATGTTATTTTCTATAAACTGGGAAGGTGAAGCCAGACCACCTTTCAACATCCTTAAAGTACACAGGGGTTTATTTGAATCATAAGCAAAAGTGAGCAGTCACTATGGAGGTCAAGAAGAGCCAATTAAATATATTTAGCCCTAGAAACTAATGAGTGGTAAGACCCTACAGGGGCTCTACAGATGCTCAGGGAGCTCAGCAATGCTTTGAATTCTCTGAAATTGAGAGAAGATTTCCTGTGGTCTAGACAAGCTTGTTCCATGCCAGGCCCTGCAGCCAGGTGACAGTGGATTTCTGCTTCCCCATTTCCATTATGCGATACTAGGGGGTATCCGGGAAAATTCTTTTGTTTTCCATAGTCAGTAGGGTTGTAATTATTATTGGATTACTGCAATTTAAGACCCACACCAAGTGTCTTCTTCTTTCCCCCAGATTTTGACACCTGATAAATCATGGGCACCTGTTTTTCTCAACTTTTTTGAGATGTCTCAAGAGATTTGGGGCTCAGATTCTTTGGTTAGGGGTAATATCTGGTAAATGGGAGGGGGTGACTTCAAGCCTTTCTTGGTTCACACTTTGTTAGAAAGAAAAGTAACAACTATTCCTCATGCATAGTATATTAGGTATATAAGGCATAATATTTTATATCAGATATATGAGGTATAACTAGAATTATAAATGTTGATGTTCACTGTGAGAAATAATTTGCTTGTGGTATTGTGTAAGGATCCCAACAGCCCTCATGAGAGATGTATTATTGTTAACCCCATTTTAGAAATGAGGACTCTGAGGCTCAAGGAGATACAGTAACTCACCCAAGGCTAGAGTGCTAACAGAAATCAAAGATGGTAACTAAGGCTTGGCTGACTCTAGATGTTGAAGCTGACATTGCTATCTGCCACACTATTTCTATCTCTATTAGACTCTGAGCTTTTCAGATGATGAACTTCCTAGTTAATTCCTTCTTTCTCTCTTTCTTTTTTTGGGGTCTTCCATTGCCACTCCAGACTACCACCACCTCTCAGTGGGCATACTATAAAATCCCTAACTTGTCTCCCTTCTCCTCCAATCCAGTCCCCTCTATTTTCTCAAAGGTTTGCTCTAGCTTCAAACTATTTTAATGGGAAATGACGCTTCCCAATACATGCCTGTGAACATTAAGCACTGCTTTCTTTAATGCATGTGTGGTTTTTCTCTCAGGGATTAGGGCCACTCTCAAGACTCCTGGTTCTCAGCTCTGATTCAGCAGATCTGCTCTCTCCTATGCTACTCTCACCGGGCCTTGCTCATCTCCCCTCCCTGAGAACTCTTCCTTCCAGGAGCCTCGGACCAGGATTTCCTCTTCCCAGGTAAAACCACTGATTCTCAGATCGTATGGGGTCTGAAATGGATTGGGAAGTATCATAAGGATGTTCTCCACAGCTAAAAGCCTCACCAATAGGAAATTTAATGCCTCCCCAAACAGCGCATTTTCTCTGGCCACACCAATGTATACAAACATTCACGCATAGCCAGCAGTTTTTTTTTTAATGTTCTTGGTGTGCTAGCCACTCCGCAAACACTGTAGATACTTTAAATCCTCCCCAAACCCTGCAAGTAAGTTTGAATAAACCCACTTTACAGAAAAGGAAATTGAGACTCAAAGAGGCAAAGTGAGTTGGCCAAGATCCCAGGGTTAAGTGGCAGTGCCTGGAACCAAACCTGGGTCTAGAACATGCTCCCCATTCTGAAATGCTTTCCAAATAAACTGTAACCTCACACTATGCAGCATTCCTAGGAAAGGCTCTGCATTTTTGTGCTTTCCATAGCTCCTTTTGCTGACCGCAGTATGCACTGCATGGTCTTTGGTTTTGCCTCCTCAGTAAGACAAACCTTCTTTGAGAACAGAACCTTTTCCATACCTGTTTGCAATAAGCACAGGGCCTAACCAAAGTAGATAAAAATATCTGTTTATCTGGTACATGTGAGACGAGCACTGAGGTTATCTTGATCCATCCATGCTACCTGGATTATGTCTTCCAACCCTTGCAGTAGGTACGAGATTACCTTTACCTCATAGATGATGAAACTGAAGCTCAGACTTCTTCCCATGGCATGAAGACTTCATGTGCCTGTCAGATCATCACAGAACTTGCCTTGTACTAGCGTGACCTGGGTCAACCAGAAGGCCACTCACCTCTTCTTTGACATTCACTTTCAACTGTCCTTGAGAACAGGGTTCAGTCCACGCAATCTGAGGAAGACCTGGACTTGGTTGTATTGAGCAATGTGACTCTAGGTTTAAGGGCAAGTTACATGTGTACATTTCCCCTTTCCCTCCTACTTAGCATTCCCTATGCTTTTTCTCCTAACTACCGAGTTGGGCACACTCTTGCTCCTCCTGAGCCAAATACTAAGTCACATATGGATAGACTTAAACACTGCAAAAATCCTATAAGGCAAATATTACATATTTGGAAACTAAGGCTCAGATAAAAGTGGGTTGTCCAAGGTCACACAGCTAGTGCCAAATGAAACTTGATTCAAATCTGGACATGTTGACTTCTAACAATATTAACTTCCCATAATGTTCTTCTTTTTTTTTTTTTTTTTTTAAGATTTTATTTATTTGTTTGACAGACAGAGATCACAAGGAGGTGGAAAGGCAGACAGAGAGGAGGAAGCAGGCTCCCTGCCGAGCAGAGAGCCCAATGCGGGGCTCGATTCCAGGACCCTGGGATCATGACCTGAGCCAAAGGCAGAGGCTTTAACCCACTGAGCCACCCAGGCACCCCTCCAATGATGTTCTTTAATGCATTTCTTTTCCTCCTGTCCCTGCTGCCTTCCAGAAATATCATACAAATTAGGTTTGAGAAACCCCATCAGGACTTTCTATCTCTGGTTAAGATAAGCAGATCTCTGAACCTGGATTCAAGTCTGAGATTTGCTACTATTAGAATGTGAGTGTCCAGTGAAGGCTGGTTTCCCTTGGTTCAGATTCCACGGACAAATAATTTAATAGCTACAATAGATTAGAAAAGTCCCTATTTGATCCTTACAACAGTCCTGTGAAATAGCGGTTATTATTCTTATTTTATAAATCAAATCAAATAAAAATAACTGGGTGGCAGTTATCAGAGTACCCTCCTCCCAGCATTGCTGTTTCTACTAATGAGATAATAAATAGGGATGTGTTTTACACACGGAATGGGGAGTGCAGATATTGCTGTTATACAGAAACTGTAATTGAACGAGTGGATGTTTGTGACCTTGACTTTGTCTTTCAACATCTTAATTAGAATGTGTTCAGAGGCAATGCAATGCTGGGACACAAATAGGACCCAGGGGATGTGGGTGTGTGTAGGATGGGTCCTAGGGAAGCCACTGCAGAAGACAGGGCACAGGACACAGACTGCAGCCCCCTGAGTGCAGGAGTCAGTTGTCCTTTCTGACAACGAGACGGGGATGCTAGCGTCTGTGCTGGGAGCCCTGTCTCCATCTACCCAGGTCTGGCTTGGGCATGGTTCAAAGGAATAGCTCCTGAATCTCTGCAGAAACGACTTGGCTTTCACTTATGCATGAGAAACCAATGAGCCTTCCTGGGGTATTTTTCTTACAGATTTCCAAGCCTGGCTATTGGCTTTCTGTCACTTCTTTCAGGCCTGATTAACACAGTATAAAATTGAGGGGTTTTCAGCCATTCTTCAAAGAGGAAGAATCAGTTTTCTTTGCTTTCATTCTGAAATAAGCAATTGCATTACCTCCATCTGAATGGAGGCCGGGGACGCAAGGAGGTGGGATCAATACACGGTGTGGAGGGAGGCAGACACGGAAGGACCGATGAACATGGCACACCACTTGGGCAGAGCTGCTGAGTCCTTGACCCAAGGGAATATCAGAGGGGACAGTCAGTGACTTCTCTGAAGCAAAACACTGGCACTGGCCCTGGAAGATGGGGTTTATAACCACAGTGATTGCTAACATCTACTGGGCACGTACAATGTGCTGCACTAAGTGGCGTGAATATCTCATTTAATCCTCACAAAAACCCTGCACGGTAGGCACTGCCACTGTGCCAACTTCATAGTTGATGGAAACTGAGACTTGGAGAGGTTAGTGAATTGCCTGAGGTAGCACGACTGGTGAGGGAAAGCTGTATTAAATCCCAGGCCATCAAAGCCAGAGCTCTTCTCTTGATCAACACACTCTAATGCGTCCAGGGTCGAAGCCAGAGGAACTTCCTAATTGGGCCTATTAGCTCAGCCTATCATTCTGGGAGACAGATGGAGGAGATCTTGAAGACTCAATAAAAGTGTCTTCCTTGGGGGCCAAGAAGCCGTCTTTCGCACTGATGAAAGTCTAAATTCAGAAGTCCCCAGAGGGGTTAGTGTGGTGTGGGGGAAGTAGCACAGAGAGATGGAGGGTTCAACGTGCATCCCAGCTGTTTCCCACCTTGGGACTATGAACCAGGAACCTGATCTCTCAGAGCCCATACTTTCTGAGCTGTGGGATGAGGGTGGTGATACCCATCTGTCAGCAAGGGGCCTGGCCCATTATAGGTAACTAATATCTATTGGCCCCCTTCCTTCTTTCTGGGGGCCCAGATCCCCTGGGGCCTCTGAATATGTCTATGAGTCCACCTTCCACTTTCCATTTTCCCAAAAACTTGGCAAAACACTGCACTCATACAAACAACCTATGGGGAGCCAGACTTGAAGCTGAGGTTCATTGCTCTGGGTTGTGAACTATATTCTGCTGAAGAGAAACTCCACTTAGCAGGAAGAAAGTCTTATGAGGAGATATTTCAGCAGGAAAATGCATTCAGCTTTCCAGCATCAAATTTATGGGCATATAGTAGGAAAGATAAGATTCTTGGTGAAAAGTTTTGTGAACTCCTACATTGGATTCATCTCATTTATCATAGATCAGTGTCCTCCAGCCCTTCCCACCTCCCCCAGCCCCCACCTTCTTTGGACATGCTGCTTTTCTGCAGAATGCCCGTGTGAGACTCACAGTAGTTACCTGACTGCCTCCTTGCGCCGCTGTAGCCATCCTGCCTCCTTAGACCAGACATAAGAAAACCCACCTATGAAGTAAATGACCTTAGAAACCTTACCATTTCTGTGACTTAAATACAAATAAATTGATCAGTTTGTCTAAAATGGTCAACATGGTAGCAAAGAGAAGATTAACTAAGCTCTGAGCATTGACTGAATTAATCTTTTGTGAAGGTTGGCAAGACAGGGTTGACACAGTCCTAAGACAGATGACCTCTGCCCCATACCCAAGTTTCATCACCTCATGCCTACATCTACAGAGGCAGTTCTCAACACTAAAAGCATATTAGGATCACCTGGAAAGCTCTGACAAATCCCCATATTCAAGCCTCTCACCAGATCACATAAATCACAGTCTAAGGATGGGACTCAAGCATCTGTATTTTTGTTTATCTTCCCAATGACACCGATGCATTGCTAAGGTTGAAAACTGCTATTTTCTGGGGGGAAAAGGACTAGAATGATTCAGAGGAAAGGTGTTTATCCTAAACCCCTCACTCACCCTTTTCCCATGACTGTGCTATGGAATTCCCTGACAACACCAACTCTGTTAAGAACCTTGATGGAATTTTCATGTGACTTCATTTCTGAGGTCTGGGTGTTTCAGGATGAGAGCCAGCTGGTCAATGATGTGTGTGTTCACTGACAACAATTCAGCAGCGTTTCTTGGTGTGTTTTAGCTCAAAAGGCTGAAAGATAAAGACCTCACATTAAACTAAGGGGTCTTGCTCTGTCTCCTTCAATCTCCCCAGGCTGATAAATAATGGATAATGAAGAACGGTGCTATTACATGCATAAAGCACTTGGCATCTGCCTCCAAGACAGCACTTTCCATCTAATCTGAGGTCCAGTTCAGCATAAAATCTGTTTGGTGGTAAGGCCAAGCCCCTTTGGAGGGTTCTTTGATACTGCCAAGTTATTCAGTGGAAAAGGGAAAGAACTCAACTCTTGAATCAATCACAGTGTTGGTTTCTAAAGGCCAAAGGGATAGGTTAGCATAGATGGAGTTTCTCTCCCTCGGTAAGAGCAAGACGTGTGGAATCTATCTAGTTTTGAGGGGCAGACCAGCCAAGCTTCTCATAGAGTCCCATCTAAAATTGAGCTCCCTAGAGCTCTGGTATTGTGTTTCTCTCTTTATCTCATCCGTCACAACCATCAAAGCCTGCATGCTTAATTGTTTGTCTCCTTCCGCTGAAGTATAAACTTCACAAAGATGTTACCATTTCTGCTCTGTATCACTTTTGCCTAAAACACTCCTGGCATATAGTAGGTACTCACATACTGGTTGAATGGACGCTGAAGGTGCAGTGTGTAACACCTGCTTTACATCTGTTTCAGAACATGTTTTGGTTCATTAGCTATACATTCTGTATAACTCTTGGGGAATTTAGGTCCTTTGAAAGGTGAACAGGCAGCATGGAGTTGGAGGCGATATTTCCTCTTCATTAGAAATGCCATCTGGGGAACCATGTAAAACTCCCACTTGAGCACAGAGCTGTGCAGCCTTGGAGAAGTCACACCCTCAGCTTTCTGAATAGAGGGATTCCATTCCAACTGCTCTGATCATATCAATGCTTCAGTGAGACAATGCACGGCATGTAGCAGGGGGTTTTTCTACATGGTGGCATAAACTGATATGGGAGAAATAATCAAACATGTGAAATCTCAAATGCAGTGTGGGCTCTTGGGTCAATTACTTAGCTTCTCTGGGTCTCAGTTTCCTCATTTAAAAAATAACCATGTTTAAATGGCTACTTTATTAGAATTTCTGTAAACACAGTGTTTCACAAAGTATGTCCCAGAGAACTAACTGGTCTAACTCACACAGAGAATTAACTGGTCCAATGCCTTATGGATAAAAGGCTCTGTTTGCAAATAGGTTTAAAAAGCACCACACATTCAATGCTTTTTGACAAAGATTCAGCAACAAGTATTTTGATACTTATGTATCTTATGTGACTACGTATATAGATACCTCTACTTATGTATCACAGAGGATACACCAGTGAACTGAAAAGACTTAAATTCCTGCTCTCATGGGATTCATATGTTACTGAACCGAAGGAGAAAATAAACAAAATAAACGAGAAAATACGTGGTGTGGCAGATGATAGCAAATGCTATGGTAAAGAAAAATACAGCAAAGAAAGGAGTTGGAAGGCTCTGATTGGCTCGCATGGTTCCCAAACTCACCCTTAGACAAACTGCTGTTGCAGAAATCTCATGGGCTCTGTGACTGGCCAGGTATGGTCATGCTAAGCTCAGGAGACAAAGTCAGGTTTCAGAAGGAGGCAGGGGACCAAATTTACACGGAAGACATCACCACCTGGCCACTAGACCCCTCATGGAGGACAAATTTTTTTTTTTAATCAAATAAGAATTCTGAAAAATGCTGCAGTGAATAAATATATATCTTCACTTAATTCAGTAGTTCTCCAGTCCAGTTAACCACATGTTTTCATGTAGTATCTATTAATGCTGACAGGACACACTTTGATAAACATCGAGCTGTAAATGTATATGTATATATACATGTATGTAAATGTAAATGTATATGATTTCATCAATCCTCCCTGTATAGTTCATAGTATTATTAGTAAATCTAGATTCTAAATTCTTAAATTTTTAAAGAACTTTCTAGACTGGAAGAACTTTATCTCCCTTTTTATCTCCTTTCCTGAAAGTACGTGTTGGTACAAGTGTCTTTCCTCAAACATAGAAGTTTGAAGGAATTAGCTTCTAAAGGAGATCTACCTCAATGGTTTAGCAAAAGATGTGCAAAGGATAAAATGAATGAATCAGGAATACCTCGTTTTGATATAAGAAGAAACCTTCCAAACTACCTGGTCAAATTAGTCTAGTTTGATGAGAAACTCTCACGATGTTTTATAGAAATGTTTGTGAAATCACAGCCCTGTAAAATGTCATGTCATCTTCCTTGTGACTTTGGGAAATGTCATGAAGCAAGCTATACCAGTAGGGTTCTTAATGCTTCCAATAAAAGTTTCTCATGGAGAGGCAAACAGATATTTACAATTGCTGTTGAGCCACAGGTCACAAAACATAAAGCAGCTGGTTGAATGACAGAAGCAGAAGACCCCAAATTATTCACAGCAGCTGTCCACGTCCATGAACAAGGTCCAGAACTGACCCCATTATCAAGCCACTGATTCATTCCAGCAAGTCATTTCACCCTTTAAGGACACTGGATTCTCTCTCAGTGGACACCAGGATAAGAGTAATGACTCCTGAGGTTTAGGAAAAAAGGTCAGTGAATTTGTTGACTGAGGGACCACTACCAATCTTTTCCTTCAAACAATTTTTTTTAAATAGTTCTGGTTTTCTTTCACTTTAAAATCCAAAGCACAGACATTTATAGAATATTAAAATGTAGCAAGAAAAAGTATGCATAATTTCTCAGCTGAGAAATAACCATTATTAAACTTCTGGTGACACGTTAACTTTTACATGCTTCTCTTTATGGTTTTGTGAAATACACAAATGAGTGTACAGTGTGTATTGTGCATTGGCAAATAGGCAGTTCTGTGTGCTGATTTATCTTAGCTTTACATTATAAATATTGCCCCATGTCATCACAAAGTCTTCTCATGTATCATTTTAATGGCTATATAATAGTCCATGTATTAAATGCACTGTAATTTATTAAATGTTCTATTATAAATAGGAGATGTATGCTGTACCCGTATCCTGATGTTTTGCCACTATAAATAAAACTGATGTAAAGATTTGCACACAGGACTTCAGAAAATATAATATTTAGGAATGATGGGAATTTTAGAATGAAACATATGGGCTAATTGCTGATTTTCCAAGTAACAGAGTTTAGAAAGCCAGTGTTTCCATAGTTATGTCTACTGCTGATGCAACACAGAAATCTGCTTAGATCCTGAGGAAGGGTTTTCTTTACATTGTTGGAGGGAGAAAATTTCAAGAGGTTAAAAAGTAGAAATTACTACTATTTCCACCAAAACAGGAAAAAAGCAGCCATCAAACAAAATCATTGGGAGGGATCAAAACATTGGCATCATTGCAAGGAAAAAACTGACAACTGATGAAGGCAACTGGTAGCGTTCAACTCTCAGAAGTCTTGAAGGCCCTCTAAAAAACAGAAAAGAGGGGTGCCTGGGTGGCTCAGTGGGTTAATCCTCTGCCTTCTGTTCAGGCCTTGATCTCGGGGTCCTGGGATCAAGCCCTGAATCGGGCTCTCCGCTCAGCGGGGAGCACGCATCCCCCTCTCTCTCTGCCTGCCTCTCTACCTACTTGTGCTTTCCCTCTGTCAAAAAAAATAAATAAATAAAATCTTAAAAAAAAAAATCTCAATACCTTAAATAAATAAATAACACAAAAGAGACAGGCTAAAGAAGGGGCAGGAGTAATCACTCCCCGAACGATAGGCTTCTTCACCTCTTTGATCTGTTTTTCCAGAGAGGTTAAGAATGTAGTATATACCCAATGATACTGGAGACTTTGTGATACATAGAGCAATAGAATATAATCGTTCGTATGTGTGTGTATGTTATACATGTACACATATTCTTTTTCATTTTTCCTCAGTAGGTGTCTATTAAGACTTTAGTAAAAAGAGGAGTGCAGGGTGCCTGGGTGGCTCAGTGGGTGAGGCTTCCATCCTTGGCTCAGGTCATGATCTCAGGGTCCTGGGATCAAGCCCCACACCGGGCTCTCTGCTCAGCAGGGAGCCTGCTTCGCTCTCTCTCTCTGCCTGCCTCTCTGCCTACTTGTGATCTCTGTCAAATAAATAAATAAAATCTTAAAAAAAAAAAAAAAAAAAGAAGAGTGCAATTCTTTTGTTGATTACCCAAGTGCAGTGGTGGAGTTGCTAATCCTGCCATAACATACACTTGTTCAAAGACAAAGCTGGCATTCCTAAACAAGTCACACAGACAGATCTCCTGGGGAATGTGCACTGTGCTAAACTTTGCCACAGTAGATCATTATGCTGGTTTTTTAAGCAAATGGAATCTGTCCAGTTAGCTATTTGGTTTTCTGGCATGTCCCACATCTTACCAAGGAAGCGATGGCCTTTTTAGTCTCTACATCTTCAATGAATACTACACACCTTTTTAAGCTTTTCTGCATCATTCACCTGGTGGTTTAAAACACTGTCATTGAGGTCTGGATCACTCACCCACCGTTTCCAATTTAGCCAGAGTGGAACCGGTTAATTATTTTGGAGAAACAATTCCCAGATTTTTCTTTTTCTTTCTCTTTCTTTCTTTCTTTTTTTTTTTTTTTTTTCCAGCTAGGATATTTTTTCCCCTAGTGGGAGTGATTTTTGATGGGTGGTCGAACATTTGACTGTGCACTAAAATCTAATTTTATTCCCTGCTGTTGTGGTAACGTAAGCTTCATTCCCCCGTACTGAGGATGGAAGGCGTCAGAGTGGCGACCTAGCCAATTTCCCATTGATCCTATCCTCATCAATGGGACAGAGTGGGGAGGGAGAACTGACCTACAGAAACCTTTGGCTCAGTGCCCTCAGAAGTCAGGGTGTTAGTTTTCAGCCTCCGCCAGACACCGTGGCCAAGGCCAAGGGTGCTCCATCAAATCTATCCATTTCAATTAAAGGCTAGAGAGTTGGGAAGTAAAATAATCAATTTTGCAAGCGGAACTCAATCATCCTGTCGACACGTTATCTTTGCTCCGGATATACTTGTGCAGGATATGTTTAATATGACTCTCACGGTATTATTCACTGATGACACTTCTGGTTAGAGATTGATCAAAGCTACTTTGTAAAAGTTATCAAGCTAAGGAAAAATGGCAACATTTTTTATGGGTGTGTGTGTGTGTGTAATACAGGTGCATATGTGGTATACAAAATGTCTTTTTGCCAAAGAGTTTATCTGCCATTGAAAATTGCCACATCAAATTTAGCCCTTGTCAGCTAAATTGTTACTTAATGTATATCTAATGCTTCAAATTTGTTGATTAACACATACCCCACAAAGACACAGACTTTTACTAATGCCCTTTCCTTCAACAGTGATGCTCTCAACCATGATTATCCCTCAGTGCAATGCTTTAGTCATTTATTGAGCAACTAGGATGTACCAGGCAGTGCATCTGGAGATATCCATATATTATCTGGTTGGATCCTTAAATGTCTGGAATAGACATAAATTCTACCAGGTAATTGGGCTCAACTTATTTATGTATCCCATTCTATTGTAATTAATTTTTATATTGTTCTTGTTGAGAAGGGATCAATTCAGTGAAAGCAAGGACTGGGTCTACCGTATTTACCACCCTCTAGCATCTAGAAGTGTGTGTCTATTGTTAGACAACAGACAAAACATAGTTACAAAAAGTGACCTCTGAGAGAAGGAATGCAAATGATATTAGCCCTACAACTACAAGAAGTTTACTGCATGGAGGATCTCCAGGCCATAGTAATGGAAGAGGGAACTCAAAAGCAGTCTTGGCCTCTCTGAGTGAAGGAATCAGAACTGAGAGTTTGGAGAGGCCAAGATGGATAGGATTTACAAGGCAGTATTTAAGAGGACTAAAGAGGAAATGAATGCATGGAGATAAGGGGTATACAAAGAGAGCTCTGGAGACATACGGAGGGTCCTCCATAAGTCTCCATCTGATTATTGATCAGTTCATGCATGTGAGGACATGTCCAGAGGCTGGCGAAAGAGCCACCTGGAAAGAACAGTTGTAACAAACCCCGCAGTTCACACGGGGCTAGAAACAGATTGTGCTTTCATGAGCCAGAGTAAAAAATAAGAATAATAATAAGAAAAACCCTTGAGAATATGTGTTGCATTGAATACACGGAAAGAATACCACCTCAGTCTTGGGGCAAAGTAGCTGCACAGTAGAAATATTGCTCTGCACCTACTTAACAAAGCTGAAAAGCAAACCTTGAAAGTATGAAACTGTTTTCAAACAAATTATCTGTATCCTCAGAACAATGCTTAAATATATTTAAAGAAATACAAAATTTTCCTGCACCGGATAAAATAAAATTCACAGTGCCATCCTTCTACTAATAAATTAATAGGCATGCAAAGAAGCAGAAAAAATATCATTCGTAATGAAGAACAAAATCAACTCACAGAAACAGGGATTACACAGATGACAGAAATAATAAAGTCATTAAAATAGGTATAATAAATATATTTCATATGTTCAAGAAAGTAAAGAAGAATATGAACATATTCAGAAAGATATCGAAAATATAAAAAGACCCAAATTGAACTTGTAGTGATAAAACTGCATGAAGTATTTGAAGTTAACATCAGATTAAACACTGAAGAGGTTAATGAACTTGAAGACGAAGTCATAGGTGGTATCCACTTACCAACGACAGAACTGAACTACTTCAAGTGGCTTAATATACAGGTAATTGTAATCCCTGAAAAAGTAGGGGGGTCATTTAAAGAGATAGTGACTAAAATTTTTCCAAATTTGAATAGTACTTTTAACCCCAAATTTAAGAAAGTTGTATGAACCACAAATATAAAAATCATGAAGAATATTATACCAAGGCCATTGTATTCAAATTTCTTAAAGATAAGGAAAAAAACCTTAAAGCATACACGGAGTGGGGGAGAAAGGGCACTGTGTCTAGAGAAGAACAAAAGTAAGAATGAAAACGGAAACAGGCAAGCTAGAAAACAATAGAGTAATGCCGGGAAATTACTTGTTAGGGCAGGGGAGGCAGGGTGTGTCAACCAAGAAGGCTAGATCAGGTGAAGGTATCTTCGAAAAATGAAGGCAACACGAAGCCACTTTCAGAGAGACAAAATAGTCCATCAACAGCAAATCTGCAGTATATGAAATGTTAAAGGTATTCCTTCAAACGGAAGAAATATGCCAGATGGAAATGGGGAACCACAGAAAGGGATGAAAGAACTCCTAAAATGAAGACTATCTGGGTACATATCAAAGTTGCTTTCACTTATTTTTAAAAATCTCTTTAAAATGTTTGATTTTTTAAAGCAAATTAAAAAAAATATTATGTGGCTTATAAATACACAGCAATTTTTATCTTACTTTGTTTTTCCTTTCATAGAAGGGAGACAAACCATAGGAGAGTCTTACTTGCAGGGAACAAACTGAGGGTTGCTAGAGGGGAGGCTGGTGGGGGATGGGGTAACCGGGTGATGGGCATTAAGGGGGGCACCTAATGTAACAAACCCTGGGTATTATATGCAACTGATGAATCACTAAATTCTACCTCTGAAACTAATGGTACACTATATGTGAACTACATGGGATTTAAATTAAAAAAAAAAAAAAAACCTACAACTGCAAAATGTAAGGCAATCATAACACAAAGGCAAGGAAAGAGAAAACAGAAGAATACTTTTTTTAAGATAAAAGATAACCACTATAAACATTAAACCAGCCACTACAGAGAAAATACAAAGGGCTATTGCCAATAAGCAAATAAAAATATCTGAATATGTAAATATATTCAGTTCAATAACTCACTGTAGGCTCCCTGTTTCTGTGCCTGTTCAAATGTCATCTCTATCCGTTTCTGCTCCACAATACCTGGCAAACTCCTACTCATCTTCAAGAATCAGCTTAGTTAACACCTACTCTGGTGAGCCTCCAATGACCTCTACAGCATGCATACTTTTAGAAAAATAATTATGTAATGACTTAGTATTGTTTGTTTCCATGCTAACTCCTTACTAGACTTTAAGTTCTTAAGAGCAGAGGTGATTCATTTTCATCCTCATATCCAGCAAAATGGTGTAACTCTCCCCACAACAGGTCCTTAGCAAACATTTATTGAATGGATGAAGAGACTACAGTCCATGCTTTTATTATCTCTAAATGACCGTTTTGAGTCTTGCCATCCAAAGCAGATTTAACTTGCTAGCTCCTGATGACCTCCTTAATTCTAAAATAATCTTTTGGAAGACTGACAACTCAGGTTAAATAATATGTATTCTTATTACTCCTGAGATCATCAAATATTTCTAGCAAAATATTAAGACTAGCTCCAAGGAGAGCTCATGTGTTATCTAGTTCCAAGAAAAATCCAAGATGTCTTTGACATGTTCTATGAGCCCCTTTCCTATCAATAGTCTGCAAGGTTCCACTCACATGATTCCTTTTCATAAAGTCTTTCCAGTTTCCCAAAATAGAAATTATCTTTGGCTTCTTCTGAACTCCCTTGGTTACCTGCATATCTATTTGACCATCAGTTATAATATTTTTGGATATAAACTGATTCTGTGTGCTTAACTCTCTTCCTAGACTATGAGTTCCTTCAATTTTATTCATCTGTCCGTCCTTCTCTGGACCCTATTGACAAATTTAACATAAGTTCAATTGCTGTCCAAAAAAATGAATGAAGGATTCAGAACACAATATGCACAATTTGATAAAGTTTGTCATAACTCTATGGAACAGTGGGGATCGACTGAACTAAGATTTATACAGGGCGAAACTGAGGCTTAGAGAAAAATGGCAACAAAGTATCTCTGCAAAATTTTTTTTTTATCATTCATCTATAATTCTATACCAACTTTATGAAATTTTAGGACATACTTTACTTGAGATTTCCTAAAAAGAGACCAAAATTCTATTTTTACTTTTGTTTTCTTCTTTAAAAATACTTCTGGAAATACCGTTAGAGAGCTATACTGTTTATCAATTCCCAGGTCATTCCGTTATTCATTCACTTACATATTCTTTTTTTTTTAAGATTTTATTTATTTATTTGACAGGCAGAGATCTCAAGTAGGCAGAGAGGTATGTAGAGAGAAAGAGGAGGAAGCAGGCTCCCTACTGAGCAGAGACCCTGAGATCATGACCTGAGCTGAAGGCAGAGGCTTTAACCCACTGAGCCACCCAGGCGCCCCTCACATATTCTTTCCATACATGTTCACTGAGGGTTTTCTAAGTGCAAGTCATGGTACCACCAAAGGATGAAGAGACAAAGATCAATAAAATCACCATCTCTGCCCTGAATGTGCTTCTGGTGATGGAAAAGAGGGACATAAACAAAATAGTGGTTTCAAACACGTACAGATTTAAAGATATAGGTATGGGGAAGGGATGCCTATCCAAAAAAAAAAAAGTGAGGGGCAGAATGGGTGGGGGCAAGCACAGAGGAGAGAAGGGGATATACAGTAGTAGAACAAATACAACAGGACAGTATCGAGAGAGATGTACCTGCAAATGTAAGTAAATGACAAACAACAACAAAATTCAACTTTATTCTGAAGACAGAGAATCACTGAAGTGTTTTAAGAGAATGACATGTTTATATTTGCATTAACAGAATGTCAGTGAATTGTAGAGTGGGTGTGTTGGAGAGAGAAGGAATCCAATGAGAAAGATAATGAGCTTGCACTGGGATTCATTTTCCTTACCTAGAGAATGAGATGAAAGCAACAGAGGATTCCCAAGGCTAATAATCTATGATTTTCTAAACGCGGTGTCTCTCCTTTGACACGGTCTGAGGGATCTCGGGTATGGCACTTGCCTCTAAATCTCATCATCTCTAAAATGAGGAATTTGGGCAAGGCAATCTCCGAGGTCTCCTTTCACACAAATAACCCATGATCTTAAGACCATTTTCTTTCTTTCTCTCAGGTGATAACAGAAGTGTCAGAGTGTATAAAACAATGCTCAATAATTTTGCAATGGAAAAAAATACAGGAAGATTGCACTCAGATGTCTACTCATCTCCAGCAATTAGAAAGTAATTACACTGCAAGTTTTTAAAAAGTCTCTCCAAACTTGATAGCTCAGCAGAAATTATTAATTGAAACTAAAAATAAACATGTGATCCTCCTCGTGTTCCCCTTTTCTTCTACCCCAGTGTGATATCCCCAGTGAGCCCCTCCCCATCTCAGCAAGTAAGAAAATATACAACGACCCTTCCGTTATTGATTCTTTATTAGAATCATGTGTCTTGCTTGAACAGAAAACTCTGCGGGTGACTGAGGGCTCCCGGTGCCCACTGGGTAATTAAGCCCAGGATTATGAAAGTTGGAATTGCTTACTCCTGCCCTGGAGCTCCTAGAAGACCATCGCAGCTGACCCTAAATGCACATGGTAGATACATCATTTGCCAATGGAAAAGAAAATATAAATTGGGACTCAGAAGTCCAGGCTGCAGAGGGAGGATACCTTGGTTTTCCAGCCAGCTCCACCTCTAAGAGTATGATCATGGGAAAGCTCACAGACCTGTATAAAACTCAATCACTCCTCTAAAATAGTGATAATAGTGACAATACCCACATCATTTGGTGAGTAGAAAATAAGACACTTAGCTCCCTGTTTAATACTGGAAACTACCTCCTTCTGCAATTGTGCCCTCTCACTCAGCTCAACTTTTTCTTCTTAGTGTGACACTGACCGCCTTCCATCATATACCATATAATGCACTTATGTATTATTTTTATGCTTATTTCTCTTTTTCAAAAAAAGATGTATGTCGTTATGTGGGAGAGAGAAAAAGAGACGGCTGGAAGAGGGCGGAGGGAGAGAGTCCTAGGCAGATTCCACACCGAGTAGAGAGCTCGATGCAGGGCTTGATCTCACAACCTTGAGATCATGACCTAAGCCAAAAGCAAAAGTCGGGCACTTAACTGACAACACCACCCCGGTGTCCCAATGCTTACTTATTTCTCCACCACCGTGAAGAATATGCAATCCATGAGGGCAGAACTCTTTGCTTTGTCTGATGATTATCCTAAATGCCCCAAATGTTTCCTGGCACATAGTAGGCACTTGATAAACATAAACAGTTGCTTAATTAATTGATTAACAGTGACTTTGGAAACTAACATATGATGAATGTTAGATTAATTTATTGTCATTGATATCATCATCAAATTCTATGTAATTTGGTATTTTTTGCACTTATCAAGAATTGCCTTATTGAATCTTATTTTATTTGCCCACCATTAATAGCATCTGTGGTTACATTTGGAAGAGATGATGAAATCAGATTTGGTTCCTCTGGACTCAGCATGGTTGATTGCCTACTCTGCCAGGCACTTTGCCACATGCTGAGGAGATGAAGAAAGGGAGAGCTAATTCCCAGCCTTGGAAGCCTACAAACACGGTGGTGATTATTATCTTGCAATTAATGAACTAAATCTGAGGCCTCTAATGAATTCCTTCCTTATCTAATTATATCACCTGTGATGCACACACACACACACACAGATAAATGGCCTTTCCTCTCCTTCTCCAACCCAGGAACTTCAAGGAGAACCTAGGGCAACTTCCATGGCAGGAATAAACAGGGGCTGTTAATTCTCAAATAGGGAAGGACTTGCACAAAGAAATTCTGGCTCAGTAGGTCTGAGATGGGGGCCAGAAATCTATATTTTTAAATACATCTCCAGTGATCCTTTCTCCGTGGGGCTGCAGACTACACATGGAGAAACAGTGAGGTAGATGGTGTATTTCATCTGGGAAACAGTTGTCAGAGAAGGTGATAGTTTTGGGATTCTGGGTATAGTGCTAGGAATCATGAGTAATGTTTGTCAAGGGATAGTGGAACTGAAATATGCATCATAGCTGTCAACAGTGGCCATGGCTAAGGAAGTGACTGCAAATAAAAGGGGGAGAATCCAGAAATTTTTAAGAGACCCAGGGTGATCTTCTTAGGGGGACAAACTTGCTCTGAACATCAACTTAGGAAACAGTAGACTTGCTGCAGAGAACCATCTTGTCACCCTGTAGCTCCTTTCCTTTACTCGGGGCTTTCCAAGAATTAGAGGCATGGCCTAGGGTAAACTGAGGCAACAGATGGTCATTGGCCTGGCTTTCTGTCTGTCTGATTGTATTTTTAGTCTCTCTCTTTCTCTATTGATTGATTGATTGGTTGGTCTATTTGAGGCGCTAAGGGCAGAAATGGGCCCTTTAAAGATAGACACTGATGAGGACTAGGCAGACTTTCCTCTAAAAACTCCATATACAAAAGGAATACAGGTAGATAGAAGTTTAATACTATCTGCATTACACACTTGACTTGAGAGATGTTCAGGACTCCAGATGCTCAATATTCTCACCTGACATTTTAAAAAAGAGAGAGAGAAGTATATAAAAGAGAATGGTTCTTGTATCAGGAACATACCCAAGAGAGCCCAGTGGCTCTCAGGAAAGGAGATAGAGCTTATTAAGAAAAGAACATAACCCTTTCGTAGAGAATCCAGCAGAAGAACCCTGAACCAAGACACTGAACTGGGAGTCTCGGTTTCCCTCCCCAAAATTAAATTTGCTATTATCCCACAGTGTGGTCTTAAGAGGCATCTATTTATAATCCTATCAGAGTCCTTAACCCCCATCTTCTCAGGTGGAGTCTTAGAGTAGACCACAGAGCGGTGTCAGCCTCATATCATTATAGTATTTGATGAACTTGTGAAGAAACCATGTGCGTGAGATTTCTCCCTGCGATATACTGAACAGAGAAAACTCCAGGTGTTCACATAAAATTCACATGTTTCATTTCTGAAAAGCTCTGTCAGGCCCTCCATAGCCAGCCAGAATCAGAGCTCACTCACAGCTGCAGGATGGTTTTATTTTACTGTCTCCCTCTCAACTCCCCTCTCCAACCCAGCATGGACCACCAACAAAGCCTTCTTGTCATAACTTCCCTTGTGCACAAATCGAAAAACTTGATGGGCCACATGCCATTCAAGACCATGTTGCTGTTTCTCAAGAAGAAAAAAGGGGTGTTGCTTCTTTCCCTCCGTAGGGATGACAGTCTTCAGTCAGACCTGAATCTGGTAACTGTTCAAGAGAACAGTTACTTTTCCAGCATTTTCTATGTGACATCCACGACAGTTGTCCATTCTCTTTTTTCACAAAGATCCTGTGATATTGGTTATTTTTGAGGAGGCAGGCTTATAAAGGAGATATTTGTGAAATTGGTGCAAATGGCCTTGGATTCTCACCTCTGGAAGACGAGGTCACAGGTTAACTTACCTGGACAAGTATTTCTTTGTCCTACTGATCGCCGAGTCAGGTTCTGGTATACTGTTTGCTTTCACCCATTTTGTGATTGGTGGAAGTGAAAGTGTCACCGGTGATAATTACAATTCTCTTTTGTCTTGGAATGGTCTGTCTTTACCTTTTCCCATTTTGATATGGAAGAATAATACAACTGAAACAGTTGTTTGTTCAAGTGTTGCTGGTCTGTGGGAAGAGCACTGAATAAGAGGGAGTCAATCATCATCATCTTGGGGGCAGGGGGGATAGTCTCAGAAATGTCTGAGTTCATCTGAAAGTATGTGAGTGCTTACAGGTCAATGTCTGTACTGTATATCACAAGATTCCTGAATTAATTATGCTACAATAAAAAGATCAGATCACTGAAGACAGAGATCTTCAGATTATGAATGAAGGTTGCATTATAACTCTCCGACCCATCTCAGGAATGGTCCAACTTCTTCTTCCTTTTTTTTAAAAGAGTTTATTTATTTATTTGGCATACACAGAAAAAGAGAGAGAGAGAGAGAGAAGGGGAAGCAGGCTCCCCGCTGTGCAGAGAGCCCGATGTAGGGCTCAATCCCAAGACCCTGAGATCATGACCCCTGGTGAAGGCACAGGCTTAACTCACTGAACCACACAGGAGTCCCTAGGAATGGTCCAACTTCTTGCCACAAATTGGAATTGCTATGTGTTGGAAGAGAGCCAAAATCAGAGGAATGGTATGCAAATCTTACACTGGGACAAAGGATTTTGGACTTTAGAAAAGTATACTCCTTTGAGTCAGGGTTAAACTACACATGGCCTGCTTCCCCGTCACCAGTAGGCATCCATGAGGCTAATAAATTTGTTCCAGGTTCTATGAGCCCAGAGCATCCCTGATTCAGAACCAAAAACACATTTAATTATTGCTATTGACATTTTTTTAACAACTTCCATAAGTACTGTAGCTGAAATAAAAAAATACACTACCGTGATATATGTTTATATGATTCCAAATAAAATACCTAATATACAAGAGACTTTTTCTTAAGATAGATCTGGATCTCAACATAAATGAGATTCTTTTTACTTCTTAATGACACTGGGGCATAGGCTACTACGGGAAATAGAACAGCATTAAGACTTGGTTGCTAAGCCTGTCATCGGTCTTTATGAATGGGGAGGGGGGGAGTCTTGGGAAATTTCCATTAACACTCAAGAGGGCAAATAACATCAATCAAATCTGTCCCCCAGAGGAAATATTCAAATAAAACAATTTTCAGGTAAAAATGTTTGAATTTGATAAAACAACAGTAAAGTTTTAAAATAGCAGCTATTTTGCTAGAGTGGCTATAGCCAGAATTTGGCAATTCTCTCACTGTTGGACACACGGAAATCCAACAAAATAAAATTAACTTTATTTTTAATCAAAGTGAATAAAGATGTAGGAATTTAGGGGCTGACTCAGTCAAAGGAAAGTTTCTTGAGGTGATGGCTGATTGAGGAAGAAAAATGTTGTTGAGAAGAAAATGCAGCATCTCTCATTTATGAAACAGCTCACCTCTTCCCTCAGGACTCATGCTGCATCTGATTTGTAGTTTTAAACCAGAACATATATAGGAACCCTCCTAGGTGAAACCTGGACATAAATATAAGGCAGCTACACTGGTGTTGGGAGGAGCAGAAACAGCAGTAGCAGCAATGGTCACACTAATAATGGCAGCAGCGGTTGTAGTAACAGTAGTAAGCGGTTGTAGTAACAGTAGTAACATTGGCGATGGTAATAGCATAGGTACCGCTTCTACTGTGAAACCAGGGTGGGCAAACTGGGAGGCTACCTTCTGTGTCTCTCCCATTGTACAGCCCAAGTAAACTAGTCAGGAGAAGACAGAGGGCTTATCTAAGATCTTAAAAGAAGTAAACAAAACACCCAGGGAGATAATTCAAATTTTATAATTCAAATTTTATAATGTCTTAAAAGACATTAAAAATAGAGCTAGCTGCCCTACAACCAAACAATGGCACTACTAGGTATTTACACCAAAGATACAGATATAGTGAAAAGAAAGAGCACAGGCACCCCAATGTTCATAGCAGCAATGTCCATGATAGCCCTTCAACAGATGAATGGATAAAGAAGATGTGGTCCTGGGCGCCTGGGTGGCTCAGTGGGTTAAAGCCTCTGCCTTCGGCTCAGGTCATGATCCCAGGTCCTGGGGCCGAGTCCCGCAACAGGCTCTATGCTCAGCAGGGAGCCTGCTTCTCCCCATCTCTCTGCCTGCCTCTCTACCTGCTTCTCTGCCTGCCTCTCTGCTTACTTGTGATCTCTATCTGTCAAATAAATAAATAAAATCTTAAAAAAAATCTTAAAAAAAAAAAGAAGAAGATATGGCCCATATCTACAATGGAATATTCCTCAGCCATCAGAAAGAATAAATACCCACCATTTGCATCAACATGGATGGAACTGGAGGGGATTATGCTAAGTGACTTAAGACCAACAGAGAAAGACAATTATTCACATGGTTTCACTCATATGTGGAACATAAGGAATAGAAGAAAGACCACAGGGAAAGAGAGGGAAAACGAAATGGGAAGAAATCAGAGAGGGAGACAAACCATGAGAGTCGCTGGACTCTGGGAAACAAACCGAGGGTTACAGAAGGGAAGCAGGTAGAAGGATGTGGTGATTGGGTGATGGGCATTAAGGGGGGCATGTGATGTGATGAGCACTGGGTGTTATAGGCAACTCATGAATCACTGAACACTACATCAAAAACTAATGATGTACTATACGTTGGCTAATTGAACATAATAAGAAAAAAACAGAACATAAATTTATGATTCTCAAAGCTGTTCAAGAGGTAGGAAATTTGGAAGTCATGGCAGTCTTTGTGGAGCACTGAGACATATTATGTAGCTATGCCTTCATATAAACTAAGAACACTCCTAGCAAGAAACCATGATTTGTGCTCTTTACTGACAATGTATGCAGTAGGTGGGGTGGGGGGAGGGGAGCTGCTAACATATCCTAATTAACAGTTCCTGAGTCTACATTAACATTTTTTTCCTTAGTGGGCATTTATTTGGACTTTTTTTGTTTTTTTTTAAGGAGGCCATAGGACAAAGGAGGTAGAATATTTAAACAAGAATATTTTGAGAGGTGGCAGTGGGAAGGGTTATTTAAGTGTCAAAAGAATCTCATGTGTCCATATGCGTTTCCAATGAAAGATACATCTCCAGCTTGGGTCCAATCTTAAAATTACCCTTTAAGTAAAGCTTTGGAGCTATTGCTGGAAAAAGAATCTAGAGACCTGAGAATCCAGAGTTCTCAAATGTGAGAAAGAAATCCTTAAGACTGAAATAAGAGAGAACAGACATTTCCCAAGAGGGCTATGTGGCAGCAGTCTTGTCTGCCAAGGATAGTGTTAGGAGTTAGTTGGACAGTTAGGTAGTCAGGGCTGGGATCCCCAGTAAGAAAACATGGTGTCAGGACAGGTAAAATAAAGCAGCACTGATATCCTGTTTCATACCTTAGACAGGACCGTACTAACATTCTGCTTTGCAGCCTTTGCAGAAATGACTTCTGCAAAATGTCCTAAAATAAGGCAATTAACTACAAAGCATTTTTCACTACCACAGGCAAGGGCAGTTTAAACATTAGCCCCCAGATGTCAGCCAAGAAAGACCATCAGCACAGAGACATTAATAGGTAGACAGATATGTGACCAAAGCCTCAGCACACCCTGGTTGCTTAAAGAGTTCATAAAAACCCCTAAACATAGAAATTCTGACAGTAGTGCTCTCAGGTCTCTTCCCTCTTTGGGAGCTTTGTACTATTGCTCAATAAACTCTGCTTTCCTACCTACCACTTTTCATCCAGTATAACTCTTCATTCTCCAAAGCAGCATGACCAAGAACTGCAGGCACTAAAGGCCGAGAAATCCTGCAACAATAGTAGAGGGCTAAAAAATAAAGGTTGGTTGAAGAAGTCAACCTTTGCATCACCAACTAACATGGGCTAGGATCACCTGGAATATACAGAAGGGAATCCTTAGAAGATTCCTTAAGGACAACCTAAGGAGATCAATCTTCCGACTTCTGTTTTATGCAATTCCGTGATAAAAAGAGATTAGAAATCAGTATGAGAAATCTCCAGAATGCCATTGGTAGCATATTGTATATAATTATGCCTCAGTTAACAGTGTATTATACAGTGTGTCATTCCTGATATGGTTCCAGCATTCTCTGCTAATCCTATCATCTCTATGAAATCTTGAATTAGAGTTCCTCCACTGATTATCATAAATAGGGAGTTAGGCTAAGGGGACATTAACTGACCATCAAAGTCAAGATCCACGTGTGCGGACTGATAGACTCCACACTGACAAAATGTGTAGCGGCTCATTCTTAAATGTGTAATACTGTGATGATACAGTGTTGCCAGCAGATAGGCAACAGCAGATGCAAACATTTAAAGGGAAAAAAATAATGGAAGGGAACAAGGAAAAGAAATCCATTATTTTCCCCTGTAATTTTTACAGGAAAAAAAAATCATTATTCCTCTATATTAGCTCTAGATCACAGGATCTGAGAATTGTATGACAAAATATTATTTGGAGACAACTTTCTAGATTATCAAAGTATCTTCCGCCAGCTCTTCTCCTAGTCCCTTAAACCACAGCTGCCTTTTTCTCCTCCCCACTGCTCTAACACCTTACATTCCCTTCCCTTGTCCACCTTCCACAACCCATTGACTTATAGCTGGTTAACTCCCCTGATCACCGTGGTCCAAGCCCTCAACCTCCCCCAAACCAATTCTCCCACCCTTATCCTCCCAAGAATCAGACCTTACTAGAATAAAGTTGCTTTCATGCTTTTGGGGAAAACAAAACAACAACAACAACAACAACAACAACAAAGTTAAAACAAAACAAAACAAAACAAAATCCACTAGGTGCCTATCATCTTTAAGGATAGCCCCTACATTCAAGCATTTGAATAAAGATTTCCTTTGCAACCTTGCCAAATGAGGAAAGGTCCCCTTCATGCTTTGTTTTAATGGGTACGGCAGACAGAAAAAGTAGAGGTTCCACCATTATAAAATGTGCTGGGGTTGCCTACAAAGACTATCAGTGACCTTTGGGGCAGAACAATGATATGGAGCAAATTTTAGTACTGTAATTCTGCCCCAGGCACTGCCGGAGTCTGCAGCAGAAGCCTCATGCTCAGAGCTAACTCTACTATTTGGCCTCAGGAAAAGTTTCCTGGCCAAGTTGAAACCCCTGGAGACTAGGAGTGTATAATTTAAGCACTAATATAAGCTAAGAGGGAAAGCAACAATACTAGTGCTCCCATAATGGAAAGATCATTATTTTTAGGTTTGTATAGAAAGCAGAGCCGGCAGCTGTGAGAGAAAATGTACCCTTTGAAAAGAACCTACCATTGTTATATTTAAGCTGTTGGGATACAGCTTTTGACTCAGAGGCAATTGTCATCTGCTCAGAATTACCCCATGAACAGTCACAGGCTTAATGCTTTCGAAAGTAGCAATATACAAACAAAAGACTGAGGCCAGGACTGAGAAGTGTTTTATGACCCATTAGTTCTTTTGTCTGCTAAAGAATTTGTTGCCATACTAAGAGCAGATGGAGAATGATAATGCCACCTTTTAAAGAGCGGAAATTTAGTTTTTTGCTCATAAATATTTACCTGGCAGGATAACAGAGAGGTTAAGTACTTGGTCAAACAGACATCATTTAAAATATTAGGTCTGCTACTCACAACCGTGTGGTTGTCAATAAGTTCCTTACTTTTCTCAGTTTCCAGTTATTTATATGATAACAAATGGACATAATAATAGCATGTCTCAGAGAGATGAGGCATAAAGTTTCATTCACTTTACATATAGTCATTGGCAGCTACTAGTATCAGGTGCTAGAAGTACAACAGACAACAAGACAGAAACAAGATCCCTGCCCTCTTAGAACCTTATGATCTAGTCAATCAGATGAGAAAATAATGTGTCACTGAGCACGGTGCCAGGAGGAAAGCAGAGATATGTATCTACATGATAGGGTTTATTCAATGGTAACATCTCACTATAAAGTTCATTGTGCTTGGGGGTTAAGCTGAGCAGCCTTGGTCCCAGTTCTACTCCAGAAGAATGACTTGGCAGTGTATACTGCCAATGACTTGGCAGTGCCTGGGGCAGAATTACAGTACTAAAGTACTGTAAAGTACAGTACTTGGCCCTGTAAAGTGTCTGAATTTGTTTCCTTGTCTGCAGATTAGGGGCAGAATCTATCTCCCAGGGTTGGGGTAAGGATGAAATGAGGTACCATAGTTTCAGGCATTCAGGAGAAGTTTTTGAATCAGAAACCATCAGACTGAGATACTGACAAATTGATAATGGCAGAAGAGGATTGAATATCTGAGTCTGAAAGCCAGTGAAACAGCTGGCCAATTGTGGCCTTCGTACTACCTGATTACCCTTTATTAACAGCTGCTATATTCCACGTATCACACTGTGGGCTGTGCAGGAGGCAGAAGTGAAAAACACGGCTCTCCAGCTGGGGGATGAGGGAGAGGCAGTCTCATGGGGAAGACAGAGAAGTAAGTAGCTAATTCTGAGACTGGGAGAATTCAGTGGGTGTTGCAGGATAGAAATGAGTGGAGGGGTATGGGAGGCACTGGGATATAGTCATGTCTGACTCCCAGGAAGGATATCTGCCATGCAAGTGAGCAGACCTTTAGAGCAGTGAGTACATTATAAACATAGTTATTCATCATTCTGCAATCATGGATACCTAACTGGGGGGACACTTATTGTCACATATGCATGCCACACTAAACAGGGGGAGAGGACACCCCTCCCCCCAAAAAAAGCATCTATGCGGAATCCACTGGAGGCAAGGCACTGGGCCAGGTGCATTAAACACCTCCCTTGATCCTTCCAACAATTCTGTGAGGGACATGTTTCTGTACTACATTTTAAAGGTATGGAAACTGAGATGTAGAGGGTATAATTCACTTGAGCAAGATCAAATAATCAGTAAAAGACAATGCAATGTATGTATACCCAGATCTTACTGACGGAAATGTTTTTTCCCCCCTAGTATATATCGATGCTCCTCACTGGTCATATATAGACTACAGTTTTCCTTGGGGGAAAAAAGGAATGTATAAACAAAAAAATTGATTCAAAGTGTCATCCAAGAGCAATGCACTATATATGTCAAAGGTTCAAAATAACCCACAGAATTTTCCAGGTGAGTAATTTACCAAAGAAAGTGAGGTGTGTTTCAGAGCCAGTATTCAAATTGTTTTTATGCTGATTTTTGCTTGATCCCTTCACAGGATATAATAGAACATGACCATATGCCATAGACTTCTAAAGGGCATGAGTATACACCTTGATTTTGACTAGGAACCCAGGACATGATTTTGAAATCACTATGGTGGTTAATGAGCATGTTAAAAGGGTTATATCATCTGGAACTGTTCATGAATTACAATATAATTGAGTCAGTTGGTACACATTACGGAAACATGGATTCAGGGAGAGAATCAAGGTAACTAAATAAACAATGTGTGGCCAAGGATCAGGGTCTTAGAAGAGGAGACTAAGTTGTCCCTTGAGAGGTCAACTCACCAAATTCATGAGATTAGTCATCCCAAGTAATTTTCTTTATGACAGATTTATCTAAATTCAACAGTAAGAACAGATGTGCTTAGAAATTCAGTCAAGGCTTGGCAGGACGTAAAAGAATTCTGTAGCTTGGTCAATGGTACTATTAAATCTGATGTTATGTATGTTCAAAAAAAAAAAAAAAAGAGGAGGGTATTTTCTGTATCCAGGAAGAATAATGAGAGAACAACATTTTGTCAATATTGATTCAGTGTTGTCCAGGAAAAGAGACACTAAATATAGCACTACTCATATTCTGGACCCCAAGGAGAGTTCAAGAGATGTCTCGTCTACCCTGAGATGCAAGATATCCTAACATCCTTTTTTGATCTAATTTTTGTTCACAATGAAATAACTGCAAAATGATGTGGATTACTTAGAATTACTGATGTATATATTCTGATTATTTGCAAGGTACAACCTGCAAATATATCATTCTAAAATTAAGATAATTTTATTTTTTTATTTTTATTTTTAATTTTACAAAAAAAAGATAAATATATCTTTGTATATTAAGTGTGAATTATTCCCAAGTGGTCACTTAACCTCTGAGTTCCTTGGCATTGTTTCTGAACTAATGATGCTTTGGCAAGACTCTGGGTCATTATGGTTACACTCAAGCCTACAGCCCAGAAATAACTTGTCTGGACATCTGACCAGCACCTTTAGTGTTAAGATTCTAATTTAAACCCATGTGAGTATCAAAATATCACATTTTCTTTTTTTAATGTAGAAAGTTATTCCCTGTGCCTTAAGCTGGAAGATAGTAGGTGTAGCTCTTTCCCCCTCCCCCAATCCTATTTGGGTGGCTCTTGCTAGGTGACATTCAGCAGTCATACTGCCTTCCTTATATTAAAAGGTACAGAAATGAGGAAGACAAAAGGACCTCTCATCAAGTACTAAACTAGGTGGAGGGAACCATTCATACATTCATACATTAATTTATTTATACTTGCATTTATCCATTCATACACACATTTAAAAAATATACATTGAGCATCTACTATGTGCTACGCTCTGAAGATCCTGAGGTGATCAAAACAGACAAGTTCTCTGACTTCGTGATTCAATGACAAAAGAAACAATGTGGTCCCTACTTTATACAGAGTGGTAATGAAAGGCTTCTATATTAAGGCAACATTTAAGCAAAGACTAAAAGATATGAAGAAATGAGCTACATGAAAAAGGAAAAGGAAAAGAGTATTCCTAGAAGAAGGAAATATCAAATGTAAGGGTATGTTGAGCATGGTCAAGGAACAATGTGGAGTGAAATGAAAATATGTAAGAACAGTAGGAGGTAATTTTAAAGAGTTAAAGGGGACAGGATTATGTAGGACTTTGTAGGTCATGATGAAGACTTTAGTTTTTCCTTGAAGTAAAAGAGAAACTAGTAGAGGCATTTAAATAGAGGAGTAATGTGATGTGACATTTTACAAAGATTATTCTAACTGCTGTGTGGAGAACAGGTTGTTGGAAAGCAAGGTGAACATAAAGATACCACAGAAAAACTGCATTCAATGCTGTGAGAATGACTGTAATCCAGTCATTTGGAACAATTAATTGTGGAACAATTAATCCATGTAGAGAAATCTGTGCCTGTCTTCAGAAGCTAAGCCCATGGGCCCAGGGATAATTTCTGCTGGTTAGAGGGCTGGCCTTCAAGAGGAAAAAAAAAATAGTGGCACATGATCTACGGAAAGAACACCAGTAGAACATTTGCCTGGACTCTACCTGAGGTTCAATAAGTTACCATTTTCCAAAAGAGATTTTATTTATTTATTTGAGAGATGGCAAGAGAGCCACATGAGTGGAGGGAGGGGCAGAGGCAGAGGGGGAAGCAAGTTCTCTGCTGAGCAGGGAGTCCAGTGCAGAGCTCCACCAGGATCATCACCTGAGTTAAAGACTTAACTGACTAAGCCACCGAGGTATCCCCAAGTTATCACTTTTAAGCAAGGTAGGAATAAAAAAGAATAACAATTCAGTCTAGTACACAAAAGGAAACTCAAGTGACTCACTTCTTACCATATTCCTAAGCCCACTCTAGTCAGGGAACAATGTAAATGTCCTCAAGTGGTAAGGAAAAAATGGAGATTCTAAGCTGTCTTTACTAACTGAGAAACTAACTGAGAAAAAGGGAAAGAAACGGTGGGAATCTGGAGTGTCCTTCTTGGGGCTACATTTTAATTTTTTTCCAAAGGTTGAAATGGAAAACTCACTACCATCTTTGGGAGAGAAAGGACATGGCATTAAGAATAGTGTTGGCAGAGGCCAGCTAAGATGCCAACATTTGTGAATACAGTGGCCTTGAAGATGGTACAGATGCAGGAGCATCTGTGATATGGAAAGAAGATGGTGAGAACACCTCAGTACTAGAACAGTGACTCAAGGTACCACAAATACAACCAAGAAAGAGACAGTCAGCAAAATCCTGACTGGAGACCCTGAGGCCATTATTTTCTGTAGTCACTGCCAGATAGTGGACAAGGCACAAGCTGGAATGCAGGTGGGGAGAGTAAGAAATGCACGGGGAGAAGATTAACAAGTGGACCAGATACTGATGGGAATTGGGAGAAGTGGGGTTTGTAGTCTAAAAGAGAGGTGATGGTAGTGGGTGTATCAGTCGCCTCTCAATGATCAGGTAACATATCACAGGTGCATACAATTCTTCCTTCTATCTCCAAGTTGGAAAAAAAATACACTGTGTTGGGACTTACCTAAATGTTAAACTAACAAAAGACATACTTGCTCCATAATCTACCTCGGCTTTATTTTTCCATTCTAACTTGTGTTGTTCTAAAACAGATGCATGAAAAGGTCTGTGTTGTAATAAATGTGGCACGTATCAACTCCTACTAGGAGTTGGAAAGGAGGAAAAAGTACAAGGCATTATGAATAAATCTTGCCATGAAAGGAACTCTGATTCTTAGATAAGATGTAGTGCCATGGAGAAAGAACTGTGCTTGTCATTGCTGGAAAAAGTAAGAATGCAAGCCTGGTGTCTGTAGGGTAGCTGAAACCAGAGTTCTTGGGGGAGAAAGAGTCTGGGAAATAAGATGCATGTGAGAGGAAGGACTTTGAAAAACTCTCTCATCTACCAGGTAATGGAGAAGGCCAAGCATATGTTTGGGCCAGAAACAGGCTCAGAAAAAATCCAAACACTCCACACTTTCACCTTTAGCTGACCCTTAGACTCTGCATGAGTACGGAGACTGAGGCAGAGTTGTAAAAAGTCCATCTAAGCATTGGAAGTGCCCCAAGACAGAGTCAATCTAAAGACTAGGAATGTGTCTATTTTCTTTTTTCTTTCTTTCTTTTTTCCCCCCAGTTGTTTAAGGAAACTCTGTCAAAACACTGGATGACTGGTAAGTAAGTGGAATACAGAATTTAATGGGCATGCATGACAACTAATACAGAATTTACAAAAAGAGTTTAGAAATTCACTAGACAAAATAAACCAAAAACAAAACAAAACAAAACAAAACAAACAAACAAAAACACCCACAGCAAACAGCTACAATAAACCGAGGGGAGATGGAATATCTGATTTCTAGACGTTCCATATTTTTTTAAGATTTTATTTATTTATTTGACAGACAGAGATCACAAGTAGGCAAAGAGGCAGGCAGAGAGAGAGAGGAGGAAGCAGGCTCTCCACAGAGCAGAGAGCCCGATGTGGGGCTTGATCCCCAGGACCCTGGGATCATGACCTGAGCCGAAGGCAGAGGTATTAACCCACTGAGCCACCCAGGCGCCTCAAGGTCCACATTTTATTATTCAATATATCTGGTTTCAACAACAATAAAAATGATGCATGCAAAGATAAAAGAAACTATGGCCCATTCCCACATAAAAAATAAATTAATAGGAACTCTTAAAGATACGGTTTCCCAAAAACTAATAGGTAAGTGGGCAAATAAACTGTGGTAAATCTGCATCGTGTAATATTAGTCAACATTAAAAGGAAATGAACAATCAAGCCAGAAAAATACATAGATCAATCTAAATACATGTTACTAGGTAAAGAAGACAGTCTGAAAGGGCTATATATTATATAAGTCCAATTATATTATGTTGTTTAAAAAGCAAAGCCATAGAGACAGTAAAAAACCCGTGTTTGTGAAGGGAGTGCATGAAAGGGAGAGGATAGAGTGGGTGAAGAACAGGATATTTTACAGTGATGAAATTCTTCTAGGTAATACTGTAATGATGGATATATGACCCTAAGCATTTGTCAAAACTGAGAGAATTCCACAGCACAGAGTGAACCTTAACATATGTAAATTTTAAAAATATTGCTTAGGAGCACATAGGATCCCCGAAATGAAATGCATAATGTGATAAAAGAATCTAACCATTTTATAAATTTATGAAATAACCACATCTGAGTGGAGAAAAGGATGATAATTACATGACTCCAGAACTGAGTAGAGTCCAGAAAGTAAAGGCAAATGGAGGTGTACATAAATACTGTATTCTCATAAATAAGCTTGTTTTCAAGGGGGAGGGCTTATTAATTTTCACACCATCAGATCAACTCCTGGAATTGGACCCTTAAGTAAATCATGCTGAATGGTAGCAGCCAGGGTTCTCACTGTTGAGTGGGAGGTTACACAGAAGCAAAAGGAAGAGGTCAGAATGATCTATGTGGTAATAGCGTATAGTTAGAGATATCAGTAGGAATTCATGCTTAGCTTAATATAGATGCAGCTGGTTTTACATAGAAATATTTATAGATATGTGTATATACACAGTTTTAGTATATAGAATTACATTCCCCCTAGTCTGTCTAAGAGAGTCTAGATTCAATGACACCCCAGTGACAATGAGCACACTGAACTCACAGATGTTGGTTTCTAATACCATTCTCCAACTAAAGGAAACAAAAAGTGTTGGTAAAATGGATTATTTTCAGACAAGACCAGAAAATATACAAGAAGAAGTTGTGTCATCTTTAATGCAAGAAAGTAAGGAAGTGCTGAAGATAAATATCAGTAATGTCAAGGGGACACAGGGGCCAACTGAAAGAGCTCCCAATGGCCAAAGCTGCAACAATTTGAATAACAAGACAAAGTAGTATTGAATTAAAATTAAGAGTATGAGGTAAAAAACTGATGAATCCATACTGATACAAATAAATAATTGAATAAATAAGTCGATGTGGGAAAAGAAACAAATCTTCCATGAAAAAGAATTCCAAATAATTTATGTAGGGGTTCCAAACACATGGAGGTAGAACAAAGCTCCCCATTTCTTTAGTGTGGGTTGTACACAGAATCTTCCACCCAAAGTCTATAGGATGGAAAGGTAGATATAAAGAAGAATAACTTTACAGCACAGACACTTGACAAGCACCATCCCAGCCAGGTGACCAAAATTAATATCAACAGTAATAAGTCATCTTGATAGCATGTATGTGGTCTTGATATGATGAGAGGAAAATGGCACTTTACATCTGTAGTCTTCCTCCCCCAAACACATAACTTCAGTCCAATCATGAGGAAGACATCAGACAATTCTCAATGGACCAGCATTTTAGAAAGTGTCTGAATAGTACTTCTCAAAAATACCAAGATTATAAAAAACAAGGAAATTCTGAGAAACCATCATAGCTAAGAAAAAGAAGCCTGCAGAGAAACAATAATGATATAACATGGTATCCTAAGTGATCCTGGGACACATAAAAGGCATAGGCAAATAAGGAAATCTGAATAAAATGTGGACTTTAATTAATAAAACAGTATTACTTCATTAACTGTTACAAATGCACCATACTAATGCAAGATGTGCATTTTAAGGAAAACTGGTTGTGGCATCTAAGGGAACCCTCAATACTATCTTCACAAATTTTTGGTACATCTAAAATTGTTCTAAAATGAAAAAAAAATTATGCATAAAAAGAACAATGACTAAAATCATTTCCTATTTCCCATAAGTGCCTTTTCCTATTTATTTTACATGTACTTACATAATCTGTTTTTCAGTTATTACATATATATATATGCATTCACTCTTGTTACTAAAAACCTTTTATTTAAAACACTGCAATTATAGCAAAAATATGAATGAAGGTACCAGAATTTACTTAGTCTCTATTACTGTACATTAAAGTATTTTTAAAAATCTTTACTTATAAAACACATCTTCCACATAGTGGAGAAATTCAAGGATTAGATATGGGTGGTTTTTTCCCACTGATTTTCAAAGATGAGTATCAGCGATGTGACCGTCTCAAGGGCAGACAGCAGAAAAGAGTGGGATATGCTAAACACATTGTTTCTCACATTTTCACATACATAAGCTGGCCTACAGATCTTGTTAGTTAAAATGTGGATTCCAGTTCAGTAGATCTGGGGTGAGAGCTGAGGTTCTGCATTTCCAATAAGCTCCCAGAAGATGCTCTTGCTGCTGGGCCTGGGACCCCACTACGCATGGCCAGGCAGCAAATAGCACTTGCCTGGATTCAGGTGAGCTGGATTGTCTGCTTTAGCATTTCTCTTTTCTCTTTCCTGTGTGACCTTCAAAAATCACATGCCTTCTGAGAAGCATATGCCCCCTCTCCCTGCTCCTCCGACCTTGTTCCACTTTCCTCCCTCGGTTGTTGTAATTTAGATCATGAATGTAAAAGTTCTCTGTGAACTAGGAAATACCTAGTATAAGTGTGTTTGTACTCTCTTTCTCTCTCTCTCCCACTGGAAAACTCACTGTGGTAAAGTCCCCCACACTGTACATTACTAAAGTGTCTCAATCACAAAAATGGCAACATTAGCAAGTAAGACATGCATGAAATGGCTGCAGCACCATTAAGGTTCTTACAGCTCTCGTTGCCAGGAGTCAGACCGTTTAATCCTCATTAGGACCGATACCATTAACGGAAGGAGTTAGGAGACATAAGTGGCTATAAAACCTGAGCCTTGTTTTCAAGGAAATTGACATTCTTAGCAGAGCTGGGCAGGGTACGGGTTGTTAGGGATGGTGGAATCATCATTAAGCAAGAGCAAGTCAATCACACTGAAGACGGCAGGCAAACCTTATGTTTTCCCAGAAACGGATGCTCTCAGCAGCATATTCCCATCAGGGGCCCACGAAAACACTCTATCCAAAATAAACAGGCATGTTGGGGTTTGCGTCTCTGTCCCTGGGATGTGAACATGGAGTTGTCAAGTCACGTGAGATCCAAGAGCTATAGATTCTATGCAAACAGAGCCAGTGTAACCTCACAATAAAGGAAATATGCTTTATTTCTTTTACTTAGTTGACTGAAAATAAACCAAATAAGGTAAGATTTTATCTTATTATGAAGACTTTGCCAACACTGATAGATGGACGGCTGGGTGGATGGATGGGTGGATGGATGGATGGATGGATGGATGGATAGATGGATGCATAAATGGGTTAATAAATAAGCAGAAAACTAAGCAAGTGAATAAGTGAAAGAGTGACTGAATAGGCATTTGACAGACCCAATCATTTGGGACTTGGTGAATAATGTGATTACATTTTTAACATGCCAGAAACGCCATTAAACCCAAGATTTTAACTAGTATATGAAGAGTGCAGGCAGAAAGCAGGCAAATCGGATGTACAGAAAGCAGGCAAATCGGATGTACCTATGTGTAGATTGTGAAACTGGGAAAGAAAAGACAAAACAACAAAAACATCGATTGAAGAATCTGTGAGGGCAGGAACCAAGGCTATCCTACCCATGACTGCGTGACCAATATTAAGCATAATTCTTCACATATAATGGGAGCTTGATTAATACTGTTGAATGAATGAATGTACAGGTGACTGCAGCAATTGCTCTAAAACTTTAAAGTGTATGAGAATAGGGGTGCATGGGTGGCTCAGTCAGTTAAGTGTCCCACTTTTGATTTCACCTCAGGTCATGATCTCAGGGTCGTGAGATCAAACACTGCACTGGGCTCCACACTGGGTGTGGAGCAAGCTTAAGATTCTCTCTCTCCCTCTTTCTGTGCCCCTCCCCCTGTTCTTGTGCATTCTCTCTCTCAAAATAAAATAAAAATAAATATAGTATATGAGAATCACTTGTAGAATACACTCAAAGCCTCCATTTCCAAAAATTCTGATTCTGATTCTATCTGGGGTACTTACTTCTTCAATAATTATCCTTAAATGACTCAGATACAGGTGAGTCTCACTGAGAAACCCCAATCAATTCTTTATGAAAAGTTATTTCCAGATGGCCCCAAAGAGGCAGATGTGCCACATGGCATTCTGATACGGACATTTTCATAGCTCAATAGTGAAACTAGATCTTTGATTCACGTTTAAGACTTTGCCTCTGGAATGCTAAATTTGCCAGCCCATTGGCTAAATAGACATTTCTGTAAAGAAGTTATACTGCAGGGTACCTGGGTGGCTCAGTGGGTTAAAGCCTCTGCTTTCAGCTCAGGTCATGATCTCAGGGACCTGGGATCAAGCCCTTCATCGGGCTCTCTACTCCGTGGGGAGCCTGCCTCCCTCCTCTCACTGCCTACTTGTGATCTTTCTCTGTAAAATAAATAAATAAAATATTTTAAAAGAAGAATAAGAAGGAGGAGTAGGAGTAGGAGGAAGAGGAGGAGGAGAAGAAGTTACACTGCAAACTACACTGTATGTTCGAAGATTTCTGTGTCCCAACCTTTTCCAAAATATCAGTTAGTACATATGTTACTAACCATGGATTGACATTAGAACCATCTGATGGAGGCATTTGAAAAAGACCAAGACCTGATGTACACTGTAAGCCAGCAAAGTCACCAATCTGGAGACAGGACTTAGGGATCAGTATGTATACTGGTGTCCTTGATACAACCAGCTTGAAGGTCTGCACCTTTTCTATATCTGCACCACTTTCAGTGTAATAGCTCCTTTTATCTTTTTCCCCACCATTGGTTGTTTTATTTTCTGAATTCTCCTGGATTAGAAGTATTTTATGTCCTGAATTCTGGTTAAAAACAAGGGAAAAGACGACCACTGCATTAAAATGAACTGGAGCAGAAATAAACTGGGAAAGAATTCATTTTTGAAAATTGTAGTTTCATATCATTTACTTTTATTTAATAATTTAGTTTGGCAAAGCCATGGCATGTTCCACTATCATGCAGCTTGGATCTGGGAGGTGGAAAAATTTTGCAAAGCCAATGAGTGACCACTGCTATCTTCCTAGCGTGCCCCTTGAAATGACCATAAGGCCGGGGCTGCTATCCTCAAGTGGGAGAGGATAATTCATGGAGGCATAACCTCCCTTTATTAATTAAAATACATATGTGCTTTATATATCTTCTACCTTGCCCCAAAACAGATTAAGGAAGTTTAAATGCAGTGCAGTATATAAAGAAGACATACATTTGGCAGTAGTCAAAGACACTGAAACAGAGACAAAGGCATGTCCATGCAATGAAGCCAAATATGAACCCACACCAGGATTCATTTCTCCCAGGCTTCGTGGAGGCTCCCAGGACCTCCCCGGCACCCTCAGCCGGTGTGGTCCTCTCCTGATGCTGACTTCATCATGCCATCTCTACCTCTCCCCGGTGACACACCACACCCATTTCCCTGCCTAACATCTGTGCTGCTGTAATATTCCTACAGCTTCTGATGCATCCGAATCTCCTGGAGGGCTTATTAAAACCCAAATTGCTGGGCTCTTCCCCCTCAGTTTCTCATTCAGTAGGTCCATGGTAGGGCCTAAGAATTGGCCCTTCCCATAAATTTCCAGGTGTTGCTGATGCTGCTGGTCTGAGGACCACATTGAGGTCCACTGCTCATATGGTCATCAAAGCATGTGTTCTTCAGATGAAGAGAAACTATTTTTCTTGTGTATAAGGCCCTGGGGTCTTGGCTTCTACCTTCTTCTTTAGGTTTGTTTAGCATCACCATCTCTTAACTCTGTAAGCTCCTACCCCAGTGCCCTTCACCCAGTATCTTAACTGAACCATACTCCCTTTGGGGACAAGCCCTCTGAACATGCAGTTCTTTTTCACCATCAGTCTCATTGCACAACCCCTTCCCACTGCCATCTTCAACATACTAACTGTCCTGTTAACTTATGTGTCATTTCCACAGGAAATCCCTTAGTTTAAATCAGATTTTCTTCTTTAATGGTCCTACAGAACCCTATCCCTTTCCTGTACAATACTTACTTCGATTGATAATTATACATTCATGAGTATGATATATGGATTAATGTCTTTCTCCTCCTCTCTACTCCAAGCACCATGAGAGTGGGAGCCCTGTTTTTTTTTTTTTTTTTTTTTATGTGCACTCAATTATCTTTAGATGCTAGCACACTACTTGGGATTAAGGCAATCCATTTATTTTTAATGGAGTAAGATTTCATACATTTGCTAAAATTGACCTCACATTTAGCTCTAACTTTTCAGCCACAATGTGAAAAAAATATCCAACAACACATGAATTATGCAATTCACAGTCTTCCTCCACATTACGCTGGAGTTTGCAAGGAAATCAAATGTTCCGAATGATCACAGCCATCTCTGATTCTCAAACTAGGGTGGGAATTACATGTAACCCAAACATTCTGGTCAGCTTAAAGTAACAAAACATGCATTGGCATCATCCCAACTACAACCCCATTCATCGGGGTCTTCGCTCCTGCCCTTCACTCATTTCCCAGAGCGGGGCAGGGGAAGACTTCCAGAACATGCCACGGTGGTGACAGCTGGACAGAAGGTGATCCTCTGCAGGTACACTGCTGATGGTAGATGGTCCAGCTTAATCTAGAGTTGATTTAAGAGTCCTCAGAGGAGTAGATGGACTCTATATACTCCAGGCCATACTCCAGGAACATTGTTTCTCTTGCCAAACCTTTGAAAAATATTGGACATCACCAATGTGCTTAAGATTTTACTCCCTGGAAAGGCAGTGGAGGTTATTTTGATCATGTTCCATTAAAAAGTAGAATCCTCTGTTTAATAAACCAGCCCAGATGAGAAGCCTCAACTTCAGACAGGCTGTCCAGGCTGCCTGAGGTAGTCCGGGTTACATCTATGATCATTTTATTTCTCATATTCTGGCCTACCTGATCTGTAAGCCTAAAACTTGCAGGCTCTAAGTGTGTTGCAATAAACTTCAAGGGAGGCACAAAAACTCATATAGTGGGAAGAATCTGGGCCGAACCTGGATAATGGTAACTTGGGTTCAAATCCTGCCTGTGCATGATGGCTGGCTTGATTAAATGACGTAAGCCATTTCTTTCCTTTTTTTTATGAATTTTTTTTAATTTTTTTATTAACATATAATGTATTATTAGCCTCAGGGGTACAGGTCTGTGAATTGCCAGGTTTACACACTTCACAGCACTCACCATAGCACATACCTTCCCCAATGTCCACAACCCCACTACCCTCACCCAACCCCCCTCCCCACCCCTCTGCCCCCAGCAGCCCTCAGTTGGTTACATAAGCCATTTCTAAAACCTGGTTTCCTCACCTGGAAACATTACGTATCCTTTTGAAAGATGAAGAATAAAGAAGCTAATGTATGTAAAGTGCCCAGCTTAGGAAGTATAAAGAAGCTATTTTTGTTGTTTTCCATGACAACATGGATAATAGCTTAATCAGCTATTATTTTAATAAACCCAAAGCCTGACATACCACCACAAAGTGATGTCACAAGAATTTTTCATTTGTGAAGCAAAACAGAATTGAGGCTAAGCCTGGCTACCGGCCTTTGTTCTCATTCCCTCTAAAGCCTTGAGAAAAGACCCAATGGATGCTTTTTAAAATACTAAAATAGAAAAAAGTCATGATTCCCCAGGGCCTAGTGGATAATGAGGCCAAAAAGGATCAGGCTGCCTACCGCTCACAGACCGGAGGCAGCAGAGCAGGCACCGGGGGCCCACCTCAGGGACTTTTGTTTGCAGCAGAGCCCGACAACTGAGGGTGCTCACAGACACCTTGTAATTCAGGTATTAACCTGGCATGTTCAGCTGCCAGATCCTCTCCCCAGTGGTTTCTGCAAAGAGTTTTAAGTTTGTCAGCTCATTTTTCACTTGCAGCATCTAACTCTGGAGATGGCAAATGGTCTTGGGCTGCCCCCAACTCTGTGTAGCGCACACAACATTTTTTAACAGACTCTTCCATTTTTCATATTGCTTGGAGCACCATAGTTAAGCAACACTCACTGGGCATCAGGAGACATGGTTTCGAGTTGACTCTGCCCCCAAAAGAACATTCAAGGAGAGGGAACGGCGTGTGCAAAGCTGTAGGGGCAACCAAAGGGACCTGGGGTATGTATAAAGCATTCAGAAACTCAGTGTGGCTGGAACCTTTGCAGTACTTAAGGTGGTGATGGAGACTAAGGTCACGCAGGGATGCTGGGAACAGACACTAAAGAGTCCTTCTTGTTCTAGGGTTCTTCTTCTCATAAGCCACAAGACATTGGAATGTGTAGGAGAGACATGGAGATGTTGGCACAATCAGATCAAGTTTATGAAATGTCACTCTCACTCGGGCAAGCTCTGTGAGGGGGTAGAAAAGATAATGTAGACAGAAGTAGACAAAACAGGATGTTTCGAAGTAGTTGTTGAAGTAACCCAGATTTTAAAATTTAATGTCCATACATTTTTTCCTTATGTACACATCTTAACCACCCCCTAGCTGTACACAAGCATGCATGTGTGCACACACCAGCACGAGTACACACACGAGTGTGCGCACTGTTTAAACAGAGAAATCAGTGAGGATATAAAACAGTCATTAAACTGAGGATGTGATCTGAATGTGGTACCAACTGGATGTGGGGAGAAATGGGGGGAACGATCAGGCTTTTCCTTTGCTGACTTCGTATGACTGGGTGGGTAAGGAAATTATCATGAGGGAAGCTTTAAACAAATGCCTTTCCCTCAAGGGCCTTGGTTTTACCGTTTGTAAGATGAGCAGATTGGAAGACAGCACTTCATTGGGGGTAGAGGGAGAAAGTGTGACGTCTGCTGCAACCACAGTGTCACTGAAGAGAGCCTGGTCAGCAAGCAACAGCGGCATTTTGGAAGGAAGTTGGTGATTTGAATCTACAGCATGAAGTCCTATATGCAAATGTTTTAAAAACCAGGGTTAGGGGCACCTGAATGGCTCAGTGGGCTACGCCTCTGTCTTTGGCTCAGGTTGTGATCCCAGAGTCCTGGGATCAAGCCTCGCGTCGGGCTCTCTGCTCGGCAGGGAGCCTGCTTCCACCTCTCTCTCTGACTGCCTCTCTGCCTGCTTGTGATCTCTGTTTGCCAAATAAATAAATAAATAAAATCTTTTTAAAAAATTAATTAATTAATTAATTAATTAAATAAAACCAGGGTTAATGTTTCAGGGGACATTGCATCCTTGGATCCTAGGGTACGAATTCTGCTTGATGAAATAATTCTATAACGTGAGAGAGAGAAACCTGCCTTCTCCGTGAACCTGGGCATTTTAAAGGAAGACTCAACCACTCTTCCAAAATGGTGAGTTCTCTGCAGCAAGCATCCATGAGCTGGTTCTCTGGCCTTAGATAGTTTAAATAAATTGCCTCAGCCTTTATTTCCTTGACTCTAAATGGGGCTACTAAGACTGACTTCGTCACACTTTAGTGAGGACAGGATGAGAGAAAGTTAGTAAAATGAGCACCACACCATTTGATATATACAAGAAGTCACTTGAAGTTACTCTTTCCATCCTTCTGTTCAGAGGATACAGTCTCATGTCATGGAATTTCTGAGGATGTAGAGTCAAATAGCCCTGTAGTCTATGGGGACCATAGTTCACATTCTTATGAACCTCAGTAATTAAGTTCCTCAGCCTCAGTTCTCTCATTCATAAAATGGAGCTAGGAGTAGTTACTTTACATGGTTGATGTAGCACAGGCAATAATCTGTTTTTATTTACCTTTGTTTAATGTATGATCACAATAAATTGTATTAGTTGTTACTGAATGAGCTTCAACAGGAAGTTGGGCATGCTTACGAAGGCTTGCTAAGACAAGAACCAAGCCAGGAGAGAAAGAACTGGAACATTCCCTTTAACTGAGTTAATTGGTAATGAGTATGTAGGGGACATACATTTCAAATCTCTAAAATCACTAGGAAAGAAGCAATGTCTAAATACTCTTCTTTTTTGTACAATTTATTATTTAAGAAGATTATAACAAATTCACAGCAAACAACATATCTGAAACACTATGGCACTGATGAGACACCTCAGCAAATATAGTTCTAGATTTTGAGAGAAATAGAAAAAGTAGAAATAAGAATACATAACCTGGGGATGCCTGAGTGGCTCAGATGGTTGAGTGGCTGCCTTCGGCTCGGGTCATGATCCCGGGGTCCTGGGATCGAATCCCACATTGGGCTCCTTTCTCAGCAGGGAGCCTGCTTCTTTCTCTGCCTCTGCCTGCCTCTCTGTCTACTTGTGATCTCTCTTTCTCTGGCAAATAAATAAATAAATCAAAAAAAAAAAAAAAGAATACATAACCTGCTTCCCAGGAAACATAACCTACAAGGAGGTAGGAGTTTGATCAGATTTTAAAGTAATAGGCACATTTGTAGCAATGCACAGAACCCACTTCTTAGCTTTCTTTCTTTTCCTTAGGTGACCAATGCTTGCCTTTGCAAGAATTCCTCAGTTAGGAATACACCCAACAATTCTGACTAAAGAGTTTAAAGCACAGAGTTAACAGAAGATTGCGCTCTCCAAGAAAAGCTCACTCAGAATCACAAAAAGACCCTGAACATCTACAAAACATGGGCCTCCAGTGAGGGAAGCAGAATGCATTTTCTATTTCTAAACAAACTTTAATATTTTTCATCTGGAGTTATTTCTATACTGTCAGCAGAAAAAAATCTTTGCATGTGGTTGTGTATTTATGAGTGAGTTTTATCTCTAAACAGATTTGTAACTAAAAACAGAAATATCTTTTTATGGGAGACAGCTGGTGGGGAGATTAAAGATACACATGGAGAGAGAGGGGGCTCAAATTAACAAACATTCCTAGACATAGAATGTCTGCGAGTATTAGGAATCTTTTAACTTATGACCTCAAAAAAAAAAAAAAAAATCTAATACCCATCAGTTTCCCAGGATAGGTTTCAGCTTATTTGGCATTTAAAGAAAAAAAAAAAAATCTTGGTAAGCCTAATACAGATCTGTAACTCTACAAAATCTCAAGGAATCATAGATAACCTATAAATACTATGTGAACATAAAATTCCTAAATATGCAGCTCCATTTATGGGATTCAGGGAAAAAAAAATTAACCAGTCAAATCAGGCCAATTCTGGGCTTACTTTCTCCCTCTCAGAATACAAAAAAGATGTGCTTCTGAAATTTTGGATTTGATCTCCACATTTCAAGCATCTGCCACATGTTTGTGCTGGAAGTGTACCGGCATTGCAATAAAACCATCCTTGGGTTTATTTCCCAAAGGGCAGTGGCAAACATGAATTTTCAAACCTTATAATTGAAGCTGGGTGAAACCCTTTGAATTTTGCAAACCATTCCCCCAAATTGGATTTACAATTATCAATGATCAAAACAAATCCAGTTATTTTCATCCTAGTCTAGGAATGACTTTTCAAATAAATGGCCAGAACTCAGGCTGGCTTTATGGGAGGCTCTTGTCATTGTTCCAGGGACACGGGTGGTAGAAGGTTTGAGAGTAATTCCTTCCATGGGGTGAGTTCCATGGCCCAACTCATGTGCTTTAAGCTGACTTAATTTTTGCAATTGTCTGAACAAGACCAAGGCATAGAGTTGGCTGCCCTCAATTTTTTTTTTTTTTAAGATTTTATTTGTTTGAGAGAGAGAGAGAGGGTGAAAGAGCACAAGCAGGGAGAGAGGGAGAGGGAGAAGCAGACTTCCCGCTGAGCAGGGAGCCTGATGTGGGACTCAATCCCAGGACCCTGGGATCATGACCTGAGCAGAAGACAGACGCTTAACCATCTGAGCCACCCAGGCGCCCCTGCCATCAATGATTTTAAAAAAGTAAAACTGAGGTTGCAATCATCATGGTTGGCTGATATAGGAAAAAATTATGCACAACCCATTTCCCACCCTTCCTCCAGTCTAGCTGGGTGTTTCTCAAAATTCCATTATTAAAATTGAAGTACATGTTTAACTTGTTTGAAAAATAAATCTATGCCTCTCTCATACATGGAAAACCACTATTGACTGCTACCAGTGGAAGGTCATATACAAAATAAATACATTAAAAGTAAAACAGTGTTAAAAACTGTTCCTTCCTGAATCAGCTCAGTCTGCTCCCTATACTTTTGTGGCGGTTGTTCAAAGCAACTCTTTTTTTTTTTTTTTGTAAAGAAGGCTCCAAGCCCAGTGTGGAGCTTGAACTCATGACCCTGATATTCAGACCTGAGCTGAGATCAAGAGTCAGATGTTTAATTGACTGAGCACCCACGGTATCCCGAGAGGACAGCAACTTTTAATAAATGTTAAGAACAAATTACCAGTGGGGAGCCTGGGTGGCTCAGTCAGGTGAGCATTTGACTTCCACTCAGGCCATGATCTCAGGATCCTGGGATCAAGCCCTGTGTTGGGCTCTGCACTCAGCAAGGAGTCTGCTTGTTCCTTTCCCTCTGCCCCTTCACCCACTCGAGGTCTCTCTCTCTCTCTCTCTCTCAAATAAATAAAAAATATCTCTTAGAAAAATACCAATAAAGCTGTTGAATGGGTTGATGGATTACTGCAAAAGTTATACTTTGACACCTTGTAATATTTACTGGCATGTGGTAATACTCCATGAACTATCAACTCTTCTTTCCTTCCTTCCTCCCTTCTCTTCCTTCTTCCTCTCTCCTTCCTTTCCTTTTCTTTTCTCTTTTCCTCTTTCTTTCTTTCTTTCTTTCTTTCTTTCTTTCTTTCTTTCAGAAGGCTCCATGCCCAGAATGGAGTCCAATATTGGGCTCAAACTCACAGTCATGAGATCAAGAGCTGAGCCAAGATCAAGAGTGGGACACGTAACTGACAGAGCCACCCAGGTGCCCCGAACAATCATCTTCAATACAATCAGTGGCTTCTATTCTGTGCCTGGGGAAATCACTAGGGGACAGCTGCTACTACTATACAGAACTCACTCATTTGATAAAGTACAACTCTTAAAGATCTTAGTAGTCATTAGCCCCTGGGAGTAGATAAAATTGAGATTCTTGATTTCTTGCAGCCCATCAACCCTGCCTGCTTCACCTTCTTAATTCTACTGCTGAAGCCTTCCTTTGTTCTTACATAGCTCCATACTTTTATATACTGTACATGGCTTCCGCGACCTAGAAGACTCTCCTCAAGGCAGCCCTTCCCCCCACAAACATGACTTCAATGGGCTTAGAAAACTTCCACTCACCCACCGGAAACTTTAGAAGACAAACTGATGATAGATATATATGCTACATTTAAAGGACTTCATTAATCAGGAATCATTTCTTTTTAAAAATATTTATTTATTAATTTGAGAGAGACATAGAGAATGAGTGTGGGGAGATGCAGACAGAGAATCCCAAACAGACTCCACGCTGAGGGTGAAGCCTGATGCGGGGCTCAATCCCAGGACCCTGAGATCATGACCTGAGCCAAAACCAAGAGCTTAACCGACGGAACCACTCAGGTGCCCCTAATCAGAAATATTTTCTTGAAGAAATGAAAATGTGAGTGATTATTTTAGCATTGTTTGAAAAACCAAAAATGGAAGTAATGGCAATATCCATAAACCTAAGACTAGCTAAATAACCATGCTTCTGCCATAGAACATAATATTTTGAAGTGGTTAAATAGAAGGGAGCTATCTGTACACATACATGGGAAGATAGCCACCTAGTTTATATAATTTGCTGAGTGTCTCCTTGCTTTTTACCTGAATTGATCAATTCACTCACTGAATCAAAATCACTAAGGAACAGCAGTATTACCCCATATGATAGATGAGGAACTTAGCATATAAGAAGGTGAAGTCATTTGCCCAAGGTCACCCTGTTAGTGAAGAGGCATGATTTAATCCTGGGAATTTTAATGCCCTACATAGTTCTTCTAAATTTGGGGCTGATTGTAGGTCTTAAAGAATGTACATCAAATTGTTAACTTCATTTCCTTGGAAGGCAGTAGCATATTCATACGGGACATCTCTGCATTCCCAACAGAGCAAGGGGAGTTTTTTCTCATTGCCTAATTGGCTGATGTCACTAGGCCCTACTTAGAGGGGAGAGACATGAAAGGGGACATTCCTATTGATGTTCTGGGTCCAAATATCAGGCTCATAGTGTAACTCTGCGAGCCCCACCGTCTGGGACAACTTGCTACGGCAGAACTGGATTCTCACAATCACACACTTATGGATCTCACCTGGGCTCACTAGCTCCCAGTCACGATTCCCCACCACTTCCTGCCTCCTTGACCCCTCATCTTGGCAGTGCTTGTACCTCACTGTTTCGTTTTTACCTCTTTTAAGATGCGGGGTTCTCCTTAAGGTTTTCAGAATATCAGAGTTCAACTTGTCCCCACTTTTTGTGGTGGGGAGATTTCTATCTCTAGAGTAATGCTGAGCTTGCGCTATTGTCCCCAATTCAGGATAGGTGTCACTGAAGGTGATGTCAGCCTGTGGTTTTAATCTTTGGATGCCATCTGTCCTTTTTTTTAAAGCAAAGTCTTTTTATTTCAAAGTGAATAATCTCCCCCAATTTATCTTCTTTGTATGATTTGAAAAAAAAAAAGAGTCTGGTACATGAACCTCTGATACATGGGAGTTTGAGTTTGTGCATGACATAGTTGAAAGAACCCTGGGTTGAGTCTTTGTCTGAGCACTGCAACTGATTGACTCTGTACCATCTGTCTTTTGAAGGTGAAGCAGATAGATATATTCTAGGGAGCTGTTGATGAAATCACTGAGACAGGGGCTGGCTTATCTGAAAGTACATTATAACAACTATTCGCAAATTTATTTTGATAACCTCTCTTCGAAAAGAAAGCTCTGGGCAGTATGACAAGCATCATGAAGTACCACTTTCTTACTGACAATAACCTAATTATTACTATCATGGTTATTATTCCACAGAGGTTTATTTGCAAACTTTAAGTGGCAGGTATTTTTTGTGTGGTTTTCTGCCGGATATCAGGTGTTCCTTTCACTGTCTTGGCTAATAATACCTATAAACAAAGTTGGTAATGAGCCTGCCATTCTCTGAACATTCCCATGATACAGAGTGCCAAAAGATGACTGAAGGTCAAGGGACTGAATTAGGGCCACAAGGTCAGCATCCCTGCTGGACTGGATATAGGGCAAACATTACTATGTTCTTCACATTCATAATCTCTCATACTCTCAAGAAAACGTCAAGGTAAACATAATGAACCCATTTCAGAGACTGAGATATTAAAGATTTGGGAGGTCATGTGATTTGACCAAAGTCATCAGTAAGCGGCAGAACCTATTTCAGACAAACATCTTTCTGATCTATCACCCCAACATATTGTCTGATTCCAATTTCCACAGACAAACCACAAACTTGATTTGGTAGCTTGCCATCTTTGAAAGGAGCTCCTTTGAGAAATCTGAATGCCAAGGAAATTCCTCTTTAATTTTTGGGTTGTGGCTACCATAAAAGGGCGGGACATACGGGTAGGAGTTTGCTTTTCTCTCTCCCAACCACAGCTATGCACTTCGGGAGCTCCCAAACATCGACACTGTGCTGTATCAGCCCGCAGCTGTGGGATGTCTTCCAGAAAAGACGTTTATTTTCACTGACCCTTACTCTCCCATGCTTTAGTTTTGTTTCATTTTTTATGGGCTTAAGTGTGAACAATCACCATCCACATGAAATATTCCAGCTGCTTCTGGAGCCCTTTGGAGTCTAAATTCTGAAAGCCATCGTCTGCCTGCCCTTTTGCCCTTACCCTTCTGTCTCTGAAGGAAGAACCCTAAGGACAGGAACAAGCCTGGGTGGGAAAATATAATCCAAAGACTCCTGGACCCTTGGCAGCTGAGAGGGACTAGCTATTAGGATGATCAGAAGACACAGAAAGCCCTTCCCATCTGCTCCTGTTTATTTCCCTACTGGTCCTCTTGTGAATTTCAAAACTTGCTTCTAAGTGATTCTCATTTGGTCCCAAGCAAAAGGCCCCAATACTTCTGTCAGGAGCTACAAATTTCCATCTGATGAGAAGGGAATGAGATATATTGGATACATTCCCAGTGTGTGGTATTGCATTATGCACTTTAATAAAATTTTTTGAAAATGGAGATAAAATTCACATTGCATGAAATTCACCATTTTCACCATTTTCAAGCATCCAGTGAAGTGTTTTCCAGAACACTCAAATGTTGTGCTCCATCTGATTTCGGAATTTTTCCTTCACATCATCATCCCACTGAATCCCATCAACAATACTGTGAAGCAGATGTTCCGTTTACACCTGACAGATGAGGAAATGGAGACTGAGACCTTAAGTGACAAAGGTTACAAAGGTGTGAAGTGATGGAACTGGGATGTACATACCAGAGTTCCTTACTTCAAAACTTGACCTCAGCCTATTCACCAGACGCTGCTCATAGCAAGGTTACTGTCTACATGGAGATGTTTAATCACCATTAAAAGCTATGTTTTGCTTCTTCTAAGAAACCCAGAAAATCAGATGGAGGAGAAATAGTTGGTGGCATCAAGCTTAAAATCCTATCAGGGAAAAATGAGATACCAGAAGATGGCAATCTGTAACATAGGATGGGCTTAGGAGGATTATGACTTTGACATAAACAATGCAGAGGGTATAAATGAAAAAACCCCAAAAAAGAAAACCCAGAAAGAGTTCCCACCAGAAAGACTACACTTGTGTTGGATCAGTATCTCACTATCTCCACCTTAGTCATATATGCAGATCTCTTCCGTATATGTTACCCTGATGGATAAACAGTCTATACTTTTATCCACATATCAGTAGTTTAGCCAAGAAACTAAGCAGTTTGTATAGGGCAAGGCCAGGTGAGTATAGTTGGGGACCACTGGTTGGGAAGAGTGACTCCAAGTGTGAGGAGAGGTCATGCCAGATGTGTGACCACTTAGCACTGGGGGAGCATGAACCCAGGAAGGAAAGACAAGCAGCAGGAGAGACTCAAACATGGAGGGCTCTGATGTCTTACATCCCAAATGCTGTAGGCAAAACCACAGAAGAGAGGGAAACCTGCACAGCCCCTGAGGCCACACCCAAACTTCTTTTACTTGAGCAACAGGAATCCCAGATGCTTCCCCCTCTGTGTGGGTAACACTTTGTCTCTCAGAGATGCTACCCCTTCATTTCAGAGCTTGGTCCACATGCGAGTAATTATCATCTCCTCTTCTCATGGGGCTGGAGGTGAAAACTGAAGGTGGTCTTCCAGAAGGACTTTCATCTCCCTTTGGATCTAGAGGACTGGCTTCAAGATCAGAGTTATGACTTTCTCCTCACTCCTGGTCAGGAAATTCCCTGGGTTCTTAATCTCCAAGTTTATGCTGGTTTGGGATTTGAGGTTTATATCTGAGCAGTCACCCTCAACTCTGTTTCCTCAATGGTTCCACCTTTAATTACATACACACTTTTTAAATCCCTTACTCTAAAACCACTGTACTTCCCAATTCAAAGCAAAATATTTAAAAACACTCTCTTGAAGAATCAACATAGTAAAGATATTAATTCTTCCAAAATTTATCTATAGGATTAATGCAATTCCTATCAGAATCCGAGCAGATTTGTTTGGAGTTCTGTTTGTTTGTTTGTAGATAGAGACATAGAGAAACTTATTCAAAAATTTATATGGAAAGGTAAAGGACTTAAAACAGGTAAAATAATTGTGAAAAAGAAGAAAAAAGGAGTCATCCTATCTGGTGTTAGGGTAATTATATGGCCACAGTAATCCAGACAGTGTGATACGGGCAGTGGATAAGAAAGAGCAAGGGAACAGAACAGAGAACCCCAATACAGATAGACCTCTATAAATATACCCAAATGATTTTTGATGAAGGAACAAAAGGAGAGCCTTTTTCACAATATGGTACTGGGGCAACTGGACATCCACAGGAAAAACAAACCCAAACAAACAAAAACCTTGACCTAAACTTACAACTTGTATAAAAATTAAATCAAAACAAATCACAAAATTAAATGAAAAATGCAAAACAATAAAACTTTTAGGGAAAAAAAGGAAAACAGAATAAAATAATCAGGATCTATGATTATATTTTAAAAAAGTATTTAGACATGACACTAAAAGCATAAGCTCTGAGAAGAAAGTACAATAAATTAGACTTCATCCTTCATCAAGATTTTTAAAATTTGGCCTACAAAGACCCCAATAAAAATATGAAGAGACAAGCTACTAGGGGAAAATATTTGCAAAACATATACTGGCAAAGGACTAATTTTTAGACTAAAAGAGAATTCTTGAAACCCAAGAGGGGAAAAAAAAAACCTAACAAAAGCAATTCATTAGAAAATGCATGAAAGACATGAAGAGATTTCACCAAAGAGGATATGCTGATGGTGAATAAATACATGAAAAGATGTTCAATGTCACTAGCTAATTGGGAAATGCAAATTAAAATCACAATGAGATATCATTACACACCCATCAGAATGATTAAAATTTCCTGCAAAATTAAATATTCAACTAATTTATATAACTCAGCAATTACACTCTGACATTTATCCTAGAGAAATGAAAAGTTCACATAAAACTCTACATGAATGTTCACAGAAGATCTACTCATAATAGACAAAACCTATAAACAACCCAAATGTTCTCCAACAGGTGAATGGTTAAGCATACTGTGGCACACCTCCCCTAAATACTATGCAGCAATGAAAAAGGAATGAACTATTGTTACACATCACAGCTGGGATGGATCTCAGGAGAATTATGCTGAATGACAACAGCCAATCTCAAAATGGTCCATACTATGTAATTCCATTTATATAACATTCTTATAATAACAAAATTACAGAAATAAAGAACAGATTAGTAGTTGCCAGGCTTTAGGATTGGGGTGGGGGATGGGCAGGCATAGGTGTAAAGGAATAAGAAAGAAGCCTAATATGATGGAAAAATGTTGCATCTTGATTCGACTGTGGTGGTGGTTATGCAAATCCACACACATGATGAAACTGTATAGACCTTTATTCACACACACAAAGTGGTACCTGGATGATAAGGAAAACCTGAATAAACTCTGTGAATTTATCCAAGACCATTTCCTTACATTGACCATTGTACATAGTTATACAAGGTGCCACCATTACAGGAAAGTGGGCAAAGGATATATGGGACCTTCCCGTACATTCTCTGACAACTTCCTGTGGGTCCATGATGACCTCAAAATAAAAGGTAAAAAATAAAAATTCCCAGGAGCAAAATTTCTCTACAAATTGATTCCCATTTTTACCTCCAATGGAGAAACTTGCCTCCTATGTTTCTTTCTCTCCTTAATTCTATCACTTACTGTCTCGTTTCCCTCCAACCAATTCATTCTAATTATTTTCCTGGAGATCTCTGGCAAGGAGTTAGTCTGTTCTCTGTCTACCAGAGGGATTTGAACATGCAGTGCATATTCACCAAACTCTGTCCTGAAGAATGTTAATTTGATTAAAGATATTTGAGTAGGAAAATGGATAACGGAATCTGTTATTCTAATAATTTCTAAAATGTGGAGTGAAACAACTTGCTTTACGACTAAATTTCTGAGAGTCTTTAATAAGGTGATTTACTTCATGAGTCTCTAAGAATGTCAGAGCTCGAAGTAATCCCCTAAGTATCTTTCCACAGAAGCTTTCTTTCAAGGAGCTAATTCATGGGGCTGGTGTTCCATATGAGACCACTTTTGGAAATTCTGCTATGCAGCATATATCCCCAACACCCCTATATGCCCCAATGCACTTACACATCATTCTGTTTATGCACTCTTTCTATGACCTTTGTGCTTCTTCATGATTCATGCTATCGGTTCCATTAAAGTCTCTCTAAAGTCTCATTATATTTCTTCCTCGCGACCTCCCATCCTGTTTCCCAAACTATAACCTTTATTGTTTCATGAGATTCAGTATTCAGATGCACATCTTTTTATTCTGTTTGCTCCATGTTGGTGTCAGATTTCATGGTTTCATTTATCTTCATGGGGTGGCTTTAAATTTGTCTCATTAGTGATACCCTGCTTCTCTAATACCCACTCACATATCCAACCAACAAGTGGACATCTCCATTTCAGTGCTGTGAAAAAAAAAAAAAAAACCCTCCAAACCAACTTATTCAAAGATGAACTGCAATTTCCCAATCATGTTTGTTACATACTGAATGTCTGTATCTCCCCAAAATCCCTATGTTAAATCTCTAATCTCCAATATAATATTTGGAGGTGACACCTTTGGGAAGTAATTAGGTTTAGATGAGCTCATGAGGGTAGGCCCCCCATGATGGGATTAGTGTCCTTATAAGAAGAGGAAGACAGACCAGAGCGCTCACTCTCTCTACCATGTAAGGAACAGCAGGAAAGTAGCCATCTTTGATCCAGAAGAGGAACCCTGCCAGGAGTAGAATCAACTGGCACTTTGATCTTAGACTTCCCAGCATCCAGAACTGTGAGAAATGAATGTCTGCTGTTTAAGATGCTGTGGTGTTTTTGTTGTTGTTGTTGTTGTTGTTGTTTTTTTTTTATAGTGGCCAGAGCTAAGCTTCTACGATTCTTCTCAGTTTCCTCATTTCAGGAAAAGCCACCTCCACCAGCCATTCATCTAAATGAGATATCTGGAAGTGCTTCTGGACCCCTACTGCCCCCCTCTTCAAATCAGAGTATTAGAACTAGTATTTATGGAGCACCAGTACTTTCCAAGTGAATGAGGCAGTAATTACCCATCCCCTTAAGGAAAACATGACTTAGATATTAAGTGCATACTAAAACAGAAGTAATCGCCTTATGTCATAAACCCCTGTCAAACGCTAAAACCCTGAGTCTTTTCATAGCCCCATTCCATTTCCTTTAAACTTCATCTTCCCACCACCTCTAATATCATTCTCCCCCTTCTATTTCCGCTGCAGTTCCTCATGGTTTCTTTCTTAAACACCTGCAACAATTTCCTTAGCTGGCTTTTCACCTCCAGTCTTTCCCTTCTCTATTTCATATTTCACACCACCACCGGATTTTCATGATTTTCAGAAACATTTATTGGCTTCTATCAGACACTGAATTGTTTATAATTTTTAACCTGGAATTTTAAAATTTTAAATGACTTACAATATGTTTCACCTTCTATCTCCATCTGTACATGTAAAATTGCACGATTTCTCTCTCTCTCTCTCTTTCTCTCTCTCTCTCTCTTTTTATCAAGCCCTCCCCTTTCTAACTACTTATTTATATCTATGCTTTTGGTTTACACATTTATTTACTGGTGTCAGAATCTCTAGATTGGAAGCCCTGGATCCTACTCCTAGTCTTTATCTCACTTAATCTTTTAACAAATTGTACAAAATAACCTGAAGAGCTGTTACGAACATATGTAGAGAGGAAAACAGATGGGAAAGAGTGTGGTAGCAAGAAGAGATTAATGTGAATTCAAGTCACTGCCCACATTCAATCTAGAAGGAGCTTTAGAAGTGAGTGGAAGGATGGATGCGTTGATAACAAGCATACATGGAGAGGTGGCAGATCACAGCGTGTGTTACAGAATGAGCCTCAAATATGTGAAAAAAAAAACACAAAAAACAAAAAACAAAAAAAATTACTTAACTTTCTACATCACCCAGCCCGAGATACCAAGCAGGGAGAACTGCCTTTGGTAATCTACTGATGAAGGTATGAAGGTCCTAATGCTTCCCAACCCCTAATTTTCAAATTCCCCCTCATTTCTGCCACCTTTGGAGTAAGACTTGCTTCCACACGAAACAAAAAGATACATTGAAAGACCATAAAACCAAGGGCAGGATATATTTCTCTGCCTCACGAGTGGATTTCCTACAGATTTTAGTTTCCTTATCAGTAAACTGAAGAAGCTGGGTAAAATAATGTAGAAGGCTCACCCTCACCCTGATATGCTGATTCTCTGGGCTTCTGGCTAGGACTCAGCTGTTAGGGAAGCTTTTTGCTCATGTAGCGTCTACTAGATTGACCATAGAGTATCGGGAATCATTTCCTGCATGGGCAGGATGGGACTGTGGAGTCTCGGTAGATCACCTGTATCTATCAGACCTTCCTTTGGGCAGCCCACCGATCTGCTTCATTTCTACTGCAGGTGTGGTCCCCTAAGATGGGAACTTTATTATGGGGCACTCTTGGGATCATCACCAGGGGAAGGGTAGGGAAGAAAGCAGAACTGAACAGATGGAGAAGTCAAGCGCATTGTGGTCTCAACAAAGGATTTCAGTGACTTCATTCAAGTGCAGCTCCAAAACCTGGAAGTTTGGAATGGAGGGATAGGACTTAAAAACATGGTGTTAACCAGACCCTGGTTACAGGCTGCTCCGGTGAAGCAAAGCAGTACTCTTTAGCCGAGACACTTCCAGAAGAGGGCTGGCTGCTGAAAACTGCCAGGGACACTTTCAGTAACTGAGTCACAGGCTCTTTAATCCTAAAAGAGGATCTGGATGGCCCAGTATAATGAAGGATTCTGTTCCCGGGTAAAACATGGTACCTGGAAATCAGTAATGCCAGGTAAACATATAGGTAGGCTTTGTGCTGGCAGCGGTGTTTTATTTTATTTTATTTATTTATTTTTATTTTTTTATTTTTTTGGCAGCGGTGTTTTAGAGAGTAGTTGGAATTCCTGTCTCTTTCTCACTGTGGAGAGAATGATCTGGCACTAGTTACAATTACTTACAGATCCTTCAATATGCTCATTGCCATGGCCATCGGTAGAATCATTTACTGGCTGGCCTGTAACCTCTTTTTCCCAGTTTTTTGTTTTTTGTTTTTTGTTTTGCCTGGCTAATTTTATTTTTCAATTCTCAGGTCACATTTTGGTCCCGAAATAATCATTTTTCACTCTTTTCTGAATTGGATAGCCACTGCTCTTTTGGATGGATTGATTAAAATAGTTGGAACCACGTAAGTGTGACTTTATGGGTAAACAATTTGATGGGATAAATGGTGAAAATGGATGGATTTATGGATGAGTGAATGGATGTACAGGTATCCTCCACTTTTTGAGAGTTTGCTTTCTGTCACATTCATTTTATGAGAGTGCTACATTAGTCCGCATTTTTGCTAACTAAAAGAAAATTGAAATTGAAAATTGAAGCATTCAGCGTTTCCTTGCAGTGGACCATGATGGAAGCTGCATACCTCGAGCAGTGAGAGTGGCCCTGCCAAGCGCCTTCCCCAGAAACCACACTCAACATCTGAGCATCCAGCCACCAGAGCTTTGAACTGTGTCTGCGGCTATCTGTGCTTTATATCCATTTATTTTGAATATCCATTAGCAAGCTGTGTCTTAAGGTATCAGAAAAGCCTAAGAGAGGTTATTTTGGGGGTCCGGAAATGCTAAAACTTTTCCCATATGAATTAGTGGTAATTAGTTCCTTGCTTCATGCCAATTTGGCTTATGAAGGATGCTGAAGGAAGCCTCTGCTTTCAGACAGTATGGGATGCTCTCACCTGATGAAAAACAATACTCTCTGGCCAGCTATCTTGAATTCCTCCCTCTGTTCCTTCTTTTGCAAGACCGAGGAGAAAGAATGAGGTTAAAACTGGAACTTTGGCTAGAAAGAAGAGAAGAAAGTAAAATAAGGTACACCAGTGCCAAAGGGGATCAGTCCTGCTGGGGTCAAGTACACCATGCTCGGGTTCATCTGTTTCTCCGTCCATGCAGCTGTCTCCACCTCTGATTTCCTAGCCTCTGCTCTGGTTCCGCCCAAATCCCACCCATAGTTCCTGATCCAAAAGAATCCTCCTATACTATTCTTTCAACAACCTACCTTATTCTCTGAACCAATTTAATACTCTCTGTCTTAAATAACAGAACTTTAGGTTAAAAAAAAATTTACTGATCACTTATCCTGAGGGAGGAGTGTGTAATGACTTCAAGATTAAAGAAGAATGGCCCAAACTCAGTTCTCATAAGAAATCTATTTTCCGTGGGTGCCTGGGTGGATCTGTCAGTTAAACTTATCAAGTCTTCGTTTCAGTTCAGGTCATGACCTCAGGGCCCTGGGATGAAGCCCCACATTGATCCCCACATCAGGCTCCACACTCAGTGGGGGAGTCTGCTTGAGGATTCTCTCCCTCTGCCCCTCCCCCAGTCTCTCTCTAAAATAAATTAAAACATATTTTTAAAAATTTGTTTTTGTTTTTTAACGTAGTCAGTAACAGTACAATAAGATATTGCCATAGAAGGTGTAAGACGTGTTGACAGCAGGTATATAGTAAATTCTCACTAAATTTTTTAAAATAAATGAATGAATAAAAAGGCTTGCATTTTAACAAACCATCCGGAATGGGTGAATAAAGTTATGATTCAGGAAGACCAGGTTGTCTGACATGAGATCCTGAAACAGGATAATGGCAGAAAAGTCAGAGAACTAGCTGGATAGTTAAGAAAATAGTGCCCTACTGAGGACCACACACACAGCCATATCCGGAATCTATCATCAGTGCATGTTGTGTCAATGCATAAATGATGACAAGGTTTGCACCCCGTCACATCCAAAGCGGTAAATCCACAAATTTAAAGAGTTTGTTTCCTTTTTCTCACTATTTTAAGCTTTCATCTTGAATTTTCACATTTCTCCTTTCCCTCAGTTTGTAGCAAATGCATGTGTTGTACCATTTAAATAAGAGAGCATTTTATATAGCTTTCCTTTCACATTTAGATAATCAGTCATTCCCCCCAAACATATCTATATTAACACATGTTGTAAACCAATTTGTAGCTAGCCTTATACCAAACACATATGAAAGGTGAATTTTAGCAGTTTGCCGATGAAATAAAACAGGTTGAAATCTGAGTTGTCAAACTGCCATTTTTTGGTTCAGGATTGACCAACTGAGGGAGTGCAGGCCTTCTCCTAAGCTCAGGGTTGCACGGTCAAGCACCTCATTTCTTGCCAATTTGTTTTAGACACACAGTTTTGAATTTTGGATTCAAGCATACTCTCACTGGGCTCGGGTTATAAAAGACAACTCATTTTGCCCCCAAAAAACTGTTTTTTTTTTTCACTCCTTGTGCTTTTGTTCATAGGCTTCTTCAGTGACAAATGCTTTCTGTAACACTTCTACCCTATTGCTATTCCAGATTTCCAACGTGAGAATTAGCCATTGTCTTCTCTGTCTAGCATACATCATATTAATACATGTTGTTATTAATGTTTGGCACAAAGGATATGTTTGACAAACATCTATTGAATTAAATAAATGCAGAGCCAGAAGAGAAAATAAAAGACCAGGAAAGGAATGCATTTATAAAATTTCAATGGATGCACACTTCATATTTTTGCATTTTGTTGTATATAAATCTTTACATGAAAAATAATCTATAAATAAATCTATATATATATAAATGTATATATAGATCTATAAATAAATATTAAGCTCTAGTTAGTCATGTGCATACTGAAGTAGTTAGGGGACATGTATAGGTGTTTACTATCTCCTTAAAATGTGTAAAGAAATAGATGGATTGGGGGCACCTGGCTGGCTCAGTGGGTTAAGCCTCTTACTTAAAGACTAAAAAGATAGTGTCTATGGCTCCATTTCACAGAGGAGGCAGTTAAGGCAGTTAAGGAGAGTTTGTAGCATAGGTGAGGTATGAGGTCAGTGAATTAGTTTGTGAATTAGGTGCTCTTCCCAAGGCACTAGCTGCCTTTGGCTTTCAGTCTTGGTTCCCAGTATTGCAGTGCTTTCTCCATTTCCCTTATTTATTAGTCTGTTCTGAACTCTGAAGTTGGAAGGAAGATATATGTGATTTCCAGAGCTTCATTCTCACTCCTCAAATGTATCCTTAATTTATTTCCTGGAAATCCAAATAAATAAAATAATATATATATGAATGATGTAATGGCTTCAGGCCAGAGCTCCCTGTGATCTTGCTACAAATCTTGGGTGGGTTGTTTCCATAAACTGTCCCTGCCCATGCTTCAAAAACACATATCATCCATTATCAATCTCTCAACTTAGGAGTTGTGTTATCATCTCAGATTGATGCATAAATTTTGGGGTAAGAGTGAAGAGAGAGACCACTTGGGTGACCTTTCATGGTTTCTTTCTCCCATTTTGTGAAGATTCTTTTTTTCCTATCCTGTGGCACAACATTGTTATGTGAACCATACTGAGTGCTTAAAAATAAGTTAATGAAAAAAATTGAGTTAATGCTGATTGTCAGAGTCAGCAGGGATCATACTGATTAGTTAATATTTCTATATTCTTTGGTTAATCTTTTCCTTTCACCTTGCTTTTTATCCCCAACATTTTATTATAAGATTTTTTAAGTATACAACAAAGTTGAAGGAATTTTATAGTCAACACCCACATACCTACTACCTAGTTTCCATCATGAACATTTTATTTGCTTTGTAAATCACGTATGCTATCCATCCCTCTGTCCAGCAGCAATTCATCTATTTTTTTTTTTATTTTTTAAAATTTATTTGTTTGGCAGAGACAGAGAGATCACAAGTAGGCAGAGAGGCGGGCAGAGAGAAGCAGGCAGGCAGGCAGAGAACCCGATGCGGGGCTTGATCCCAGTACCCTGAGATCATGACCTGAGCTGAAGGCAGAGGCTTTAACCCACTGAGCCACCCAGGCGCCCCCCATAGACAGTATCTGTTCTTCTTATGGACTTCCTGCTAAAGATGGTGGGCCAGACGTGTTGGTTTGCTTCTGATCCCTAAAAGTTCATTAATATCAGTAAAGCCAAAAAAGTCTAAAAGGGCAAAGAGAACAAAGGAGGAAAGCAAAAAAGAAAAGAAAAATGGAAACAAAGTTTAGAAGGCAGAAAACGCAGGAAAGAGGGAAAACTGACAAGAATGCAAGTAGCAGGGGGAGCGAAGGGACGCAAGCCACTCGGTCTGAGGATGGGAGCGGGTTCCGAAAACAGATGCTGCGTTTGTCTCAGAAGACGCGATGGGTTGCGAGACAACTTAAGAAGCTTCTTGAATGTCTTTATGAGGTTGCTCAGATCCCCAGGTAACCTCTTCCACTCTGTGGGACCAGGTAGCCACCATCCCCCAACTCCAGTAGAAGACTGTGAGGTCAATACTTAGAGAAAGTGAATCAGAAATGCCAAGCTCAGGCCACGAGACCCAGATGAGGATATAAATGTGACCACATACCAAAAAAAAAAAAAAGACAGAGATGAAGTGATTGTCTACAGACTGAAAGGGGGGGGAGGGCTCTGCCTCAAACCCCCTTTCCTTTTTCGGACTTCTGTGATTCTCCTGAGTAATTTTAGGATTGTAGGAGGGGTGAGGGTTCTTTACTGGGAAGACTTAACCAGCTCAATATAAAGGGAAAGATAGATGTAGTGATGGATGGATGGATGGATGGATGGATGGATGGATGAAGTGGGGATGCACGGATGCATGGCTGGATGAAGGGAGGGAGAGAAGAAAGGATGATAGAAGAGAGGGAGGGGTGAATGGAAGGAGGGAGGGGGAATATATACAAAAGAGAGAAATATATAAAGATTGTTTCCGAATGTGGAGAGAGGGAGAGGGAAATGGAATGTTTGACAAGGGGGAACTGGATCTCATCTTCGCCCTAGGAAGTCAACCTAAAGATGAAAACGAGACATCTTAAGTAAGAGCGTATTATTTAGAAGTCTAAAGACAAATACTTCATGAAAACAAGCAAGGGATTTGAGAGCAGCCATTTCTGGTTAGAAGACATAATCTTGGGGAGAGTTGGGGCAAAAAAATCTTAATTTTTGTTATCTATGTTATGTTATGATTGGGTAGCATTTATGCAGATATTTCACTTTGACAAAAATCTATTTAGCATAAGGTTTAGGGCTTATCAATAACAGATTATTGCATATGGGGACAGTGGGGTCCTAGTAGTGAAGATGTAAGCTCTCAGCTAGCTTGTCTGGATTCCTAGTCTGACTCCATTCCTTACAAGACGTGTGGCCTTGGGCAACTTATATACATTCTCATTGTCTTAATGCTCCTGTTTGTAAAATAAAAACAATTTAATAATAAAATATAGGATGTATTTTATAGCTCTGTTTTGGGGATTAGAGAAAATAATTTTGGTGGATTAGAGAAAATAATTTTGGTGAATTAGCACAGTTTCCAGTAGGTAAGAAGTATAGAGTCATTATTATGTGGAGCCATTTAAGAATGATGTTTACACGTAAAAAGGTATAGTAATTAATGAAGGGATACTAAAGTCTATACTGAAAAGTTTGCTGTATTTTTTTAAAAATGGGATAATCCTGGAAATACAGCAACATGTAAACAATGATTTTCTCTTTGTCATGTTTTCTGAACTTTCAAAATATTCTATAGTGAACACATCTCACTTTTTTATAACCAGAAATAAAACCTTGATTTTAAAATGCAAATGAGATCTGGAAGATAAATCTGGCTGTCGTAGGGAGAAATGATGTGAAGATTAAATGAGAAATAGTAACATCTGGTGCATCCAGACAAGATATTGGCTTTGTCCAAAGGTAATATTCTGAAAACAAGGCGACTTAAGCTATTTTGTCCAGTCTAAGCTCCAACTGTGGTCTGGGTCCTGGCAACACATATACCCACCTCCACCAATATCTGGAGCAATTCCTTTATTCATATGTTTGCAAAATTGATAAAAAAAAATTAGTCAAAAATTACTTAGGGGTGCCTGGGTGTCTCCAGTGGTTGGATGATAGGACTCTTAGTTTCAGCTCAGGTCCTGATCTTAGGTTCATGGGATCAGGCACCGTGACTGCGTCCACACTAATCTCAGAGTTTGCTTGTCCCTCTCCTTTCCCTTCTGCCTGTCCTCCTCCAGCGCTCATGCATGCTTTCTCTCTCTCAAATAAATAAATTAAATCTTTTTTAAAAAATTAGTTAAACCATTACTCTTAAGTACTGCTATATATCCATGTTTAACAAGGAGAAAACAATTTAAAAGTATTTATTGATTGGACAGTTAAAGACTCTTAAGAACTGCATATAGCTTACTATATCATTATCTAAAGTGCAATTATGTAAAACACACTAAGAGTTGCTGATTGTATTCCTGATACAAAATTTTCATTCCCTATTCATTAGGGAACTAGTCAATCCTGTTAACAACACTGTCATGGGGCAATCATATTTGCTGAATGTTAACACCTTACTGGACATAGGGTTCGCATGTACCTTTTCCCTTTCAGTAGGTTGCCTTTTCATTCGGGTGATGGTTTCCTTTGCTGTGCAGAAGCTTTTAAGTTTGATGTAGTCCTATTAATTTTTGCTTTTGTTTCCCATGCCTTTGGAGTCAGATCCACAAAGACAGCACTAAGACCAATGTCAAAGAGCTTACCACTTATGTTTTCTTCTAGGAACTTCATGGTTTCAGGTCTTACGTTGAAGTCTATAATGCATTTTGAGGTAATTTTTGTATATGGTACAGGATGATGGCCTACTTTCATTTTTTAGCATGTGGCTGTCCTGTTTTCCGAACACTTACTATATGTTCTTGGTTCCTCTGTCATAGATTATTTGTACATATATATGTGAGTTTATTTCTAGGCTCTCAAGTTTTCCATTGACCTGTATATCTGTTTTTCTACACCATACAATTTGGATTACTATAGTTTTATACTACAATTTAAAATCAGGTAGCATGGTATCTCCAGCTTTGTTCTTTCTCAAGTTTGGCTCGGTTATTTGGGATCCTTTGTGGTTCCATACAAATTTTGTAATTATTTGTTCTAGTTCTGTGATGTATGCCATCACAAATTTGATAGAATTTGCTTTCGATCTGTAGATCATTTTGGGTAGTATGGATATTTTAAGAATATTAATTCTTCTAGTCCATGAGCATTGAGCACCTTTCCATTAATTTGTGTCTTCTTCAATATGCTTCATTAATGTCAAAATTTTCAGTATACCCATCTGTTACCTCCTTGGTTAAGTTTACTCCTGGGTGTTTTATTCTTTTTGATGCAACTGTAAAGGGGGGCAGTTTCCCTAATTTCTCTCTGTTGCTTCATTATTGGTGTATAGAAATTCCACCGTTTTGTGTATATTGGTTTTGTATCCTGATGCTTTACAGAATTCATTTATTAGCTCTACATGTTTTTTGGTGGATCTTCTGGACCTCTTTCCTTGTGAAGCTCTAGCTCTGTTGATTTGCTTCTATTTACTCTTCTTTGTCCTTTTCACATTGATCTGCATTCAGCTGGACACTCTATTGTATTAGAGCCCTTGTACTATTATATATAACATTCCTGGCTTTAGCGAATGTTCCCATTAATGTTCACTTTATGTAACTTAACATTGTAAAGGAAACTTTCTTCCCTCTAAAATATATGCCAGATGTTTTCACTGACTCATCCATTCGTCTATTTTGTCAACAAATAAATACTGAGAATATACTAAGCCCCTGATGTTCTCTGATGAACAAAAAATAAATCCTGACCTCAGGAAGCTTGAAGCTTAGTAGAGGCAAGTTATTTTACTTTACAACCAAAAAGGGGTGAGGCATGCCTCAAGAGAGATAAATACAGGTTGCTTGAAGACATGCCTAAGGAAGCACCTGATTCAGACAGGGTGAGTCAGGGTGGACTTCTTGGGGAAGGAAAAATGTGTATTACCTTCTGTCCCACCTCTCTTAAGTGGAATGCTTTTCATTCTTCCCAGCTCATGCTACATTTTAGCCCTCTGTTCTTCCTGGGACAGGCACAGTTTTCTGATATGAATGTGAGTTATAAATGGGTCTTCCATTGGTCTGAAAAATGATCTTCCTAACACATCAGTATCATCAAATAAGCCCTACATTTATAACAACTCAGGGTCTTCTGTTTAACTGTTTCTCATTCAATGACTCTAAGCAAAATTTTGATTTCCCTAAGGACTTACAAGCACGTCTGTCTTAATGTTTGAACGCAAGTGTTCATGCTGTTTCTCATATAGTAGGTATTCCATGAAGGTTGGTCACATAAGTGAATAAATGAATGGACCACAGAAGACAGTCAATGTCCATTCATCTTTCTCATGAAAGGGCCAGATGAAGTGACTGTCAAGTCCTATTTTAGCTCAGGAATGCAAGTGAATCCTTTCAGGAGAATGTTGGACCCTCTGGGCTTTCCTTTAACTTGCCATCAGGTGCTTCAAAGAAAATACTTCAAAGAGTAAATCAAGGGCTTTAGAATCAAATGCTTATAAACCAAAGGTATGGCAGAATGGACACAGGCCCTGAGTCAAACAGACCTGGGTTCTTATCCTGATGCTGCCAGTTACTAATTGTAAAGCCCCAGTTCGGTTCAGTCCCACTCCCTGGCTCTAGCTTGTATCATTTCCAGAAGAGAGATAGCAACGGTGTGCGTGATATATAGAAGGCACTCAAGACATGTTTGTTGAATGAACAAATTCCACAGAAAACTAAATGAAATAACCTATCTATATCACCTAACATTAATGTTATTAATGTTCAGGTGTTCATTTCCTCCTTCCATGCATTTTGTAATCAAATACAAGTAAATAGGATAACGGCAGGGATGAGAAGTCCTCGGATGTCGAAAAAAAAAAAAGTATGCATCATGTCAAATTTTTATGGGAATGAAACCGCAAGACTTTCCTACTTTCCCATGGAATTTAAATAGAAAAGAACAAGCGAAACGAGACGAGCAATTTATTAATCCATTTCACAATGGGCCCATATTACATTATCTTTAGGGTCCTTTAACAAACAAAAATTAATTTCTAGACCCACAAGTTGTTGGCACATTGATAGACTCCTTAATTACAGAGTCTTTGGTTTAGAAAATAATGATTGATTATTTTAGACTGTATTTCACTTAGTTATGGATGAGACCCTGAGTATTTGCACAGAGAAATTATTTCAAAGTTATTATGATTAATAAGTGTTATAGACAGGATGTCTGAGTTATTGCAAAATCTGAGACAATGAAAATAATTTTCTAGAGTATCTGAAAGGGTTGTTCTGAGGTAGATGACAGGAAATTGGGAAAATGAATTGTGCTTCTGTTTATTTATTCCACAAATATTTACTTGATACTTTCTAAATACCAAACCCTGTTTTGGACACGGACGATACAAAGTTAAACGAGGCATGATTCCTGCCCCAAGAAGATCACAGGAGAATGGAGAAAACCAAACTCCAAACAAATAAATGCAATGTGACGACAGAAGGGCTCTGATGGGAGTTTGGAGAGGGGTATCCAATGGGCAATTTTATCTGATATGCTAAACATACAAACACCACCTCACAAAGATGGCATTCCAACGCTGGAGAGATGAAGAAGGCCTTCCTGGGTGATGAATAAGGGCAAGCAAGGTGTGCCAGATTGATGAAACAGCACGAGTAAGGGTATTGTTATGCTTAGAGACCACGTCCAGGGACTTGGCTATGAAGTGGAGAATACCAACCAGTGAATGGCAAGGATGAGGCTTAGGGAGATAAACTGTCCAGTGGCAGTTTGAAAACAAGTAAGGAAAATATTCACGTCACATTTTAAAGAGACCATTCTGTGCCAACATGAAGCCTGAAAATGGGTAACACTGGCTCCATGAGGCTCTTTGAGAAGCAACATGGATACGAAGGAGAAGGACAATGCTGGGATCCAAATGGCAGTGGAATACAGTAAAGGTAGGGATGACCCTCAGGTTTCTGACTGAGGGTACCTGGTGTTGGGTAGGGAGTGAGGTCATTCATGGAGGTATGGAACTCAGGAACAAAAATAAATTTGATGAACTGGATAGATTTCAAAAAGCAGACCACACGGATCTGAACTACAGATGTTTTCTGTTCATTTGAGATAACTCTTAACTAGATGTGATAAAGTATTTGGTGCAGGAAAGTCTTTGTTTTCAAAGTAGCGATTCAGGTTCTCCCCAACCCTCTTGTTATCATAATGCTAAACAACATGCAATGCTTGATGTTTGGGCATTACCAATGGAATACGGAAGGAAAGAGGGTCAGGTCATTTTTGTGGCGGCTGTTCTTTCTTTGGTATTCACCATATGTTGTAAAAAGGAAAGAGACTCCTCCCTGAGTCACAAGGCAAGGATGTCAAAGGAGATCTGGCCAGGGTTGAAGAAAAATACAGAAACTCATGGACTCTCTGAAGCTTGGTTCCAAGCCCATGATGATGTTCTTAGCTAAATAGGAATAAAAATTATAGGAGAGTACGATCTAACTCCAGAGTGACTTATGTGACGTCCAACTTCTCTCTGTGAGTAGTCCTTGAGATGTCGTTCTATTTGTATTTTGTCTGTCCCTTTTGTGTTCATCTGCATCAAATCCCTTGGCAGGAGGAGCTCAAGGAAGGAACAGGGATAAGAGAAATAAGATGACGCTAGATGGCCAGTTAAAGGGCACACCAAGACAAATATGGTGAAAACAAGCTTAACTTCTGTGTGTAAAGATAGTGCCAGGAATTGTGAAAAAGCAAAAATTCAGAGAGGGGACTATAAAGCCCTGGGCAGACAGAGTCTTGTTATTTTTACTTCCAACCTTTTGGGGCAGTACCCCTTAGACCAAATTCTCCTGGAGAAGCAGCCTTGTGTCCTGGGACCTCCCAAATGGGTTGGAACACTAGCTCAGCCACTTGCTACCTATACAATCTGGGGACAAATTATTAAATCTCTCTGATTTTTACTTAGTAATACATTCTTTCATTCATGGAGGCAGGGCAACACAATTGCCATGTATTAGGCAGTGATTAAATGAAAGTGAATTCACATTTTACAGGTGAGGAAACTAAAATACATAGAGAGGTTACAGGGGGTTCACAGTAAAGACTTGACCCTGAGTCCGCTGATAGTGACCACAAGTATTTTCCATAGGAGACGGTATAGGAAGACATTATTCTGCTTCACAGGAACTCGATTTGGTTCTTTGGAATCACATCAGCATTTTCCCTCTGTTCTTAGATCTATTTAGGGTTATGGGTCTTCAATAGTAACTTGGGCAAAAATATTTGAGTTATTTATCAACTCTCCACTTTGCTTAGGCTCAGCTCTGGCCTAAGGGAGTCAAACCAGGAGCCTCGCTCACCAATGAAGCCCATCAATCATTCAATCCATCCTTGTCCCCAACCCACAGAGAAGAGCTGGAGTTGCTAAAGGGAAATTTGCTATCATTTAGGGAACAGCCAGTGCATAAATATGGTCATTCAAAAATGCATGCCTTTAAAAAAGAAATTGTTTTGCAATAAAAAGAAGTAATGATTATCAGGGCAAGAACCATGAAACAGCAGATTGGAAATAAAATATGCTTTTATTAAGTCTCCATTTCTGTGTGTCAGGAAGAGAAATAAAGAACAGAATACAGAGCTAGGGGCTGAGAAAATACTGCCAAGGGTGGAGTCTAATGACTGTGAAACAAAGACCCAGCTTTGGAGAGAATTAAATATGTTGGTGAAATCAGAATGGATTTTCAAGTTCTCCACTGACCTTACACGCAACACTTCTTCATTTCCTGACTTTCAAGCTCAAGATGGACTCTTTATTTTTTTTTCTTTCTTTTTTCTAATCTCTCTTGATTTCATTTTAAGAAGTACTTAGCCATTGTCAGGCTCAAATAAATCCTCTGATTCATTAGGATTCATTGAGATTTTATAATATGGTATTTTAAATAATACTGCAATTAACATTCTTTGTGCTCTGTGTTTTTATTCTCCGATAATCTTTCTTTTGTCTCACCTCCATGTGCTGCCTTGAAGCTATCCTAGTCAATTTCATATATATGAAATTATACACACACACACACAGACATATGCAGTTTTGCTGGTAGGTTGTTGAGGCTGGAGTGTGACTGCTTTTATTTTGTAGGTCATTGCAATGTCATAGTCACATTGAAATCTTTAGTAAATTGTGCTTTAAGCTCAGAGAAAAGTACAAAAATGTTAATTTTCCTTCTCTCCTATCATTAAAAAACCCCTCATTTTTAGCATCTTGATGAATTTATAAATCAGGCTTTAAGGTTTTATTAAATTTCAGGTAACAGTAAATTAAAATCTCATTCACAGATGCTTCATTAATTTCATTTGTTACCAATAAATGCATCTACATTTCTTGATACATTTGAATGTGTCCTATAAATATATATTAACAATGAATTCCCAGCAAGAAATATAACACATTGTTGTGTAAAGCATATTATAATGACAAGTATTTTTAAAGTATGTGTTTAATACATAATTCAAATTATCAAAATGTGGGTGTATAAATCATAGCAGAGTTTAGAAATGAACTTTTCAAATTTGTATATGTAAATTTTTAGCAAGAATCTTCCTATTTTTCTTGTGAATGTGTGGGTTTGAATAATTACTTGATAGGCATCCACACATATTAATGGTTTCTAAGCATGTCATAATTAATCTGTCTTCCTAAATGTAGTGCGGAGATATTTTTTTCTTTAAATTGCCTTAGCGGCTGCCATGAAAATGCTCCAGCTTATGTCTACCCAATATCCTAGCCCTAGACAGAATATTCTCCTCTTGGTTCAATGAGCAGTTCAGACACTAGGTAATGTGGGTCATTATTTTTGCCTTTGTGTGATTCAGATTGAGCACTCAAGAACTCAGAATTAAGACTGAAGAATTAAAGAACCAGAAACATCTAAGCCATCTTCTCTCCCTGGATACTGTTGCTTTGAATATTTATTCTGAGGGTGTCAAAAATAAGTATCATCTGCAGGGAAGGGGGCTGACATTGGCTCTAAGTAGATGAGATGAGTTCGATCTAGTCACAGGGGATTAAATCTGAACCTCTGAGTGAGTGAGACTGACCCAATTTGAGAAGTGTCTCTGACCAGCTCAAAGTATCCTAACATGAGGAAGACAGGCTAGAGGTAGTGAGTTCCCACTACTGTTAAGTACTGATGTAAAGGCAAGGAAACTACTTGACAGGGAAGGCGGTTTCCTCTAGTTGCCCATAAAAGGTTCTTACGATTTGGTTATTTTATGATTCATTCCTGAGCCCAAAGTCTTCAGAGGAAGGACGGTAACTCTCATGGACTCTTAACAGGTCAAATAGTTTTTTGGTCACCTAAGTTGGTTTTATCCTCTGTGGAATACATGTGGAGTCTGGTACCTCAAGATCTTAGACTCTTGAAGCAGAGAGCTTCCAGACATGTTTTCGGCAAAGACACATCAAGTTAAAGAAACTGGTGTTGAAGGATAGAGAGTAAAAATGATTTAATTAAAATTACAAAGTGAACAAAGGTAAAGCCTTGTTAGGGGCTGAATTTTGTCCCCAGAGATTCTTATGGTAAAGTCATAACCTTCAGCCCCTCAGAATGTCACCTTATTTGGAAACAGGGTCACTGTTTCCAAATTAGTTGGAACATAATTAGTTAAGTTGAAGACATAATTAGTTAAGTTGAAGTCATTAGGATAGCTCCTAATCCAATATGACTGATGTCCTTTAAAAAGAAAAAAAAAAAAAAAGGAAATTCTGAACACCAGGAGAATATCATGTGGAGATTGAAGGTATGTTGCCACAAGTCAGAGAATTACTAGAAACCAGGAAAGTGTCCCAGAATACATCCTTTCCTAGCATCCTGAGATGGAGCATGGCCTTGCCAAATCTTGATCAGACTTAATGGCTTGACCTCTCTTGTAGAATATATCCAGTTCCCACTCAAGTTTGGAGACAGATCAAGAACAGACTTTCTTTTCACCTACAATGATATCCTTTTTTAGTATTTGGACATCTCTTTGAAAACAACACCGTTTATTACTACTTTCCTGAGATACAAAGGTTGAAGTACATCTTTCCTTATTTTCTTGGTTCACATAGCAGACACTGCCTGGCTAAGGAATATGAGCTTTCCCCACTAAGAACAATTCCTGACCTGTGGGGTATATAAACAATGGTGGCTCTGCTACCTGGGTCCCTCTGGACTTTTGTTTATGTTTTGATTGATTTGCAAAACACTTCGACACTTCAGTGACCTAAACCCTTCCCATTGTCAATTCTAGAAAGTAGGCAAGGAGGCTGGTATTTCTATTTCATATTAAAAATGGCCTCACTCATAGAAATGCTAAGTGAACTGCTTATGATCACACAGTAAACTAATGACAGAGTAGGGACCAGTGTATTGGCATTTTGTGCCAAATGATTTTCATCCAGTAGATATCTGCACATGTTTCAATCTTCTCCTTTAATATTTCAAATTGTTTGTTTTCTTTGATACAGGACTCTGCAATACCTATCGTGTCTGGCTTTTGGAGAGGGTTCAATATCTTGGCCTCACTGCCTTCTGGTCTTGCTGTGTGACTCACAAGGTGAATGAAATATGATGAGAAATAACATGTGTACATGCCAGCAGAAACTGCTTTTTTTTTTTCTTAAGATTTATCTATTTTTTTTGAGAGATAGAGCACACATAAGTAGGGAGAGAGGTACATGGAAAGTGGAAGAAGACTCCCTTCTGAGCACAGAGCCTGACACAGGGCTTGATCTCACAAACCTGAGATCATGATCTGAGACAAAACCAAGAATTGGATACTCAACCAACTGAGCCACCCAGGTGCCCCTGTAAGCAGGAACTTCTAAGTCATTGTGCAGTCACAACATGCACGCTCTCTCTGGCATGAGTGGTGATATTCCGAAGAAAAACCTCTCTTAGCTTGAGTTCTGGCATAAAAATATCATGGTGCAGGCCACATCCAACACAAGAAGGTCATATCATGGCAATAATCCTTGGCTGCAAACTATTGAGATCTGTGGGTATTCCCTTAGCATAACACAATGTGAGCTACCTGACAAATATAGACTTCAAAGAAGTTGCCTTCTCTATCCTGCCTCTGGAGGGAAGAAATGGTTTTACTGTTATTTAAAAATCAATAGAGTAAAAATAGAGACTGAATGTATTAGGTAGAATTAATTTATGATGTGCTCTAATATATTAACACAGATAGATTAAATCCCTGAGTGTGATAAGACCTAAAACCAATTGAATATCTACGATGTTTCTAATAAGCACATATTTATGCCTCATTTTCGCTAACATTCTCATGTCAACCCTGAGATGCGGTGTGGCGGAAGACAGAAAGTTTGATCAATTCTTTCCTTTCCTACACCACGCCTTCGCAATGTAACACAGCAGGTCCTCCATATGATGTAAGAGCAAGGAAGTTCTTTTTTTTTTTTTTTAAAATCACATTTCCTTCTTTTGAAAATGTGAAAATTACATCTCAAAGAGAGGAGGATGTTTATTTAAGGTTCCTTATTGAAGGTATGTGAGAGAGGCAGTATTAAGCCCCAGTATTCTCAACATCAGTCCTAGCATAACCGACTACTTCAGTAGAAAGAACTTTCTAGACAAGTGTTGGGTTTGTGTCATCTCCCTCTCATCTTTAACAGCATTAATCAAAAGTTTGTCCATGTATAGAATGCTGAATTTCTCCTATTTTGTACAAAAATTTACTTTTCAACCTTTTTCATGATTGGTATCATCAGGGCCTAAATTATAGACCCATTTTATGATATGCAAAAAAAAAAAAAAAAAGGAGCCCAGGATCTTAAACCAAAGTTGGAGCAGAAAACGCTGAGACAGGATTCGAGGGAATTCTCAGTCATAAGGACATCTGTGAAGGTAAGTGTGTACATCTGGAACTAGTCAATCAAAAACACGAAGTATAAGAGACCAGAGACAAAGGTTAAAGGTAAAAATCTAGCTGTGTTCTCTGAGGATCCAAACAGCCATCACACCTCCCCCCCACCAAACATCCTTATCTGTGGATGTGGACACAGGTCCTGACCTGGCCTGGCCAGCCAGAGGTGGGAGATGTGACATCAGCAATTCAGGGGTAAGGGAAGTGAGGAGGCTGTGGATTTGTCGTGGTAGCAATTAAAAGGTCACTAGAGAAGGTGGTGTCTTGCAACTGGCCTCACAGAAAACTACAAAATAATCCAAGAAGTGAGCACAAGCTGTAGCACCAGTCATCGCCGCAGGTTTGAGCAGGAAGATGATGAGAAGCACCTGTCCTCACATCTCAGAGAAGGGAAAAACAGTACATGTGAAAACATGAGAGAACTGTTTAAAAAAAAAAAAAATGCCCAGAGCAACTGCAGAAGTGGTCTGACATCAATCACTGTTGATATTTTGGTGCGTGTGGTGGCGGGGGTGGGGGGGGCGGGAAGGGAGGGAATCAACTTAAAACTTGAACTATTTCAGGGGCACCTGGGTGGCTCAGTGGGTTAAAGCCTCTGCCTTCGGCTCGGGTCATGATCTCGGGGACCTGGGATCAAACCCTGCATCGGGCTCTCTGCTCGGCGGAGAGTCTGCTCCCTCCTCCTCCTCTCTCTCTCTCTCTCTCTGCCTGCCTCTCTGCCTACAGGTGATCTCTGTCTGTCAAATAAATAAATAAAATATTTAAAACAAAACAAAACAAAACTTGAACTATTTCAACAAGAACGAAAAGCAAACAACAGGGAATAACCTGTAGTGACCAGGAGAGAAGAAGGCAGAAATTCAGGAGAGCAATAGATAGGTCTTAGATTTAAGAACATCATGGATGAGCCCATGTGTATGCTGGCATACAGGTGGACAGGACCGCCTGTGAGGGCACGGGGTGCCAGAGGGTGGGGAAGGATGAGCTAATATTTTAATACAGTTAGGCCTGTGACCTGGTGATTATCACCACTTGTCCCTGGACCTCTTCTTGCTAAAATCACAATTCTTTCTAGACTAGCCCCTCTGGAAGATCTGTATGATCTGATATAATGAAAAAAAAAAAAAGGCATTTGCAGGAATCCTTCCAGCCTCCTGTGGTTTCTCATTCTAATGAAGCTCACCTACAGTCCCTAAGTAAAATCCTAATGACTGAGGCCTTTAGACTCTCTCTTTGAACATTTTAAAGCTTTGCTGAACTGTCTGAAAATTCATTATACTTTATTTGACTTCCTTTTATTGGACAGAAATGAGGAGTCCCTGATGGAATTCTGGAATCAACATATTTCAGGAACTGTGCACAGCAAAGAAGAAGAGAATCTTTAAAAAATGATGCTCTTCTGGAAGGCAGTTAAGTTTTTATACACACTTGTATGTTCACACACACACAAGCATAGGTATACACATCATATTCACGTGGGTATCACTTGTGACATGGTTATGTATTTCCAGGGAAGCCAACTTAGCACACCTTGACAATAAAATCTACTCATCTTTAAAATATCTTTAAAATAAAGCATGCATGGGAAAAGGAAAAAAAAAAACTCAAAAAGAAAGCAATTCAAAAGGGTGATAGAACAGAAAGTAGTAGTTAATTATGATTTATAAACTTATTAACTTGCTAAGCATTGTAACGAACCAAAGAACAAATTTAATTTTAAGTAACATTAAAGAAGCAAAGTTGCTTAGATGAAAACACAAACCAAGAAAATGTATTTAAAGACTAAGAAATCACATTTTTTAAGGAAATAGCCCAAATGTCACCTTTTAATTCAGCTTTCATCCATTTAACATGAACAGAACTAGAACTAATAAAGAATAATAACAACTCAACATTTCCTAGATAATTGTTATTAAGTATAATAATGTGTTTTTTCTTCCTTTGACACAACTTGGGTATTACTTGTAAAAACAAATTACCATGGCAGTTTATAGGTTTGAATTCTAATGTTCTTTATGTACCTACTGTGTACAAATCATGGTCTACCAGTCTATATATTACATATATACAATTAAGCAGAAGAAAGCATCATATCCTCTACTTTGGAAGCAAAACAAAACACCAGTAAAATAATATAGAAACTTTGATATTATAGAAATCACTTGCATAACATGTGATGGCAAAGATAACTTATTACATTTGATTACGTAATATCATACCTAAATTACATTATAACTTTGAACTTCCTTGTTTTGCTCACTAGCATGTGAAACCAGAAGAAAACTGTAGTAGAAAATAAGACAGAGGGCGCCTGGGTGGCTCAGTGGGTTAAGCCGCTGCCTTCGGCTCAGGTCATGATCTCAGGGTCCTGGGATCGAGTCCCGCATCAGGCTCTCTGCTCAGTGGGGAGCCTGCTTCCTGCTTCCTCCTCTCTCTTTCTCTCTGCCTGCCTCTCTGCCTACTTGTGATCTCTCTCTGTCAAATAAATAAATAAAATCTTTAAAAAAAAAAAAGAAAATAAGACAGAAGTTACTTCTTTAGGCATATTCCACTTGCTAGTGATTTAGCACCTGGGAAGTGATTCTTTTTCTATCCAGTCACTCCGATTTTAACGTGAATTGATGATCAGACATAAAGAGAATAAGGATGTCTCTTTATTACTTAATAGTTTTAAGGAGCTAAAAACTTTACATACCCTCACCCTTCATTTAATGAATACTTTTGGAGAAAGCCCAGAGGTTTAGGCTCACTTCCTCATTTTTTTGTTATTGTTGTTTGTTTGTTTATTTGTTGAATTTGAACTCCCCAGGCAGAGGTTATCTGTGACCACACTGAATCTAGCTCTTTCTTTTTCTCTGTTGTTGTTTTTGACATAATAAAATTGTACATGTGCGTACTGAGTACTTATTCTATGTCAGACACTGTGTAAAGGGTTTTATAGAGATAATCTATTTCCTCCAAAAAATAAACACACACACACACACACAAAAAAACCATTCATTGATGGAGGAACTAAGTGTTAGAGACTTTAAGAAGCCTTCCTAAACTCATCAGGCTGCACTGATGTTGCTGGAAATGGATCTCAAGCAGCCTAACTCCATATTGTGTTCTTAAATCTCATTCTGGTACTGCAGGAGGACCCATTTGGTGGATGGGTGGATGGCTGCTGAATGAATCAGTTGGTTGTTTTGTCCACTGGTTTACATGTTGTTCCCAAAAGACTGGGAGCTTCTTGAAAGTACAAATGATTATCTATTAATTTATTCTAGAAGCACTGATGATCTACTACATTCTAGACACTTCTCTGACTTACCAAGCTATACGAAGGAATAAAATAGAAAAGAAAAAAACAAAAAAAACACCACAACATACTGGAGTCTACTTTCTGGTGGGCAAAGAAAGACAAAAACAACTTTATAAATAGATAGTGTGCTTGGTATTATAAAGTTCTATGGAGAGAAATAACCCATGATGTGGGATAGAGAGTACTAGTGATTAGAAGGTAGAGGACCCATCATATAAATGGCCATTAGATGGCTTCATAATAATAAGGTTTTACTAACTGCAGACAAAAGACCAGTTATTGCAAAGGCCATGAAGCTCTATGAACTATGAATATGAACTACGCAGGTGGGGTCAGCAGTTTAAGATGAGGAAGGGCTCCATCAGATAGAACCTGAAGGCCATTTTAAAATCTTTTATTTATGTATACAGTGCCTGATACAGTTACCATTCAACAGACTTACTTTATAATTAAAAAAAAGACTTGACCTTGACATTGACTATTGTCATTTATGGTCATTCATTGTCTCACTGATATAGAATCATCATCAGATATATGAGAGGGCTGGTAATGGATTCCTCAACCTCCACAAAACTGATTTTTAAGTTTCATAAGTAAATTCATGTTAGTATAAAAATCTATTCTTTAATGATTAATAAAATAATTAATCTTTAATCAAGATCAATAAAGTCCTAGAGAGAGATGACACTAGACCAATCATAGATGAACTAGAATATGCTCATGACTATGGTTTTTAAGAATCTGGTTATTGGGCGCCTGGGTGGCTCAGTGGGTTAAGCCGCTGCCTTCGGCTCAGGTCATGATCTCAGGGTTCTGGGATCAAGTCCCGCATCGGGCTCTCTGCTCAGCAAGGAGCCTGCTTCCTTCTCTCTCTCTCTGCCTGCCTTTCTGCCTACTTGTGATCTCTCTCTGCCAAATAAAAAAAATCTTAAAAAAAGAAGAATCTGGTTATTTATGGGTTAATTTAAAGTGTTATATGAGGAATAAAGCTTAACTTATTGACATAGGCTACTACAACATCCACAGCAAAAGGATATGTGAGGGAGAGAGAGAAGTAAAAGAAGAAAAATGATAAGAAATGATTTTCCTAAGAACAGAACCTTGACTTTGGAATGAGTCAAATCTGGGTTTAAACCCCAATCCCTCCATTTGGACATAAGATGACAGGCTGCCTACTACAGACACTCCCATCCCCTTTCGTCCTTGCTCACTTGATCTTGTCTCTATTACCCTATAAATGAGCAGGGTCTCAGGGAGACTGAGCCCACCTCAACTTCATGATCTGATTCTTTCTTGGTCTAAGGTCACACCATGATGGTTTCATGTATCTTGCCAGTTCAAATGTTTAGGTGTGTGTAGGTGTAAGAACTAGATGAATCTATAGTCAGGATCTGGAAGGGTTTCTAGAAAAGTTTTCCTTGATCTTATAGAAGAATATTCCCTTAACTCAGTCTCCAAAGAGGGTCAGCTTCATGTGCCACGCTGCCTTATTTGGACAAGCTACAAGTTAAGGGTAGAAAAATGTGAATGTGGTGGAAACCTAGTCCACTGGGATGATGCTGAGCCCTTGAACTAAACTGTCTTGGACTTGAAACAACAATAATGTCATTAAGCCACTTTCAGATGGGTTTTTTGTTTATTGCAACTGAAAGGTGATTAAGTAATAAAATTCACAACTTATCTAGTAAATCTTATCCACCAGATACTAACCTGATTAACCATGCTAGGAGTGAGGGTACAATGGTAATAAAGTTTTAGTTTCTTAGACCTCCCATGATCAACATATATGAACTAATTCCTCATCAACAACTCTGTTTTCTCTTATCTTATGTAGGTTTTCCCAAAGGGTTTTCACCAACATACTATATGTTTACTTTTCACATGCCATATTCCTCATTATATGGAGAACAAGGTAGTGATTTGGTTGATTTTGTTCACTCTTGTGCCTAGAACTATATCAACAATGTCATAGTCTCTACACAAATGTCTACTGGGAGAATAAATGAATGAAGGTATTAATAACCTATGGTCATACAGAACACATACACAAATAGTTACATTATAAATGAGCAAATTTAGCATTTGTATGCATTTCTGTATTATCTTTTCCTACATACTCATGTATCTTTTTTTACTTTTTAAGATTTTATTTATTTATTTGACAGAGAGAGGGGGGGGAGAGAGAGCGAGAGAGAGAGAGCATGCATAAGGCAGGGAAGCAGCAGGGAGAGGGCAAGGAGCCCAACATATTCCCAGGACCTTGGGATCATGACCTGAGCTGAAGGCAAACGTTAAACCAACTGAGACACGTAGGCACCCCATTTGTTTTTGTATTAATTTGTCTTAGAGAGTGGAAATACTATACTCATTTTATATTCTAAATTAATTCTTAAAGCCAAATCATCTTTATACATGATTTTAAGTTTTTTACATGAGTCTGTGATAGTAGGGTAACCTTCCGTCCAAAAGATGAGTCAAATTTTACTTATCTATCTGCCCATTACTGGACATCAGGTTCTTTCTACATTTTCTTCATGTTTCTTATTAATAAGATGAAAAGCATTTGTATCAAGTAATTTTTTTATTGTTTCAAATACTGTCCTTGGGGGGGGGCACCTGGGTGGCTCAGTGGGTTAAGCCTCTGCCTTCGGCTCAGGTCAGGATCTCAGGGTCCTGGGACTGAGTCCCGCATTGGGCTCTCTGCTCAGCAGGGAGCCTGCTTCCTGCTCTCTCTCTCTCTCTGCCTGCCTCTCTGCCTACTTGTGATCTCTGTCAAATAAATTAATTAATTACAAAAAAATAATGTCCTTGGGATTGGGTGAAAACAGAAGGGAGGGTGGGTTTGAGTTTTCTGAGTGAGATTTTAAAGACTGGTTATATAGCCTTGCAGAAGGGTTAAGCTTAAATATACTCCAACACTGGGTTTCCTTGGCCAGCCTTTAATGTCATACTGATGTAAATGCATTGCCTTGATAAACTCTTTTCTTTTATTACTAGTGCACTGATTGATTTCTCCATTCCTAGCCATTTCTAGAAACACATGTTTTGGTCTTATCTCTGATGCTCCAGAAATAGTGATTTAAAATATATATATTTATGGGGCTCCTGGGTAGCTCAGTGGGTTAAGCCTCTGCCTTCAGCTCAGGTCATGATCTTGGGGTCTTGGGATCAAGCCCTGCATCAGGCTCTCTGCTCAGCCCGGAGCCTGCTTCTCTCTCTCTGCCTGCTTGTGATCTCTGTCTGTCAAATAAATAAATAAAATCTTTAAAATATATTATATATATATTTCTTAAAGGAGTTGGAGCACCCATATTTTGGCGGTCAGTGAGACTCACATGCTTTTCCCTATGGAAAAGGTATAATGTGGAGTAACTTTACTATTTTTAGTACCATTCTCCTTCTCAAAGAATTTAACCATTTATATCAGTCTTTCCATGCCCTGCTTTCTCTCTGCCAGATCAGTTAATATGAGTGTTCATACTGGGTCTTGTTATTTAAGAAAGTGACTTGCATACTAGGGTTTGGGGCTTCTCTTTGTCCCCATGTCAATGTGGGAATCACTGTGCTTTTTTTTTTTTTTTAAGATTTTTATTTATTTATTTATTTAACAGAAATTCCAAATAGAGAGGCAGAGAGAGAGAGAGAGAGAAGGGGAAGCAGGCTCCCTGCTGAGCAAAGAGCCTGATGTGGGGCCCGATCTCAGGACCCTGAGATCATGACCTGAGCCGAAGGCAGAGGCTTAACCCATTGAGCCACCCAGGCGCCCCTCACTGTGCTATTTTAAAGGGAGCACAGACTGAGTTAGTTGGCCACAGATGCAAACACCAGCTCTTAAACACACTAACTCTGTGACTTCAGGTACATTAATTAGTTGGCCTGAATCCAGCTTCCTCAGCTACAACAAAAGTAGAACAATTCATATCTCCCCAGGTTGTGGTCAAGATAGAATGACAGCTTAGTGGGAAGGCACATAAAGTTCCTGGTAAACTGCAGAGATATTAGCTTTCCTTCTCTTTCTTGAACAACCTGCAGAGTATTTCTGTTTGCCATCCATTCCGGTTTCTTGTTGTCATTATGGGAGTTTCTGTCTAAGACTGTACAAAACTACACTGTCAAACTTGAGAGGGCACATGGACTGCTTTTGCCAATGAAATGTAGATAAAGTGATATTTTGTTTCTGAGCAAGAGCACTTTGGTCCCTCATGCTTCGCTATACTCTAGGTCACGATGATGGTAAGATCCCACCATTAGCATGCGGTGCAGAATGAAGGTGACAGAGAATCGAGCTACATCTGACCTTGAAAGAACATGCAATATACGAGAGAACAACAAACATCTATTTTTTAAGTCACTAGGGTTGAGGTACATTTATTACCACAGACTACTCTGACCACCCACCCCATAAAAAAAAAAAAAAAAAAAGGACCTATTATGGTGAGGTGAGGGAAAAAGCAAGCAAACACACGAAAAGTAAACAAAAAAGCCATACTAACTTAAAACCAAAGTAAGAACAAAGCTCTTTGTGAGTTATGAAAATTATTTATAGATGCTATTTGCCCTCAAAGAGATCACAGTCCATTATTCAGCCTATGCTGTTATAAATTATCTCTTTTCCCTTCACACAAGGGAAGATGTTCTCTGACCTGGAAACATGAGGAAGATGTCAAAAAATGTCCTTCTGCCGGAAGAGTATGCAGCGAGGACGGATTTTCCTCATTGTATCCCCATCTCACTCTACATATAGCCCAAAGTGACTGGCTCACTGCACTGTCTGTTATTGTAGAAAGACAAAAAGCAATTCCATGAGCTATTTTAGTTTTCCTAATGGAAAAACTAGATGCTACAGATGAAAGAGTTATTAGAAAAATAAGTCTTAGCTTTCCTATAAAAGCACCCGAAATGTGTGGCACGTCTCGGCCAGTCCATCAGCACTGTGAAGGTGTACATTAACAGACAGGATCTCTAATCAAAATCTATCTTATATTTAAATACCCCTTTTTCCCTAGAAAGTAGTCAAAGGAGAAAGAGGAGACAGAAAAGACACTTAAGGTTGAGTGAACATGTTTCAGCCCGATTTCTGATGCACCCTCTTTGCAAAGAGAAGCCTTGTGGCTGGAAGTCAGCCAGGCCACTCACCCCACTCCATTTTCTCTCCTCCCTTTCCTGACATTAGGGCTCCTCGTCTCCATTCTCAAGTTCTGCTTTTGATCATGTGCCTCCCTGTTCCTGATCCTTGTCATTTCTTCTTCTTTTGTTCAAGCTTAATGGTGATAAAATACATGTAACATAAATTGTACTGCCTTAATTATTTTTAAAGTGTACAGATCAGTAGTGTTAAGTGTGTTAACACAGTTGTGCAACCAATCTCTAGCACCTTTTCATCTGGCAAAATGAAAACTCTCTACCCATTAAATAACGACCCCCCATTCCTTCTCTCCATTCCCTGGTGGTTGTCATGCTTCCTTCCTGTCTCTGAGACTCTGGCTACTCTTGACATGGTGCATATGTGAAATCACACAAATATTTGTCTTTCCATGACTGACTTCGCTTAGTATGATGTCCTCAAGTTCTATCTATATCACAGCAGGTATCAGAATTTCCTTCCTTTTTAAGGCTGACTGATATTCCTCTGCGTGTGTGTGTGTGTGTGTGTGTGTGTGTACACACCGCATTTGGCTTACTTATTCATCAGCTGATGGGCATTTGGTTGCTTCCATCTTTTGGCTACTGTAAATAATGCCACTATGTCCATGGAAGTGCCATTTCTTCTTACTTTGCACTTTGTGCAAAACCTCAGCACAAGATAAAATGAGTTTTCTTTTCTACCCCCAGTCGCATTTGGGCAGGAAAAAAAGAGCAAAGCTGGAAGTGGAAGGAGCTGGGGCATGTGTCTTGGAGATAAAGTCTAAAACATTCCAAAGAAAATCTCAGCAATCAAGGCCCATGGTATTTCAATGTGCTCTTTTAAAATATCAAAATGAATGCAAAAAATCTGTGATAGACAAAGTATAAAAATTATAAGTAAAGAACGGAACAAGAGGGTGCCTGGGTGGCTCAGTGGGTTAACCCTCTGTCTTTGGCTCAGGTCATGATCTCAGAGTCCTGTGATGGAGCCCCACATTGGGCTTTCTGCTCAGCGTTCTCCCACCTGCCTCTCTGACTACTTGTGATCTCTCTCTGTCAAATAAATAAATAAATTCTTTAAAAAAAAAAAAAGGAACGGAACAAGAATGATACATCCACAAACTGTACACAGCCGTATTAGGAACGAAAGCAGAAGAAAAAATTAGTAACACCAATCCTGACTTTATTTAAAATCCTCCATTATGTTAATAATGGAAATTTGCATCATTATGTTTTAATTATGCATCAAAACATTATTTACCTTGATTACTGAGCTTTTTGGTACCTCCTTTAGATAGTGTGATACCAGTGAGAAGAGCCTCACTTTCCACAGCCTAGCCCCAGCCCTGTCAAACAGATGAAACTCATGTTCTTATGTTCCCCCTTGGCTTTATAAAACCAGATCAGGCCAAGCAGTTGCTCCTTTATTACCATCTTTCTTAAATCTGAGAAACAAGCCGGGCTCCATGGTGTAAGTTATCATCAATCTGGCCCATGATCTTGTCAAATACATCATTTTTTGAAACACCCCTTTTGCTGAAAACAAATTTTTCATGGCCAAATTAGTTTTGTAAATGATCAGTCGAACAGAGCCAAACAGATATTACTTGAGAATGTTAGGTATACACATGCTGGATGTGCTGGTGTGTACTGGAGTGACAGACATATTATGAGTCTGAGGTAGCTGGAGCCTGCAGTATTTTCATATTTAAGCAAGAAAGCACGATTTTCAAGGGCAATCCAACTCAGACATCCAGGGAAATGCCTCCACAATCTTGGGGAAGGGATTGCAGTAAGCTCTCTTGGAGAAGATGCACACACCTTATGAAAAGGGAAACTGGCAACAGGCATGCTGACACCGCCTAGAGAATGGTGTCACAACCAAAAGTTGAAAAGAGCTCACGTGCCACTCCGGGAAAATAAAGTTTACACTGCGTGATTTAATATCCACCTGTTAGATAGCACCCAGCTTCGTGAAGAATAGAATAGGAGAAAGATGAGTTATTATTCACAATTCTTTCATAGAAGACATACTTCCACTGACAAAAAAGCACCATTTCACTAATTTCATTTTAACTTACATAAGATCATTATTTAGAGGTGAAAGACAGGGCCAAAGCTGGCTTTCCAACAAGGTAGGAAAAAAAAACTGAGAGTGATTAATTTGAAGGCATGGAAAAAGGCTTCTCTTTCAGCGTTGCAATGGTGAAATCCATTTCTCTGGGTGAGACAATGAAGAGGAGTTTCCTTTTATTAGATACTGGCAGACAGTGGTCTTAAAGACATCCCATTATAAAGAGCAGACAAGGTTTACTGGTTGCTCCCCATATGCCAGACCCTACATTAAGCACTTATGTGGACTATCATTTTTAACATGTATGACATCCCATGAGGTAGAAACTATAATTACCCCCATTTGACTCAAGAGGAAGTTAGGTTCAGTGAGGTTAAGTCATTTACCAAACTCACATATTTAGAAGATGATGGAGCTTGGATCAGAAGCCAGGCTGGATCAGAAGCCACGCTGACTTAAGTTGTTCCATAACCACTGAGGCTAGAACCTCAAAACCTTTGCCTTCAAAGTATCAGCAGACTTGAAAGAGGGCATGTCTAGTGATGAGCACTGAGTATTGTACACAACTAATGAATCATTTAACTCTACATCAAAAACTAATGGCATCCAGCTGACAGCAAGTTCAGGTTGGAATCCAACTATTCTGGCTAGGACCAATGTAAATAATGCTATCTTAAAGGAATGAAAGAGGAACCAATGGAAGTGGGGGCAGAACTGCAAGCATCAGTATAAATAGCTTCTCATTTTTCATGAGCAGAGTGGTCAAAGAGAAGACAAGGAAAAGTACTCCATGCCAAGGTAGAGTTATCATGGTAAAGGTATCACTTCCTAGGAATACAGAAGACTAAATCTACTTCAACTGCATCAAATCCACAAGCCTCTAGAGAAAGAAACTTAAAGGTGAATGATTCTCAAAACTTGTCTGTGCCAAAGACATTGACTCTACTTGGAAAACCTATGTTCTCCTCCATGTTTTTCCATTCCCTTCCAAGAGGGTCATGTGATTAGTTCTGACCACTGAATTTGGCAAAGACTTAGGAGCTAGAGCATGACCTTCAGCTTTTCTTGCTTCCTGCAAGGGGATAAACATTTCGATGACAAAGCTAAAGATAGAGGAGCTTGGATTGTTATTGCAAAGAGAACATTTTCTGAATAATATTCCATTGTATGTATATACTGCATCTTCTTTATCCATTCATCCACTGATGGATACTTAGTTGTTTCCATATCTTGACTATTGTGACCAATGCTACAATAAACATGGTAGTGCACCTCTCTCTTCAAGATCCTGTTTTCATTTCCTTTGAATAAGTTACCAGAAGTGGAATTGCTAAAATACTTCTATTTTTAATTTTTTTGAGGAAAACTCCATACTGTTTTCCTAAGTAGCTGGAGCCAGTACACTCCCACCACCAGGGCATGAGGGTTCTCTACATCCTCATGAAATCTAAAAGAGCCAAACTCATAGATATGGAGAGCAGAATAGTGGTTACCAGAGGCTGGGAGGTGGGAGAAATATGGGAATGGGGGTGGTCAAAGGATACAAACTTCTAAGTTATAAGATAAATAAGTTCTGGGGAATCTAAAGATGAGAGTGATTATAGATAATAATACTGTATTATATTCTTGAAAGTTGCAGAGAGTAGATGTTAAATGTTCGCAACACACACACACACACACACACACACACACACACACACACACACATTATAGGTCCACATTCCAGTCTACTAAATCAAACTTCCAAAGATGTAGCTTGAATCTCTATCTTTACAAAACCAGGGTATTCTAATGATTATCAGTTTTGAAAAACAGTGTCAGAAATACTGTCAGACACAATCCCATTCAGCCTTCCAAACTGTTTTCTCTCTAAAAGCATACCATAATCAAAAGAAAAAGAAACAAAGGAAATCCACAGATATTGAAGCTTAGTCTCGGGTGCCCCAGCATAGTATGGCAAGGAGCAGGATTTGATGACCAATTTTGCTATTTACTACTGGTGTGGCCTTGGCAAATTATTTAATTCTTCTAAATCTACTTTTTTTTTTTTAATCTAGAAATTGGAGCTAAAAATGGCATAGTTGCCTTTTTTTTTTTACAACAGTTTCTACCACATATCTATTTTTTGAGTATGTGGGGTTCTTTTATAATTATTTTTTATTATTATGTTTGGTTAGCCAGCATATAGTACATCATTAGTTTTTGATGTAGTGCTAAACGATTCATTAGTTGTGTGTAATACCCAGTACTCATCACCAGACATGCCCTCCTTAATACCCATCACCCGGTTACCTCATCCCCCCGCCCCCCTTTTTCCTGTAACTCTCAGTTTGGTTGATGGCAGCAATGTCCACAATAGGCAAACTGTGGAAGGAACTGAGGTGCCCTTCAAAAGACGAATGGATAAAGAAGATGTGATTCATATTTATGATAGACTATTACTCAGCCATCAAAAAGGATGAATACCCACTATTTGCATCAACATGGATGGAACTGGGGTGCTTATGTCTCTCTCAAGCAGAGAAAGACAATTACCATATGGTTTCACTAACATGTGAAACATAAGAAATAGCATAGAGGACCACAGGGCAAGAGAAGGAAAATTGAATGGGAAAAAATGAGAAAGGGAGACAAACCATGAGAGATTCTGGACTCTGGGAAGCACAGTTTTCTTCTTGATTGAAGTACTGGCTACACAAATGTGTACATTTGCCAAAACGTATGAAATAATACACCTAAGGTGTGTACAAGACTGAATGTAAGTCTTACAGTAATAAATAGTAAAAGTAAAAATAGAAACAGTACCTATTTGGCAGAGACATTGTAAGAATTATATCAGATAGCCACAGAGAACACTTAACATGATATCTGGCATCTTTTATTTTTTTAGTTATTTTTTTTTCACAGATTTTTATATATTTAACTAACAGAGAGATAGAGAGCATAAGTAAGCAGAGTGGCAGGCAGAGGGAGAGAGAGAAGCAGGCTCTCTGCTGAGCAGGGAGCCTGATGCGGGCGGGGCTCAATCCCAGGACCCTGAGATCATGACCTGAGCCAAATGTAGAGGCTTTAACCACTGAGCCACCCAGGCACCCCATATCTGGCATCTTTTAGATATCTGGCTACTATTAGAACATTTTTTTCTATTATTTTTCATGTACCATTATCAGAAGGTCTTCCTAAGTTACACATACCTAAAGCCATGGTAGATTTGGTAAGTTGTAAAGAGAGCTCAGACTACGTTAGATTGTGAATTGTGTTATCAAAGTATGTTTCTTCACGTTTTAAGTACATAATTTTTCTTTACCAAAACTATTTCATGAAACAAATTTCATATTACTTTGTGAGTTTCTTACAGAATGTTTTGGATTCCAACCTCAGCTTATTCATGATTTAGAATTTTGCAAATGGTGCATGCTCCAACACACAATATATATTTTGTTATGCCTTTGCTCTAATTAATCAAGCAAAAAATGAGTATTATATTTCCTAATGACAACTTTCTGCTGCAAAGAAAAACCTTGCCACAGTGTTAATACATCTATATGGTCGCCTAAATCAAAATGTACAATCCTTAATTCTAATTTCAAGCTTTAATTGCTATGGGCCATAATAATAAAGGATTTTTGTAAAAAAATACATTGTGTGTAGGCTTTCTCTTTAAGAAAAGCAACACAGTATAATGATAGATGACACACAGAAAACCACACGATAAAAAGTATCAAGCATTGCAAATGTGTTTGGAGAGAGAGAGATTAAGTTGCTACAAATTTTAATTTTCTGGAATCCAAGAAAATACACTTAACAATGACAGATTTTAAGGCACAAGTTTTCGTTGTAAGAAATGTATAAAATGTAATATAAACTCTTCCATTGGGAGGACCCCAGGAAATATCTGATTGTTTATTGAGCTTCTATTCTATGCTTTGTTCTAATCTTGAAATTCTAGGGATGATGAAAATGGGAAAAGCAAGCCGCCTTGCCCAAGCAACATATACTTTGTGTAGGGAATGTTGCTTATAGTTGGGGTTTTCATAAATTGCCAGTCTCCTGTCTCTGGAACTCAGAACAATAGCAGCAAGAACAACAAGCTGAGATTAAAACCCTTAAAATAGAACAACTGATAAATATGATCATCACAAAGAGACAAATGACTCCTGGACAACAGAATGATCTGGCTGTATCAAGACTGCTTACACTAATGTATCTGAAGAAAAGTATGGCTATCAAAAGCAAGAGGAGCAGATGAGACAGAGTTACAAAGTATCCCAGCAAGGTATGGGGCAGGAGGTGGGAAAGACAGGGCCTCTGTCCCCTTTGACAGGGATAGTTCTTTTTTTTTTTTTTTTTTTAAGATTTTATTTATTTGTCAGAGACAGAGGGAGAGAGAGCGAGCAAGCACAGGCAGACAGAGAGGCAGGCAGAGGCAGAGGGAGAAGCAGGCTCCCTGCCCAGCAAGGAGCCCGATGTGGGACTCGATCCCAGGACCCTGGGATCATGACCTGAGCAGAAGGCAGCTGCTTAACCAACTGAGCCACCCAGGCGTCCCGACAGGGATAGTTCTATTACAGGAAAGGCAAACAGCCCACAAGTCTGAGGCCACTGGCAAGTTGGATGGACCGTCCCTGTGCTCCCCTTCATTTGTGAGGCTTCCCAGATCGGTAATTATAACAAATCTTTCCAGGCCATTCCTAACACACATACACACTTTTCTTAGTCTTCTCACTATTACCAACTTCATTCACATGTTTAGTTTCTTATGAGCACTTGATATAAGCTGGCTTTCCCATAAGACAATAATAAATATATGTTGAGTATGTACTAATTCCATATGGTTTACATTTTGTTTTTGTTTAATCCTCTTAACAGCCCCCAAACTAGGTATCATTACCCTAACATTATGTGCAACCCAAATATCTTCTCCTCCTTTAGTTTATAAGGTGCAGGGAAAGAATGCAGACTCATAACTCAGTTCCTTTAAATACTCCCCCCCAAAAGAATCCAGTGTCATAAAAGCATTATCAAACATGATAAACCTTACTGAAGGTGTTTGGCAGGAAAATAAGAAGACTTAGATTGCATCTACACAGGGGGAAAAAAAATCTCCATTACACATTCTTCTTCTCTGTAGTCACTTCCTAGTTTTGATACAAGGGGTACAACCTGCATGTGAGATGTAGCAGCTGGGTATAATTTATATCTACCTTGACTCTGACTCTCAATTTTTCACCTCTCAACAATTCAAGATGTTTAATCAAAACAAACCAAAACAAAAATCTGGAGCTCTGCTGTCCTTGAGAAAGTAATTTGGGAACCGTTTTTCTCCACTGAACATTTTCTTGCGTTCGCTATTCATTCCACATATTATTTAGTTGTTCAGAATGGATATGGAACTCCTTTTAGGAGAAATTCTGCTGAATGAGGTTGTCTTCATTGCTTTGCAACTAGTTGGGATTGTGAGCTTCTGTTTTGTCCAGATCTCCTCCACTTAACATCCAGATAACTCAAGTGTTAGGTAAGTACAATAAATGGTCCGATCAATCATCATCTCTGGAACTCGGACAAGACTGAATTCTTGGACTTGCAAAGCTGAAGGTCAAAGTCAAAGTTAGTTTGCCCTGTGAAGTCACGTGAAGATCTATAGTTAGTATCTCCCCAGTGGTACTGCAACTGACCATGTACATCTCCTTGCACTGACACAGGAAAGAAAAGGAGTCACATAGAACATGATTCTGAATCTAATTTTTTAAAATATTTTATTTATTTATTTACTAGAGGTCACAAGTAGGCAGGGAGGCAGGCAGTGGGTGAAGCAGGCTCTCCGATGAGCAGAGAGCCCAATAGGGGGCTCGATCCCAGGACCCTGGGAATAGGACCCGAGCCAAAGGCAGAGGCCTTAACTCACTGAGCCACCCAGGTGCCCACTGAATCTAATTTTTTGATGCAGAGGATAGCTTCTCTAGGAGCTTGAAAGAAAACCCCAAGAATCAGAGAAGTGAATACCAACTTCCTAGTGGTAGTAGCGCTTGAAAGATGGTGAGCAAAAGTGCGACGCTTGTGGGAAAATAGGCACAAGCATGTTCCCTACATTGATCCCAATGAGGCTGGCTATTTGTCTGAATCAGCTCATCCATCATGGGTTCTCTAAGTACCTTGGGGGAAGAAACTATCAAAATTGTTTAGAGCCATTTGTCTTTGGATATAGGCTTAATTTTATTATTCTTGATATACTGATAATAACTCAAAATATTATCTTTGATCTTCCAATCCTATTCAAGTTCTTCTTCTTACCTTACCTCAGGCCCTCTTGATTTCCCTTCTCAAGAAGATGCGTATGAGCCACGCACATCAATTGATCTGTTCTCATGCAATTGTGAGGGAGGTCTTCCTATGAAGGTGTCCACAGAATCCAATGGATTAATTTGAAGAAAAGAATCAGCAGATGGGCTGTCACTGATAATTGTAATCTATACAACCGGCAATGTATAGTTGACACACAAGAAATTACACATTTCAGGAGCAGAGTATCATCTTTTCCCAAAGTAAGTCTGAGTTAACCCTAACATTACTACATATTATTCCCTCCTTTGATCTCCTCTGTTCTGTTCTTTCCTCCCTTTTCTTCCCCTCCCCCACCTAAAACAAAGAGACAACAGAGTTGGAGATCAGACACACAATGGTCGGAGGGTTATTATCTGGCTAACCCTGTAAAGACTGCTTCATCTCCTAGAGCCTCAGTGCCCTACAACTGCAAAATGAAATGGGTAACATTGCCCCTTCAGGATTGCTTGAAAGTTAAGTGACATGGTGTATGCAAAATGCAAAGTGTCTAGCACAAGGACTATGCACTGTTACATAGTAGCTACTCTCCAGAGGGCACCTATTATTAGAGGACTACGAGTAGTAATTGCAATAGTAGCAGGACTATGAGTAGTAATTGCAATAGTAGCAATAGTTTTAACATTAATAGAAATAAACTTTTGTTCAAGGCATATGGGATTCTAACTAGACCTGTAACAATTTCTATGAAAATTTGTACTGGAAAGAGATGGTGGTGCTGTAATAGTCTTCCCTACTTAGAGCACAAGTTCCCTGTGAAATGTGAGAATTTCTGTCAGATGGTCATACACTCTGATTTCCTCTGCCTGAAATGAACCAAAGCTCTCTATTCCGAAGAGCACAACATCTAGTGGCAGAGACCTTTTCTGGCCAGAAATCCTTCCGGAAACTGAGCAGCATTCATGCTCCCTCTCCAAAGCCGCCATCCGTTAGTCTCAGTTTTGTACCCCCTGGGGCCAAGCAAAATAAATCTAATCACTCTTCTTTATGACAGCACTTCAGATATTTGAACAAAGTGATCATGTACCCCCAGAGCATTCTCTTCTCCAAAGTATACATTCTCAAATATTTCTTGATGTGGCTCACATTTCAGGCCCTTCAGTGTCCCGATTGTCATTGTGACATCCAGGACTGAAAACACGAACAGAGTCTGTGGCAGAACACCAAGGGCAGCAAAGCACCTGTTACCTGTGCTGGGTGTTTATCAGTGTGGCTGGCAGTTTCTTTGTGTTAAAACTCATCATGTGTTTGATGAAGTAAAATATCCAGATCTATGATGTGTGCATGTTTGCATAGGGAAGTTGTTATGTATTTTTGTACACATTCCTCCCTCCCTGTCTCTTTTTCTCTCCCTCTCTTTCTGTGTCCCTCTCTTCTTCCCCACCTCCAGTAGAAAAGATCCTTTTAGGCAGTTTCAATTTCGCATTCATGTTATGAGAATTAGATCAGTCTACGTGTAAAGTACTTAGAACAGTGCTGACCTATGTAAGCAAGAAATCAATGCGAGATATTATTCTTATTTTATCTTCACATGCACTGTGACAGGTTCTAGAGATATGCATATATCTGGGGATATGTACCCCCAAATCAAGTACAAAAAAAATGGCTGCTACCCTTAATGAATAAGAGCGTTGGGAGGATTTTGATTTTTTTTTTATAAATTATCAAATACTATATCAGAATTAGGCACATGGTACACAGAACATAAAGGAAGGATATTAAATTAATACTGTTGGCAGGAGAGAGGGAGGGGCAGGGAGAATCAGGAAAATATTTCTGGAGGGTAGGACACTTGAGCAGAAGATTTTCAAATAATGTATTGGAATTACCTGAAGCATGCCTGGGAAAGCTTGTTCTAAGCAGGGGGAAGGGAGTATACAAAGACAACGATGCTATGGGCATTTGGAGATGTGCAGAGTTTGACAGGTTTTCATGCATTTGACTTCAGGATATAGGTGCATTATAAGGTGTTAAATGTCCAGTTTCTAGGAAGTCTTCATCCTATCAGACTGAAGGCTTGTCAGTTTCCATCTGAGAAATGCCCACAGGGGCTGGAATGAGAAAGCTACAGGAGGACCCCCAAGCCCCGCAATGTCTAAGTTGTATAAACGCAGACCTACAGCTTATCACGTAGCACTGTAGTCTCCCAAAATGGGTGTAATAAGATTGAGCCATAATATGGGGAAGGCACCTCCTTTCTACTAACTGATTAGGATGCTACAGCCTTCACTGCTGTGAATATTTTCCGTTTATAACATGATATTTAAAACAGATATTGGCCAAATAAAACCTATAAGTATTCTAGAAGCCACACAACTAACAAATGGAAAGTAAAAGATGTTTATCGTGGAAAAGCAATTACTGGGTGTTGGCATGAGGGCGAGGGGTAGGGTTAGGAGGAAGAGGATAGAGAGAGGACTACAATTTTCAGCTGCTTTCCTGCTTTGAAATCATAGCCCCATTTAAGTGATGGTTTGGCTAAATCTCTCTATGTCTTCTACCAGAATCTTCTGTAAATACGCAAACTTCTGGCTGAAAAAAAGATACCCGTACTTCATTTTATACATCTGCCACATCCAAAACAGTTTTATCTGATGATTGATCATTTTTGTAGTACATCTTCCCATGTTTGCTTCCGTGACTCATCTGACTTAAAGGAATTAGACTGTCTGGGCGCATTTTCCCCCTTCCGTTGATGTAAGCAAAGCTATAGGAGAAGAGCACTTCACACTGCAAATACACATGGTAAATTCTGCTTCTTTTGATAAACATTTCTTAGTCAATCAAGACTTGCTTGTACTAAGGACTAAATGATGAGTATATGTCACAAAGCAGAGAACTATTAATGCAATTTGAAACAGTTAATGGATTCTGCTTTTACTATTTTTCCTTCGTAGTCTATACCAAAATCTCTTTTGAGGAGCTGGCATGACATGTGGGATTTTTTTTTTTTTTCCTTCCTCCTCTCTGTCATTCCTCTTCCCAGCCATCCTTCTTCAAACATCATCTTTGGCACGAAAGGTTAGCACACGTTTATTGAACACCTACCATATGCTTGCATGCTTGAGATACAATGAGGAAGTATCAATAATTATTGGTCTCTAGATACCTCTCAGGGAGAGATGGGAGTGAGACAAGCAAACAGGGGATCGTGACAAGGATCAAATTATACACTGGATTCTCTGGGGCAGGGAAAGGTCAGGGGATATTTTCCAAAATGTGTGATCCCTAAGCTCGGTTCTGAAAAACGTAAGATAATAAGGAATAGAAGGCAAAGGAGTGGCGGCAGGGGTGGGGGGAGCAGAGGGAGAAACACATTCACTGAATATTTACTATTTTTTAGGCACCGTGAATTATCACCTTTCTAACTTAAAATACTTCTCTGAAGTAGGTACAGACATCGTTACAACTTTATAGATGTGGAAACTGACGCTCACAGAGGTAGAAGATTTGCCCACAGCCCATAACCAGGATTCAAACGTGGGCAGCTTGATTTCCAAGCTCATTCTCTGTGCTGAGGAATTGTGCTCCCTCTCCTGAGAAGAGCATGGAAGGAGAAAACTGGGGCAAGCAATGGTGTGGACATATTAGGTAAGAAAGAAACCTGCTGACAATCCCTGGATGCCATGAATAGCAAAGAATTGTTGATAAATGGCCCTACATCGCAACATGAGAGAATCTGACCTCTGCACTGAGCAGTGGGGGTAACTTGAATGCCTCTGTGTATCTTCTGGCCATTACCACTGCCCCAGGTCCTGTTTCACCTGGGTCTCAGGACAGGCCTCCAACTGCACAGAGTCAATATAAATGTATCTTTGGGCATAGTTTTGAAAAACTGTGCCTGGAGTGACCATCAGCAGTAATCATGGGCTTGCTTTTAGAGAGAAATAGAAATGCAGACATCATTCGGGCAAGCCTCCTGATTCTGGACAAAAAAGAAATGGCTCAGAGCTCAGAGTGAGGCAGGTATTTATCTAAAGCTAGAGTTCAGAACCCAGGACTTCTGCTCACAGCAGAGTGATTTACAGTCTTCGCTAAATAAACATCAGGGGGCACTGCCTTCCTGACCCCGGAGGGTATTTGTAGGCACAGGAAAGGAGAGCAGCCTAGTACCCAAAAAGGGCTCATAAAAACTGCAGGCTGGGGAATCTTGTTTCCCACACCTGGTCTCATGCTCACACACCTGGTCATCCCACAGACTTCTCCTATTCAATAACAAGCACCCATATCCACCCAATTGGTTGAGTCAGTCACATGAGAGCGATCCTTGACATCTTTCTCATCATCTTTCTCACCTGCCATGACCAATTCAACATAAAGTCCTGCTTGCATTTCCAAAACACACCTTGTGCATGCATCCCTCTTTGTTGCTGCTGCATATTCCAAGCCAGCAGCCCCCTCCCCTGTTTAACTGCAGTGGATTGCCATGGCCATGCATTCATTCTTGTTTTCAATGGCTCACAGCCAAAACACTCTTCGTCAACAAATACAATCAGATCACCCCTGCTTTAAAAAACAAACAAACAAACAAACAAACAAAAAAACACCCACATTGCCCATTGCATTTGGGGTACAGTTTCCTTGTCTACAAAGCCCTGGATTATTCATCTCTGTGCACTTCCTCAGAGTACATTAAACATCAGGCTTACAAATCTCTTTTAGGTTCCCAAATGCCCCAAATCCCATCTTGCCTCAATGCTCTTACACAATCTACTCCTTCCATGGAATGTTCTCTCCCTACTCTTAACTTTTCTGCATATTTTAATTTTCAGCTGAAAAAGAATACCTTTAACAAAAGCTTCACTTACCTCCCCTTACAATCTCTTCCATATAAATTAGTTCCCCAATGATATTCCCTTGCAGACTCTGAGCAATTACATCACATTTAATTATTCATTTATTAGCAAACTGTGTGACTTGGAGTAAGCCGTTCAATTCTCTGCGCTTTCTCGTCCTTGCCTATAAAATGGGCATACTTTGTAGAATAGTTATCAGGACTGGAATTAAAGCACTTAATAGGCATTCAATGAATAGCTGTGAAAAGAGTTATTCTTAAATTCCATTCATAGCCCAAAACAATACTCTGTACAATGGAAAATCAATCACAGCTTAAGACCCAGGACTAAGATTAGAATAGAGACTCTTCTGGAATACTGCCTCCAAGAAGAAAACTCTGAAACCATCTGTGTATATGCCTCCTGTGCATTCCATTTTGATCTACCTGTGCTCGATGGAAACACCACTATTAGCTCTTAGCCACAAAGGGGCCACTGAAAGAGGAGAAAAAAACATACACAACTGGAGAAAACACTGAAATACAGCTTACACTGTGTAAGTTCATCTGTCTTAAGCTGAAGACACCAAGGAAAGATTTTTGTAAAAAGCTTTCTGCATTGGGTAACAATGATTTCTGCCTCTCCCTTCCCAACACCGACAGTCAACATTCCCAAGTTCATAAAAATTGGAACACAGAGCTCTCTTAAATCCTGTTGTCCAAATCGTAGACTATTTGCAAAGCAAGCCAGTACCAATCTTGAATAACATTTCCAATGGTTCTCCTGGAGCACAAACACATTTAAATGCGTCTATTCACAAGTTTAAAAAAGAATGTAAATGTATGCACATAGGAACATTGAAATAGCCTTCTGTGAGGCCGTTTAATAAGCCAATCTCTTAGTCCACACAGCAAACAAACCAGAATTAGAAATCAGAAGCAGAACTGTCCTTATGCATACCTGTAATTCATTTTAGGAAGTTCATACATTCCAGAAAAGTTGTCTGTATACCACCATTTTGGAAATTGGATTATATTTTTAAAAGCACTAAAGGAGGTGGCTGTTTTAACTAGCATTCAAATGAAACCTTCGTTAAAGTGAAGAATTATTTTTTTGTAATGTGAATAACTGGCATCATTAAATTCACTTTGTAAACAAGGGACACTTGTACCATGTTTAGATTCAAGCAGAGGATCCATCTGCTCTTGGTTTTGGGATTCATTCATTCAGTTAGCATTTTTCATGTATTTGCTATTCATGTATTCATTCTACAAATATTTACTGAGTGCTTACCATATGCCTGGCACTGTATTAGATGCTGAAGATACAGGAATGAACAAGAGAGTTGATATCCTTCGCCCTCCGGAATCTTGTACCCTAGTGGGGCAAGGTGATGATAAACATAAATAAAAGTACACAATACAATCTCAAGTAGATATATATGTCACAAATAAGAACAAAGTAGTCAGGGCGCCTGGGTGGCTCAGTGAGTTAAATCCTCTGCCTTCCGCTCAGGTCATGGTCCCAGGGTCCTGGGATTTAGCTTTGCATCGGGCTCTCTGCTCAGCGGGGAGCCTGCTTCCCTTCCTCTCTCTCTGGCTGCCTCTGTGCCTACCTGTGATCTCTGTCTGTCAAATAAATAAATAAAATCTTAAAAAAAAAAAAAAAAGAAGAACAAAGAAGTCTCAGGGGAGAGAAAGGGATGGACTGCTGGGGACTGGAATGTTGGGTGGGTGCTTCTGCTGATGGAAGAGCCAGGGACAGAGCCTACTTAAATAGGCAAAATGAGGGAGCAAGCCCGGAAAAAGACTTAGGGCAGGGTGCTTCAGGCAGAAGAAGGAACAGCAAATGTAAAGGTCCTGAATCTGGAGTATATTTGCGTTTGAACAATAGCAAAAGGTAAAGTGTGGCTTGAGTGATCCAGGGAAAGGTAGAAGGATCAGCCAGGTACTCAGGAATCACCTGAGTGCACCTGATGCGCCTTCTTGACTACAGATGGGGGTACGCATGAGGCAACTGTTTTCTGTACCAGGAGGAAAGGAACTGAAGACTCAAAATCCACAGATTTCTGCCCACCATGGAAGGGAAGGTTCTCTAAATAAATTAAACACGTGTATATCTTTGTTTCTGTATCCTCCTAATTCTGCTCTTACTTTCTCTGCCTCTATTACCCTTCCTCCCTCTCTCCCTTCCTTCCTTTCACTGTTTCATAACTACGTATTTCGTACCTATTGTGGTCCAGGCAATGTGCCTAGGGATCGGATGGATGCCCTCTGCCCTGGGCTTAGAGAAAAGCTCTCCCTTTCCCCCACACACTCCCCATTCATATCAGAACTGGAATCTGTTGCATGAGCTTCTCCACTGGGATAACTTGTGAGTCAAACACACAGAGGTTGGAATCCCAGCTCCAGTATGTACCTGCCGTATTATATTAGGCAGTGCATATAATTTTCCTGTTGTCTCGATTCTTTCATCTGCAAAATAAGGATAATAACTTTGATGGAATGTTTTAATAATTTCTAGTTTTATTTATAAGCGGGTGATTATTACTACACTACTATTTCTGGTTTTTTCTGCCTTTACAACTTGAACCTCAAAGTTAAAGGAAGGACATTATTACAAGGTTTGGTATGGGGCTGAAACTGTCTTCTGTCTCTTCTAATGTTCTAGAATATTGTACACTTGATTATAGGATATAACCCATGGGACCTGATAACCCAAGATGACCCAGCCTGGAAGGAGGCTAGAAAGCTGTTTGTGCCTATGGGAGATTGTGTTAATGGCCCCAACTTTCATCCTTCCCTGTATCTACACCCCTTGCCATAGAACTTTGAAGTTCCTCTCACTAAAAAAGCAGATTATATATTTCCACCCCTTTTCTTTTGATCTGGCCACGCGGTATGCTTTAGCCAATAAAAGCATAGGCAGAAGGGACAGTTTCCAGTTTTAAGCCCCAAGGGGCCATCCATATTTCTGCATGACAGCATGTGTAGCTGCCATTGCCATGAGAATATACCCAAACTAGTCCCAAAAGGAGGATAAGAAATGCAGGGAGCTGAGCAGTAAACCTGACTTAGCCAAGTCTGGACCAGGCAACCCCAGCCAACCCATAGAAGAGAACAAATAATTGTTATTTTAAGCCACTGGATACTATAACCTAGTATTATTATGGAGACATTTGATATACTATCTTAATTTAATCAAAATATGTTTTTAACAAACTATCAATTTATCATATTTACTGAACTTCTATATTTAATATATCAGGTGCTGAGGATACAGGCCTAAATCAGAAGGATATCATCCCTGCCCTTGGGGAACTTAGAGTCTAAGTGAGGGAGGAAAACAAAGAAATGTTACTGGTCAGAGTTGAAAAGGGTCTGTTTCAGAGAAGGGGGTTGCCTGGAGTCAGGGTTTAGCCTGGTTGACTACTCCTAGTGGTGAAAAGGGGAACTGCATCTATGAGATGCTCTCCCTATAATGAAGTGTAGGACTTAAAAAACGCCAGAATGTCAGCTCTGGAAGGATCCTCCCCTGAACTTATCTTGGGTGAGCTCTCCTTTACAGCTCGGCTCAGAGAAAGGCAGTGAGTTACTCAGGGTAACTCACAGAATTTGTGGCAAATCCAGGACAGGGCCCCTGTCCCCAGGGTAGGCACATCTAATTCTAATACGACCTCAGATGGGTCTTACAGTGTCAGTAAACTTTGTACTGCCATAAAACTCTTGGCCAGATGTTCTACTACTAACACCATTTAAAATAAGATTAATATCCGTGACTATTATAATTCATAATTGTAATATGACTCCTTTCTTGCTCAGGGCATTTAAGGTATGATACTAACCAGACCTCCTAATTAATAACAGTAATTAACACCTTTCATTTATTGAGTCTCTGCTCTAAGCACAGTCTTGATGGCTTTAGATATGTGGGTACATTTAATCCCTGCAACAATCTAGGCACAGATAATAAACCCCATTTTATAGAATTGGAAAGTGAATCTCTTGGAGATAAAGTCAAGTCAAATCATACAGCTAATAAGAGGCAGAACCAAGAATCAGACACAGATCAAAGGCCTGTGGTTTTTCTACTTTGCTCTGCAGACCCAGCTGTGGCCACCTTGATCTGAAATGTTGGTTCACAAAAGGCACTCCTGCTCCATCTTTCTCAATGTTTTCCCTTTGCCTAGAGAAGGCATGATTGGAGCCCACTGATAAAATCACCTCCCCTCTTCGATCTTGCCTCACTTTTTACACCTTATACCGAGGGATGCCTCTGGAGCAAGAAGCTTTGAGAAGACCTGGGGAAGCCTGGAGCTTCTAAGTGGAAACAAGGAACTGACTCAGCAGGGCCTGGCTATCTTCAGAGTCTGAGGAGAGGCACATCAAAGGGAGGAGAGCCTGGTACCTTTGATGAAGGAACCAACAGGAAATTATTAGCCTCATGCTGACAAGGACAAAGACAGGCAAAGGGCCATTTGGGCCTCATCTATGTCTGGACTGGAAGAGGCAGGAAGCTTAAGGGGCTGTTGAATCCTGGCCCCAGAGCAAGGTGATGAACGCTGGCTTCCTCCCTTGAAGAACAAGGTGAAGGAAAGGTGAGGCAAGTTAAGATAAACACCCAAACTTCTGGCTGCCCAGATGAACTGAATCTTTTAATTTAAGCTGTCAGTGGGTTCTTTCTTCTCTCTCTCTCTTTTCCTTTTTTAATCTAAACTGTAATCACACAATACTCCACCCAAGTGCTTGATATGGATTTCTAAGGCAGATCCTAACATAGTCATAAAAAAAAAAATCCCCTCTGAAATGTGCACTTTGTACTGTGTCTATGTGTAGGTGTGTTTAAAATGTCACAAACTGGAATACCTAACTCTAGCTCCCAGGAATTAATCACTTAGAAGAGTGAAAGGGGGAAATTAACTTGCTTTAACACTTACAAGACTCTCCAAAGCAGGCGCCAAAATAGAACTTACTGAATAGACGTATGGTTATCTTTCTATAAGAACTAAAACTCTTAAAAAAATTTTTTTTCTCTAAAATTGCCTTGCAAAATCCCCCCGCCCCAAGTTAGGGCTCAAATGCAGGTCACAGACTCTCACAGATGCCTCATAGGGAATAAAGGTATAAAAGGTTTGGGGGGAGGGTGGAAGGTGGCCTTTTTTAAAGTAACAATTCATTGGATTTTAGTTAAATGTGTAAATTTGTGCAACCACCACCACCATCTGATTTTAGAACATTTTCAACACCAAACAAAGTTCCCTTATGCCCATCTGTAGTCAATTCCTATTCATACGCTGAGCCAGGACAACCACTGATCTGCTTTCTGTCTCTATAAATATGCTTTTTCTGGACATTTATATAAAGGCATCATACAATATGTGGTTTTGTATCTGGCTTTTAGCATGTTTTTAAAATTCATTCATAATGTAACACACATCGGTATTTCTCTTCTTTTTAATGCTGAATACTATTCCATTTTGTGGATATACCACATTTGTTTATTTGGCAGTTGATGAGTATATGGGGTTATTTCCAAATTTTGGCTATTAGGGATAACGCTACTATGAACCTCAGATACATAGCTTTGTGTGGATGTTTTCCACTCTCTTGAGTAGAATTACAGGCCCAGAATTGCTGGGGCACAATATTGCATAGGGCTACGGACCACTGCTAGATACTAGGTTTCAAACTGATTCAGATAAGCTATGAAAGTAGAAATCCACCAAATTCTTACCTTACCTTTAAAATCAGCTGATATTATCTTTCATGATTGGGATGGCCTAAAACAAGTCCTCCCCAAAACAAATAACAAACAAACAAAAACAAACGAACAGAAAATGAAGGGCAAATTTCCATCTAATACCAAATCTCATGTGCCCAGGCTCCTCCTGTTGAACATGCCTCTAAAACGGAATTAACTGAGGGTGGTTTGTTTGTTTGTTTGTTTTTCCTCATGGATCAACAGATGCCCTCTCCATCACAGATGCTGGTCATCTCTGTGTACGTGTAATTAGACTGATGATGGTTTCGCGGTCCCTTTTATGCCCAAGCGGAAATGATGAGAAAATCCTGACAATAGTAATGGAACAAACGCAAAATCCAGGCAGCTCTGAAGGAGAGTACAACTTCTCTCCGGTGTAGGTGTAACTTCATTCATCAGCGAGGGGGCGCGGTGTGAGGACCCCATCACCGTCGCTATGCCCCGCCAGAGCGAGGGGACCTGCGGCGACCGCCTAGGACTCACTGAAAAGTTTTAGGGCTTAGGGCACCCGGGAATGGCAGATGAAAAGACATCACCAGAGGCGCTGAGAGGAAGCTAGAGAGCAGAAGGACTCAGGTCAGGGTCCAGCCTGAGGAGGTGGCCGAGGCTGGTACCACGTGCGACTCACCCGCGCGCTCCGCGGAAGCGCTGGGCCTCCTTGGCCTTGCCAGTCGCTCGCACCTGGTGTGAGGGCGGCGGCGGAGCGCGCTGTCCAGTGTCCAGAGGCCTGTCACCTTGAGGCCTCTGAGGTCTGAGGGTTGAGGGGAGCAGAGGAGCAAAGGCACCAGGCAGTGCAAAGCTAGGACCCCCTTCCCCAGCGGAGGAACGCGCAAACTAAAGGCCACGGCCGCACGACGGACGCCGGACGCGAGCTGCCGGGGCCGGGGGATCCCGGACGCCGCGAAGACGGCGGGCGCGCCGAGGGGGAGGGGCGGCGTGCCCCGAGAGCCCGCCCCGCCCACCGCCCCCGCGCACGCTGCGGGGCGCGGAGCAAACCCACCCAGCCTCGGGCGCTCGCAGCCCGCGGTGTGGCCGCGGCCTTTAGACTGCCCGTTCCGACGCTGGGCGGGCTTAGGTCGCTCCTCCGCCTCGCCCGGCGTTCCGCTGCCTTTCCCTTTCGTGGACCGTCCGAGTCTTTCTTACTCATCCCCGTTTTCCGTTAACTCCTCGGCTTCACGCCCGTCGCCGCGCTCTCCCTCCGCGCCCTGCTTACCCTGCCCTATGCCGGCCCGTCACCTCTCCACCAGTTCCCCATCCTGATCCCCGTCCCTCCTGGAAATTCCTTTCCCCCGTTTTCCCTTGGCGTCTTCATTGTCTTTCCGCCTTTTCTTTTTCCACCACCTCCCTACCCTGGAAACTTGTTCCAGCCAGGGATCCCACCGGGTCACAGGCGCCTCCCTCCACCACCAGGCCCGCGGAGTGTGTGGGTGCCCCCGCCGCTTCGGGTACCACGAGCGTCCCGCCCAGTCCCCGGCGTGATTCCGAGGCCTTGACCCCGGCTGCCTTTTCTTGCGGCGACTCCGCGAGGGCAGGAAGAGGCCCGGCGCTCTCTCCCTCTAACGGGTCCTCCTCGAGGGATAAAAGAGAGGACTGGGGGAGGATGCAGGCCCAGCACCCTCAGGCCCTCTCGCCCCCAGAGCCGCACTTCCCGCAGAGTCGCGGCGGGTGTGCGATGAGGGGGCCCTGAGGCAACAAGTGACGCTGCCTGCGGGGGCCGCTGGTACCTGCCTGAGGCGGGGGCCCCGGCACCCTCGGGGGTGGGTGGCGGGAGCGAGACCGGCTCTGGCGAAAGGTTCCCTGCGCCCCACTCCTCACAAGGCGGGGGTGGGGGGAACGAGAGAAGAGAGAGACGTGGCTCTTCCCAAGTCCGAAGTCTCCCTCCCCAGGTTTCCCTACCCGTGCCCCGAGCAGAGTTTGCGAGAAATGGGGGAGACACAGGGCAAAAGCCGCCGACGTGGAGGGATTTTCGGAAGGTGGGGTGCTAGAGTGAGGAAAGACAATTCCCGATTGCCTCCCCCGCTTGGGCGATGCTTTCTTCCAACCCACCATCCAGGCCTCCCGGGCAAGGGCCCAGCCTGGCCAGCTGGAGCGGATTTGGGCGAAGGAGGAAAAAGGGGCTCCCAACCCCTCCCCGGTTTTCCTCCGCCGCCCTCCCTGATTGGCTGTGCGTCCCTGGAGCCTAACTTCAGTCGCTCCAGACTCTCTGAGCCCCAAGGGAGCCAGAGTGCAGCGACCCGGGCCCGGCCGCGAATCCAGGGGTCGGCATCCGTGGGGCCCCCGGGGGGAGGGGCGCGGACGGGGTCGGCCCCCGCAGCCTCCTCCAGGCCCAGCTTGCCGCGTCTCGCGGCCTCGGCTCCTCTCCGCCCCCCGCCCTTTCCTTCCCTCCCAGCAGCGGCCTCCCTCCTCCTCCGGCCCCCCCCACCCCGCCCGCCACCTCCCCCCGGTTTCTCATTCCTGCCACTAGCGCGCTCGGCGGCTCATTCCGCGGCCGCCGCCAGCCGAGGGGAGCGTCGCGAGCAGATGCCGCGGGGGCCGCTCGCAGCCGCCGCCGACTTGTGAATGGGACCCGGACTGGGGCCGGGGCTGATACCGCTGCGCTCGTTTTGTGCCAGGGACCGACGGCCCGGAGCTGGCGCCCACCTTCCAGGGCCCCAGGTGAGGCTTGCCGCCAGTCCCTTCCTTTCGACTGAATGGGGCTTCTTTTGGGGGGGGGGGTGTCTCTGGATGAGCATGTCTGGGGGTGGGGGGAAGGAGGTCTGACTGGAGAAGATTTCACTAATGCAACGCAGAAACGGGAGGGGGGCGGAGGTAAGAAGATTTGTTTAAAAATCAAAAAAGGAGAAGGGAGCCAGCCAGCTGTGGGCGCGGGCGGCGCGGAGAGCAGAGGCGCCAGATGTGCGCTCCAACCTCTCCCCCGCTTCGGCCTCCTCTGGGGTCTGCGCGGAGGCCGCGGGAGAGGGGCTTTGCGCGGGGCTGGGGCAGAGGCTGCAGAGCTGCGCTCCGGGCGCGCCGGCTGCCCGCGGTCGGGTCTCTGGGGAAAGTCGCCCCCCGCGCGGAGCCGGCCCGCCGGCCCGCGCTGCACCTCTTTCCGAAAGCGGCGACGTGACCGAGCTCTGCAGGGTTCCTACCCCTTCTCCCGGTCCCCGCCGAGCGCTCCCCGGGCTCAGCCCTCCTTGCGCGACCGCCGGGGGAAAACGGGAAGCACCCGGCTCGGATCGGCTGTGGCCCCGCACTTTAATAGGCGATCTTTGGGTCCGCTGACTGCGGCTGAGGGGCGGCCGACTGCGGTGCGCGCTCCGGCTCTCCGGCCGGAGTCTGCTCGGGAGCTCCGGGGACCGCCTGTTACCTCCCGCCAGCCCAACGGAAGGTCCGCGCGCGGCTCAGACTCGGACTCGGCTTGCCTGGGGCTTGCGAAGCCTGCCAGGGTCAACGTTAACTTTGCGAACCAAGCCGTGCCCTAAGCCTGCGCCTCCTCCCGGAGCGCGCCAAGCCTCTCCCGCTCCCCGCACGCACGGCCCTCCTCCCTTAGCTTTGCCCGGAACGCTAGCCGGCAGGACGGGAAGGGCGGCGAGGAGAGCACCCTTTCCCCGCTCGAGCCGGGCAGAGCTGTAAGGAGGGCCCGCTTCGCTATGTGAAGAAAGGAGTCCCCGCAGAAAGTGGGGTCGGGGAGGGCCCCCCGGTCACGCTTCCTTATCCTTTTCTCGCCAAGGCCCAGCTTTCGCTTGGGCGGGAGGGTGTGTGTGTGTGTGTGTGTGTGTGTGTGTGTGTTGGGGGTGGGGGGTGCACAACACGCCTCCCTTTCCCGGGTGAGAGGTTTTCTAGATGCTCGAAAAAGCCCTGTTGCTTTTGCTGATAATGCAGCAGGAATTTCATGGGCCATCGCGCTGCTATTAAGAAATTGCATCTTTTAATTATTTAATAATGCCATCCCTGCATGAGGACGGATTGTCCCTAAGGGATGGGGGTGGAGGGTTGTTCCTGAAACCCTGCTGTTGGGGTCTAGATCTGTCAAAAGTCTTCCCTCGTGTTTCCCCCAAAAGAAATCTTGTTCAGGTGGTTCTGAAATCTTGCTCGGGTGGTTCTGAAATCGTGCCTGCCTTGTCTTCCCCTTCGGATCTTTCTTAGCAGGTTAATATGAAGCAGGGAGTAAGTTTTCCTTTTAATCAGAGGGAAGACGCGATGATTAATCTGGCAAGAGGGTGGATCAATTCTTTATCACTTGGGCTTGCAGCAGACATCGATGGTTTTGCGGGGTGTCTGGCTTTCCGGGGAATGGGACTGTAGACGTGGTCTCAGGGGCGAGGATCAACCAGCATCGCATCAGCGCATTTGCCAGGCTGGGCTCTGAGTGCTGGATCCTAACACCATGGGAGAGGAGAAGGGGCTGACCTTCATTTCATTAATCCCGGAATTATTTTTCCTATATACCCGAAATGCAGACACCAGAACACAGAAGTAGTCGCAGCCCAACCCTAGCTGCAGGGAGCCTGGTCTCCTTCTAGCAGAAGGAAGGAATAAAAGTTGCAAAACAAAGGGACAGAGTTGTTTGTGGTCCATACCAGACAGATCCTGAAGCTCCTGGTCACTAAAGTTCCTTACTCCTAAGCTCTGATTCCAAGTTTTAGAGTTGGCCAGTGGGCCCTGGAATTCAAACCTCCATGCAAAACTGAAATCCTGCCTAGTACAAAGAAATGTGAGTACATTTCAAGTACAGACTAGGGAATGGCATCTTACAGGCCAGGAAAATTGGCTTGAGTGGGAATTATCTTTAGATCTTACTTTTGAAACATTGCAAATTAATGCCTTAAAAATGGGTTGCAGCCAGGCTTTATGATTAGTAACAATTATTACGATCATTTTTGTTGTAATTTCAGAGTCTGCATAAGCTGGCCATTTTATTACATTGTTTAAAAAAAGGGATTCCCCCCCCCACACACACACACCCCTGGAGTTAGGGGATAGGGAGGGAGAATGAATAGAACTAAAACTGGATCATCTGTTGAGGCCCAAACATGTAGATTTACTCAAACTGGGCTTATTGCTTACTAGAAAGAATAGGATTTTAAAATAGTTCTAATTGAAGCAGTGGACCATCTTGATAACACTTCAGAACTTCCATTATGTTCAGCATTCTTATCAGAACACCAGACAGTAAAATTACTAGAAACCTAAATTCTATTTTCAATTAAGATGCAATCTTGTTAATTTGAGAATTAAAAAAAAAAAAAGTCACAGTTCTATTTTTGCAGGGGTGGCAGTGGATGTGTATATTTGTTTATTTGTGAGAGGAGGGGGGGCAGGTTTGGAGACCCATGCCATGATTTGGGGGAATACAGATCAATTTCATGCTCCTTTAATGGACTTGTCTTCATAATTCATGGTTTTTCTTCCTCTTTGAATAGAATTACATGGCTGCCTTGTAAAGATTCTGGTTTTGGGGACCCTCATATGGGAAACGCCATGACTTTGACCTCAAGGCTTGATTTACAATGCCAGAACTACACTCCCATGAGCTTAGTGTGTCTCGGAACCTTGCCTGTGAATGTCTGTGACTTATGAAGTTGACAGTTCACATAAACTTTGATCTGTGATATTCAGATCTATTTTTAGAAACATCTAAAGGAGATCCGCAGGTTTGATTTTAATTTTCCTCCATTTTCAATACATTTATGTAGGCAAATGTTCAAGAAGTATAACCATTTTGTTTATTTATTTTCAATATTGGTTTTTTTCACTTTGATCATAGACGTACCTTATCATTAATAATGATAAAACACTGATCTATGGACTTTGAAAGTAGGTAGCAAACATTTTCTCTTAAACTGTTAAGTTTGCCGAATGCCTGAATTCCGTAGTCTTTTTCCTAGAAAATCTGAGCACTGTGTAAATTCACCAGCCAATGATTTAAGGGATTGAAATGTGGTTGGGATTTTTTTTTTTCCTCCCTCTTATGAAATTAGTCATTGTTTCAGAAAAAAAGTTACCTAGTTCGTTAGGAGCCTCCATTCTAGATCTTCCAAGCATTTGGGTTGTCAACCTTTCCAATCCAATGTTATTCCTCCTAGAACATGTAAAGATCTTTGGTCTGTGTGAGCTAGGGGAGAAACGTCAACAGGTATGTTAAAAAGGAAAAAAAAAAGTAAAGCTGGAGAAAGTTGGACAAATTCTGGCACACCAGTAGTACTAAGAATCCATGAGGAGTCCATCAGGATTACTGTGATAGCCATCCACAGCCTCTTCTATGGGCAGGAAGAACTAAAGAAAACACTCGAGGAGGATAATTAGACATCTTTCTGCTATAATTTTACCCTGACATTGAGAGCCTTGTGCCTCTCTGGAAATGGGCTCCTTCGCGGAAGATTGCACTTCTGGCCACTAGAGGGCAATGGCGCCCTTCTCCAACTTTCTGCATGGGGCCCATCTGCTTTTGAGGGCACCATGAAAAGCGGTTTTGTTACCACCAGCCTTGTCTGGCCCTCTCAGGAGAGACCGAATTCAATCTAGCTATGGTTCAGGCTACCGCCTGAGCAGTTTGTCAGGATTAACATCTTTCTAGTTGGTGAATCTGTTACCTTCAGCCTCTCCTTCCCACCTTGCAGTTTACTAGAAAGTTGGAAAATCTCCTAACTCGAGATTCTCTGAGCAAGAGATGACGAGGAAAGGGGGTGGGGGGAGGTCTGGGCTGAATGAGACACTAGGTCAGCTCTCACTGAGGCTGTGATCTTGGAGGATTTTCTGGCCTTTTTTTTTTTTTTTTTTTCTCCCTGCCAGAAAGAGCATCATTTGAGACTCTGAGGGGAAGCGAATGAATAAAGAAGGGAAATATTAGTGAGATTGCTGTGGTAGCATTGCCTGTTCTTTCAAGAGGTTTTGAAGAGTCTGCAAGACATTTCCAATTTGAAAAAAAAAAAAAAGAATAATGTTTTGATCTTTGGTAAACACTTTGGGGCATGGGGATTTAATAGAACCATAAATGTTTTACTCTTACCTTTAAACCATTCTTGATATTGCTGTAAAAAAAAAAACAACCCTAAATTTAGCAGAGAGTAAAATTTAATTCAAGATTGGTCCTCATGCACTAGAGTTTAATCATTTGACTTTTTTTTTCCCCTCAGTGATATGGAAATTACTGCTTATGATTAAATTGCATATTTCAGGCTGCACGAATTTATATTTGTTACTGTTGGATAGTGTCATTATGAAAGTTCAGAAGAATAATGTAAAAAAAAAAAAAAAACCACTAGCGCTATATTATAATTAAGAGGAAAGCTCTATTAAAAAAATAAGTACTGTCTTAAGTGGATTCTTATTTGTATTTTTTTTAACTGAATACAATTGCCTCCCTGGTGAGTCAGCAGTGCAGTTCCTTGCAGCTCCAAGTGTGTTGGAATGCAAGGGGCCGTTGATGAAGAAGGAATCAATGCAAATGGATTATGGGAAGGAGTATTAAGTAACTCAGTGGAAAGTAAGACAAAGTGTTTTGTAAACCAATGCTCACTCACCACCGGACAGTTTATTTAACTGAAAAAAAAAGAAAGTGCTTTTAAATTGTAAGTGCTTGTGAATAATGCATGTTTGTTAGAACTGGAGGCAAAATTTCATGGTTATTTGGTTTAATTAGTCATCAGACGGTTGCAGAGGTCCAGAATTCTTATTGAGATAAATCATCGTTCTCGTGGTCTGTCAGGTGAAAGTTTTGGTTCAGGCAGAGAATCTGGTATGCCAGGATATTAAGTGAGATAGGAGGATGAGAGGGGGAGGAGGAAAAGAGGTAAGGGAAGCGGGGGGCAGGGGGGGAGTGTGAGAGAGGCTAATGGTGCTGTTGCTGATGGTGGGGCAGAGACTGCTGTCCCTATTCCTTTATCTCCACTCCTGGAGACCCATATGAGGTCCTGAATCCAGAAAGCTGGCATAAACAGCTTTACAGGCCACCGCGAACCGTGGCCCGGGTCTTAAATTCTATTACTTTCTGGCCCTGAGAACTCCTCACAGTACCCTGTGAATTTTTCTTGAACTTTTCTGGTTTTTGCAGGTGAAGAAAAACCTTCCTTCACTTCCTCCACGAATCCCCTTCCTTGCCAGAAATCCACATGACGTGGTCCTCTGCACTAGCATGATTTCACTCATTAAGAATTTGCAGGAATTTCTGGAAGATACTGGCTTTGGGTGTGGTGTCTTCCACGCTATGATGATTACCTAACATAGCAACGGGGGAGCGATGGAGGCTGCTCCCTGGTTTTAGTTTTAGATGCATGAGATCTCTTTTCCGCCACCATTAGGCTCCACCAGTGAGTGCAAACAGTGAGAATTTGGAGTTGCGTCCCTGCCACCGGTGGTGTTTATTCTGTGTAAGAACCAGCACGGATGCCAGCATGGGTAGGCGTATAGTGCTGTGCAAACCATTCCCAGCATGAATCTCTGGGAACGTGTTACCTGTAATTCCATCCTGAACACTCAGGCTACTTCCATCATCCCCGAGCCTGAGGCTTGGCCCAACGACTCAGACAGCAAGACATGAGGGTGAGGAGCGTGCAACAGCAGAACAAGATCTTGTCTTTGGTTAGCATTTTGATATTTTGTTCATCATCACGGACTTTCTCCATTCAACATGGTTTTTAAAATACCGCATTACAGTATTATTCATGTTAGTTACTGAGTTTTTTGGCAAGCCCTTACATTTCGTGCCCAAGGACCGTGCCTCACCTGACTCACCCTAATTCCAGCCGTGCCCAGTCCTTGGATCCTTCTCGGCTCCATCTCCAGGGCTTAGAGGCTATGGGACCGAGATTAAGGAACATCACATTTCTAAGACTCAGACGCCTCATCTGTTGCAATGGAAACCGTAATAATACTCATGTCCTAGAATTGTTGTGACGATAAAGTAAGAATGGAGTGCAGTGCCTGGTTCATGATAAGCCCTCACCAAACACTCAGTCCTTTCGTCCTCTCAGACCTGGGATTTGGTTTTAGAGACTAATGGTGGCAGGTAGCAGTTCTTCCTTATAATTACTACCGCAAAATCCTACACTGAAGATTCCCTTTACATGGAGGCCTCTCCCAATTAGGGATGAATTGTTTATTAGTGCCTCCCTCTTTTTGAATTATTTCATAAGTTTAAGTGATCCGTCCCTCTTCCATTTAAAATATTCAAGAGGCAGTTGAGATTTTAGAGATAATTATGGCTTTTGAAAAGTGCTTGCCTCCTTCTCCTACCTTTGCATTTTCTGTCTGTTCATTCTACATACGGGTTGCCTGATAAGTTGCCCTGAAGTAATATCTTACTGGGAAAGTTTGCTAAGCGTGTGATGTTGAGATATTCATCACAGGGTCTGCTTTCATTTAAAAGGGGCTCATTACTATTCCAGACTAGCTTAAATGATAATTAGCCCCATGATAAATCGTCTCCATTTCAAGCATATTCCTGTTTGTTTTTCAGGTTAAAGTAGTTTGGGAATTTAAGGGGGTTGAGCAGTGACCATTCTGACTGATGAAGAGACTGCGGCCGGAGAAGCCGTTGCCTGCCTGTGGTCTTCCTAAGGTCCAGGCCAAAGCACAGTGATTTGGTACAGCCTTGACAATGACAGAACCCCCTCATCCATTGCCCCTGCCCCCTGCCCCAGCCCTTAATGGTTTTCCAACTGTTTTCACACTCAGTGGCACCATCAGCCTGGGCTTTCCAAGGCTCCTGGACCTTCCGGGTTGTCCTGCTGTGTCCCATCTGTAGCCTTCTTGTGTCATGTGTTTCTACCCCAGGCCCCAAATCCCTCCTGGGTATCCCTTGCAAGGAAAGGAAACATCTCCCTGTGTTTGCCTTGAAAACGGAAGGGAGAAGAGCCAACTTGTTGATTTCCTACCATGTGCCAGGTCTGTACCTGAGACCTCATTTATTCTACGCACTCACCCTGTGGGGAGGGTATGAGCATCTCTGTTGTGCACATGGGAAAACTGACTCTTGGGAGGGTTCTGGTCCCTTGTTTAAGCTCCTGGGGCTTGAGGAAGGAAAGCTGGGTTCCCCAGTATGTTCCGAATGCACATGCCTAGAAGCTTTCTGCTGTGTGTGCAAGCTGGGGCTCCCCTAGATTTCTAGAGAAAAACAGCTGGAGCGAGACCTGAGCTGACTGCTCGGACCCCGTGCCCCTATCTACAAAAGGAACTTCTGGGATCTTCTGGTCTAACTATTCTTTCTGCCTGTTTTCTATTTGTCATTAATCCTGCAGCTTCGTAGATGACCTGATGACAGCCTGCTAACTACCTCTTAGGGAACCCATCACGCTAGCCATGACTACTAACTCTGTTCATTAAAACTCCCCATCACAGGAGGACGTGAAATACCCCTCTTTTGTAACTTTCTCCCAATAGTTACTCTTTGCCCCTGCTCTCCATCACTATTTCCTCCTCCTGACAGCCCTGCAAATATTTGAAAATCAGTATCAGATAATATTTAAAATCTAGGATTTATTGTACATTTAGCTAGTTTCAGACACTGGGCTAAGAACATTCTATATAATATGAGACTTACCCATAGTGACTCTCTGAACGGGTAAGATTATTGCTAGGCTCTTACAAAGAAAAACAAAACAAAACAAAAACCTGAAAAAAACCCTGAATTCCCAGTGTTCTGCAAAGTAATTGAAAAACATAGGCCCAGAGCCTTTCATTAAAATAGGTGACAGAGAACTTGGACCTACTACTTCCTGAGTGAGGAGTAGACATTCTACTTTACCAAGTAAGAATCAGATGTGTGATGTCATTGGATTTATCAGCTATTCTGGCCAACCTTCAGTTAGAGATAAGGGTCCAAGGACCTAGAGAGGAGCCACGATTTGCCGAAGATCACATGTTCATTTAGGGCAGATAAAGCAAGAACTGGGCAAGCTTGGCTCTTAACTCAGTCTCTTAGCAGTGTCCACATGCAATTTTTTTTTAGACTAGTTTTACTGGTGGTCTGATTTTTATTTAAACCTATCACTAGGTCCATTATCTATCTGCCTGTCTATCTGTCTATCTATCTATCTATCCATCCATCCACAGAAAGATATAACCTCTTATGTCATTAGGCAGTTAAGTTATGACGGCTATAAATGGGACTTTCCGTGAATCTCTGTTTGGAAGTCATAGTCAACCAATCCAATGCCATTTGATAGATAATATTTTGAAAACTGTAGCACTTGACCTTGGCCTTCAGGCCTGTCCTACCTTGTAGTCCCTATCATTACTATCTCCATCCTATGTGTGCCTCAATAACAAAGGAGAGTGGCATCTTATCTTGTCACCTCTGGCAAGCGTTCATAGGGCTCCCTGGCAGGGTGTGGCTTGAACTTGATCCCAAACCCATTTCTTTTTCAACTACTTTAATGAAAAGCTCTGGGCTGGGCACATAGAAATAGTCAAGTCCTAAGGCCTTCCCTCCGGGAGCTGCTATACCAGTGGTACCAAACATACTATGTTCAAGGCTGCAAACATTTAGTGCAGCAAAGGAAGTACACATAAGTGGGGCCACAGGGCCGATGAGTCCCAAGCAGTGCGGTGATCCAGGGTGGTCTGGGGAAGGAAGGCATTTGTGGCTACCATGTACTGATGATGGTGGGGCATCCTTAGTGATACAGGGTGCATTACCCCTAGTGCAAATCATCTAGGCATGGGGAACTTTCCTATTAGAAAGACTTCCTTCTATGGAGCCAAACTGTCTCTCCAGAGGTCACATTCTTTGATACAAGCCTTTGATGCTACGCAGAATGGATGGAGTTCTCCCACATTGGTTACCCAGTATTTACTGTCTTCCAGGATGTCTTCTCCCCAGTTTTCACATCTCCAGCGTGAACACCTTATTCATGTTTGCTTCAGCCCTCTGCGGAGGGAAGGACTGAAGACAAAATTCCAGGCAGCTAAACACTAGACTATACCCTTCTTTCCCCACGCTTCTTTTATTGCAGCCCGAGGCTACATCACATTAGCTTTTATTGCCAGTCACATCACCCAGAGGACTTATGCTCCATAGTTTGTTTGTTTATTTGTTTTTCCTTATGTGCTGCTGTTAAGTCACATTTCCCCACCTGTCCCTGTGCACCTAAGACATGACAGGCACCTTCCGCCGTTGTTAGCACGGGATCCGGAGTCAGACTGCCCTGCTGCAAACGCTGGCCTTGTCCCTTCTTAGCTGTGCAAATCATTTTAGCCATTCCTCCGCTTCCCCATCCAAACGCTGGGTTAGTAATAGCTACCTTATACCGGGGCTCGGGTAGCAAACACTATTAATACATACACATGCTTAGACCAGTGCACAGAACGTGATTGCTGTCACTGGTGTCTCAGTTCTATGAGTTGCTTTACTTAGTTACCAACCTCGCTTGGTAAAAACAAAACAACAGCCGCAGTAAAAATAACAGTAAAGGAGCAGGGGCAGGAACTTTTTAAATAAGACACTCCCTTTTCAGTGATTCAACAGCCTAGAATACACTATTCTACATGTTAGTCGTTCCTGGGCATGCGTATCTGTCATCTGGTTTGCTTGTTTGCTTGGCTGCAGAGCAGTGGGACCCCCTCCTGTGTCTGGAGAACAGCTCACAGTAAGACTCTCCGTAGAGAGAAGAACCCTCCTTCCGCTCCAGAGGCCTGAAGGACCAGAGTGGCTTCCCTGGCCCTCCTGGAAACTAGAACACAGATTCAGCACTAACTTCCCCGTGTGTTTTACATCTGGATTCAGTATCATATATATATATATATATATATATATATATATATACACACACACACACATATATATATATATATATATATATGCAGACATGAATGCATACAGACGCAAAACCACTGGCCATGAAGCACTCACTCTGAGTGCTGTGGCTGTGGTTGCACCAGTCTCTGATTTCTGGGGCCACCGGGGTGGTAGAGCAAAGCTGTAACAGCCCGTGTCCAGCAGAGACAACTTTGGGGTCCTCACCCACCTGTTCCATGGGAGTGTCTTATCTGTGATCTGGCTGTCTCAGGCTCTTGGCATTCCTCTCCATTTTCCGAGCCTGCTTCTCTAGCCTTCCCGGAAGAATGGTGCTACCCTAAGTCCGTTTCTGAACTGAGAACTGAAAGAACTGAACTAAGAACTAAGCACTGAACTAAGAAACCCAAAAGGCTTCGTTTCCCTGCTCATTTTGCAAGACTATTGTGAGAAATCTTACCCACGGCAGTACTGAGTGGGGTATCTGGCTTTTGAGCTCCTTTTGAATGAAGGGAATGTTGATAATTAGATGCTAGGGTGTGAGGGTAGAACAGAGGCAGCCTTTATTAAACATTGAATAGTTTAATTTGGGCAAGAAGTAGGCAAAATTTCAGGACCTAGGCTGAAGCCTACTGATATAGCTTAGTAGATGGATTTCTGTGGGAAGCTGTGGCAGACAGCACAATAGCTAGTCACGTGGACGGCCAAAGATCTGTTGGAAGGGACGGGGCAGGTTGTGTGGGCAAGTGGCCCGTGGATGCTGGCCACGGAACCAATGCTAAATTCCCAGAGAATATTATCCAGAGGAAGCTAAAGCCAGATATAGGGACAAGAATCCAAATTGGTTCCCCAACCCAGTGGCAGCCAGGTAGTGAGGTGTATGCGAAATTCAGAGCCAAACATCTTGGAGAAGGCAGGAAGGAAAACATAACTCTCCAAGCATTCACGGGAGTGTCAAAGATGCCCCCCATAAAAATGGGCTAGTCTCCCTAAGTCATATCCTAGCTTCTGGAGGGGACAGCTCCCACGCTGTCCTGGCAGCATGGGCTCTGTGTTGACCCAAGGAGACAATGATCACATGGCAGTTGTCAGTGCTTACAGCTGGGCGATTTGGGGCAGGAAGGACACACAGATATAAGCTGTCTCTGCAGTTCGCCTCATACCATCCCAGGACAACTTTCCTCACCGACCTTTGTCAGAAATCAGCGTCACCCCGTCTGGGTGGCTCGGTCAGTTAAGTGTCTGTCTTCGGCTCCGCTTAGGATCCCAGGATCCTGGGATCCAGCCCCAAAGTTACCAGGCTCTCTGTTCAGCCGAAGTCTATTTCTCCCTCTCCTCCCTGCTCCTGCTCTGTCTTTGTCTGTCTCTCTCTCTCTCAAATAAATACATTTTTTAAAAAACAAAAAAGAGAAAGAAATCAGCATCACCTTTCAGGGAGGGAAGCCTTCGGAGCAAGCTCAGAATTTCAG